>NC_092381.1:94971889-96223010 GCF_030028105.1 Mobula birostris
GATCTCTCTTCTAGTGAAGCCAAGGTCACGCAGCCACTTCTGGAGAGTGAACGCAATAAACCCACAGCAGCCTACTTCGAATGGATAGCATGAGACCTTCCACCCTCGGTCTCTGCACTCTGATCTTAACTCTGCATACTTGGTTAACTTGCGCTCATGGGCTTCATCAATGTTGTCTTCCCAGGGGACTGTGAGTTCACCAATAACCGCTTCTCTACTGGTGTCAGGCCATATGATTATATCTGGACGCAATGTGGTGAAAGCTATTTGCTCCGCGAAACTGCCTTTCCCGTCCAGGTCGGCCTTGACACACCAATCATTGGCTGAAGAAAATATGCTTGATCGTGAGCCTATGCTGTACAATAAGACCATAAGACAAAAGAGTAAAATTAGGCCATTTACCCTGTCAAGTATCTCCACTATTCCATCACAGCTGATTTATTATCCCTGTCATTCTCCTGCCTTCTTCCCGTAACCTTTGATGTCCTTGCTAATCAAGAACCTCCACTTAGCCTCCACCACTGTCTGTAGCAATGAATTTCACAGATTTCACCTTCTAGCTAAAGAAATTCAATCTCATATCTTTTCTAAATGGATGTCCCTTTATTCTGAGGCTGTGCCCTCTGGTCCTAGACTTACCCACTATAGGAAACATCCTCCCCACATCCACTCTACCTAGACTTTAAAATATTCGACAGGTTTCAATGAGATCCCCCATCATTCTTCTAAACTACAGTGAGCCCCAAGCTTTCAAGCACTGCTCATACGCTAACACTTGCATTCCTGGAATCATTCTCGTGAATCTCCTCTGGACCCTCTCTGATGCTGGCACAGTTTTTTTGTAGATAAGGGGCCCAAAACTGTTCACAATTCTCTTAAGTGCAGTCTGACCAATGCCTTATAAAGCCTCAGAATTATATCCTTGCTCTTATATTCTATTTCTGTCTAAAGGAAAGCAAACATTACATATGTCTACCTTACCACTGGTTCAACCTGCAAGTTAACATTTGTGGAATCCTGCGCAAGGACTGCCAAGTCCAATTGCATCTCTGATTTTTGAATTTTCTCTCTGTTTAGATAATAGTCCATGCCCTTATTTCTTCTACCAA
This sequence comes from Mobula birostris, assembly GCF_030028105.1. NCBI lineage: Eukaryota > Metazoa > Chordata > Chondrichthyes > Myliobatiformes > Myliobatidae > Mobula > Mobula birostris. Next base: position 94,972,999 of record NC_092381.1, read on the forward strand.
AGTGCATGACCATTTCTGCCCTACACTATATTCCACCTGCCACTTCTTTGCCCATTCTCCCAATCTGTCTTGAGTCCTTCTGCAGACTCATTGCTTCCTCCACACTACCTGAAGTAACTTATTTTTTATTCTTTCTCACTTTTCTTCAAACATTTGTATATTTGTAAATCTGTGCACTAGTAATGCTACTGTGGCACTCTAATTTCCTTTGGGATCAATATCTATCTATCATAATGTGCAGTTGAGATGACTGTATACTTGTGTTATTGACTATCAAAGATATTACAATTCAATAAAGCTCCTGTCAAGTAATAATAAATAGGTAATAAGTTCATGAAGCAACATGTATTTTATGTATGGAAATGGAGCCTACAGCTCTCTTCCACATTATTGGTTAGGACCTTGTTATTCCGGGTATGTTTTTCCTGTCATGAGACCTGCACACACCTTGCCTTTACCTCCCAAGTCTAGAATTAAATGAGACATTTCAGAAGAAGATTGTTTTGCATCAATTTTATTCCTGTTTTATAGTTTGCAAGGAATATAGGTGTAGCCCCCCCACCCCCGGCCACCCTCAGGGTCGCTCGGCTCGCTGTCATCTAGGGAAACAGCCTCAGCCCTGCCAAACTGGGTAATAGCTTGTGTGGATGCTGTGTGAGGTACCCCACCCCGCCCAAATAACAGACATACACCAGATGCAATTAAATGATATACAGTTTATAGATATTACTGGAACTATATAATTAAAAGAGAATAAAATATAAAAGGAAAATAAAAGGCGCCACACTTATCAAAGTTCAATCTCTTCATGCACAAAAACCGTTGGAGCTCAAGGACCTTCTTCTTCACCCTGCGACCCCCTCGGACCACCTCGACCGGCCGCCTGGGACCAACAATGGTGGTCGACCAGACGCTCCACAGGAGTCCATCTCCGTCTCCTTGCCGAACGTCCCGCTCGGGGTCCGACCCCGTTAGCGGTCTCACAGCACCTCGTCCATCCTCTGTCTCGCTCTCCCGCCTTCTGCCCCCAAAACCCCGTGCATACAGTATCTTCAAATACACCAAAAACATAACTATCCCAATTGGTTAATAACGTATTTCTTATCACACTCTAAACCACAACACGCTGCTAGCGCAAACTTTCTCAGCGTTTAACACAACAAAGCCGCATTCCCCAGATTAACATAACAAAGACACCATTTTAATTAGCCTCCGCAGTAACATAAAAATCGAAACCCCCTTACATAAGAAAGGTTAAAAATATTGCTGCAGCCTTAGAAAGAGTAAGCAATGACACAGCTGAAGCCTTGGGAAAAGTAACAACTGAAATGGTTGCCATGCCTTCAAAATGGTGGTCCTTCAAAATAGTATGGCATTAGATCTTCACTTAACAGTTAAGTAGGGTCGGGGATATGTGAAGCTATAGACAAGGAGAGTTTTACTTACCTGACAAATCTGAAGATATAACTAATTTGGTTGATCATATTTGTAAAGAAGCAGCTAAAGTACATCAATCTGATGGATGGGATTTCTTTGAACTTATTCAAGTCTCAGAAGCTGCGGTCACTCAATGTTATGTCATATTATTCATACTAATATGCCTTATGATAATTTACATATTTTACTTGCTTAAAGGCATTCATTAACAGAATAGTTCAAACTTGCATACAGTGTGCCTACTAATCTGCCTAACCATGATATAATCTTATAAATGGTTTGAAGAATATAATATATACCTTTTTCTGCCTCTGAATTTTCAGATGTCATAATTCTAAATTTGTGAATTGGAATCAAAGAGGGGAAGGTTGTTGGATCCATCTATTGAATTGTCACTTTCTTCGCAGTTTAACAATTAATTATCTTCTTGTATTTTAAGTAGCCCTTACATCCATAACAGTTTAATATACCTCTAGTGGATATACAAAGTATAATTCCAGAGCTCCTTTATACTACGTAAAGTGAGTAAGTGTTTTTCATTGGTTAACTTTACTTCAGTATTGACTAAGTACTTTATTATTGGATCCTTGCTATCTTTGGATTTGAATGGAATTTTTCTTATATTTGGGTTTCTCTTCTTCAAGTAGTAGACATGTGTCCCTGTTTGTTTCAACTTCCCTTTGATCTATCAACTCTTAATAAAACGACTGTAGAGCAACAGCTTTTATGCCTCATTCCTGAATTCTAAAAGAATTTTAGATTTAAACATCAATATCCAACACCTTCGACTAACAGACTCTGGAACCAAAGAGGTAACTTCACGCCATTTCACTCGCTCCATCACTGAACTAGTCCCATAACCTATGGACTCACTTTCAAGGACTTTTCATCTCATGTTCTTGATATTTATTGCATATTTATTCGTACTATTATTATTATTTTCTTTTGTATTTGCACAATTTGTTGTCTTTTGCACATTGGTTGTTAGTCTGTCCCGTTGAGTGCAGCCTTTCATTGATTCTATTGTGTTTCTTGGATTTACAGTGTAGTCCCGCAAGAAAATAAATCTCAGGGTTGTATATGGTGACTTTTATGTACTTTGATAATAAATTTATTTTGAACTTTGATTCTCAGCATAATAGGTATGTACTAAGACAAAGAAAAAGAAAATAAAAACTTACTAGAATCTTGCTTAGAACCTCTACCTGTGTTTGCCCAATTCAGTTCTTGCAAAAACTGGACCACTCTAACACTGACCCACTCCAGCAATGGCTGCTCCACGTACTTCTCTTTTCTTTTTAATGGCTCAAATAAAACTCACTCCTGATGAGACTTGTTTCTTTCCAAACATCCCACCTCTCCCAGAAGTAACAGGAGTCTCCCACATATTGATAGTGGCTGCCTGACGCCTGGAAATTATATACAATATCCCAGAAATCATTTTTTTGAGAAATAGAGGGAGAGGGAGAGCGAGCATCCTGATTGGTCTCTCTTTGTGCTAAGAGTGGTCCCCAACCACCAGGCCGTGAGGAAACAATATGATTTGGTGATATGAACCGATATGAGTCAGCTGCACCTTTCCTTATTTCCTGTCATGCACTGTTGAACTTGAACGCATGCGAGGTCATCCGTGTCAGGGCAAGAAGATCAACTCCTTGAGCTTGCAAATGATGGGCTGAAAAGTACGTTTGACATAACATCTCTGCCAGCATTCTGGATCAAAGTCAAGGCTAAATATCCTGAGATAGCCATGAAAGCACTGAAAACGTTGCTTCCATTTCCAACATATCTCTGAGAAGCGGGGTTTTCTGCAATAAATGCAACAAAAACTAAATTGTGGAATAGACTGGACATAAGGATCCCCCTTCGAGTATCGCTGTCTCCCATCACCCCTCGATGGCACCGTCTTGTTGCAGGAAAACAAGCCCAGGGCTCCCACTGATTCAGCGATATTGGTGTTTTATATGTTCATATGAGGAAAATATGCACCATGTGTTTAATATCCAAATGTTACTTAAAATGTTATGATGCTATTGACTAATAATTGACTTATCACTATATTCATGCGAGGAAAATATGCACTGTGTGTTTAATATAAATTTGTTAGATAAATCCTTTTAGAAACGAAATTGAGTGTATTAGCCACTTATAAGTGAATTATAGTTGACTTATCACCCATAATCCAGTCATGATTAACGCCACCGCCCCTCCCCCCAGTCAACCGGTCCGCAAGAATATTGTCAATATTAAACCGGTCCGCGGTGCAAAAAAGGTTGGGGACCCCTGCTAAGTAGACCTATCAGTCTATCAGTCTTCTCAGTTGGCGGGCTTTACAGTCGACGTCAAAAATAATGACAGTGTTGCTCGCTACACTGTTTGCAACAGTGACTTTTCTATTGCCCATGGTGGGTTAAAATGTAAAAGATATGTTAAGGTGAGTTTAACAGGTGTCATTCATTCATTAGCAAAGCTAACGTTATTTAAACTAGCTGGCTGGCTGCTAAGGAGCTATGCTATTTATGTCCTACGGGATGAGGCCAAACTCCCTGTAGACTTGCTTAAAGTTGTAATAGAATAAAGATGATAGTATAATATAATATAAGTACATATTTTAATGTCACTTTTTCTGCATATACCCAACTTGGTTTACAGATTAGACAAAATCACAAAACAAAGTATTACATACACCCTTGGAGGGGGGAATATGGGGTTGGGGGGCGGGGGTGCTACCTCCCTGAAATGAGTTTTTGCAGGGTGGGATGTCTGTCTTTCTCACTTGCTACTTCAAAAATAACTCACTCCTGATGAGACTTGCAGTTTTCAAATGGTTCCTGCCCTGCAAGATGTCACTCACTCACTCGCTACTTCAAAGAATTAGATAAACTAATAGATTTTTTTTTCTTTCAGAATGACGGGAGGATTCAGGTTACTTCAAAGTTAATATTCTTCAGATCTAAATTTGCAATTGTCCCAATTCAATCTTCTTAAATTATTTTCAAACTAACTTAGCTCTTTTGTACTCTGAAAGATTAAGCATGGCCATTGCATATTTTTTATAGTGGCTTTTCAAGCTTTCAGTGGTGACATTGATTTTATTTTTCTAAATTGTGGCTTGTTATGCAACAGTTTCAACTTTAATTTCTTGTAAAGTGGAGATTTGTTTCTTTTATTAAAGTGAGACATTTTGGAGAGTGTATATTTATTTGATGCTGGCAGTGATGTGGAACTAAACTGAGCTCACTTTATATTCTGGCAGACAGGGAAGCCATATTGCAAACTCATTAAGTGGGTAGAGGTAGTTTCTCAGCTGTATATCCTGTAATATTTATAAAGCTTCAGAAACCAACGGAACTGGCTCTTTTCCCAGTGCCTGGAATGATTTTCTTGGAGAGCTCGGGGCGTTATGCACTAATTGTTTAAAATGATGGTTAGTGAATCAGTACCAACTGAATATAGGACAACTCCAAGGATCCCAATAAACTCTATGTAGCAGAATGTTTTTGTAGTGAAGTGCAGCAATTATTAGGAACACAGGCACTTAGGTAAGTTTATTTTTGTATTCCAGTTGATGTCATTAGATTTATTGTAATTTAGTGGAATCAATTCTCTCCCCTTTCCCCAACTCCTCCCCCAGCACTGTGCAATGAAAGCATTGTGGCTTAAGCTTTGGTTTTCCAAGTGGATTGAGTGATTTGTTTCCAGAACTGACTATTAGAAAGTCAACTAATGATTTTAATGTGATAAACTCTACCACACACTACTTTTTGCATTTGGGTTGGTAATTTCATCACAGCTTCAAACTGCTGAGCTTCAAGGGTTTTATCAAAAGCCACTCTGGTGTGTTAACTTGTTGGATTAAGTATCCTTGATTAACAAGGTTCTTTACGTTATAATGAATATGCTTTATGTTAGAGGGTAGAGAAATGTATCAGGAAATAAAGGTCAATTTAATTTCCAGGTGGCATTGTTGTGTCAACTGGGATTACTATCACTCAGTGAACATTTACTGACACAGACCTTTGACATCTGCACCTGTTGAAAAGCAAGTAGGCCATTTGACTATTGACACAATTCAAAGCAGATGTCTGTTAGTTTTAGCAGAATATTTATCCTAGAAGTGGATCATGCGTAATTAAAAGAAAAAATATTATAATAGGGACTACAGGAAAAGGTTTAAATATGTGGTTAGGAGATCATGAGGCTATACTCCTGGCCTTCAGCATTATCATGGAAAAGGATAGAATCAGGGAGGACAGGAAAATTTTTAATTGGGGAAGGGCAAATTATGAGGCTATAAGGCTAGAACTTGCGGGTGTGAATTGGAATGATGTTTTTGCAGGGAAATGTACTATGGACGTGTGGTCGATGTTTAGAGATCTCTTGCAGGATGTTAGGGATAAATTTGTCCCGGTGAGGAAGATAAAGAATGGTAGGGTGAAGGAACCACGGGTGACAAGTGAGGTGGAAAATCTAGTCAGGTGGAAAAAGGCAGCATACATGAAGTTTAGGAAGCAAGGATCAGATGAGACTATTGAGGAATATAGGGAAGCAAGAAAGGAGCTTAAGAAGGGGCTGAGAGAGCAAGAAGGGGGCATGAGAAGGCCTTGGCGAGTGGGGTAAAGGAAAATCCCAATGCATTCTTCAATTATGTGAAGAACAAAAGGATGACAGGAGTGAAGGTAGGACTGATTAGAGATAAAAGTGGGAAGATGTGCCTGGAGGTTGTGGAAGTGAGCGAGGTCCTCAATGAATACTTCTCTTCAGTATTCACCAATGAGAGGGAACTTGGTGACGGTGAGGACAATATGAGTGAGGTTGATGTTCTGGAGCATAAACAACAGGAATTCTGCAGATGCTGGAAATTCAAGCAACACACATCAAAGTTGCTGGTGAACACAGCAGGCCAGGCAGCATCTCTAGGAAGAGGTACAGTCGACATTTCAGGCCGAGACCCTCCGTCAGGACTGGAGCATGTTGATATTAAGGGAGAGGAGGTGTTGGAGTTGTTAAAATACATTAGGACGGATAAGTCCCCGGGGCCTGATGGAATATTCCCCAGGCTGCTCCATGAGGCGAGGGAAGAGATTGCTGAGCCTCTGGCTAGGATCTTTATGTCCTCGTTGTCCACAGGAATGGTACTGGAGGATTGGAGGGAAACGAATGTTGTCCCCTTGTTCAAAAAAGGTAGTAGGGATAGTCGGGGTAATTATAGACCAGTGAGACTTACGTCTGTGGTGGGAAAGCTGTTGGAAAAGATTCTTAGAGATAGGATCTCTGGACATTTAGAGAATCATGGTCTGATCAGGGACAGTCAGCATGGCTTTGTGAAGGGCAGATGGTGTCTAACAAGACTGTTAGAGTTCTTTGAGGAGGTGACCAGGCATATAGATGAGGGTAGTGCAGTGGATGTGATCTATATGGATTTTTGTAAGGCATTTGACAAGGTTCCACACAGTAGGCTTATTCAGAAAGTCAGAAGGCATGGGATCCAGGGAAGTTTGGCCAGGTGGATTCAGAATTGGCTTGCCTGCAGAAGGCAGAGGGTCGTGGTGGAGGAAGTACATTCAGATTGGAGGGTTGTGACTAGTGGTGTCCCACAAGGATCTGTTCTGGGACCTTTACTTTTCGTGATTTTTATTAACGACCTGGATGTGGGGGTAGAAGGGTGGGTTGGCAAGTTTGCAGGTGACACAAAGGTTGGTGGTGTTGTAGATAGTGTAGAGGATTGTCGAAGATTGCAGGGAGATGTTGATAGGATGCAGAAGTTGGCTGAGAAGTGGCAGATGGAGTTCAACCCGGAGAAGTGTGAAGCGATACACTTTGGAAGGACAAACTCCAAGGCAGAGTACAAAGTAAATGCAGTATACTTGGTAGTGTGGAGGAGCAGCGGGATCTGGGGATACATGTCCACAGATCCCTGAAAGCTGTCTCACAGGTAGATAGGGTAGTTAAGAAAGCTTATGGGGTGTTAGCTTTCATTTTGAGGGATAGAGTTTAAGAGTTGCGATGTAATGATGCAGCTCTATAAAACTCTGGTTAGGCCACACTTGGAGTACTGTGTCCAGTTCTGGTCACCTCACTATAGGAAGGATGTAGAAGCATTGGAAAGGGTACAGAGGAGATTTACCAGGATGCTGCCTGGTTTAGAGAGTATGCATAATGATCAGAGATTAAGGGAGCTAGGGCTTTACTCTTTGGAGAGAAGGAGGATGAGAGGAGACATGATAGAGGTGTACAAGATAATAAGAGGAATAGATAGAGTGGCTAGCCAGAGCCTCTTCCCCAGGGCACCTCTGCTCAATACAAGAGGACATGGCTTTAAGGTAAGGGGTGGGAAGTTCAAGGGGGATATTAGAGGAAGGTTTTTTACTCAGAGAGTGGTTGGTGCATGGAATGCATTGCCTGAGTCAGTGGTGGAGGCAGATACACTCGTGAAGTTTAAGAGACTATGAGACAGGTATATGGAGGAATTTAAGGTGGGGGTTATATGGGAGGCAGGGTTTAAGGGTCGGCGCAACATTGTGGGCTGAAGGGCCTGTAATGTGCTGTACTATTCTATGTTCTATGTTCTATGATGCTCCAAGAAAAAGCAATATTATTATGGCAAGAAGGAAGAATGTGACAAGCTGATGGATCTATTGAAAATGCTGATCTCTTTGAAGGCCAGATATGGATGGTTCGAGGAAATATATTTAAGGTTTCAAAGCTGAGATTTGCAATGCAGAGGTCAAAGTCCTTAGGTTGGAAAATCTTAAGGTTGGAGGTATGATGCCTGCGAGTCCAGGGACACGGTTTGGCGGTCGAAGGTCCAGAGCCAGCTTGTCCTGGGGTGAAGGCCCATCTCTGTGTGTGACTGAGGGTAGGGGTGTGGGGTGACAACAAACAAAGGAGCTTGTTTTGCTGCTGTTGTGTATTGCATTGTGTGTTGGCTGTATGTTTTACTGCTGAACATTATGGGTATGCATTGCTGGCATGGGAATGTGTGGCAACATTTATAGGCTGCTGCCCCCAGCACATTTCAGATTGTTTTGCTTGTTAAAGCAAATGATGCATTTCACTGCATTTTCTGATGTACATGTACATAAAGCTAAATTTAAAGTATGCAAACTTGCATAATATAAATTTACAGGGAAGGCACCAAGTGCAGGTACTGTAGTGGCAGCAATTTTTCCAAAGAAGCAGAAATAATTCATCAAGCAAATTGGCTGTTTTAAACAAGTGTTTAACATGGATATAACTGATCTTGCTTGAAAGGGGTTTCCCACCTACATGTTTATCTCAAAGAATGTACAGACTATTCCAGGCTTTAAAAATAACCAAACATGGCCTTAATTTCTGCTTGGAGGCATTACCAAGAGGAAGGATAAACCTGAGTATCTCTTAATCTACCACTCAGGGGGCAGTCTTTCAATGTGTACTTATTTAATGAAAAAGTTTAGAATGAAAACACTGCTCTTCCTACATTTTATCTGTATCCCTTCGCTAAATGATATTGTTGCAGAAATAACCTGTATCATTAACCCTGTCAACAAAACTCCTAGACATACAATTGTCATTGAAGATGTGGCTGACAGCATTCTTATGGTTCTCTTGACCCCAAACAACAGCCATGTTCTGTTACTATACTATACAGTATGTTAAAAGACATATCATTTCAAAAATAAGTGCCATTGTTAAACCCACCATTCAGGAAAATTGATATTTGATTAGCCCCTTTTGGGATGACAAGATCCCTGCAATAGTGGGTGATGCCTGCTGAAAATTATCGCCAGAGTGTGTGCTCTACTCCCTAGGTTTATGAATCTGCAACTTTTGAAAAAGCAACACAAGGCTGAGTTTGTATAAAGCAGACTAAGAAGACATGGAAAAGTTACTGGAATCTTACGGCAATACAAAGGGTGATATTTTTAGAGCTTGAGCAACAGATGTCACAGGCAGAGTATTAAGCCTCCGATGAAGTCCCATGGCCACCAAAACAGCTCACCATAAAGACTTTTGAAGGTCTTCTACAACAATGACAAAACAATAGCTTTCTTTTGCCACAATTATCTCAATGTGGAGTGCAGTATTAGATGTAACTGCATGATATAAACCATCATGCTTGCCCAATCATCAGTGACCTAGGAAGAGTCACAGGAAGAACCCCAGTCTTCAACATTACCAGCTCCATTAAGCTCAGGTTCACCAGCACCACAATTAGTCAAACATATGTGACAATTCTACTTCATCCTACTGCTACCTCAACATGAAAGCAATTATAAACTAGTAATAGAAGTAGACTATTCAATCCCTTCAAACTGCTCTACATTCAAATTCAGATTCATTTGTTTATCACATTCAAGATTTAAGATTACTTTATGTCTTTTCCAATACATCAGTTTAAAGGAGAACAAAATAATTGTTACTCTGGATTTGATACAGCACACAAACGCAATAATATAAAGAATGCAATAATAAAACACACAATAAACACAGTATGAGGGTAGAAATCTCAGGATTGCTGCCTGTGCCACATGCTAACAAGCAAAAGAATAGCATGATCAGGCTTATTAATGCGTGGCTGAGAGATTGATGTCAGGGGCAGAGTTTCGGGTTCCTGGATCATTGGGGCCTCTTCTGGGAGAGGTATGACCTGTACAAAGGGGTCCAATATCCAAGCAGGCAGGTTTAATAGAGCTGTTAGAGAGGGTTTAAACTAATTTGGCAGAGGGATGGGAACTGGAGTGATAGGGCTGAGGATGGGGAAAACAGAAATAAATCAAAGATAACATGCAACGAGATGACAGGAAGGAGATGAGGCATAATCACAGCCAGTGGGATGATTTACAACAAAAAGCAACAAATACTGGACTGAAAGTGTTATATTTCAATGCATGCATCATAAGAAATAATATAGACAAGCTTGAAATTCAGCTACAGATCAGCAAGTATGATGCTATGATCATCTCTAAAACTTGGCTAAAGGATGGCTGCCATTGGGAGCTGAACGTCCAAGGATATACAGTGTATTAGAAGGATAGGTTAGTAGGCAAAGGGGTTGGTGTGGCCCTGTGTATAAGAAATAAGAAGAGTCTTATGGGTTGAATTAAGAAATGGCAAGGGTAAAAGGACCCTAATGACAGTTGTATACAGGCCTCCAAACAGCAGCCAGAATGTGGATTACAAACTACAGCAGGAGATAGAAAGGGTGTGTCAGAAGGGCAATGTCATGATAATCATTGGGGATTTTAACATGAAAATGGATTGGGAAAACCATGGCCAGTACTGGACCTCAAGAGAGAGAATTTGTAGAATGTCTAAGGGAAAACTTTTTAGAACAGCTTGTTGTTGAGTCCTCTAGGGGATTGGCTGTGCTGGATTGGGTGTTGTGCAATGTTCCGGAGGGGATAAGGGAGCTTAAGGTTAAGGAACCCTTAGAGAACAATGATCACAATATGATTGAGTTCACTTTGAAGTTTGAGAAGGAGGAACTAAATTCCAAAGTGTTGGTATTTCAGTGGAATAAAGGAAATTACAATGGCATGAGAGAGGAACTGGCCAAAGTTGACTGGAAAGGGACACTAGCAGGAAGGACAGCAGAGCAGCAATGGCTGGAGTTTCTGCGAAAAATGAGGGAAGTGCAAAACAGAAATATTCCAAATAAGAAGAAATTTTCGAATGGAAGAAGGACACTACCATGGCTGACAAGTGAAGTCAGAGCCAAAGTAAAAGCAAAAGAGAGGGCATACAAGGAAGCCAAAGTTAGTGGGAAGATAGAGGATTGGGAAGCTTTTCAAACTTGCAGAAGGAAACTAAGAAGGTCATAAGGAAGAAGAAGATGAATTATGAAAGGAAGCTTGTGACTAATATCAAAGAAGATACGAAAAGCATTTTTAAGTATATAAAGGGTAAAAGAGAGTCGAGGGTAGATATAGGACCAATAGAAAATGACGCTGGAGATATTTTAATGAGAGACGCAGAGATGGCAGAGGAACTGACTACTTATTTTGCATCAGTCTTCAAGTGGAAGACGTCTGCAGTATACCAGACATTCTGAGTGTTAGGGAAGCGAAGTATGTGCAGTGAAAATTATGACTGAGATGGTGCTCAGGAATCTTAATGGTCTGAGGGTGGATAAATATCCTGGACCTGATGGAGTGCACCCTCGGGTTCTGAAGGAAGTAGCTGGAGAGATTGCGGAGGCATTAACAATGATCTTTCATGAATCGATAGATTCTGGCATTGTACTGGATGACTGGATAATTGCAAATGTTACTCCGCTATTTAAGAAAGGTGGAAGGCAGCAGAAAGGAAACTATAGACCTGTTAGCCTGACATCAGTGGTTGGGAAGTTGTTGGAATCGATTGTTAGGGATGAGATTACGGAGTACCCGGAATTTCCTGAAAGGAAAATCCTGCCTGACTAACCTGCTGCAATTTTTTTGAGGAAATTACAAGTAGGGTAGACAAAGGAGGTGCAGTAGATGTGGTGTACTTGGAATTTCATAAGGCCTTTGACAAGATGCCACACATGAGGCTGCTTAGCAAGATAAGAGCCCATGGAATTATAGGGAAGTTACTAGCATGGGTGGAGCATTGGCTGATCAGCAGAAAACAGATAGCGGGAATAAAGGGATCCTATTCTGCTGGCTGCCGGTTACCAGTAGAGTTCCACAGGGGTCGGTGTTGGGACCACTGCTTTTTACAATGTATGATGATTTGGAATGCAATATTAATGGATTTGTGGCTAAATTTGCCAATGATACAAAGATAGGTGGAGGAGCAGGCAGTGTTGAGGAAACAGAGAGCCTGCAAAGAGACTTAGATAGTTTAGGGGAATGGGCAAAGAAGTGACAAATGAAATACAATGTTGGAAAATGTATGGTCATGCACTTTGGTGGAAGAAATAAATGGGCAGACTATTATTTAGATGGGAAGAGAATTCAAAATGCAGAGATGCAAAGGGTCTTGGGAGTCCTTGTGCAGGATACCCTGAAGGTTAACCTCCAGTGAAGAAGGTGAATGCAATGTTGGCATTCATTTCTAGAGGTATAGAATATAAGAGTAGGGGTGTGATTTTAAGGATCTATAAGGCACTCGTGACACCGCACTTGGAGTATTGTGTGCAGTTTTGGTCTCCTTATTTTAGAAAGGATTGGAGAGGGTTCAGAGAAGATTGACGAGAATGATTCCAGGAATGAAAGGGTTACCATATGAGGAATGTCTGGCAGCTCTTGGGCTGTATTCCCTGGAGTTCAGGAGAATGAGGGGGAATCTCATAGAAACATTCTAAATGTGAGAAGGCCTGAACAGATTAGATATGGCAAAGTTGTTTCCCATGGTAGGGGAGTCTAGGACAAGAGGGCGTGACTTTAGGATTGAAGGACATCCATTTAGAACAGAGAAGTGGAGTAATTACTTTAGTCAGAGGGTGGTAAATCTGTGGAATTTGTTACCACAAGTGGCTGTGCAGGCCAAGTCTTAGGGTGCATTTAAGGCAGAGATAGATAGGTTCTTGATTAGCCAGGACATCAAAGGGTATGGGGAGAAGGCTGGAGAGTGGGAATGACTGGAAGAATTGGATCAGCCCATGATTGAATGGCGGAGCAGACTCAATGGGCCAAATGGCCTATCTCTGCTCCTATATCTTATGGTCTTATACAGTAAATACATAAGATAGCTTACATACATGATGAATATACATAAAGTGATGCTAGGCACATAAGTGTCTATACATAGGTGACTTTGACAGGAAATTATAAAGTAGTACATTGAAACATACAGTGAAATACATCCTTTGCACTAACAACCAACACGACTCAAGGACGTGCTGGTGACAGCCCACAAATGTTACCACACATTCTGGCACCAACATAGCATACCCACAATATTTAGCAGAACAACATAAGCAACAAGAACAGTAGAACAACAGCAACAAAAAACAGCAAAAACAAGCCCCTTTACTCCCTCCAATCAACACACACACACACACACACACACACACACTACCTCTACAGCCCCAGGACAGGCTGCCTCCAGCCTCCAACTTGCAATGGACTTGCTGACCCATAGATGTCGAGCCTCCAACTTCCCCAGTGGACTCGCAGTCCCAGGACTTTGGCTTTTAGGCAGCGACTTCAGGACTCACCAATTTTGGTCTTCAATCTTTGTGCTTTGATCTACAGTATTGACACCAGCACTCGCCAATGATAGGACACCCCCTAACTACGGAATATCTGACTTGCCCACCTGGGGGCCATAGGCCCTAATTCCTCCAGCCTGCAAGGACCTCCAATCCTGGGTGCTGCTGACCTGGGAGGACTCACCAACCTTGGGTGGGGGGTATTGGATCGAACACTTGTCCTTGCTGGACTTTATCCACAGCGTTTTCTAGCCCAACATCCATCCACAGCTGTCCTTTGTTTCAAGTCCGTGTCACTGGCCTTCGAGTGCAGAATGCAGAGCACAGAGCAGAGGCCTGGACTCCGATATGACCATTAATACCCCCACCTCTGTCCTTAAACTCTAACATTATCTCTAACTCACCACTCTGTCCCCAAACCAACCTTATAAACCTAAAAAAGCAACTCTGAGTCACAACCTCAACAAAGACCATAGTTTGGCATCACCTTGACATTCAGTAATGTTCCTTATCTTGATTCCTATCTGCTACATTTCAATAACCTTTTAATCACTTACTTAACAAGAGTCTACCTCAATGAAGATTTTATTTTTATCAGCCTTTGAGGAAGTCTGTCAGCTGAATCTGAAAAAAAATTGCCGTACCTCTTTGCATGTCTTTGTGCACATTCATATCAAAGAGAGTGCACACTTCTGCATTGTATGTTTCTATGACTCTGTGTCTTCAAGTCAGTGCTACAGTAAATTAATCAACAAAACAAAAAAAAGGTTTTCTGTATTAATCCCTTATTTCTCTAATCATTGTTTTTCAACTAAAATCAATGTTTCATCAATAGCATAGTGGTGCATCTAGAGATCTGCTGCCTCACAGCTCTATGATCTGGGTTCAATCCTCATTTGTCCTCCAGTGTTCTGTGTTGAGTTTGAATGCCCTCCTTGACACTAAATAGGTTTCACAGGGATCTGTGTTTTCCTTCCATGTGTCATTTATTTAGTTTTTCGGCTATTATGAATTGTATTTAGAATGCAAGTGCAGTTGTAGCATCACTGGTAGTTGATGGAAATGTATTAGGAATAAAATAAGAATAGTGTAAATGAGTGCTTGATGATCAAATGGCCTTTTATTGTGCATAGTGCTTCAGTGCTCCGCGATATTGGTTTATTGTCCTCAGAAGGGTCTGATAAGTTAATTATTTCTACAAACCATTTCTTGAAGAAGGTAATTTCACATCACCAAGAGGTAGCAACTTTAGAGGGTACCTCTTTCACACAGAGAATGATTGAGTCCCTGAAATGCACTGCTGGAGAAAGGGGTGGAACCAGAGTTGCTGACAGCATTAAAGAAATGACTAGACAAATACTTGAATTATCTCATTATGGAGGGCTACAGTCCTTGCTATCAGCAAAGTATTGGAAGGTGGTGTTAATACCAATAGGTACCTGTTGATCTGTATGGACACGGTTGGCTGATTGGGTTGTTTCCATGCTGTATGATTCTGTCTATGTTGCACTACTTTGGGTGATTCAGTAAACTTATCAAACTTTTGCAAGACATTAGATTTTATGCCATCAGCTACTGTGTAACAGTATTTTCATTTTCTGGTGATAACTGGAAACTGAAAAAGGATGTAATCCGTTTCTCTATTTTGATATCCATGTCCACATCTAAGTGCATTGCTCTGATTTCCCTAAATTTTTTAGCATTTCGTTTTTGATGTTAGCCTATTTTCAGTTTATCATATCTTTTGTATTCTTTATATTTTACAGGCATTTATTTGTCTGATTTGACATATATTGACTCTGCATACCCATCCACCCACAGCATCATAGAGTGTGAACAAAGATCGAACCTAATGAACAATATTTTGAGGATCATTTCTGATCTTCAGCAGTCTTGCGATTATGGTGAGTTTCTTGAGCAAATTCTTCCGTGAATAAATTTTAAATCCCCCCAGAAAAATGTATGATATGTTTTCTCTTTTTTGTTGGTTATATTTTTAGATATCCCCTTGTTGCCTCATGTTCAGAAATACCTGAATTCAGTGCAATACATTGAAGAACTTCAGAAATTTGTTGAGGATGACAATTATAAGTAAGTCTTCTTGTTTCTGAGTATGATTTTCCTTTCAAAATAAGCCTTCCTAAAAAAGTAATTTAACATTGCAGTAAAGCAGCTAATGTTCACATTCTTCTTGAGCAAGGTAGAAATTTAACACTGAAGCATGTTCTAACAAAAGCAGCTAGGATCAGCTAATGAAAGATATTTATTTTTCCCCATTCTCAAGTCCATAACTCCCTGAAACAGAATTTTGTTGATTAGTTTGTGGAGGAAATATAACGGGTTTCAATGGTTTTGAAGACATCACTGTATCTAAATGGTACTATTCCTCATTTAAAAAGCATCATCTTGCAAATAAAATATCAGTTATAAAATACAACCATATCCGAGTTTTGAGCATTTTATCTAGATTGACACATATGTTAGGAACAGTAGAGAATGTATGTTTGAATAAGAAATTAAACCAGTGACCCAGCTGCATTTATTTATTCATAAATATAGTTCTACTAAATTGCTGGATGAATTTCAAAAAAACTGACAGAATTATGCACAAAGACAGACACAATTGCAGACAATTAGATTATGAGGACACTCTCTTTTGTCATTTAGTAATGTATGCATTAAGAAATGATACAATGTTCCTCCAGAATGATACGACAGAAACACAAGACAAACAAGACTGAAAAACTGACAAAGACCACATAATTATAACATACTATAACAACAGTGCAAAGCAATACTGTAATTTGATAAGAACAGACCTTGGGCACGGTAAAAAAAAGTCTCAAAGTCTCTCGAAAGTCCCATCATCTCACACAGATGGAGAAGGAAGAAAAACTCTCCCTGCCATGAGCTTCCAGCACCACAAACTTGCTGATGCAGCACCCTGGAAGCACCCGACCACAGCAGACTCTTGAGTCCGTCCAAAAACTTCGAGCCCCCGACACTGAGCACCATCTCTGCCGAGTGCTTCGACCCTGGTCCCGGCAACAGGCAGTAGGCAAAGCCGAGGATTTGGGGCCTTCCCCTCTGGAGATTCTTGATCGCACAGTAGCAGCGGCAGCGAAGCAGGCATTTCAGAAGGTTTCTCCAGATGTTCCTCCGTGTTTCTCACGTCTGCCTCCATCAAATCAGGATTATGCACAGCATCCTACTTACAAATACGACATCATTTTGGAACGGCCGTGCGCGCTGCGTCGCACCGCCATCTTCTCCTCCCCTCCCAAGAAGAAGAATATGCTTAGTTATTTTTGTTGCAGTAATTTGATAACCAATTGCCATATTTGTTTTGGGGATGGAGGCAGTAGTAGTTCAGCAGCACAAAAACTTTTAATAATTCTCTTTTTTAAAAATTCAATCCATTAAATTATATCTGGAGTGCTTTGTGTTACATCTTTTTTCAATATTAACATCCCTGCTCTATTTGTGTGCGTGACTGGTTTGATTTGTGAGTTCTGGTGCAGAACGTTACATGATTATCAAATTGAACATGATTTTATCAAAGGGAACTTGTGGCTTATAAACTTATTAGTCTCTGAGAATGTATCTTGCAGGATAAAAATAAGAAGAACTTTTGAATGTATTGTTTTCAGAATTCCAATTCAGGTACTACACAAAGGTTACCATGTAAGAGTTGTAGCTCACAAGTCCAGCTGCTCAGTGTTGGGATAAACAGATTTTTTGTTTTATCAGGACTGCAACCAGCACACTGACCCAGGGATCTGTGTTGACACCATTGCCACTTACAACTCAGTTTCGTGACTTAGATAAACACTTCTCTTATTCATTTTTGGTATCTGGGTACCACTGGTAAGACCAGCATTTATTAATTGCTGATGATAAAATGATGGTAAGCTAACTTATTGACCAGCTTTGGTTCTTCTATTAAGTAATTCTGTCAACTATGAATTGCAGGATTTAGATTGTTCTTCCAAATAAGGGTTGTATGCAACTTAGAGACAACCCTATGGGTCGTGTGGTGTTCACATGCACCTTAAGCCCTTATAATTCTTGTTGATGGGGGTTGTACAGTTTTGGAAAATGCTTCTGGAGTAAAGTAGATGAGAATTTTCAGTGTACTCACTGTACTCATTAAAACCTTCACATGCTGGGAATGTTTAGGATGATTGATTATGCCGTTAAGCAGGTTACTTGGGTAGTGCTGTTTCTTGAGTGTTAGTAGAGCTGCACTTATCCAAGAAGGTGGAAAACATCTTATCACACTCCAGACTTCACATTCCAGATATCGAAAAACACTTAAGCCAACAGAAAATGAGTCATTTGATGAAGGATGCACAGCCTTTGACCTATTTTTGTAGCCAGCGTATTTACATGGTGATGAGAGTGTAATTACTCAGGGGGATAGGCTTTCTTTTATTGGACGTAGTTGGCAATTCGGTGACCCAAATGTTACTAATCTCTTATCAACCTTTTCTCTTGTTTCCTTGGCTGCCCCTCAACATAGAGGGCTGCATGCCTTCTCTCCCATTCCAGTTCCATGATGATATAATGTGGGATTTGCAAATTTCTACAGATTATCCAGGAGCGCATTCTAACTGGCTGCTTCACTATCTCGTATGGCGGGTGGAATGGGGGGGCGGGTGGTGGGACTGCAATCTACTGCACAGAATCAAAGTATGCTGCAGAGTTCTAAAATTATCCAGCTCCATCATGGGCACTAGCCTCCGTAGTATCCAGATCATCTTCAAGGAGCAGTTCCTCAGAAAGGTGACATCCATGATTCAGGATCTCCAAAACCAAAAAATGCCTTCTTCTCATTGCTACCATCAGGAAGGAGGTACAGAAGCCTGAAGGCACATTTTCAACAGTTCCGGAACAGTTTCTTCCCCCCGTCACTTGAATTTTGAATGGATATTGAAGCCATGAACACTACCTCATTACTTTTTTAAAAAATTTTTTTGCACTACATATTTAATTGATCTATTTAAAATTATATATATATATATTTACTGTAATTCATAGTTTTCTTTTTCGCTCTATTATCATGTTTTGCATTTTACTGCTGCTGCAAAGTTTATAAATTTCACAACATATGCTGGTGATATTAAACCTGATTCTGATTCTGATTACAAACCAGAGAAAATCTGCAGATGCTGGAAGCCCAAGCAACGCACACAAAATGCTGGAGGAACACAGCAGGCCAGGCAACATCTAGGAAAAGAGTACAGTTGATGTTTTGGGCCAAAACCTTTCAGCAGGACTGGAGAAAAAAGCTGAGGAGTAGATTTAAAAGGTGGAGGGAGGGGAGAGAGAAACACAAGGTGATAGGTGAAATGTGGAGGGGGAAGGATGAAGTAAAGATCTAGGAAGTTGATCGGTGAAAGAAAAAGAAAGCCATGGAAGAAAGAAAAGTGGAGGAGGAGCACCAGAGGGAGGCGATGGGCAGGCAAGGAGATAGGTCAGAGAGGGAAAAGGGGATGGGAAATAGTGAAAGAGGAGGGCTGGGGTGCATTACTGGAAGTTCGAGAAATTGATGTTCATGCCATCAGGTTGGAGGCGACCCAAACAGAATATAAGGTGTTATTCCTCCAACCTAAATGTGTGGCCTCATCACGGCAGTGGAGGAGGTTAAGGATGGACATATCGGAATGGGAATGGGAAGTGGAATTAAAATGGGTGGCCTCTGGGAGATCCTTTCTTTTCTGGTGAACAGAGGAGAGGTGCTTGGCGAAGCGGTCTCCCAATCTACATTGGTTCTCACCGATATACAGGATATACATCATTAAATATTTAACTTCCATGCTGCTTCTTCCATTTTGGGTGGCTTGCCATCTTTTTTCTTGGTTCATTGGATGAAATAGTGGGTCATCCATGGAAAGATGATTCACAATACATACACCAAAAAAAAACCTGACTAATTTCCTTGGTATGATTGAGCAGAACTAATTACCGATTACACAGTAGAGATCTTGGACACTTATCTCTGCAGATATTGTCTCGCTAGACTTGCTGCTAGTTATAGCCATAGTTTCAGTAAACCTTTTATCGATATCATCTCCCCTCCAGGGGTTTCACCCTGAGGTTTTGAAGTAGGTGGGGTAGAGATGCTCACTACTAATTCCACCTTTAATACTTTATATCTTTTTTTTCTAATAGTTTGCTGCATTTCTCTTGTTGGTCCACACCCGCGTCAACTTGTTCCTGTATAGCTTTATTTTCCAAGTTCTCCTTTTTCAAAAAAAAATTCGATAAACCTAGTTTTCATTCCTCCACAAGTGGAGCTTTTTAACATTACATTTTTGGGTTTAATTAACCTGGGTTACACCATCCCCTGCTCAGCAGGAGTTACTTTTCTGACTCAATG
This sequence comes from Mobula birostris, assembly GCF_030028105.1. Classification (NCBI taxonomy): domain Eukaryota; kingdom Metazoa; phylum Chordata; class Chondrichthyes; order Myliobatiformes; family Myliobatidae; genus Mobula; species Mobula birostris. The sequence goes on from NC_092381.1 coordinate 94,992,939, forward strand.
CCCAAAATTCTTTTCAGGAACTAGACCCACACAACATGAGCAGCCCTTAAAGAGGTACCCACTGTGCCATTTCATGGAGTGCTGAGGTGGTTCTTGTACAGGCTGCTGTTGCACATTGTACACTTCTTTACCCTTGTCTGCCCTGTGGATAAGTCATGGCAGTTTGTTTTTCCATGTAGCAATGAGGAAGGTTTCTAGTGGAGGCCTCTTTATGCGAGACACCTCCTTCTTTACTTTTGAGACCTGGTGCGGAAAGTGTTTCACAAAGCAGTACCATGCAACAGATTCTTAAATTTGTTTACCAATGCCCTAGCTGCTGTCATTTCTGCGGGTGGGAGGAGTCACTATATCATCTACTTTGCCAGAGTATATGACGATTAAACTCTTCTCAGGCTTCCAGCTGGGTACAGGTATCAATTTTAACCAATGTTCAATGACAAATTCTGCCACCTTTATCAGGGATGATGCCTGGGAATGTCTAGTCTGGTGGTATTTTTATCCCGTCGGCTGTCCTTCCTGATTGGTTAGTCCTTTCAGCAGGGGTTGCTCCCTACACAACTCCTTTGTCCATTCGTCCCTCCCCACTGATCTCCCTCCTGGCACTTACCCTTTCAAGCAGAACAAGTGCAACACTTGCCCCTACACCTCCTCCCTCACTATCATTCAGGGCCTCAAACAGTCCATCCAGGTGAGGCGACATTTCACCTGTGCGACTTTTGGGGTCATCTACTGTATCAGTGCTCCCAGTGTGGCCTCCTGTATGTCAGTGAGACCCAACGTAGATTGGGAGACTGTTTCACCAAGCACCTGCTCCATCCGCCAGAAAAATGGGATCTCCCAGTGGCCAGCCATTTTAATTCTACTTCCCATTCCCATTCTGACATGTCTCTTCATGGCCTCCTCTACTGTTGCGAAGAGGCCACTCTCAGGTTGGAGGAGCTACCCCTTAGATACTGTTTGAGTAGCCTCCAACCTGATGGTATGAGCATTGATTTTCTCGAACTCCTGATAATGCCACCTCCCACCTCCCATCTCACCTCCTTCACCATTCCCCATTTCCTCTTGTCCATCACCTCCCTCTGGTGCTCCTCCCCTTTTGTAACTTCCATGGCCCTCTGTCTTCTTCTGTCAGACTCTCCCTTCTCCAGCCCTGTACTACTTTCACCAATCAACTTTGCAGCTCTTTACTTCACCCCTCCCCCTCCCCCTCCCCCTCCAGTTTCACCTATCACCATGTCTCGTCCTCCCCTCCCCCACCTTCTACCTCTGACTCATCTTTTTTCTCCAGTCCTGCCAAAGGATCTCGGCCTGAAACGTCGATTATACTCTTTTCCATAGATGCTACTGGCCTGCTGAGTTTCTCCAGCATTTTGTGTGTGTTGCTTGGATTTCCAGCATCTGCAGATTTTCTCTTGTTTGTGATTCCGTTGTCCCACCTGTTTATAATCAAATTCCACCAGATATACTCTGTTCTGCATTCACAGGGAATAGATGTCAGGAACTGTTTGAACTGTAAATCTATCTAAATAATATTTGTTGCTTAATGTACTTGAAGTATCATATCATCCATCTAATTGGCTGTGCACCTTTTATTTAACCTATTCTGCACTTTCATCTCAGAATCTTTGAAACAATTGTACCTTAAAAAAGCTTTGTAATAATCATAAATGATATTTTCTTACAACATAGAAGGGGAGCCTGTAGAGTCTATGCTGACTCTCAAAGCATTCCTTCAATCCCATACAATTCCCCAACTTAATTCTCTGTACCTGTTCTCTCTCACAAATCCTTCAGCTCCCCTCTAATTCTCCTGTCACTCACCTCTACTATGGGTAGCTTACAATAGCCGATTAACCTACCAACCAGTACGTCTCAGGATGTGGGAGGAAACTGGAACACTTGGGAGAAAGCACACAATTAAAGGGATAATATGAAAACTCCACCCAAACAACACTAAAGCTCATGATTGGATTTGCATGTTGCTGGAGCTATGCCACTATGCCAATTATCAGCACTCAGTGGTTAAAACCACAGAGACAAAGTATAATCTTCATCTTTTCTAAAATCGAGTTCAGTAATTCATAAAACAAGGTTGACAAATGGACTGAGACCAATCCTTTCAGGAGGTATGTGTAATACCATGTTTGATTTGACGAACTATAATTGCACATGATCCAATATTTTGTTTCTACTAAAATTGTAATAACAATGTTTAGACAGTATGATTAATCTCACTGTTATATAGGGCAGTTGAGAAATTCAAAGCAGTTTTCACATTTAAAATTAACAGCACTTTTAATCACACTGCTAAACAACAATCAAATGCCAGCATGTTTTAATGATTCAAAGGAAAACTACCTTAAAATGAATTGCTCAATGGAAAATGTTTGGATTTTATAATTTTAATGCAATTTAAAATCATAATGTTCAGTTCTTTCGTGATTGTCTCTGTAATATTTCTCTAGTCCTCCAATTCTGGCCTTTTGTATCTTCTGGATTTTTCTATGCCCTACTTCCAGCAATTGTGTGATTTCCAATCAGATATGGAGGTTACACTCAATCCTAAACTGTTTTAGATGAAATGCTGCAAGGGAAGAGAAATGTAATTTGGGCAGACGTCTCTGGATCCAGTCCAGGTTTGACAGTCCCTGCTGCTCTGGGTGCTGATTACCATGTCAAAATGATATGATGCTGGATGATGCAAATGATATGATGCTGGATGATGCAAATGATATGATTTAATACCAGGTGGGATCCAGTTCCAGGCAGAGCAGTAAAATTTGTTTCCGTTAAATACATTCAAAGATGCATGAAACCTCTCTCTCTACGTGCCTGTTTCTCTTTCCTTCCACTTCCATTTTGCAACACCCCCAATTCTCTTTGCCACCTCCTCATTCTTTCTTTCTCTATTCCCTCTCTCTCTTCCTCCTTCTGCAACTTCACCTTCTTCTTGTTTGTTTACCCTTGCCCCACCCCTCCCTCCACAATTCCCACTCTCTCCTTCATTCTCATTCTCCCCCTCAAGCTCTCAGGGATTCCACTTTCCCGGCAGGTCTCATGGCAACTATAGTCAGAGCAAATTGCTCATTGCTTGCTGTCCAGATTTTGGCAGGAAGGTAATCCTGCCTCAATACACTGATGGCCTCACTCTGCTTCTCATGATGAATGTGGCCTATCAGGCTGTCATGGGGTTGGTGAGAGAATGAGCTCCAGATAAGCAGTGGAATAAATGGTGAGAGTAGGCTGACTCAGCATTTGGGAGTGTCTAACATCTCTTATATGGCAGATTGGATTTGACCCATCCAATGTATGTTGCAACATGTTATTTTTTGATTAAGGAAGGCATTTTTGTTGGTCCATAAATAAAACAGGTTATCAATGACAGGTAATTCAAAGTACTTCTAGAGGGAGCAGAGAAAATTGCATGGAAGGATATCGTAGAAAATTTTCTTGGCAACTACAGAGCAGGAAACTATGTGCAGCTGGTTAACAACATGTTTCAAGCATACAGAATCATGAAGTGCAACATATCACTGAAGATTAATTTTCTGCATTCCCATTTAGACTTCTTCCCTGCAAAGTCTTGGTGTTGTCAGTGACAAGCATGGTGAAAGGTTTTACCAGGATACTGCAGTCATGGAGAAGCAGTATCAGGGCAACTGGAATCCGTGAATGCTAGCTGATTATTCTTGGATACTTAAGTGAGAAGCCTTAGATACTGACTACAAACAAAAATCATTATTTAGTTATTTAAAAAATTACTTTTAGCTTAGCTGAACTTAACTGCAAGGTGCCAGAACCCTTATGCAGTTAAACACATTATATTCAATAAAAGTTAATTTGTTGTCTAGTGATATCATCAAATTCCAAGACCTGGGCCTCCATAACTCCCTCTGCAACTGGACCCTTCAGTTCTTTACTTGGGAGACCACTATCATTAGAGGAATCTCATCTCCCCCTCACTGACAATTGACACGGGCTGTTATCATGCTTCATGCTTAGCCCCTTTTCTACTCTCTCTATACCTAAGCACAGCTCCAAAGTGATCTATAAATTTGTAGATGACCCCACCGGAAATTGATGGACTGAGGATGGGTGAAAAATGATGGGCAGCTAGGGTCAAGTAGTGGAGGTGAACGGGGTGAAGTTGGAGGATTGATAGATGCCTCTCACCTTCCATTCTACCAATCACCTCAGAATCCTTTCTCACCACTCTCTTTAACTTTATGCTGGCCATCTTGTCTCTCCACCCTCAGTCCTAATGCAGGCTTTCGATCTGAAACATTGTGAAAGGTAGGTTTTTTACACAGAGAATGGTAAGTATATGGAGGGCTTATTATATGAAGGTAGGGTTAGGTTGATCTTGGAATAGGTTAAAAGGTTAAAAGATCGGCACAACATCATAGGCTGAAGAGCCTGTACTGTGCAGTATTACTCTATGTTCTATGTACTCCAAGCTTGCTGAATGATGCATTGTACTCTAATATCTACAAATATTTTTCATTTTTGTTATTCATTCAGGAAATGTGGGCTTTGCAGGTTATGCCAGCATTTAATTGTCCATCCTTAGACACCCTTGAGAAGGTGGTGGTATCTGTCTTCTTGAACTGCTGCAGTCTTTGAGGTGTGGGTATGCCCACAACACTATCACAGAAAGAGTTGCAGAATTTTGATCGAATAATGATGAAGGAATGGCAGTACGGTGTATTTCCAAGTCAACATGGTGTGTGGCTTGGAGTCAATTTCTAGGTGGTGAGGTACTGTGCTTTTGTTGCTCTTGTCCTAGCTGATAAAGTTTGTGGATTTGGCAGGTACTGTCATGGGGGGTAGACAGCTCTCCTATTTCCGGCATGCAGTTTATTCATACTTGCAACACCTTTGCCTTGGCTTTTTTCCCCACAATCTTACCTGTCACATCTTTCTCCAACAGACTGTCATTAAGAATTGAGCCTGGCACCAGTACACCGCAGTCCACTGCGTCAAGGGAAGATCTTGCTGGTAAATGAATCGTACTTGTCCATTGTATTGTTTCTGGTTTCCTGAAGACCTGAACAATAGGTAGCTAATTTTAATATCTAAAGTTATTGACAATGTTACCGAAGTGTCACTGCCATATTCCATACAGTGTGTCTGCAAATCAGATGCAATTATAGTTAGTTCTGGCAACTATTACATTTTCTTTAAAATGTCTTGTGAAGTAGTCACCTTATATTTGGAGGTGATATCATATTTGGCTATTTTATGGCAATCAGGAAAGCGACAAAATATATATCTATATCTTAGATATCCATGACAATAACTACTCTTAAGAAGTGAGCATTAATTAATCACCTCTGCAGAAAAGGAACATAACCTCATGGTGTGGCTCTGTAACTTTTTAAAATTTGATTGCTATTTAGGGTATGTACTATATATTCATATTCTTGAGGGAGTTATCTTTTTCAGATTCAAATGTATTTTTTCTTAGAAATGCAGAAATTAATATTAGAGTTATGTTTATGATTGTTCAAATTCAACAGTAAGTCTGATAAGTCTGATATAATTGCTTATTTTCTTTAAATAAGTAATCATTTAACACAACAATTTTGTAATATATTTTCCATTAAAATTTGTAGTGTTGCTAGAATTAACTAGCCGGTGGATGCAAAATTGCTCTGTATAGAGACAGACATTACAGCTGCTGATCGTTCTACTTTGGTGATTATTGTTTATATGCATTGAGAAGGGCATCAGTGCATGAAGTTTGTGCCACCTGAAGCAAGCAAATTAAACAGCTTGTGATGTCATTCCACATCCAACACTGATTTGATTCCAATATTTCTATTTGGATCTCAACAGATGTCATTTATTAGCCTTACACAAATGAGCACGCACCCATTGGAAGAACAGACAATGTATACAATTTTCCATTGTCTGGTTTCTAGATTTTGACAGGAAAAGACAGAACGTTTAACATAAGAGTGCAGAACCAAGAAACCATGGTAAAAATACAAAATCGAAGGCTTTTGTGTGAATGTTTCTAGTATTTGCAACAAGATAGATAAATTAGTAGGATAATTGGTAAATTGATACAATAAATAGGCATAGATTTGTGTGATCTTTTTGCTTTTACAGAAGATTGTGCTGGTAGGTGGTAAAAGCTTTGAGGATCAGGAGGTGAGCCACTTGTTACTGGAAACCCAGCACCTGACCTGTTCTTGTAGCCAGAGTTTGTATGTGTTTTGTATGTGTTCTGTTGAGTTTTTGGTAAATAGTGACCCCTAAAAATTAATAATAGCATTCGTGGCTATGATGTAGCCTTTAAATGTTAAAGGTAGATTGTTAGATATTTATATTTCTTTGCCTAGATCTTTAAGGCAGGCATGTTACTACCCACTTATTGCTACTTTAAGACATGGATTGACTCATTTGCTGATGAGTTGCACATGGAATAAAACTTCATACATTTTCTAGAAAATATCCATATGGTACACTGAATTGGTTGAAGGCTGATTTCAGGGTAGCTTCAAAGATAGCTTATCCACTTAATACTTTTCTACAGAATATCATTGGAAATACCTTAATATTGTCTTTAGCACTCACATGCTGGGTCTAATTACAGACATGTTTACGGTGATACCTCCTGGCAGGTATTTACATAAGTATGGCATGGTCACAGAGCTTTGCTGTGATCAAAGTGTGTATATACTGTTTTTAGGAGATGGATATTGACTGTGGGAAATGTAAAGTTATGCTCTTTTGTGGGAGGAAAGGAAAAGTGGAATATTGTTACAGAATGCTGTAGAAGATAATATTATGCAAAGTTTGTATGATGGGGATTGGAGAACAAATGGAATGTTGGCCTTTATTGCAAAGGATTTGCAGTATAAAGGTCAGGAGGTTTTGCTACAAGGTAATGGTAATGTCACATAGTGTATCCTTGTCTTAATTTAAAGAGGGATATAATTGCATTAATTTGTCATGTGAGTAAAGATTAAGTTTATACTTACTGGGGTTTATATGATCTAATTTCATTTATTAGACTTTTGTGTGCCACCTTATCAAAAGGCATTTGAAAATCTAAGCAAGTTACATCCAATGGTTTCCCTGTAATTGGTTTTGCTGCTGGCAAACTTAAAAAGTTGCAACAGATATATCAAATTTGGGTGTCTGTGTCTTTCATGAAAATTGACACAAAATATTTACTTAATGGCTCTACTTGTTAGTCTTTATGAGAGCCAGATTAAACAGCTGATCTTTTCTTTTTCACCAATGAAGAAAATGTTTTCAATCTCTTTTCATTTCTTAGTAATTTGCTGAATTCTTTCATGCTTTTGATTGAATACTATTTTAACTTCTTTTGTAAGTCACCATTGCATTCTCCTCTACAAGTTTGCAAGTGGTATCACGGTGGTGGTCTAGATCTTGGATAACATTGAGTCAGAGTACCAGAAGACGATAGAGAGGAGTGGTATCGTGACCGCAACCTTTCCCTCAAAGTTAGCAAACATATAAGAGCTGGTCTTTGATTTCAGGAAGGAGGGCAGAGAGATCCAAGTCCCTAGGAGTTAACGTAGTCAATAGCTTTTCCTTGTCCAACCATATAGATGCCATGACTAAGAAAGCTCACCAGCACCTCTAATTCTTCAGGCGGTTTAAGAAATTCAGCATGGCCCTATCAAGCTCTTACCAATTTTTATTGATGCACCATAGAAAGCATCCCATCTGAATGCATAACAGCTTGGTATACAAGCTGCTCTGACAGCAGAGTTGCGGACATAGCTCAGCATGTCATGGAAACCAGCCTCCCCTTCACAGACAACACACAAAAAATGCTGGAGGAACTCAGCAGGCCAGGCAGCAATAATGGTAAAGAGTAAGCAGTCGACATGTCGGGCCGTGACACTTCATCAGTACTTGATAAAAAAGATGAGCAGTCAGAGTAAGAAGTCTGTACTTCTTGTTGTCTCAGTAAAGTAGACAGCATAATAAAAGACCCACCCAGACATTCTCTCTTCTGTCCTCTCCCATCAAATAGAAGATACAAACGCCTAAAAGTATGTACCACCAGGCTCAAAGACAGTTTCTACCTTGCTGTTTGAAGAATATTGTATGGTTACATTGTGCAAGAAGATGGATGTCTAACCTCGCAATCAACCTCGTTATGATCTTCCAGCTATTGTTTATCTGTATTGCATTTTTTGTGTAGCTATTACATTTCATTCTGCACTGCTTACACTTATTCTACCTCAATGCACTGCATGATGATTTGATCGATATAAACAATATGCAAGACAAATTTTTTACAATATCTCAGTACATGTGACAATAATAAACCAATTCTAATTCCCACCTTCCCTTATTTTGTGCCATATTGGGCTACATGTTTGCAATAAATAATGTAGAAATTCTTTTTTGACAAATGTTGGCAGTTGCTTGTTTACTGTTCTACTATTTAATGTAGTTTCTCAGTTAGCTATCTTGTGCATCATGGCCTTTGCCATTTGCTTTATTTAGTTTTAAGGCCCTGTTTCAGAGTGAATTAAACCTTTCATTTTAAGATAAAATTTGTTTTATAATGATCATTCTTCCACAAAAAATCCCTTAAGTACCAGATTATTAATGAAACCCTGCTCATTTAATAATACTAAGGAAGTGGCCTGTTCTGTCAAAGGAAACCTTCTCCTACATTCTGCAAATTAATCTTCCATTTAATTACTGATAGTTTGGTTTGCCCTGCAAACCAATTCAAGTTGTGCATGATTATTGTACTACTGTTAAGACGTGCTTTGAATTTCCTGATATATACCATATTACCTCTGTTATTTGTAAATCTGCAGTCAGTTTCCATTAATATTTTTTGCCCCTTGTTGTTTCTGTACTTCACCTAATTCATCTTGCATCTTTAGTTTCTGTGCTATCTACTGCCTTTATCTTACTCTCTACTGCCTTTATCCCATTGTATTTTTACAACGGGGCTTATTTTGGATCTTGCCTAGTTCTTTTAAAAGTTAAGTATCCTGGAATATTTACCTCTCAGCCTTGGTGATTATTCTTAGCATTGACCAAAAATATTTATGAGGATATTGCTGGGACTTGAGGGACTGAGTTATGGAGTGGTTAAACAAGTTGGAGGTTAGGAGAATGAGGGGTGATCTTATAAAGGTGTTTAAAATCATGAGGAGCATTGGTAAGGTGAATGCATAATTTTTCCCATGGTTGGGGAATCAAGAACTAGATGGTATAGGTTAAGGTGAGGGAAAAGAGATGCAAAAGGAGCTTTGGCAACTTTTTCACCCAGAGAATGGTCAGCACATGGAATGAGCTGCCAGAGGAAATGTTTGAGGCAGGTACATTAACAACATGCAGGTACATGGATAGGAAAGGTTAAGAGTTATATGGGCTAAAGGTGGGCAGATGGAAATAGTTTGGGTGGGAATCTCGGTCGGAAGGGATAAATTGGAACTAGTGGCTTGCTTCTGTGCTCTATGACTCGATGACTAATTTAGGCCTAATTATTGGAAGGGTAGAGTCACTTTTAGCAACAGGATGAATATTAACAACTGCCAGTCAACCCCTTTGGCCCTGAAAAATCAATAGTGCAATTTTAAAGTTTTATCATTTCAAATTTATATTATTTAGGGTGATTTTTAACATGCCAGACTTTAGATGTGGCATAATTATTATTATGCTGTGCAAATTCTGCCATTTCCAAAGCAATCCTACCACCAAACATACCTTTACTTCCCATTTTTCTCCACTTTCCACGGGGATCATTCCCTCCGCAATTCCCTTGACCATTCGTCCCTCCCCACTAATCTCCCTGCAAGTGGCTAAATGCTACACCTGTCCATTCTCCTCCTTCCTCCCCTCCCTTCAGAGCCCGAATATTCCTTTCAGGTGAGGCAACACTTCACCTGGGAATCTGCTGGGGTTGTCAATTGCCTCCTGTACATTGGTGACACCCATTTTAAAACTGGGTGGCTGCTTTGTCAAACACCTCCGCTCCATCTGCCAAAAGTGGAACTTACTTGATGGCCAAACACTTTCATTACAATTACTATTCCCATTCCCGTTTGACATGTTGGGTCATGGCCTTCTGTTGTGCCATGATGAGGCTACCTTCAGAGTGGATGAACAACATCTTATATTCTGTCTGGGTAGCTTCCAATCTGATTGTATGAATATCAATTTCTCCTTACAGTAAAAAAGAACTCTCTCCCCTTCCTCCCTTCTATTCCCACTCTGGACTCTTACCTCTTCTCATCTGCCTATCACCTCCGTCTGGGTTCCCTCTTCCTTCCCTTTCTCCTATGGTCCACTCTCCTCTCCTATTAGATTCCTTCCTCTCCAGCCCTTTACCTTTCCCACCCACCTGGCTTCACTTATCATCTACTAGCTATCTCCTTCTCCTCCCCCGACATTTTCAAGACGGCATCTTCCCCTTCCTCTCCAGTCCTGAAGAAGGGTCTCTGCCTGAAACATTGACTGTTTATTCATTACCATAAATAGTTCCTGACTTGCTGAGTTCCTCCAACATTTTGTGTGTGTTGCTTTAGATATTCAGCATCTGCAGACTTTATCATATTTATCATTATACTATCTTTGTTGCTATCTAGTAATTTCATGATTCTTTCTTTCCTTCTTATTCCTTTTTATGTTTGATTTGATATGAAAGACTGGTGCCCTAGTGTCTTAAAGAGTGCACCAGAAAATTCTTCTCTGTATATTTTATTTATCCTTTAATCCTTGTTGGTAGTTGTGAAGGAGGCACTCTGATAGTTGCCTGTTTGTCCAAAGAGAAAATTGAGTGAAATATATAGCAATAAGAAAATTTGTTTTGAACTGAGTATTTTCAATCCTAAAATAAGCTTAGTTTGTGTGCTCTTAGATAAATGTTTGTTCTGTGGTGTTTTCTTAGTCTACTTGAGTAATATGTCTCCTGATTTATTTTCATTAATCTTTATAATGCATCTGCATGTGCATCTTCAAAGATGCTCAATTCAAAAGCTACAAGACTACAAGACATTAATCCATAATGAAAAATTCTGACAGTACATGACATCAGACTTATTGTTACGAGTATTATTGCTCAGAAGCTATTTGGAAGATACACAAGATTATGATGAACAACAGAGGCTGCAGTAACTTCTTTATTTTCTTGAGTCTGAGGCTTGGGAGACAGCTCAGAAGCATGTTTTCAGCCATAAAATGGAATCTCTGTCAGGTCTATAGTCTTTCTTGACATTTAGCAATATATTTTTTAAAGTGCACAGTATATAGTTAGCTGAATAGAGTAAAATGCAGACACAGAAATAGAAATGCATCAAAAGGCATGTAAAATAACAAAGAGCAAAAGTAATTTTTTTTGTTGTCTAAACACTGGGAAAAATATTGAAATTGACAATGTCTGTACCTGTCTTCACAAGAGGAGGCACAAATATACTAGAAATAATGGAAAAGCAAAGTTCTAAGTTAACCTAAGAACTGAAAAATAAAAGAGATAAATCAGGAGCTGGAGTAGACTGATTAATCTGCATTTCAATATAATCATGGGTGATTTACCCTTGGCCTCCATTGCTCCATATATTTTTCCAAACACCATCTCTGCGATAAGTCTTCATTAATAAAAAAAATATATATTTTGCATAGTAGGGGAATTAAGGCTTATGGGGAAAAGCCAGGTAGGTGGAGATGAGTGTATGGTCAGATCAGCCATCATCTTATTGAATAGCAGAGCAGGCTCAATGGGCCAGATGGCCTACTCCTGCTCCTATTTCTTATGTGAACGGCAGGATGCACTAGACAAGAATTCCTGTCACATTCTGGTTTAAATGCAGCGTCAACTCACTTGAGTGTAATGTTGCCAGTATTTATCTCAGTCTCAAGTCTGTTGTTTCCATCTTTCAGCAGCTTATGGAGAGCCATATTGGATTCTGTCAAATCATTATAATAGGTATCAGTGAATTTAAAGACAGGATGGGAAACAAGGTCTCAGTAAGTTTTAAGGGAGCACTAAGACTGGTGCCCTAGTGTCTTAAAGAGTGCACCAGAAATGGTGGCTATAGGAATCAAACCCTTGGTGTATTAAAAGGAGAGAGGGAATCAGCACTCAATGTACTAGAGCTGAGCCATCAGGATTTCTGAACAATTCAATAACAGATTGTTAGAGCTTTATTGTATAACTGAAGTATTGAAAAAAAATATAATTGAAATAAAAGCTCTGCCCTGCATTATTTAGTTCCAAAAGTTGTTACTGGTAGCAGTTCTTTCAAAATTACTTAATTTCGAGAAAAGTTCCCTGCAGTTTGGAAGACGTTAGTGTAATACTGCTATTCAAGAATGTAAGAAAATAGGAAATAGGAATAGACATGCCAATTGGCAGGAATTGTTGGAATCTATCAGAAAATGATAATGGAAGAAAGATTGTAAGGATTAATTATTATTTCATGCAAGGGATATTATGTTTTAATATGTTGGACAATTTGTTTTTGAGAATGTGGTTGTAGTTTTTTGAGAATATAGATGCAGGATATTCTGATTTTCAAAAGTCATTTTACTAATCTTGTGGTAGTGGGGATAGAGTATCATTCATGCTGTTCCAGACATGAAGATCTTTATAATGCATAACTTGGTCTTTTCCTTCATTTAAATTAGTTGTGTCTATTTTATATCTATTACTGTATTTTTCATAAAAGGGCATAGGAAGAGAGGCACAATGGGTTGTTTGTATAATTGCAACAAACAATTAAAAAATTCTATACATAATGTTCAAATTAATTTAAATATTTAATTATAAATGAAGCCAGTAGTTGGCATAATTAAAGGTCATGTTGACTAGAACGATGATCACTCTATAGAAACCATAGAAACCACAGAAACTACAGCACAGAAACAGGCCTTTTGGCCCTTCTTGGCTGTGCCAAACCATTTTCTGCCTAGTCCCACTGACCTGCACATGGACCATATCCCTCCATACACCTTCCATCCATGTATCTGTCCAAATTATTCTTAAATGTTAAAAAACAAATCGCATTTACCACCTCGTCTGGCAGCTCATTCCATACTCCCACCACTCTCTGTGTGAAGAAGCCCCCCCTAATGTTCCCTTTAAACTTTTCCCCCCTCACCCTTAACCCATGTCCTCTGGTTTTTTTCTCCCCGTGCCTCAGTGGAAAAAGCCTGTTTGCATTCACTCTATCTATACCCATCATAATTTTATCAAATCTCCCCTCATTCTTCTACGCTCCAGGGAATAAAGTCCTAACCCATTCAACCTTCCTCTGTAACTGAGTTTCTCAAGTCCCGGCAACAACCTTGTAAACCTTCTTTGCACTCTTTCAACCTTATTTATATCCTTCCTGTAATTTGGTGACCAAAACTGACCACAATACTCCAGATTCGGCCTCACCAATGCCTTATACAACCTCATCATAACATTCCAGCTCTTATACTCAATACTTTGATTAATAAAGGCCAATGTACCAAAAGCTCTCTTTACGACCCTATCTACCTGTGACGCCACTTTTAGGGAATTTTGTATCTGTATTCCCAGATCCCTCTGTTCCACTGCACTCCTCAGTGCCTTACCATTAACCCTGTATGTTCTACCTTGGTTTGTCCTTCCAACGTGCAATACCTCACACTTGTCTGCATTAAGCTCCATCTGCCGTTTTTCAGCCTATTTTTCCAGCTGGTCCAAGTCCCTCTGCAGGCTCTGAAAACCTTCCTCGCTGTCTACTACACCTCCAATCTTTGTATCATCAGCAAATTTGCTGATCCAATTTACCACATTATCATTTAGATCATTGATATAGATGACAAATAACAACGGACCCAGCACTGATCCCTGTGGCACACCACTAGTCACAGGCCTCCACTCGGAGAAGCAATTCTCTACTACCACTCTTTGGCTTCTTCCATTGAGCCAATGTCTGATCCAATTTACCACCTCTCCATGTATACCTAGCAACTGAATTTTCCTAACTAACCTCCCATGCGGGACCTTGTCATAGGCCTTACTGAAGTCCATGTAGACAATATCCACTGCCTTCCCTTCATCCTCTTTCCTGGTAACCTCCTCAAAAAACTCCAATAGATTGGTCAAACATGACCTACCACGCACAAAGCCATGTTGACTCTCCCTAATAAGTCCCTGTCTATCCAAATGCTTGTAGATTCTGTCTCTTAGTACTCCCTCCAATAACTTACCTACTACCGATGTTAAACTTACCGGCCTATAATTTCCCGGATTACTTTTCGACCCTTTTTTAAACAACGGAACAACATGAGCCACTCTCCAATCCTCCAGAACCTCACCTGTAGACAGCGACATTTTAAATATTTCTGCCAGGGCCCCTACAATTTCAACACTAGTCTCCTTTAAGGTCCGAGGGAACACCCTGTCAGGTCCCGGGGATTTATCCACTTTAATTTTCCTCAAGACAGCAAGGACCTCCTCCTTTTTGATCTGTGCAGTTTCCATGGTCTCACTACTTGTTTCCCCTAGTTCCATAGACTTCATGCCAGTTTCCTTAGTAAATACAGACGCAAAAAACCTATTTAAGATCTCCCCCATTTCCTTTGGTTCTGCACATAGCCGACCACGCTGATCTTCAAGAGGACCAATTTTATCCCTTACAATCCTTTTGCTCTTAATATACCTGTAAAAGCTCTTTGGATTATCCTTCACTTTGACTGCCAAGGTAACCTCATGTCTTCTTTTAGCACTCCTGATTTCTTTCTTAAGTATTTTCTTGCACTTCTTATACTCCTCAAGCACCTTATTTACTCCCTGCTTCCTATACATGTCATACAACTCCCTCTTCTTCTTTATCAGAGTTGCAATATCCCTTGAGAACCAAGGTTCCTTATTCCTATTCACTTTGCCTTTAATCCTGACAGGAACATACAAGCTCTGCACTCTCAAAATTTCTCCTTTAAAGGCTTCCCTCCTACTGATCACATCCTTGCCAGAGAACAACCTGTCCCAATCCACGCTTTTTAGATCCTTTCTCATTTCTTCAAATTTGGCCTTCTTCCAGTTAAGAACCTCAACCCTAGGACCAGATCTATCCTTGTCCATGATCAAGTTGAAACTAATGGTGTTATGATCACTGGAACCAAAGTGCTCCCCTACACAGACTTCCGTCACTTGTCCTAACTCATTTCCTAACAGGAGATCCAATATTGCATCCCCTCTA
Source organism: Mobula birostris (assembly GCF_030028105.1). NCBI lineage: Eukaryota > Metazoa > Chordata > Chondrichthyes > Myliobatiformes > Myliobatidae > Mobula > Mobula birostris. The sequence continues at coordinate 95,008,121 of NC_092381.1, forward strand.
GTTGGTCCCTCTATATATTGATTTAGAAAACTTTCCTGAACACATTTTACAAACTCTAAACCATCTAGACCCCTAACAGTATGGGAGTCCCAATCAATATATGGAAAATTAAAATCCCCTACCACCACAATAACTTTATGTTTCCTGCAGTTGCCTGTTATCTCCCTGCAGATTTGCTCTTCCAATTCTCGTTGACTATTGGGTGGTCTGTAATACAATCCCACTAATGTGGCCATATCCTTCCTGTTTCTCAGCTCCACCCATAAGGACTCAGTAGACAAGCCCTCTAATCTGTCCTGCCTGAGCACTGCTGTAATATTTTCCCTAACAAGCAATGCTGCTCCCCCACCTTTCATTCCTCTGCCTTGATCACATCTGAAACATCGGAACCCTGGAATATTAAGCTGCCAGTCCTGCCCCTCCTGTAGCCAAGTTTCACTAATTGATATAACGTCATAATTCCACGTGTCAATCCACGCTCTCAACTCATCCACCTTCCCTGCGATACTCCTAGCATTGAAATATATACATCTCAGAAGATTTTTACCACCACTCACAACCTTTCTATTAGCAGATTTGCTTGAACTTCTAACAACATTTATTTTCACCCCAGCCACACTGTCAGCTCTGGCTCTCTGGTTCCCATACCCCTGCAAATCTAGTTTAAAGCCTCCGCAACAGCACTAACAAACCTCCCTGAAAGGATATTGGTCCCCCTGTAGTTCAAGTGTAACCCGTCTCTCTTGTACAGGTCCCACCTGCCCCAGAAGAGGTCCCAATGATCTTGAAATCTGAAACCCTGCCCCCTACACCAGTTCCTCAGCCACTTGTTCATCCTCCAGAGCATCCTATTCCTACCCTCACTGACATGTAGCATAGGTAGCGATCCTGAGATTACCACCCTCGAGGTCCTGCTTTTCAACTTCCTACCAAACTCTCTATACTCACTCTCCAGGACCTCCTCACTCTTCCTTGCTATGTCATTGGTACCGATGTGCACCACGACATCTGGCTGATCACCTTCCCACTTCAGAATGTCATGCAATCGATCAGAGACATCCTTGACCCTGGCACCCAGGAGGCAACAAACCATCCTGGATTCTCTGTCACGACCACAGAACCTCCTATCTGCACCTCTAACTATCGAGTCCCCTATCACTACCGCTCTCCTCTTTTCCCCCCTCCCTTCTGCACTGCAGAGCCAGACTCAGTGCCAGAGATCCGGCTACTGCAGCTTGTCCCAGGTAAGTCATCCCCCACAACAGTATCCAATGCAGTATACTTGTTGTTGAGGGGAATGGCCACAGGGGAACCCTGCTCTGCTTGCCCTTTCCTCTTCCCTCGCCTGACAATGACCCAATTTCCTGTGCTCGGCTCCTTTGGTGTAACTACCTCCCTGTAGCCACTATCTATAATCTCCTCATTCTCCTGAATGATCCGCAGGTCATCCAGCTCCTGCTCCAGTTCCCTAACGCGGTTTGTCAGGAGCTGCAGCTGGATGCACTTCTTGCAGGTGTCGTTGTCAGGGACACCGGAGGGCTCCCTGACTTCCCACATCCTGCAAGAGGAGCATTCCAACATCCTGCCTGGCATTCTCCCTACGCTAGACAATCTGAACAAAAAACTTACCGGAACCTACCCTAGCCTCTGCCTGTTCTCGCTGAAGCCTGTTAAGCCAAAGCCGTCCCACTCTGACTCAGTCCACTCCGACAATGGCCGCTGTATATGGTGGTCTGCTTTTAAACCTTGGCGCGTTACGTCACGTGCCTGTGCAGTGCAGACCCTTCTCCCTGAGCAGTGTTAAAAAAAAACGACTTTTTCTACCCGATTTCTTCCACTGGCTTCTTCAGCTGCTTGCTTCGACTGAAACAAGAACCGTTGAAATTTTCTCTTTTTAAACCTTGGCGCGCTACGTCACGCGCCTGCACAGTGCAGACCCTTCTCCCTGAGCAGTGTTAAAAAAAATGACTTTTTCTACCCGATTTCTTCCACTCGCTTCTTCAGCTGCTTGCTTCGACTGAAACTATGAAACTTCGACTATGTTGTCAGCATTCAAACTGCTGGAGGAGACATAAGAATGGATGTCATTTGAACTGTTCCAATATAAATATTTTTTAAATCTTTTGTTCATAGTCTACCATTTTACAAATGAATCATAATTTCAGGTATGTAAATCAAAATGTTATGGGAAACACTAAGTGGTATTTATTTCCATAAGAGTTGAATTTTCAGTTATTCAATTACTAAAAATGCAGAGCGTGAGATCCTAAAAGATAAAAGAAACCAGTGCACTGCCACTTTAGTGAATCATTGAAAATCCTTTTTTCTCATGAACCTGCAGTAATGATTTTTATTACTTCTTTTAATCAGAGCAACTATTCAACATAAACCCTATTCATTGCCAAATTAATAAGGAAACCTGGATACTAATATTTACCTGAAGGGATGGTCCAGGGATATATGTTGGTGGTGTTTTAATTATAGCTGCTGAAAGCACAGAATCCCAGTCCAATGTATTGACAGGTCAAACATTATTGATTTCTTTTGTTCACCTAAGTTTGCACATCCCATGTGAATCTAATCAAAAGATCATATGTTTAAATTTTCATAATTTAATTTCTGCCAAATTTAGTTTGTATCAGCCATGCATATACACCATCCTCCGACCATTCAGTCCTTTCAAAAGAGTGCAAGGACCATAAGCTATACCATTATTCCAATAGTAAATTGTCTTAGATGTTCATTAGACCTAAGTATTTTATATTGGCTTATTTTATATATGAACGATCCGTTCATAGTCATGATTTATTAATGTGCTAATATTTTTTGATAATAAAGTATCCTATTTGAAAATGGCGCCTGGGAAATCGAATGTAAAATATATCTCATTAAATTAATTTTCAGTTGTTTCAGGAGCCACTGGGAATAGAGTATTTGTGACAGTCACTGCCCCAGCACAAGGCAAACTGGTCCTCTTGTTATCACTTAAACAAAGCTTCTAAGAATAATGTTTCTTATTGATATAAAAAAGATGTAGCAACTGAAAAAAATGTATCTGTTGGTTCTCCAGCTCTGATAACAAGCATCCAAAAACTCATCTGTATTTGTATCAGCTCACCAAAAATTCCAAACTACTTTATGCTGTTGGAAGTATATTTTGTGTCTTGTGCTCTTAAAATTTACCAACTGAATGTGATGTTACTTCTTATCACATGGTCTCAGATGAAGAGAAAGCCTCTGCACTCAGCTTCCATACTTTTGATCATGCCATAGTTTCAAATTGAGAGTGGCATGCACTCCTGCAGCAAATATAACGTTTTCAACTCCTGAATCAGCCAGTCTTAGACTTAGATAATTGCTAATTCCTTAAATGGCTCATTCTGTTTTAATCCTAATTCATGCAGTTCCCCACTTCTCTTATTTTCAAAATGTTTATTGTAAATACACTTGTAAATACTTAGTTACTTTCATTTTCAATAACTTTATAATGATCTCCATAATCTCTTCTGTACATAATTTACATGTGAAGTACTCTTCCTTACATTCTTTAATATTCTTCCTTCATTCCTCATTACTTACTACCATTTTCTTTGTTAATCACTCACTAACCTGCAGAAATCTTACCAGCTCAAAATCTTTAGATTACCTTCCCACAACCTCCATTCTAATGAAATGTGTTTATTTTCAAAGCCTTGGTGCCAATGGCTGCTCATTCTTGTGATTCTTCGCCATTCTGCTTGTTATAACATCCTTCCAGTGATGCAACATTATCAAGATTCGTGTTCTGAGGCCTGCAAATGTTCTTTAACACATTAATGCTACACCTGTTAAAGAAAAGTTTTAACCCACACAATGCAGTTTTGTGAGTTAACCTTGTTTTAAATCTCAGGACCTGATGTCGCACCATCCCCACAGAGCAGCCGGCGAAGTGTGGCAGCAGAGGCAGCCCTAATGAATATACCACCGACTCCACCTTCTTCCAGGCATCTGTTTACACATGGACATAGGAAGTCCCACAGCCTCGGATACAAGTCAGTAATCTGTTCATCTATTATTTAGGGATAAAACATTAAATTTTCAGAAAAGAGGTAGGAAATGGAATGTTTTTTAATTGCTTTGAAGGAACTATTGGGAGAAGACACATTGTTAGTGAATTATCTCTTGTCATATATCTCACATTGTTTCTGGTTACTTTCCCAACTCTGGGCAGTTTGTTAAGAGACAAAGCATCTTCAGTCTTCTGAAGCAAATAGCAAATATAAACATTGTGTTGATTGTTCTGTTCTATGCTTTGCAAAAAGACATTATATCATGGGCTATTACTTCATGATCTGGTGTTACTTCGATAGTTCGAAATATTGGTGTTTGCTCATGAGCTAGGTGAGCCACAAGCATAATTCTTACAGTTTTTGAGGATATGGACAGACTATAACTTCTTTTGGGCTGATATTTGGCTGACTTTTTGTATGACAGGATGAACTTTTTGCTCATGAGCCAGATTATGATCTGCTATGATCTGGCACTTTATCGTTTATCTGCAGTGCACTTTTTCTGTAGTTTTACACATTATTATGTAGTGTTATTACTTTACCTTATTCTACCCTAATACATAGTGTAAATAATTTGAACTGTATAAACACTATGCAAGACAAGTTTTTCCCCTGTGTCCTGGTACATGTGACAATAATAAACCATGTTTGGCATGTCAGTGCTCTTGTTTTCCAATCAGGCTAATTTACGTATGATTTCTGCAGGTCATAAAAATGACGTGAATACAGCAAACACATATCATTACCAAATAGGAAGTTGTGGAAGATAGTGAGGCAAAATCATAAAGTATTTATAATTTTTAAAAAATCTTGGAGAAGTGTTTTTAATGCATCAATTACGTTGGATAAGTTGGGAGCAGTTAGATAAGGTGAAAGAAAAAGTAAATGACCAGTGAGTCAGATAAAGCATTACAATCTAGTATATGAATAATAACATCTTCAATTCATTAGAATTGTATCTCTCATTGTGGCATGGGTGGGTAGGGTACTGGTAGGGAGTAGAATGTTACAACACTCACAACACGCTGGAGGAACTCAGCAGGTCAGGCAGCATCCGTGGAAAAGATCTGTCGACGTTTCAGGCCGGAACCCTTCGTCAGGACTGTAGGGGGAAGGGGCAGAGGCCCTATAAAGAAGGTGGGGGGAGGGTGGGAAGGAGAAGGCTGGTAGGTTCCAGGTGAAGAACCAGTAAGGGGAAAGATAAAGAGGTGGGGGAAGGGAGGCAGGGAAGTGATAGGCAGGAAAGGTGAAGAAAGAATAGGGGAAAACACAATGGGTAGTAGAAGGAGGTGGAACCAAGAGAATGTTACAAAAAGTAATGGCCAAGTTGAAAAAAACAAACCATTTAAAAATGTTCAATCTGCTTTGAATAATCCAGGAATGAAATAGACTCATTGTTTCCTAGTGTAGCTCACTATGCTAGATCTCTCCCAAGAAGGATTTAACAAGCTTATTAGAAACGTTAAGAAAACAATGTGGAATCTATTAAGTTGTACTCATACACCTTATGCTGAGTTATAATTCTTTCTGTGAAGAATCTGCACGATGGTCTATCCAGATAATTGAGGGAGGCAATTTGGAAGTCAGGATTTGGTTTGGTTTGTTGGTGAAAGGGAGGGGTGCAGTTAATAAAGATTTATTAAACACCAAGATTACTGAAAATTCTGCCTCAAATGTGGATTTGAAAATAATCATGTATCAACTAACATTATAAAAACTAGCTTATAGATGCAAGATTGCTTAATTTTGCTCAGCTTGCATAGTTTTTTATTTCTGTCACTGGTCAGCCACTTTCTCCAAAGAAAGCCAGAGTCTGTCAGGACAAATTTTCTGAACAGCTACATAATCTTCCCATAGAACACAAATTTTCCCTTAGCCTTCAGCTAACAGGTCAGCAAGTTTGTTTATATTTAACTCCAGAGTCACCTCAGAATCAGGTTTATTCTCACTGATATATGTCACGATATTTGTTGTTTTGTGGCAGCAGTACAGTGAAGGACATACAAAGTACCATACATTACAAAAATAAATACTGCAAAAGATAATTAATGAGGTATGTTAATGGATTCATGGACCATTCAGAAATCTGATAGTAAAGAGATAGAAGATGTTCCTAAAATATTGAGCGTTGGTCTTCAGGCTCCTGTACCTCCTTCTCTACAGTGGTAATGCAAAAAGGACATGTCCTGCAGTGTGATGGTCTTTAATGATGGATACCACCTTCTTGAGGCACTACTTCTTATACATGTCTTCAATGGCAGGGAGGATTGTGCCCAGGATGGAACAAGCTGGATCTATAACCCTCTGCAAACTTAAGTGATCCTGTGCTTTGGAGCCTGCATACCAGACTGTGATGCAACAAGTTAGAATGCTCTCCACCGTACATCTGTAGAAATTTACAAATGTCTTTGGTGACATACCAAATCTCCACAAACTCTTAATGAAGTAGGGTTACTGCAATGTCTTTTTCATGATTACATCAATGTGTTGAGCCCAGAATAAATGCCCTTGAGATATTAAAGCATGGGAACTTGAAGCTGTTCACTTTCCACTGCTGACTCCTCAATGAGGACGAGTGTGAGTTCACCTGACCACCCCTTCCTGAAATTCGCAATTATTTCCTTGTCTTACTGACAATGAATGCAAGTTTGTTGTTGCAACCTATTATTCTATTCCTATTCATTCAGGGAAGTGTTTCATTTTTCTGCTTTGTTCTCATACATAAAACCAATTGAATAATCACAAACGCCATCTCCAAGTTTAGGTTCTCTACATATATGCCAACTTTGTGAACTCAACTCTACTCAAGCTGCAACTCAAACACCAGTATACCACACATTTACCCAGACTTAAAGATCAAGTTATAACTGCAAGTTTTCTAAAAGTAAGAACTGATTAGAACTGCTTCCAATGAATTAAGCTTCCTAGCAACTTATTGGTTCAGGTTAGAGAGTCATAGAAAAGTACAGCCCAGAAACAGGCTTTTCTTTCCATCTAGTCTATGCTGAACCATTTAAACTGCCTACTCCCATTGACCTGCACCAGGACCTCTACATTCCATGTACCTAGCCAAACTTCTTCTAAAGATTGAAATTGAGCTTGCATGTACCACTTGTGCTGGCAGCTCATTCCATACTCTCTGGATGCTCTGAGTGAAGAAGTTTCTACTCATGTTCCCCTTAAACATTTCACTTTTCACCCTTAACCCTTGACCTCTGGTTGTAATCCCACCCAACCTCTGTGGAAAATGCCTGCTTGCATTTACCCTATCTATACCCCTCATAATTTTGTATACCTCTATCAAATCTCCTCTCAATCTTATATGTTCCAAGGAATAAAGTCCTAACCTATTCAACCTTTCCTTACAATTCAAGTCCTCCAGACCCGGCAACATCCTTGTAAATTTTCTCTGTACTCTTTAGACCTTATTTACATCTTTCCCCATAGGTTGCTGACCAAAATTGCACACAGTATTTGAAATTAGGCCTCACCAATGTCTTATACAACTTCAACATAACATCCCATCTCCTGTACTCAGTGCTTTGATTTATAAAGGCCAGCATGCCAAAAGCTTTCTAACTCTGACACCGCTTACAACAAATTATACTCCTATATTCAAAAATTCCTTTGTTCTTGCACACTCCTCAGTGCCCGATGGTTCACTTCCAAAGTGCAATACTTTGAGCTTGTCTGCTTCAAGTTCCATCTGCCATTTTTCAGACCATTTTTCCAACTGGTCCAGAGCCCACTGCAAGCAATGATAGTCTTCCTTGCTGTCCACTACACTGCCAATCTTGGTAGCATCCACAAATTTGCTGATCCAGTTAACCACGTGATCATCCAGATCATTGATATAGATGACAAACAACAACAGACCCAGCACCGATCCCTGCGGCACTCCAGCAGTCACAGGCCTCTAGTCAGAAAGGCAACCACTTTCTGACTTCTCCCACAAAGCCAGTGTGTAATCCAATTTACTACCTCATCTTGAATGCCAAGTGACTGAACCTTCTTAACCAACCTCCCATGTGGAACCTTCTCAGATGCCTTACTAAAGTCCATGTAGACAATATCCACTGCCTTGCCTTCATCAACTTCCCTGGTAACTTACTCATTAAAATTTCTGAGATTGGTTGGACATGATCTACCACGCACAAAGCCATGTTGACTATCCTTAATCAGTCCATGTCTATCCAAATACCTTCCAGTAACTTTTCCACTACTGATGTCAGACTCACTGGTCTATAATTTCCTGGTTTATATTTGGAGCCTTTCTTGAACAGCTGAACAACATTGGCTGTCCTCCAATCCTCTGGTACCTCACCTGTCGCTAAGGATGATTTAAATATGTCTGCTACGGCCCCGGCAATTTCTGCACTTAACTCCAACAGGATCTGAGGGAATGTCTGGGAACACCTTCTCAGGCCCTGGGGATTTATTCATCCTAACTTGCTTCAGGATAGCAAACACCTCCTCCTCTGTAATCTGTATAAAGTTTGTAGTCTGTATAAAGCTGATGCTGCTTTGCATCACTCTATAGACTGTGTCCATCTCCTGAGTAAATACAGATGCAAAAGAAAATTTAAAATCTCTCCTGTCTCTTTTGACTCCATACATGGATTACCATTCTGATCTTCCAGAGGACCAATTTTGTCCTTTGCAATCCTTTTGCTCTTAACATATCTGTAGATTCCCTTAGGATTCTCCTTCACTTTGTCTGCTAGGGCAACCTCATGCCTTCTTTTAGCTCTCCTGATTTATTTCTTAAATATTCTCTTGTACTTTTTATACTCCATAAGAACCCAATTTGTTCCGACCTGCTATGCACCTCCATTTTTTTTAACCAGGGCCTCAATATCTCCTGAAAACCAAGGTTCCCCACACCTGTTTTCTTTACATTTTATTCTGACAGGTACATACAAGCTTTGTACTCTCAAAATTTCATTTTTGAAGACCCCCCACTTTACAAGTACATTTTGACAGAAAATAGCCTGTCCCATCCACACTTGCCAGATCCTTTCTGATACCATCAAAATTGGCTTTTCTGCAATTTAGAATCTCAACCCATGGACTAGACCTATCTTTTTCCATACTTACTTTGAAACTAATGACATTGTGATCACTAGATGCAGTGTTCCCCTTCAAAAATTTCTGTCAGCTGCCCTGTCTCATTGCCTAATAGCAGGTCAAGTATCACAAATTCTCTTGTTGGGACTTTGACGTGCTGATTAGGAAAACTTTCCTGAACACATTTGACAAACTCTATCCCATGAAGTCCTTTTACAGTATGGGAGTCCCAGTCAACACTGGAAAGTTAAAATCACCTGCTATAACAGTCTCATGTTTCTTGCAACAGTCTGTGATCTTTCTGCAAATTTGGTTCTTTAAATACCTCGGACATTTGGGTGGTCTGTAATATAGCCCCATTAACCTGGTCATACCTCTTATTTCTCAATTCTACCCAGACGAGTTATCCAGTCTGTCCTGACAGAGCACTTCCATGGCATTTTCCCTGACTAGTAACACCATACTTTAATCCCTCCTGCTCTGTTGTGTGTAGAACAACTGAACCTGAATCCTGGAATAGTGAGCTGCCAGTCCTGTCTATAAAGAAGAAAAAACAATAAACTGTTGGGGGCGGGAATCTCTAACTCCATCTTTTTTGCCTTCTCTCACTGAAGCCTCTTCTTGCTGAAGCCTCAAAATCCCTATTCAAATTCTGTCCACTCCAACGATGGACATTCTGACAATGACTTTTTCACTTGCTCCTGCTTTAATTTGTTCTTGCCAATCAATCCCAAATGCTGATTGAGTGCTGCTCAAAGTTCCAAACTGCCATGAGTCACTGCCTTTTCTACTCAATCAGCAAACCTGAGTGATTTACATCTTCTCAGGCTTCCAATGTCTCTGATTGGGTGCTGCTCAAAGCAGTTATGACGTTGCATTTCAGTTTTTTTTTGTTTTGGATTGACATGGATTGTTTTATGTACTTATTGCTTAAAGTTCAGAAAAAAAACTTTTAAGCATTCATTTTATCTTTCTGAAGTTTTGGTAGAGCATTCATGTGCAGTTAAAAATATAAAGTTTTGAGTTATAGTTTAGATAAAAATGTAGTCACGTATGATAATTGTGAAACCTTTCACTGAGATACTGATGCCAATTATTTTTGACTCTAATTTGTATACACGCATGTCTCCTTTTTTCTAAATATCTTTTGAGATCTTTGGGGATGTTAAATTTCTTTGAGGTGAAAAATAAGTAAATTGTTAATTTAGACTTGTACAGTATTTTAACAGTACAATATTCTTAGAATGTTAATTTGAGCCATATTAATAGTCTTTTTCCCACAGCTTTATACACAAGATGAATACAGCTGAGTTTAAAAGTGCTACATTTCCCAATGGAAGACCTCGGCACTTGCTGGATGACAGCGTAATGGAAAACTACACTCCTTCAAGAGTCCAGGCAGAAAGTTCCACAATTTCCAGTGGAATATCACTAGGTGTGTGAATCTGTCTCTGATGTTTTGCTGACATTGTTATCAAAGTGTACTCCCTCCCCAATAAATGGCTTACCAATGAAAATTTTTAAAATTCCAAGTGCTCAAAATCTGAAAAAAAGTAAAAAAAATGCTGGAAGCCCTCAGTTGATCAGGCAACATTGGTTGAAAGAGAAACAGGGAGTTAACGTTTCTGTTTGAAGAAGGGATTTATACCGGAAATGTTACTTCTGTTTCTTTTTCCACTAACCTGCAGTCTTGCCATCATTTTCAATGGCACTGCCATCACTGAATCTTCATCTGTCTGTAGGTTTCCATGAACCAAAAAATTGAATGAGACCAACCACTTAAATACTATGGCTACAAGAGCAGAAACAAACTTGGTAATTCTATGACACAGGATTTAATAGTTTACCCCCTCCAAAATATTTATACTAGTAACAATGGGATGCACAGTGACCCAACAAGTAGAGCTATCACCTCAGGTTTGGCAGTCCGGGTTCAATTCTGACCTCTGGAGCTGAGAAAGTTAAGTTTGCATATTCTCCATTTGACAGTATGAATTTTCCCTGGGTCTTCGAGTTTCATTGTACATTACAGAAATGTGCTGATAGGATAATTGGCTATTTTGAATTACCCCATGTATTGTTGAGTGGTGAGTGAATTAGGGTGGCTAACATGTTACTGCTAGAGAACCTGTAATATTTTCCTTTGTTTTGCACAATATCTTAGGATACACTTGATCAAGCCTGGGCAATTTATTCACCCTAATATGCCATAAGACTGCCATCTCCTCCTTTTGTAATGTGGATATGTTCCAATACATCATTATTCATTTCCTTTTAATTCCTTACCTTCCATTACATAGTAAACTCGGTGTGCAATATTTATTCAATGTTTTATCTATCTCCTATGACTCCATAGGTGACTGCATTGTTCCTTAAGTGCGCCTATTTTCTCCCTAGTCACCATTTCGCTCTTAATATCTTAGGATTCTCCTTTGCCCTATGTGTCAGTGCTATCTCATGTCTTTTTTTGCCCTCCTTATTCCTCTCCTAAGTGTACACCTACATCCCTTATAATCCTTAAGGGATTTGTTTAATCCCCACTCCTATGCCTGGATATATGCTTCCTTTTTTCTGACCAGTGCCTCAATATCCCTTGTCAGGCAAAGTTCCATCATTCTGCCAGCCTTGCCTTTAACTCTAGCAGGAATATGGTTTTCCTGAAATCACCCTGTGTCACTTTTAAAAACAGCCCACTTGTCAGATGACTCTTTTCCTGCAAACAAACTCGTTCAGTCAACATTTGGAAGTTTCTATCTAATGGATGCCGCAGTAGCATAGCAATTAGCGCAACACTATTACAGCATGGTGCACCGGAGTCCAGAGTTCAATCCTAGCATCCCCTGCAAGGAGTCTCTGTACATCCTCTCTGTAGAATGCTTGGATTTTCTCCAGGTCCTCGGGTTTCCTCCCACGTTCCAAAGATATACTGGATAAGTTGATTGGTCATTGTAAATTGCCCCATGATTAGGCTAGGGTTAAACTGGGGTTGTTTGAGGTTGCTGGGGGGGTGGTGTGGCTGAAAGGGCCTATTCCGTGCTCTATCGCTTAATAAAATAAATAAATAATGTCTTCATATTTTGTCTTGCTCAATTTAAGATTATAATCTGTGAGCCAGTACTATCTTTTATGAAAATTATTTTATAATTAATAGACTTAAAGTCACTAGACCTATTATGCTCTCCCACTGATGCTTCAGACACTTGTCCTGCTTCCTTGCCCAGTAGGAAATCTAATGTTGTACCCTCTCGTGTAAAATAATCTGCATATTGCTTGAGAAAATGTCCCAGATGCACTTAACATATTCCACCTCATTGGAGCCCTTTGTGCAATGGCAATCACATTTATTATGATGGAAGTTGTAATCACCTAGGATTACAACCCTATTATTTCTGAGATGTCTGTGATACATCAAGATATTTGCTCCTCTAATCCCCGCAGAGTATTAAGGAGCCTATAGTACAATTCTATCAAAGTGATCACCCTTTCTTATTCCCAAATTCAAGCCACGTTATCTAATTGGATGATCCCCCCCCCCACCCCCAAGTATCATCACCAAGTACTGCTGGCATGTTCTTCCTCATCAAAAACTCAACTTCCCCCTCATGTCTTAACTCCACACTATCATGTCTGCTGCATGTGTACCTTGGAACATTGAGCTTCCAGTCCTGTCCCTCCCTCAGCCATGTTTCTGTGCGGATATAATGCCCCAGTTCAATATCCCAATCCATGCCCGATATTCCTCTGCCTTCTCAGGCTTCAGGCCGGGTGTAAGTGTTGATTATAATCTACGTTACAATGACAAACTCTGCCGTTTTTCAGGGATAATATGTGGGCAAGTCTAGTATGATGGTATTTATACCCCTGTGTTCTATCTCTCCTAATTGGTTAGTCCTCATCCAATCAGGTTTCCGCTCGCCCACCTCGTTTATAATCGAATTCCACTTCTTGCTTAGAGTGAGACCTTCGTCTTTTTTAAAATTTTTATCCTCTAGTTTTATTTCAATGGCTTCCTTTACCAGGCTGTCCCAAAAGCCATTGGCACGGCACAGTCGTTTTGTGCCGTTGAAGTCAATCCTATGGCCGTTGAAAATACAATGTTCTGCTACTGCCGATTTCTCCAGGTACCCAAAAGAATACATCTCCTGTGCTCCTTGATTCGCATTTCCACCCTGCATCCTTCTGGCTGATATACTCTGCTCCACATTTATAGGGACCTCATTTTTGACCCACGTAAGCTGTGACCCCAGCACCTCACCTCACCTGGAAGGACTGTTTGGGGCCCTGAATAGTAGTGACAGAAGAGGTGTAGCATTTGTTCCACCTGCAAGGAGGTTGGTGAGTGGTAGGTGAGTACAAGAGGAACCCTTTCTCTGGTGGGGTGGAGAGAGGATGGGGTGAGGGCAGACATGCGCGAAATAGAAGAGATGCGGGTGAGATGCTCACCCGCACCGCTTCTATTTTGTACACTCACCTGCATCTCTCCTGTTTTGCGCACTCACCTACTTCTCTTCCATTTTTCGTACGTCTGCCCTCATTCCATTCTCCTGTCCTCACCGATCACCCTACTAGCCTCCGCGTCCAGCACATAATTCTCCATAACTTCCACCATCTCCAATGGGATCCCACCACCAAGCACATCTTTCCCTCCCTCTCACTTTCTGCTTTCTGCAGGGATCGCTCACTACGTGATTACCTTGTCCATTCGTCCCTCCCCACATATCTCCCTCATGGCACTTACCCTTACAAGCAGAACAAGTACTATATCTGCCCCAACATCTCCTCCCTCACTACGATTCAGGGCTCCAAACTGTCCTTAGAGGAGAGGTGACACTTCATCTGTGAATCTGTTGGGGGTCATTCACTGTATCTGATGCTCCCGGTGTGGGATCCTGTATATCAGTGAGGCCCGATGTAGATTGGTAGACGGGTTTACTGAGCACCTATGCTCCGTCTGCCAGAAAAAGTCGGATCTCCCAGTGGCCACTCATTTTAATTCCACTTCCCATTCCCATTCTGACATGACATCTAGAAGACCATGTAAGGAATCTGGAGCAGCAGCTGGATGACCTTCGACTCATAAGGGAGAATGATGAGAGCTACAAGGAGGTAGTCACACCTAGGTTGTCAGAAGCAGGTTGTTGGGTGACAGTCAGAGAGGGGAAAGCGAAGGTGAGCAGACAGGTAGTGCAGAGCACCCCTGTAGCCATTCCCCTGAATAATAAGTTTACCGTCCTGGATACTGTTGGCAGGGACAACTGACCAGGGGTGAGCCATGGTGGCAGAGCCTCCGGCACTGAGTCTGAGCCGGTGGTGCAGAAGGGTGGGACAGAGAAGAGGAGAGCTATTGTCATTGGAGACTATAGTCAGGGGAGCAGACAGGATAATTTATGGGTGTGAGAAGGACACCCGCATGGTTTGTTGCCTCCCGGGTGCCAGGGTCCGGGATGTCTCTGACCGGGTGCACGACATCTGGTACGAGAGGGACAGCAACCAGAAGTCGTGATACATGTTGGGACCAACGACATAGGCAGGAAAAGGGATGAGGTCCTGAAGTGTGAGTTTTGGGAATTAGGCAGAAGGCTGAAGAACAGGACCTCAAGGGTGACGTTCTCAGGATTGCTGCCAGTGCTACGTGACAGAGATGGTAAGAATTGGAGGAGATGGCAGTTGAATGCGTGGCTGAGGAGTTGGTGCAGGGAGCAGGGTTTTAAATTTTTAGATCATTGGGATCTCTTCTGGGGAAGGTGGGACCTGTACAGATTGGATGGGTTGCACCTGAACTCGAGGGGGAGCAATATCCTTGCAGGTAGGTTTGCTAGCGTGGTTTGGGAGGGTTTAAACTAATTTGCGAGGGGGATGGGACCCAGAGTGATGGAGCAGTGAAAGAAGTGCATGGAGTAAAGCCAGATCTAACATATAGAGAGGCTTTGAGGAAAGAGAAGCAGAATAAACGGTGTAAAGATAGTAAGGTAGAAGGGCTGAAATGTGTGTACCTCAATGCAAGAAGCATCAGGAACAAAGGTGATGAACTGAGAGCTTGGATACATACATGGAATTATGATGTAGTGGCCATTACAGAGACTTGGCTGGCACCAGGGCAGGAATGGATTCTCAATATTCCTGGATTTCAGTGCTTTAAAAGGGATAGAGAGGGGGGGAAGGGGAGGAGGGGTGGCCTTACTGGTCAGGGATACGACTACAGCTACAGAAAGGGTGGGTAATGTAGCAGGATCCTCTTTTGAGTCAGTATGGGTGGAAGTCAGGAACAGGAAGGGAGCAGTTACTCTATTGGGGGTATTCTATAGGCCCCCTGGTAGCAGCAGAGGTACAGGGGAGCAGATTGGGAGGCAGATTTTGGAAAGGTGCAAAAATAACAGGGTTGTTATCATGGGTGACTTTAACTTCCCTAATATTGATTAGCACCTGATTAGTTCCAATCTATGGTAATTTAGTGGAATCAATTCTCTCCCCCTTCCCCAACTCCTCCCCCAGCACTGTGCAAAGAAAGCATTGTGGCTTAAGCTTTGGTTTTCCAAGTGGATTGAGTGATTTGTTTCCAGAACTGACTATTAGAAAGTCAACTAATGATTTTAATGTGATAAACTCTACCACACACTACTTTTTGCATTTGGGTTGGTAATTTCATCACAGCTTCAAACTGCTGAGCTTCAAGGGTTTTATCAAAAGCCACTCTGGTGTGTTAACTTGTTGGATTAAGTATCCTTGATTAACAAGGTTCTTTACATTATAATGAATATGCTTTATGTTAGGGGGTAGAGAAATATATCAGGAAATAAAGGTCAATTTAATTTCCAGGTGGCATTGTTGTGTCAACTAGGATTACGATCACTCAGTGAAAAGTTATTGACACAGACTTTTGACATCTGCACCTGTTGAAAAGCAAGTAGGCCATTTGACTATTGACACAATTCAAAGCAGATGTCTGTTTTAGCAGAATATTTATCCTAGAAGTGGATCATGCGTAATTAAAAGAAAAAATATTATAATAGGGACTACAGGAAAAGCTTTAAGTATGTGGTTAGGAGATCATGAGGCTATACTTCTGGCCTTCAGCATTATCATGGAAAAGGACAGAATCAGAGAGGACAGGAAATTTTTTAATTGGGCAAAGGCAAATTATGAGGCTATAAGGCTAGAACTTGCGGGTGTGAATTGGGATGATGTTTTTGCAGGGAAATGTACTATGGACATGTGGTTGATGTTTAGAGATCTCTTGCAGGATGTAAGGGATAAATTTGTCCCGGTGAGGAAGATAAAGAATGGTAGGGTGAAGGAACCATGGGTGACAAGTGAGGTGGAAAATCTAGTCAGGTGGAAGAAGGCAGCATACATGAGGTTTAGGAAGCAAGGATCAGATGGGTCTATTGATATAGGGAATATAGGGTCTATTGAATATAGGGAAGCAAGAAAGGAGCTTAAGAAGGGGCTGAGAAGGCCTTGGCGAGTAGGGTAAAGGAAAGAAGGGGGCATGAGAAGGCCTTGGCGAGTATGGTAAAGGAAAACCCCAAGGCATTCTTCAATTATGTGAAGAACAAGAGGATGACAGGAGTGAAGGTAGGACCGATTAGAGATAAAGGTGGGAAGATATGCCTGGAGCTGTGGAAGTGAGCGAGGTCTTCAATGAATACTTCTCTTCGGTATTCACAAATGAGAGGGAACTTGATGACGGTGAGGACAATATGAGTGAGGTTCATGTTGATATTAAAGGAGAGGAGGTATTGGAATTGTTAAAATACATTAGGACGGATAAGTCCCCGGGGCCTGACAGAATTTTCCCCAGGCTGCTCCATGAGGCGAGGGAAGAGATTGTTGAGCCTCTAGCTAGGACCTTTATGTCCTCGTTGTCCACGGGAATGGTACTGGAGGATTGGAGGGAGGCGAATGTTGTCCCCTTGTTCAAAAAAGTTAGTAGGGATAGTCGGGGTAATTATAGACCAGTGAGCCTTACGTCTGTAGTGGGAAAGCTGTTAGAAAAGATTCTTAGAGATAGGATCTACAGACGTTTAGAGAATCATGGTCTGATCAGGGACAGTCAGCATGGCTTTGAGAAAGGCAGATCGTGTCTAACAAACCTGATAGAGTTCTTTGAGGAGGTGACCAGGCATATAGATGAGGGTAGTGCAGTGGATGTGATCTGTATGGATCTCAATAAGGCATTTGACAAGGTTCCACACAGTAGGCTTATTCAGAAAGTCAGAAGGCATGGGATCCAGGGAAGTTTGGCCAGGAGGATTCAGAATTGGCTTGCCTGCAGAAGGCAGATGGTCGTGGTGGAGGGAGTGCATTCAGATTGGAGGGTTGTGACTAGTGGTGTCCCACGAGGTTCGGTTCTGAGACCTCTAATTTTTGTGATTTTTATTAACGACCTGAATGTTGGGGTAGAAGGGTGGGTTGGCAAGTTTGCAGATGACACAAAGGTTAGTGGTGTTGTGGATAATGTAGCGGATTGTTGAACATTGCATAGAGACATTAATAGAATGCAGAAGTGGGCTGAGAAGTGGCAGATGGAGTTCAACCCGGGGAAGCGTGAGGTGATGCACTTTGAAAGGACAAACTTCAAGGCAGAGTACAAAGTAAATGGGAGGATACTTGATAGTGTGGAGGAGCAGAGGGATCTGGGGGCACATGTCCACAGATCCCTGAAAGTTGCCTCACAGGTAGATAGGGTACCTTGAAATACTGTGTCTAGTTCTGGTCACCTCACTATAGGAAGGATGTGGAAGCATTGGAAAGGGTACAGAGGAGATTTACCAGGATGCTGCCTGGTTTAGAGAGTATGCATTATGATCAGAGATTAAGGAAGCTAGGGCTTTACCCTTTGGAGAGAAGGAAGATGAGAGGAGACATGATAGAGGTATACAAGATAATAAGAGTAATGGACAGAGTGGACAGCCAGCGCCTCTTCCCCAGGGCACCACTGCTCAATACAAGAGGATATGGCTTTAAGGTAAGGGGTGGGAAGTTCAAGGGGGATATTAGAGGAAGGTGTTTTTCAGTCAGAGAGTGGTTGGTGCGTGAAATGCACTGCCTGAGTCAGTGGTGGAGGCAGATACACTAGTGAAATTTAAAAGACTACTAGACAGGTATATGGAGGAATTTACAGTGGGGGGTTATATGGGAGGCAGGGTTTAAGGGTCGGCACAACATTGTGGGCCAAAGGGCCTGTACTGTGCTGTACTATTCTATGTTCTATGTTAAACTGAGGGCATAAACATAGATTTTATCAAATTTTTGGGAATGCCCCCCCTCTGCCCGTTCACCATTCCCAATTCCCATTTCCCTCTCTCACATTATCTGCTTACCTGCCCATCACCTCCTACTGGTGCTTCACCCCCTTCCCTTTCTTCCATGGCTTTCTGTCCTCTCCTATCAGATTCTCCCTTCTTCCACCAACTGACTGCCCAGCTCTTTACTTTACCCCTCCCCGGCTCTCAGTTTCACCTATCACCTCCTACCTTGTATTTCTTCCTCCCCTCCCCCCACCTTATTACTCTAACTGCTCATCTTTTTTCTCCAGTCCTGACGAAGGGTCTTTGCTGGAAAGGCTGACTGTTTACTCTTTACTATAGGTGCTGCCTGGCCTGCTGAGTTCCTGCAGCATTTTGCATATGTCACTCATATAGAAGCAAACTTTGAAAAGTAAGTTTGCTTAAGTCACAGATGTTTAGAAGGAATGTATCTAAGACTGTGGAACTTGGCACTTAAAACCACCCTGAGTTGCCCAATGTTGCCCTTTGCTCATGACAGGTCTCCCCATGGACTCCATTACTTGAATTTGGCTCTTTTGCCACCCCCTGAGCATTTTGACCTAAATCCTTTCTTTCCACCTCTCAGGTAACCTAAACTTTGACTGTATTCTCCTCACCTCCTCTAGATAAGTGAAGCCTCAGCATCTGTGAAATGGGTCTTCCGTCCAATACACAATGCAGTTCAGATTCCTGATCTGAATGATAAGTGAGTTAATCAAAGAATAGTATTGAACATTTGGTAAATAATCAACTTAATAATAGTGAGATTCCTAGATAATTATCTTTTTATCAGTAATGTGCACTTTTATCACCAGAAAGTAAGGAAAACAAAACCATCCATTACCTAGTTAAGACATAAACTTTGTTAAAAGTACTTTAAGTTTACATGAATGTCTGCGTAATGTGACATTCAATGCCTTAACATTTTTTGCTTCAGGTAGCAGTGAAGGTTCTGAACTCAGTGAAGAAGTGTCATGGCCAGCATTTGAAAGGCAAGTGATTTTTGCAAATCATATTTACATTAGGCTGATTTTTGATGTGTAATAGTTCCACGTACTGCTCTTATCTATAGCTGTTGCTGTTGGGTGAATGCCTTTTCTACTGTTCAAGATAGTTTATAAGCTGAGTCATATATCAGCTTTACTGACTGACAGATATACTCAAAAACGGCATTTTCTTTGATTTCTTTTTTTAATATTTAGCATTTTTCTAATTCTTGACATTCTGGTGGCAAAACGTACAGATTATTTGTGGACCAGTGTTTCAAATAATGAATTGCCACTCTGATGCTGATCGCCTGATTGATATGTTGACAGCAATATCCTTACCTAAGAAATGTAAATGTGGTGATACTGGAGAGTAAATGGAGCAAAAACCATCGGACCTGGAATTCTGAAACAAAAACTGAAAATGCTTGAAGCATTCAGCAGGTTAAGCAGCTTCAGTAGAGAGAGTCTATGTTTTGGGTCAAGCATACATCAGAACCTGAAAAATAAAAAACCCAGTTTAAAGTTGCAGAGAGGGGAAGAGTGGTAACAAAAGAGAGGAAACCTCTGTGGGAGGGCCCAGACTGAAGTTGTCCAGGAAGCAGCTGCTAACAGGTATCTAGATTCAATGAAGAATAGACTATCTATTGTATAGAACTGTTAATTGTTAAAGTTCAATATTAAATCCTGATGGCTAAAATGTAACCCAATGAAGGACAAGGTACTATCCTTAAGCTTATATTATATATTGTTGGAATAATCTATGAGCCATAGGTAGGGAGGTCAGAATGCAACTAGGTTAGAGAATTAAAGTGATATGTGACAAGAAGCTCAAACTTTTATATGATTTGAAGAGAAACCAGAGAACTTTTAAACAGAATGGAGCCGGTTTGCAAATATATCACTTCATTTGTTTTCTCCAGTTATAAAAGCCATAATCTTGTTGACACTAAATGCAATAAACTTTCTCCTTGTCCACAAAGGATACGGTCATGGACATCCTGCAGATAACAAAACATTATGGATAGCACTAAGGTACAGCCATAGTGTCATAGAACACTACTGCACAGAAACAGGCCCTTTGCGCATCTAGTTCATGCTAAACCATGAATCTGCCTAGTCCCATCAACCTGCACCTAAACCATAGCCCTCCATACCTTTCCAATACATGTACCTTTCCTAATTGCTCTTAAATGTTGAAATCAAACCCACATACACCACATGCGCTGGCAGCTTGTTCTACACTGTCACCACCCTCTGAATTAAGTTGTTCCCCCTCGCGTTCTTAAACATTTCACCTGTCATCCTTAAACCATGATCTCTAGTTGTAGTCTCATCCAAACTCAATGGGAAAAGCCTGTTTGCATTTACCCTATCTATACCCCTCATAATTTTGTATACCTTTATCAAAACTCTACTTAATCTTCTACGTTCTAGGGAATAAAGTCCTAACCTATTCAACCTTTTCCTATAACTCAGGTCAAGTACCAGCAACATCGTGTACATTTTTCCTGCACTCTTTCAATCTCATTTATATCATTTCTGTAGGTAGGTGAACAGAGCTGCACATGATACTCCAAATTAGGCCTCATCAATGTCTTATACAATTTCAACATAACATCCCAACTCCTTTACTCAATACATTGATATATAAAGGCCAACATGCTAAAAGCTTTCTTTACAACCCTATCTACCTGTGATGCCACTTTCAAGGAATTATGGATCTGTATTCCCAGATCCCTCTGTGGTACTGCACTCCTCAGTGCCCAACCGTTCACCATGTAAGGCCTACCCTGGCTGGTCCTCCCAAAGTGCAACTCCTGACACTTGTCTGAATTAAACCTATCTTCCATTTTTTAGCCTATTTTCTCAGCAGGTCCAGATCCCGCTGCAAGCTTTGATAGCCTTCCTAGCTGTCCACTACACCCCCAGTCTTGTCATCTGTAAATTCGCTGATCCAGTTTACCACATTAAGATCCAGATCGTTGAAATAGATAACAAACAACAATGAACCCAGCGCCAATCTCTGCAGCACACCACTAGTCACAGGCTTCCAGTCACTGGAGGCAATCATCTACTCTCTACTTCTCCTGTGAAGCCAATGTCTAATTTAATAGCTCATATTGTATTCTAAGCAACTAAACTTTCTTGGCCAACCTCTCATGCAGACCTTGTCAAAGGCCTTGCTAAAATCCATGTAGACAACATCCACTGCCTTGCCTTCATGAACTTTCCTGATAACCTTCTCGAAAAACTCTAAAAGATTGGTTAGATGCAACCTTCCATGAACAAATCCATAATCAATCCCTGTCTATCCAAATACTGATATATATCCAGTCCCTTAGAATACCCTTCAAGACCTTTCCCACTACTGATATCAGGCCTATTAGCCTATAATTTCCTGGTGTACTCTTAGAGCCTTTCTTAAATAACAAATGAACATTAGCTATTCTCCAATCTTCCGGCATCTCACCTGTCACTAAGAATTTTTAAAATATCTCTGCTAAGGCCCCTGCAATTTCTGCACTAGCCTCCCAAGGGGTCCGAGGGAACACCTTGTCAAACCCTGGGGATTTATCCACCCTAATTTGCCACAAGACAGCAAACCTGTCCTCCTCCATAAATTGTAAAGGGTCCATGCTCTCTGCTGCATTGCATCACTTCTGTAGATAGTGTGTCCATTCCCTGAGTAAAAACAGATACAAAAACCCATTTCAGATCTGCCCTATCTCTTTCAGCTCTGTACATAGGTTACCACTCTGATCTTCCAGAGGACCAGGTTTGACCCTTGCTATTCTTTTGCTTTTAATATTGTTATGTAATCGACAACAATGAATATAAATCAAGGCAGGTTACAGGTGTCCCCCACTTTTCGAACGTTCGCTTTACGAAACCTCACTGTTACGAAAGATCTACATTAGTTCCCTGTTTTCGCTAACGGAAGGTGTTTTCACTGTTACGAAAAAAATCAGCGCGTGATAAAAGGCAGTGCGCGCCCCGTGCAGCCGCTCTCCCCCAGATTTGGAACGGCATTGCTTAAACATGTTGCACTGAGCAGCCGTTAGCAAGATGAGTTCTAAGGTGTCGGAAAAGCCAGAAAGAGCTCGTAAGGATGTTACAGTTAGTGTAAAATTAGACGTAATTAAGCGTTTTGATCGTGGTGAAGGAAGTAAGGACAATGTGAGTTTGGCTTGTGGAAGGTGACGAATATGATGTTGAAGAGGTTTTGGCATCCCATGACCAAGAACTGATAGATGAAGAGCTGATGCAATTGGAAGAGGAAAGGATAACAATCGAAACCAAATTCATTAGCGAAATGAACGTGAAGCAACTGCATGAGATTTTCGCTGCACTGATAAAGTACGACTTTAATTTTGAAAGGGTACGTAGGCTTAGGGGATACTTGCAGGATGGTTTGAGTGCTTACAAAGAACTGTATGATAGAAAAATGCGTGAGGCTCAGCAGTCAAGCAAGCCTTCCATATCAGCCACAGCAGACGACAAACCTCGACCATCGACATCGAGGCGCGCAGTCATAGGAGAAGATGAGCTGCCTGCCCTAATGGGAACAGACGACGAGATGACACCTCAGTGTCCCACCACCCCAACCCCCAGGCCATGGACAGATACCGATTCACGGAGAATGCAGCGGTAGCCGGGAGGCACACAGCACATCTTTAAGAAAAAAGCCGAAATAAACATACTAATTAATTACGTGTCGGGCAGCACCTAATTAATTAGCATGTTTATTTCGGCTTTTTTCTTAAAGATATGCTGGATGCCTCCCAGCTACCACTGTACCCCTGCATACTTCGTGGATCGGTATCGGTCGGCAGCCCGGAGGGTGGGGGCCACTGCACCACCCCCAACCTGTGACGACGCAGTCTAACACACTATCATCAGTGTGCTCGATGTCTTCCCAATTCCCTTAAGTGATACTACACTGTACATACATTATTTCTACTCTATATCGGCTGTGTATTTTTACGTGTTATTTGATATGATTTGGCAGATTCATAGCTTAAAGGTTACTGGAGAGAGTGTTTTTGCCGACAGCGCTTGCGTGAGATTTTCTGCTGAGAGCGCTTGCGTGAGATTTTCGCTACGGAGAACACAATGATTGTGGAAAAGTATTTCTAGTTTATATAGGCTGTGTATTTATCATATCATTCCTGCTTTTGCTATATGTTACTGTTATTTTAGGTTTTATGTGTTATTTGGCATGATTTATTAGGTTATTTTTGGGTCTGCGAACACACAAAATTTTCCCATATAAATAAGTGGTAATTGCTTCTTCGCTTTACGACATTTCAGCTTACGAACCGTTTCATAGGAACGCTCTACCTTCGGATGGCGGGGGAAACCTGTATTTAAAAACAACCAAACATTTATTAAACACGGATAAACAATAAAAAAAGCAAACAAAAACCTTAACCGGGAGTTAACCGCTATGCAGCTGTTCAACAAATCGTCACTCGGCACCGGTTCTTAAAGCGTTAAATGCAAAAACAGTTCTTAAAGCGGTAAAGTCAGATATAGTTCTTAAAATGGAAAATTCGAAAGTCCAACAGATTTATATGTTCAATTGGGAGAGACTTCTCTGGAGAAGGATTTCTTCATAGACACGACTTTCCTGCTGGCTCTGTCCAAAGGATTCACGATGCAGGAAATAAACAGTTTAAAACAACTGACCTTAAATTCTAGAGAGCAAACCTTTGCATGACCTACCCTACTCTTTTGGCAAGAGTTATCCTCGATGCGGGTCACTACTCCTTCAACGAAGACTCAATAAGTTTCTACTCAACGAAGCTTGATTGGAAACTCCAGCAGAACAACATGAGAGAGGTCTGGAGGGGGATGAGGACCATCACTGGGTTCCGGCAAACTAGCAACAGAGGAGCTGAAGGCAGTGTGGACAGGGCCAATGAACTTAACCTGTTCTTTAACAGATTTGACATTGTGGCCCCTGCCCATCCCCCACATGAGCCATCTGTTGTCGGCCCCCAACCAACACATATTCCACTCTCCCCTCCTACCCCTCCTCACAGTCCCCCACCCTGCTCTCATGACTATACCCCTTCCCCACACGAAACCACCACTGTGGGCTTCACAGCTGAACAGGTGAGCTGAAACGTCTCAACCCAAGCAAGGCTGCAGGACTGGATGATGTCAGTACCAGGGTGCTCAAAGCCTGTGCCCCTCAGCTATGTGGAGTACTTCGCCATGTATTCAACCTGAGCCTGAGGCTCCGGAGGGTTCCTGTACTGTGGAAGACGTCCTACCTCGTCCCTGTGCCGAAGACGCCGCACCCCAGCGGCCTCAATGACTACAGACTGGTGGCATTGACCTCCCACATCATGAAGACCCTGGAGAGACTTGTTCTGGAGCTGCTCCAGCTTATGGTCAGGCCACACTTAGATCCCCTCCAGTTCGCCTACCAGCCCCAACTATAAGTTGAGGACGCCATCATCTACCTGCTGAACCGTGTCTGCGCCCACCTGGACAAGCCAGCAAGCACTGTGAGGGTCATGTTTTTTGACTTCTCCAGTGCGTTCAACACCATCTGCCCTGCTCTGCTGAAGAGAAGCTGACAGCGATGCAGGTGGATGCTTCCCTGGTATCATGGATTCTTGACTACATGACTGGCAACACTGTGTGTCCGACAGAGTGATCAGCAGCACTGGGGATCCACAGGGGACTGTCTTGTCTCCCTTTCTCTTCACTATTTACACCTCGGACTTCAACTACTGCACAGAGTCTTGTCATCTTCAGAAGTTTTCGGATGACTCTGCCATGGTTGGATGCATCAGCAAGGGAGATGAGGCTGAGTACAGGGCTACAGTAGGAAACTTTGTCACATGGTGTGAGCAGAATTATCTGCAGCTTACTGTGAAAAAGACTAAGGAGCTGGTGGTAGACCTGAGGAGAGCTAAGGTACCGGTGACCCCTGTTTCCATCCAGGGGGTCAATGTGAACATGTTGGAGGATTACAAATACCTGGGGATATGAATTGACAATAAACTGGACTGGTCAGAGAACACTGAGGCTGTCTACAAGAAGGGTCAGAGCCGTCTCTATTTCCTGAGAAGACTGAAGTCCTTTAACATCTGCCGGACGATGCTGAGGATGTTCTATGAGCCTGCAATGGCCAGTGCTATCATGTTTGCTGTTGTGTGCTGGGGCAGCAGGCTGAGGGTAGCAGACACCAACAGAATCAACAAACTCATTCGTAAGGCCAGTGATGTTGTGGGGATGGAACTGGACTCTCTGACGGTGGTGTCTGAAAAGAGGATGCTGTCTAAGTTGCATGCCATCTTGGTCAATGTCTCCCATCCACTACATAATGTACTGGTTGGGCACAGGAGTACATTCAGCCAGAGACTCATTCCACCAAGATGCAACACAGAGCGTCAGAGGAAGTCATTCCTGCCTGTGGGCCATCAAACTTTACAACTCCTCCCTTGGAGGGTCAGACACCCTGAGCCAATAGGCTGGTTCTGAACTTATTTCATAATTTACTGGCATAATTTACACATTACTATTTAACTATTTGTGGTTCTACTACTATTTATTATTTATGGTGTAACTGTAACGAAAACCAATTTCCCCCGGGATCAATAAAGTATGACTATGACTATAAGGTCAATCCTTTGTGAAACTGCTGAACGATACCGACTCCTCTCAGTCCTTTGGGTCCTGTACTTCAATAAGTTCTTCACTCCCGTACTACTGCTGGAATAAGGTACATCAACACATCTAGCAAAAATTTCCAGTCCAGCACTATTGTACCTTGCAACAGAACATAACAACTGTTTTAAAAATGAAACTGCGTCATAAGAACAAATACGCAACAGAAATGGAGACACAGATGCATATTCTAGCTGGAAAACTAAAAACTAACTGCGTCATCTGAGGTCTTCCCTTATATACCCGTGGTGCACATGTCATCACGTGACCTCACATCAGCGGGAAAATTACATCAGGTGACCTCCAAAAGACCATTACATCATTCTCACACAAAAAAAATCACAGATCTCCTTGAGGTATGTAACAATATATATGTATGAGTTAGTCCTGACGAAGGGTCTCGGCCTGAAACGTCGACTGTACCTCTTCCAAGAGATGCTGCCTGGCCTGCTGTGTTCACCAGCAACTTTGATGTGTGTTATCTGTAGAAGCCCTTAGGATTCTCCTTCATCTTGTTTGCTAGAGCAACCTCATGCCTTCTTTTAGCCCTCTTGATTTCCTTCTTCAGTGTTCTCTTGCATTTCTTACTTTCCTCAAATACCTTAGTTATTCCTACCTGCCTATACCTGCTATGCACCACCTTTTTCTTAACTAGGCCCTCAATATTTTTCATAAACGAGATTCTCTAAACCCGGTATCATTGCTTTTTTTTCTGACAGGAATATACGAACGTTGTTCTCTCAAAATTTTACTTTTGAAAGCCTCCCACTTACTATCTTTGCTAGAAAACAGCCTGTCCCAAACCACACTTGCCAGATCCTTTCTGATACCATCAAAATTGCTCTTTCCCCAATTTAGAATCGCAACCTAAGGACCAGATGTCATTAGTTCCAGGTTCCCAATCTGAAAAGTATCCTTTCACTTCCACTGTCAGCCTCCTACAATCAAGCCAATTTTATATCCACTTTGCTTACTCACTTTGGATCCCATGTATTTAAACTTCTATGTGCAGCCACCATGAGGTACTTTGTCAAAGGCCTTGCTGACGTCCATGTTAACAAGGACTTCTACCTTGCCTTCATTAATCCTTTTGTCACCTCCTCAAAAAAACTCATTGTGTGACATGATCTTCAATAAACAAAGCCATCTTAACTATCTCTAATCAGTACTTTTTCAAATGCAAATAGATCCTGTCCTTCAGAATTCCTTCCAGTAACTTTCCCACCACTAATGCGAGACTCACTGCCCTGTAGTTCGTTAGCTTATCTTTGCAGCCTTGCTTAAATAAAGGCACAACATTGTTAATCCTCAAAATGGTTTGGCCCCAAATCCTTAAATGAATAGAATGGTTCAATGGAAGTACCAATGGAAGATTTTGTTCCCATCATTTGTTTCAACATTTATATATAGGGAAGCTGAAACAGCCAATATAAAGAAATAGTGCTTGTTAAGCAAAACATTAAAGCTAGGCCTTTTTGAAAGTAACAGAATTTGGATCTCCCTTTTGCAAGCCAATTCTTGATTTAATTCCAGTGTTAATAGATTTTTGATAATCATTAAATTATATGGTGGGGGGAAAGGCTATGGAGTTGGGGCTAATTTTATTCAGGCTTTTAGTCATTCAGCAATGGAAATGGTTCAATCCCATCCTATGTCTAAATAATGCAAAATTGAAAGTTTATTATGAATGCAGTAGGGCATGTAATTAGTAACTTTGTTGTAGATGCAAAATATATAAAACTGAGTAAAGTGAACCAATTAAATTTTGAATCCTTTGCATTTTTGTTTATCTTTAAAAAAATTGCTAGGACATTTGAAAAATGCACAAAATCTTTTATTTTGGAGTATTATATTTCCAACCCGCTCTGTGTTAATTGCTGTAAAATGGCGCCATTAAGTGGTGACTGTTTGCATGCAGCTCCGTTATCCTGCTGGTGAAGGTGCAGTCTCTGGAAAATAATACTGAAGACCTCAGAGGAAGGTTTCTGTATCAGAGGGACATCTCAGACTGCTGTATACTTTGCTTTACGGAAATATGTCTATCCCCGCCATTTTGGATACAGCGCTGTAGCTCGGTGTCTTCATCATTCTCTGCAAAGACAGGACAACTCAGTATCTTCAAGACAGAATGTGAAGTATATTTGATGATTAATTCATCACGTGTGTATAAGCGTGATGGTTCTGTCTCAACCCTGCTCACCTGACTTGGAACATCTAGCAGTCAAATGCCATCCATTTTATTTGCTGCGGGAGTTTTCACCATCATCCAGGTAGTGGTGTACATTCCAACTCGGCAACTGTAGGCATATTCTGGAGGAGCTGAACAACGTAATTAGCAGACACGAAACTGGACCCTGATGCCTTCCTTATCTTTGTAGGAGATTTCAACCAGGCCGACTTGAAAAAGTTTCTGATCAACTACCATCAACAGATGACCTGTAGAATCAGAGGAGCCAACACACTTGACCAGTGTTATACCACCATCAGGAATGCTTACCGTGCCATCCCATGTCCACACTTTGGAAAGTCCGATCACTTGGCTATACTTCTATTTCTAGCTTAGAGACTAAAGACTGCAGTACCAGTGGTAAGAACCAAGATGGTATGGTCAAAGGTGGCAAGAGAGCGCTTACAGGACTGCTTTGAATCAGTGGACTCTGAATAAATATGCCACAGATGTCACTGACTTAATCAAAACCTGTGTAGATGAGTATGTTTCTTCCAGAACATACTGGACATACCCAAATCAAAAGCCATGGGTAAACCAGGAGATTCATAGTCTGCTAAGGGCTAGATCTGTGACATTCAAGACCAGTGATCCAGTACTATGCAAGTCAAGGATGCCTACCGTTTTGTCCCACGACCTCACTTCGGAAAATCAGACCATCAGGCCGTATTCCTCCTGCCGGCTTACAAACAGAAACTGAAGCGGGAGGTCATGGTGTCAAAACTAGTGTCACGTTGGACGGAGGAAACAGATGAGGTCCTTCGTGACTGCTTTGAATCGGTGGACTGGTTAGTATTCAAGGACTCAGCAGCTAACCTCGATGAGTATGCCTCAGCTGTCACGGACTTCATTTGGAAATGCACGGAGGACTGTGTGTCTCGCAAGACGATCCGGGTATTCCCGAACCGGAAACCTTGGATGAATTATGAGGTCAAGTCCCTTTTAAAGGCTAGAGGTGCGGCTTTTAGGTCCGGGGATACCAGTTGCTACATGGAATCCAGGCGTGAACTCTGGAAAGCCATTAAGGGCGCCAAGAGGCAATATCGAGCCAAGTTGGAAGCCCAGGCTAACCAGAGGGATGCCAGTAGACTATGGCAGGGTCTAAATGAGATCACTGGGCACAAAGAAAAGGCTGAGAATATCAATAACTGTGGCGCTTCTCTTCCTGACGAACTTAAGGTATTCTACGCAAGATTCAAACAGAAGAGGAGTGTCCTGCTCCTTCCGGATGAACCGGACCTGGTGGCATCGAGATTCATCGTCACCGAGGAGGACGTTAGAAGGGCCTTCCTGAAGATAAATCCAAGGAAGGTGACGGGCCCAGATGGCGTCCCAGGACGGGTTCTCCGGGCCTGTGCAAGCGAGCTAGCTGGAGTATTTGCTAACATCTTCAACTGCTCCTGGCTTCAGTCTGAGATCCCCTTGTGTTTTAAAAAGGCAACGATAATCCCAGTGCCGAAGAAGAGCAAGGTGGCATGCCTGAATGACTATCGACCTGTGGCTCTGACATCAATTGCTATGAAGTGCTTCGAGAGATTGGTTATGGCACATATCAACCACAGCCTACTGGTCAACCTGGACGCTTTGCAATTTGCCTACCGGAGCAACAGGTCAACGGCAGATGCCATCTCTCTGGCCCTACATTCCTCCTTAAAACACCTGGAGAATAAAGACGCATACGTAAGGCTCCTTTTCATTGACTACAGCTCTGCCTTTAATACCATCATTCCAAATAAACTGATTCCTAAGCTCCGGAACCTGGGCCTTAGCACTCAGATCTGCAGCTGGATCTTCAACTTCCTCACAGACAGGATCCAGGCTGTAAAAATAGGGGACAAGCTCTCCTCCACAATCACTCTGAGCACCGGTGCCCCACAAGGCTGTGTACTCAGCCCCCTGCTATACTCACTGTACACCCATGATTGTATAGCCAAGTTTCCATCAAACTCAATATATAAGTTTGCTGATGACACAACAGTTGTTGGCAGTATCTTGGGTAATAATGAGTTTGAGTACAGAGAGGAAATTAAGAACCTGGTAGCATGGTGCGAAGACAATAACCTATCCCTCAACGTCAGCAAGTCGAAGGAATTGGCTGTTGACTTCAGAAGGGGTAGCGGACCGCACGACCCAATTTACATCAGTGGTGCACAAGTGGAACAGGTCAAAAGCTTTAAGTTCCTCGGGGTCAATATCACAAATGACCTGACTTGGTCCAGCCAAGCAGAGTTCACCACCAAGAAGGCCTACCAGCGCCTTTACTTCCTGAGAAAACTAAAGAAATTTGGCCTGTCCCCTAAAACCCTCACGAATTTTTTATAGATGCACCATAGAAAGCATTCTTCTAGGGTGCATCACAACCTGGTATGGAAGTTGTCCTGTCCAAGACAGAAAGAAGCTGCAGAAGATCATGAACACGGCGCAGCACATCACACAAACCAATCTTCTGTCCTTGGATTCACTTTACACCGCACGCTGTCGGAGCAGTGCTGCCAGGATAATCAAGGACACGACCCACCTAGCCAACACACTTTTCGTCCCTCTTCCCTCCGGGAGAAGGCTCAGGAGCTTGAAGACCTGTACGGCCAGATTTGGGAACAGCTTCTTTCCAACTGTGATAAGACTGCTGAACGGTTCCTGACCCAGATCTGGGCCGTACCCTCCAAATATCCGGACCGGCCTCTCGGTTTTTTTGCACTACCTTACTTTCCATTTTTCTATTTTCTATTTATGATTTATAATTTAAATTTTCAATATTTACTGATTTTTACTATTTTTAATATTTGTAATCCAGAGAGTGGGAAGCGCAGAATCAAATATCGCTGTGATGATTGTGCATTCTAGTATCAATTGTTTGGCTACTATAAAGTATAAAGTATAATCTATGGAAGACTATTTTAACACTGAAATAAACAATTCTGAGGTTAGAGATGGAATCAGATGCATGTCAGCTCTGCCAAGATTTGCAGGTCATTACTTCCTACAAAGCAAAACCTAACAAGCATCATTGCCATACATAACTCTCAGATGACCTCAATGCCTTTTACGCACACTTTAAAAGGAAGAATGAAACTATACCTGTGTGAATCTCTAGCATCTGGTGAACCTGTGATCTCTGTCTCAAAGGCCGACATCAGAACATCTTTCAAGAAGGTAACACTCGCAAGGAGTCAGGCACTGATGGTGTACTGGATAGAGCTCTGAAACCTGTGCCAGCAAACTGGCATGAGTATTCCAGGACATCTTCAATCTCTCACTGCTACATTTGGAGGCTCCCACCTGCTTCAAAAGGGTGACAATTATTCCAGTGCTCAAGAAGCGCAGGGCAAGCTGCCTCAACAACTATCGCTCAGTGGAACTGACATCTTCTGTAATGAAATGCTTTGAGAGGTTGATCATGGCTAAAATCACTCCTGCCTAAGCAAGGAACTGAACCTGCTGCAGTTTCCCTATCACCACAATAAGTCTACAGCGGATGCAATCACACCGACTCTCCACTCAGCCTTGGTTAATCTGGAGAATAGTAATAGTTTATTGACTACATTTCAGCATTCAATACAATCATACCCTCTGTTCTAGTCAAAAAGCTCCAAAGCTTGGGGCTGTATACCTTCTGCTGCAACTGGATCCTTGACTTCCTCATTGGGAGACCACAGTCTGTGTGGATCAAAATAACATTTCCTCCTTGCTGATAATCAACACTGGTGCATCTCAAGGATGTGTACCTGGCCCAGTGCCCTACTCTCTCTACACTCAACTATGTGGCTAGGTACAGTTCAAAAACCATCTATAAATTTGCCAACGTCACAACTGTTGGCAGAATTTCAGATGGTGATGAGGAGGCATACAGGAGCAAATGTGTCACAACAACAACCTTGCACTCATTGTTAGTAAGACCAAACAATTGATCTTCAGGAAGTATAATCAAGGGAACACACACCAGTCCTCATCAAGGGTTTAGAAGTGAAAGGGTGAGCAGTTCAAGTTCATGGTTGTCAACATCTATCCTGGGCTCAACTGGTTGCATTACCACCTGGTATGGAGGAGCCACTGCACAGGATCTGAGAAAGCTGCGGAAAGTTATAAGCTCAGCCAGCTTCTTCTTGAGCACTAGCCTCCCCAGCATCCACGACACCTCTAAAAGGCGGCATCCATCACTAAGGAGCCCATTATCCTGTGAATGCCCTCTCCTCATTGCTACCATCAAGGAGAATTTACAGGAGCATGAAGACTCTCACTTATTCACTTCAGGAACAGCTTCTTCCCCTCTACCATCAGATTTCTGGAGGGACAATGAGCCAATGAACACTAACCCAGTATTTTCCCCTCTGTTTTTGCACTACATATTTAATTTATTTTTATATATACTTACTGTGTTTTATAGTTCTTTGATTACTATGTATTGCAGTGTGCTACTGCAAAACAAATTTCACAACATATGCCACTGATATTAAACCTGATTCCCGATTCGTCTGGTTAGTTGTTTATGTTACATGTGTATATTCCAACAATACTGTCTTCAGTTTCTTATCTCTGCACTGAGCACACTTTCAGATACTGTGCACATATGTCTAAGACACTATATCACAAAGTATGGCTGCACTTCCTCAACTGTTACAGTAACTTTTACTGGGTTGTGTATCATATCTCACTTCAGCCACATTTGAGACTTCTGAAGTTGCTTTTAAGTTGACAGTTTTGTTCTGTTGATTGTCCTCCATCAAGAATTAAGATAACATTTTTAAATTAATTTCAAGTATGCTTCCTGTAGTCAATAGAGTGAAAAAACAAGGGTTTGACCCTGTCAGTTAGAGTTGTGGTAGGGATGTTCCCATATCTAAGCAGAAAATGTGCTGCTTCTCTTTACTGATATAGGACATTGTTATTTCAGGAGGCTTTGGGGACATGGCTGGAAATCCCCAGGCCATTCCCAAAATGCCTTAAAAACAGTGATCACTGTAATTTTCAGTATATTTTAGTTTGAACCTATAAGAGGCCGTGTCTGTTCGATGAAAATCGCGTGCTAGACTCTGGTTCTAGTGAGGACAAATCTGTCTTGTGTAGCATTTGGAGAAAGTATTAGCAGGTACTATAGTGACTATGGTACTAGTGGTCTTTGCATAATACTCAGGAAAAAAGGGTTGCTGGCACCAGCTGTGTTTTCAAATATTTCTTTTTATAGAGATGATATAGTCATAGTAGGCTACAAGTCAAGTTGAATTACTAACTCCAACTTTAAGAAAACAACCAGCTTTTAGGAAGAAGTGTAGCCTTTCAAGCATGTTTGGATAAACATGAGATTCATCTTTAAAGTTTATCACTGAATGTAACCTCATTTCTTCAAAGGCACTCCATTGTGATTGTAGATGGCTTGCTTCCCTTCCCATTTTGCAATGGCTGATGTGCCGTAAAGGAAACAAAGAAACTGTCATACTTGATAAGGGAAACAAGTATTTTTGGAAGGTGGCTGTTCACCTGGTAATCGCTTGCCACAATGGAGCCTAGAATAGGATGTTTTTTTTAGTGGTCTACCCAAAGGGTGGGCCAGCCAGTGGTGTAGTGGCATCAGCACTGGACTTCGAAGTGGATGGTCCTGAGTCCGAATTCAGCTGGATCCCAATCTGGGCAGCAGCAGTATCAGTATCAGTGTGGAATGAAGGGCTAGTCATGTTTTCCTTTTTAAAAATGGAATCCACATTGCAAATTAGAGGGTTGCTCTTTGGTCACTTGGACCTTAAAGATGGTTGATAAGCATTGACCACATAAAACCAGCCATTACAAAAATAAGTTTAAATTAAATTTTCTGAATTGCATGGACTGTTGATTTAAAATTTACCTCTGAATATAATAGCACAGATTTGAAACAATCATTGTTTTCAAAAATTGTCCTAATTTCAAGATTGGGCAATTGGCATTAATAATGTTGTATTTTCTTTTTCCTCTGCATATTTAAGATAATTTCATATGATATCAACGATTAACAGATAATTTGATCATTAAACTTTTCTGGAATTTTCTGTTGTATAGTAGAGCTTGCTGTGGGCAGGACTGTGACCATTCAAGCTCCTTAAAATGATAATTAACTCAATATCCAGCCAGACCAGCTTTTTAGGAAATTGCTTTAAACTTACATTTCTCTGGTAATTTCATGGAACAACTATTTTACTCTGTATTCTTGACACTATGTATTAAATTTCCTGTTCCTTTGTCCATTCATGTTGCTCATTGCTTTCAGAATAATGTTGGAAGAGACTTCATTGGCTATATGTTTGTGCATTTAGAAGAATAAATATAGGAATGGTGTTTGGACCTTCAAGCATGTGCCATCATCTTTCAATAATGATCTCCCTCAACATCAGTTTCTTGCACTATGCCTACTTACTACTACTACTACTACAACATCGACTCAGGCCTAGGGGACCGACGTTGGGCACGATGACGGACTCTCCACTTCTCCCTCTCCCTCATCAGTGTGTTCAGTTCATCTACATTAGCTGCTCCACTGCCTTCTAGGAGCATAGAAACATAGAAAATAGGTGCAGGAGTAGGCCATTTGGCCCTTCGAGCCTGCACCACCATTCATTATGATCATGGCTGATCATCCAACTCAGAACCCCGCCCCAGCCTTCCCTCCATACCCCCTGACCCCCGTAGCCACATCTAACTCCCTCTTAAATATAGCCAATGAACTGGCCTCAACTGTTTCCTGTGGCAGAGAATTCCACAGATTCACCACTGTCTGTGTGAAGAAGTTTTTCCTAATCTCGGTCCTAAAAGGCTTCCCTTCTATCCTCAAACTGTGGCCCCTTGTTCTGGACTTCCCCAACATCGGGAATAATCTTCCTGCATCTAGCCTGTCCAATCCCTTTAGGATCTTATACGTTTCAATCAGATCCCCCCTCAATCTTCTAAATTCCAACGAGTACGAGCCCAGTTCATCCAGTCTCTCTTCATATGAAAGTCCTGCCATCCCAGGAATCAATCTGGTGAACCTTCTTTGTACTCCCTCTATGGCAAGGATGTCTTTCCTCAGATTAGGGGACCAAAACTGCACACAATACTCCAGGTGTGGTCTCACCAAGGCCTTGTACAACTGCAGTAGTACCTCCCTGCTCCTGTACTCGAATCCTCTCGCTATAAATGCCAGCATACCATTCACCTTTTTCACCGCCTGCTGTACCTGCATGCCCACTTTCAATGACTGGTGTATAATGACACCCAGGTCTCGTTGCACCTCCCCTTTTCCTAATCGGCCACCATTCAGATAATAATCTGTTTTCCTATTTTTGCCACCAAAGTGAATAACTTCACATTTATCCACATTAAATTGTATCTGCCATGAACTTGCCCACTCACCCAAACTATCCAAGTCACCCTGCATCCTCTTAGCATCCTCCTCACAGCTAACACTGCCACCCAGCTTCGTGTCATCCGCAAACTTGGAGATGCTGCATTTAATTTCCCCCATCCAAGTCATTAATATATCTTGTAAACAACTGGGGTCCCAGCACTGAGCCTTGCGGTACCCCACTAGTCACCGCCTGCCATTCTGAAAAGGTCCCGTTCATTCCCACTCTTTGCTTTCTGTCTGCTAACCAATTCTCCACCCACACCAATACCTTACCCCCAATACCGTGTGCTTTAAGTTTGCACACTAATCTCCTGTGTGGGACCTTGTCAAAAGCCTTTTGAAAATCCAAATATACCACATCCACTGGTTCTCCCCTATCCACTCTACTAGTTACATCCTCAAAAAATTCTATGAGATTCGTCAGACATGATTTTCCTTTCACAAATCCATGCTGACTTTGTCCGATCATTTCACCGCTCTCCAAATGTGCTGTTATCACATCCTTGATAACTGACTCCAGCAGTTTCCCCACCACCGACGTTAGGCTAACTGGTCTATAATTCCCCGGTTTCTCTCTCCCTCCTTTTTTAAAAAGTGGAGTTACATTAGCCACCCTCCAATCCTCAGGAACTAGTCCAGAATCTAACGAGTTTTGAAAAATTATCACTAATGCATCCACTATTTCTTGGGCTACTTCCTTAAGCACTCTAGGATGCAGACCATCTGGCCCTGGGGATTTATCTGCCTTCAATCCCTTCAATTTACCTAACACCACTTCCCTACTAACATGTATTTCGCTCAGTTCCTCCATCTCACCGACCCTCTGTCCCCTACCATTTCTGGAAGATTATTTATGTCCTCCTTAGTGAAGACAGAACCAAAGTAATTATTCAATTGGTCTGCCATGTCCTTGCTCCCCATAATCAATTCACCTGTTTCTGTCTGTAGGGGACCTACATTTGTCTTTACCAGTCTTTTCCTTTTTACATATCTATAAAAGCTTTTACAGTCCGTTTTTATGTTCCCTGCCAGTTTTCTCTCATAATCTTTTTTCCCCTTCCTAATTAAGCCCTTTGTCCTCCTCTGCTGAACTCTGAATTTCTCCCAGTCCTCAGGTGAGCCACTTTCTCTGGCTAATTTGTATGCTTCTTCCTTGGAATTGATACTATCCCTAATTTCTCTTGTCAGCCACGGGTGCACTACCTTCCTTGATTTATTCTTTTGCCAAACTGGGATGAACAATTGTTGTAGTTTGTCCATGCAACCTTTAAATGCTTGCCATTGCATATCCACCATCAATCAAGTGTCATTTGCCAGTCTATCTTAGCTAATTCACGTCTCATACCTTCAAAGTTACCCCTCTTTAAGTTCAGAACCTTTGTTTCTGAATTAACTATGTCACTCTCCATCTTAATGAAGAATTCCACCATATTATGGTCACTCTTACTCAAGGGGCCTCTCACGACAAGATTGCTAATTAACCCTTCCTCATTGCTCAAGACCCAGTTCAGAATAGTCTGCTCTCTAGTTGGTTCCTCGACATGTTGGTTCAAAAAACCATCCCGCATACATTCCAAGAAATCCTCTTCCTCAGCACCCTTACCAATTTGGTTCACCCAATCTACATGTAGATTGAAGTCACCCATTATAACTGCTGTTCCTTTATTGCACACATTTCTAATTTCCTGTTTAATACCATCTCCGACCTCACTACTACTGTTAGGTGGCCTGTACACAACTCCCACCAGCGTCTTCTGCCCCTTAGTGTTACGCAGCTCTACCCATATCGATTCCACATCTTCCCGGCTTATGTCCTTCCTTTCTATTGCTTTCTATAGCATGTTGACCATAGTCTTGGGAGGGCGCCCAGGGTTCATCCTCCCATGCTTGGGCTCCCATATGATGACTAGGCTGGCAGGTAGCTCAGGGTGGCGTAGATAGTGCCCCGCTAGTTGCAGTCTTTTCGCCTCGATTTTAGTGGTGAGCATTGGTAGGTCGTCATAGAGCTCAATGTTCGTCATGTGCTGTTGCCAATTCACGTCAGGACCATCCGGAGCATTCCTGTATAGCAACCATCTACAGACTTTTGCATAGTCTTGGTGAGTGTCCACGTCTTGGTGAGTGTCCACGTCTTGCATCCGTACGTGAGAATGGACTCTATGACTGCAATGAAGATCCTCTTTTTAAGCCTTCTGGTCAGGTTCGACTTCCAGATTTCCTTCATGTCGTTCATAGCCCTCCACGCCAGCGCCTTCCGTAACTTTATGTCCTTCTCCGAACTCATCATTCTTGACCCGAGGACTTTCTTAATGGTATCATTCTTTACGGTCTTGAGAGTACCTTCATCGCAGTTAAACGCCATGTACTCTGTCTTTTTAGCATTTAGGTGAAGTCCAACTTTATTGCACTCAATTTCCACTTTTATCAGTAGCTGCTGCGCTTCCTATGCCCATATTACCTTAATATTAAAAATCTGTTGATCTCTGTTTTGAAATATCTCAATAACATGCCTCCACAGATCTCCAGAGTAGAGGATTCCAAAAATTATTTGCTTGAGGAAATTACTCTTGCACTCAGTTCTAAATGGCCTACCCAATGCTTTGATCCTGACTGCAAGACCTAGACTTTTCAAATAGGATGAATATATTCCCTTCATTCAACCCGCATAAATAGAGGTTTTATCTGCTCAGCCGCCCCACATACAGCATACACACTGTATGAGAAGTTAAGCAGATGATTCTTTGGAACCAGTGAATCTTCAGTGCATCTCTTCTATGACAAGAATGCAACCAAGGGGTCTAAAAGTACATAGTAAACCAGGTGCTATCTCAGCAAGGCCTGACATAATTATTGCAATTTTCACTAATTTGTACTCGACTCCACTAGAAATAAAGTCCAGCATAATTATTCATTAGAGCTGCAATTTAGCCTCTAATGACTTGCACCCAAATACTTTTTAACATCAATGTTCCCTAATCTTTCACCATTTAGAAATTAATTAGTTTTTACGTTTTGTGCACCAAAAAGAATAACTTCATTTTTTCTATTTGTCATATTTATGTCACTCACTTAGCTCCACTTTAAGCATCTTCCTCCCAAATCTCAATCCCAGCTAATTTTTATCAACAAATGTGGAAATTTTGACACTTGATCATCAGTTCAGCTTAATCATTTGGTGGTGGCGTCCATGGTCTTGCGAGACCATGGATCTGCGCCTGGAAAGTCTTGCTTCAGTCTGTGTTGGTAAAGCAGCGTCTGTTGTGGCTATAGAGGCCCACATGGGAGTGACAATCTCAGCTGCAGCGACTGCACTTAAAGGCACTGTCCTCCAGTGTTGTCTTGGTGCTGTTTTTCCAACAAGTACGGTTTTCTTCAGCAGCAAGCCTCAGCTTCTCTTCTGCTCTTTTTAGACCTCTGCGTAGTTCCAACCTCCAGCGAAAGTGATCGTTTGCAATGTCATCCCACCTCTCGATATAGGTTATATATAAACCATAAGCACCTATCCCTTTCATACCTCACTACTCACAGCCTGCTAACCTAAGGGTTTGTTCATGCTCATTAGTTGCTTTGTCTTGTAACAAATTTCTAATTCACATCAGTTTACTCCAATTCCATGTATTCTAATCTTATTGACCAAATGACCTGATCAAAAGATCTAAATGTACCATATCCACTCTTCCTTATCCATTCTATGTCATTCTCAAAGTAGATTAGATAAAAATAATTTTCCTTTCATAATTCCATGTTGATTCTGCTTAATTCCATGACCATAAGGCATAGGAGGAAATTGGGTCATTTGGCCCATCAATTCTGCTCCTCCATGTCCAAATTATTCCTCTCCACCGCTTTCTCTTGCCTTCTCTCTGTAACCTTTGATACCCAGACTAAACAAGAACCTATCAACGTCTGCTTTAAATATACCCAATATAGCCTCCACAGCATTGAATTCCACAGATTCACTACCCTCTGGCTAAAGGAATTGCTCCTCATCTCTATTCTAAATAGATGTCCCTTTATTCTGAGGCTGTGCCCTTGGATCCTAGACTACCCCAGATATAACTTCTAGTTTAAGATGGTGCTACAGAATACATGTATCAACTCACTGGTAGTTCAAAAGGCAAGAAATTTGACTAATACTAATACTAAAACATTACTACTAACACCATTTCTGAAATAAATTATGGTAAATTATCTCCGCAAACAATGAGAAGGGAGTGAAGGCATGCAAAGGGAGTTTGAGGAATGAGCCATGCTGCTGTGTTGCAGAATTGATATAGATGGAGTGAGCCTTTCAGAGGGAAGAAGTCAAGGTAGAGGAGTTCCGATACCTGTACAACTGGCCCGGGTGCGAACGAGCATGGAAGCTACAGGAAGGATGAGCAACCTAATCTTGGCACCATGGTTCAGGGAGCCATTCAAGAGGGGGAAAGAAGAGAAATATTGTTGTAATTGTGGATAGTCGTCGTTGTGGCTATCCCTCGAGGTCAGGGATGATGGCCTTCGTTCTGTTGATCTACTTAAGGGCTCTCAAGTGGCTTATGAGTCCAATCTTGGCTTTGAAAGTTCTTCTGCATTCAGGACAGGTAGTTCCAGAAGGCAGATCGAGCTTTGGTTGTTGCTGCCTCTCTTTCCATTTTCTTCTCTTTTCTTGGAATTCTGCACATCTGTTGGCTTCGAAAGTTGCTGTTCCTTCTTGGATGATGGCTTGCCAGAGTTTCCTGTCCTTGGCATTGATTTCCCAATTGTTGATGTCGATGTTACATTTCTTCATGTTAGCTTTTAAGACATCTTTGAATCTCTTCTGTTGTCTGCCTCTTTTACGTTTGCCACCTTTAAGCTGGGAGTAGAAGATTTGTTTCAGAGACGTTCGTCTTTCATCCGAACAACGTGACCACTCTATCTTAGTTGGTTCTTGATGACGTAGGCTTCAATGTTTGTTGTTTTTGCTTCATTGGTTCTTCTATCTTCCCAGCTGATATTTAAGATGTTTCAAAGACAGTATTGATGGAACTTTTCAAGTGCCTTCAGATGTCGTCAGTATGTTGTCCAGGTTTCTGATGCATACAGGAGCGTTGGGATTACCACTGCTTTGTACACTAATATTTTGGTGTCTATTCGGATGTCACGATCATGAAAGACTCTTGTTCGGAGACATCCAAAAGCTGTTCCAGTGCATTTAAGACGATGTTGGATCTTGTCATTAAGGTCAACATTGGAGGAGAGGTGACTTCCAAGATACGGAAAGTGGTCCACGTTTTCCAGGGTTGTTTCGCCAAGTTGAATTGATGGTTCTATCCAATTTGTCTCAGTTGGTGATGGTTGATAGATGATCTGAGTCTTCTTGGAATTGATGGTAAGTCCAAGTTTCGTGTATGCACGGTTGAAGGTAGTCAGAATCTGTTGTAGGTGGTTTTCTGAAAGAGCTGCAACACTGTTGGAATGTCTGCGTATTGGAACTCGATGAAGGAACTCGCGGATATCTTCGTTTTGGACGAGACTGGCAAGATTGAAAAGTCTGCCATCTGTTCTGTAGACAATTTCAATTCCTGGGGGTAGGTCGTCATTGATAACGTGGATGATTGTCGCAATGAAGATAGTGAACAAAGTTGGAGCAATCACACATCCCTGTTTTACTCCTGATCTAACTTGAAATGGCTCACAGTTACTGTTGCTGACCATGACTGTGGCAAGCATGCCATCGTGGAGGAGTCTCAGGATTTGAACGTACTTTTCAGTGCAAATTGGCACAGTCAACAAGATGACAGTGTTAAATGTGTGGTTCAAAGATTAGTGTTGAAGAAGTAGGTTTGAATTTGTGGAACATTCACACCAGTAATAGGCAAAGAGGGAGGAGATAAGGAAAGATGTGACAGGCTCCACCTGAGCCAAGTTAGGACCAGAGTCCCGGTGAATCACATAACTAGGGCTGTGGATAAGGCTTTGAACTAAATTAGGGGATTGGGTTCAACGGATTGGAAAAATATAGATAAAGTTAAAGAGAGAAGAAGAGCAGAGAATAGATAACTGAAATATCCAGAATTAAAAGAAGACAGAAAGATTAGAAAATAGTAAGAATTTAACTTCAGGCTACATGGAGACAAATTTGAGAAAGAGATGGTAAGTACAGGACTTAATGTGTTATGTTTGAATAGATGCAGAATTTGAAACAAGGTAGATGAGCTTATGGCACAGTTAGAAATTGGCAGGTACAATGTTGTGAGCATCATAGAAATGTGGCTAAAAGAAGATTACAATCGGGATCTAAGCAGTTAAGGATACAAAACCTATCAAAAAGACAAGCAGATGGACAGAGAGGGTGGGTTGGCTGTTTTGGTATATATAATGAAACCATATCCTTAGCAAGAAGTGATGTAGGATGAAGCATTCTTGTGGTTAGAGTTAAGAAGCTGCAAAGGTAAAAAGACCCTGATGGGAATTTTCGTATATACAAACTCTGAGCAGTAGCTAGGATGTGGCATTAAACTACAATCAGAAATCAAAAAGGCTTGTATAAAACACAATGTTATAATGGTAATGGGGAACTTCAATAAGAAGGTAGGCTGGGAAAATTAAGTTGGCACTGTATCTCTAGAGAAGGAATGAAGACATTCCCCAGTGGTTGAGCCCACTGGGGAAAAGGCAATTCTCTGCAATGAGACAGATCTGATTAGGTAAAGGAACCCTTAGGAGCAAGTTATAATGTAATAGAATTCACCCTACAATTTTGAGAGGGAGAAGCTAAAATCAAACGTAGCAGCATTACAGTTGAGTAAGGGTAGCTACAGAAGCATGAGAGAGGATCTGGTTAAAGTAGACAGAAAGAGAACTCTAGCAGGGAGGATGGTAGAGCAGCAATGGCAGGAGTTTCTGGGAGTAATTCAGAAGATGCAGGATCATTTCATCCTGAGAAGAAGCAGCATTCAAAAAGAAAGGTGAAGCAAAGGTGGCTGACAAGAGAAGTCAAGGACAGCAGAAAAGCAATAGAGGGAGCATACAATATGGTGAAAGCTAGCAGAAAGCTAGAGGATTGGGAATCTTATTAAAAACATCAAAAGACAACTAAAAGTAATAAGAAAAGAAATAAAATAAGCTAGTTAGTAACATAAAAGAGGATACTAAAAAGTATTTTCAGATATAAAAATAGTAAATGAGAAGCAAAGGAAGACATTGGACCACAGGAAGATGACACTGAAAAAGTAGTAATAAGGAACAAAGAAATGGCAGACGAACTGGTTAAGTACTTTGTGTCAGTCTTCACTGTGGGTACATGTCAGAACTTTGAAAGTGTCAGGGGCAGAAGTGAGTGTAGTCACTGTCACTAAGGAGAAGGTGATTTGAAAGCTGAAAAGTCTGAAGGTGGATAAGTCACCTGGCCAACATGGACTATACCACAGGGTTCTGAAAAAGGTATGAAGAGATTGTGGATGCACTAATAGTGATCTTCCAGGGATCACTAGAGTCAATAATAGTTCCAGGGGATTGGTAAATTACAAGTGTCACTCTACTCTTTAAGAGGGAGAAAGACAAATAATGAATTATTGGCTGTTTAGCCTGACTTCAGTGGTTGTGTATGCAGTGCCTATTGCGAAGTTTTTGAATGCTCATTCAACATCCAACACGTACCCAGTTACATCAGGTGTACAATACCAGATAGAAGATGCATGATGAGGGAAAATTGGAATCCACTGAGTGTTTGTCATTTAATAGTACATGTGATCCTAAACCCCATTGTTCTTACTTCAGTTAACACACACAAAATGCTGGAGGAACTCAGCAGGCTAGGCAGCATCTATGGAAAAGTACAGTTGATGTTTCGGGCCAAGACTCTTTGGCAAGACTGGAGAGAAAAAGCTGAGGAGTAGGTTTAAAAGATGGGAGGAGGGGAGAGAGAAATACAAGGTGATAGGTGAAACCTGAAGGGGGAGGGATGAAGTAAAGAGCTGGGAAGATGATTGGCGAAAGAGATACAGGGCTGGAAAAGGGGGAGTCTGATAGAAGAGGACAGAAAGCCATGGAAGAAAGAAAAGGGGGAGAAACACTTGATGGAGGCGATGGGAAGGCAACAAGATAATGTGAGAGAGGGAAAAAGGGATGGGGAATGGTGAAGGAGGGGGAATGGTAGAGGAGGGGGAGTGGTCTCCCTTGTCCATTCATCCCTCCCCACTGATC
The DNA here is from genome assembly GCF_030028105.1 of Mobula birostris. Lineage (NCBI taxonomy): Eukaryota > Metazoa > Chordata > Chondrichthyes > Myliobatiformes > Myliobatidae > Mobula > Mobula birostris. The sequence goes on from NC_092381.1 coordinate 95,051,926, forward strand.
TCCTTCCTGGCATTTATCCTTGAGAGTGGAACAAGTACTATACCTGCCTCCTACCTCCTCCCTCACTACCATTCAGGGCCCCAAACAGTCCTTCCAGGTAAGATGACATTTCACCTGAAAGTCTGTTGTCCAATGCTCCCGGTGTGGCCTCCTGTCTATCAGTGGGACCCGACATAGATTAGGAGACTGCTTTGCTGAGCACCAGAAAAAGTGGGATCTCCCAGTGGCCACCCATTTCAATTCCACTTCCCATTCCCATTCAGATATGTCTATGCATGGCCTCCTCCACTGTTTTGATGAGGCCACACTTGGGTTGGAGGAACATCCTGGGTAGCCTCCAACCTGATGCCATGAACATCAATTTCTCGAACTTCTGGTATTTCCCCCATTCTCCATTCCCTTTTCCCTCTCTCACCTTATCTTGTTGCCTGCCCATCGCTTCCCTCTCCCCACCTTTTAAACCTACTCCTCAGATTTTCTTCTCCAGTCCTGCCAAAGAGTCTCGGCCTGAAATGTCAACTACTCTTTTCCATAGATGCTGCCTGGCCTCCTGAGTTCCTCCAGCATTTTGTGTACGTGGCTTGGACTTGCAGCACCTGCGGAATTTCTCCAGTTTGTGATTGTCTTACTTCAGTTGTTTAATTTATTTAATAGTGCCACAATACCTTGATAATTATAAATACATACAATCTTTCTGCATATTGTTTTTTTTTAAAACTACAATAAAATTCTGCAGGAACCGTTTCTATTATTCTCTTTGTCCAGTGCCACGAGTTGGGAGGAATAGCTCTCGAAGGCACATGAAAACCAACAGGTAATAATCTCTTTCTAAGAGGAATTCACGTGGCTCATTTCCCTTCTGTCCGAAGTATAATCAGGGTGGTGAAACTAAAATGGATCAATGAATTTGCTTCCTCTCCTTTGAATCAACTGACCAACATGGTGGTGGATTTTGAAATTTGGATTGCCTTTCTGTCTCTGGGTGTTTGATTCAGTTTCTTTCTGATGTCAAAGTACTGAGTGTATTACTGTGTTGTACATCCTGATAATGTTTCTTGTTCTGAATAATAAGAATTTTACCATGACAGCACCACAGAAGAATTCAACAATGTTCTTACTAGGAGTAATTTAATGCATGTTAGCTGTTATGATGTGTCCTTTGATAATCAAACTTTTTTTTAAATGAGGAATACAAAACATTTCTATGCTCGCTCTTGTGGCAATTTGTGGTCACATTTGCAAATTTGCTAAAAAGAATCTAAATTTCATTTTGTGAAATGTCAACAGATATATACATATTTACTTGGGCTACATCCACAATAGACAGGATAATTTTGCAAATGCTGGTTTCGCGTAAAAATGATAGGCGTCCACACCAGGCGTTTTTGAAAATACCTCCGTCCTCATTAAAACAGGTATTTGGGTGAATCTCCTCCTACTGGGCATGCGCAGGACACATCTACAGAAAACAAGTGAAGAGAAAACGGTATACTTGGTGGCGTTTGTCCAGTTACAGACTAGAAAAACTTAAAGGGAAATTGCCAAACGATGGACATCTGTTGGCTCTCGCGCAGGAGGACTTAAAACTGAAAAAACAAATACTGGAGCATATGGAGGAAACCAACAGGGAGTTCATGGACAGTATGACCCGGCTGACGATGAACATTGAAAAACTAACTAACTCTGTTGCAGAGGGATTTGCGATGCTGAGGAATATGATGGCTCCCCCTCAGTACTTTTCACCGCCACAATACCAGCCTCGTAGCCACTACAATAGCTATACATACAGACACACAGACTCCCGGGTGACCCCACCAACATATTCCCCACTCCCACAGAGGGGTCACCCTGGAAATATTTCCTACAGCCATAGTCTCTTCACCGATGAAAGGGACGACAGGTATTTTAAAACCTCCAATTACCCCGTACACACTCCAACACCCAACCGGCATTTTCAGATTTAAACACTTTGGACAGCGTTTTAGAAAAGCTCCATTTTCAGGGGAGGAAAATGCCGTTTCAGTGTGGACGGAGGGTCAAAAGGAAGAGAAAAAGCTTTGGTTACGGATTTATCCCGTCTAGTGTGGACGTAGCCTTGCACTTAACTGTGCACTTTCCAGCAGAGATCAGTTGAATAGGAACAGCACCTGTTTCATTGACTGCTGATAAGGTGATAAATGTATTCCTAGCTCCTTTAGTAGTTAATTTAGTAAAAACAATGAATTGATAATGCTGCTTTGTGCTACCCACAGATCTTTGATTTATTTATTGTCGAGCTCTTAATCCTGAGTTCAGACATGCATAGGTGCAAAGTCACCTTGAAAATACTCATGCAGTCAGACTACCTGCTGCTCTGGGAATGCAGGTGCAAAGTACTGGTCTCCACTGATGTTTCTGCAGTAATAAAATGATAATCTTATTGCTGCATAGTTCAATGTTGAGTGAACCAGTGAGAGAGTGTACAGCATTTGCCTGTGAGTGGTGATGTTGTACCAGATGGGACAAGGAGTTGATAGGATAAGTTTTCATAAGCACAGTACTTCTTGTTTAAGGAACTTCAAGTCAAATGAATGCATATATACATTCTTCCTGGAATATAATTGGAACAGGAATCAAAGATGACAGGCTTTTCCTTAGTTTTGGATTCTGAATCACAATGTACTTTTCCTGCTCAAATCAATTGCTTCAGCACAACCTGTGAACTCAGAATGAATTCTCATGGGTTTGTGTAAACCAAGTGCATATACTGTAGTACCCAGTTTAGTACTCAGGATATGTTACCATGAAACATAGTACTAATACAGAGCAAGAGAGAGATAAGGATGCAAAAGGAAGGAATGGAGTGGGGGAGGGAGGGATGGTGATGGAGGAGCTGCCGTTACAGGATCTTGGTGCAAACACTTGCCCTTCTTACTATGGACTGAGCTACTGAGGCAATGTGCAGAGACTGGCTCTGTGAGCTATTGTTGAGCAGGCTGGGGCAAGTAGTGTAATGAGTGTAGGCTATTCCCGCATCTGCCTGTAAGGAGTTTGTACGTTCTCCCTGTGACGGTATGGGTTTCTTACAGGTGCTTCAGTTTCCTCCCACAGTCCAAAGACCTAACAGTTGGTAGGTTAATTGATTGTAGCAAATTCCCCCATGATTAGGCTGGGGTTAAATTAAGGGATTGCTGGGACTTGAAGGCCCGGAAGCGCCAATTCCATGCTGTATCTCAATAAATGCAATAAATAAAACAGTCCCTGCGCTCAAGAGAGCATGGACAGAATTAGAAAGGAAGAAAATTGCTATTGGAATAAATTAGTTTTCATTTAAAAGTGATTCTAACATCCAGGTAATCAAGCTGTCACATAACTGTTCTAACATGATTCATAATTTACCTTTTTTGAAGGGAACATTTCTGGGAAGTGCCTGAGATTAATTTAGATATGTCTATTTCACATAAAGTCATCATTACTCCATTATTTGTTGTTCAGGATTAATAGGCTCCTGATGTTGCAACATAGCTTCGGTTGATTCCATTACATATAAATTTATTGGAAATTGTTTTATGTAATGGTGCTGTCTAAAAGTCATTTGAAAATATATACTGTAAGGTGAAGCATGAAACACAAGTCTCAAGATTGTTCGGTAATTTTTAACAATTGTGATGCAGTGTCTGCTCTGATTTAATCAAGCAAATAATTTGAAATGTCAATGGTGAAATTTAAATACAAATCAAATTTTGAGTATGTGGTTGGAGCTCTGAACTATATTGAAAAACAGCTTTCTGGCTTTTACATGTTAAGAAAAAATTGGGTCAAGATACCCTTCAAGTTGAAATGTATTGAACATCCTTGACCCATTTTGATTTGTTGCATTGTATCAATGCTCATCACGTTACCTTTTTCTTATTCCCAGTTCTGTGGAATCTGAAGAGCTGGCAGTGAACTTCTTCCCGGGATGTGTCACAATTCAAGGAGTTTTGAGAAGGAAAACACTACTGAAAGAAGGAAAAAAGCCTACGGTGGGTAAAGATTTTCAATAACATTGTTAACAGAAGATAGCACTGATGTTTAAGTTTTGTAACAAAGTATATGATATACAAGAGATGCATTATGTTACAGGTTATTCTATATATTTTCTCCATTTTTACATTATTAAAGCCCAATATGTAAATGTATCTTTGTCTAGGAATTCCAACAAGACTTAAGTTTGTCCCATGGTCATTATTTGATCTAGATTAGGATGAATATAGAACATGGATATATTTATAAGTGAACAAGAGAACATCTGCAGATACTAGAAATTCAAGCAACACACACAAAGTGCTGGACGAACTCAGTAGGCCAGGCAGCATCGATGGAAAGGAGTACAGTTGACGTTACGGGCTGAGACCCTTCAGCGGGTCTGTATATATTTATAAACAAATGGGCTTGTGCATTGAAGGTTAAATATATTTGATGAGATGAGGACGATTGCCATTTTCATGTTGGAAATTTGCTGAAGTGACTATTCAAATAAATGGCCTTCTTCAATATTTAACAAGCTAATTGTGGCCCCATTTTCAGAGAGTGACCCATAAGAACCATTAGTTTAAATCTCGGTCTCAGCTAAAAATATATGAAAAAAAATGTGTGTACCCAATGTAGGTACTAGAAGCTTCATCCTGTTTAATTGTTTCTTTACCATTCACAACTAGATGTGATAGGACTGCAAATTGTCAATCTGATACATTGGTTGTGAGCTTGGTCTTATTCATGCTACTTAGCATACATGTGGTGGTCCAGCTTCATTAGGTTGGTATTTTTATTTTTAGATCTGCCTAGTGCTGTTCCTAGCATGTCCTTCTGCACTCTACATTAAACATAGCTTGATAGTAATGGTAGAGTGAGGGACATGCCAGGCCATGAAGTCACAGATTATGAATCATATGCATTTCTGTTGCTGCTGTTAGTTCACAGTACCTCATGAATACCTAGTTTCGACCTCCAAAGACTGTTTTGAAATTATCTTATTTAGCACATTTATCATGCCTTATAATATTTTGCAATAAAATGGGGCTTTATGTCAATATCACGGACAGATGTAACTGTGGCAGGTAAGTCACCTCTGTGCTTTCCACATCTTTTCATCATTTGGAAGGTATAAATTATAAGTGTGACCGAATTCTGTACTAGCCTGGAAGAACATGATTCCAGCAACACTGCAAGATAAATACTATATATAAAAGCATCTGCTTGATCACAACCTATTTACCACTCTAAACACTCAGTGCCTCCTCCATAATCAACAGGTGGCTGCTATGTGAATTACAAAGTGCACTAAGTCCATTTGGTAATTTTTTTTTCAGCAGACCCTCCCTGAGCCAAAATTATCAGGGAATGTATGGGAATTTATTATTTTTAAATTCTGACCCAAACCTTTCTCCAGTACTTGGAAATATATTGTTACGTTTTCACCATTTTGAGTTAAAATCCAAGAACTCCTGACCTCATTTTATGAGGATAATCATCACAAGGATTGAAGCAGCTCAAGGTGCCTCACTGGCACCACCTCAACAAAAATTGAGAGTGGACATTAAAAGCTGTCCTTGTCAATGCAGCCCACTCATGTGGATACACTTGACACAAAATTTTGCCTGTTTATTTTCTTCTTTCCTTGATGGGAATAGCTAAATAAATATTTGCAGGAGAGCACTAGGAATGTTCAGCACATTATTACATAAACACTGTAACCAAATAATTACAGACATTACAAATATTATGCAAGGGAATTAACCCCTTTTAAATAAAGACTATCATTTCTCCTGCTGTAAAATCTTCCAGGAAAAAAGCTGTCTTAGACTATTTCCCTTGGCCACTACTGTTATTAACTCCACACTCAGCAGAAAGCTGCTCTGCCAACTTTAACACCTGTTACTTCACAACTCCACGGGGATCACTACTGCCAAGCATTTTTCCACTTACGGTTGTCAACTTGAGAATGTGCGTGTTGTAAAACTGATACATCTGGGTCTGTTTAAAAAAAACTTCCATAATTAATCCTCAATTTAATATTAAGTATTTACACTCCCCTTCTTCGCAAAATTAAAGGTAGATAATTTTAAGTCATCCATCAGAGAAATCAAAGAAGGACTTAGGCCAGGGGTGTCAAAGCGAAGGGATCCAATCCGGCTTGCGAAGGGGTCCAATCCGGCCCACGGGATGATTTGGGGTGGGGAAAAAAGTATATTCACGACCATTTATTATGTATCTGTACGGCAGCCGCTCTCTCTCCCACCGCTGTCTGTGCCGCCTGCTGCGCCGGCAGCTTGTTGTGTGTACTTAGAAAACAACAGGCAGCAGTCAACCACCCGCTGTGCACAAGCACCTACCACCCTGCACTGAAGACAAGTAGGGCCCCACTTACGTCGTCAGACACAGTATATATATACACACACACACACACACACACACACACACACAGAGTACTCAGGTAAGGAACACCTGTAGCAAGGCTGAGACTGTTTGCTGCTGTGGTTCAAAATGCTTTCCAAGAAAAGAAAAGTTGACTTCGAAGGTCAGATATTCAACGATAATTGGAAAGATCGTTTTTTCTTCTGTGAGGTCAACAGCAAACCTGTGTGTCTGATATGCTCGCAACAAGTGGCTATGGCAAAAGAGTACAATATCAAATGACACTATGAGACGTTACATGCAGAAAAATATGACAAGTATGCAGGACAACTCAGAATGCAAAAGATAAACGAGCTTGAAGCAGCTCTGAAAAAAACAGCAATCAGTTTTCACCAAAAGTCGAGAGACTCATGATGGAGCTGTCAAGGCCAGCTATACTATTGCCAACAAAATAGCAGCTGCGTCGAAGCCATACTCAGAGGGGGAATTCATCAAAGCATGCATGCTGACGGTGGCTGAGCTGGTGTGCCCTGAGAAGACACAGGCTTTTGGTAATATCAGCTTGTCAAGAAATACTGTGGCAGAGAGAATCGGGAGATTTGAACAGTCAACTAAAAGACAAAGTGAAGTCATTTATTGCCTTCTCTATTGCAATTGATGAGAGCACTGACGTGACTGATGTAGCTCAAATGGGAATATTTATTTGTGGTGTTGATGCATCTTTGACCGTCACCGAGGAGTTTGTGGAGATGGTGCCCATGACAAACACCACAATGGCAAACGACGTTTTCTCCAGCCTTGTTGAGGCCTTGGACAGACTGGGGGTTGACTGGAGTCACGCTGTCAGCATGGCAACAGATGGCGCACCGTCCATGTTCGAGGAAAAAGGTAGGTATTGTTGCGAAACTCAGAGAGAAAGTTCAGACAGAGAATTCAGAGCAGGAATTCTGGAATTTTCATTGTATTATACACCAAGAGGCACCAAGAGCCTGAAAATGGACAATGTCATGGATGTAGTAATCAAAACGGTTAATTTTATTAGAACCAAGGGACTCAACCTTCAGCAATTTGACACTCTTTTGTCCAAAAGTAATATTGGACATGGCCTACCCTACCACACTGAAGTCCGCTGGTTGAGCAGAGGAGTTGTGCTCAAATGTTTTTTCAATTACGTGCAGAAATTGGACTATTCATGAACGAGAAAGGGAAGCCAGTGGCAGAGTTGGATGACCCAGACTGGCTTCATGATCTTGCATTTTTGGTGGATATAACAGAGCACTTAAATGTGCTTAATGTTAACATGCAAGACCGCAGCAAACTTGTTACGGAATACTACGACAGCATTCGTGCCTTTCAAATTAAATTAGGCCTGTGGGAGATGCAGCTATCCTGGAGCAACACAGCTCATTTCCCCTCTTTGCAATCTGTGTGTGTCGCTCATGGGAATAATGACAGCATGGACAGGTACAAGGACAAAATATCACGGCTGAAAAGTGAGTTTCAGAATCGTTTCCAAGTCTACAAGTGTAAAAAGTGTAAAAAGTGTAAAAAATACTTAAGGAAATCAGGAGGGCTAAAAGACGACATGAGGTTGCCTTGGCAGTCAAAGTGAAGGATAATCCAAAGAGCTTTTACAGGTATATTAAGAGTATTACATACCCCGTAACTGGGTTGCCAAGCCAGCAGAATGGACCACTCGTTGGAGTCTGGTTTACTAGAAACTAATAAAGTTTTATTAAAGAAATAAGTAACACAGTACTCTAATCGTAAGGATATATATGCAACAGATTAGCAATGATAAAACACACACGTACACAGAACTAGGGTAATAGGAATCAACCAAGCTCTATCGCAGTCTAGGAGTAAAATGATCAGTCTCAAGTGACGCAGAGTTCAGTTCAGCTTAGTACAGTTCGCAGTAATCGCTGTTGTGCCATTGGAGAGAGAGAGAGATGCAAATTTGATTCAGGCAGACCTTTGATGTTCACAGGTGGTTTCGGGCGGACCCTTTTATGTCTTCTATCCCGCTGTGGTCACCGACTGTGACCCCTCTGTTCCGAATACGACCGTTCTTCCGCGGTGAACCCGGCACCCAGGCAAGGGCGGACACACACACCAAGTTCCCACCAATCGTACCTTTGCACCCTGTGCTTCTATGGTCGGTTCCCGCGAACTGGACCTCCAAACTCTCACCAACTTGTGGGGGCACACGGCTCTTCCAGGGTCTCGTTATCTCGTGATCTTGTGGTGTCTGTCATGCCTTAGTGAACCTGTTCTTTTTATCCCCCTACTGGGGTATCGCCTGTCCATCAAACTTCAAACAGTTCAGGTTCAAAGTAACTGGTCTGTCAATATTCTGAATTGTGTTTCTTTTCCGTTATCTCTCTTTCCTCTCTCATTAACATTTTGAACATTTCTCCATTGTCTCCCTTATCTCTCTCATCAGCATCAATCGTCTGATAACTTGGTTTGGCGACACAAGAGTAAAAGGATTGTAAAGGATAAAATTGGTCCTCTTGAAGATTAGAGTGGTCAACTATGTGCGGAACCAAAAGAAATGGGGGAGATCTTAACTGTTTTTTGCGTCTGAGGAAACTGGCGTGAAGTCTATGGAATTAAGGGAGACAAGTAGTGAGATCATGGAAACTGTACAGATTGAAAAGGAGGAGGTGCTGGCTATCTTGAGGCAAATTAAAGTGGATAAATCCCCAGGACCTGACAGGGTATTCCCTCGGACCTTGAAGGAGACTATACTGTTGAAATTGCAGGGACCCTGGCAGATATATTTAAAATGTTGGTGTCTACAGGTGAGGTGCCGGAGGATTGGAGAGTAGCTCACATTGTTCCGTTGTTTAAAAAAGGATCGAAAAGTAATCCGGTAGGTTGGTAAGTTTGACGTCGGTAGTGGGTAAGTTATTGGAGGGAGTACTAAGAGACAGAATCTACAAGCATTTGGATAGACAGGGACTTACTAGGGAGAGTTAACATGGCTTTGTGCGTGGTAGATCATGTTTGACCAATCTTTTGGAGTTTTTCGAGGAGGTTACCAGGAAAGTGGATGAAGGGAAGGCAGTGGATGTTGTCTACATGGACTTCAGTAAGGCCTTAGACAAGGTCCCGCATGGGAGGTTAGTTATCAGTCGCTAGGTATACATGGAGAGGTGGTAAATTGGATTAGACATTGGCTCAATGGAAGAAGCCAAAGAGTGGTAGTAGAGGATTGCTTCTCAGAGTGGAGGCCTGTGACTAGTGGTGTGCCACAGGGATCAGTGCTGGGTCCATTGTTATTTGTCATCTATATCAATGATCTGGATGATAATGTGGTAAATTGGATCAGCAAATTTGCTGATGATACAAAGATTGGAGATGTAGTGGACAGGGAGGAAGGTTTTCAAAGCTTGCAGAGGGATTTGGACCAGCTGGAAAAATGGGCTGAAAAATGGCAAATGGAGTTTAATACAGACAAGTGTGAGATATTGCACGTTGGAAGGACAAACCAAGGTAGAACATAAAGGGTAAATGGTAAGGCACTGAAGAGTGCAGTAGAACAGAGGGATTTGGGAATACAGATACAAAATTCCCTAAAAGTGGCATCACAGGCAGGTAGGGTTGTAAAGAGAGCTTTTGGTACATTGGCCTTTATTAACCAAAATATTGAGTATAAGAGCTGGAATGTTATGATGAGGTTGTATAAGGCATTGGTGAGGCCGAATCTGGAGTATTCAGTTTTGGTCACCAAATTACAGGAAGGATATTAATAAGGTTGAAAGAGTGCAGAGAAGGTTTACAAGGATGTTGCCAGGACTTGAGAAACTGAGTTACAGAGAAAGGTTGAGTAGGTTAGGACTTTATTCCCTGGAGCGTAGAAGAATGAGGGGAGATTTGTTAGAGGTATATAAAATTATGATGGGTATAGATAGAGTGAATGCAAGCAGGCTTTTTCCACTGAGGCAAGGGGAGAAAAAAACCAGAGGACATGGGTTAAGGGTGAAGGGGGAAAAGTTTAAAGGGAACATTGGGGGGGCTTCTTCACACAGAGAGTGGTGGGAGTGTGGAATGAGCTGCCAGACGAGGTGGTAAATGTGGGTTCTTTTTTAACATTTAAGAATAAATTGGACAGATACATGGATGGAGGGATATGGTCCGTGTGCAAGTCAGTGGGACTAGGCAGAAAATGGTTCGGCACTGCCAAGAAAGGCCAAAAGGCCTGTTTCTGTGCTGTAGTTTTTCTATGGTTTCAATGTTTCACTCAGCTCGAGAAGGAATTCTCACTATTTTGCTCACTGTTTGCCATCAACGCAGCATCAGATGTGCTGGAGGAACTCCAAATGGAACTAATTGAAATTCAGTGTAACTTAGCTTTGAAATATAAATTTGAGACTGTGGATCTGGACTCATTCTATCAATACCTGGGACCGATGTACCCCAGGATGACAGACTTTGCCTCAAAGATCCTTTGCATGTTCGGGACAACATATCTCAGTGAGCAGGCGTTCTCCATAATGAACATTAACAAATCCAAACTGCGCTCGCAGCTGACACACAGACATCTAAATGACATTATGAAAATCACAACTGCCCAGAAACTGATCCCTGATGTTGACAGGCTGGTTAAAGCCAAGAGATGTCAGGTGTCTGGAAGCAGCAAGTGAAAAATGAGTGACATTGTTCGATGCTCTGCGACATGTAAGCAAAATGCATTATGAAATATTGAGTGTCATAATATTGTGATTCATTCATTTTCTGACAATTCTATTATTGTATATGTGATCACTTCAATAAAAATTAGAGGCTAACTATGTTCATTGTTGAGTTTGGTTGCTGGAAGCAAGCGAATAAAATTTAGGTGCAGTTGTGTAGCCTACATTTACAATTTGTTTCATTAGGTCTACATTGGTGTCTGCTAATGTTCGATTTCAAATGGTTTATTAATCGAAAGGGTGTGGCTCCCAAAAGAATTTGAGCCAAAATAGCATCGTTTTTTTTCTCTCTCTCATCACAACTTTCTTGTAGCCTACGACTGTAAGTTAATACCAATCATAAAAATAATGCTTGCTAGGCAATCTTCTTCATAAGAAATGAAATGTGTAAAGTGAAACACTTTGTAGTTACAGCAGAGACTGAGACAACATGAGAGCAGATTAAAACAACGAAGGCAACGAAAGCTGTAGGAGCACGCGCGCGCACTACTGATCCAGCCCTCATGAAGTCGCGTTTTGCCCAATCCAGCCCGTGACCTAAAATGAGTTTGACACCCCTGACTTAGGCAAAGATGCCTAAGAACCTACTGCAGTTTTTCTACTACCACAGTAGATCTACAGTCAATGGTTCTGCATTAGACCTCGGGGACCACCCGGACGACAGAAATACCTACATCAGGCTGCTGCTCATTGATTACAGCTCAGCATTCAACACTGTCATCCCCTCAGTACTAATCAATAAGCTTCAAAACCTGGGAGTCTGTACCTCTCTCTGCAGCTGTATTCTTGACTTCCTCATTGGGACGACTAACACCGGCACACCTCAAGGATGTGCGCTTAGCTCGCTGCTCTACTCTCTGTGCACCCATGACTGTGGCTAGGTACAGCTCAAATACCATTTATAAATTTGTGGGTGACACAGATGTTGTTGGCAGAATCTTAAATGGTGACAAGGAGGCATACAAGAGTGAGATAGATCAGCTGGTTAAGTGGTGTTGCAACAACAATCTTCAAAGTTCAAAGTAAATTTATTATCAAAGTGTAGCGATGTGCTACACACAGAGCTAGAAATAATGACACACAGTCTGTAAGTCGTATTCAAGACTCACTTATTCAAACTTCGCGGCACTGGCTTTTAAGCAGTTCCCTTCCAGCCCTCTCCGGGCAGAAATGACGTCAGAGGTGCATTCGTATTCCATCTGCTATTTCTTTGCCTATTCTCCTAATCTGTCTGTCTTCTGAGGCCTCTCTATTTCCTCAAAACTACCCACCACTCCACCTATCTTCATATTGTCTGCAAACTTTGCAACAAAGCCATCAATTCCATCATTCAAATCATTGAAAGATAATGTAAAAAGAACCGGTCTCAACACAGAACCCTGTAGAATATTTCCAGTCACTGGCAGCCAATCAGAAAGGGCTCCCTTTATTCCCATTCTGCCAATCAGCCACTGCTTTATCCATGCTAGAACCTTTCCTGTAATAACATGGACTTGAAGCTTGTTAAGCAGCCTCATGTGTGGCACCTTGTCAAAGATTTACTGAAAATCCAAGTACACATTATCAACAGATTCTCCTTTGTCTATCCTATTTGTTATTTCTTCAAAGAATTCCAACAGATTTGTCAGGCAAGATTTCCCCTTGAGAAAACCATGCTGGCTATGGCCTATTTTATCATGTGCCTCCAAGTACCCTGAGACCTCATCCTTAATAATCAACTCCAACATCTTCCCAACCACTGAAGTCAGACTAACTGGGCTATAGTTTCCTTTCTTCTGCTTCTCTCACTTCTTGAAGAGTGGAGTGACATTTGCAATTTTCCAGTCTTCTGGAACCATTCCAGAATCTAGTGATTCTTAAAAGATCATTACTAATGCCTCCATAATATCTTCAGCTACCTCTTTCAGAACCCTGGGGTGTACACCATCTGTTCCAGGTGACCTTTTTTTAACTTTGGACCTTTCAATTTCGCAAGAACCATCTCTCTGGTCATGGTAACTTCACACACTTCATGACCCCTAACACCTGGAGCTTTCACCATACTGATAGTGTCTTCCACAGTGAAGTCTGACACAAAATACTTATTCAGTTCATCATGAACAAGAGAAAATCTGCAATGCTGGAAATCTGAGCAACACACACAAAATGCTGAAGATGTTATTCAGTTTGTCCGCCATTTCGTTGTCCCCGATTACTATCTATCCAGCATCATTTTCCAGCAGTCTGATATCCACTCTGGCCTCTCTTTCACACTTAATGTATCTGAAGAAACTTTTTCTATCCTCTTTAATATTATTAGCTAGCTTATTTTCATATTCCATCTTTACCTTCTTAATGACTTTTTTTTAAGTTGCTTTCTGTTGGTTTTTAAACGCTTCCCAATCCTGTAACTTCCCACTAAGTTTTGCTGTATTAAGTGCCCTCTCTTTGGCTTTTTTGTTGGCTCTGTCATCTTTCCTTTAGAATATTTTTTTGGGATGTACAGTGCCTATAAAAAGTATTTCCCCACCCTCTGTAAGTTTTCATGTTTTATTGTTTTAAAACATTGAATCATAGTGGATTTAATTTGGCCTTTTTTGACACTGATCAACAGAAAAAGACTTTTGTGTCAAAGTGAAAACAGATCTCTACAATGAGATCTAAATTAATTAGAAATATAAAACACAAAATAATTGATTGCATAAGTATTCACCCCTTTAATATGACATACTAAATCATCACTAGTGCAGCCAATTGGGTTTAGAAGTCACATAATTAGGTAAATGGAGATCACCGAGTGCAGTCAAGGTGTTTCAATTGATTATAATAAAGATACACCTGTATCTGGAAGGTCCAGCTGCTGGTGAGTCAGTATCCTGGCAAAAACTACACCATGCAGACAAGAGAACATTCCAAACAACTCCGTGAAAGGTTATTCAAAAACACAAATCAGGAGATGGATACAAAATATTTTCCAAGGCACTGAGTATTTCTTGAAATAAAGGCATCCGTTAGTCTTGCGAGACCAAAGTCTTCACTCTCCAGGGTGCAGGCGTGGGCAAGGTTGTCTGTAAGACAGGCAGTTGCCCATGCTGCAAGTCTCCCCTCTCCACGACACTGATGTTGTCCAAGGGAAGGGCATTAGGACCCATACAGCTTCACACCAGTGTCGTCGCAGAGCACTGTGTGATTAAGTGCCTTGCTCAAGGACACAGCACACTGTTTCGACTGGGGCTCAAACTCATGACCTTCAGATCGCTAGTCGAATGCCTTAACCACTTGGTACAGTTAAGTCAATCATCAAGAAATGGAAATAATATGACACAGCTTAAATTTACCTGGAGCAGACTGTCCACAAAAACTGAGTGACTGTGTAAGAGGGGGACTAGTGAGGGAGGCCACCAAGAGACCTATGACAACTCTGGAGAAGTTACAAGCTTCAGTGGCTGAGATGGGAGAGACTGCGCATACAGCAACTGTTGCCATACTGCACCAGTCGCAGCTTTATCGGAGAGTGGCAAAGAGAAAGCCTCTGTTGAAAAAAACTCACATGAAATCTCAGGTAGAGTTTCCCAGAAGACATGTGGAACACTGTGAAGTCAGTTGGAAGAAGGTTCTATGGTCTGATAAAACCAAAGTTAAGCTTTTTGACCATCAGACTAAATGCTATGTTTGGCGTAAGCCAAATACTGCACATCAGCAAAAACACACCATCCCTACCGTGAAACATGGTGGTGGCTGCATCATGCTGTGGGGATGCTTCACTGCAACAGGCCCTAGAAGACTTGTGAAGGTAGAGGATAAAATGAATGCAGCAAAATACATGGAAATCCTGGAGGAAAATCTGATGTATTCTACAAGAGAACTGCAACTTGGGAGAAGAATTCTTTTACAACAAGACAATAACCCCAAGCATAAAGCCAAAGCTACACAAGAATGGCTTAAAAACAACAAAGTTAATGTCCTGGAGTGGCCAAGTCAGAGTCCAGACCTGAATCCAATTGAGAAGTTGTAGCTGGACTTGAAAAGGGCTGTTCTCTCATGATCCCCATGCAATCTGACAGATCTTGAGCAGTTCTGTAAAGAAGGATGGAGAGAGGGGGTAGAAATTGCAGTGTCCAGATTTTTCTGTTGATCAACGTCAAAAAAAAGTCAAATTAAATACGTTGTGATCCAATGTTTAAAACAATAAAGACCTCCAAAGGGTGTGAATACTTTTTATAGGCACTGTATATGTCCTGTGCCTTCTGAATTACTTCCAGAAATTCCAGCCATTGCTGCTCTGCCGTCATCCCTGCCAGTGTTCTTTTCCAATGAATTCTGGCCAACTCCTCTCTCATGCCTCTGTAGTTCCCTTTACTCTACTGTAAGAAATAAAGTAATGAATTGTCCAAAGGATGTCACCTTTAACTGTGTTATTCGCTATCTATGCTCACTTTGACCATCAAAACATGGAGGAACCTTCACAAACTTCCACATTCCCTGATGACTCTGAATTTCAGTCTCTGACGCCAACGTGAGAGCATCCTTTAGGAGGGTGAGCCAGCCCGTTCCTCTTGCTTCATGAGAATATTTTGAAAGAACTGTTTGTATGCAAGTGCTTCTTCAAGTGCAAGTTAAGGAGCGGCAAACTGGTCAAGATCATTCTGTACATTCCCTGAGGAAAAGGTTTTCTCACCTTAAACAATCATGTCCTGAGGATTTTTGATCTGGACAGTAATTGGGAGATTTCCACATGCGCTCATGTAGAAAGAGGTGTGACTTGCACTGACCAATGTGAAGTTGAAGATCAGTGCTTGAAAAAGTTTTGTATTTTTTATTTTTTTGTCTTTGATTTTGTGACTACTCTTTTCTGCAGAGTCAAACTCTATTACACAGTCACCATGATGCAGTCTTGGATAAATTTTGGTGTGTATTTTACTGCTTCCATAGCAGCTAACCACAGTGCCTTCCTCAAATTCTCACTTTATGGCCAACTGAGGTTAGTTCAATAACTGGCAGATCCTATCACATTCTTTAAAAAAAGTTCTGAATTCTCAGACTGCAAAATTCATTTAATCCGTTTTCAAGCATCATCTGTTTAATAGGTGCAATGTTTAATGCTGAGCTTAATCAAATACTCCTGCCAATACTGAGGGAATGAAAGGGTCCATTTTTACAATTGTAATTATTAACTGCAAAGTTTCTCCATGTGGCCCTGTAAGGTTGAAACCATTTGGCAATTGTCATTAAGCATTAGAAAATAAGTATATAGTTGCCAGAATTCAGTGTTCATCGTCTCCAGGTTATTGCATGATAGCTGTTTTGTAATTTAATTCTTTCTTAATGGGAGTACTAGAAGGGTTTATATTAAGAAATTCCAGCTCTTGCAAATAAGAACTGTGAGGGAAAACTGCTTTTGAACAGACCAAGGCTTACAATATGTACCTCCCACAGCATGAGCTTGAAAACCAATTTTCAAATCCCCATAATGGCTGATGTTCATATTCATAAAGCAGTAAGGTATGTTAGGGTGGTGGAGGAATGGAAAGAATTGTAAAAATTTTCTCTTGATTATCTTGACCAATTAAAATTGTCAACCGTGCGTACAAATAAGTATGGGTTGCTGATACATTTTTATTATTTATAAAATGTTGAAAGTAGAGTGAAAGCTGAAAAAAACAACAAAATTTGCAAGTCATAACTAAATGTTGAGGTTTGGAGGGACTTCCATGTCCATTTACATGTATATCTGAAACTTTGCATGCAGGTGCAAGAAGCAATTAAGGAGAAAGATGCAATATGGTTTTCATTGCAAGAAAATTGGATTACAGGAGTAAAGACATTTACACAGCACCCTGGGTGAGATTACACCTGGAATATTGTATACATCTTGCATCTCTTGGATTTGAGTAGGTTAATTTTTTTATCACATGTACAGTGAAACATACAGTGAACTGTGTCATTTGCGTTAACAAACAGCACTTTAAGAAGCAACATTTTACCTGCAAGTCTGTTGAGGTCATCTACTGTATCTGGTGCTCCTGGTGTGACCTCCTGTATAGCAGTGAGTCCTGACGTAGATTAGCAGACAGCTTTGCTGAGCACCTTCGCTCTGTCCACCACAAAAAGCAGGATCTCCTGGTGGCCACTCATTTTAATTCTACTTCCCATTCTCATTCTAATGTGTCAGTTCATGGACTCCTCTACTGCCACAATGAGGCCACACTCAGGTTGGAGGAGCAACACCTTATATTCCAATTGGGTAGCCTTCAACCTGATGGCATGAACATCAATTTCTCGAACTCCCCCCCCCCCCCCACCCCTTCATCTTTCCCCATTCCTGTTTCCCTCTCTCACCTTATATCCTTACCTGCCTATCACCTCCCTCTGGTGCTCCTCCCCCTTCCCTTTCTTCCATGGTCTTATGTCCTCACCTATCATATTCTCCCTTCTCCAGCCCTCTATCTCTTTTACCAATCAACTTCCCATCTCTTTACTTACCCCCTCCCCTAGTTTCACCTGTCACCAACCACTTTGTACTTTTTCCTCCCCTCCCTCCACCTACTTGATCTGACTTCACCTCTTCCTTTCCAGTCCT
Source organism: Mobula birostris (assembly GCF_030028105.1). Classification (NCBI taxonomy): domain Eukaryota; kingdom Metazoa; phylum Chordata; class Chondrichthyes; order Myliobatiformes; family Myliobatidae; genus Mobula; species Mobula birostris. The sequence continues at coordinate 95,069,560 of NC_092381.1, forward strand.
GACAAAGGGTCTCAGCCCAAAACATTGACTGTTTACTCTTTTCCATAGATGCTACCTGGTCTGCTGAGTTCCTCCAGCATTTCATGTGTGTTGCTTTAGATTTCCAGCATCTGCAGATTATTGTGTGTTTGCAACCTAAGACTCTGCTGAGCTCAGCCCACAAGTATCACCACACATTCTGTGCCCAACATAGCATGTCCATAATGTTCACAAGCAGAGCAACAACAACAAAACAACAGTAAAACAAGTCACTTTCCTTGCACCCACCCACCCACTCACAAGCGCAGACAGTATTCCAATCATAGTTCAGTCTGCCTCTGGGCCTCCAGTGGATTCATAATCACTGGGTCTCTGACTCAGAGCCAGGACTTTGGCCACCAGGCCTCAACTTCCATACTTCCAATTGACCTTCAGGCTTTGATCTCCACTATCAATCCCATGGTCAACAATGACAGGACCCCAAACTTCAGGCCTCAAACTCTAGACTCGCAATTTGTATACCTAGTGGGTCATTGGCCCTCATGCCTCCTGTCCATACAGATGACCAATCCCAGGACCTGCCAAACTGGGAGGACTAAATGACCTGGGGTGGGTTGGGGGTGAGGCACAGCCTGTATCCTTCCATAGAAACACAGACATGACCCGCTAGGTATACAAATGGCAAGTTTGGAGTTTGAGGCTGAAGGTCAATTGGAAGTACAGAAGTTGAGGCCTGGTGGCCGAAGTCCTGACTGTGAGTCCATTGAGGAAGTCAGAGACCAAGTGATTTAGTGTGTGTTGCAGGAAATTTGGAGGAACTCAGCAGGGCAGGCAGTATGGAAATGAGTAAACAGTTGACGTTTCAGGCTGAGACCGTTCTTAAGGACTGAGAAGGAAGGAGGATGCCTGAATAAAAAGATGGGGGGAGGAGAAGGAGGTGAGCTGGAAGATGATAGGTGCAGCCAGGTGGGTGGGAAAGGTGAAGGGCTGAGAAGAAGGTATCTGATAGGAGAGGAGATTGGACCTTGGGAGAAAGGAAAGGAGAAGGGGACCCGAGGGAAGTGATAGGCAGGTGAGAAGAGGTAAAAGGTCAGAGTGGGGAATACAGGAGGGGGGATTTTTTTAAAGCCAGGAAAATCAATATTCATGCTATAAAAGTGGAGGCTACCCAGATGGAATATATGGTCTTGCTCCTCCATCCACATGAGCTCTGTCATACATCCATATCGCTGGCCTTCAAACATGGTGTGCAGAGTGGGGACCTAGGCTCCAGCCTGGCCTCTAACTTCCCTCATATCCCTATTCCTAAACCCTAATATGACCCCTAACTCTCCCCTCTTTGTCCCCAAAACCAATATCGATGGACTGTAATGGAAATTCACTGGATTAATACGCAGGAATCATAGAATTTTCTTTGGAGGAGAAATTAAGCATTCTAAGAAATTAAGCTTTCTTGAGAGTTTAAAAGAATGAGAGGTGATCTCACTTAAACATATAAAAATTCTTATGGAATTAGAAGTGACAGTCTGTCACAATGGGGGGGCGTTGATGGTGGACCCAAATGCAAGACACAGACACTGAAGTACTAGGGACAGGACTTGGATGCAGGACCTGGGCTATGACATGGACAAGAAACAGGGAAACTGGACAAGGAATCATGAACTAGGAGCCTGGGCTTGGGAAGGTGGGACCGGGACTAGGAACCATGAACTAGGAGCCTGTGCTTGGAGTCCAAGCCAGAGACTGGACAAGGGCCCAGAACCTGGGTCTTGCCTTGGGCTCGGACCCCAGAACCAGGCAAGGACATGACATGGCTACAGGACAGAACGTGGCTGGGGTCTTGAGGCTTGAGGGTTGAGCTTGGAGACAGGCTGGGAACTGTACATCAACATAGAGTCGGGACTTATTCTTCGAAAAGCCGGGACTCATCTTTAACACAACACTAACATGAGACTGGACAGTACATAGGCATAGAGCCAGGACTTATCCTTAGACAAGGCAGGACTCAACTTTATCTCCACACCAAAGTGGGACAGGTCCATCCATTGGGTAACAGCAGAAGAGCTGGACTTACCCAACAGAGGCAAGACAAGACAGGTCCCCCTGCAGGGCAATGGCAGAACGGCTTGACTTACTCCATGGAGGCGAGGACAAGAGGAGACAAACACTGAAGAACGACAGACAGTTCCATCTCCATATCGGGTTTGCTCCGAGTTGCAGTTACGGCCAGCAACCTCGGCTGGCTACAGAAACAGCCAGATCCCTACCTAGCTCGAAGTAGCTGACAGCCACTCAGCTGGCCCGGGAAACGGCCGAATCCATACCACAAAGACAGATCCAACTACTGACAACAAGGCTCCATGAGGCAATGGTTCACCAACGCAGCCTAAAGATGGCAAGTGGCCGCTCTAGCCTTACACCAGCAGGTTGCTCCCAGGGAATCTTGACAAGACAAACCAGCTGCTCACACTCGACCCCAAGGCCACTTATATTCCAAGCCCCAAGATGGCAATCAGGTGCCTATGATTAACTCAACCAAAACAAGGGACAGCTGGAAGACCCAGAGTCCTGAGTCCATGGACCGGACCGTGAACTGGAATGCGGACTTCACGGACCGGACCATGACACAGCCTAAAGATGTAAACCCATTCAAGCCTGAAATGAGAAGTTTCTTCACCTAAACTATCGTGAATCTTTGGAATTCAATCGCCATGTGAGCTATGGGAGCTTAGTCACAAGTATATTCCAAACAAGGATCAGTAGACATTAAGATATTAAGTGACTTAAGCAATATGGAGATAGTGGTGCAAAGGTAAAATACCAGTCATAAATGGTAGAGTAGTTTTTCCCACTTGTGTTTCTAAGGTTTTCAAAATATTAAGATTGATTAGACCCAGGTATACTTTGTACCAGGTATGCTCTGCCCTCTTCCAATAAAAGATTCAAAGTAAGAACCTGGAAAATTTGGTGTACCTCTTGTATCTTGGGAGTGACCTGTTAGTGAAGACAGACATTGATGATGAAATTCATCATTGCCTTCAGTGTGTCAGCGTGGCCTCTCGTTGATTGAAGAAAGGGGTATTTGAAGATCAAAATCTGAATTTTGGCACTGGTGAGCTGTAATCTTTTCCTCCTGTGTGCTCTGAAGCATGCAGTAGATCTGACAGGCATCTCAAGTCATTGGAAAAATACCACCAATGCTGCCTCCACAAAATCCTCCAAATTCACTAGGAGAACAAGAGAATCAACATTGGTGTCCTCTCTCAGGCCAACATTCCCAGTATAGAGGCTGTATTACATTTACTCAACCTCATTAATCTGACACTGGATTCCTGAAACAGACCCTTTTATTCCTTGCTCTGTCATTAAGGGTTAACTTTACTCGCCGTATACACTTACATGTATTAGGAATGTGTTGTGGTGTGATGGCATAGCATGCAACAAAAATGATATCATTCAACAATTATAAAGAATAAAGAATTATGTAAAATTAAGTTAGTACAGATATGGAATAAATTGTGCATAATAAATACATAAATACCAGAATATACTTACAATATAAAAAGCATTATAAAAAGTGGTTTGAAGTGTTTTCGTGAGGGAATTGATAGAGGAAGTGGATTGGGGATGGACTAACTAAAATGATTGAACAGATTACTTGTCTTTGGGAAGAAACGGTTGTATATAGATACATACTTCGATAATAAATGAATCTTTGAACCTTTGAAATGCCGTGAAATTTTTGTATTATTAGTTCTAAATCGCGTTTTCCAGAAGGGAGCTTTCCAGAAGAGAATATACTAGTATGCTCTGTGGAAGATGAAATTTTATCAGCTGCCGCAAAAAATACATTTTCTGCCGAGCCTTTTTGTTAATGATGGAGATGTGGTTCTTCCACATGAGGAATGCATGAGGGATGAGGTCCTGAAGTGTGAGTTTTGGGAACTAGGCAGAAGGCTGAAGAACAGGACCTCAAGGGTGGCGTTCTCAGGATTGCTGCCAGTGCTACGTGATAGTGATGGTAAGAATTGGAGGAGATGGCAGTTGAATGCATGGCTGAGGAGTTGGTGCAGGGAGCAGGGTTTTAGGTTTTTAGATCATTGGGATCTCTTCTGGGGAAGGTGGGACCTGTACAGATTGGATGGGTTGCACCTGAACTCAAGGGGGAGCAATATCCTTGAAGGTAGGTTTGCTAGCGTGGGTCGGGAGGGTTTAAACTAACTTGCAAGGGGGATGGGACCCAGAGCGATAGAGCAGTGAAAGAAGCGCATGGAGTAAAGCCAGATCTAACATATAGAGAAGCTTTGAGGAAAGAGAAGCATAATAAAGGGTGTAAAGACAGTAAGGTAGAAGGGCTAAAGTGCATGTACTTCAATACAAGAAGCATCAGGAACAAAGGTGATGAACTGAGAGCTTGGATACATACATGGAATTATGATGTAGTGGCCATTACAGAGACTTGGCTGGCACCAGGGCAGGAATAGATTCTCAATATTCCAGGATTTCAGTGCTTTAAAAGGGATAGTCGGGGGGGAGGGAAGAGGGGTGGCATTACTGATCAGGGATATTATTACAGCTACAGAAAGGGTGGATAATGTAACAGGATCCTCTTTTGAGTCAGTATGGGTGGAAGTCAGGAACAGGAAGGAAGCAGCTACTCTATTGGGAGTATTCTATAGGCCCCCTGGTAGCACAGAGATGCCAAGGAGCAGATTGGGAGGCAGATTTTGGAAATGTGCAAAAATAACAGGGTTGTTATCATGGGTGACTTTAACTTCCCTAATATTGATTGGCACCTGATTAGTTCCAAGGGTTTGGATGGGGCAAAGTTTGTTAAGTGTGTCCAGGATGGATTCCTGTCTCAGTATGTGGACAGCCGACCAGGGGGAATGCCATACTAGATCTAGTATTAGGTAACGAACCGGGTCAGCTCACAGATCTCTCAGTGGGTGAGCATCTGGGGGGCAGTGACCACCGCTCCCTGGCCTTTCGCATTATCATGGAAAAGGATAGAATCAGAGAGGACAGGAAAATTTTTAATTGGGGAAGGGCAAATCATGAGGCTACAAGGCTAGAACTTGCGGGTGTGAATTGGAATGATGTTTTTGCAGGGAAATGTACTATGGACATGTGGTCGATGTTTAGGGATCTTTTGCAGGATGTTAGGGATAAATTTGTCCCGGTGAGGAAGATAAAGAATGGTAGGGTGAAGGAATCATGGGTGACAAGTGAGGTGGAAAATCTAGACAGGTGGAAGAAGGCAGCATACATGAGGTTTAGGAAGCAAGGATTAGATAGGTCTGTTGAATATAGGGTTGCAAGAAAGGAGCTTAAGAAGGGGCTGAGAAGAGCAAGAAGGGGACGTGAGAAGGCCTTGGCGAGTAGGGTGAAGGAAAACCCCAAGGCATTCTTCAATTATGTGAAGAACAAATGGATGACAGGAGTGAAGGTAGGACCGATTAGAGATAAAGGTGGGAAGATGTGCCTGGAGGCTGTGGAAGTGAGCAAGGTCCTCAATGAATACTTCTCTTCGGTATTCACCAATGAGAGGGAACTTGATGATGGTGAGGACAATATGAGTGAGGTTGATGTTCTGGAGCATGTTGATATTAAGGGAGAGGAGGTGTTGGAGTTGTTAAGATACATTAGGATGGATAAGTTCCTGGGGCCTGACGGAATATTCCCCGGGCTACTGCATGAGGTGAGGGAGAGAATGCTAAGCCTCTGGCTAGGATCTTTATGTCCTCGTTGTCCACGGGAATGGTACCGGAGGATTGGAGGGAGACGAATGTTGTCCCCTTGTTCAAAAAAGGTAGTAGAGACAGTCCAGGTAATTATAGACCAGTGAGCCTTACGTCTGTGGTGGGAAAGCTGTTGGAAAAGATTCTTAGAGATAGGATCTATGGGCATTTAGAGAATCATGGTCTGATCAGGGACAGTCAGCATGGTTTTGTGAAGGGCAGATCATGTCTAACAAGCCTGATAGAGTTCTTCGAGGAGGTGACCAGGCATATAGATGAGGGTAGTGCAGTGGATGTGATCTACATGGATTTTAGCAAGGCATTTGACAAGGTTCCACACAGTAGACTTATTCAGAAAGTCAGAAGGCATGGGATCCAGGGAAGTTTGGCCAGGTGGATTCAGAATTGGCTTGCCTGCAGAAAGCAGAGGGTCATGGTGGAGGGAGTACATTTGGATTGGAAGGTTGTGACTAGTGGTGTCCCACAAGGATCGGTGCTGGGACCTCTACTTTTTGTGATTTTTATTAACGACCTGGATGTGGGGGTAGAAGGGTGGGTTGGCAAGTTTGCAGATGACACAAAAGTTGGTGGTGTTGTAGATAGTGTAGAGGATTGTCGAAGATTGTTGAGAGACATTGATAGGATGCAGAAGTTGGCTGAGAAGTGGCAGATGGAGTTCAACCCGGAGAAGTGTGAGGTGGTACACTTTGGAAGGACAAACTCCAAGGCAGAGTACAAAGTAAATGGTAGGATACTTGGTAGTGTGGAGGAGCAGAGGGATCTGGGGGTACATGTCTACAGATCCCTGAATGTTGCCTCACAGGTAGATAGGGTAGTTAAGAAAGCTTATGGAGTGATAGATACATAGATAGATATACTTTATTGATCCCGAGGGAAATTGGGTTTCGTTACAGCCGCACCAGCCAAGAATAGAGCATAAATATAGCAATACAAAAACCACAAACAATCAAACAACAAAATGCAAAGTATGCCAGATGGAAATAAGTCCAGGACCAGCCTATTGGCTCAGGGTGTCTGACCCTCCACGGGAGGAGCTGCAAAGTTCGATGGCCACAGGCAGGAACAACCTCCCGTGACACCCAGTATTGTACCTCAGTGGAATATGGCCGGAGTCCAACAGCAAAAAGTTCAATATCCGGTCTACAAACATGTTCCTCGATCATAATATGACCGGATTGCACCATCCGTTGTTAACCAGAACAGTCAACCCCCAACTGCTTTACGCTTACTGTTCTCAGTGCACTTCCGGTCAGCCCGAACGGTCTGGAAGCCATCCATGGAAAAGTTTTGATTGGGTATGTCCTCATGCAGCCCCGTTCCAGTAAAACACATAACACTGCACTCCCGAAATGTTCTCTGACGCCTAGCTAGTGCCGTGAACTCGTCCATTTTATCACCCACCGATCTCCTCTTCTCCATAAGTCTCTGTTGTCTCGACCCGGTCCTCCTTCCTCACCTTTGTGATCCCCCTATGGATCGTCTGTGTGTTTTCCTCCAGATAGTTTTCCGCGTTCTGCTTGCTAAACCGGCCGGCATACGCTCAATCAACTGGTCCCTGGAATAAACAATGCAATCATGCTTCTGCCCCGCTACTGAGACGTGTCGGAATGTAACTATTTCCAGCGCTAAAAACCCAAATAAAACTCTCTCTACCAGCATGTTTGAGAGGGTGCAGCTTCAACGTGTTACCGTGAAAAAAAAATACAAAAGATAACGTAAGTTAAAAAAGTAAGAAGAAAAAAGTAAGATTACTAGTCAGAACGGCTGTAACAGGCTGCTTGCACAGCTGGCGTATGCGCACTAACATAAGTCTTTCATAAGTCGAGGGATAGAGTTTAAGAGTCACGATGTAATGATGCAGCTCTATAAAACTCTGGTTCGGCCACACTTGGAGTACTGTGTCCAGCTCTGATTGCCTCACTATAGGAAGGATGTGGAAGCATTGGAAAAGGTACAGAGGAGATTTACCAGAATGCTGCCTGGTTTAGAGAGTATGCATTATGATCAGAGATTAAGAGAGCTAGTGCTTTACTCTTTGGAGAGAAGGAAGATGAAAGGAGACATGATAGAGGTGTACAAGATAATAAGAGGAGTAGATAGAGTGGATAGCCAGCGCCTCTTCCCCAGGGCACCACTGCTCAATACAAGAGGACATGGCTTTAAGGTAAGGGGTGGGAAGTTCAAGGGGGATATTGGAGGAAGGTGTTTTGCTCAGAGACTGGTTGGTGCATGGAATGTACTGCCTGAGTCAGTGGTGGAGGCAGATACACTAGTGAAATTTAAGAGACTACTAGACAGGTATATGGAGGAATTTAAGGTGGGGGGGTTATATGAGAGGCAGGGTTTGAGGGTCGGCACAACATTGTGGGCCGAAGGGTCTGTACTGTGCTGTACTATTCTATGTATAATGATGCGCAGGAATCTGAATATTGAAACAGTACTAACTGTAGAGTTGTTGATGAGTGGGTGGAGAGGAGACACAAGTCAATATGTATCACAACTGTTTTGAGGGCATTCCGGACACTAGCTTGGTTACTTCTTGGTAATACTTGTATCCATCACCTCATGTGATTATTCCATTGACAGTGATGTCACTACGAATTTTATCAGTTTTAACTGAATAATCACTGTAAATGCAGTCATTGCAGCATAGAAAAAATAGGAGAGGGGAAAGAACACACCCCTGTGGTGCACCAGTGCTAAGTGGGAGGCATGTGGAGATGTTCTTGCCTTGTCTCTCATACTACCTCTAGTCACAGAAGTTTGTGAATCACCTGCATATGGGACTTGGTACATCAGGTTTGGAGTGTTTCTCTTGCAGAAGCTCAGCAATGATGGTATTGAAGACTGAACTGAAATCAACAGAGAATCCTGGCATATGTACCAGTGGAGTTGAGGTGCTGCAGTATGAAGTCCACACCAATGTTAATTACATCTTCTACAGATCTGTTGCCTCTTGTAGGTGAACTGCAGCAGATCTAGAAAATTGCGAATTATGGATTTGAGAGATGACATGACCAGCCTTTCAAAAGTCTTCACTATGACTGATGTAAGTGCAACTGGCCCTGTAGTCACTGAATCCTGGAAATAGGTTATGTCATGGAATAGATGCATCTTAGAAATAGGTTACCAGTTGACGGAGGGAAATATTCACGGATGTGCTTGAAGAAGATAACATCCTTACTGACCACTCCCATGCCAGGATCTCTCAGGTTGGAGAAGAGCACTTGGGATTTTTGGGACCTTGATCATGCACCAAGATTGCCTTTCAAACGACGTAGAATATTCCCTTTCGGTTACTACCTGCTTCACCTATGCAAGAATGTACAGTTCCCAAATTGTCCTTGTTATCCACCTGGGAAATCAAAAAAATAGTCAAAGGCATGCTCAATCCTGAGGGCCTCTTTAAAAAAATTGTTCATTGGTATTAAGTCTTTGAATTCTTCAGATTCTTGTGCCAACATTTTCATTGTAAAATATTTCTCTTCAGTGAACAGTTTCATCTTCATTTGTTTGTTACAATATGGATGCACTTCCTGTAGGATTTGGGAATTCATTGGACCTGCTGGACTCCCTGATGACTACTCCTGTGGGAAGTGCAGCCAACTCCAGCTCCTGAAAGACCACATTAAGGAGATGGAGCTAGAGTTGGAGTTGGGTGAACCAAGGATCATCCTGGAGGCAGAACAATTGATAGATAAGACTTTTGAGCATGTGGTTACAAACAGAGTGCAGAATTCAGGGAGTAGATGGGTGAACACAGAGAGAGGTAAAGGGAGAAAGAAGTCAGTGCAGGATTCCCCTGTGTCCATTCCCCTCGGCAATTAGTATATGCCTTTGGACACTGATGAGGGGGCTGACTTATTTGGGCAAGGCAGCAAAAGCCAGACCAATAGCACTGTGGTTGGCTCTGAGCCACAGAAGGCTGAAGTCAGACGGAGCAATTGTCATAGGGGACTTGATAGTTAGGGAGGCAGATGGGAGACCCCAGGATAATGTGTTGCCTCGCAGGTGCTAGGGTCCAGGATGTCTCTGAGCAGTTGCAGAATATTCGTGAAATGGAGGTGAGCAGCCAGAGGCTGTGGTACATATTAGTACCACTGACATAGGCAGGAGAGACATGTGCAGTAAATTTAGGGAGTTAGGAAGGAGGCTGAAGAGCAGGACCTCCAAGGAGGTAATCTCCGGATTGCTCCCAGTGTAACGAGCTAGGGAAGGTCAGAACAGGAAGGTAGCACAGATAAATGAGTGGCTGAGGAGATGATGCAGGAGGCAGGGTTTCAAGTGCTTGCATCATTGGAACCTTTTCTGGGGAAGGGGTGACATTTACAAGTGGGATGGATTGCACCTGAACTGGAAGGGAGGTTTGCTAGTGCTATTGGAGAGGGTTTAAATGAGACTTGCAGTGGGGTGGGAACCAAAGTGAAGAGGCAGAGGATAGGGCAGTTGGCACACAAGTAGAGACAGCTTGTAGGGAGTTTGTAAAGAAAAATGGGCAGATGACAGAGCAAAGATGCACAGACAGATGGGTTGAGATGTAGCTATTTTAATGCAAGGAGTATCATAAACAAGGCGGGTAAACTTAGAGCGTGGATCAATACATGGAACTATGACATTGTGGCCATTACAGAGACTTGGATATCTCAGGGGCAGGAATGGCTGCTGAGGGTGTCGGGCTTTAGATATTTCAAAAAGGACAGGGAGGGGGGCAAAAGAGGTAGGGGCATGGCATTGCTAATCAGGGGTAATATCAAGGCTGCGGAAAAGGAGGAAGTCATGGGAAGATTGTCTACAGAGTCAGTGTGGGTGGAAGTCAGAAACAAGAAGGAGGCAATAACTCTACTGGGTGTTTTTTATAGACCCCCAATAGTAACATGGACATTGAGGTGCAGATAGGGATGCAGATTCTGGAGTGGTGCAATAATAATAGGATTGTTGTGACGGTGATTTTAACTTTCCTATCAATGATTGGCATCTCCTTAGCACAAGAGATTTGGATGAGGTGGAGTTTGTTAGCTGTATTGAGGAAGGTTTCCTGATGCAATCTGTAGATAAGCCAACTAGAGGCGAGGCTGTACGATCTGGTATTGGGAAATGAACCTGGTCAGGTGTCAGGTCTCTCGGTGGGACAGTATTTTGGAGGTAGTGATCACAACTCTTATCTTCCATAACCATAGCGCTGGAAAGGGATAGGAGCAGACGATTTGGGAAAACATTTAATTGGGGTAGGGGAAATATGATGCTGTTCGGCAGACGCGGGAGCATAAATTGGGAGCAGGTGTTCTTAAGGAAATGAACGGCAGAAAGGTGGCAAATATGGTGTTCAGGGAACATTTGCATGGCATTCTGCATAGGTACGTTCCATTGAGGCAGGGAAAGGATGGTAGGGTAAAAGAACCATGGTGTACAAAGGATGTAGAAAATCTAGTTAAGAAGTAAAGAAAAGCTTACAGAAGGTTCAAGGAACTAGGTACTGTTAGAGCTCTAGAAAATTACAAGGTTGTCAGGAAGGAGCTTAAGGAGCTAGAAGGTGCCATGAGAATGCCTTTGCGAGCAGGATTAAGGAAAACCCCAAGACATTCTACAAATATGTGAAGAGCAAGAGGTTGAATCGTGAGAATAGGACCAATCAGGTGCGATAGTGGAAATGTGTGTATGGGGTCGGAGGAGGTAATGCACGAAATGAATACTTTGCTTCAGTATTCACCAGGGAAAAGGACCTCGGCAATTGGGGGTATGACTTACGGCAGACTGAAATGCTTGAGCATATAGACATTAAGAAAGAGGACGTGCTGGAGCTTTTGAAAAGCATTAAGTTAGATAAGTCACCGGCTCTGGACAAGGTACACCCCAGGCTATTGTGTGAAGCAAGAGAGGAGATTGCTAAGGTTCTGCTGATGATCTTTGCGTCATCAATAGGGACGGGAGAAGTTCCAGAGGATTGGAGGGTTGCAAATGTTGTTCCCTTGTTCAAGAAAGGGAGTAGAGATAACCCAATAAATTATAGACCTGTAAGTTTTACTTCAGTAGTGGGCAAGTTGTTGGAGAAGATCCTGAGAGGTTGGATTTATGAGCATTTGGTGAGACATAATCTGATTAGGGGTAGTCAGCATGGCTTTGTCAAGGAAAGGCAGGCCTTACGAATTCTTTGAGGATATAACAGAACACATTGATGAAAGTAGAGCAATGGATGTAGAGTATATAGATTTCAGTAAGGCATTTGATAAGGTTCCCCATGAAAGTAAGTAAGGAGGCATGGGATCTAAGGAGACCTTGCTTTGTGGATCCAGAAGGCAAAAAATGGTTGTAGATATTCTTATTCTGCATGGAGGTCAGTGACCAGTGGTGTTCCATGGGGATCTATTCTGGGACCCCTCCTCTTTGTGATTTTTATAAATGACCTGGATGAGGACATAGAAGAGTGGATTAGTAAGTTTGCTGATGATACAAAAGTTGGGGATGTTGTGGATAGTCTGGAGGGTTGTCAGAGGTTACAGCAAGACGTCGATAGGATGCAGAACTGGGCTGAGAAGTGGCAGATGGAGTTCAACCCAGATAAGTGTGAAGTGATTCATTTTGGTAGGTCAAAATTAAAGATGATATAAATGGTAAGACTGTTGGAAGTGTGGAGGATCATAAATCAGAGAGATCTTGGGGTCCTTGTCCATAGGACACTCAAAACTGCCGCACGGTTTGACTGTGTTATTAAGAAGGCGTATGTTGTGTTGGCCTTCATCAACTGTGGGATTGAGTTCAAGAGCCATGAGGTAATGTTACAACTGTATAGGACCTTAGTTAGACCCCACTTGGAGTAGTGTGTTCAGTTCTGGTCACCTCCCCACAGGAAGGATGTGGATATTATAGAGAGAGTGCAGAGGAGATTTACAAGGATGTTGCCTGGATTGGAGAGGGTGCCTTATGAGAATAAGTTTAGTGAACTTGGCCTTTTCTCCTTGGAGCAACAGAGGATGAGAAGTGACCTGATAGGGGTGTATAAAATGAGAGGCATTGATCGTGTGGATAGCCAGAGGCTTTTTCCCAGGGCTGAAATGGCTAACATGACAGGGCATAGTTTTAAGATGCTTGAAAGTAGGTACAGGGGGGATGTCAGGGGTAAATTTTTCTACACAGAGAGTGTGTGGTGCATGGAATGCACCGCCAGCAATGGTGGTAGAGGCAGATACAATAGGTTTTTTTAAGAGCCTCTTAGATAGATACATGGAGATTAGAAAAATAGAGGGCTATGTAGTCGGGAAATTCTAGACAGACTCTCGAGTAGTTCAGCACAATATTGTGGGCTGAAAAGCCTGTAATGTGCTGTAGACTTCTATGTTTTATATTCTATGTTTTAATACACTGATCAATTAGTACAGTTGAGAATTTCCCTGCAACAGTTGAGAATTTCCTTCAGATATGGATTTTGATGGCAGATTGATTTCATGAACTGGGAAGCTTGAAAGAAAGAATCAGAATCAGGTTTATCATCACCGACACGTGACGTGAAATTTGTTAATTTAGCAGCAGACTTGGATTTTGAAGAACACAGCTGGAGATTTAAGACAACGTTCTTGGCAATTTTGCCCCAATACAATATCAGACCTTAGGGATTGTATTCACAGTTTGAGATGAATGTAGATCACTGGGATTCGATTTAAATTTGTGGAACGCCAGCTAAAAAAGCAACCAGTTGAGAAGGAACTTGGTGTTGATTTCTTACATAGAAGACTTTCTATTGGAGACTTCCCTGTTGTTATTGCAGTTAAATTTGTCTCCTTTCTTAAAGAATATGGCTTCCAGTTGCAGAAAATAAAACCTTGGACTGCAATTATTTTTTCATGTGGCTTGCTCTCTGTCTCATCTGTACTGCTGAAAGACATATTGAGTAGAGATTCAAATTATTGTAGTCATGAAGTAGAGGGAAAGTATTGAAACTGTGACTTCTGCCATGAACTATTTATCACTTCCCTCCACAAGGAAACACTGAGTGAAAACTTTTAAGGAAAGGATTAAGAGAAACCTTTGAAACCATTTTTGTGATGTCATAAATTTGAGTACTGATGCTGATTATCTGGTATTAAGCTACCTATGGAGTGAGTGGGAAATCAGTATATGGAAAATTGAGGCTGGTGATTTGTAAGTTTCAGCTAATTAGCATTAATTTGGAAAGATACACTTTCCAAATTGCAAATGCGAGATTCTTCAGTTCATTTATTTGTTATGTGCCATGTAGTATGACATGGCTGATCATGATCTTTCAGAAGTGGTTTGCCATTGCTTTCTTCTGGGCAGTGTCTTTACAAGGTGGGTGACCCCAGCCATTATCAATACTCCAGAGACTGTCTGCCTGGCCTTAGTGGTCATATAACCAGCACTTGTGATGTGCACCAGCTGCTTATATGACTATTCATCATGCGCTCTCATGGTTCCACATGATCATGATCGGAGGCCTAAGCAGGTGCTACACCTTGCCCAGGGGTGACCTGCAGGCAGGCTTGCGAGGGAAGGAGTGCCTTGCACCTGCTTTGGAAGAGGCATATCTCCACTCCACCACCCAAAGGTTCTTCAGTACTATCTTTTAAGTTATTTTGTTGCCATATGAGATTAGGGACCCAAATTTTTAGTGGTTTATCCAGAGCAGTTTCTAGTCTAACTTCTCCAAGTTTTGGGGAAATAGCCTGAATATTGGAATGAGAGGAAAAGAATGATGGTGTGAAAAATTAGTAAAGTTGATGTAGTATTTCCTTGTGATAATTTAGTGATTTATTATTTACACAAACTAGGCTGCAAAAAGAAAACTGTGACTGCAACATCAAGGGAAGATCATATGGAAATAATAAAGCAAACATTTGGGTAACCTTAACTGAGGTGTATTAGCAGGATGTGACTCTGTTTTTATAGTTTCTAAAGATAAAATAAGGTGTCTGCACACTAGTATGCTGGTTGCTGCTGTTTGAAGTAATTTTTTTTTATATAACAGGTGAAAAAGAGATCTTTGTCAAACAGAAGTCAGATGTATAATAAATTGAAACTATGCTTTGGAAAGAGATATATTTGTATAGCACCTTTTATGTCCCCTTTGCATGCCCCAAGGTGCTTAATTGTAAGGATTATGCAAATTTAGAGTTAAAATCTTTGATCGGAGGATCCTTTACACCAGGGGTGGCTAACTTTCTACATTCCATGCGTCAGTTTTTTCACTCACGAGTTCAGATGTGCCATACAACTCTTGTACCCCCATTCAATTCTTGTAAAAATATGTTAATATAGAACTTGTACGTGAAAAAATCGCATCTGAACTCGTGCGTGAAAAAATTGACGCATGGAATGTAAATGGTTGGCCACCGCTGCTTTACACCATTCCATGGAATATTATCTAGACCGGCCTTGCCACTATCCCTATTCAGTAAGAAGTCAAAAAGGCCATTTCCTTGGTGAAGAGCGGCAAGGTGCTCAGGAACAGACTATATCACACCAGGAGTTCTAAAACTTGGCAGTGAGGAACTTCGATCCCAAATCCACAACCTCCAAGTGCCAAGAGATTTGTGGTGTGTATGCTGAGAAATTTCATAATTGTGAAATGTTCTTCAAGAGGAGAGGCAATTCTCATCTCTTGGGAATCACCATAACAAAAGCAAAGGTTATGATTAAAATCACGTCACCATCAGTCCATCAGAACAGCCTCTAGCTACCTAAGGAAAAAGATGTTTGAACATTACAGTCTCAGCAGTGCTTGTTTTTGTGACTTAGGCCATTTACAGCAGGTGGTTCAAAGGCTTGGAGAAGTGCTACTAAAACTGTTGATTCAAAATTTTCCAAATTCAGTAGCAGGTTAAGTGAAACAATGCAAATTGACTTTCCAGGCAGTGTCCGAGGTATTAAGGCATAAATTTGCTGTATGAGGTAGTCCATATTATTTGCACATTCAATGGTAGACCCATGAAATTGACACTTAAGGACATCCACACACGCATTTTATTCCAAACTCTGTCATACTAAGAGATTACCAAGTGGACAACAAAAAGCTTTAAGAATGTTCTCAAAACATTTCTTGGAAAAAGTGCAATGTCTCAACTCACCATTGGGAATCCTAGGTTCATAACTTCGAAATCAAGAAAGAGAATTTGGGATCACTTTGAGAACCTTGAACATGTACCGGGAGCATAGAGAAGCCCAGCATAGACAGTATAACATAAACCACCTCCCAGATTAATTGCTCTGCCAAACATTTAATTTTCCATCTCTGACAGGGTCCACAACACTGACAGCGGAAGCCACAGAAATGGATCAAAGTACGTAATCCTCATTCCTAGGGGACCCCTCCCCCCCAAAGGAAAACAAATTCTTTTGAGGTGTTGTCATTATTATTAATGTAGGACATGCAGTTTCCAATTTGTGCAGCAGTAGTGCAAAGGTCACATGGAGAATTATGATGATGATGATATAGTCTGATTTTTGTCTGTAGTATCTGGTACCTGTTATGGTGTGTGCAGTTTTTCCATCTGGAAGAGGAGACCATTCCTGAATTTATCTATACTGCTGCACTGGTCTGTCTTACAACCGTTTTTGTAATTGTTTGAAGAATGATTTAATAGCTTTTTTCACAGTGTGCAAATTCTGTTAAAATTTTAGTTGTATTTTGTTTGGAAAGTTTTCTCTCTGAAATGTTGATGTTTCACTGATGATAGTGATTTCTCAATACTCAGTTTGATCTTTCTCTGTTTTGAACCAATATCCATACACAAGTCCTTGAAAACAAAACTGTATGAGCAGTTTAAGAAAAATTACAGCAACAGTGCAAAATTCTTGTCCTTTTTCAATATACCAGTTTCACTTTTGTCCCTGATGAGTTTCTGACCAATAGCACCTCCTCCTTCAACAATACAGTCAAATTCTCCTTCACTTAAATTGTCTGAATTCAGCCCAACTCACTACAACTTAAACCCGTATACATGTCATTGCCACGTCTGGATCTGACAATATAAAACACCTCCTGACCAACCTGCCATTATTCAACTTGTTCATTCAAGACTTAACTGCTTGAAATTCACACTGTGTCATTTACTCCATGTGTTGGCTCACAATTTAACAATGACTCACTCTTGATATTTTAAAACCTCTGTGGCCTTTGGCCTCTTTGTCTATAACATAATCTAACCACAAAAAATGCTGCAAGCTATCTGCACTTTCCTGTTCATGGCTTCTTTCACACCTTGATTTTAATCATTTCACTATGGGTGGGCATGCTTTTGCCACTGCTGTTATCTGGAATTCTCTCTTCATCTCTATCCTCTTTCATGCTCCCTAACCAATGTTTCTTTGACTAATCTATATCTTCTCATTTGCCTCAGATATGTGCCCCATCTAAAAAGCCCCATGGATTGTCTTACCATGTTAAAAGGACTAGTTAAAGACCAATGAAGACCACTGAAATAGTTTCTGCTGAGAAAGTATGGAAAGCTAGAGTCCAAGTTAGAAAAAAACATATAGTAATGATTTGAGCTATGTGCAAGTTGTCCTGGTGAATTGAATAATTAGAGTAATAGTAGGGGTATTGAACTACATATGAGGAAGATTCTACTAAAAATAAATTTAGATTCTTAAAGAAGTACTAATGACAAAATGAAGAAGCCAAGAAAACATTGCTTTCCCAAAAGCAGTAGAAGGTTTTTGAACATCATTGGTAGCAGAAGAAATGTGTCTAATAATAGAAAGGCTATTTGAGTACAAATGAGTTTGGAGGGAAGTGATGTCCATTATTTATTTCAGTCAGAGGGATGTTTTGCAATAATTGAATATTGACCAGGAGTAGGAGTCTTATAAGACCATAAGTCATAGGAGTAGAATTAGTCCATTTAGCCCATCAAGTCTTCCTCACCTTCCATCATGGCTGATTTATTGTCTCCCTCTACCCCCTTCTTCCACCTTCTCCCCGTAGCCTTCAATACCCTGTCCAATCAAGAACCTATCAACCTCCGCTCTAAATATACACAATGATTTGACCTCCACAGCTGAATGTGGCAATGAATTCCACAGATTCACTACCCAATGGATAAAGAAACTCCTCCTCATCTCTGTTCTAAAGGGAAGTCCTCCTATTCTGACACTATATCCTCTGGTCCTAGGCTCCTTTACTAAAAGAAACATCCTTTCCACATACACTCTGTCTAGGCCTTTCAATATTCAAAAGGTTTCAATGAGATCCCCTCCCCTCATTCTTTTAAACTCCAGCAAGTACAGGCCCAAAGACATCAAATGCTCCTCTGACATCAACCCATTCATTCCAAGAATCATTCTCATGAACCTCCTCTGGACCCTTTCCAATGCCGGCACATGCTTTCTCAGACAAGGACTTCAAAACTGCTCACAATACTCCAAGTGCTGTCTGACCAATGCCTTATAAAGCCCAAACATTACATCTTTGCTTGGAAGGGAACACTAGCAGGGATAAAGGTAGAACAGCAATTTGGTTCAGTATAGATACTTTCCAAAGAAGAATTAGTGTTGTAAAGGGAGGATGAGGCAACTGTGGCTGACAAGGAAAGTCAAAGGCAGCATAAAATCAAAAGAGAGGGCATACAATATAGCAAAAAATAGTGGGAAGGTAAAGGATTGGGAAGCTTTTAAAAGCCAATAGAAGGCAACTAAAAAAACATTAAGGAGAGAACAGATTAAATATGAAGTCACACCTGCCAATCTCTAACTGCACTACGAGATCAGGGCCCTGGTGGAGGACTTTGTCAAATGGTGCAAACTGAATCATCTGCAGTTCAACATTAATAAGACAAAGGAGATGGTGAAAGGCTTTAGGAAGACTAAGCCTGCGGTGCTCCTTGTTACCATTGATAGTAAGGACATGCATGTGGTAAGGATCTATAAGTAGGTGGAGGTGCACCTGGATGACAGACTTGAGTGGATCACCAACTCAGAGGTTGTGTACAAGAAGGGCCAGAGCCACCTCTACTTCTTGAGGAGACTGAGGTCCTTTAGAGTATGAAAGCCTCTCCTTCACATGTTCTACCAGTCTGTTGTCGCTAGTACAATCTCCTAAGCAGTGGTGTGCTGGGGCAATGGCATCAACACAGGTGATACCAACAAGCTCAATAAACTGATTAGAAAAGCTGGCTCTGTTATAGGAGTCAAACTGGACACACTGGAGGCTGTGGTAGAACAAGGGACCTTATGGGAAAATCCTGGCAATTCTGGACAATGTTTCTCACCCTCTGCATGCCACCTTGGATGCACAGAGGAATATTTTTAGTAATAGACTAGGACAGCTGCGCTGCTCCAAAGACCGCTACATGAAGTCATTCTTACCCTTGGCCATTAGGCTCTATAATGAGTCAATCTACAGCCAGGGAAGTGATAACCCCCTTCCTGTTAGACTGTTTGAAGCAAGTTATTTTTTATTTCTACTCTCTTCTAATATTTGTATATATGTGTACTTGTAATGCTGCTGTGACACTATAATTTCCTTTCGGATCAATGAAGTACCTATCTATCTTATTCCATCTACTGCATGCATTCATATATAACACTTTTGGACCTGTATTCATCTTCCTTTTCGATTTTGTCCCCATGTTACATTTCAATTTAACCCTCTGACTGCAGTTTTGCCTTCCTCACAGTCTCAATCTACTTGTATGCCAACCACCTCATCATCAGTCATATCACTCTTAGTTCCCATCCCACTGCCAAATTAGTTTAAATCGTCCCCAGTAGTCCTAGCAAACCTGCCCACAAGAGTATTGGTCCCCTTTGAGTTCAGGTATAACTTGTCCTTTTTATACAGGTGATACCAATGATCCAGAAATCTGAAATCCCACCCCCTGCACCATTTCCTCAGCCACACATCTGTCAAATCACCCTATGTGGCACAGACAGCAATCCAGAGATTACTACCCTAGAAGTCCTGCTTTTCAGCTTTACCTAATTCCCTATATTCTCTTTTCAGTACCTCATCCTTTTTCTTACCTGTCATTGGTACCAATGTGTACCATAACTTCTAGCTGTTCAGCCTCTCCCTTTAGAATGTTGCGGACACTGAAAAATACCAAAAGGCTCTTTTTTAAACCTCACGCCGCCTCAACAACCATGTGAGATTAGTCAAGAAGTAATCATTAAATGTATGTAGATTGGTCAAGAAAATGGTCAGGCGCAATGTGTAACCTTAGAAAATGTTACGGGGCACTGTGATTATGCTTAGGGTGTAATCACCATATGTATTGTGATTTAAGTCATCCTTGAACCCTGCAAGTGAATGGTTTCCTTGTGTATGTTTGATTATCCATATTATAAAAGGAACTTGAACTTTACTGATTATTAGTAGCCCTACATTATAGTCAGATGCTTTTTGCTTAATACAGTAAGTCCTGGTTACTCATTCAGAACAGGGGTATGAACTAACTGCAGATGACAAAGAAAATAGAATATTATTAGGATAACTAGGATGTAAATAGGATATTGTCAGTGACACTAAGACTGCAGTGGTGTGTAAGTGAATTCCTCCTTATTAATACAATTTATACGTAAGTTTGCCAATACTTCACATTCAGGCTTCAGCTACAACAATAGCAACATTCCTGATGACCAATGTTCCCAACTCCAAACTCAGTTATGGATTCACATATTTTGGACCCAAGTTCGACCCACAGAGTATATAATCTGAACCCCAAACCAAATTCTTGATGGCAACCTTGGCGGTGACTGCATAATGACTCTAGATATTTCACTAGCAAAGCGGGATGTGCTCAAGAGGTAGCTGCTACATTTACCATAACTCTCAGTTATGTATAGCCACCCTTGCAAGTACATAATTCACAACTAGTGTCAGCTGAAACAAGGGCCTAGGGCAGTGAAAATTCATCCATTTTAATTTCTCTCAGTCATCTTCTAACAAGGAACTACAGAGTAGCACTGGGTACCTTCACTTAAGAAAAGTGAGCATGTCAATTTTCCACTGTTTAGCAAGCAGCCTACCAATCACCTGCATTCAAAGCCTAGAGTTGGTTATTATCTTCCACTGGTTAGTGGGTACCCGACACTAAGCTTCAGCAAAGGGCCTTTACAGTCAAAACTGACAGGTCCTGCCCTCAGAATTGCTGTGACACTTGGTTAAGGCACACCTGAAGTCTTTGTCAACTGACAAAGTTCTCAAGGAGACTGAATGTCTGACAATCATAAGCTTTCCAAAGTGCTCAACGGTTATTAAAAGTGCTATATAAAAAAAGCTTCTTGAGTTTTTTAAATACTGAGAAACAATTAAAATAATTTAAAATCAATTCTATTAATGCAATGAAAAGAAAATTAGCTTTCATTTATCTCTTTCTTGTTGATTTTCTCCATTAAAACAAATGGGCTTGCTGGATTTATTCCAAGATTGCGTGATTCAGGTTCAGCAAACAGTTTTCCAAGTCTCTGCGAGTAAATTGTTGAAATTTTGGGCTTCCCAGCTGGACTCCAAGATGAGTGGGGTGCATTTATCTCATCACTGAGGACCACCTTATATAGACGTTTGGGATTGCTAAACTTCCACACAGTTAGATGGATGAAAGCCGGTAGTTGTGAATGGAACCTGGGGCTTTTAATTGGAAAATTCCAGCTGGTGTCATCAGGGAATTGTTAAAAATTGCTGGGGAGACAAGGAATTAGGCAGAACATTTTTAACTGCATAAGTTCATCACCTTGTGACAGGGAATTAATTGTTTCAAGCAGTTTTTATCCATTTAAGTGTAGCAATTAATATCCTGATTGAATCAGTCATAAATTGAAATCTGATTGAAAAAGTATAGTCAAGTATATAGCGTCAATATAAAGTCAATAAAATAACTTAGCTCTGCAGATTTCACACATCTCTCATAATGTATCTAAATCCCTGTGTGGTCTATTCTCACTAATGCATATGTTCAGTAATCATATCAATTACAAGTCATGTTTTTTTGTTAAGGTTGCATCATGGACCAAGTATTGGGTGGCGCTATGTGGAACAAAACTATATTACTATTCAGCCAAATCTTTAAAACCGACAGAAAGAAAACATGTAAGTATCTCTCTTCACAGGACCTGGTTTGTTTTCAAGCTGCTAAGCATCCAGTGAAAGCAGTCTGCTGTAGTAAACATCATCAGTCTTAGTCAGTGACAGTAGACACTCCTATTGGAAAGTTTTGTGTAACAGATCTTAAGGGAGAACATCTGTACTTCAAATTATATTGTTGCAATGTAACAGATTTGCTGACTCTCATATTGCTATGGAAGTTACCAAGTAATATTTAATGATGAAGGATTAAAAGAAAATATATTTATGTGCCTTTGCAGATAAAGATCCCCATAATGCTTTACAGCCAATTAATACTGTTTTGAGTGTTGTCACTGATGTCATTGAACCGCATAGATATGAATGCGTTCAAACTGTGGTGTCTGTTATTGAGGATTTGCACCAAATTTAAAGTATCAACAAAAACTTCATATATTTTCATTTGTTGGTGACTATTGGTACTTATAGGTTTCATTGAGTGACTTTCCCATTACATAATTTAACCAAATAATCTTAATTAATGAAGAGTCAACACTTGTATTAAATTTGAAATTAAATAGTTAAACTTGACTATCTGTGACTCAGATGCAAGTTCTATTATCTGGCATTGGTAACAAACAAACTGAGGAAAACAGTGTGGATTATCAAGACAGATTCTTTACTCAAGGCCTTTTCATTCTTTTGAGTCATTGGAACAGTATGATGTTGTGCCAACCAATATGAACCTATCTGACAATTGTTGCACGCTCATAATCTTACTTATTTCTTGCAACATGACTTATCTAAAAATCTTTTAAATGCCCATTTTGAATCAACCTCTTCCACCATTCCAGCAATGCATTCCAGGCAGCCACCATTCTCTATATAAAATGTCTACCTCTGACTTCTCCCTTAAACTTCCCTCCACTCACAGATGTCCTCTGATATTCACTGTTGTTGCCCTGGGAAAAAGGTGCTGGCTGCCCCTATGCCTCTCATAATCTTATACACTTCTATCAAGTCACCTCTCATCCTCCTATCAAGAAGTAACTTATTGAAGTGTATAAAGTCGCTTCAAAGAGAAAAATAAAAACCTAGCTTTACAGCATTTTACTTGGTTAACATATTCAGGAATCAATGTAATTTTTAGAGAAGTCAAGATGGAATTGTTATTATATTATCTAAGTATCTTCATCTTTAGAATTTTAAAAGAGTTTAGCACTAAAGGAGGAATATAGTCTACCAAAACAGCTCTTTCGGAAAACAATCCTATTTGTCCAATTCTCTGACTTTGTTCACACATCCATGCATTGTTTTCTCCTTGTTTACCATTCTCTTGTTGGCTGACTGAAGTGTAGCGCTCATTTTCTGAATACACAATTCATTAAAATAGTTACTAGTGTCTCCTGTTTGAGGTTTAAAGTATTATTTAGGTAACCATTTCAATAGTTACATAAACAAGGATGATCTATAGTTTGGTACATTGAATAAGAAGGACAGTTATATCTCTCTGTTTCTTCTATGACTTCTAAGTATTGAACTTGCTCAAAAAGATTAGAGAACATTTTGCATTCATGCTTGGTGATTTCAGATCTTTGGTGATGACTTGGCTCATAGGACCCTGATTATCATGCAGTGTTAAACTGATTGTAGCAGGCATCTTCATCACACTTAAGGATTTGTACTTGACAAGGTCCTACACAGTAGGCTGGTCCAGAAATTTAAGGCCCTTGGAATTCAAGGCAAGCTGCCATATTGAGTTCAAAATTAGCTTGGTAATAGGAGGAGGAAGGTAGTAATGGAAAGGTGTTTTGTTGATTGGAAGTCTGCAACAAGTGGCCTACAGTGGTGACTAGTGCTAGGATTGTTGCTGTTTGCACTATACATTAATAACTTGGATGCGAATGTTGGAGGAACGATCAATAATTTTGCAGATTACACAACAGTTACTGGTTGTGGATAGCAAGGAAACCTGTCTGATACTACAGCAGAATATAGATCAGAAGAAAAGTTAAATGGAGCGTTAGCAAATGGAGTTTGGTCCTGATGAGTGTGAGATGACGCATTTTGGGAAGTCAGATAGATGTAGGACATATGCTGTAAATGGTAGGGCACTAATGAATGTTGATGAACAGAGAGACCTGGAGGTTCAAAACCATAGTTCCCTGAAAGAAACAGCCAAAGTCAATAGGATAGTGAAGAAGGAAAATAGCATGCTTCCTTTCAGAAGTCACAGAACAGAATATGAGAGTTAGGATGTTACTTGTGGTTTTACAAAACACTGGTTAGAAATATTATGTGGAGTTACGTTTGTCACATTGAAAGAAAACATAGAAAATAGGTGCAGGAGTAGGCCATTCGGCCCTTCGAGCCTGCACCGCCATTCAGTATGATCGTGGCTGGTCATCCGACTCAGAACCCTGTACCAGCCTTCCCTCCATACCCCCGATCCCTTTAGCCACAAGGGCCATATCTAACTCCCTCTTAAATATAGCCAATGAACTGGCCTCAACTGTTTCCTGTGGCAGAGAATTCCACAGATTCACCACTCTCTGTGTGAAGAAGTTTTTCCTGATCTCGGTACTAAAAGGCTTCCCCTTTATCCTCAAACTGTGACCCCTCATTCTGGACTTCCCCAATATCAAGAACAATCTTCCTGCATCTAGCCTGTCCAATCCCTTTAGGATTTTATACGTTTCAATCAGATCCCCCCTCAATCTTCTAAATTCCAACGAGTATAGTTCATCCAGTCTTTCATCATATGAAAGTCCTGCCATCCCAGGAATCAATCTGGTGAACCTTCTTTGTACTCCCTGTATGGCAAGGATGTCTTTCCTCAGATTAGGGGACCAAAACTGCACACAATACTCCAGGTGTGGTCTCACCAAGGCCTTGTACAACTGCAGTAGAACCTCCCTGCTCCTGTACTCGAATCCTCTTGCTATAAATGCCAGCATACCATTCGCCTTTTTCACTGCCTGCTCTACCTGCATGCCCACTTTCAATGACTGGTGTATAATGACACCCAGGTCTCGTTGCACCTCCCCTTTTCCTAATCGGCCACCATTCAGATAACGTTTTCCTGTTTTTGCCACCAAAGTGGATAACTTCATATTTATCCACATTAAACTGCATCTGCCATGAATTTGCCCACTCACCTAACCTATCCAAGTCACCCTGCATCCTCTTAGCATCCTCCTCACAGCTAACACTGCCGCCCAGCTTCGTGTCATCCGCCAACTTGGAGATGCTGCATTTAATTCCCTCATCCAAGTCATTAATATATATTGTAAACAACTGGGGTCCCAGCACTGAGCCTTGCGGTACCCCACTAGTCACTGCCTGCCATTCTGAAAAGGTCCCGTTTATTCCCACTCTTTGCTTCCTGTCTGCCAACCAATTCTCTATCCACATCAATACCTTACCCCCAATACCGTGTTCTTTAAGTTTGCACACTAATCTCCTGTGTGGGACCTTGTCAAAAGCCTTTTGAAAATCCAAATATACCACATCCACTGGTTCTCCCCTATCCACTCTACTAGTTACATCCTCAAAAAATTCTATGAGATTCGTCAGACATGATTTTCCTTTCACAAATCCATGCTGACTTTGTCCGATGATTTCACGGCTTTCCAAATGTGCTGTTATCACATCTTTGATAACTGACTCTAGTAGTTTCCCCACCACCGATGTTAGGCTAACCGGTCTATAAATCCCTAGTTTCTCTCTCCCTCCTTTTTTAAAATGTGGGGCTACATTAGCCACCCTCCAATCCTCAGGAACTAGTCCAGAATCTAAAGAGTTTTGAAAAATTATCACTAATGCATCCACTATTTCTTGGGCTACTTCCTTAAGCACTCTGGGATGCAGACTATCCGGCCCTGGGGGTTTATCTGCCTTTAATCCCTTCAATTTACCTAACACCACTTCCCTACTAACATGTATTTCGCTCAGTTCCTCCATCTCACTGGACCCTCTGTCCTCTACTATTTCCGGAAGATTATTTATGTCCTCCTTAGTGAAGACAGAACCAAAGTAATTATTCAATTGGTCTGCCATGTCCTTGCTCCCCATAATCAATTCACCTGTTTCTGTCTGTAGGGGACCTACATTTGTCTTAACCAATCTTTTTCTTTTCACATATCTATAAAAGCTTTTACAGTCAGTTTTTATGTTCCCTGCCAGTTTTCTCTCATAATCTTTTTTCCCCTTCCTAATTAAGCCCTTTGTCCTCCTCTGCTGAACTCTGAATTTCTCTCAGTCCTCAGGTGAGCCACTTTTTCTGGCTAATTTGTATGCTTCTTCTTTGGAATTGATACTATCCCTAATTTCCCTTGTCAGCCACGGGTGCACTACCTTCCTTGATTTATTCTTTTGCCAAACTGGGATATGATTATTAAGATATGATTATTTTGAAGGGAGTGCAGAGAAGATTAACCAGTATGTTTCTTGGATTGGAGGGCTTTAGTTATAAGGAGAGATTGGATATGTTGAGAAATGAAGGAGGCTGAGGTGAGATCTGATGGAAATATATAAGATTATGAGAGGCATAAATAGAATGGATAGTAGAAATCTTTTTTCCGATGTAGGAGTATTAAGATTAAAATGAAAGGACATAGACTTAACATGATAGGAAGGAATTTTAAAAAGGATCTGTGGAGTAATTTTTATACACAACGAGTGGTTGATATCAGTGGTTGGAATCAGATACAATAATGGCATTTAAATAGATGAGGCATAGCAAGATAGAAGTTTGATACTGGCAAATGAAAATTGTTTAGCTGAGCAGGAAAGACATTGTGAGCTGAAGGGTTAGTTTCTGTTCTGTGTGACTCCGTGGTAATGGGTAGCATCAGTACATGGATGCTAAACAATGTTATGACTTAGGTGGCTCTAAGAGTCTGCACCACTTTCAGAGCGTAATGTCCTGGTTAAAACTTCCACTACCATGCTGTGAGGTATTTTATTTTAGCAGTTTGACAAGACCCTATGAATTGGTCCAAAATTGGTTCTATAGGCCCCAAATGAAGTCTGAGGTTGAAGAGTACTGTTAAGTTGCGAATCCAGAGGAAGGCACTGCCTATGAGAGTGGCTCCATTATCTCGCTTACAGAGTATGGGACCACTTGATTTAGTTTTTATGGATTCCCTCTCCACAGAGCCTGATTCTAGCAATGCTGTAAATGTCTTGGTCATCACTGATCACTGCACCAGATATGTTCAAGCCTTCGCCACAAAGGATCAGAGAGCATTCACAATTCCCAAGGTGTTATGGGAGAAGTATTTTATTCATTATGGCCTCCCAAGAAGGATACACAGTGATCAGGGAAGAGATTTTGAAAGTAAGCTCATACTTGAGTTACTGGGCATGCTTGGGGATGAGGTCAAGGACCATGCCATATCACCCTCAGGGTGATCCTCAGCCTTAAAGGTTCGACTGCACATTGCTAGACATGCTTGGAACCCTGGATGCCAACAAAGAGAACAAGTGGAGTCAGCATATTGGACATTTGGTACACTGCTACATCTGTACACAGAATGAAGCTACTGGCTACACACCATATTATTTGATGTTTGGGTGCAACGCGAGATTACCTCTAGATCTTTGTTTTGGAGCCAGCAGTGAGGATTTGCCACAGAAGACGTATCTCAAGTATGTTTCTGACATGAGGAAAGAACTGCAAAAGCTTATGAGCTGACAGCAGTTTCTACTACCAAGTAAAACCAAGGAAACAAGAGGAGATATGATCAAAAGATTAGGTCCTCTCAACTGATGCCGAGACCGAGCTTTAATAAGAAATTTGTGCTACCAGGGAAGCATAAGTTGGCCAACTGCTGGGTGTCTATGCCTTATATAGTGGAGAGTCAGATGCCAAATGTGCCAGTTTTACAGATGAAGCCAGGGGATAGGAATGGTACTGTCAAAATCCTCCATCAGAATCAACTTCTACCCCTAGGCCAGGAAGTACATGGAACTTACACCAAGTAAGAGAACTCTACACAGAAGGAGGAGAACAGAAGGGTAACCAGCTGACAACAGTGTTATGTCAGTGGAAAGACCTGAAAAGGCACCAACCATTGAGTACTGTGCAGACTCGGAGGATGAGGAGATGGCAGTATGGTATGCTTTACCTTACGCAAACGTCCCAAGAACTGATGAAGAGATTACTGAAGTTCCCAGCCTTGACTTGGAGGTAATGGAGAGGACTACCAGTGGATAATCAGACATGATAATAGACAGTGAGGAGAAACTGGGCTCCAATATAATTGGGGATGAAACTGAGTTCAGTCAGGTGGCCAGGGACCCGAGTCATCAGAAGGTACGAGCAATAGACAAGGGCGGGGGGAGCACCCCAAGTAAAAAGGAACAGTCACAATAAGTGCCTGAGGCTAAAGAAGATGACGATGAGATAAGAAGGTCTCACACAGTCGGGAAACCCCCAGGTAGGCTGGCATATGATGTACCAGGGAAACAGAGTGTTGTGTCCATCCCAATAGTGAAATATGTTACTGCCATTTACAAGTAGATTGGGGGGGGGGGCCTGAAATCACAGAAGTCTTTTGAATACTGTGTTATTAATAATGGTTTAATACGTTCCAAAGTCATGAGGACTTGACGATTTTTGGTGGCGGGCAAGAGTTTAATGCCCTAGTTAAGATTTTTACTGTTATGCTGTGAGGTATTTTACCTTAGCAGTTTTCTGTAAAAGCAGTGTGTCCAGCTGGTAGTTTTCGTTTTGACTAAAGATAAGGACCCATGTTATTCAACTTAGAAATGTGTCAGCGAATCAGGATGGTGGGGTGGAGAGAAGATTCTTGAGAGAGCTGGTCAAACAGAGATTTCTGATAGAGAGTAGTCAGGTTTGTGATCTTTTCACGGAAAATGCAGAGGGGAGCGGATCAGGGAAGACACCTGGATGATCATATCTGAAGGAAAGACCTTAATGCAAGAGAAGGGAGTCCAAAAAGGGAAGTTCTGCCTGTGATTGGTGATGAGAATTCAGCGCCATGAGTAAAGTGGTATAGCCAACTACTACAGACATGAGCTCCAACGTTTATGTGCACATTTAGACTGGTTTAATTGTAATGAACCATTTAATTTTCTTCTTTTTGTATTAACTATTTGATAAAGCTGAAATTGGCAAATATACCTTCTTTATAATTTTAAACTGGTGTACTATTTCTTTTTGACCGATAATTATCTATGGGCAGTACTTACACAGCATTTGCTCAATCAAGTTGCCTTTAATTGGAATTCCCAACGTTCATGTTTGGTTGAACCCCAAATCAGGCCGACCATAGATGTATGTTGTTTAGAAAGGTGGCCTGCTCACCACTGAGTCACGTGGCTGTTAGTACAGTTAGCTGACAAGCCAAACTGGCGGATCAGCACTGGTGAGGAGGTTACAGCGTTTACTTGGGTTTTGAAGATTGCTTCTTTAAAGGAACAGTTGTAGTATTTGATATTTTCCATTCTCTGCAAATGGATAAGATTCTTCAGGGGCTGAGTGCCTTATGTGAAATGAAGATGACACCTGTTGAACTATAGCAACTGAGATTTTAAAATACTTGTTTATAAAAAGAGTTACTTCCGATTTAACCTATTTTCCTTTCTCGTAAGATCCTCATGTATGGCTCTCTTTTGGTTTCATACTTCTGGAAAAGTGTTGACTAATTTTCTAAAAGGGGCTGGATTATGAGAATGATAATATATACATATATGAGTTAATAATATATACATATTTGAGAATGCAACCTTGATGCCTCTGAGGTGGGCTTTCTCGCATGATAGAGTACTTCGAAAAACTATTCAGCCCCCACAACTATTTTCACATTTTACTGTCTCATTTTCTAAATTTAAAATATATTGAAGTAGGAATTTTGAGCTAATTGACAAACCATTATGCATCTTGTCAAATCAAAAGAAAAATTCCAAATCCTGTCAAAAATTTTATAAAAATTAAAAACCAAAATTGTGATGCTGTAAAAGATTCATCCCATTTGTAGTTACTATGCTAACTTTCATCAGGTGCAATAAACTGCATTACGTGACTGTTACAAGAATCACCCCTTGTAATAATGATCAGTGAGCACAGAAAGAATCTGTATTTACCAATTTAATGTCTCAATGGAAGAACACATGAACTTGCATACCGAACACCTGTGTGCACACCTACTAAGTTTTCCTGACCTCCAATGAACAGTCAAAGAACAGAAAGTATAATATCAGGTTAAAAGCAGTTTCTGCTGCTGGCCACATGTTCCGTCATCTCGTTTCGAATCTCCACGTGTCCGTGTGGCACCTCACATCCATGATAGTTGGTGTCCTACAGTCACCGCCACCAGCACACTTGAAGCACCTGCTTTTATATTATTCCTTACCAATTCAAACGTTACGTTCCAATGTCATTGGCTGTGAGTCATATGGCTGACATTTAACACCTTTTTATTGGCTCTGCTCCAAGCCAGCATCCGTTTAGTGCCCTCTTCCCATCAAGTGAAAGGTGCTAATTTATGGCTCTTTGTTCTCAATCAGCAACCAGCTTGAATCACGCAGACCAGATTCAGACTCTAACAGTCAAAAAACTGCATGTTATATCCAACTAAAGAACATCTCACAAGTAACTTCTTATTTGGAAATTATCCCTAGTTCAGCAGATTACCTGAGGCATCATTGTGTTGTCCTTAAAACACTAATCAAGCCAAGCAACTAACTCACAAAGTAGAGAATGCAGCATCTTCATAAAATGGCAGCCTCCACCCCCAAGCACATGGCAAGAGCAAAGACAACTGGTGTCTACTTCCACTGTCCGCGATTCATTTGATTTCATTGATTTGTAGACTAGTTCTTTCTGGTCAACAGTTACCAACTCACCCAATTTATTCAACACACACAAAATGCTGGAGGAACTCATCAGCTCAGGCAGCATCTATCGAACAAAGTACAATCGACATTTTGGGCAGAGACTCTTCGACAGGACTGGAGAAATTAAGCTGAGAAGTAGATTTTAAAGTGGGAAGAGGAGAGGAAAACACAAGGTGGTAGGTGAAACCAGGAAGGGGAAGGATGAAGTATAGAGCTGGGAAGTTGATTGGTGAAAGAGATACTGGGCTGGAGAAGGGGGAGTCCGACAGGAGAGGACAGAAGGCTATGGAAGAAAGAAAAGGCTGGAGGAGCACCAGAGGAAGGTGATGGGCAGGTGAGAGAGGGAAAAGGGGATGGAGAATGGTGAGAGGGAAGGTGGGGGCCATTACTGGGAGTTTGAGAAATTGATGCTCATGCCAGCAGGTTGGAGGCTACCCAGATGGAATATAACGTGTTGTTCCTGCAACTTGTGTGTGGCCTCATCACGACAGTATATGGCCTCAACAGACTCACAGGTGAAGTGTCACCTCACCTGGAAGGACTGTTTGGAGCCCTGAATGGCAGTGAGGGAGAAGCTGTAGGGGCTGGTGTAGCACTTGTTCTGCTCATAAGTATAAATGCCAGGAGGGAGATTAGTGGGGAGTGACGAATGGACAAGGGAGTCGCGTAGGGAGTGATCCCTGTGAAAGCAGAAAGTGTGAGGGGAGGGGAACTTGAGCTTGGTGGTGGGATCCCACTGGAGATGGCAGAAGTTCTGGAGAATTATGTGCTGGAAACAGAGGTTGGTGGGGTGGCAGGTGAGGACAAGAGGAACCCTATCCCTGGTAAGGTGATGGAGGATGGGGTAAGAGCAGCCTTAGTTGCTGGAGAAGAATAGCATTTGTAAGAGAGGTTGCTGTCATACCAACAGTCACTCAGAGTGAGGTACAAAAGTCAGTGGCTGCAACTGGAGATGAAGTTCATGGTTCCACAATCTCTAAGGCCTGGTACAAAAGGGTATTTAAGAAAGAGTGGCAAGAATAAAGCCCTGGCTAAAACAAAAGCATATCCTTACCTGTAAAGACTTTGCAAAGCATCACTTAGAAATTACTGCAAAGATGTGGAAGAAGATCTTGTGGTCGAATGAGATGAAAATGAAGCCTTTTGGCCTTATCACTAAACAGTTCATGTGGTGTAAATCTAATTATGTGCATCTGCCAGGTAACACCAACCCTACTGTAAAGTATGGTTATGCCTGCATCATGCTTTGGGGATGCTTTTCAGAAGCAGGGACTGGAAATCTGGTCAGGATTGATGGGAAGATGAATGCTGCTAAAGACAGAGAGATCCTGGATAAAAACCTGTTAGCCTCTGCTAGAAAGCTTAAATGGGGGAGGAGATTGATCCTTCAGCAGCACAACAACCCAATGCACACTGCCAGAGCAACCATGGAGTGGCTTCAAATGAAGAAAATTGATGTCCTTGAGCGGGCTAGTGAAAGTCCTGCTACTCTTGAATATATGACATGAATATCAATTTATATATAGTTATGGTATTCTATTATTCTGCAAGTGAAGAATTTTTTCTTCATCTGAGACCTAATAGGTGACTTACTCTGAGTTTAAATCTGCTGGTGTAGCCACTCCATGCATTCTCAGCATCTACCTTGCCAGTTCCTCTCAAGATCTTTTTTCATTCATATCAGCTGTCATTCATATAAGCATCAACGAATAATTGATTGTCTTCAACAATCTCTATTTATGGGTCATTCACATCATCCTAGAAATCAGTCCAGAGAGCTTACATTGCACGACCAGCCTCTAAATATGGAGACCAAAACTGGATGCATACACCTGACAGTGCCACTAAAGTACTGTCCAAAGGGGGCACAAATTTCTTTTTTACTAAATGCATCCCATTACAACAATGACTCAATGCTATTTTTAACTAATTGTTTACAATGCCTGCAAAATAACTTGCTGTATGCCAACTTTTATAATTTTCTTGCCATTTTAAGAAATTGAATAACTTCACTTTTTTCTATTTTATAGTTTATATGCATATTTCCCTCTTTGCTTAATGGTATCTTTTACTAGCTTCTTTGCCACTGCTATCTTCATCTTCCATCCTTATAATGCAATTGATTGCCTATCTTTGTATTGTCAGCATACCTTATATGTCACCCTGTTCATGTCATACACGAGATCTAGTCAACTTGTTTATTACTATTCTGAGTCCAATGGCTGTATAATGGCTAAATTACCAGACTGGTAAATGGAAAGGCTGTATGAACAATCCAGAGAACCAGGTTCAATTTTCGGTGGCTCTGGAATTTAAATTATACACATAATCTAGAATTTAAATTCTGCAAATAATCTCTAATTACTTAAAAAAGTCATAATCATAAAGACAAAAAACTACTAGTTTGTCACAAAAAAACTTTTACACTTAACCGCTTCATTGGAGGAAATATGATGTCCCTATCCAGTCTGTCCTTTATGTGTTTCCAGATCCACAAGTGTGAATGCTCTTAAATACCCTCTGAAATGCTCACTCAGTTTGAAGACCATTAAGTCTGGGGAATAAATATTGGCCTTGCCAGTACACATAGATCTGGAAGAAAACAAATAGAAAAGAAATTCTGAGTTCCTCTTATTTAAACAATTAATTTTAATATTTGCATATTTAGTCTTTTATCATGTATTTGTAAAACTTTCTTCATAATCATCTCTTCAATCAGCCGTCAGTCACTATGAATCAATATCCATTTCTCTTTTTGAAATACCTTGAGATGTTTTTCTGCAAGTTCATTTTTTTTTATTCAAGATGGACTGGTGCTGTAAGAAACCATTAATCCAGCCTTCTTTGTACAAAAAATTGTGTTTCTTTAATTCAAAAAATTTGCATTGTTTTAATTTTTACAGTAATAAGCTGTTAAACAATACACCTTCCCTGCTTATCCCATCATCCTAGTCTTATTAATGTTTCTAACTTTTCTGTTATTCAGTTCAAATCAAGTTTGAGTAAGAGTGTTTCTGTTGTGGGTTGGATGGTAATGATGGCTGATGATCCAGAGCATCCAGATGTTTTCCAGCTTACAGACTCTGAAAAGGGTGAGTAATGGGTGGAAAAAGATCTATTTTCATCTCACTTCATATCGGTTTCAATGTCCCTACATAACTGAGTACTGGCAAATGAAATGTTTTTATGCATTTATAATTGCTCAAGTTCTTTCCAATTCTTAATGGTATAATCAGTTTTCCTGTTGCAAAAGAAAACCTGTTGAAATTGAATTCAGTACTGTGTCAGAATAGAATAACATTACTCTATCATTTTCCCCCCTCTCCCCCCTCTCATCTTCATTTTCAGGGAATTCTTACAAATTCCAAGCTGGTAATAGAGAGAATGCAATGCTATGGTTTAAGCATTTGAGTTCTGCCTGCCAAAGCAACAGACAACAGGTACAATCACTCTCATGATTAATAGTGTGTAGATTCACGAATATTAAGACAAGTTCGTAACAGATTCAGACAAGTGCAGAGTAGATCATCTTGGATTTACTTTTTCATAATTAAGTATCATAAATATCTTATTTTTATATTTTAAAAGAAGTTACTTTATCTTTCCATTCTATGATAACATCCAGTAATCCTCTTTGTCTAACAGTAAATAACAATCACTAGAAGAATGCGACTTCAGAGTGATCTTTAGAAAATGCAGCTTGTAAACTTCAGGGGAGGAGGGCTCAAACAATATAAACAAAGCAAAAAGAAATCTAACTTGGGCATTAGGTTACTTAATCACTCATTCAAGTTTCTTTCACATGACTTGCTTGAAGGGCACATTCTTCAGGCCAGCTCTCAGTATAAAACACTATTTCTACTTTTACTTGGTATTTTGTGATTCATTTGAATATGTTTTTGGATAATCAAATTTCTGTTGAAATTTGCCACTCTTACAAGCTGATAAGTTTGTTCAGCATATACTTGCGAGAAAAGACAAACAACTATTAAGCTTATATTATAAAGAATAGAGACTTGCATCAAGTGATCTGTTTAGGCATTCTGCTGATGTGCTATTCCTCATCCTTATACTGAACTTTATTGAAACAGTAGGAGGATGAGGATAGAGAAGTGATTGGGTAGGAGAGTTAAAGTGACAGGAGATTGAGAGCTCAGGGTAATGCTGGTGGATTGAAAGTTGATGCTGCTACAAAATGATTAATTTATATTTAGTTGTCCTCAAAGTACAGAAAAGCAAAGTCAAAGTTGAGTGTATTGTCATATGCACAAGTACATATATGCACAGGTGCAACAAGAAACTTGCTTGCAGCATTTTGCAAGCCATGAGTTATTATGTTAAATGATACAAGCTAAGTGTTGTTTATCTGGAAACCATGTTGGAGTTGTGTAAAATGAGAAGATTGGAACTCAAGAGTTTCCAAAAGATCTTTTTGTGGGTAGAATTCTGTACAGTGTAGGTTCAGGATTGTCCTCAAATATTGTAGCTGGCAGGCTCTAATGATCCTGCATATGACCTCTTGTGCTATGTAGTATTTTAAAAATCTGCGCTGTAATTTAAATGTTTCTGTTTTGGGTCATTCATCATAAAAGAATACTGAAAATGTTATAAGAATTGGAATCTTCACAGTGCCTTGGACTATATCTGTTGAGCTTCCATAGCTTGTTTTTCAAAAGCTTTTTCCATCAATATTGAAATTTTACATCTGTGTTTGATAGGCTAGACTGAAACAAACACTTCAAATTCCTGAATTCAGTGGAAATTGAAATAATAGAGACCAGTAGATTTAATGAACTTGAATTACCTAAATAAGTAGTGCAAAAAGAAAGCAAAAAAAAAAAGAAAAATAGTGAGGTAGTTTACATTCAGAAATCTGATGGCAGTGGAGAAGAATCTGTTCTTCTCCACTGCCACGTGTCTTCCGGTTCCTATATCTTCTCCTTGATGAAGGCAATGAGAAGAGGGCATGTCCTGGGTGATGGAAGTTCTTAATGATAGATGCTGCCTTTTTAAGTTATCGCCTTTTGAAGATGTCTTCGATGCTGGGGAGACGAGTGCCTATGATGGCGCTGGCTGAGTTTGCAACATTCTGCAGCTTTTTCTGGTCCTGTGCAGTAGCCTCTCACCCCCACCCTACCCTCCCATACCAGACAGTGATGCAACTAATTAGAATGCTCTCCACGGTACATCTCTAGAAATATGCCAGACATCCCACCTCTCCCGGAAGTTCCGGGAGTCCCCCACATATCGATAGTGGCTCCCTGACGCCTGGAAATTATATACAATATCCCGGAAATAAATTTTTTTTAGAGGGAGAGGGAGAGCAAGAATCCTTCATGCTAAGAGTGGTCCCCAACCACCGGGCCGCGAAGAAGCAATATGATTTGGCGATATGAGTCAGCTGCACCTTTCCTCATTCCCTGTCATGCACTGTTGAATTTTAACGCACGCGAGGTCATCAGTAACCCAAGACGTGCAAAGGAATGAGTCCGTGACCCATTTGTGAATGTCCCCGGTGAATCATCCATGTCAGCGCAGGAAAAAGATCAACTCCTCGAGCTTGCAAGTGACGGTGGGCTGAAAAGTATGTTTGACATAACATCTCTGCTGGTATTCTGGATCAAAGTCAAGGCTGAATATCCTGAGATAGCCACAAAAGCACTGAAAACATTG
Source organism: Mobula birostris (assembly GCF_030028105.1). Classification (NCBI taxonomy): domain Eukaryota; kingdom Metazoa; phylum Chordata; class Chondrichthyes; order Myliobatiformes; family Myliobatidae; genus Mobula; species Mobula birostris. Next base: position 95,105,848 of record NC_092381.1, read on the forward strand.
CTTCCATTTCCAACATATTTCTGCAAAGCGAAGTTTTCTGCAATGAATGCAACGAAAACTAAATTGCAGAATAGACTGGACATAAGGAACCCCCTTCGAGTATCACTGTCTCCCATCACCCCTCGATGGCACCGCCTTGTTGCAGGAAAACAAGCCCAGGGCTCCCACTGATTCAGCGATATTGGTGTGTTGCAATGATTTTATATGTTCATACGAGGAAAATATGTGCTGTGTGTTTAATATCCAAATGTTACTTAAAATGTTATGATGCTATTGACTTATAAGTGACTTATCAGTGGTCTCAAACTTCCAGACCACGAAAAATGCAGCGGTACAGTGGTAGCCAGAACGCACCCAGCACATCTTTAAGAAAAAAGCCAAAATAAATAACCTAATTAATTAGGTGCTGCCCGGCACGTAATTAATTAGCTTGTTTATTTCGGCTTTTTTCTTAAAGATGTGCTGAGTGTGTTCCGGCCACCGCTGTACTGCTGCATTCTTCGCAGCCCGAAGGTTAGGGACCACTGTTATAATTGTCTTATCACTGCATTCATGCGAGGAAAATATGCGCTGTGTGTTTAATATTAAATTCGTTAGATAAGCCCCTTTAGAAATGAAATTGAGTGTATTAGCCGCTTACAAGTGACCTATAGTTGACTTATCACCTATATTCCGCTTGTGTTTAACACCCACCCCCCCCCTCCCCCGGGTCGGCCGGTCTGCAAGAACAATGTCAATATTAAACCGGTCCGCGGTGCAAAAAAGGTTGGGGACCCCTGCTTTAAACTAGCTGGCTAGCTGCCAAGGAGCTACGCTATTGATATCCTACGTGATGAGGCCAAACTCCTTGTAGACTTGCTTGGGGGATATGGGGTTGTGGGGGGGGGGGGGGGCGTGCGGGGGTGCTACCTCCCTGAAATGAGTTTTTGCAGGGTGGGATGTCTGATATGCGTGAGTTTTTGGTGACTTCTAATGGAATATGGTGCTGTTGTGCTTCTTTGTAATTGCATCAATATGTTGGGCCCAGCATAGATCTTTAGATATGTTGACACCCAGGAAATTGAAACTGCTCACCCTTTCCACTGCTGATCCCTTGATAAGGACTGATGTGCGTTTCCTCAACTTCCCCTTCATGAAGTCCACAATCAGTTCTTTGGTCTTACTGACACTCAACCAGCTGATCAATCTCACTCCTGTACACCTTGTCACCATATGAAATTCTACCAGTGATATTTGTGTCATAGACAAATTTATAGATTGTGTTTGAGCTGTGACTAACCACACAGTCCTGGGTATAGAGCAGTGGGCCAAGCACACATCCTTGAGGTACACCAGTGTTAATTGTCAGCAAAGAGGAGATGGCATTTCTGATCTGCACTGACTCTGTTCTTCCAATGTGGAAGTCAAGAATCCAGTTGCAGAGGGAGGTACGAGGCCCAGGTTTTGAAGCTTGTTGATTAGTACAGAGGGTATGATGGTGTTGAGTGCTGAGTTGTAATCAATAAACAGCAGCCTGACTTAGGTATTGCTATTGTTCAGATGATCCAAGGCCGAATGGAGAGCCAGTGAAACTGCATTCACTGTACCTATTGTGATAGATGGAAGTAAATTTAAAGTAGTATTTCAGGAATTGTCACTTAGATACAAGACTTTAAATATAGATGAACTCGCTTTCACCTTCTTTCCCTAATATAAAACTTCCAGTTAAGATGGCTCTACCGAATGTGTGCATCAGCTTCTGGTAGTCAAAAAGATAAGAAATCCACTAAAAAATTTTTACTGTTGTAAACTGTATTAAATTATTGCCACAAACAGTGAAGAAACGAGCAATGGTGAGACAAGTTCGTGGGATGAGCCAAGTTCATGGGGTGTTGCAGATGGAGTTAAGATGCCCATACAGATGGCCTAGGTGTGAGGTTGGATCGCTCTGGGTTCCAAAAGAAGTTGGGGCTCAGGCAGAGAAGTTCCGATGCTCATTCAACTGGCCTGGGTGCAAGGTTGGATTGCTCTGGAAGCCAAGCTGACCTGAAGAGCTTGAGAGTGGCTTCAGGCTGGAAGACAGAATCTGGGCCTGGATTGATTCATTGGGCAGCGTGGTCTAGGCCCGGAGTCTTTTGCTGCAGCTGGGTCCCAGTACAAGGTACAATTCGTTGTTTAGACAATTTAAATGCTGGTCCACATCGGAGGTGGGGGCCAATTTCACTTGCTGTCTGCAATCTTCATTCCTCTTTCCAAGGCACAGAGCCTTTTGCCGTTCCATCATTGGGTACATTCAAACACCGGCCCAGATAGACTGAAAAGACACGGTGTCAGAAAGCCAATTTCACTTGTTCTCTGCAATGTTCATCTTCATGGTGCTGAGGCTATGAAGACTGCCCTAGCTGCTGTGCTCTGTGCCCAATAATATGATGAACTGATAAGTGAGGCCTTGGGTCTACTCCAGGCTGCTCTGAGATACGGATCTGAGGACTCAGTTTTGGTTCAACCACAGCTGTCCATCAAAGTGTCTTTTGCAGGCGAAGTCGGAGCGCCAAGGTAAAATTAAAAGATACCCATTTTTAGATTTGGGTAATAACTGGGCTGTGAAATTGAAACTGACTGAGGAAGACATAGTTGGCCAAATTTGTCTGCCACTCGTCCCTTTTTGGCTCTTTCCAGAACCAGAAGTAGACCTATTCCTCCTTTTTCAGCTTCAAGGAAGCAGTGCAATTTCATCAGAGTTGATCACAAATGAATATTTAAATAATAAATGGGGATCTTATCTGAAGATTTTTACTGATGGCTCAGTGGACCCAGAGAGCAATAGGGCAGGATTCGGAATGTATGTGTCTCAACTTGGAGTTAAGATTGGTCACTGGGTTTCAGATAGTGTTTCTGTCTTTGCAACAGAATTATTAGCAATTCTCTGGGCTTTATGGTGGATAGAAGACTCTCAACCATATTAGGGTTATCATCTGTTCAGATTCTGCTGCTGCCTTAGAGGTTATAAAAAGCAATAAATCAAAAGCTCGTCCTGACATAGTTATTTGAGATTCTCTTAGTGTTGTTTACAGTAGGGAAGATGGGTTGTGCAGTTAGATTTTCATGGATACCTGGGCATGCTGGGGTGGAGGGAAATGAAACTGTGGGTGGCATTGCAAAGTCTTCCTTACAGATCAGGCAAGTAGAAATTAGAGTTCCCCTAGGCAGAGCAGAATTGAGAAGTAGGATTAAAAAAGGTATAGAGAAGAAGTGGCAGGAGAATTGGAAAAATGAATTAAGGAGTAGGCATTATTTTTCTAGTCACCCACTAGTTAGAAAGGTCTCAGACTGTTATCTTTTAAGTCGTAGAGATATGGTGAAATTTACAAGACTTAGGTTGGGGCATTGTGGGTTGAACTATTATTTAAAGATAATAGGAAAACATCCTACTGGATTACGTGACTGTGGTAGTCCAGAGACAGTCCAGCATGTTTTGCTGAGCTGTAATCGATACAAAATTGAAAGAAGTAAGGTGTTCAAGAGGCTATCTGGCTTAAATTTATTTTGGTTTCCTATTAAATCTTTGTTTGGCCATTAAGAGAATCAACACCTGTTGAAGAGTTTATTATTCAGTTTATACGTGAGACTAGGTTGTATTCGAGAATTTGAGTTCCTTGAAGTTCTATAATTAATTATACATCCTGTGGAGGGTCTAGATGCGTCTAAACAGCCGGAAATAGAAGAAGAAGAAGAAGTTGGGTTCCATCAAACTCCTGGCTGGCTTAAGGAGTGGTAGTTGGTAGCGCTGTCTGTGAATGGTGTCGTCGTGGCTGTCCCTCGAGGTCGAGGATGATGGTCTTCATTCTGTTGATCTACTTATGGGCTCTCAAGTGGCTTATGAGTCCAATCTTGGCTTTGACAGTTCTTCCGCATTCAGGACAGGTATTTCCAGATGGCAGATGGGGCTTTGGTTGTTGTTGCCTCTCTTTCCATTTTCTTCTCTTTTCTTCTAACTCTGCACATCTGTTGGCTTTGAAAGTTGCTGTTCCTTCCTGGATGATGGCTTGCCAGAGTTTCCTGTCCTTGGCATTGGTTTCCCAATTGTTGATGTCGATGTTACATTTCTTCATGTTGGCCTTTAAGACGTCTTTGAATCTCTTCTGTTGTCCACCTCTTTTACCTTTGCCTTCTTTAAGCTGGGAGTAGAAGATTTGTTTTGGTAGACGTTCCGTCTCCCATCCAAACAACATGACCGCTCCATCTTAGTTGGTTCTTGATGACGTAGGCGTCAATGCTTGTTGTTTTTGCTTCATTTAGCACACTGACGTTGGTTTTTCTATCTTCCCAGCTGACATTTAAGATGCTTCGAAGACAGCGTTGATGGAACTTTTCAAGTGGTGTGGGGATGTTGGGAAATGGTTGTAGGTTCAGGTAAGGGGGAGGATTTGGAAAAGGAACCACAAATGGAGGGTTCAGGTGAGGCGGAAGGAGGTTGGCAAGAAGTTGAATCCAGATCTGGAAAACGGAAAAAGAAACATAATGCTGAAATGATTTCAAACGATGGAGAGGAAAGGATGGATATTTTGAAAAAAGGGGAAGAAGACTTCAAGATGTTCAAATTTGACCCGGAACAGCCGCCCTCCATCAATCCCATTGAATTAACTACAGAGCTAAAAGCAGCCATAGGGAATATAGATTGTGCTCATACTTTTAAGAGGAGGGAAGGTGTTAATTGTGTATAAGGCTAAAAAGTAGTGTGAGAAGGCATTATGATTGAAGATTTTACTTGGCAAGAAGATTGTACCTATTTTGCCTAATGAAAATAGAGGTGTTAGTGTTATAACAGCTGTTCTGGTGGAGATTTCAATAGAAGAGGTTAAATCTCATTTATTGGGAGACAAGGTTAAGGATGTAAAGAGATTGCAAGTAGTCAGAAATGGGGAAAGGATAGATAGTTTGTCTATATTGATATGTTTTGATGAGGTGAAGCTCCCTGATAAAGTTAGTTTGGGTTATGTAAGTTATAATGTTCGAGATTATATTCCACGCCTGCTTAGATGTTACAAATGTCAGAGGTTTGGGCATGTTGCAGCAGTAAGATGTAGTAAGTGTGGTGGGGAACATAAATATGAGGATTGCGAAGGCGTAAAGTTTAATTGTTGTAATTGTGGAGGAGAACATAATGAAGCTTACAGAGGATATGACGTACTTAAGGCAGCTGAAGTTCAAAATGTTAAAGTACAGTTAGGTATGTCTTAGGCAGAGGCTGTGCAAAAAGTTAAACCAAGCATTGCTAAAGTATTACCAATCAGGGAACAGACTGTGAAGTCAGAGACTATATGTTGGCATCATACTTCTCTTACTAAAGATACTTCGCTAGTTGATAAAATGTAGTTTGTGATGTTCATAATGGATGTGGTGAATTGTACTGCTGAAACATCAAGTTTGTACTGAGAAAATTAAAATTATTGTGAAAGCTGCTGAAGAGTGTCTGGGTATAACAGGTGTTATGTGGGAAGCTGTAAATGAAGCTCTAATGGGTGGGGTATCTGTATTTCACCCTCCTTGTGAAGATACATAATAGGCATAAGAATATTGCTTTGGAATGCAAGAAGCCTGATGTCTAATGGCCAAGACTTTAAGAAGTTTGTTTCTGATTTATCAAATCCACCTGATTATTCACTTGTATTCAGGAAACCTGGTTATTACCACATGTAAGTTTTTCTTTGCAGGATTATATTGTAATTAGGCGGGATAGATTAGTTGGTAGAGGGGGTGGTGTTGCAAGTTTTATAAGGAAAGAGATGGTGCCTAAGATTGTGGAGGTAAATTAAGTATATGAGGCACTTGTATTAGAAGTATTTGGTAAGTGTATTAAAGAAGGAAATTTTTATAACCTTTTTGGCAAGTTCTCAATTGATTTGCTGGAAAGCATATGTAGCTCTAGCTCACTGAGGGTCGTATGGTGTGGGGATTTTAATGTGCATGGTTCACTGTGAGGTTGTTCACAGAATGATAGTAATGATTTGATTGTAGAAGAATTTTTAAATATTTCCCATCTTGAGTGTCTTAATGATGGGAGGGGCACAAGATTTAATGTTCATTATAGTTCTGAAACTGTTACAGATTTAACTTCAATTTGGAATATTCTGGCTGGAGTGAATGAGTGGGATATCATGGGAGATGAAACATTGGGAAGTGATCATTTTCCTATATTTATAAGCTTGGGTGCAGATTCATATACGGGACAGGAGGCCACTTTTAGCAGGTGGAATTTTGGTAAAGCAAATTGGGAGAGGTTTAAGGTTTTATGTGATGAACATCTACCAGGGTTAAATGTTGAGGATGATGTGGATTTCTGCAATGAAAGGTTAAATAATTTATTATTCATCAAACTGCAGTGGAAGTGATTCCTATTAAAAAGGGTATTAATAGGAGAAAGGCTATACCATGGTGGAATGAGGAGTGTGCAGAGGCAAATAGGGAGAGAAATAAGGTGTTTAGGAAAGTTAAGAAGTATCACTCAACGAGTGACCTTGTTAAGTATATAAGGGCACAGGCCGTGGTGAGGAAAGTAATGAAAGTTGCGAGAAAGGTTTACTGGAGGTCATATTGTGATAGTATTGGAAGGGATATTAAACTTGAAGGTGTTTGGAGAATGACTAAAAACGTGGGGATTCATAGGGCTAATAACATTCCAGTATTGATTAAAGAAGATAGTACAATTGTTAATGAAACAGAGAAGGGTGAGTTACTGGCTTGGTCATTTGCTGCAATTCATAATCAAGATAAGTGAAGAGGCTAAACAATGTAGGGATAAGATTCTAGGTAAATATCCTGATGTATTGGAAGCTACCTATAGCAATGATAGTATTAGTGATGTAGAGTTTTCTTTGTGTGAATTTGAAAGGTCAAATAGATGGGGTTTTAAGCTTTCAGTAGCTAAAACACATATGTTTTACAAAGAGGATCAATAGACCTGCACTCAATTTGAACTTGGATAGTCAAACTCTTGAAGTGTCAGTGGTAAGATTTTTTGGCATGTGGCTGGATAATAAGTTGACATGGAAGTACCATATCAGAAGGATGATTGACAAATGTAAAAGGGGCATTAAATATCCTTGGGTGTCTTTGTTGGGTATTCTTGGGGTTTTCCATGAAAATTTCTGTTGACTTTATATATTTGTTCAATTCCATTGGTACTTGATATGGCTGTGTGGCTTATGGATCAGCTTCATCTTCAAATTTAAAATGTTTGGATGTGACAGAAGTTCAGGCTTTTAGCCTGTTGTGGTGCAGTAAGGTCATCTCCTGTTTCAGCTTTACTGGTTGAAATGGGACAATTACCCTTATAGTTGTGAAGGATGAAGTTGTTAGCATACTGGGTTAACGAGGGGGCAGAGGAATGATCACCCTGTTAAGTGTGTTGGAAGACTATTGGGAACATTACAAGAAGAGTGTTTTTTTTAGTTTTGGGTGACTGGGTTCTCATCACGCTAGGAATATGGGTTTGCTGGATTATATGATTTGTCCCACTGTAGCTTTTTCAGTAACCCCACTACGGTTTTTTTCCCAATGGCTTTAGTTGATTTTAGGTTGCATGATTTAATGAAATCCAAGGATCCTGATATGCCCAAGAGTCTGTTGGTTCATCAGTATGTTAAGGAGAATTATTGTGATACATTGACCATTTTTACTGATGGATCAAAAGATAATTTAACGGGAAATGTTGGTGTGGCTGTTTTTGTGCTTGAATTACAGGAAACATAAAGAAATGTCTTACTAGCTATTTATCAGTGTATACTGCAGAACTGGTTGTCATCATTTTGGGCTTACAGTGGGTGGAGGAAATCTGTCCTTGCAAAGTTATAATTTGTTCAGATTCTTTTTTCGTTTTGACTGGTCTTAAAACAGGTCCTTCTAGCAGTAGGTCTGAATTACTGCTGGAAGCTCTTCAAACTTTATTTCATATTCAAAGTATTGGTCTATATTTCCTCTTCCTGTGGGTTCTGGCATATAGAGGTGTTGAGGAATAGCAGAATACCATTTGCAATTTTCCAGTCATCCGGTAGGTACAATGCCAGAATCTATCGATTCTTGAAAGATCATCGCTAATGCCTCCGCAATCTCTCCAGCTACTTCCTTCAGAACCCGAGGGTGAATTCCATCAGGTCCAGGTTTATTATCACAGGCATGTGTCGTAAAATTTGTTAACTTGGCAGCAGCAGTTCAATGCAATATATAATATAGAAGAAGTAATAATAATAATACAAAGTAAATCAGTTACGGTATACATATAATGAATAGATTAAAAATCATGCAAAAACAAATAATATATATTTAAAAAGTTGAGGTACTGTTCATAGGATCAGGGTCCATTTAGGAATCAGATGGCAAAAGGGAAGAAACTGTTCCTGAATCGCTGAGTGTGTGCCTTCAGGCTTCTGTAGCTCCTACCTGATGAAACAGTGAGAAAAGGGCATGCCCTGGGTGCTGGAGGTCCTTAATACTGGATGCTGCCTTTCTGAGACACCGGTCCTTGAAGATGTCCTGGGTGCTTTGTAGGCTAGTACCCAGAATGGAGCCAACTAAATTTACAACTCTCTGCAGCTTCTTTTGGTCCTGTGCAGTAGCAGCACCCCCCACCCCCGTACCAGACAGTGATGCAGCCTGTGAGAATGCTCTCCACGGTACACCTATAGAAGTTTGAGTGTATTTGTTAACATAACAAATCTCATTAAACTCCCAATGAAGTATAGATGCCCTCTTGCCTTCCTTGTAGCTGCATCGATATGTTGGGATCAGATTAGGTCCTCAGAGATCTTGACACCCAGGAACTTGGAAACTGCTCACTCTCTCCACTTCTGATCCCTCTGAGGATTGATCTGTGGTTCCTTCATCTTGCCCTCCCTGAAGTTCACAATCGGCTCTTTCATCTTACTAACGTGAGTGCAAGGTTGTTGCTGCGACACCACTCAACTAGTTGGCATATCTCACTCCTGAATGTCCTGTTGTCTCCATCTGAGATTCTACCAACAACTGTTGTATCGTCAGCAAATTTATAGATGGTATTTGAGGTATGCCTAGCCACATAGTCATGGGTATAGAGAGTAGAGCAGTGGGGTTAAGCACATACCCCTGAGGTGCACCAGTGTTGATAGAGGAGGAGATATTATCACTAATCCTCACAGATTGTGGTCTCCTGGTTAGGAAGTTGAGGATCCAGTTGCAGAGGGAGATACAGAGGCACAGGTTCTGTAACTTCTCAGTCAGAATTGTAGGAATGATGGTGTTAAATGCTGATCTATAGTTAATGAACAGCATCCTGACATAAGTGTTTGTATTGTCCAGGTGGTCTAAGGCCGTGTGAAGAGCTATTAAGATTGCGTCTGCCGTTGACCTGTTGTGATAGACAAACCGCAGTGGGTCCAGATCCTTACTGAGGCAGGAGCTCAGTCTAGTCATGACCAACCTTTCAAAGCAATTCATCACCGTAGATGGGAATGCTACTGGGCGATAGCCATTAAGGCAGCTCACATAATTATTCTTGGGTACTGGTATAATTGTTGCCCTTTTGAAGCAGATCAACAGAGAGGCCTACTGCCCTCAATATACACTCTGAGTGTATCTTCGTGACTTTCTGCTGTAGCCCATTCACTTCAAGGTTCAACATGTTGTGCGTTCAGAGATGCTCCTGCACACCACTGTTGTAATGTGTGGTTATTTGAGTTACTGTAGCCTTCCTGTCAGCTTGAACCAGTCTGCCCATTCTCCTCTGACCTCACTCATTAACAAGGCATTTTCACCCACAGATGAAAATGCACTCAATGTTTTTTTTTGTTTTTTCACACCATTTTCTGTAATGTGTTGTATGTGAAAATCCCAGGCTGTCTGCAGCTTCTGAGATACACAAACCATCCCCTCTGGCATCAATAATCATTCCATGGTGAAAGTCACTTAGATCACATTTCTTCCCCATTCTGATATTTGGTCTGAACAACACATGAACCTCTTGACCAAAGCTGCATGCTTTTATGCAATGAGTTACTGCCTAATGATTGGCTGATTAGATATTTGCATTAAAGAGCAGGTATACTGGTGTACCTAATGAAGTGCACACTGAATGTATATCAGGAGCGTGGGGGTGAAAATGCAGCCTGGACTTGAGAAACATACCCTTCAAATACACAGATGGGGGTGCAGCCACTCACATTTCATGTAAATATGGAACAAAACACTTCCAGGACACAGAAATGGAAGGTAGCTCAGAGATCCATCAAACCATTTAACAATTTATTGCATGCAGCTTCTTATGTAGCACTCTCCAACCCAGGTCTTTGATCTAAAGGGGCAGGACTCACATTTGGAGAAACCTGTACTGGGACCATCCCCTGCTGTCAGATGGCATAACAGGCCTCTACATTGTGCTGTGTACCCAAATTGCCATCATGGACAAGGAAGTAGAGAGTGTGCAAAAATAGCATTTGTAGGAAACACCTCCTTACAGTCTGTAGAGCACAGGGGGCACTTTGAATCAAGTCAGCAATGTTCCAGACTCTGGGGGAAAAAAAGTCTGAGGAAAAGATGGGCAACTGCTGCAAAGCAGCACAATTGATGTTTGCCATTGGGAGCCGTGTGTCATTTTGAAGGTAGTGCCCTGGGCAGACAAAAAATGTAGCCTGGGCGCACTCTGAAATATAGTATGTCTGCATAGTATCTCTGCAGAGTATTAAGGCAGAGAGTCAGCACCTGGGTATGAATGCACGCCAGCAACTGACTGCACTACCTCCTTAGTTGGGATACCTGAAACCATAGCTGTGACCCAGTGTTCCTGCTTGCCCTTGAAGAAATTAAGCAACCTTTTCTGGATTTTGGCTGTAAAAATGGGACAAGACCAAAATGATCAAACTGTACCACAGCAGGGAGATATCTAGTTGTTTAATGATCAGCACTTGGCCCTGGGAAAGCAATTGAAGCTAGTTTGTTCAACACCCTAACCTGGTGGTGACCTTAGTTGCCAATTCTTGTCACTTTGCCATTCAAGCTACTTTGATGGGAGTCACAGAAACTCCGAGATAGAGGAGATGCATAGTTATCCACCTCCTCCAACATGAAGTCTAGCTACCATTCCCTATAAGAGCTCGGAACATTTCTGGCAATTGATATGTGCATTCATACGCAAAGACCTGCTGGTAATATCTATACCTATCAAATATTCCCTCATTGTTAAAATTTTCCACATGGTGCAACTTTACAAATCACCTATGCAATCTCAGGGAGTTCCATGATGAAGTAATTAAAAGCTACTCTGTTTCAGATGTAAATACCTTGGCTTTGGCTTGAGAGGTTTCAGCATGTCAGAAACTGCACTTGGACTCATTCAGGAGCAGATATGATGCTGGGAGTGTCATTGAAGTGGTCACACAACAAGTGCAGTAGCAGATTGTTGAATAACCATCAGGAAAGGTAGAAGAGACAGTTAGAGTGCAGAATTCCCCTGAGACCATTCATCCCAGGAGTAAGTATCTTGTTTTGGATGCTATTGAGAAGGACAGCCAGGGCAGTAGCACAACAGCTGTTTCTGATGCACAGCAGGGGAGAGTAGAGACACCAGGAGTTGTAGTATTAAAGATTTGATAATTTGATTATAGACAGTAGTTTCTGTAGGTGTCAATGAGGCTCCAGGATAGCATGTTGCCTCCCAGGATGAAGGATGTCTCCAAGCAGGTGAAGAATGTTGTCAAGGGAAAGGGTGAACAATGAATTGTTAGATAAAGGATTGAGTTCCTGCAGAGTGCATATAGGGAGTTATGCAAAAGGTTAAAAAGCAAACCCTCAAGGTCTATAGAACCATAGAAAACTACAGCACAGAAACAGGCCTTTTGGCCCTTCTTGGATGTGCCGAACCATTTTCTGCCTAGTCCCACTGACCTGCACATGGACCATATCCCTCCATACACCTCCCATCCATGTATCTGTCTAATTTATTCTTAAATGTTAAAAAAGAACCCACATTTACCACCTCATCTGGCAGCTCATTCCATACTCCCACCACTCTCTGTGTGAAGAAGCCCCCCCCAATGTTCCCTTTAAACTTTTCCCCCCCTCACCCTTAACCCATGTCCTCTGGTTTCTTTCTCCCCTTGCCTCAGTGGGAAAAGCCTGCTTGCATTCACTCTATCTATACCCATCATAATTTTATATACCTCTATCAAATCTCCCCTCATTCTTCTACGCTCCAGGGAATAAAGTCCTAACCTATTCAACCTTTCTCTGTAACTGAGTTTCTCAATTCCTGGCAACAACCTTGTAAACCTTCTCTGTACCCTTTCAGCCTTATTTATATCCTTCCTGTAAGTTGGTGACCAAAACTGAACACAATACTCCAGATTCGGCCTCACCAATGCCTTATACAACCTCATCATAACATTCCAGCTCTTATACTCAATACTTTGATTAATAAAGGCCAATGTACCAAAAGCTCTCTTTACGACCCTATCTACCTGTGACGCCACTTTTAGGGAATTTTGTATCTGTATTCCCAGATCCCCCTGTTCTACTGCACTCCTCAGTGCCTTACCAGAACCCTGTATATTCTACCTTGGTTTGTCCTTCCAACGTGCAATACCTCACACTTGTCTGTATTAAATTCCATCTGCCATTTTTCAGCCCATTTTTCCAGCTGGTCCAAGTCCCTCTGCAGGCTCTGAAAACCTTCCTCACTGTCTACTACACCTCCAATCTTTGTATCATCAGCAAATTTGCTGATCCAATTTACCACATTATCATCCAGATCATTAATATAGATGACAAATAACAATGGACCCAGCACTGATCCCTGTGGCACACCACTAGTCACAGGCCTCCTCTCGGAGAAGCAATTCTCTACTACCACTCTTTGGCTTCTTCCATTGAGCCAATATCTAATCCAATTTACCACCTCTCCATGTATACCTAGCGACTGAATTTTCCTAACTAACCTCCCATGCGGGACCTTGTCAAAGGCCTTACTGAAGTCCATGTAGACAATATCCACTGCCTTCCCTTCATCCACTTTCCTGGTAACCTCCTCGAAAAACTCCAACAGATTGGTCAAACATGACCTACCACGCACAAAGCCATGTTGACTCTCCCTAATAATTCCCTGTCTATCCAAATGCTTGTAGATTCTGTCTCTTAGTACTCCCTCCAATAACTTACCTACTACCAACGTTAAATTTACCGGATTACTTTTCGATCCTTTTTTAAACAATGGAGCAACATGAGCCACTCTCCAATCCTCCGGCACCTCACCCGTAGACAGCGACATTTTAAATATTTCTGCCAGGGCCCCCGCAATTTCAACACTAGTCTCCTTCAAGGTCCAAGGAAACACCCTGTCAGGTCTCGGGGATTTATCCACTTTAATTTTCCTCAAGACAGCAAGCACCTCCTCCTTTTGAATCTGTACAGTTTCCATGGTCTCACTACTTGATTCCCTTAATTCCATAGATTTCATGCCAGTTTCCTTAGTAAATACAGACGGAAAAAACCTATTTAAGATCTCCCCCATTTCCTTTGGTTTCGCACATAGCCAACCTCTCTTTTCTTCAAGAGGACCAATTTTATCCCTTACAATCCTTTTGCTCTTAATATACCTGTAAAAGCTCTTTGGATTATCCTTCACTTTGACTGCCAAGGCAACCTCATGTCTTCTTTTAGCCCTCCTGATTACTTTCTTAAGTATTTTCTTGCACTTCTTATACTCCTCAAGCACCTGATTTACTCCCTGTTTCCTATACATTTCATACAACTCCATCTTCTTCTTTATCAGAGTTGCAATATCCCTTGAGAGCCAAGGTTCCTTATTCCTATTCACTTTGCCTTTAATCCTGACAGGAACATACAAACTCTGCACTCTCAAAATTTCTCCTTTGAAGGCTTCCCACCTACCGATCACATCTTTGCCAGAGAACAACCTGTCCCAATCCACGCTTTTTAGATCCTTTCTCATTTCTTCAAATTTGGCCTTCTTCCAGTTCAGAACCTCAACCCTAGGACCAGATCTATCCTTGTCCATGATCAAATTGAAACTAATGGTGTTATAATCACTGGAACCAAAGTGCTCCCCTACACAGACTTCCGTCACTTGTCCTAACTCATTTCCTAACAGGAGATCCAATATTGCATCCCCTCTAGTTGGTCCCTCTATATATTGATTTAGAAAACTTTCCTGAACATATTTTACAAACTCTAAACCATCTAGACCCCTAACAGTATGGGAGTCCCAATCAATATATGGAAAATTAAAATCCCCTACCATCACAACTTTATGTTTCCTGCAGTTGCCTGCTATCTCTGCAGATTTGCTCTTCCAAGTCTCGTTGGCTATTGGGTGGTCTGTAATACAATCCCACTAATGTGGCCATACCTTTCCTGTTTCTCAGCTCCACCCATAAGGACTCAGTAGACAAGCCCTCTAATCTATCCTGCCTGAGCACTGCTGTAATATTTTCCCTAACAAGCAATGCTGCTCCCCCACCTTTCAATCCTCTGCCTCGATCACATCTGAAACATCGGAACCCTGGAATATTAAGCTGCCAGTCCTGCCCCTCCTGTAGCCAAGTTTCACTAATTGCTATAACGTCATAATTCCACATGTCAATCCACGCCCTCAACTCATCCGCCTTCCCCACAATATTCCCAGCATTGAAATATATACACCTCAGAAGATTTTTAACACCACTCACAACCTTTCTATTAGCGGATTTGCTTGAACTTTTAACATCATTTATTTTCACCCCAGCCACGCTGTCAGCTTTGGCACTCTGGTTCCCATCTAGTTTAAATCTAGTTTAAAGCCTCCCCAATAGCACTAACAAAACTCCCTGAAAGGATATTGGTCCCCCTGTAGTTCAAGTGTAACCCGTCTCTCTTGTACAGGTCCCACCTGCCCCAGAAGAGATCCCAATGATCCTGAAATCTGAAACCCTGCCCCCTACACCAGTTCCTCAGCCATTTGTTCATCCTCCAGAGCATCCTATTCTTACCCTCACTGGCACGCAGCACAGGTAGCAATCCTGAGATTACCACCCTCGAGGTCCTGCTTTTCAACTTCCTACCAAGCTCTCTATACTCACTCTCCAGGACCTCCTCACTCTTCCTTGCTATGTCATTGGTACCGATGTGCACCACGACATCTGGCTGATCACCCTCCCACTTCAGAATGTCATGCAATCGATCAGAGACATCCTTGACTCTGGATTACTTCCATTGCCATGTGTTAGTAAGGATAGGAGTAGATGGATTGAGCAGATGAATGCATGACTGAAGAGATGGTGTAGGAGGATGGAATTCGGGTTCATTGAGATCTCTTCTGGGGTAGAAGGTAACTATATGAATTGCACCTGAAGCTAAATAGGAGGAGAATCCAATATAAAGATTCACTAGTGCCATTTGGGAAGGTTTAAACTTGCCTGGCAAGGGTACGGTATTTGTTTGCTTTAACTTTTATATTTGTCTTCAGTGCAGCAGTAAAGCAAATAAATTCAGTTGGCAGGACACACAGGAACAGATTATGGAGTAATGAAGGCCAGATGTACTAATGGGATTGGAATATTGGAACTATAAAGAAACATGGTTGAGGGCTAGACTGAGGAGAGTTACCTTTTTGATGAGGGAGAATATCCCGGCAGTACTTGGAGAGGAAATACCTTGGGGGATTGTCTCATGAGGATATATGGGTAGAATTTAGAAATAAGAGGGAATTGGAGTTGGTTTATTATCGTCACATACCCCAAGGTAGGGTGAAAATCTGTTCTGCAAGTCATCCACACAGATCATATTATTACAACAGTGCATTGAGGTAGTACAACAGAAAACAATAACAGAATGCAAAATAAAGTTTCAGAACCATAGAGAGAGTGCAATGCAGGCAGCCAATAAGTTGCAAGTGCCGTAATGAGATAGACTGAGAGTTCAAGAATCCAACCTTTCATAATAAGGGACCATTCAGTAGTCTTATAACAATGGGCTAGAAGCTGTCCTAGAGCCTAGTGGTACATGTTTTCAGGCTGCTTCTGCCCAATGAGGGTTGTGTCGAAGAGAAAATGTCTGGGGTAGGTGGAGACTTTGATTACATTGTTTGCTTTACTGAAACAGTGAGAATTGTAGGCAGAATCCAGGAAAGGGAAGCTGTGTTCCATGATGTGCTGAATTGCATCCGCAACTCTGCAGTGTCTTGCGATCGCAGGCCATACCAAGCCATGATGCCACTTTTGGTACATTGCAATTGGTGCAGTGAGAATCGCAGGTTTACAGGATGAGTGGCAAGTGGGGGGTGGGGTGGTATGAAAAAATGAGATGTGGAGAGTTCAGGACCAATAAGTTCCTGTTAGAATGAAAGGCAAATCTGGTAGGATTAGGGAGCCCTGGATGACAAGGAATATTGAGATTCTGGTGAGGAAAAGGGAGGCAAATGTCAACTTTTGGCAGCTGGGATTAAGCAAACTTCTATTACAGGAGAAATCAAAAGGGCCAAAAGAGAGGATACTGTGTGATAGCTTGAGATAAGGAAAAGGAGAATCCTAAGTGATGCTATAAATACGTTTGTACATTAGGAGCAAAAGAGTAACTAGGAAAAGAATATGTGTGGAGTTACAGAAGATGAATGAGATCTTAAATGAAGTCTGTATTTACTGTGGAAACCATGGAAGCTAGGGAAATTATGGAAGAGAATGGTGATTTTTTTTAAAAATCCACATTTCAAAAGAGGAGGTGCTGGCAATCTTAAAAGTGCATAAAGGTGGATAAATCCCCTGAGCCTGACCAGGTGTGTCCTTAGATATTATGCAAAACCAGAAAAGAAATTATTGGGCCACTGGCAGAGATATTTGTATCATAGGTAGCCACAGTTGAGATAAAAACTAGAGGGTGGCTAACATTGTGCCTTTATTAAGAAGAGCTGCAAGGACAAGCCAGGGATCTAAAGGCTGTGAGCCTGACATCAGTAGTGAGTAAGTTACTGGAAAGGATTTTTTTTAAAAACAGTATCTTTATGTATTTGAAAGAGCAAGGACCAGTCAGGGATTGTCTGCATGGCTTTGTGCATTGAAAATTGTGTCTCATAAATTTAGTTTAGCTTTTTGAAGAGAAGAGTGAGAGGAATGATGTGGGCAGGGCAGTAGATCACTAAATGGACAAGGTCTTGCCATGGTAGGCCAACCCAGAAGTTGAGATCATATGGGATTCAGGGTATGTTAGCCAATTGGATACAAAATTGCTTTTTGGTGTTGAGTCAGTGGGTGGTAGTGGAGGGTCCTTTTCTGAATAGAGGTTTGTGACTACTAGTGTGCCACAGGAATTGGTAATGCGTTCACTGTTTTTCATTTATAATGTATTAACGATTTGGATGAGAATGTAGATGGCATGGTTAATAAATTTGCAGATGACACCAAAATGGTGGTGGTGTAAATTAGGCTGAAGGGCCTGTTTCTGTGCTGCCTAATGAATCTAATCAGATGTTTAGCTAATGAGACCCTAACCTCTGGTTTTTTCCTTCTATAAACCTCTCTGTAAGTTTCTTTTACTTTAAGACATTCTTAAGCCTAGTTCTGAGTGTGCTTTTGATGTCCCCGCGAGCTTAACTATGTCCCTGTAAAGGAATCTTTTCACATTCTTGAGAATTGCTAGTGCAGCTGATTTATGGTCTTAATGTTGTATAATTGTTTCATTCAGTATTTAAAATTTTATCTTCTCAGGTCCCTGCAAACTTGATGTCTTTTGAATGACCGAATAGTGGCATAATTCAAGACTTGTCTGCAAGCTTGATGGATGCTTGCGGTTCCTGAAAGGACCTCATGGAAGAGTTCCACATTTGTTCTTTCTGTGCCAGGATTGAATCCAGAGGTGTGCTTAGTATTTTTATATCGGAGCACAAACTTCACAGCATAACAGCACCAACCACTAAGACTTAGTGACAATATTGTGGTTGTCCTGGAGCAGCTAAGAAGCATTTGATAAGTGATCTGAATCTCTGAGGACTGTGCATCCCAGTTGCACTGACTGCCCTGTGGAACCACTGCCTTAAGTAAAAGATTTGTTTCACCAAATAGTGTATATGTTATAACCAGTAATGCTGGACTTTTTGATACATAAAATCCAGCTAGATTACAGTTACTGTAGTTAACTGTTTTGGGAGTACTTAAGATTTTTTTTTGCATTTCCTATCCTCTCATCATTAATTTTGCTTACTTGCTCTAGTCTAGTTAACCCATGTTGGGTATGGAAATGGAATGAGCAATCTATGTAGTCAACAGTATTACCATGTAGAATTGCACATCCATAGGTTTTTAATACCTAAAATACTTTATTTTGTTGAAAAAGTGTTTTAACTGAACTATTTTATACCCATGTAATGTTCTTTTTTTAATTTTTACAATGTGAACAATTTTCCTGTGGATTTTGTTATCTGCTGCAATCTTGAATGGAAAAAAACCTACCTGTGGTAACTTTGTACTATGAACATTCAGATTTGCCATTTGACTATTGTATATTTTTCTCAATCTCTCCAGTAATGTGTACAGCTTGCTTTGAGCTCTTGCATTCTGTTAACACATAGTCTGCATTCTAATTAGTAATCCTGAAGTACTACTGATCCTGATGATATGTTTCTAATGCTTTTTGTGTAACTGGTGTCATTTTCATCACTCTGGATGTAGTGTGTATGTGTGTGTTTGCACAAGCAAGTTTAAAAACTCCTTAGGTACAATTACAGAAAGTTTTCCTACACAATAAATGTCTTGCAAGTGCAAGCAGCTTATATGGCAGTTTAATGCTGTTTCCACCAATCAAACATAATCAGCAAGGAGAATAGTTGGAATCATTTCCAAGGAGGCATCCTTAAGTTGTGAAAAAGCAAGATCCAAACTGTAGCGGTATCTGAGGCCTTCAAGTACATGTAAGCACACAATGGGCCTACAGTAAACTAAGTAGTTATTACACTTCTTTTTAGCTTACTTTCTTGATGTAGTTTTACTTATTTGTCCAAACCAAAGTGCACACCATCACTAATATGTTTTACAATGTTACAGAAATTGTAACAATTGGTTGCCTAACCTAATGTTATAAATGTGGTTTCCACCAGAAGTATGACCACCAAAAGTTGGTTGTTATGCAAATGTTTTTAAATTGGATTTGTTCCATTATAATGCAGGCTAGAATTACTCATTAATGTTGTAATTATAGATGTGGGAACCAGATATTTTGCCGGTTTTCTTTCCAGTATTTCCATCCATGCTTTGTTCACAATACTTCACAAAACTGATAGAGGACATAATTTGGGGAATGATTAAGGGTACATTGGATAGAGGTTTAGAGGTTTTTATTTTTCTAACATAGTTTTGTTAAAGCAATGTAAAAGCAATTATGAAATTACAGTGAGATTCACTTTCCATATTCATTTGAGTTCTTCATCTTAGCCCAATTACCTAAGGATTGGAATGCACAAAAACTGGACCTTGGACATGAATGATGAAAATTCTCCCTCAAAAGAGATTACATAGTTTAATCTGAGAGATATTGAAGCATAAGCATCCTGTTACTTATTTTCCTCATCTGAATATCTTAGCAAATGATATACAGTGAGGACAATGTCTCAATTAAGTAATAGGAAAAATATGCTCTAGGTTTGATTTTATTAATTTCAATATTTTATAGAATTAGAGGATTGCTACATTCAAAATTTAGCTAATGTAGTTAATACAAGCCCTTAATTTAAATCTTGGCAATTGGTTGAGGATACCAATGATGCTCATTCTGGTATAGATACTGAAGATCTTAAAACAAATATTTCCATTATTCTACGCAGTTGGCTTGCCAGGCCACGATTTTTTAGAACTCATGTACATTAATGTGGCACAAGGTCAAGCAAAAGGTGGTGATAACTGCAGCCAGAGATCCTGTAAGTCATAGTCTGCTGTAAATTTTCTCTACTGCAACAGGAGTCCATTTAATTGGTATTTGATTTTGGCATCTCAAGATGAAGAACTAAATCTAAATCCTTTTAGAATATTAAAGGATTCAACAAGGGTGTTGCCAACACTTGAGGGACAGAGTTATAGGAAGAGGTTAGACAGCCTAGAACTTTATTTTATGGAGTGTAGAACACTGAGAAGTGATCTTATAGAGATGTATGAAAATCTTAAGGAGCATAAATAGGGTAAATGCATTCAGTCTTTTTCCCAAGATTTAGAAATCTAGCATTAGAAGACACACTATAGATTTAAGGTGAGAGGGAAAAGATTTAATAGGAACTTGGTGGACAGCTCTTTTTTTACACGAAGGGTGATATCTTTGTTGAATGAGCTGCCAAGGAAGCAGTTACGGCAGATGGAATAACTTTTTAAAAACAGTTAAAAGATTGGAAATGTTGAGTGCATTATGAAGTATTATTAGTTGAGCTGAATGGCCTATTCCCATGCTGTATAGCTCTATGACTCTTAAATGAAGGTTAGAGTTTTGATGGATTAAAGAGATTTCATTCAGTTCACTGAAGGAGAATATTAAGTACAGACCTAAAATAAGAGGAGGCAAGATGGATTAATTTCAGGCATCTCCAGCATTAAGTGTTGATGTCATGAAACAAAGGCAAAAGTTTAAAAAGAAAAGTATATCTGGTATAAGTGTAAGTTATAGGATAAGTTGAGTTATTCATCAAAGCTTCAGTGGTTCCAGATATGTAGTTATGTGCTAGGTAGAAATTCATTTGTTTGCTGTATATGTTAATCAAATAACGTGGCAATGTTTATTCATTGAACTCCACTTTTGAGGTTCTTTTCCATTTTATTAATTGGAACAGGTTTTTCCCCAGTTTTGGAAGTGCTCTTTCAGGGAAAGATCCATGGCTTCAATATGTGTCATAGTAGTTCTGTCATGTTAAAAACTTAGCTTCTCAATTAAATGCTCAAAAAGTTGTTTCAACAATTATTTCAATGGAAATGCCCAAATAAATAATCTGATATCATTCCATATATATTTTCAGTTGAGAATTCTGATGCAAACTTATCCACATTTACTAGTAACACATCAGGGTAGTGGGCACCAAGAGGAAATCTTTGTACAAACTTGGATCGTACACGAAAAAATATAATTATAGTTGTTGGAGATGAACCACCTCAACCATCAGTGGAGGAGTACTCTAGGTATAAACATCTTCAGTTGAATTATCAACTATAAGCCACAGTATAGCGGTTAGCACAGTGCTATGACCGCTCAGGGCATCGTAGTTCAATTCCAACACCGTCTGTGAGGATTTTGTATGTCCTCCCCATTAACGCGTGGGTTTCCTCCAGGTGCTCTTGTTTCCTCCCCTGTTCCAAAGGCATACCAGTTAGTAGGTTAATTGGTCATTGTAAATTATTCTGTGAATAGGCTAGGGTTAAATAGGTGGGTAGCTGGGTGGTGCAGCTTGTTGGGCCAGAAGGGCTTAGTCCACGCTGTATATCTAAATTAATAAATAAGATCAGACTTATGTTTTGGAACAATCAGGATTTGACAGCAAGATCTGGTTCAATAATTTTTAAATGGTAAGAAACTAATAAATACTAATTTCATAAAGGATATGTGTGAGCATTGCGTGTCATGAGATTGATTCCTGGAATGATCAGATTGCTAAATGAGTAATATTCTCACTGAGTTCAGAAAAATTAGATATGATCTTATTACAACAACAGGTCATCTGATTCACACTTAATCATTTTTTTCAGCCATAGGTATGGTCACAACCCCTAACACTCACATATTATTTGTTCTTCAGAGTGATATTGCTGAGAAGTTCAGCAGTTCATCTCTGGCAAAGCCTAGACGATTTTGGCTTCACTGGACATTAGGTGATAGGTCTTTGTGCATACTGATGAAATTAGCCTTAATAGGTATATTCTCCATTTGTGACTGGCAAGTGACTAAATATGAAATTCTAATCTCTATTCTTAAGGAAATATAATACAAATAACTAAAGGAATGTGTGTATAGTTGTTTAGAGGTCAGCAGAGATATGAACTACTCTTCGGGCAAGGCTTTCCATGTGTGAGGATGGAGCAGTTTTTCTTAAAACTTCCTTCAGAGCTATATCACAGCAGTGTCAAGTATAGCATATCTTAATGGAGCCATATCCTATTAGTATACATATGGAACCATGTCCCAGCAACTCTATCTCCACACAGATATGTAGTCAAGTAGAACCATACTTCAGTGGTAACGTGCTAGCAGAATTATGCCTCTGCAGTAATCTAGCCATATGGAATCATGGCCCACTAGAACTATATCTTTACAATATCATATCCTGGTAAATCCATATGTAAGCATTATTCCAACACAAAGGTACTTTGCTTCAACATGAAGTCATTGGGAAGAGCATACATAGACATAGAAGGTCCAGGTTCATAGAACAGCGGAGGTGACTCACTGAAGCTTAGCATCAATAGGCTTATGGCGGAGAAAATCAATTCTCGTTCAAATTTAGGGGCATGATGAGCAAACAAAAATGCTGTTCACTTCTTTATTCCTGGTGATCAAACAATTTCTTGGGTGGTATGTTGCCTCCCAGGTGCCAGGGTCAGGGGTGTCTTGGATCAGGATCATGGCATTCCAAAAGGGGAGAGAGAACAGGCAGTCTTTGTGCATATTGGCACCAATAACATCAGTAGTAAAGGTGAGAAGGTCCTGAAAAGAAAAAGGATGTTAGGGAGCTAGGTAGAAAGCTGAAAAGCGGGACCTCCAAAGTAGTAACCTTTGGATTGCACTCAATGCTACATGCTGGTGAGGGTAACAATAGGATGATTTGTCAGATGAATATATGGCTGAGGAACTAGTGCAGAGGGCAGGGGTTCAGGTTGCTGGATCACTGGGATCTCTTCCGGGGAAGGTACAAACTGTATAAAAAGGAATGGATTACACCTGAACCCAAGGGGGACCAATGTCCTTGCAGGCAGGTTTGCTAGAGAGGGAGGGTTTAAGCTAACAGCAGAGGGATGGGAACTGGGCTGAGAAGGGGTGGTTAGTTTACAAACAGAGCAAGTGTGTAATAAGATTGCTAGCAAGGAGAGATTGATGATAAGGAAAAATTGCAGTCTTCGGGATGAGTTGCAATGTAAAAGGGGGACAAAATTGAAAAGGGTGATGAATACAGGACTGAAATTGTTATATTTGAATGCATGCAGTATACAGAATAAGGTAGATTAACTTGTAGCACAGTTGCAGATTGGCATGTATTACTTTGTGGTTATCACTGAATCGTGGCCGAAAGAAGATGATAGCTGGGAACTTCTATGCAGCTGCTCAGGATGCTGTCAATACAACCTCTGTAGAATGGGGTGGTGGGGGGGGAGAGATGAACTTTTCTCAGCCTTCGCAGAAAGTAGAGACACTGCTGGGCTTTCTTTGCTATGGAGCTGGTGTCGAGGGACCAGGTGAGATTCTCCGCCAGGTGAACACCAAGAAATTTGGTGCTCTTAACGATCTCTACAGAGGAGTCTTTGATGTTCAGCGGAGAGTGGTCACTCCGTGTCCTCCTGAAGTCAACAACAATCTCTTTTGTTTTGTTCACATTCAGAGACAGGTTGTTGGCTCTGCACCCGTCCGTTAGCCGCTGCACCTCCTCTCTGTATGCTGACTCGTCATTCTTACTGATGAGACCCACCACGGTCGTGTCATCGGCGAACTTGATGATGTGGTTCGAGCTGTGTGTTGCTGCACTGTTGTGGGTCAGCAGAGTGAACAGCAGTGGACTGAGCACACAGCCCTGAGGGGCCCCCATGCTCTGTGTGATGGTGTTGGAGATGCTGCTTCCAATCCGGACTGACTGAGATCTGCCAGTCAGGAAATCTAGGATCCAGTTGCAGAGGGAGGTGTTCAGGCCCAGTAGGCTCAGCTTTCCAATCAGTTTCTGAGGAATGATTGTGTTGAATGCTGAACTGAAGTCCATGAACAGCATTCGAACGTAGTTCCATTGTTCCTTTCCTATTTACTGTGAGCACTTAAGTCCTCAGTTCATATTGTGTGTTTGCAGCTCTGGAGTCTGTGTATTAACATACATGCACTTCAAACTCATTTTTCTATTCCTTGTATTGTCTGTTTTCTCCTTAATACTGTATTTTTTTCTTCCCCATAACTAACATTAATTTGTACACTTCTTTCTTCTCCCTGACCTTTCCCGTTTTACTGTCTCTCTCACTGGAAGTAATCCAGAGATTGCTACCTTCAAGGTCCTACTTTATTGCTTTATCTGTGCTCCTGAAACTCTGCCTGTGGGATATTAACATCTTCCCTACTGTTCTCAGTTGCTGGTTCCCCCGTTCCAATATTCTGCGCAATTCCTGTGACATTTTGCCCTGCGTCAGGAAACCAATAGTAATGCAAGACTCACATTCAGAAAAATCTTTATGCTCCCTCACCGTGGAATCCTACGGACTACTGCATTCCTCACCTTTGCTCTTGCTCACTTTATCTTCTAATTCTGTGTTCTGCACTCCTTCAAGGTTTCATCACTGGTAACAAACTCTAAAACCTTGCTTTGCGAGAGAGAAATCTTTCAGTTCCTATCTCTATTGGATGGCCACTACTTACAATGCTGTATTCTTGGGATTGTGGGGTATCCATCAGCTGGGATATTAGGAAACTATCAGGAAGAGATGGGCCCTTAGCCATGGTGAGAGCACTGGAAATGAAAGTGGAGCAGAAAGAGGTTATTGACCATCAAAAGGAGATGTATCAAGGCATATCTTATTGCACAGATGGTCTTTAAAGTTGAGTACTTTGCTTCAGTATTTAGCAAGGAAATATAGAGGACCAGGAGATCAGTGCTGAGTGTAGAAATACGTTAGGAAATTTAGAGGTCAAGGAAGAGGAAATGTGGGGCCTCCTAATGAGTATTAAGGTGGCACGTTCCCAGGGCCTGATGGGACTTCCCCCAGATTTTTGATGGAGGAAAGAGACTAGATTGCTGGGCACTTCACCAGTATCTTCATGTCCTCTCTAGCCACAGGCTAGGTTCCAGAGGACTAGCGAGTGGCTAATGTACCTCTATTTAAGAATGGAACAAGAGAAAATCATGGGAACTATAGACCAGTGAGTCTCACATCAGTTGTAGGGAAATTGCTTGAGAAAATTCTTAGGGATAGGATATATGAGTATTTGGAAACCCATGGCCTAATTAGGGAGAGACAGCCTGGCTTTGTACATGGCAAGTCATTCCTTACCAACTTGATTGAGTTTTTTGACAAGGCAATGAGAGAGATTGATCAGGGTAGGGTGGTAGATGTTGTTTTATTGATTTAGTAAGGTGTTTGACAAAGCCCCTCATGGGAGGGTACTCCAAAAGACTAAGATGCATGGGGTCCACAGCTGGCCGTTCGGATTCAAACTGGCTTGCGCATAGAAGACAGTAGTGGTTGAAGGGACTTATTCAAGCTGGAGGTCAGTAAATTACGGTGTTCTGCAGAGATCTGTGCTGAGGCCTCTGCTGTTTATGATGTATAAAAATGATCTGGATGAAAATGTAGATGGGTGGGTTAGTAGGTTTGTGGATGATACCAAGACTGGTGGAATTGTGAATCGTATAGAAGACTGGCAAAGTGCTTCGTCGAGCACCTCCGCTCCGTCCGCCAAAACAGACAGGATCTCCCAGTAGCCACCCACTTCAACTCTGCTTCCCACTCCCATTCAGATATGTCCATACATGGCCTCCTCTACTGCCAAGATGAGGCTAAACTCAGGTTGGAGGAGCAACACCTCATATACCGTCTAGGTAGTCTCCAGCCCCTTGGTATGAACATAGAATTCTCCAACTTCCGTTAATTCCCTCCCCCTCCCTTCCCCTATCCCTATTTCACTCTGCCCCCTCCCCCAGCTGCCTACCACCTCCCTCTTGGTTCCGCCTCCTCCTACAACCCATTGTGTTTTCCCCTATTCTTTCCTCACCTTTCCTGCCTATCACCTCCCTGCCTCTCTTCCCCCACCCCATTATCTTTCCCCTTACTGGTTTTTCACCTGGAACCTACCAGCCTTCTCCTTCCCACCCTCATCCCACCTTCTTTATAGGGCCTCTGCCCCTTCCCCCTACAGTCCTGACGAAGGGTTCTGGCCCGAAACGTCGACCGATCTTTTCCACAGATGCTGCCCGACCTGCTGATCTCCTCCAGCGTGTTGTGAGTGTGGCAAAGAATACAGCGCATATATAGATCAGTTATGGATATGGGCAAAGGAATGACTGATGCAGTTTAACCCAGATAAATGCGAGGTGTTGGACCATGGTAGAGCAAACACAAGGAGACAGTACACTGTTAGGGGCGAGATCCTTACCAGTAATGCTGGACAGAGAGATCTTGGGATCCAAGTTCATATCTCCTTGAAATTGGCTCCACAGGTTGATAAGGTGGTTAAGAAGGCTTATGGAATGCTTGCTTTTATTAGTCAAGGCACTGAGTTCAAAAGTCTAGAAGTTATGTTGCAACTTTATAAAATGCTGGTTTGGTCACATCTGGAGTATTGCATACAGTTCTGGTAACCCCACTATAGGAAGGTTGTTGACGCTTTGGGGAGGGCGCAGAAGAGGTTTACCAGGATGTTGCCTGGTTTAGAGGGCATGTGCTATCATGAGAGGCTGGATAAGCTTGGATTACTTTCTTTGGAGTGCTGGAGGCTGAGGGGAAATCTGATAGATGTTTATAAGATTGAGAGGTATAGATAGAGTGGACAGAGAGTATCTGTTTCCCAGGGTTGAAATGTCCAGTACCAGAGTGCATGCATTGAAGGTGCGAGGGGGTAGATTCAAGGGGGATCTGAGGGGTAGATTTTTTACTCAGAGAGTCATGGATGCCTAGAATGTGCTGTCTGGTATGGTAGTATTGGCAAATACATTAGAGGCTTTTAAGAGACGTTCGGATAGGCACATGGAGGGATATGGACTTGGTGTAGATAGGAGGGATTAGTGTTTGGGTGTTTTGGATTTGCTTTTTAGGTGTTTTGGCACAACATTGAAGGCTGAATGGCCTGTTCCTATGCTGTATTGATCTATGCTCTATGTTCCTGTAGATGGGCTCTGCTCTAGCAGTTGCTTATATTCAAGGAAGTATTTGAATCAAGATGTCATTGCAGCGTAAATTAATCAATTTGTCCTTGTTTTCCAAAGAATTGCAAGTCAGACAACCTTTCCCTCAATGTCAGCAAAACAAAGAGCTAGTTATTGACTTCGGGAAGGAGGATGGTACGCATGCTCCTGTCTTTGTCAATAATGCTGATGTTAAGAGAGTTGACACCTTCAAATTCCTAGGAGTGATCATTACCAATAAGCTGCCTTGGTCGAACCACAAAGATACTACTGCCAAGAAAGCTCACCAATGCCTCTGCTTTGGCAGGAAGCTAAAGAAATTTTGCACGTCCCCACTGACCCTTATCAATTTTTATCAATGCACCATAGAAAGCATCCTATCTAGATGAATCATAGCTTGATAGTGTAGCTACTCTGCCCATGACCATAAGAAACTACTGAGAGTTATGCACACAACTCAGCACATAATAGAAACCATGAACTCTGTCTACACTTCTCACTGTTCCAATAAAACAGCCAATATAATCAAAGACACCACTTACGCTGAACATCCTTTCTTCTCCATATTTCTGTCTGTCAGGCTGAAAGCACATACCACCAGGCTCAAGGACAGCTTCTACCCCATTATAAGGCTATTGAATGTTTCCCTAGTACAATCACATGGACTCTTAACCTCAAATCGATTTTATCTTCTTGCATCTTATTGTCTACCTGCACTGCTCTTCCTTTGTAGCTGTATTGTGCATTCTCTTATTGCTTTATCATTTATTGTGCATTCTCTTATTGCTTTATCATTTATTGTGCATTCTCTTATTGCTTTATCTAGTACTCTCAATGCACTGTGTAATGATTTAATCTGTATGGACACTGTGCAAAATAAGATGTTCACAGTACCTCAGTACATTTGACAATACCATTTTTAGATACCTGAACTAGTTATGACTGAATACTTACCCATTGGAATGCCTTCAGGTTTAGAACTCCGTGCAATTACTGTCGATATGAGACTTTCCAAAAAGACATTTCCTACTTCCTAGGGAAGGCCTTGCAGTAGTAACCTAAACTCATTAACTCAAATTATATAATATGTATAGCTGAAAATGTTCAAGTTCCTTGTCCGTGATCATTTAACACGTGATTGCACCTTCACTGAATAAAGGGTATGCAGACAGGTGTTATTGCACCATATGATGCTTCATCTATCTGAACAATCATATTAGTCTTTTTCTAGCATCTTCCTGCTCTTAATCAACTGCAGTCTTCTCCCATGTGGAATCAAGCAAAACCATGATTTACCAAAGAGGCTGCTGAGCCTCAAAATCATTAGAAGCATTCAGAAATAGAAGTTGCAACTTCAACTACTGTACATTGGATGCACGAATCCCTTTACTTCTCTTTTAGAACGCATATAATCTAAACTCACTAGAAAGCTATGCAAGAAGTTGCAGATGTACATTTCGCATGCTCCTTGATATCATCTCCCACTTGCTGCTACGCAAGTAGACAACATTTCAATATGTATCTGCTATAGCCTCTTCTGTATGTTCAGTTGTTGTTGTCCTCAAAATTCTCTGTGACATAATTGATGTGCAACTTCTCCAGGGGAGTTGACCAATCAACTTCCCTATCCCTCTGCCCAGCTGCAACTTTATAATGTCAGATGTCTTTCCATTTGAAGCACACAACTCCAACCTTGGTGCCCAATCCTTACTGTTCCTGCCTCTGTGTATCTTTCTGCTCCCTCTCCAATCCTCCTTTATATGTTGCACCTGCATAGCATGAGGTGGGTTGATAGGGCTGTATGTCTCTCCAGTCCTGCTCTAGCTTCCCAGAGAAGTCTATGGAATAAGTTGAAAATATTCCAGATGTTGAGATTTAATGAGCTCACCCTGCATGCAAGGAATCTGGGTGAGTGGGCTCCATACTATGAATAACTGACAGGTACTGTATTTAAAGCCCCTTATCAGGAATGTTAGCTGCCAAAGGCTGTAAAAGGCTTTTTAACCATTTTTAAATCTCTCATAGAGGCAACTAAAACTTTTAAAATTGATTTACATAAATTAATAAGTGTATTACATATAAATACACCCACACACATACATGTGTATGTGTATACATGTGTATATATATATGTTGTTGTTCATCGTTGTCGTCGATGAAGACCTCGACACCATGATGATGGTGTCGAGACCAGCGCATGATTTGGATTTAAGTGAGGGAGAGTTGCGCAGCGTCAGCCTCACTCTCCCTTCCCAATTCCCATCTGGATCCAGCGGCAAGACAAAAGACGAGACGGCTGGAGATGGGACTAGGCGCAGTGGATGACCAGGATGTCTTCTGTGTCTTGTCCTGCTCTACACGTTCCACGACGCTTGCAGAGACCGCCTTCTTGACCGTTGGACCTCCCGTTGGTCTTGTCCGCTCAGTCTGCCGGAGTCTGTCTTCACATGCTTGGACAGACAACTCCCTATCTCACCGAGCGTTTGAGACCCGTCAGCTATCCTCACCTGGTTTAGCCTGCTTGTCGAAGCCGTTGCCCGGGGTGTGGCCGCTGTCGCATGCAAACAGCGTGTATATATATATATATATATATATATACATATATATATATATATATATATATATATACACACACACACACACACACACACACATATACTCTGTGTGTGTGTCTTAAAATATCAAAAATTTAAACTTAAAGAACTTAAAGTGAGTGAGGCACTTTTTCCACAGAATTTGAATGATTGGCAATTCTATGTCATTTCTTCCTGACCTAAAATTGAAGGCCAGATGTGAGGAAAAAAAATTCTCATACTCGCTTAGACACGTTGATCTGCCACTGTTGATACCATTTCCAATGATAGAATAGAAACTCAGCGTCTGACAACACATGAAAGTTGTCAGAGAATCATTGGTTCTCATCAAAACCACCAGCAATGTGTCAGGAAAATTCAGTCTAATGGGGTGAGAAGATCACAGTTACTGAGTGTCACAATGTTAGGAAGAGATCACGAGGTATCTAGGTACAGATAGACAGACAATTCCTTGTAATGAAGGAAAAGGGCAGATAGAAAATTACACATCTTCTTCACATATGGGCATCTTTAACAAGCAGTCAAGGGCTAAAAATGAATTACATATTTAATGCTTCTTTTAAGAAGCAATTGTATTTACAGCTGCTGGCACATTTTAATAGAATACCATGTGTAAATAAATGATAATAAATTAACATGAAGTGCATTTAGATGTCTGAACAATTCTCTATATGTATTTTTGATTCCAAGAGCCATTAAATGCATAAGCATGAAGAGACTAACGTTTGCTATTTTACCCTATCTTTTGAGGGACTGGTGGATAGAATATCAACCTTTCTTGAAAAGACCCAAAAATATTAGAGTCAAATCCATAGATGAAGGTAAGGTTTAAATAGATTGTGAAGGAAAGTAACACATGAGTTTTTATATTTTGGTCATGTTAATCCTTTGAATAAAATACAAATAACTGGAAGTTAATATCGTATCAGCATGGTGATCCAATATATCTATATTTCCATCAGTTTAAAAATAAATATCTGATGTTTATCTGCACAACATAAACAGAATTCAGGCAGCATTTATGGAGGAATATAAACAGTCACCATCTCAGCCTGAAAGTTTTCATCAGAAGGGAGGCCAGAAGCCAGAATAAAAATGTAAACATAGAAACATAGAAAACCTACAGCACGATACAGGCCCTTTGGCCCACAAAGCTGTGCCGAACATGTCCTTACCTTAGAACTACCTCGGCTTACCTATAGCCTTCTATTTTTCTAAGCTCCATGTATCCATCCAGGAGCCCCTTAAAAGACCCTATCGTTCCCGCCTCCACCACCATCGCCGGCAGCCCATTCCACGCACTCACCACTCTCTGCATAAAAAAGTTACTCATGACATCTCTTCTGTACCTACTTCCAAGCACCTTAAAACTATACCCTCTCGTGCTAAACACTTCAGTCCTGGGAAAAAGCCTCTGACTATCCACATGATCAATGCCTCTCATTATCTTGTACACCTCTATCAGGTCACCTCTCATCCTCCGTCGCTCCAAGGAGAAAATTTCTATGGTTTCCACGTCCTTCCTATAGTGAGGTGACCAGAACTGAGCACAGTACTCCAAGTGAGGTCTGACCAGAGTCCTATATAGCTGCAACATTACCTCTCGGCGCTTAAACTCAATCCCACGATTGATGAAGGCCAATGCACCGTATGCCTTCTTAACCACAGAGTCAACTGGCATAGCAGCTTTGAGTGCCCTATGGACTCAGACCCCAAGGTCCCTCTGATCCTTCAGACTGCCAAGAGTCTTGCCATTAATACTATATTCTGCCATCATATTTGACCTACCAAAATGAATCACCTCACACTCACTACATCTGCCACTTCTCAGCCAAGTTTTGCATCCTATCAATGTCCCGCTGTAACCCCTGACAGCCCTCCACACTATCCACAACACCCCCAACCTTTGTATCATCAGCAAACTTGCTAACCCATCCCTTCACTTCCTCATCCAGGTCATTTATAAAAATCACAAAGAGTAGGGGTCCCAGAACAGATCCCTGAGGCACACAACTGGTCACCGGCCTCCATGTAGAATATGACCCGTCTATAACCACCCTTTGCCTTCTGTGGGCAAGCCAGTTCTGGATCCACAAAGCAATGTCCCCTTGGATCCCATGCCTCCTTACTTTCTCAATAAGCCTTACATGGGGTACCATCAAATGCATTGCTAAAATCCATATACACTACATCTACTGCTCTACCTTCATCAAAGTGTTTAGTCACATCCTTGAAAAATTTAATCAGGCTCATAAGGCACAAACTGCCTTTCACAAAGCCATGCTGACTATTCCAAATCATATTATGCCTCTCCAAATGTTCATACATCCCGCCTCTCAGCATCTTCTCCATCAGCTTACTGAAGTAAGACTCACTGGTCTATAATTTCCTGGGCTATCCTTACTCCCTTTCTTGAATAAGGGAACAACATCTGCAATCTTCCAATCTTCCAGAACCTCTCCCGTCCTCATTGATGATGTAAAGATCAGTGCCAGAGGCTCAGCAATCTGCTCCCTCGCTTCCCACAGTAGCCTGGGGTACATCCTGTCCGGTCCCGGTGACTCATCCAACTTGATGCTTTCCAAAAGCTCCAGCACATCCTTTTACTTAATACCTACATGCTCAAGCTTTTCAGTCCACTGCAAGTCATCCCTACAGTTGCCAAGATCCTTTCCATGGTGATTACTGAAGTAAAGTATTCATTAAGTACCTCTGCCAGCTCCTGCAGTTCCGTACACACTTTTCCTCTGTCACACTTGATTGGTCTTATTCTCTCACATCTTATCCTCTTGCTCTTCACATACTTGTAGAATGCCTTGGGGTTTTCCTTAATCCTGTCCACCAAGGCCTTCTCATGGCCCCTTCTGGCTCTCCTAATTTCATTCTTAAGCTCCTTCCTGCTAGCCATCTAATCTTCTAGATCTCTATCATTACCTAGTTTTTTTAACCTTTCGTAAGCTCTTCTTCTTGACTAGATTTACAACAGCCTTTGTACACTACTGTTCCTGTAGCCTACCATCCTTTCCTTGTCTTATTGAAACATATCTACGCAGATCCCCACGCAAATATCCCCTGAACATTTGCCACATTTCTTCCAAGCGTTTCCCTGAGAACATCCCTTTCCAATTTATGCCTCCAAGTTTCTGCCTGATAGCCTTACTCCAATTAAACGTTTCCCTAACTTGTCTGTCCCTATCCCTCTCCAATGCTATGGTAAAGGAGATAGAATTGTGATCACTATCTCCAAAATGCTCTCCCACTGAGAGACCTGACCAGGTTCATTTCCCAATACCAGATCAAGGACAGCCTCTCCTCTTGAAGACTTATCTACATATTGTATCAAGAAACCTTCCTGAACACACCTAATAAACTCCACCCCATCTAAACCCCTTGCTCTAGGGAGACACCAATCAATATTTGGGAAATTAAAATCTCCCATCACAACAACCCCGTTATTATTACTACTTCCAGAATCTGTCACCCTATCTGCTCCTCGATGTCCCTGTTATATTGGGTGGTCTATAAAAAACACCCAATAGAGTTATTGACCCCTTCCTATTCCTAACTTCCACCCACAGAGACTCCATAGACAACGCCTCCGTGACTTCCTCCTTTTCTGCAGCCGTGACACTATCAGTGCAGAAGTTGCACTTTGTTCAAGGAGGTCCTGAGCACATCCTTCAATCTTTACCACTGCTGTCCTGGAAATCTGCCCTAGCACTGTTTTGGAGTCTGGTGTCAGGCATGCAAATAACAAGACCTGTCTAATGTAGCTTAGTGCAACTAGGACTCAGTGCTGGGTTTGATGGCCTGGGAGAGAATTTAATTATTTTGCTTATCCTTTTTAGAAGAGTTCACAGAGTTTGCAGAGACAGCATTGGTGGTATTTTTCCACTTTCTTGAGATGCCCGCTCTGGATAGCCTAAGTCCAAAAACATTTGGCAGGTATGGATTGCTGTTGCCAAGTAGACCATAACTTTTCTGCCAGCTCTGAGGTCTTTTCCACAGTTGACAAAAGGCTGTACTGAAGCATTGAAGGTGGTACTGATATATCATCAATGGCTGTCTACCTAAATACTTTGTTAATCACTCTTTTTCTGGTAAATGATCATCACAAGCAATAGCATGTAACTTCCCTTTAGACTCGAAGACAATTTGATGCTGCAGAACCGAGGCGAGGTGAGGCTGCAAGTCCATCACCGGGGGTGAAGAAGACCTGAGTTTCCATTGATTGAAATGATGTGCTGAATGGAAAAGGTTGGGTACAAGCTGAGGTCCTGGCCCCAGAGCGTATCAAAGCGATTGAACCGATGTTTGGATGAAGATTTAAGGGATAGGCCAGATTGAAAAGGTCAGGGATCTGGGGCCCAAAGCGAGGGATGGGCCAATTCAGCTCGCTGCTCCTTGACATCTACCCGGCCTTGTGCTCAGACTCACTGTAAACTTCAGAACACTATTTGCTTGTGTTCATTGTTTGCATGATTTGTGTTCTTTTTCTGCAAATTGGGTGTTTGACTGTCTTTTTTGTGGCTGCCTGTAAAGAAACAAATCTCATGGTTGTATAATGTATACATACTTTGACAAAAAATGTACTTTGAACGTATTTTTCACAATCTTGCGATGTTGTCAGATAGCCTCAGGGGTAGGTTGATAAGAGACCTTTGTCTTGTATATGTTGAGTGTGAGGGCCATTTTTTGTGCTTTAGTGATTGTCAACAAAGGCTTAGAGCTTGGCGTCTGTGTGAGAACAGATGCATGCACCATCTGCAGGTTGACTACTGTGGTTTGGATGGTTTTGGTTGTAGAGTGTAGTTGCCATAGGTTGAACAGTTTTCTCGTAGTTCTGAAGATTAACAACACTCCTGTGGGAAGTTTGTTGGAGGTGAAGTATAACATTTCAGCAAGAAATGTGGAGAAAACACTGAGACAATGATGTTGCTTTGCTTGAAACTGGCCTTCACTGAGATTTGTTCTGTATTGGCTTAATGGTAAGTATTGTGATTTGCATGCTTTTGTGGAGCAAAACTAATGATGGAGATGAATTACTGTCAGCAACCAAATTTGAAGGAGGAGTTCCATTGCCACTCACAATGTAAGGCAAGGAATATTACTGTTGATCTCTATATTCTTCTTAGAGTTGTTGTGCAGCAGCGTCCAGCTCCATTGATCTAGATTCTTGGTTGGTGCAACTGTAACGAAACCCAATTTCCCTCGGGATCAATAAAGTATGTCTGTCTGTCTTTCTGAGATCGACAGTGAAATTTAGGGGGCAGCACTTTGGCCACTGGGAGGAGATGGTTCAGAGGGACTATACTTATTTCCCCTGTGGCCTGGCATGGAAACAGCTACAACAATTGGACCTCTCTCCTTTCTTGAAGATAGTTATAATTACAGCACCTTGGAAGTCATTAGTATATCAGAAACGCTTCACATTACCATAGAGATTGTGTTTACTAGAAATGAATGATCTTAGTATAAGAACTCTAGCAATGACAAATAAACTCTTTTCAGACTTTCAGCCAGGTACAGGTATCAATTAGAACCACATTTCAATGACAAACTCCACCACCTTCATCAAGGATGATGCCTCGGCATGTCTAGTCTGGTTGTATTTATACCCCATCATTTGTCCATCATGACTGGTTAGACCTCTTCCAATCAGGTTTCCGCTCTCCCGCCTTCTTTACAATCGAATTCCTTTGTCTTTATTAAAAGGAAGCCATTGAAATAAAACTAGGGGAAAAGAATTTTAACAAAGACGGAGGTCTCGCTCTAAGTAAGAACTGGAATTTGATTGTAAACAAGGAGTAAGAGCAGAAACCCGATTGCATGAGGACTAACCAGTCAGGAGGGATGGACAATGGGGATAAAAATACCACCAGACTAGACATTCCCAGGCATCATCCCTGATGAAGATGGCAAAGTTCGCAACAGAAACTTTGGTTATAATTGATACCTGTACCCACTTAGAAGCCCAAGATGAGTTCATTCATCATATACCCCGGGAAAGCACTAGATCCTTTTTTCAAACTCTCGCATTAGTTTGCAGTAAACAAATGTTATGAACTTCAAAACTAAAAAGCAAACATTTAAAAGGCAATTCTCACCTAAATGTTATCTTTTTATAAAAAAAAAGCTTACTGCAGTGTCAACTTTTTTTAGAACTAGTATCTTGGAACTGAAAGAAATACCGAATGAAATGTCTTTAGCCCTCAAAGTCCATTCTTTGCAGTCAATCTGTTGCACAAGTTGTAACATTGAATATGAAAACCAGTACATTGATGACTGCATTGGTGCTGCTTCATGCACCCATGCTGAGCTCATCAATTTCATCAACTTTGCCTCCAACTTCCACCCTGCCTTTAAATTTCTCAATCTATCTACCACCATCTCTGGAGACAAAACGTCTACCAGTATCTTTTATAAAGCTAACAATTCCCACAGTTATCTTGACTACACCTCTTGTCACCCTGCCTCCTGTACAAATATTATTTCCTTTTCTCAGTTCCTTCGCCTCTGCCACATCTGTTCCCAGAATGTAGATGTCCTCCTCCTTCAAAAAACAGTATTTCCCTTCCTCACCATTGATACTGCCTTCACCCGCATCTCCTCCATTTCCCAAACCACCCATGAGCCCTCACATCCAACATATTATTCTCCGCTACTTCTGCCATGTCCAAAGGGATCCTACTACTAAAAATATCTTCATCTTCCCCCCCCCCATGCTTTCTACAGGGATAGCTCCCTCAGTGATTCCCTTGTCCATTGATCCCTCCCCACTAACTTCCCTCCTGGCACTTACCCCTGCAAGCAGCAAAATGCTCCACCTGCCCATCCATCTCTCCCTCACCTCCATTCAGGGCTCCAAACAGTATTTCCAGCTGAGGAAATACTTCCTCTGTGAATCTGCTGGGGTTGTCTATTGTGTCTGGTACTCCCGATGTGACAACCTCTACATTGGTGAGACCCGTCGTAGATTGCGAACCCGCTTCCATCCGCCAAAAGCAGAACTTCCTGGTTGTCAACATTTTAATTCCCATTCCCATTCTGGCACACTGCGGCATGGTCTCCTCTTGTGCCATGATGAGGGCACCCTTAAGGTGGAGTAGCAATATTTTATATTCCGTCTAGGTAGCCTCCAACCTGGCGGCATGAATATTGATTTCTCCTGGTAAAAATAAATTGAATCTCCCCACCCCTCCCCTTTTATTCCCCACTGTGGCATCTTAACACTTCTCAATCGCTTATCATTTCCCCCTGGATCCCCTCCTCCTTCCCTTTCCCCTGTGGTCCACTCTCCTCTCCTGCCAGATTCCTTTCACCACAGCCCTTTACCTTTCCTGCCTACTTGGCTTCACCTATCACCTTCCCCTTTCCCCAAATTTTTATTCTGGCATCTTCCCCCTTCCTTTCCAATCCAGAAGAAGGGGCTCAGCATGAAATTTCAACTGTTTATTCATTTCCATAGATGCTGCCTGACCTGCTGAGTTCCTCCAGCATTTTATGCGTAACTTTGGATTTCCAGCATCTGCAGAATTTCTCATGTTTAGGAGGAAATAATTTCAATTTTGCAACGAGTTGTCTGCACCCAGAACAAAATTTTCTGTAGTTAGAAAGACTGTCAGGAAGGGCAGGCAGATGACAGGACAAAATTGCAGCCAACAGGGTGAGTATCAGTGCATTAGGGATGCAAAATCAAAAAAGAGTAGCAAATGCAGCACATAAAAGGTTATATCTCAATGCACAGAGTATAAGGAATAAGGTGGATGATCTTGTTGCACTATTACAGATTGTCAGGTATGATGTTGTGGCATCACTGAATAATGCTGAAGGATGGTTGTAGTTGGGAGCTGAATGTCCAAAATTACATGCTGTATTGAAGGGACAGGAAGGTAGGCAGAGGAGGTGGCGAGGCTTTGCTGGTAAAGAATGGCATCAAATCAGTAGAAAGTTGTGACATAGGACTGGAAGATGTTGAATCCTTGTGGGTTGAGTTCAGAAAATGTAAGGGTAAAAGGACCTTGATGCAGTTATATACAGGCCTCCCAACAGTAGCTGGGATGTGGGCCACAGATTACAAAGGGAAATAGAAAAGGCGTGTCAAAATGGCATGAGAGATTTTGACATGCAGATTGAGAAAATTCAAGTTGGTAATGGATCTCAAAAGAGTGAGTTTGTTGAATGCCTAAGAGGTAGCTTTTTTAAAGCAGTTTGTCATTGAGCCTACTAGGGGATCAGCTATACTGGATTGGGTATTATGTAATGAACCAGAGGCAATTAGGGAGCTTCAGGTAAAAGAACCCTTACGAACCAGTGATCATAATATGATTGAGTTCAATTTGAAATTTGATAGTTCTTCATTTGACTTCTTACAGTTGTTGGTGAGAGGTTTTCATTCTCTTGCTGTTGGTGTCAGTTATGTGTGTTTGTGTTCAAAAAGCAGCGATTTTCATTACTAATAGTTGGCAAGGAATAAGCAGTAAGAAAGTTCAAAACTGTTTTGCTCACTGTGGTTTCAAGCATTCAGACATGGAGGTGCCAGAAACAGCCGGGAGCCAAAATGATTCCTCTACTTCAACAAGTTAGAAACTATAAAAAATTTGAATAATTTGAAGGTATCGACAATTGTCCTGAATGTCACACTGAAAATGATGATTTGGAAGATGCAATCGTTGACAGCATTATATGAAGCCAGTTCATTACCTGTACTAGGTGTCTGCACTGATTTTGTTCATTTACAGTCAAAAGAATATGATGTGTATAAATTCCTCAGTCGATGAGTATTATACACAGTTTTATAGTACAGTACCGCAGTAGTATTGGTAGTGTTCTGATTTGTTCTGTATTTCATTAAATACATAGCTTGTTATTCAGTTTGTCTGCTTTATACTGTTTTAAGTATTTCCATTAAACTTTGGCTGACTGGGGCCAGCCGCTTAATTGGGCCAAACTGTACTGGACCCATTGTGTCCCAAATTAACCAAAATCTAGTGCATTTACAATGCTTGATATGAAAGAGGACGTGATATTTTCTGTGTTTCTCTATAAAGTTATAAAATGCTCTACTTCTCTGAATGTTTTATATATCATTAGAAATACCCCTTCATTTTGCTTCCTCCCATCGCTCCCCACCCCTTCTCCAACCTTCCAGCAGCCATTTCCCAAAAGAATAATTTTCTGGTAAATCTCATGATACGAGTAAAGAAATACAGAATCTTATTGGAGCCCAGTGGAGCCATTCATCCCATGAAAAGAGACACAGTTGTTAATTAGAGCAAGTCCTAATAGAAACTGTAGATGCCCCATGTATCGTGTAGATATTCCTTAGGACCTCTCAGTCCATGAGATCTAATGAAAAGCAAATCACCTCACTGTCTTGTGAATTTCAGTGTGTGAATTATTGACCAATATCATGTATAAACCTTACAATACGCTGGAGGAACTCAGCAGGTCGGGCAGCATCCATGGAAATGATCAGTCAACGTTCCAGCCCGAAACATTGACTGATCATTTCCATGGATGCTGCCCGACCTGCTGAGTTTCTCCAGCATGTTGTGAGTGTTGCTTTGACCTCAGCATCTGCAGAGTATTTTGTGGTTATGTATAAACCTAATTATCATGTTATTGCCTTTATTAAATTAAAAATGTAAGATGAACTACACTTAGAAAGCTGTTGACTAGTTTTATTGTGGATAAGCAACACACACAAAATGCTGGTGGAACGCAGCAGGCCAGGCAGTATCTATAGGAAGAAGTACAGTCAACGTTTCGGGCCGAGACCCTTCGTCAGGACGCAAGATCTTCCATTTGCAGAGCCCAGAGCCTGCTGGCTCCGAAGCTAGCAGGCATGAACTTCAGATTGCGGACCCCACTGTCGACCTTGGTGGCTCTACCAACCCAGGGCATATTCAAAACCCGGACTCCAGCACCATCAATGCAGGTTCCAATGACCATGGATACCTTCAAAGTGATTGCACAACCTCCAGCCTTGAACTCCAGGCCGGGTCTTTATGTGCTGCTATTGTGACTCCCGTCTCCCCTTCCCCCACCACCACTCTGCAACCCCGTCTCCCTCAGATCCCATCATCAGCTCCTGGACCCTCAGAGGCTCCATCTTCCTCTCACCCCAACCCTCCCCTCTCCACTGACACTTCCAGCCTCCCTTCCCCCTCTGATCCCAGCTCTCCCTCTGTGCCGGGTCTTTACCATCCGCTCCAACCTTCAACTCTCTGGGTCAGAGTGCTCTGTCCTCACTAAGGGCCTTACCTTTGTCCCCCTTCGCCCACACCTCAGCGAGTCAGGACATCAACCGTCGCCTTCACCACACCTTGTTCCAATTCCAACCTCACTCCTTCTGAACGCTCTGCTCTCCACTTTCTCCACACCAATCCTAACCTTACTATAAAATCCACTGATAAGGGGGACGCTGTTGTAGTCTGACATACTGACCTCTACCTTGCCGAGGCACAGCGACAACTCGCTGATACCTCCTCTTACTTACCCCTCGATCATGAACCCACTAAGGAGCACCAGGCCATTGTCTCCCACACCATCACCAACCTTATCAGCTCTGGAGATCTCCCATCCACTGCCACCAACCTCACAGTTCCCACACCCAGCACTTCCCA
This sequence comes from Mobula birostris, assembly GCF_030028105.1. Lineage (NCBI taxonomy): Eukaryota > Metazoa > Chordata > Chondrichthyes > Myliobatiformes > Myliobatidae > Mobula > Mobula birostris. Next base: position 95,146,113 of record NC_092381.1, read on the forward strand.
TTTCTACCTCCTACCCCAGTCCTGATGAAGGGTCTCAGCCCGAAACGTTGACTGTACTTCTTCCTATAGATGCTGCCTGGCCTGCTGCGTTCACCAGCATTTTGTGTGTGTTGCTTGAATTTCCAGCATCTGCAGATTTCCTTGTGTTTGTGTTATTATGGATAACTCTGCTTTTGTAGTTATCAATGACGTAGAGTCATAAAAAAGTACAGCACAGATACAGGCCCTTCAACCCATCTAGTCCATGCTGAAACATTTAAACTGCCTATGCCCTTTGACCTGCACCAGGACTATAGCTCGGTACACGTCCCATCCAAACTTCTCTTAAACAATGAAATTGAGCTCACATGCACCACTTTTGCAGGAAGCTCATTCCACATTCTCACAACTTTCTAAGTGAAGAAGCTTCTCCTCATGTTCCCCTTAAAGTTTTCACCCTTCACCCTTAACCCATGACCTCTAGTTGTAGTCCCACCTAATCTCAGTGGGAAAAGCCTGCTTGCATTTACCCTATCTGTACACCTCCTAATTTTATATATCTCTATCAAATCTCCCCTCAGTCTTCTACGTTTCAAGAAATTAAGTCCTAACCTATTTAAACTTTCCTTGTAACTCAGGTCCTCCAGACTCTGTACTCTTTCAAACCTAGTTATATCTTTCTTGTAGTTAGGTGACCAAAACTGCACACAATATTCCAGATTCAATTGTAGTGTCTTATACAACTTCAACATAAAATCCCATTTCCTGTACTCAGTACTTTGATTTATGAAGGCCAGTGTGCCAAAAGCTTTCTTTATGGCCCTTTCTACCTGTGACACCACTTTCAATGAAATTTGGACCTGTATTCTCAGAACCCTTTGTTCTACTGCGCTCCTCTACCATTCACTGTGTAAGACCTTCCCTGTTTGGTCCTACTGAAGTGCAACACCTCGCATTTGTCAGCATTAAGTTCTATCTGCCAATTTTCAGCCCATTTTTCAGCTAGTCTAGATCCTGCTTCAATCCATGATAGCCTTCCTCACTGTTCACTATACTCCCAATCTTGGTGTCATCCGCAAATTTGCTGATCTAGTTAACTGCATTATTATTATCCAGGTCTTTGATATAGATGACAAACAACAACAGACCCAGCACTGATCCCTGCAGGACACCACTAGTCACAGACCTCTAGTCAGAGAGGTAATTATTTATTATTACTCTCTGGCTTCTCCCCCAAAGCCAGTGTCTAATCCAATTTGCTACCTCACCTTGAATGCTGAGAGACTGAACCTTCTTGACCAATCTCCCTTCTAGGACCCTGTCAAATGCCTTGCTGAAGTCTATGTAGAGAACATCCACTGCCTTGCCTTCATCAATTTTCTTGGTAACTTCCTCAAAAAGCCTCTATAAGATTGGTTAGACATGACCTACCACACACAAAGTCATGCTGACTATCCTTAATCAGTCCATGTCTACACAAATACTCATATATCTGGTCCCTTACAATACCTTCCAATGACTTTCCCACTGTTGATATCAGGCACACCGGCCTATAATTTCCTGGTTTAGTTTTAGATCTTTCTTAACAGTGCAACAACATTGGCAATCCTCCAATCCTCTGGTACCTCGCCTGTTCCTAAAGATGATTTAAAAATCTCTGCTGTTGCCCCAGCCATTTCTGTACCTGCCTCCTGCAGGCTCCAAGGGAACACCTTGTCAGGACCTAGGGATTTATCAGGACAGCAAACACCTCCTCTGTAATCTGTATATGGTCCATGAAGTTGATTCCTCTTTTTCCTCACTTCTATAGACCCTGTGCCTGCCTCCTGAGTAAATACAGATGCAAAAAATACAAAAGAACTGGGCTGAGAAGTGGCAGATGGAGTTCACCCAGATAAGTGTGAGGTAGTTCATTTTGGTAGGTCAAATATGATGGCAGAATATAGCATTAATAGTAAGACTCTTGGCAGCATGGAGGATCAGAGGGATCCTGGGATTCGAGTCCATAGGACACTCAAAGCTGCTACGCAGGTTGACTCCGTGGTTAAGAAGGTATACAGTGCATTGGCCTTTATCAATTGTGGGATTGAGTTTAGGAGCCGAGAAGTAACGTTGCAGCTATATAGAACCCTGGTTAGACCCCACTTGGAGTACTGTTCTCAATTCTGGTCGCCTCACTACAGGAACGATGTGGAAACCATTGAAAGGGTTCAGAGGAGATTTACAAGGATGTTGCCTGGATTGGGGAGCATAGGTTGAGTGAACTTGGCCTTTTCTCCTTGGAGCGACGGAGGATGAGAGGTGACTTGACAGAGGTGTATAAGATAATGAGAGGCATTGATCATGTGGATAGTCAGAGGCTTTTCCCCAGGGGCTGAAATGGCTAGCATGAGAGGGCACAGTTTTAAGGTGCTTGGAAGCAGGTACAGAGGAGATATCAGGGGTAAGTTTTTTACGCAGAGAGTGGTGAGTGCTGCTGGTGGCGTTGGTGGAGGCGGAAGCGAGACTCCTGGATGGCTACCTGGGGCTTAGGAAAATAGAGGGCTATGGGTAAAGCCTCGGTAGTTCTAAGGTAGGGATATGTTCGGCACCGCTTTATGGTTTCTATATTTCTATGTTTCTATTTGAGATCTCACCCATCTCTTTTGGCTCCACACATGGATTACTGTTCTGATCTTCCAGAGGGCCAATTATGTTGCTTACAATCCTTTTGCTTTTAATATATCTGTAGAATCCCCTAGGATTCTCCTTCACCTTGTTTGCCAGGGCAACCTCATGCCTTCATTTAGCCCTCTTGTTTCCTGTAAGTGTTTCTTGCATTTCTTAAGCATCCCATTTGTTCCTGTCTGCCTGTACCTGCAGTACACTTGCTTTTTTTTTATTTAACCAGGGCCTCAATATCTCTTGAAAACCAAAGGTTTCTTATACCTGGTATCTTGACCCTTTATTCTGACAGGCACATATAATCTTTGTACTCCCAGATTTTCACTTTTGAAGGCCTGCCACTTACCAAGTACACCTTTGCTAGAAAACAACCTGTCCACACTTGCCAGGTGGTCTCTGATACGATCAGAATTGACCTTTCTCCAATTTGGAATCTCAACCCGAGGATCAGACTTATCTTTTTTGCATACTTACTTTGAGACTAATGGCATTGTGATCACTAGACTTTCAAACTTATTTACATCTTTCCTGTAAAAAGTTGACCGAAACTGCACACAATACTCCAATTGTCTGTGTCATTTTTTTCCATAGCATCTAGGAATATTGGCTGAGAAGAAAATTAGTCACAAATATACAGTAACTCCAGTTGAAATCGGTTACTGCATGAAATTAACAGGATGTTGAGCACTTAAGTGCATTTTATTCCATTTTATACGAAAAACAGAATCTACTAGAACTGGGAAATAAAGGTAACATCAGTAGGGAGAGGAAAAAGTTGATGATTCCATTCAAGGCCCTTTCAACTAATGAACATCATGTTATGAAGGGCCCTTGACCTGAATATCAACTCAGATTTTCACTCAAGGATACTACTCAAGGAGGCCCACCAGAGCCTTTACTTCCTGAGAAAATTAAAGAAATTTGACCTGTCCCCTAAAACCCTCACTCAGTTTTATAGATGCACCGTAAAAAGCATTCTTCTAGGGTGCATCACAACCTGGTATGGAAGTTGTCCTGTCCAAGACCGAAAGAAGCTGCAGAAAATCGTGCAACACGGTGCAGCACATCACACAAACGAATCTTCCGTCCTTGGATTCACTTTACACCGCACGCTGTTGGAGCAGTGCTGCCAGGATAATCAAGGACACGACCCACCCAGCCAACACACTTTTCGTCTCTCTTCCCTCCGGGTGAAGGGTCAGGAGCTTGAAGACCTGTACGGCCAGATTTGGGAACAGCTTCTTTCCAATTGTGATAAGACTGAATGGATCCTGACCCGGATCTGGGCCGTACCCTCCAAATATCTGGACCTGCCTCTCATTTATTTTGCACTACCTTACTTCCCATTTTTCTATATTCTATTTATGATTTATATATATTTTTAATATTTACTAATTTTAACTATTTTTAATATTTTTAATATTTAATATTTGTAATCCAGGGAGTGTGAAGCGCAGAATCAAATATCTCTGTGATGATTGTATGTTCTAGTACCAATTGTGTGGCGACAATAAAGTATAAAGTATACTTTATCTGGTGAGTGCTTCCAGCATTCTTTGTGCATGGATTTACAGATTCTGCAGCTCTTTTGTTTCTATTGTTTTGTTTTTTCTTTTATTTGTTAGGAACAAACTAAATCAGAACTTGAACTCCATCTTTATCTTGATATGCACTCAAATCCACTTTATTGGGCATATCTGTACTCATTAATGCAAATAGCTAATCAGCCAATCATGTGGCAGCAACTCAATGCATAAAAGCATGCAGACATTGTCAAGAGATTCAGTTGTTGATCAGCCCAACCAGTTACTTTGACTGTGGAATGATTGTTGAGGCCAGATGGGACAGTTTGAGCATCTCAGAAACTGCTGATCTGGGATTTTCACATATAATAGTCTAAAATAGTCTAGAATTTACAAAGACTGGTGTGAAAATAAGAAAAAATCCAGTGAGCAGCAGTTTTGTGGGTGAAAACACCTTGTTAATGAGAGAGGTCAGAGGAGAATGCCCATACTGGTCCACTCAGTGGAGAAGATCATTGGCAGTCAGGTTCCAATATTAAGCGACCTGTTCATTTCCAGAATGAAGAAAAGTGCTGGAAAAATTATTGCTGACTCCACCCACCCTACAAGTCACCTCCTCACCAAATTGCTACCAGGGAGACTCCATCACCACCAAGACTACACGTAATCTCCAAAGCTTCTTTCCTGTTGCTCTCCAGATTCTCAACAAAACCCACTTGGGTGTAATACCCAAAATGTCCCTGCACAACATCTGTTAAATGGCCTTTCCTGCTCTCCTTGTCTGTTGATAATGGTTTACTCTGTTCATGTGTTCACAATTTGTTTAGGTTTGATTATTGACATTTGTACTAATTGTTAATTGCTCATGGCTGTTTGCACTATTGTTTTGTAAATTGGTGGTTGCTGTTGTGTTGCCTGTGTTTTATAATTGGCACTGAACCTCAATCAATTCTGGCGTGTTTCACATACTGGCAATAAAGTGGCCCCAGATTCCGATATAGAAAGTGGGGGGGGCATAATTTTAAAACAATTGGAAGAAAGTTCAGGGGGATGTCAGAGGTCATTTTTACACAGAGTGCCCTGCAGGGGTAGTGGTAGTGGTAGTGGCAGATACATTAGGGGCACTTAAGAAACTCTTACATAAGCATCTGGGTGATAGAAAAATAGAATGCTATATAGGAGGGATTGATCGATCTTAGAGTAGGCAAGAGGGTCTGTACAAAAGCATATAATTCAGACAACAGTCATAGAATCATTTCAAGTGTGTATAAGGGTTTGTCAAATCTTAAAACACATTCAACTTCATACATTGAAACAAAATGGGAGAAGGAAGGAGGGATAATTATATCTGAGGAAGTCTGGACAATAATATGGAGGTATCAATGTAAGTATACCAGTTCACAGAAATGGAGGGAGTTCAGGTGGAAAACCTTAATAAGATATTTTATTACACCCTCTCAGAAATCCCATTATAATAGTAACCCCCCTGTTTTCTGGAGAAATTGTGGAAATCAAAATGCAAACCGTTATCATATTTTCTGGGAATGCCCCGTTATCAAAGACTATTGGAGTAGGATACATAATGCCCTACAAGACATCTTTAAATGTGAAATACCCTTAGGGAGTAAGACCATATATTTTGGGTATATACCTCAAGAATGGTTAAAAAGAGATAAATATTTAATGAATGTACTGCTGGTGGCTGGTAAAAAGACCCTTACCAGGAAATGGTTATCACAGGAGAGCCCAACTTTAAATGTATGGATGGAAATTACAACGGAGATTTACAAAATGGAGAAGATAACAGCATTTGTTAATTATAAGTTGGAACAATTTTATTCATACTGGAAAAAATGGTTTAACTACATAACACCTCATAGGCCTGATTTTATTCTCACATCAATGAATATGTTGTAAAAAAAGATCACTCCCTCCTCTGTACATAGTTTTCTTCTTTCGATTGTCCTTCCTTTCCTCTCCTTTCTATAAGTGTATCGTATACCTCAGATAAATATTATGTGGAGATTTGTGACAAATATGATTATATGATATATATGTACAGTATCTGAAATACATCTTATGGAAATGTTTGATGATGAAATTCAATAAAAAATAAATTACAAAAAAAGGGTCGGTACAGTGCTATAATGTTCTACTCATTTCAGCCACTCTCTCTGATAATGTGTCACTGTGACCTCTACGTTCTTCTCTCCGCAGTTACTCTACCCAATTTCATAATTTTAGAGTCCTGTTTTAGATTTCCCTTTAGCTTTAAAAATTCATGAGAAAAGAAACTCAATCTGATCATCCTTTCCTGATATTTCTAAATCCTCACCATCTGAATGTCATCTTTGCATAACTTCTTTGTACCCTTTCCAGTGACTTTATTTTATTTTCAGTTTTGGCAATCTGAAAGCATGTAGATTTCACTTCAGCTTCCCTGAAATAAACTCATGTTTTATGCCTCAGTGACTTCTACCAGAACTTTTAATGATCTATTACTATTCCAAGATTTCTTTGTTCCTCTATCCTGTTGCGTCTCGAACCTTCCAAGTAACATACTATTTCTCTGTTCTTCTAACCAAACTAATACAACCTTCTATTGCACTTACAAATTATTTGCCCATTCTGCAGGCTAATTGATATTATCCTTTATACTGTTGCAGTCCTCTTCAGTGTTAACTATTCCCCATGCTCAACAATGGTTTCACTCAAAATACTTCATGGCAGAATTAACAATACCTCATATAACTAGGAAAGTCTTATCTTTATTCATTTTTTGGTACCTGGGCAGAAACAGAATTAATGTTTCAGAATGGACAACCCTTCATCTTGGACTGTAATGCTAAAAATATATTTTTTCAACTTCACTCAAATTATGTTATAATTATCTGAAGTAAAAGCAGAAACCTTGGCCAATGTGTCCAACTCTGTTTCCCCTCACAGATGCATCCTGGCCTGCTGAGTTCCCCAACATTTTCTGCTTTTATTTCAGACAATTTTGGGATATCAATTGAATGAAGTTGTTAACTATGTTTTTCTTAATGTCATATGATTTAACATTAATATTCAATTAAATATTTGAGACGTTGAGGAAAGAACTGATGAAAATCCAAACTAGATGTTGAAGGAGCTTATTCTCAGTTCAAATTGATATTCCTTTTGCCAAACCAAGGATAAAGAAAGGATTGGGCCAGGAATTTTTTGACCTACATTTACTCAGGGAATTAGTACAACTGGGCCTTTTCAAATGCTTCAGTGGCAGCCACCTATGTCGAGTCTAATATATGAGCCAAGCTCTTTAGTGGCAAGAAAGCCTCAGAAGGTGAAAAATAGAAAGACTCTCCTGTACCACATCTGTTCAGAATCTGGGAATGTTTTCGGATGTTTTTTGAAATACCAGTAAACGCTGCCCACGAGCTCTATTGAGGCACTTGTGGGCACCAGGTTTGTACAGTCCATCTTTTTTTTTCTCTATTGCTTTTACATGTATAGGTCCATTTATAATTATCTCAGCTTTTATTAGTGTCATCTCGGGAGCTTTTTTGTATTTGAGATGTTTCAATAATGAGAAATCTCATTTAAAAGTACCTATTTTCTGTCTAATTGTAATGAAATATGGGCCAATTCTTAAATAAAACCAATCTGTTCTACAAAATAAGTGTCAGCTTTTCAACAACAGGTACAACGTTTTCTTTAATTTTCCATTTTTTCTCTCGTGAAGACAATAATTTATACCCTAGTGTGTTTCCATAAAGCAATCCCAGCTGTCTTGTTACTTGCCATACTGGCCATGTGGTTGTCTGGACTGTATGAGGTGCCAAATAGCTTTGGCAAATCAAACGTCCCTCTACTTTCTATGGAATGTTTTAAATACCCAAAAGGGAAAATTGAGCAAAATGCTCTTTAATTCAGAGTGTATTGATTGTATTTTTGTTAGTTGACTTTCTTGAGGCAAAGTTATACAACAAAACTTGGAGCATGTGGAAACATGACTACGCTGCAGATTATTACCCAGAATATAACATATGAAGGATGCAGTATTACGTCCAAGAATACAACAGTAATTTAGGGGTCAGACAGATGACTATGTCTGATATTAAACAGTAAAAGTTGACTATATCTTAAGCATGTTCTTAAGGTGAAGCAACTTTAATTCAAGACATACAATTCAAACTGAAATTCTCTAACCATTATGAAATGAAGTTAAAATGCAAATATTGAAAAGCTGTAATCCAATTCCTTACCAAAAACCAAGTTTGTTTACAATGTCATAACTTATTGGCCTGGTGGGACACTGTATAAAGGGCACAAAAATCATTAGTCATCAATAAATATCACTTAAAGGGAGAGTTAGATTTCCCAATTTACTTGCCTGAATTCACCTCTGCATGTGGGTGGTGTGCCAGCAGTTCTTGGGGAAAAAAAAACAGTAAATAAATTCAAACAGACTTACATTGAAATTCAGGAAAAAAAATACTGGGGCCCATAGTTGCCAGAAGATTGTAGCTAGGTTTTCATTTGCAGTTTTATCTGGCTATATTTTAGAACCACATTGCCTTAAGACTCGTGATAATTACATCTTTGTAATCATCTTTAGTGCTGATTAGATGCTTTTTGGGTAAAAATCATTTTCATATAGGATGTACAGATATAATAAATTTAAATTAAATATAACTTTACCTGTTTAAACATTTGTTTCAATGTTTTCTGATGGTATGATCAGAAGTCAGAATCAGAGTGGTTTATTATCACCAGCCTGTTACGTGAAATTTGTTAATTTAGCAGCAGCAGTTCAATGCAACGCATAATATAGAAGAGAGAAAAAAGAATAATAATAAATAACATAAAACTAATAATAATAAATAAACAAGTAAAACAATTACGTATATTGAATAGGTTAAATAAAACTTGTAAAAACAGAAATACTGTATATTATAAAAAACAGTGTAGTGTCCAAAGATTCAATGTCCTTAGGAATCAGATGGCAGAGGGAAAAGCCGTTCCTGAATCACTGAGTGTGTGCTTTTAGGTTTCTGTACCTCCTACCTGATGGTAACAGTGAGAAAAGGGCATGCCCTGGTCCGGACAAGACACAGAAGACATCCTGGTCATCCACTGCACCTAGTCCCATCTCTAGTCGTCTTGACTCTTGTCTTGCCACTGGATCCAGATGGGAATTGGGAAGAGAGAGTGAGGCTGATGCTACTCAACTCTCCTTCACTTAAATCCAAATCATGCGCTAGTCTCGACACCATCATCATCATAATGATGTCGAGGTCTTCATCGATGACGACGATGGACAAACAACAAAAGAAGTTTTTGAGTGTATTTGTTGACATGCCAAATCTCTTCAAACTCCTAATAAAGTATAGCCGCTGTCTTGCCTTCTTTATAACTACATCGATATTTTAGGACCAGGTTAGATCCTCAGAGATCTTGACACCCAGGAACTTGAAACTGCTTACTGTCTCCACTTCTGATCCCTCTATGAGGATTGGTATGTGTTCCTTCATCTTACCCTTCCTGAAGTCCACAATCAGCTCTTTCGTCTTACTGATGTTGAGTGCCAGGTTGTTGCTGCGGCACCACTCCACTAGTTGGCACATCTCGCTCCTGTACGCTCTTTCGTCACCACCTGAGATTCTACCAACAATGGTTGTATCATCAGCAAATTTATAGATGGTATTTGGGCTATGCCTAGCCACATAGTCATGTGTATATAGAGAGTAGAACAGTGGGCTAAGCACACACTCGCCAGACTGTAGTTTTAAAATGTAAGGTCCTCATGTTAAAGAGGTGAACAACAGAGAAGTGGAAATAATTGCTGGTTTAAACTAATTTTGTTAAGAGTTTGAAGAAGAAACACATTTCTGAGATTTGCAGACCAGAAGCCAAGCAAGTAGAAGGAGTTTTTAAAGGAATCTATAATTCCAGTTTCTGCTAGCTTTATAAAGTAAAAATCTAAATACAGGTACATGTCACCATGAAAGTTTTATAATTATTTAGATGTTGATGTCAAACTTCTTTTTTGGAAGATTCTAAATACTAAAGACAACCCACTTGATCTAATAAGAATTTCAATTGGAGCAAAAATGCATACTTCAGTACCTGAAACAAATCTAAAAGAACTGTTTGGGCTGTTGAATTAAAGTTGTACAAAGAATGAGCGACAGTTCCATAAGTACAAAGGAGATCTTATTGCCCTGTTGTAACAGAACGATGTTACCAGACAGACACTGAAGCTAATGGATACGGAAGTGTTTTATTCAATAAAATAAGACACTCTTGGAGGAAGAGGTCTCTTAACCCAATATTACACGACATTTTTATATACTAAAGATCAAAGCTGACAGCAGGACATTTCTATAATTACAATGTATCTGCAGTGCTTCCTTTGAATTACATAACTGGGAGCAGTGCAGGCTCGGTCTTCCTAAAGTCCATCACTATCTCTTTTGTCTCACCGGTGTTGAGCTGCCAAGGAGTCAGCTTGCACCATTCGACAAAGTCCTGCACCAGGGTCCTGTGTTCATCCTCTTGTCCTCCCAACCACTGCTGAGTCAATAGAGAATTCCTGCAGGTGACATGACTCAGTGTTGTATCTAAAGTCTGAGGTACACAACGTAAACAGGAATGGAGCTAATACAGTCCCCTGTGGGGCCCCAGTGCTGCTTATAGCCCTGTCTGACACACAACTCTGAAGCCGCACAAACTGTGGTCTCCACACCATCTCCAACAACTGAACTTCCCGGTGGCCAAATATATTAATTCCGATCCCCATTCCTGTTCCGAATCATCGGTCCCTGGCCTCCTCCTGTGCCAACATGAGGCCACCCTCAGGGTGGGGAGCAACACCTTGCATTCCATCTGGATGGCCTCTAACCCGATGGCATGAATATCAATTTCTCCCTCTGGTAAACAAATTGCCTCCCCCATCCTCCCCTTCCTCTATTCCCCTCTCTGACCTTTTACCTCTTCTCACCTGCCTATTATTTCTCCCTGGGTCCCCTCCTCCTTCCCTTTCTCTTATGACCCACTCTCCTTTGCTATCAGAGTCCTTCTTTTCCAGCCCTTGACCTTCCCACCCACCCGGCATCACCTATCACCTTCTTGCTAGCCTCCTTCCCCATCCCTGCCCCACCTTCTTATTCTGGCATCTTCCCCCTTCCTTTCCAGCCCTAAAGAAGGGTCTTGGCCCAAAACTTGAAGTATCTATTCATTTCCATAGATACTGCTGAGTTCCGCCAGCATTTTGTGTATGTGTTACAATGTTCACTGGTTTACTGTAGATATTGAATTTGGAAAGGATGTACCAGATGGAGTACTACTCACCATTGAGGAAGAGTAAATTGAAGTTGCATGCTAAACAAAGGAAGCAGTTGTCCAGATAGCCCATCAGTTATTTCTCATGCTACATTAACTGAGAGGAAACAGTTAACAACAATCTTCTGAAATTGTACAGAACAGTTCATACTGGTTTGATAAAGAACATACAATGGTGAAGTTGTGATCACCCAACAATGTTTGGCAGCTTTTAACACCTTTTATCCAGTCTGAAGAAGAAAACAAAGATCAATGGATTGAACTCGGCTGCACCTTTCCTCATGGACAATGTGCCCTGAGCTGTTAATTGACAGGCTGGAGCAATCATCATTAAAGAATCTTGATGGTCTTAATACTGCTCAGCACTGCACAGTGCTTTCCTGCAAAGCATTTTGCTGAATATTGCACAAAATAAATATTCAACCGTACATGTCATTAAATGCTTTGGCTCAACGGGTCTTCGGTGATAATGGGTCAAGGTGAGGTAGGTTGCCTGCGTAGAATACAGACAGGAAGTATGTGTGTGAGGCCAGTTTTCTGCGCTCAGTGTCAGATGTGGGAAGTCCTGGAGATTCGCAGCCTCCCAGATGGCCACATCTGCTCCAGGTGCATCGAGCTGCAGCTCCTAAGGGACCACGTAAGGAAACTGGAGCTGCAGCTCGATGACCTTCGTCTGGTCATGGAGAGTGAGGAGGTGATAGAGAGGAGCTATAGGCAAGTAGTCACACCGGGACCTCGGGATTCAGATAAGTGGGAAACAGTCAGGAGAGAGAAGGGAAGAGTCAGATACTAGAGAGTACCGCTGTGGCTGTCTCCCTTAACAATAAGTACTCCTGTTTAAGTACTGTTGTGGGGGGGGGGGGGGACCTACCTGGGGGAAGCAACAGTGGCCGCGCCTCTGGCACAGATTCTGGCCCTGTGGCTCAGAAGGGTAGGGAAAGGAAGAGGATGGCAGCAGTGATAGGGGACTCTATAGTTAGAGGGTCAGACAGGTGATTCTGTGGATGAAGGAAAGAAATACGGATGGTAGTTCACCTCCCAGGTGCCAGGGTACAAGATGTTTCTGATCACGTCACAATATCCTGAAGTGGGAAGGAGAACAGCCAGAGGTTGTGGTACATATTGTACCAACGACATAGGTAGGAAAAGGGAGGAGGTCCTGAAAAGAGGTTATAGGGAGTTAGGAAAGAAGTTGAGAAGCAGGACCACAGAGGCAGTCATCTTGGGATTACTTCCTGTGCCATGTGACAATGAGTTTCGGAATAGAATGAGGTGGAGGATAAATGCGTGGCTGAGGGATTGGAGCAGCGGGCAGGGATTCAGACTTCTGGATCATTGGGACCTCTCTTGGGCCAGGTGCGACCTGTACAAAAAGGACGGGTAGCACTTGAATCCCAGGGGGACCAATATCCAGGGGGAAGCACAGAATCAAATATTGCTGTGATGATTGTACGTTCTAGTATCAATTGTCTGGCGACAATAAAGTATAAAGTATAAAGTATCCTGGCGGGGAGGTTTGCTAAGGCTATTGGCAAGAGTTTAAACTAGAATTGCTGGGGGGGGGGGGGGGTGTGGAAACTGAACTGAAGAGACGGAGGAAGGGGCAGTTGGCTCACAAATAGAGAAAGCTTGTGAAAGGGAGGATAAGCAGGTGACAGAGAAGGGATGCGCTCAGACCAATGGTTTGAGATATGTCTATTTTAGTGCAAGGAGTATTATGAACAAAGCGGATGAACTTAAATTGTGGGTCAGCACTTAGAGCTATGATGTTGTGGCCATGACAGAGACTTGGATGGCTCACGGGCAGGAATGGTTACTTCAAGTGCCAGGCTTTATATGTTTCAGAAAGGATAGGGAAAGGAGGCGAAAGAGGTGGGGCATGACACTGTTGGTCAGAGGTAGTGTCACAGCTGCAGAAAAGGAGGAAGTCATTGGTGGGGTTGTCTATGGAGTCTCTGTAGGTGGAAATTAGAAACAGAAAGAGGTCAATATCTCTACTAGGTATTTTTTATAGACCTCCCAATAGTAACAAGGACATCAAGGAGCAGACAGGGAGACAGATTCTGGAAGGGTGCAATAGTAACAGGGTTGTCGTGGTGGGAGATTTTAATTTCCAAAATATTGATTGGCATCTCCCAAGAGTGAAGGGTTCAGATGGGGTGGAGTTTATTAGGTGTGTTCAGGAAGGTTTCTTGACACAATATGTAGATAAGCCTACAAGAGAAGAGGCTGTACTTGATCTAGTATTGGGAAATGAACCTGGTCAGGTGTCAGATCTCTCAGTGGGAGAGCATTTTGGAGATAGTGATCACAACTCTATCTCTTTTAGAGGGATAGGAACAAACAAGTTAGGAAAGTGCTTAATTGGAGTAAGGGGAAATATGAGGCTATCAGACAGGAACTTGGAAGCATAAATTGGGAACAGATGTTCTCAGGGAAATGTACGGCAGAAATATGGCAAATGTTCAGGAGGTACTTGTGTGGAGTTCTGCATAGGAATGTTCCAATGAGACAGGGAAAGGATGATAGGGTACAGGAACTGTAGCGTATAAAGGCTGTTGTAAATCTAGTCAAGAAGAAAAGCTTATGAAAGGTTCAAAAAACTAGGTATTGATAGAGATCTAGAACATTATAGGGCTAGCAGGAAGGAGCTTAAGAATGAAATTAGGAGAGCCAGAAGGACCCATGAGAAGACCTTGGTGGACAGGATTAAGGAAAACCCCCAAGGCATTCTACAAGTATGTCAAGTCCAAGAGGATAAGATGTGAGAGAACAGGACCAATCAAGTGTGACAATGTAAAAGTGTGTATGGAACTGGAGCAGATGGCAGAGGTACTTAATGAGTACTTTGCTTCAGTATTCACTACGGAAAAGTATCTTGGCAACTGTAGGGATGATTTACAGCGGACTGAAAAGCTTGAACATATGGATATTAAGAAAGAGGATGTGCTGGAGCTTTTGGAAAGTATCAAGTTTGATAAGTCACCAGGACCGGATGAAATGTACTCCAGGCTACTGTGGGAGGCAAGGGAGGAAATTGCTGAGCCTCTGGTGATGATCTTTGCATCATCAATGGGGATGGGAGAGGTTCCAGAGGATTGGAGTGTTACAGATGTTGTTCCCTTATTCAAGAAAGGAAGTAGAGGTAGCCCAGGAAATTACAGACCAATGAGGCTTACTTCAGTGGTTGGTAAGTTGGTGGAAAAGATCCTGAGAGGCAGGACTTATGAACATTTAAAAAGGAAAGATACATCGCATCCGGAGTTTCTCCGGTTAGCGGATGATTTCCCTCCCCACCTCTCTGACGTAGTGGGGAACTGTGTACGAGGCAAGTTACAGCAGTGGTTTGCCATTGCCTTCTGCCGGGTGAGTTTCCAAAGAGATCACCAGCTCATAACCCTGCATGGATGGAAAGCCTGCAGGGGAGCCGGCTGGATTCGAGCTTGGGACCTTTCGTCCCGAAGTCCGATGCTAATGCCACTACGCCACCAGAGGCATAGAAATAGTCAGCATGGTTTTGTCAAGGGCAGGTCATGCCTTATGAGCCTGATTTAATTTTTTGAGGATGTGACTAAACACAATGATGAAGGTAGAGCCATAGATGTAGTGTATATAGATTTCAGCAAGGCATTTGACAAGGTACCCCATGCAAGGCTTATTGAGAAAGTAAGGAGGCATGGGATCCAAGGGGACATTGCTTTGTGGATCTAGAATTGGCTTGCCCACAGAAGGTAAAGAGTGGTTGTAGATGGGTCATATTCTGCATGGAGATCGGTCACCAGTGGGGTGCCTCAGGGATCTGTTCTGGGACCCCTTCTCTTTGTGATTTTTACAAATGACCTGGATGAGGAAGTGGAGGGATGGGTTAGTAAATTTGCTGATGACACAAAGGTTGGAGGTGTTGTGGATAGTGTAGAGGGCTGTCAGAGGTTACAGCACGACATTGATAGGATGCAAAACTGGGTTGAGAAGTGGCAGATGGAGTCCAACCCAGATAAGTGTGAGGAGGTTCATTTTGGTAGGTCAAATATGATGGCAGAATATCGTATTAATGTTAAGACTCTTGGCAGTGTGGAGGATCAGAGGGATCTTGGGGTACAAGTCCATAGGACATTCAAAGCTGCTGCGCAGGTTGACTCTGTGGTTAAGAAGGCATACAGTGCATTGGCCTTCATCAATTGTGGGATTGAATTCAGGTGCCGAGAGGTAATGTTACAGCTATATAAGACCCTAGTCAGACCCCACTTGGAGTACTGTGCTCAGTACTCCAACTAGAACTGTGCTCAGTTCTAGTCGCCTCACTACAGGAAGGTTGTGGAAACCATAGAAAGGGTGCAGAGGAGATTTACAAGGATGTTGCCTGGATTGGGGAGCATGCCTTATGAGAATAGGTTCAGTGAACTTGGCTTTTTCTCCTTGGAGCGACAGAGGATGAGAGGTAACCTGATAGAGGTGTATAAGATGATAGACAATAGACAATAGGTGCAGGAGTAGGCCATTCAGCTGTACGAGCCAGCACCGCCATTCACTGTGATCATGGCTGATCATCCACTATCAGTATCCAGTTCCTGCCCTATTCCCATAACCTTTGATTCCGTTACCTTTAAGAGCTGTATCTATCTCTTTTTTGAAAGCATCCAGAGACTTGGCCTCCACAGCCTTCTGAGGCAGAGCATTCCATACATCCACTTCTTTTGATCATACCCCTGTTACACTTTAACTTATCCCACTCTCTGAGTGAAAAAGTTTTTCCTCAACTCTAATGGCCTACCCCTTATTCTTAAACCGTGGCCTCTGGTTCTGGACTCACCCATCAGCAGGAACATGCTTCCTGCCTGCAGTGTGTCCAATCCCTTAATAATCTTATATGTTTCAATAACATCACCTCTCAGCCTTCTAAATTCCAGAGTATACAAGCCCAGTCGCTCCAATCTTTCGACATATGACAGTCCCGCCATCCTGGGAATTAATCTTGTGAACCTACACTGCACTCCCTCAATATCAAGAATTTCCTTCCTCAGATTTGGAGACCAAAACGGCACACAGTACTCCAGGTGTGGTCTCACCAGGGCCCTGTACAACTGCAGAAGGACCTCTTTGCTCTTATACTCAATTCCCCTTGTTATGAAGGCCAGCATGCCATTAGCTATCTTCACTGCCTGCTGTACTTGCATGCTTGTTTTCAGTGACTGATGTACAAGAACACCTAGATCTTGTTGTGCTTCCCCTTTTCCTAACTTGACTCCATTTAGATAATAATCTGCCTTCCCGTTCTTACCACCAAAGTGGATAACCTCACATTTATCCACATTAAACTGCATCTGCCACGCATCTGCCCAATCACCCAGCCTGTCCAAATCACCCTGTATTCTCATAACATCCTCCTCACATTTCACACTGCCATCCAGCTTTGTGTCATCGGCAAATTTGCTAATGTTACTTTTAATTCCCTCATCTAAATCATTAATATATATTGTAAACAGCTGTGGTCCCAGCAGTGAACCCTGTGGTACCCCACTGGTCACCGCCTGCCATTCCGAAAGGGAGCCGTTAATCACTACTCTTTGTTTTCTGTCAGCCATCCAATTTTCAATCCATGTCAGTACTCTGCCCCCAATACCATGTGCCCTAATTTTGCCCACTAATCTCCTATGTGGGACTTTATCAAAGGCTTTCTGAAAGTCCAGGTACACCACATCCACTGACTCTCCCTTGTCCAATTTCATAGTTACATCCTCAAAAAATTCCAGAAGATTAATCAAGCACAATTTCCCCTTCGTAAATCCATGCTGACTCGGACCAGTCCTGTTACTACTATCCAGATATGTCGTAATTTCATCTTTTATAATTGACTCCAGCACCTTTCCCACCACTGACATCAGGCTAACCAGTCTATAATTCCCTGTTTTCTCTCTTGCTCCCTTCTTGAAGAGAGGGACAACATTAGCCACCCTCTAATCCACAGGAACTGATCCTGAATCTATAGAACATTGGAAAATGATTACCAATGCATCCACGATTTCTAAAGCCACCTCCTTAAGTACCCTGGGATACAGACCATCAGGTCCCGGGGACTTACAAGCCTTCAGACCCAACAGCCTATCCAACACCATTTCCTGCCTAATATAAATTTCCTTCAATTCATCCATTACCCTAGGTCCTTTGGCCACTATTACATCTGGGAGATTGTTTGTGTCTTCCCTAGTGAAGACAGATCCAAAGTACCTGTTCAACTCATCTGCCATTTCCTTTTTCCTCATAATAAATTCACTTGCTTCTGTCTTCAAGGGCCCAATTTTGGTCTTAACTATTTTTTTCCTTTTCACATACCTAAAGAAGCTTTTACAATCCTCCTTTATATTCTTGGCTAGTTTACCTTCATACCTCATTTTTCCTCCACATATTGCCTTTTTAGTTACCTTCTGTTGCTCTTTAAAAGTTTCCCAGTCCTCCGGCTTCCCACTCATCTTTGCTATGTTATACTTCTTCTCTTTTATTTTTATACTGTCCATTACTTCCCTTGTCAGCCACGGCCTCCCCTTACTCCCCTTAGGATCTCTTTTCCTCTTTGGAATGAACTGATCCTGCACCTTCCGCATTATTCCCAGAAACACTTGCCACTGCTGTTCCACTGTCATCCCTGTTAGGGTATTGTTCCATTGAACTTTGGCCAGCTCCTCCCTCATAGCACCATAGTTCCCTTTGTTCAACTGTATTACTGACACTTCTGAGTTTCCCTTCTCCCTCTCAAATTGTAGATTAAAACTTATCATGTTATGGTCACTACCTCCTAATAGCTCCTTTACCTTGAGGTCCCTGCTCAAATCCGGTTCATTGCACAACACTAAATCTAGAATTGCATTCTCTCTGGTAGGCTCCAGTACAAGCTGTTCTAAGAATTCTTCTCGGAGGGACTCCACAAACTCCCTTTCTTGGGGTCCAGTACCAACCTGATTCCTCCAGTCTACCTGCATGTTGAAGTCCCCCATAACAACTGTAGCATTACCTTTGTGACATGCCAATTTTAACTCTTGGTTCAACTTACACCCTACATCCAGACTACTGTTTGGGGGCCTGTAGATAACTCCCATTAGGGTCTTTCTACCCTTAGAATTTCTCAGTTCTATCTATACTGACTCTACGTCTCCTGATTCTATGTCCCCCCTTGCAAGGGACTGAATATCATTCCTCACCAACAGAGCCACCCCACCCCCTCTGCCCATCAGTCTGTCCTTTCGATAGGATGTATACCCTTGAATATTCATTTCCCAGGCCCTGTCCACTTGAAGCCATGTCTCTGTTATTCCCACAGCATCATTCCCACAACATGATAAGAGGCATTGATCGTGTGGATAGTCAGAGGCTTTTTCCCAGGGCTGCAATGGCTAGCAGGAGAGGGCACAGTTTTAAGGTGCTTGGAAGTAGGTACGGAGGAGATGTCAGGGGTAAGTTTTTTCATGCAGAGAGTGGTGAGGGCATGGAATGGGCTGTCGGTGACGGTGATGGAGGTGGATATGATAGGGTCTTTTAAGAGACTCCTGGACAGGTACATGGAGCTCAGAAAAATAGAGGGCTATGGGTAACCCTAGGTAATTTCTAAGATAAGGGCATATTCGGCACAGATTTGTGGGCCAAAGGGCCTGTACTGTGCTGTAGGTTTTCTATGTTTCTTAATGCACGTAGGAAAAGTGTCAGTGTCATGAAGAGTGAGAGCTGTATTCGCTTTTGAAAAAATCACAAGGAAACTTTTTGTTCATCTTTCTAGAATATCTTTCGTAATGTTGTTTTCCTAAAGCATTTAATAATTTAGTTCTTGCAGAATGCTGTAAGGTTAGAAAATCAGGATCTTTGTCACTATCATAATCATACTTGGGAGCTTTTAGTGTTTTTGTCACATCCATTTCTAGAACTAATTTATCCACCTTTGGTCTGTTTTTTTTTGGCTGCTCTTCCATCAAGATTCCTAACAAGAGAATTCCCATTGGGAAATCCATGCTGCTGGTGGGTGATAGAAAGTGTGACATCAGTGAATGTTCATTGTGCTGCTTAAAAGTGGAGCTTGATGTTTCCTTAAAGTCTAAAAAATATGAAGAAAATAAATCTCAGAACCTGTCAAAACTCTTTATGTATTAACTGGATTTAAGTTGGTCACTTCCACTGAAGAGATCAGTTCACGATTCTGCAGGCCTTATTATGGGTGTAACTAATATTATTACAGCATGTGGTTTGTACATTTCAAAATTTTGCATCTAAACGGCAGTCACTATTACTTAGCTAACAGAACATTCTTCATTAAAGGTGGCCATTTTCAAAACTAATCAGTAGGATCTGATACAGCATTGCGGCAAACAGCTGCACCGTATGACACCCAATCTTAAAGATACGTTCACACTTACTCATTACACTGCTCTTCAAAACCTAATAAATAAGTGTATATTATCAACTATTAATGTACATTCTATTATACCATTATTTATATATGGATTAGGTAATTAACTATTTACATTTATACATGATATATTTAAAATTTAATCAAAAACAAATTTACTCTCAATATTCTCAGTTATAAAGCTCTTCAGCGCAAGCTTAATTAAAAATCTCTAGAATTAATATGTAAACAAACTTATTTTGATAGCTTTAATTATGCAGTATGCTGTATATAATTTACATAAATTTTAAGACCAAATGCTCTGAATTAATAATTACATCTAATACAGTCATTCAGTGTATTTGGCAGCCTACTAGGTATCCGTGGGCGCGTGGCCAAGTGGTTATGGCTTCGGTCTAGTGATCTGAAGATCGCTAGTTTGAGCCTCAGCTGAGGCATTGTGTTGTGTCCTTAAGCAAGGCATTTAACCACACATTGCTCTGTGACGACACTGGTGCTAAGCTGTATCGGCCCTAGTGCCCTTCCCTTGGACAACATTGGTGTCGTGGAGAGGGGAGACTTGCAGCATGGGCAACTGTCGGTCTTCCATACAACCTTGCCCAGGCCTGCGCCCTGGAAATCTTCCAAGGTACAAATCCATGGTCTCACGAGACTAATGGATGCTTATTATTATTACTAGGTATCATGAACTCAGTGGTACCAGTTTTCCACTTGTTAAAAGTTCTTTGTCTTCATACTTTTGTTTTAATGTTTTCCTACTGTCCTTCCCCCTTTCCATTCTAAAGTCTTCCTTTGCTTCCCTTTTGAACCTTTACTTTGGATGCATTCCTTCATTGCTTTCCCTTTTGAGACATTGTTTTGACTAAAGCCCATCAGTTATATTGTATTGGAGATTAAGCACGATAATAGACCACTGGTTGCCTTGAGCTTAGTCATAGTCATAGTAGCCATAGTCATACTTTATTGATCCCGGGGGGAATTGGTTTTTGTCACAGTTGCGCCATAAATAATAAATAGTAATAAAACCATAAATAGTTAAACAGTAATATGTAAATTATGCCAGTAAATTATATAATAAGTCCAGGACCAGCCTATTGGCTCAGGTATCTGACCCTTCAAGGGAGGAGTTGTAAAGTTTGATGGCCACAGGCAGGAATGACTTCCTATGACGTTCTGTCTTGCATCTCGGTGGAATGAGTCTCTGGCTGAATGTACTCCTGTGTCCACCCAGTACACTATGTAGTGGATGGAAGACATTGTTCAAGACGGCATGCAACTTAGACAGCATCCTCTTTTCAGACACCACCGTCAGAGAGTCCAGTTCCATCCCCACAACATCACTGATCTTATGAATGAGTTTGTTGATTCTGTTGGTGTCTGCTACCCTCAGCCTGCTGCCCCAGCACACAACAGCAAACATGATAGCACTGGCCACCACAGACTCGTAGGACACCCTCAGCATCGTCTGGCAGATGTTAAAGGACCTCAGTCTCCTCAGGAAATAGAGACGGCTCTGACTCTTCTTGTAGACAGCCTCAGTGTTCTCTGACCAGTCCAGTTTATTGTCAATTCATATCCCCAGGTATTTGTAATCCTCCAACATGTTCACATTGACCCCCTGGATGGAAACAGGGGTCACCGGTACCTTAGCTCTCCTCAGGTCTACCACCAGCTCCTTAGTCTTTTTCACAGTAAGCTGCAGATAATTCTGCTCACACCATGTGACAAAGTTTCCTACTGTAGCCCTGTACTCAGCCTCATCTCCCTTGCTGATGCATCCAACCATGGCAGAGTCATCTGAAAACTTCTGAAGATGACAAGACTCTGTGCAGTAGTTGAAGTCCGAGGTGTAAATGGTGAAGAGAAAGGGAGACAAGACAGTCCCCTGTGGAGCCCCAGTGCTGCTGATCACTCTGTCGGACACACAGTGTTGCAAGCACACGTACTGTGGTCTGCCAGTCAGGTAATCAAGAATCCATGACACCAGGGAAGCATCCACCTGCATCACTGTCAGCTTCTCCAACAGCAGAGCATGGTGGATGGTGTTGAACGCACTGGAGAAGTCAAAAAACATGACCCTCACAGTGTTTGCTGGCTTGTCCAGGTGGGCGTAGACATGGTTCAGCAGGTAGACAATGGCATCCTCAACTCCTAGTCGTGGCTGGTAGGTGAACTGGAGGGGATCTAAGTGTGGCCTGACCATAGGCCGGAGCAGCTCCAGAACAAGTCTCTCCAGGGTCTTCATGATGTGGGAGATCAATGCCACCGGTCTGTAGTCATTGAGGCCACTGGGGTGCGGCGTCTTCGGCACAGGGACGAGGCAGGACGTCTTCCACAGTACAGGAACCTTCCGGAGCCTCAGGCTCAGGTTGAATACATGGCGAAGTACTCCACATAGCTGAGGGGCACAGGCTTTGAGCACCCTGGTACTGACACCATCCGGTCCTGCAGCCTTGCTTGGGTTGAGACTTTTCAGCTGTCTTCTCACCTGTTCAGCTGTGAAGCCCACAGTGGTGATTTCGTGTGGGGAAGGGGTATAGTCATGAGAGCAGGGTGGGGGACTGTGAGGAGGGGTAGGAGGGGAGAGTGGAATATGTGTTGGTTGGGGGCCGACAACAGATGGCTGATATGGGGGATGGGCAGAGGCCACAATGTCAAATCTGTTAAACTTTCATTACCCATTAAAGTGAATAAAATTTCTTGGTGCTTCTTTTGCTTGTGGCTTCCTTTGTAAGTTAATGCTCTCAACCTGATGTTGCCTGAGTAAACAACAGGAATTCTGCAGATGCTGGAAATTCAGCACACACATCAAAGTTGCTGGTGAACGCAGCAGGCCAAGCAGCATCTGTAGGAAGAGGTGCAGTCGACGTTTAAGGCCGAGACCCTTCGTCAGGACTAACTGAAGGAAGAGTGAGTTGCCTGAGTAACACTAAGCAGACATGTGTTGGGTAGTTTTAATGATGTCTCAAATTCAAATTCAGGATTATTGTCCTAGGCATACACATACAGGGTGTAAATGCAATAAAAGTTAGCTTTCTGCAACAGCAGGACTGTACATGACTTCCATGACAAAATAAGCATAGTACCTTTGCTTCCTGACTATTTATCACTGTGCCCTCACCTCAGCCAGTGGGATAGAATGTCCTTGGCATTATGATGGGTAGAATGTTGGCCAAAATCTATTGTTCTGTAGGAATGCTATTTTGGACACCAATTCTAATTTAGTTAAGTACAAAAAAGATGTACCAACATAGCTGAGTTAGGAAGGGGAGCAGAACATTCAAAGAGGAGTGCCCCACCTTTTAATAATATTATGTCTGACCTGTATTCTCAATTACTCACTGTAATCTTTTGCTCCTTGTTCATAAGCTACTAACTTGTTGAAAATATTCAAAAATAATGATTCCTCTGGTATTTGAGGAAAGAAAATTCAAAAGATTCATTTTTTCGTTGAGAGCGAAAGACAGCTTGACACTGTTTTAAATGTGTAGTTTTTTTCCTTTTCCAATATTTTTATTGATTTCTATATAGAAGAATACAGAGTCCAAGAGAATACATATTATTTAAAACAAAAGAAAAAATATAATAATACCAGTATATTGAATCACATTAACAAACTCCTTACTCTATATTCATATAGATTAGAATAATTCATATATTAGAATATAAACAATTTTATTTAAAAAAAAGATCTACACCCACTACCAAAGTCGAAGCTGTTTGGGAAAAAAGAGAAAATAAATGTGTAGGTTGATATTTTTAAACTGTGATGCCCAGCTCTAGATTTTTTTTCCACCGGGGAAAGCATTCCCTCTACAATTATCTTGTCAAGACTAGTCAGGATCTTGCAAGTTTCAATCACGTTGCCCTTCCTTCTGCAGTCCAGAAGAGAATCAGCTCATTCCAGGCACTGGTCTGAACGAAGGCTTCTCTACTTCCAATACATCAATAACTTTCCTTAACATTCCTTAAATAAAGAGACCAATACACAGTATTCTATAAATTGTCTCAGTATTACACACCATGTTTAATTGAAGAAGAATCTCCACATTTTTCTCTTTGGTAGTCCTGGTAATAAATTCGCATTGTGTTAGCTTTCCAAATTGCTAGCTGTACTTGCATAATAACTGTTGGGTAATTCTTCCTTAGGACACCAAAATAACTTTACATCTCAGAGCTCTGGAATTTTTCTCCATTTAGATAATTTTTTAATACAATTTTCCTGTCAAAATAAATAACTTTACATTTAACCACAGCAAGAATGGTTCTGCAAGGTTGATTGTATTGGTACTGGCTTTGCTTTGTACACATCTGGTTCTTAGGTCAATGCTGAGTGCTCTTTCAGAATAGTTCTTTGTGGTCCAAAACTTGTCTCACATTGATGAAAGAAAGGAGTACTGAAAATTTACTGACTTTACTTTCTACGGTCCAAATTTAAAGACATTTCCAAGGACACTTAGTGATGAGTGAGAAATTCGACCTCTGACTTCTTGGAAGATTTCCATTGGACTAGAAGCATGATTCTGGCATAAAACTTTGCCAAATTATGTCAATAATATTCCAAAGCCCAAAGCTGGCCTCTAGCAAGATTTTAAACCTCATTGGTCTGGAAAACAGTACTTGTTTGCTTACTGAATAACCAGATTTTACTTAGCTTGTTTGCCTGAAACAATATTTTGTTAGGGACTAGCACACAAACTGCATTCTTTGCCAGGCTGCTTCATAGCATTCTGTACTCTTACTGCCTACTTAATTCATTACTTATACTTGACAGTGAGCTTTCTTACATTAGCAACAGATTGCAGTCTATATTTGGTGGCATTCAGTACTTCTGCTAGACACCATGAAGATGGTGATGTTTGCTCTTCTGATTGTCTTTTAATGGTGCACTAACATGGTGGTTCTGTTCCTCAGACTTGGATCATCTGGCAGTCAAATGTTGTCTGTTTTACCTGCGGAGAGAGTTCGCTGAGGGAGTCATTCTAGTAGAGGTGTGCATTTCACCCCTGGCAGATGTCAGGCTGGTGGTAGAAGAACTGAGCACTTATGGTCAACAGTCACAAGACAGTGCACCTTGAAGCCTTCCTGATTGTCACATGGGAATTCAACCAGACCAGTTTGAAGAAGTCGCTGACCAACCACCACCAATGTGTTAGATGTGGAAAATGAGGAGCCAACGCTCATGATGTTACATCACCATGACGAAGCTTACTGTGACATCACACACCGTCACATTGGCAAGTCCAATCACTTGGCTGTACTTCCACTTCTGGCAAGTAGGTAGAGACTGAGGACCACAGAATCCAAGTTGAGGACAGCGAAGGGAGGCAAAGGAGTGTTTACAGGACAACCTTGGATCAGTGAACATAGAACAGTCACAGTAAAGGTCCTTTGGCCCATATTGTTGTGCTGATGTTTTAACCATCTCTCCCACAATCTAACCCCATTGTCATCATTCCTCTTTCATCCACGTGCCTATCTGAGTCTCTTAAAGTCTTGAATATATCTACCTCTACCACCACCTCTGGCAGCATTTTTCACACACCTAACACTCTATGCCTCTTGTCATCTTGTATATCCAATCTCAGGCTATGCCTCTGATACCCATAAATCCTGTCCCTGAGGATCCTCTCCATTAATTTGCCCACCACTTACATAAGACTCACTCGTCTATAATGCCCAGGGTTATCACTATTACCTTTCTTGGACAGATGAATAGTATTTACTCTGCTCCAATCCTCTGACATTGCTACTGTGATCAGTGAGGATGTAAAGATTTTCACAAAAGGTGCAGCAATCTCTTCCCTTGCTTCCTGTAGTAATCTGGGGTAAATCATATCCAGCCCTGGGGACTTATCTATCCTAATGTTTATCAAAAGTTCCAGCACATCCTTGTTCTTAAGGTTGATATGTTCCAGCATATCAGCCTGTCCTATGCTGACCTCACATTCACCAATGTCTTTCTCACTGGTGGACACTGAAGTAAAGTATTCAGTAAGGACCTCCCATACCTTCTCCAACTCCAGGCATGCTTCATTTTTTAAATCCCAAATCAGTCCTACCTCACCCTAGTCATCTTCCCTTTCCTTCATCCTACTTGCCAAAGCCTTCTTATGTCCCCTTCTAGCTCTCCTATGTCCATTCTTAAGCTCCTTCCTGGTTTCTTTATAACTCTTTAGAGCTCTGTCTGATCCTTGCTTCCTCAACCTAAAGTAAGCTTCATTCTTTCTCTTAACTAGACATTCCACATTTCATGTCAACCATGGTTCCTTCACCCTACCATCCTTTCCCTGCCTCAATGGTGCATACCCTCTAGAATCCAATGCAAGTTCTCCCTAAGCAACTGCCATGTTTTGACTGTGCATTTCCTTGAGTACATCTGTTCCCAATTTACGCTTGTGTCCCTGCCTAATAGCATCAGTGGTGGCGCTGAGGTGATGCTTGCTGGTGCTATAGCACCAGCAGAAATTACAATAGTACCACCATAACACCACCAAGAAATTAACTGAAATTTGATATACAAATTACAGCTGCTTTCTCTGTATGGTTTTGAATACAGCTTGTTTCTCCAGTTGATCTAGTGAAACAGCACCCCTAATTACCATAGCACCCATGCAGCAATAAAGTTATTAACTCTGTGCTGGTCTAAGGTCAGATCCACTCTACACTTCCGCTTATTCGTTCGTTGTCAATGTCTTACCATTGCTGTCCTCAGATTAGTTAAGCCGATCTAAGATCACTTAAGGTGGTGATGTCACTCACTCTCACTCACGCGAAAGATTGTTAGTATACATACACTGTGCAGGATCCAGGCGCGGATCCATGGTCTCGCGAGACTAACGGATGCCACACACACACATTGTGCTTTTACAAGCTAGTGCGGACCTGGCACGTGCATTATTTTGGCCAGCGTGAAAAACGGATCGATTTTTAGTGAGAAAATGACCTCATCCAGAGGAATCAGTGGTGTCTCAGCCTGAGCCTGTCTTAATTGAAAGTGTCATGCAGAAAGAAGTAAGTGGGGATGAGGACAACAGCAGTTCATCGAAGGTGTGTGAGGGCGAAGTAGAGGAACAAGAAACGGAACGGGATTCAGAAGAGAACGTGGATGAAGCCGCTCCTAGTGCGAGTGGGAATACTGTTAGCGATGTTAGCCAGCAGCCTGAGGAAGGACCCCATCGGCCAGCATTGGAAAAGTACCCTTTGCAACGGTTTGGCAATCAGCAAAGGAGTTTTATTCGTGGCTGGTTTGACCTGTACTCCTGGATAGAATATTTGATCACGAAAGATACTACATTCTGCTTTGCATGCAGATATTTCCTGTGTGGAGGACATGGGTTCCATTCTGAGTCTACCTTCGCTGTCACCGGTTACCGCAACTGGCGGAAAGCTTTCAAAACCCACCATGTAAGTGCAGCTCATAAGTTTGCTATGGAGGCATGGACCGAATTCAAATTGAGAAAACAAGACGGTTCAAGATTGGGAAATATGCTTAACAAAGGACATGCAAAGATTGTCCAAGAAAATCGTGAGTATATGAGAGCAGTGGTTGAGTCTCTATGCCATACTGCGTGCCAAGGCATTGCCCAGCGAGGACACCGGGAGAATGATGGATCTGGCAATAGGGGAAACTTTGTTGAGTGGCCCAATACTATGGAGTGACTGAAGTGAACCTGACTGCAGAGCTGCATGAGGTTCGGCACCTGCTGGAAACAAAACAAAAGCAAAGACAGACAGTGAAAGACACAGTGGAATTTCTAGCTCTAATGAGACCCTACCATGATGCATTTATAGATTTATACAAACTAATCTGCATATCACTGACTCTGCTTGTGACATTTGCCTCATGCGAATGGAGTTTCTCTTGCCTCAGACACCTCAAAAACAGCGGCGATGCTCAGAACAGCAACTTGGCTCTGTTGGCCATAAACAGCCGGAGGACCAGGGCACTTGACATCCAGAAAATCATTGATGCTTTCACCACCAATCACAACAACAGACGGATTGTGCTTCTCTGAAAACATCAATGGTGAGTGCAGTTGATTTTTTTTTAAATTTGGGCCCAGACAAATGCTGATTATAATTATTATTTTGTGGTGGATACCCCATAGTCCTCATGTTTCCTGCAAATCCTAAACTACTACATTCACTGCTATTAAGCCTATTGGTTTTGCTTAAACGTCCAAATGGTGATTCTGTTGATTTTTGTTTTAAATTCAGTAGCCAAATTAATTGAGGTATCGCATGGTCAGAGTACGATTTGTCCAACTCCTGGTAAAGCTTTGCATCTGTTGTTTGCCTTATTTGACTTTGATAATGGTGTGTCTTTTGTCATTGTCTGTCTATGTACTGCGAGTAGCAGTTGAAATTGTGGGTTAGTGTTGTGTTTTTCATTTGAAAAAACATGCATTTGACACTGATTGCGGGACTGGTGAGTGATTCATGTTGTGCGCTATGGGTCGGATGCTCTGTTGGTTTGTTTGTTTATGCGCTGCGTAGTCCGGGTTGTCTCCAGTGCTGTTGACACTGTCACAGTTCACTTCTATATTAGATCTAACAATTGCTCAACAGTGGCATTTGTAGTAGGCACATAATGCTTGAGACTGACTTTTGAACGCCACGCGTCTGGCCTTGCGAGTACATATTCTCATAGGGTACATCCCTCAGCACCAGCACTGAATAATTCAGCTCCACTGTAGCACCAGCAAGAAAAAATCTCTGGTGCCGCCACTGTCATTCACTATCCCCCAATTAAATACTCTCCCATAATGTTTGCTCCTATCCCTGCCCTATGGCCTATGTTAAAGGTCAAGCAGTTGTGGTCACTGTTTCTGAAATGCTTCCTCACCAAAAGACCAGGTTCCTTGCCTCTGATCATGGCCTCTCCTCGAGTCAACCTGTTTACATTCTGTGTCTGGTATTCTTCCTGGACACACCTAACAAATTCCAACCCATCTAAACCTTTTTACACTAAGGAGGTGCCAATCAAAATTAGGGATGTTGAAATCACCAACGGCAACAGCAATGTAATGTTTGCATTGTTCCGAAGTCTGCCTCCTGATCAGCTCTTCAGTCTCTCTGGGACCATGTTCAGGAATTCATCTTCAGAACTGAATGAATATGCCACGGTCACCACTGACTTCATTAACACCTTGTGGATGAGCGTGTACCTTCAAAGACATTCCAAATCTCCTCAAACCAGGAGAAGCATAGTATTCTGAGGGAGCTGGATTTTGTTCAAGACCAGGCAACTCTGAGTGAAGTTTGAGACAGAAGCTGATGCACACCAGCTGTGACAGGGTTTGCAGGCCATTTCTTCTTATAAGACAAAACCTAACAGCGTGTGCTCACTCCCCGATGAGCTCAACATCTTTTATGCATGTTTGAAAGGCAGAGTAACACTACACCTGCGCAAATCCCCACAGCATCCGGTGATGCTGTGATCTGTCTCGGCAACCGATGTCTGAACATCCTTCAAGAGGGTGAGACCTAGCAAGGCATCAGGCCCCGACAGTGTACCTGGCCAACCAGCTAGCTGAAGTATTCAGGGAACCTTCAGCCTCTCACTGCCGCAGACTAAGGACCTCATTTACTTCAAAATGGTAGTAATCATTCCTATATCCAAAAAGAGCAGGATGAGCTGTGACTCACATCTATCATAATGAAATGTTTCAGAATGTTGGTTATGGCGAGAACCAGCTCCTGCCTGAGCAAGGACCTGGACCCACTTCAATTCATGTACCACTGCAATAGGTCTATAGTGGATGCAATCTCATTTGCTCTCTACTAGGCTTGAAGCACTATAAGCCATACATCAGGCTACTCTAACAATTATAGTTCAGCATCAACACCTTCATCCCCTCAGTATTCATCAAGCCTCTGTACTTCCCTCTGCAAATGGATCCTCAGCTCCTCGGCTGGGAAACCATGTCAGAGTGGAACAGCAATAACATCTTTTTGCTAACCATCAACACAGGCACACACACCTCAAGAATGCATACTCAGCCTGTTGCACTACTGTTCCTACACTCATGACTGTAAACTATAAATTTGCTGATGACACCACTTGATAGAATCTCAGGTAGCAATGAGGAAGCTTACAGAGGTGAAGATATTCGAGTGGCGGTGAGCTGGTTGAGTGGTGTCGCAACAACATCCTCCCACTCAACGTCAGCAAGACCAAGGAACTGATTGTGGATATCAGGAACGGGAAGTCAGGAGAACACATACCAGTTCCCATTCAGGGCTCAGTGTTGGAAAGAATGAGCAGTTTCAAGTTCCTGGGAGAAAACATCTGTCTATAGCCCTGACACAACAATGCAATCATGAATATTTTTGTCTTTGCACTGCACTGCTGCAAAGAAAGATGATGGTGTATGTTAGTGATAATAAATCTGATTTTGATCCACTGTTCTGTTGATATAGTGACAACAGAAACAGTCTTGGAGACTTAATGGGAGGAAGCTTGGAAGGACTCATTGTAATAGACCATTTCAATAGCCCGCATTGAAACTGACAACATGCCATTACATAGCAGAAGTTGACAGCACTTTTCTAGGAAAATCATTATGGTAAAATGAGATTGTGAAAGGACTTAAATAAACGGATTCACGGGTTTCATTACAACCAAGTGAGCGTTCCATTGGTCAGTTAGAAATGAACAGCAGTGGATATGGAGCCATGTGCAGGCTAGGCAGCTTTTCTTCTTTGAATAACTGGTGAATGCGATAGGTCTTGGCATGAATGCAGAAGATTCGCCATCACAATTAATGAGACTTTAAAAACACAGAGTATTCAGTTGACTGAACTTAACTCCAGATGCCATGGTGTGATTTAGGACCCATGCCACCACATCGTGAATTCAAGCCTCTGGGTTACGAGTCGAGGGTGTGTGATGGGCATGGATAGATACGTAGACAGATTTATGAAATGGTTTGCTCCTTTAGCCAAAGGAACTCTGTGCGTCGATGCACAGTCTCATGGTTCTCAATGCTATCCCAAATGCTGTTTGACTATCTATGGAATACCATTCCTGGTTTTAAAAACATACTTAACTCTAGTCATCCTTTGTCACTTTCAATGCCTTATAACCTTCCTCCTCTTCTACACAGAAGATAATCTCATTCTGACTCTAATCTCACAGTTCAGTAACAAAATAATATGCAGTCCAAGTTTATTACACATAGCACCATTACTTTCACACTTACAAACAGCCAGCATAGAAACTGTATTCATGTAAACACGTGTTTAAATATTTTCATTTGGTTAGACTGTGTGTCAGGTAGGTGGTTGGTGAGTATTTTCTTTTTTTTTGCGTTCAAATGTAATGTGGGAATTGAGGTTGGATTATATTCCAAATGAAAAATGTGGCGGGGTGTTCAGCATGTGTTAGATAATTTGAAGCACGTGGGAATTCTGAGACTTTCCTTGAGGTCTGCTCAACTTTGTGGGTGATGCCTTTATTTTGCCCAGCTAAACACCGAGTTTCAGAGCTCCAGGCATTACTGTACATCTGCAAGGCTGAGAATACATCAGTGGCAACCTCACAGCTGAAGTGAAGAAGGTCAGATAAGGAAGGAGTCACCAGCAGCTAGAGGAGACGAACAGGCAGTCAGGGAAACCTCAGAGTGCAATCACTCCAGATCTGTTTTACCACATTGGACAATGGTGTAGCTGAATTTATCTCTGAGGAACAGGTCCAGAACCAAAATCATGGCACACTGGATGAATCAGCTGCATTAGGAGAAGCTAAGGGAAGGAGCAACAGTCCAAAGTGTGAGAGACTTGATGGTGAGCCACAGACAACAGTTCATAATGTTGTTTTGCCTCCCTGGTGCCTGGGTGAAAGACACAGGGCTTTCAAAATGGGGAGGGTAAACAGCCAGTAATTGTGTTTCACGTTGCTGCTGATGACATAGGTAAAAAGAGGGATGACCTTAGATAGCAGATCAAAGAGCAGAAACTCTAAGATTGCAACTGCTGGAATATCTTTGTTGCCACATGCTGACACATATAGGGATTTAAGGATTGGTCAAATGAACATGTGGCTAAAGAAATGGTTTAGGAGAAAAGGTTATAGATGAATCTCTAGTGAAGGTGGGAACTGTACAAGTTGCACAGATTATACCGGACCTGGTACAGGTCCAGCATTTTCGAGTATTTGTTAATGCATTTGCAGAGAATTTAAATCAATTTGTCAGAGTAGATGTAAAGCCAAGGAGTGACTGTGGTAGATTCAGACAGAGATTCAGTAAGCTAAGTATGTATCAATGTCATAAAGTGATTGGAAGGAATTGAATATTGACTTGTATTTCAATGCATTAGTTTGACTAGTACGGTGGATGAAAAAAGGAGTCTTGCTTTGCCTCATGGGAATTTGATGTTGTTGGTATCATAGAGATGAGCTTGAAAGATGGACCAGACCTACATTTCCAGCAGACCAGCAGACTACTGAACTGCCTGCCACCCTCCCTGGGTATAGTTACAAGGCACCAATGGTTTGAGATCAGAATTTTCCTTCTCCTAGATGAGCTGCCAACCACAGCTAACAAGCCCCATCTGCCCAAAGTGACTGGTTTGAAGGTGCTAGTAACCTGCCTTTACTACTTCTCCTGTTATATTTTGTAACTCAAAAACATAAAAACTAATTGAAAGAACACAAGATCTGGGAATGTGAGTCTACTTTGTTTTTCACTTTTAAGTAAGGTACACATATGACGTGGTGACGTGATAATGTCTGCCATTTATGTACTTTTACAGATAATGCATAATGAATTAAACAAACAAGATTGCTTAATCAAACAATATACAGGTGTCCCCCGATTTTCGAATGTGCACTTTACGAAACTTCGCTGTTACGAAAGACCTACATTAGTTACCTGTTTTCACTAACAGAAGGTGTTTTCACTGTTATGAAAAAAGGCAGCGCGCAATAAAAAGCAACGCGCGCCCCGAGCAGCCAAGCTCCTCCCCCAGAACTGCATTTTAGCCGGCATTGCTTAAACACGTGCCTGTGAGCAGCCGTTAGCAAGATGAGTTCTAAGGTATCGGAAAAGCCTAAAAGAGCTCGTAAGGGTGTTACACTTAGCGTAAAACTAGACATAATTAAACGTTTCGATCGTGGTGAACGAAGTAAGGACAAAGTGAGTTTGGCTTGTGGAAGCTGACAAAAATGATGTTGGAGAGGTTTTGGTATCCCATGACTAAGAACTGATAGATGAAGAGCTGAAGCTATTGGAAGAGGAAAGGATAACAATCGAAACCGAATGCAGTAGCGAACCGACCAAAAGTGAAGTCGTCCAGGAACTGAACGTGAAGAAGGTGACCTGCCTGCCCTGATGGAAACAGACAACGATGAGATGACACCCCAGTGTCCCACCACCCCAACCCCTGGGCCGCAGGCCCATCTGATCTGGGCCGACATACACGTGCCGGGTGGTACCTAATTAATTAGCTTGTTTATTTTGGCTTTTTTCTTAAAGATGTGCTGGGTGCGCCCTGGCTACCGCTGCATTCTCCGCGAATCGGTATCGGTTTGCTGCCTGGAGGTTGGGACCACTGCACCACCCCAACCTCCGACAACTCAGCCTAACATACCATCATCAGCGTGCTCGGCGCTGTCTTCCAGATTTCTGTAAGTGATACTACACTGTACATACGTTATTTCTACTTTATATAGGCTGCGCATTTTTATGCGTTATTTGGTATGATTTGGCAGCTTCATAGCTTAAAGGTTACTGGAGAGAGTGTCTCTGCCGAGAGCGCTTGCATGAGATTTTCGCTACGGTGAACAGTGCGGCAATGATTGTGGAAAAGTATTTCTACTTTATATAGGCTATGTATTTATCATATCATTCCTGCTTTTACAATATGTTACTGTTATTTTAGGTTTTATGTGTTACTTGGTAAGATTTGGTAGGTTATTTTTGGGTCTGCAAATGCTCACAAATTTTTCCCATAAAAATAAATGGTAATTGCTTCTTCGCTTTACGACATTCCGGCTTACGAACCGTTACATAGGAATGCTCTACCTTCGGATGTCGAGGGAAACCTGTATTTACAATAATATTACTGAAATATCAGATACACAACGTCTCCTGTCAATGGAAACAGTTCTGCCAGGCTTCGTAGAAAAGCCACATGTGAAGGTCAGGAACTGGACTTGGTTAGCAGAGGCTATTTCAAAGTTCAAAGTTTGAAATACATTTATTATCGAAGTATATATACTATATACAACCTTGAGATTTATTTTCATATAGACAGCCATAAAACAAAGAAACCCAATAGAACCCAGTTAAAAAAGAAGACTGTCAAATATCCAAAGTGCAGAAAAAATATCAAATCATGCAAACAATAAAAAAAAAGAAAACTGGAGTTCACAGTCATGAAGCCAGTCATCACTGCAGCCGATCCAGGAGCCCATGGGTTGCAGGCCACAGTTCATTGTAGTGATAAATAAAACTTGCCAAGCAGCAAGCTGAAAAACCGGCCCATCTCTTGCCTCCGCCCTGACACCCTGGCCTTTTCAATCTGGCCCAGCACTTAAATCAGCCAAACCCTGGCTTGTACCTTGCTCTTGGACCCAAGCCCTGCCGCATTGATATGCTGTCAGGCCTGGGCCCTGCCGCCTAGATTTAAAAACATAGAAAATAGGTGCAGGAGTAGGCCATTCGGCCCTTCGAGCCTGCACCGCCATTCAGTATGATCATGGCTGATCATCCAACTCAGAACCCTGTACCAGCCTTCCCTCCATACCCCCAGATCCCTTTAGCCACAAGGGCCATATCTAACTCCCTCTTAAATATAGCCAATGAACTGGCCTCTACTGTTTCCTGTGGCAGAGAATTCCACAGATTCACCACTCTCTGTGTGAAGAAGTTTTTCCTAATCTCGGTCCTAAAAGGCTTCCCCTTTACCCTCAAACTGTGACCCCTCATTCTGGACTTCCCCAATATCAGGAACAATCTTCCTGCATCTAGCCCGTCCAATTCCTTTAGGATTTTATACGTTTCAATAAGATCCCCCTCAATCTTCTAAATTCCAACGAATATAAGCCTAGTCAATCCAGTCTTTCATCATATGAAAATCCTGCCGTCCCAGGAATCAACCTGGTGAACCTTCTTTGTACTCCCTCTATGGCAAGGATGTCTCTCCTCAGATTAGGGGACCAAAACTGCACACAATACTCCAGGTGTGGTCTCAGCAAGGCCTTGTACAACTGCAGTAGTACCTCCCTGCTCCTGTACTCGAATCCTCTTGCTATGAATGCCAGCATACCATTCGCCTTTTTCACCACCTGCTGTACCTGCATGCCCACTTTCAATGACTGGTATATAATGACACGCAGGTCTCATTGCACCTCCCCTTTTCCTAATCGGCCACCATTCAAATAATAATCTGTTTTCCTGTTTTTGCCACCAAAGTGGATAACCTCACATTTATCCACATTAAATTGCATCTGCCATGAATTTGCCCACTCACCTAACCTATCCAAGTCACCCTGCATCCTCTTAGCATCCTCCTCACAGCTAACACTGCCGCCCAGCTTCATGTCATCCGAAAACTTGGAGATGCTGCATTTAATTCCCTCATCTAAGTCATTAATATATATTGTAAACAACTGGGGTCCCAGCACTGAGCCTTGCAGTACCCCAGTAGTCACTGCCTGTCATTCTGAAAAGGTCCCGTTTATTCCCACTCTTTGCTTCCTGTCTACCAGCCAATTCTCTATCCACATCAATACCTTACCCCCAATACCGTGTGCTTTAAGTTTGCACACTAATCTCCTGTGTGGGACCTTGTCAAAAGCCTTTTGAAAATCCAAATATACCACATCCACTTGTTCTCCCCTATCCACTCTACTAGTTACATCCTCAAAAAATTCTATGAGATTCATCAGACATGACTTTCCTTTCACAAATCCATGCTGACTTTGTCCGATGATTTCACGGCTTTCCAAATGTGCTGTTATCACATCTTTGATAACTGACTCTAGTATTTTCCCCACCACCGATGTTAGGCTAACCGGTCTATAATTCCCCGGTTTCTCTCTCCCTCCTTTGTTAAAAAGTGGGGTTACATTAGCCACCCTCCAATCCTCAGGAACTAGTCCAGAATCTAAAGAGTTTTGAAAAATTATCACTAATGCATCCACTATTTCTTGGGCTACTTCCTTAAGCACTCTGGGATGCAGACCATCTGGCCCTGGGGATTTATCTGCCTTTAATCCCTTCAATACCTAACACCACTTCCCTACTAACATGTGTTTCCCTCAGTTCCTCCATCTCACTGGACCCTCTGTCCCCTACTATTTCCAGAAGATTGTTTATGTCCTCCTTTGACAGAACCAAGGTAGTTTATTCAATTGGTCTGCCATGTCCTTGCTCCCCATAATCAATTCACCTGTTTCTGTCTGTAGGGGACCTACATTTGTCTTAACCAATCTTTTTTTGTTCACGTATCTATAAAAGCTTTTACAGTCAGTTTTTATGTTCCCTGCCAGTTTTCTCTCATAATCTTCTTTCCCTTTCCTAATTAAGCCCTTTGTCCTCCTTTGCTGGACTCTGAATTTCTCCCAGTCCTCAGGTGAGCCACTTTTTCTGGCTAATTTGTATGCTTCTTCTTTGGAATTGATACTATCCCTAATTTCCCTTGTCAGCCACGGGTGCACTACCTTCCTTGATTTATTCTTTTGCCAAACTGGGATGAACAATTGTTGTAGTTCATCCATGCGATCTTTAAATGCTTGCCATTGCATATCCACCGTCAATCCTTTAAGTGTCATTTGCCAGTCTATCTTAGCTAATTCACGTCTCATACCTTCAAAGTTACCCTTCTTTAAGTTCAGAACCTTTGTTTCTGAATTAACTATGTCACTCTCCATCTTAATGAAGAATTCCACCATATTATGGTCACTCTTACCCAAGGGCCTCTCATGACAAGATTGCTAATTAACCTTTCCTCATTGCTCAATACCCAGTCTAGAATAGTCTGCTCCATAGTTGGTTCTTCGACATGTTGGTTCAAAAAACCATCCCACATATATTCCAAGAAATCCTCTTCCTCAGCACCTTTACCAATTTGGTTCACCCAATCTATATGTGGATTGAAGTCACCCATTATAACTGCTGTTCATTTATTGTACCCATTTCTAATTTCCTGTTTAATACCATCCCCAACCTCACTACTACTGTTAGGTGGCCTATACATAACTCCCACCAGTGTTTTCTGCCCCTTAGTGTTACGCAGCTCTACCCATATTGATTCCACATCCTCCCAGCTAATGTCCTTCCTTTCTATTGTGTTAATCTCCTCTCTAACCAGCAATGCTACCCCACCTCCTTTTCTTTCATGTCTATCCCTCCTGAATATTGAATATCCCTGAACGTTGAGCTCCCATCCTTGGTCACCCTGGAGCCATGTCTCTGTGATCCCAACTATATCATATTCATTAATAACAATCTGCACTTTTAATTCATACCTTGTTACGAATGCTCCTTGCTTTGACACACAAAGCCTTCAGGCTTGCTTTTACAACACTCTTAGCCCTTATACAATTATGTTGAAAAGTGGCCCTTTTTGATGCTTGCCCTGGATTTGCTGGCCTGCCACTTTCACTTTTCACCTTACTACTTTTTGCTTCTACCCTCATTTTACACCCCTCTGTCTCTCTGCACTGGTTCCCATCCCCCTGTTGTGAACTAACCTCCTCTCTCCTAGTCTCTTTAATTTGATCCCCACCCCCCAACCATTCTAGTTTAAAGTCACCTCAGTAGCCCTCGCAAATCTTCCCGCCATACCCAACCTTTCCAATCTGGCCCAGCACTTAAATTGGTCAAACACTGGCTCATTCTGCGCTCTCTAGCACATGCCTTACTGCCTTGACTCTACCTCACCCTGGATCTGCCACGTCTGATTGGCTCCGATTGCTCCAGCAATGGCCAAACATTGGTTCATTCCTCACTCTCGTGCACGGACTCTGCCTCCTTGATTCAGCCAATACACGCCACTCCGTAACTGTCCTGTACATTCAAGATTTCAGTTCACACTGCAAAAATGCCAAGTTATACAGGCGGTTTAAAAGCTCAGCTCCAAAAGAAAAGTTACAGGCTATTGATTGCAGTGATCACTTTCCAGAAAAGGTGTGATTAATGAAGTAGCTAGTAGTTTTGTTTGCTGCCAGTAAGGTGTCACTGTGTTTCACCAGCACCATCTTAAACCAGGGATGCATGCCTTTACAGCTTTTAATAAGTAATGGGAGCTTATCCCGACCACCTCCCCTGGCTATGACAACCTTAAGGATAGACCAGCTGTACTACAGTTCTTCATTGTTTTCTTCTCACATAAGCTTAGGCTATGAGAAATTACATAAGACATTTTGTCACTGATAAATTCATGAACCCACCTTTAAGAGCAACCTTATGCATTGTAAACTATCTTTCAAGTAGATTACATAGGCTTTTCAAATGTATTTTGAGAAATATTATTTCTCTAATTAACCACTTGTATCTTGTCCCATCTCAAATGTACGTGCTGCTCTGAAATTAAGGTACTTCAAACACTCACACCCTCACACATCCTTCCCATTAGTCAGGAGTTGATCTGCATTATTGTATTCAATTTAAAGCATGTTATAACATAAATTAATTACATAAATAGGTTTGCCATCAAACCAAATTATTAACAATTATATTCTAAAGAATGTTTTTCAAAATTTTTAATCCAATATATTTGTATCAGAAGAATTAAAACTGGAACATATTGTGATGGAGTGGACTTGCTCTCTTCCCTGTTTTCTGAAGTAAATACAAACAAAAAGACTACTCCACTGCTTCTTTTTAAACATATCCATCCTTTAGAGAACTATTTCAAACTATTGCCTTCTTAGCCATCTACTGAATTAATTTGGAATCTGTTTATCTCTTTACTCACAAGTTTGATTTACAGTTTTGATCTAACTGCTTTCAAAGTGGCTTCTTTTCTACTGGTATCAGTATCTTGATGATTTAGTTAGTTAGCTCAGTTTCTCTCCACCTGTCACCCTCTCTCTCAAGCCCTGGTAACCTTTTTGTGAGGTACTGTTGTCAAATGATTGTGCTCCTCTCTAAACTATTCTTCAGAGCAAAGGAGCCATGCTTTGCTTCACTCATAAGCAATCTGACTTGAACATGCATACAGTATCCCAGTTCTTTGCACTGAGTCCAAGCCACATTTTGGCTTCAGAAGAGAAAAAAACCTCTCTAAGAAAAAGCTACTAATGAACCATTCTTATTGCTTTCTGCCATTATGTAGAATGTACTCCCAAATTTTTCATTCACCTAAGAAACACTATGCTTCTGTTTGGTTTGGCATTCTCTACTTCCCTTCCATATCTTCAGTTGCTTTCTCCCATCAATTGTGCCAGGGTCCGTGATATCTCGGATCGAGTTCTCGGTATTCTCAGGAGAGAGGGTGAGCAGCCAGATGTCGCGGTCCACGTGGGGACCAATGACATAGATAGGAGTAGGGATGAGGTCCTGAAGAAGGAATATCGGGAGTTAGGAAAGAAGTTGAAAAGTAGGACCTCAAGGGTGGTAATCTCGGGATTGCTGCCTGTGCCATGAGTCAGAGAGGGTAGGAACAGGAAGTTATAGCAGATGAATGCGTGGCTGAAGAGTTGGTGCAGGGGGCAGGGGTTCAGATTTCTGGATCATTGGGATCTCTTCTGGAGAAGGTCTGACCTGTACAAAAAGGATGGGCTGCACCTGGATTGGAAAGGGACCAATATCCTGGTGGGCAGGTTTGCTAGAGCTGTAGGGGAGGGTTTAAACTAGCTTGGCAGGGGGTTGGGAATCAGAATGTGAGTGCAGAGATTAGGGTAGAAGGACAAGGGCATGATGCTATGTGTTCTGAGTTGGTGAGGAAGGACAGGCGGGGACAAAACATAAATGTAGCCAGTTAGAGGGGTTGAAATGTGTCTATTTCAATGCTAGGAGTATTAGGAAAAAAGGGGATAAACTTAGAGCATGGATCAGTACGTGGAACTACGATGTTGTGGCTGTTACAGAAACTTGGCTGGAGGAAGGGCAGGATTGGCTGATGCAGGGGTTTAGGTGTTTTAAAAGGAATAGGATGGGAGGTAGAAAAGGGGGAGGAGTAGCATTTTCAGGATAGTATCAGGGCTATAGAAAGGGAGGACGCTGCAGAGGAAGTGTCCACTGAGTCGGTGTGGGTGGAAGTCAGAAATAGGAAGGGTTCAATCACTGCGCTGGGAGTAGTCTATAGGCCCCCAAATAGCCCTCGGGACACCGAGGAGCAGATAAGCAGGTAGATTTGAGAATGGTGCAGGAAATACAGGGTTGTAGTTATGGATGATCTCAACTTCCCTCATATTGACTGGCACCTCCAGACTGCAAGGGGAATAGGTGGGGCTGAATTTGTCAGGTGTGTTCAAGAAGCACTCCTAACACAATATGTGGACCGGCCGACGAGAGGAGAGGCCATACTGGATCCAGTTCTGGGTAATGAACCTGGTCAGGTGGCAGACCTCTTGGTGGGGGAGCGTTTTGGTGAGAATGACCACAACTCCCGTAGCTTCAGCATAGCTATGGAAAAGGATAAAAACAGACAAAATGGGAAAGTGCTTAACTGGGAAAGGGCTAACTATGAAGGAATGAGGCAGAAACTAGCAAGAGTAAATTGGAAACAGATGTTCAAGGGTGAAAACACAGAAGTAATGTGGAGGAGGTTTAGGGACCACTTGTGCTGAGTTTAGGATAGGATTGTCCCACTGAGACAAGGAAAAAATGATAGGAAAGGGAACCTTGGCTGACGAAACACGTGAGGCAACTCGTCAAGAGGAAGAAGGAAGCATATCTTAGATATAAGAAGCAGCATGCAGGAGGGGCTCATGAGAAGTATAGGGTAGCCAGGAAGGAGCTTAATAAAGGAATTAGGAGAGCTCGAAGGGGGCATGAGAAGGCCTTGGCTTGTAGGATTAAGGAGAACCCCAAGGCGTTCTGTGCGTATGTGAAGAACAGAAGGATGACAAGAATGAAGGTGGGGCCACTAAAGGATAAAGAAGGCAACATGTGCCTGGAGGTGGAGGAGTTTGGGGTGGTCCTAAATGAATACCCTGCTTCAGTATTCACAAGTGAAAAGGACCTTGATCAGGGTGAGGTCAAAATAGAACTGGCCTGTGTGCTGGACAATGTGGAGATTAAGGAAGAAGAAGAGTTGGATCTTTTTAAAAACATCAAGATTGATAAGTCCCCAGGGCTGGACGTGATATACCCCAGGTTGCAGTGGGAAGTGAGAGAAGAGATTACTGGAGCAGTAGCTATGATCTTTGAATCCTCTTTGGCTGCAGGGGAGGTGCCAGAGAATTGGAGAATGGCAAATGTAGTTCCCTTGTTTTAAAAAGGTAATAGGCAGAATCCTGGGAACTATAGACTGGTGAGTCTTACGTCGGTGGTCTGCAAACTATTGGAAAGGATTCTTAAGAAAACGATCTACAAGCACTTGGAGAAGTACAGTCTACTCAAGGATAGTCAACATGACTTTGTGAAGGGAAGGTCGTGCCTCACGAGCCTAACTGAGTTTTTTGAAGAGATAACAAAAGAAATTGATGACAGTAGGTAGGTAGATGTGGTCTACATGGATTTTAGCAAGGCATTTGACAAGGTCCCCCATGAGAGACTCATCCAGAAGGTTATGAGGCATGGGATCAGTGGAACCTTGGCTGTTTGAATAAAAAATTGGCTTAAAGGAAGAAAGCAGAGGGTAGTAGTGGAAGGAAAGTATTCTTCCTGGAGGTCGGTGACCAGTGGAGTGCCGCAAGGATCTGTCCTGGGACCCCTGCTCTTCGTGATTTTTATAAATGACCTGGATGAAGAAGCGGAAGGATGGGTGAGTAAGTTTGCGGATGACACGAAGATTGGAGTAGTCATGGATGGAGCTGTAGGTTGTCAAAGATTACAAGAGGATATAGACAGGATGCAGAGTTGGGCAGAAAAGTGGCAGATGGAGTTCAATCCGAATAAGTGTGAGGTGATGCATTTTGGAAGAACAAACCAGAATGCTGAGTACAGGCTTAATGTTCGGTTTCTTAAGAGTGTAGATAAACAGAGGGACCTTGGGTTTCAAATCCATACATCCCTCAAGGTCACTGCACAGGTTGATAGGATAGTTAAGAAGGCCTATGGGATGC
Source organism: Mobula birostris (assembly GCF_030028105.1). Taxonomy (NCBI): domain Eukaryota; kingdom Metazoa; phylum Chordata; class Chondrichthyes; order Myliobatiformes; family Myliobatidae; genus Mobula; species Mobula birostris. The sequence continues at coordinate 95,188,180 of NC_092381.1, forward strand.
TTATAAAGGCATCCATTAGTCTTGCGAGACAATGGATCTGCACCTGGAAAGTCTTCATTCTCCAGGGCGCAGGCCTGGGCAAGGTTGTATGGAAGACCAGCAGTTGCCCATGCTACAAGTCTTCCCTCTCCACGACGTCGATGTTGTCCAAGGGAAAGGCATTAGGACCCATACAGCTTGGCACCAGTGTCGCCGCAGAACACTGTGGGATGCTAGGCTTCATTAATAGGGGGATTGAGTTCAAGAGTAGAGAGGTCATGTTGCAACTCTACAAATCTCTGGTGAGACCACACTTAGAGTATTGTGTTCAGTTCTGGCTTCTGGTCACCTCATCATAGGAAGGATGTGGAAGCTATGGAGGGGGTGCAGAGGAGATTTACTAGGATGTTGCCTGGATTGGAAAACAAGTCTTATGAGGCAAGGTTAGCAGAGCTGGGACTTTTCTCTTTGGAGCGTAGAAGGATGAGAGGGAACTTGATGGAGGTCTACAAGATTATGAGAGGCATAGATAGGGTGGATAGCCAGTACCTGTTTCCCAGGTCATGAATAGCAAACACCAGAGGGCATATGTACAAAGTTAAGGGAGAGAAGTTTAGGAGAGACATCAGGGGTAAGTTTTTTACACAGAGGGTTGTGGGTGCCTGGAACGACTTGCCAGGGGTGGTGGTGGAGGCTAAAACATTAGAGGTATTTAAGAGCCTCTTGGACAGGCACATGGATGAAAGAAAAATAGAGGGTTACGGGGTAGTGTGGGTTTAGTACGTTTTTTTTAAAGGAATATATGGGTCAGCACAACATCGATGGCCAAAGGGCCTGTACTGTGCTGTAGTGTTTTGGTGTCTAGTGTCTAGTGTGCACTCCCTTAAATCCCTGTTAGTATGCATTCATGAAAATTGGAAGAACTTTACTGCACATTACAGTTTTCAAAATGGAAAATGTAGGTGAAATATGTCTATTTTAAAATGTACTGTACCAATGTGACACGTGAACCAAATATTATGTTAAATTTGTTAAACTATTCTGGGGATGACTGCCAAGATTGATGGTGCTGAGGAAAGGGAAGATGGAAAACAAGTTCCGGTTCAGTATCGCAGGCACAGCCATCCCAACCATCACAGAAAAGCCAGTCAAGAGGCAAAGTTTTTGACAGCTCTTTAAGGGACACAACATCCATTCAGGCAACCTGCACCGAGTTGGATGGCTGGCTGAAATCTGTGGACAAGTCTAGCTTACCTGGGAAGTTTAAAGCCTGGGTGTATCAGCATGGCATTCTTCCCAGAATCCTGTGGCCCCTCCTCGTCTATGCAGTTCCGATCTCGACAGTTGAAACCTTAGAGAGGAGGGTTAGCAACCACCTCAGGAGATGGCTGGGGCTGCCAAAGAGCCTGAGCAGCATTGCACTCTATGGACACCACAACAAACTGCAACTGCCCTTTAAATCCTTGGAGGAAGAATTCAAGGTAACAAGAGCCAGAGCCAAGTGCTACAGTATAGGGACTCAAGTGACCCGAAGGTGGCTAGAGCAGGGATATAGTACTGGCAGGAAGTGGAGGGCAGAGGAAGCTGTTCAGGAGGCAGAGGCGAGGCTGCGTCACAGGAGGCTGGTGGGAGTGGTCACACGAGGCTGAGCTGGGCTAGGATCCTTTCCAGCTCCCCAAATGGACACCAGAGGGAAGGAAAGGCGTCGTCTAGTTCAGGAGGAGGTGAGAGCAGTAGTGGAGGAGACGAGAGCCTGCAAGGCGGTGGGAATGAAGCAACAGGGTGCTTGGACAAGATGGGAGAATGCGGTTGAGAGGAAAGTGACCTAGGCCGATCTTTGGAAAGCTGAACCACACCGCATCCAATTTCTCATCCAGGCAGTGTACGATGTGCTTCCAAGCCCATCAAACCTGCACACATGCCAGGAACCCTGGAGCACATCCTCAGCAGCTGCACAAGGGCACTTGGTGAGGGACGGTGCAGGTGGAGGCATGATCAGGTCCTGAAGACCATCGCTGAAGCCATCGGCACAGGAGTTGAGTGGGTGAAGCGGTCCCGACCCTCCAAGCAGACCATTACCTTTGACAGAGTTGGGGAGCAGCCAATACCTGCCAAAAGAACATCTGCAGGCATTCTGACCTCTGCAAGGGACTGGCAGCTGTTGGTGGACCTCGAAGGGCAGGTGAAGTTCCCCAACCATATCGCAGCCACCACCCTGCGACCAGACATTGTCCTAGTGTCTGAATCTACTAAGCAAGTGGTGCTGCTGGAGCTGACAGTCCCATGGGAAGATAGCTTGGAAGAGGCCTTTGAAAGGAAGCTCTCCAAGTATGCAGGACTGGTCAGCAACTGTCAGCAGGCTGGGTGGAGAGCGAGGTGTCTCCCAGTGGAGGTTGGTTGTAGGGGATTCGTAGCCCGTTCTTTAGTTAGAGCCTTCAGCATTTTGGGCATCGAGGGAGAGAGGCAGAGGAGAGCCATCCGCAGTACCATTGATGCGGCAGAGAGGGCCTCAAGATGGCTGTGGCTCAAAAGAGGGGAGCCATGGAGTCATAAGTAGCTAGCCATCTGGACACAAGTTGGGGTCTGATCAGCCCCGGTTGGGTCACCTGGAGGAGGGTGTATGATGTTGAAAGACCCGAAACACCCGATGATTCCAGGAACATCACTGAAGATGTGTCCAGAAGCATCAATAGATGTATGTACACAGCAAGTGTGAAATTCAGTTTTTATTACTCCAATTAAACGTTTATTCCTTGATATGTAGTAGAATTGATGAAGTCATTTCTCTTTTTCTAACTCTCAGTCAGGATTTTATTTTCTGTTGGACTTCTTAAATTTCCCCTTGTATATTTGTTTCCAGAAAATAATAAACAGCGTGGACATCTTACATCCAAGCATATTGAAGAGTCTGAAATTAAGGTTATCTGCAACTGCAGTATGTTCTCAGATTCTCCAAGCTGGATGCTTGTTTTGTGTCTTGACATGTCAAGACATTAATGCCACCAGATTTTACACTAAAGGCACTAAGGGTTCAGATGACGACTTTTACACTAAGGGAAGAGCAGAATCTATTTAAGATCCCAAAAGATTAATTTGTCTCTTTCAGGAAAATAACCATCAAAATTCAAACAGTTTGAACATTTAGCAGAAAGGGATATGTATGTCAATGTATGGACTCTATATTCCATAGATTGAGAGTACCTCAGCCTAGGGAATGTAGATTCAAACTTATACACTGCTTTTCAACATTTTCTACTCTACAAAGTCTATCTTAGGTATCCAAAGTGAAGTGAAACCTCAGGAACCATAACTAGTCAACATAAAGGAAAGCAACAACTATTTTTAAAAATGTCATTTCATTTGACATCATTACTAATTTTTAATATATGGGTATGCCATGTCTAGAAGTAGACTCATTTATAACTCTCAAAATTAACTGGAATTGCACACAACTGTTGAGGAATTCCTGTCCTTACTCCTGCCAATATAAATTCAGAGCAATATTCTTTAAATAAAAGGCACATACAGAAAGTCAAAGAACATATGCTTATAAAACAAATGTAGAGAATTGTAATACATTGCTTTTTTCCTCAGATAATGGAAAACATGAATTATCATCTACTGACTAGCTTAAACTCATGACATAAAATCTACCTTTGCTGTAATCCAGTTCTTTTAAAAGCAATCTGTAGTTTATTTAGCTGTACCTTTTAAAAAACTAACACTTATATTTTTCGACTATTCCCAGTTTAAATCATTTCCAAAACAAAACAGGATTTAAGAAACTGCACTTATAAAGGTTCTGAAACTGAACATAAACAGCAGGCACTATTTAAAGATGCAATTTCACATAGAATATCTAAGAATATGTTCTAATGTACTTAAACACAATCTGAATCTAGATACCTTTTACTGACTAGCTTTCATATTATCTCCCGTTCAACAACAGCTACATGTCCTTAAGTTCAAACTGCACCTAAGCATAGTTCCCACCCCTGAAGGAGTGCAGTTCTAAACAATCATTCAATAATATGCCCTGTAATCTCTTTCCTAATACCACTGCTCAGTAATTTTATTTACACTCGGGGGCCACTTTATGAGGTACCTCCTGTACCTAATAAAGTGGTTACTGAGTGTATATGACCAATAGTTCATTTTCTATGGCCACATTAATGCCTGCAGACTCCCTCCCGGTTCCTGCTACATTATATTCAATTCTGCAAACAGACTGCAAGTATTTGCATTTACGATTTTGACCTTTAGGCATTGAAGAATATATCCTCTTTTTGTAAATTTAGACAATTTCTTAAATAGCTGGGGTGCTAAAGAAGCAATTGTTGTTGGTGTAAGACGCCCCTAACTTGCTCTGTTTGATCTGATTGTCGATTCCTTACCCTCCTCCTCCAAGTAACGCACACAGACCCAAAGCCTTCCCCCCTCCCGGTGCGGTCCTGGTACTAAACGTACCAGTTGTACCATGTTTCTTCATTATTTTGTCACATGGTTCTAAAGTGCTATATTGTGTTTATGGTTTTCAATATTATACATTTATGGGCTCAACTTTATCAGAAAACTGTTCCTTTGTGCATTGACTCTCCCATCTCTCCCATCTCACTTTGAGAGTTTTAATTTCTCCATTTAACACTTGGTACTCAGGTGGATAATTCCATACAAGATATGACAAAAGATCTTGTTTCTAATTGGACAGAGTTACGCAAGATCATTATTGGTCCAAAGGGCCATCATAGGAACTATAGAATAAGAACTATATTTTAAAAGAATCTCAGAGGGAGATCTGGCAGCAATTTAGCTATTTTCCCTCATTTATTCTAGTGAATTCATTCTGCATTAACAGCTAAATTTTTGGTTCATACTCTCTTTGGTTCAAAGCCGCTTTCTAGTACCAAGAAAATGCTCTAACTTAACTCTCGTGGTTCAGAAATTGATATCCTCAAAATCCTACATTAAATCATATTTCCATTGCAATCCCCATTCACTCCATAAGTCAGTCTTTTTGTCACTTCATGCTTTTTACTTGCATGTTATTACTCAATGCAAAAACAGATTTATAAAACTTTTCCTGCATATGAGACAAATGTTGTCAAAATTTGATAGTCTAGTAATGACCTTTGAGGAATATCACTAATCACACCCTGCAAATCGGTGGATGATCCACTTATTCCTATTTTATATCTCCTACCTTTTAACATTAATACATAACATTAAGTTGCTTCCAGCTCCATATTCCAATTTATGCATGGCAACTTACACCTGAAATTCAACAGAAACACTTTTGAATTCCCATGCACCATCCTGGTGATCACTCCAAAAATTCAACTGGATTAGTTAGTCATGCCTTACCTTATGGTCTGCAATATTTCAGACAGTAAATATTATGTTAACAAATTTCATTAATTTTGGTTAGTTTAAAGTTTAAGTCATTTGAGTAAAATCTAGGTTAATGCATTCTTAGTGCTAAAATTTGGCAGCAACTGGAAGAATCATAGCTAGGACAATATGAAGTTTCTGGGTTCAAGTGTGTAGCACCACTGTTGAAATGGTATGATTCCTTGGGGATCCTTCAATCACTGGGTCTTCTTATTACTGTATATAACAGTTGACAAGCTATTTCTCCCACTAACAAAACAAAATGCTGTTATTTCTGAGCAACCACACAGGAATTTTGGTGGTTAAGCAGTATGAAGCTACTTACTCCATGTCTTGCCAATACTGATTTTTTTCCCTCTCTCTGGAATCTTACCCGTGGATGCTGGGGCAGCAAAGGAGGAACAGATGAAAATGTCCAGATGGAAGAGGTTATGGAACCATTTAAACATGACAATAAATCTTCAAGAAATCTTCATTGTTTTTTTTTCCTCCTGCAAAATACTTGAGAATTTTTTAAAATGTTTTTCATATCCTGATCATTTATCATTTACTTTTTTCTATTCTTCCTCCTGCCCCTTCTATCTGAGACTAAATTATGGGGCTTCTGGGACCTTATTTGGCAATAATGTTGAAACATTCTTAAATAACAGATGCTTATTTATATAGAAAATTTCTTCCTATTTTTTCAAATGAAAAATAGTTTTGGTATTAGAGCTATAGGTCAATCAGATTTCATGATTTTCCATCCACTGACTAAAATGTTAAGCTTCATTTCCAGGAGCCAAGTAGCTCCCTCATTTCTACTGAACACAAAAATAATATTTCTTCATCAGAAGGAATTAAATCACAGCAAAACTAACACTCTTGGAAATACTGATGTGTTCAGAGTGGAATGTGAATCCATGAACTAGGTTGAAAGAGAACTGATATGCCAATGATTTTGGAAAACATCCAATCACTTGTACAGCATTTATTAAGGAAGGGGTAACTGTAGTCATATATTGCTTGATGTTTGGTTTAGAATTATTGAGAGACCTAGTACAAAATGTCTTTATTTAATGTGAAATTTTCTTAAATTAAATAGTTGTATTTTCAGTTCTTGCCATGTAGTGAAGCCCAGTATTTTTCATCAGGTTTTCTGCAGCTTCTTCAAGATGAAAAGCAGAGTTGTGTGAAGTGGCCAAATAGCTGTTTGCAATTTATGATGTATCACTTGAGGATAACTTGAGTTTGTGACAGAGAACCTGATTGTAAACTTGATAATGTGTCAGGCCCAGCAGTGGAACTAAGGATTTTTTTCATTGGAAGAAAAAAAAGAGTATTCAGACTTTTGCATATTGTGAACTCATGTGCTTTTCCTGCTCCAGCTGTGATAATGAAACCACCTGAAAAACTGAATATTGCATAGTATTGCTTTTAATAAAGTTCTCAAAAATAAATAGTCCAGTCCCAATCTTGCTCCCTTGTCCTTTCCCTTATTCCACTAAAGCTCATTGCATGTAATGGGAACAGAATTTAACCTTTTGATTGGGTGATTCACATCATCATGCTTCAACATCAAGTTCACATTTTTTTTTGTAGCAGATGCAGGTAATGACTCTTCTGTCGCTTTTACATCTTAAAATCCATTGTTATTTGTTGCACTTCCTCTTCTTTTTACTTGTTCCATTTGCCTCTCTTGTTATTTAAGGACTTCTGCCTTTGATATAGATATTTATTGAGCTTTTTTTCATTCACGCTCATTTTATTCCCTCTGGCTCAGTCTTGCTTAAAAACTGTTAAATATTTTAGGTTTAATGAAAAATCATACATGTTGAACGATTAGCTAACCTTCTCTCTCCACAGCTGGGTGCATCTGCTATATTTGTTTTTTTTTCCTTTGCATTTCAGGGTCTCAGCATCCATCATAGTTTGCTTCACTTTTTTAATGGAAAATGTCTGTTACTACCAACATAAATAAGTCATCAGTTGTTCTTATACTCTTTACTTTCAAAATATGATAAAGAGGATAATAAAAATGGTTTTGTGAGGATGAAAATATTACTTAAAATTTACTCTTGAAGGCTGAAGAACGAGAAATTCCCTTTACTGGATAGAAAAATAGAATAAAATTTCCTAATGGACTAGAAAATTAGGAACAGCCATGGTCTTTGCAAGAATCACAAAGAAGGTATTCTTCATCTGGTTTATTGTATTCTTGCTAGATCATGGACAGCTTACAAGTGGTATTGATTAGTTCAGGGACTTAGATTATTAGAAGTCACAAGTAGTAGAATTTATTTGTCTTTTGATATTACACATTTTCATTGTTGCGAAAAGTACCTTGTTAAGTCTGGGAAAGTGAAAATAAACCACTAACCACAAAGATATGAAAACCACACATCCCAGATTACTTCAAATTCAGTTCATTTATATGTTCCCCCATTTTCTCCATAGATCTTGCAACCAATTACTGCAACACTTAGGGAGAGATTGTGCATGGATTGTAGAATCATAGGACTGGTATTTTCCATATTTATTAGAAGAAAAAATACAAGTTTGGGCAGGGAATTGGCAGATACAGTGCTAATGTGCTTTGAGGTATTTTAAAACAGAATTTCAGTTCTCAACCTATCCCTAGTCTGCTTATATAATGGATTTATGGAATACCAGGAGTCCCAATGCAGAATCTTCACTTTGGTGTTAAGAGATGAGAAAACTTTTCCCTGTCCCATGGGTTCAACATTCCTTCCTTTAACTGTAAGTAATTTAACGTTGATACTCTGTGGGGACACAGCTGTTTGCTATTTATATAAGAGCAAGGCAATCGTAGTGAATATACTCCAGAAGGAGGAAAAGCAGAACGATTACCCCCAATTCATCTCTTCACTGCAGAATCAAAAATTCCAACAGAGAATTGTAAACCACAAGCATTTATTTATTTAGAGATACAATACAGCATGAAGTGGGCCGTTCTGGCCCTTCAAGCTGTGCTGCCCCAGTGACATCCGATTCAAACCTAGTCTAAATCCTGAGACAACTTACAATGACTAATTAACCCAGTAAATGGTTTGTCTTTGAACTGTGAGAGGAAACTGGAGCATTCAGAGAAAACCCCTGCATTCCATGTACATACAGACTTCTTATTGATGACATTGGAGTTGAACTATGAATTCCAGCACCCCTAGCTGTAACACCGATTGGTGATGTGAAATTTGTAGAATTTGATTCCTCGTAAACTAGACAACTTGATATTTAGGTGAGTGAAGTGGATCACGCACCTGAACATCAGATTTTGTCTTTTGCCTTTGTTTTGATATGTAAAAGAATTTTCTGCAATGCATATTCTGCCTTGAATGCAATGCAAGCAGGCTTTAGTATCAGACACCTTTATAAATGATTTGAAAACTGTTTAATTTAGTTTCCAAAGGCTATGCTGGCACAGGAAAGAAAAACTTTGGCTTTTGATGTCTGCTTTTACTGAGACAGGGCTCCTATTGTATGAGAAACGGTCTGTTTCCATGTCTTGTTGTGGATCTTTAATGCTCATGGTTGGTGTTCTACACCAGGGGTAAATTGATGGCAGGACCTTTGTTTTACATTGTTTGTGGAGGACACTCTCTCATTGAATGAGTTGACAATGACTTGGAGATTCAAACACCGAATATGCACACACAGATGTATTGTGTATACACTGCAGTGCAATGACTGAAGGTGGACTAGAAGCAGCGGAGGATTAACAGATACGTAGTCGTCAAATTGGGTAGTTCCATTCTATCAAAAGCCATATTGGAGGTGTGGTGTGTTGTAGCAGTAAGAAAGATCAAAAAAATGACTAGAACAACGACACAGCCTTGCTTACCACCAGACTGAAATGGGATTGAGTCTGTGGTGGAGCCATTGGTTAAGATCATAGTTTGCATACAATCATGTAGCAGACTCAGAATGGGGATGAATTTCTGAGAATAATAAGGTTTCAAAGTCCACAATCTTTCTAAATTGACAGATTTTAAAGCTTTCGTAAGATCCATAAAGGCTTCATATGATTCTTGATGCTGCTGTCTGCATTTTTCTGAGAGTTACTGCATTTAAAAAATCATGTCCATTTTCACTCAAAGGACAAAAAAAAATTGTAACACTGAAATTTTCTCAGCAGAACCCTCCAAGTCCACTGGTTGGATAAGCAAGCTGGCATCAGTGTCCACCCCCAAAGCAGGCTTTGATCAAAGACAGCCAGCTCTATTGCAGGACCATAGTGTTCATGGGTCTAGCTGCAGATCCCTGAATGAAGCACTCTGAGCTCTGGCTAGGCAAGAACTTTCCTGAAGGAAAGGGAAAGTGCTTTAAGAATTCACTGAAAGCTAATTAATAGAATGTAACATCTTCACCAACTCATGGAAATTCCTGGGCCTTGGCTAATCAAGGTGGAGGAGTATCTGGGTTGACACTGCCTCAGATTTCTTTGTTGGGAGCTCACATAAACTCAAGAGTAAATAATGGTATATGTGTATCAATTATCCACCTGGCTGTAATGAATTTCATCCAAATCCTCAAGCTCACTTAAAGAAACTCAATTTTTTTCCTTCTTGTACCAATGTATACTTTGTCCCTTTTAGCAGCACTTCAAACGGTGCTGACTAATGATGTTTAATTCCACATGGCAGTTTCAGAAACTAAACTGAATAAGTCAATGGCTGAGCAGTTGCCTATGAAAATTCATGACTGTTGTAAATGAATTGAACTTCACTCATCTCCTTTAGGAAGAGGCATGTCAACGGTGACTGGTGTAGACTGCACAGCATTCCAGTCTAATTAATGCACTCACGGTTATCAAACAGGTTAATACTATCTTAGCAATGTCATCCACAACCCAAAAAGTAACAAATAAAAACCTCATTGATACAGGGTCTCCGCCTGAAATTTTGACCACTTCTTTCACTCCACATTTGCTACTTGACCTATTGTTTGCATTTTGAACTGCACTGTGATATCAGAGAAGCTTTTGAACATCTTGATTTTACAAATTCCCTTAGTACTTCAGATTTTCCATTTAATAATCTCATTTTCTTAAGATCACTTCAAAAACTATTTCTGTGGGGCTCTTTTTTGTAAAGTAGAAATCAAGATGGGAGCTGAGCACAACATAAATTTAATATATAAGTTTCAGATGAAATAAATTATTCATTTAAATTCCTTAAAAATGAAGTAAGTGCATTTCCAATTCTGTTTACTGAGAACATCAGAAAAATCATTGCAATAAAACAATTATAGTATAAAATGTTGGCTTGCAGTCGAACAGTAAAAGCAACATTAAATTTCTGAAAAAAGTTGCAAACCAAGAACAAAATTCATTGGATTTACTCAAAAATTGAATAGTAGTATTGTCAGGAATTTTACAGATGAGGTTTGGAGGAACTCCCAAATAATTTTTAAAGATCCTGTTACATAGCAGTTCAGGCATTGCATGATTAGATCTATTCAGATGGACTAAAATTGGTGAAATATAACTTCTAAAATGTTATTAAAAATGGCCATGAATATTACCGGAACATCGATTCAGATTAAAGTAGGGAAGAAAAGTGAAAGAATTATTGCTCTAAATATGCATCTCATTGCTGAGATAGGTGCAAACAATTGTTCCAAGATTCAGTCCACCGACCTTAAAAACAGAGGCAAATAGAACAGATCAAATAACACTGCTGAAAGGATTGGTCTGAAAAGGTCATAAAGTCACAGAGCACAAAAACACAGAAAAACAGGCCTTTTGGCACATGTAGTTTGTGTCAAATTGTTATTTTTGCCTAGAAATTTTCTCTGTATTCTTTCTATCTTATAGATATTTATCCTTTGGGTAGGTGATCTGTGTTGTGTATTTAAGATCAGCCATATTGTAATATTGTATATATATTATTGGAAAAAGCATTTTTATTTGTTTACATAATTCATTATAGGTTATATGTAAAAGTAGTGAATGGCAGACATCATTACATAATCAGGTTACATGTGCTGCCTCACTAAAGTAAAAAGTAACTATTCACAAGTTATCCCCAGCTCCATGTTTCTCTTTCAACTAGTTTTACATTTTGAAATTACAAAACATAACGGTGGTGACCATGGCATTTTAAAACTAACCCGAGATGGCTACCTACCTGTTGAAGTGCAACATACTTTCTTCTTCAAAAGGGGAGAGACAGGAATGGTCAAGATTTTTAAAAATTCACAGCACATGCTTTCTTTGCAAGGGGAGAATGATGGTCCAGTTGAAAAAAAAGTCAGTAAATTGTCGAAATTCACACTTTCATAAACAATGAGTACTGGGTGATAATAATAATAAATTTTAAAAATGCAGAAATGACTGGTTACATCAGAAAGATAGATGCATCCGATTGCACAACGAATAACTCAATCATGTATACTGAACAAATTGAACAGTATCTTGAAGCAAATCTTTGAGGTCGGCTGGTGGTGCAGTGAGAATGACGCTGGGCTCGAGAACGGAGGTTCCCAAGTTCGATCCAGTGACAGACTGCCCCCAAGCACGCTTTCCATCCGTGCCGGGTTGATGTCAAGCCCGCAACTTGGCCTCATAAAAATAATACAGTGAAATGTCTGTGCGAGGAGTGGCGCCCCACACTGCCTTGTAAGGCATGAAAATGCCTGACGCCCACCTCTCAGGACTGAGTCAACGTCATCATCATCATCATCATCATTGAAGCAAATGAAATAGCCAATGCAAAATGAGTGCCAGTATTGCTGGGTGCAAAAGGTGGAAAGGCATACATCTTACTTAGAAGTTTAACTGCACCAACCAAACCAGCTGAAATAAGCTTTGCTGATATCATGAAAGTAATGTAGGAACAGTTAAAACCGAAACCACCGTGGACTGCAGAATGTTTTAGGTTTCAGAAGCGGAATCAAAAGAAAGGGGAGTCCATTTCAGCTTACGTGGCTGAATTGAAGAGATTGTCTGAGCATTGCCAGTTCAGTGATAGTCTTACTGAAGTACTGAGAGATTATTTAGATTGTGGAACCTTACAAGAAAGCAATCAAAATGGCTAACGGAAGCACAGCTCACATTTAAAAGAGCGGTTGAAATAGCTATATCAATTGAAACAGCAGACAAAGACACAATTGAGTTGCAGTCAGGAATGAATGTGAGCGTGAACAAAATTGCAACATTAAAACAGAAACCAGCCTGGTCGAACAAATTGTGAGACCATTGTGGCAGGGACTCACATACACCAGACTAAAGCAGGTTTAAAGGCAAAACTTGCAGAAAATGCAACAAAGTAGGACACACGCAAAGAGCATGTTTGGCAGACAAAAATAAATGGACTGAATGAGGAGAAAAAGATAAAAAGTCAAGTTGCAGTTTCAAAAAGAGCATTAATCTGCATGATGTTGATGAAAAATCTGATAATGATGAGAGTGATATAGGACCGGGTAGCCTTGAGATTCCCGAGTGTCACTATCTCAGAGGACCTGTCCTGGACCCATCACATAAATATAACTACAAAGAAAGCACAACAACATCTCTACTTCCTCAGGAGTCTGTGGAGGTTCAGCAAGTCATCAAAAACCTTGGCAAAATTTCTATAGATGTGTGCTGACTGTCTGCATTATAGCCTGGTATGGGAACATCAATGCCTTTGAGCAAAAAATCCTACAAATTTAGTGGATTCGGCCCAGTACATCACAGGTAACAACCTCCCAACCATTGAGCACAGCTACATAAAACATTACTGTAGAAATGCAGCATCCATTAACAAAGATCCTCACCACCCAGGCCATGATCTTTTCTCACTGCTGCCATCAGGTAGAAGGTACAGGTGCCTCAAGACTTGCAACAGCAGGTTCAAGAACAGTTACTACCCCTCAACCATCAAGCTCTTGAGCAAAAGGATTTAGCTACAGTCATTCTTTTTCTGCTGTTCCCATAACTAATGATCTCACTTCAAGGACACTTTACCTCATTATTTCATACTCATTATTTATTGCTATTTATTTATATTTGCATTTGCACAGTTTGTTGTTCATTGATCCAGTTTTATCAGTTACTGTTCTATAGATTTGTTGAGTAGCCTGCAGGAAAAAGAATCTTAGAGTTATACGTGGTGACATGTATGGACTCTGATAATAAATTTTACATTGAACTTTGAAAATTAGCAATAGACAAGCAATATGGCTCACACCAGAAGTGAACGGCAAATTAGTTAGTATGGAATTGAATATGGTTCAGTTGTTCCAGTCATTCCAGGAAATGAGTTTGAATGGCATTTCGAAGATACTGAATTGAAGCCTGAAGATGTCCAACTAAGAACTTAAACTGGAGAAAAGTTAACTCCTGTGGAAATGGCAGTCATACAGTGAAATACAACAACCAACAAGCCACAGTGGGCTTGTATGTGGTAAAAACAGGAGTGCCAGCATTGTGAATATATAATTGGCTGAAACAACTACAACTTGATTGGAGATCCATCCACCATTTGCTTGCCACATCCCCTGCAAAAGAGTCAACCGAAAGCAAATTAAGAAACATACTGGATGATGCTACAGCAGTGTTCAAGGATGGCATTGTATCAAACATATCAAAGGTAAAAAGGGAGATCTTTGCAAATGTTTCTGGAGGGAAGCACTTCAGCAAAGTGGACTTAGCTGAGGCCTACCTACAGATGAAGATGGAAGGGGTCCAAAGTGTTTCTCACCATAAACACTCATAAAGGCCTTATTGCTACAATAGTCCTATTTTTGGAGTAGCATCTACACCAGCACTCTGGCAGCAAGCTATGGACCAGGTGCTGCAAGGCACCCAAGGCAGTCAGTGTTACCTGGATGACATCATTGTTACCACTGAGGATGACAAGAAACATCTCCAAAATCTCAAGACAGTGTGAAAAAGATGAAGAGGTTATGAGCTCAGAGCATAAAGCTCTAAACCAAGCATCACCATTGACGCATGAGAATTACACAAGTGTGCTGAGAAAATTCAAAGTGGTGGATAGCCCAAGGCCAATGGATGTGTCACAGTTGCTGTCAGTTTTAGGATTTGTCAATTACTATAACAGGTTCCTGCTGAACCTGGCGACTGAGCTCCAACCCTTGAACTCATTATTGCAGATCGGGAAGAAATGGCAATGGTCAACACAATATGGGGTGGGTTTCCAAAACGTAAATGCAATGTTGACATCAGACACTGTACTCACACACTTGCAAATTTCTACAGGTACTTGTTGGAGAGCATTCTGACTACACTCACATCCTGCATAATGCTGATTTATTACAACTCAGTTATTCAATTCTTCATTGAAATTTTTTAAAATGGCAAAAAATTCATTCTAAACAACACTTAAAACTTCTCAAGGAGCTGTCATTACAGTAAACATTTAATCAGCCAGTGGGAGCGCCTTACATACACTCTGAGCCACTCACAGCCAATCACGCTCTGCCTCTCCTGCATGTGTAAACGTTTTTGCTTCCTTGCCAACTTATTCCATTTTTTTCACCCATAATGTCTGGAAAAACGGCCTGCAACTTACAGTGAGGGTAGTACATCTAAGGTGTCTAGGAAAAGCATTAGCATGGATGTGAAACTGTATTTTCAAGGTGAGAACCTAAATAATGAAGAGCTTGGCGAATTGGCTGAGCAACACTCCTGAGTAAATCTGAGGACACAGATGAGGAAGAAGAAACACCAGCAAGGAACCTCACCACAAAATTCCTCAGCACTTGTATTACCAAGATCACACAAATCATGGACCAGTTCATTGATAATGACCCTGACTGGGAGCAAAGTAATAAGGCAAAGAAAGATGTTCTCGACACGATTTCCTGCTTCATGAGAGGAAACTTGAGAAAAGGCAGTCAAATCTCGATATACTTGAAGAAGAAACCAAAGTTAGAGGAGGGCCCATACCCAGTCTGTTCTCTAAGTTATAACCACCATATGCTTCCCTCTGCTGTGATGCGTTGCTGTTCCAGTGATATACAGGTTAGTCCTGTTTTCAGGTTTGTTACTCCACAAATTCCTGTGTGTATATATAGCATCTGGAAAATGACATCTTCGCATTACTACCTTTGGGAGGAGGTGCAAGACCCTGACGATCTACACTCAACGTTTTAGGAACAGCTTCTGCCCCTCTGCCATCAGGTTTCTGAATGGTCCATGAACCTATCAGCACTACATTGTTACTTGTCTTTTGCAGAATTCCTTTATTTATATAATATAGTCATTTCTATGTTTTGCACCATACTGCTGCAGCAAAGCAACACATTTCATGACATATGTTTAGATGCCTTAAGGAGGTGACATCCAATAGTAAAGACTCTCACCACACGGGCATGCCCTCCTCTTGTTACTACCATCAAGGAGGAGGTGGAGAAGCCTGAAGACCGACGTTAAACAATTCAGAAACAGGTTTTTTCCCTCTGCCATCTGATATTTTAATGGTTCATGATCCAATGAACACTAACTTGTTATTCATTTTCTTTTGCACTATTTATTTTGTAATTAACAGGCTGAGACAGAGCAGATGTGGAAAGGATGTTTCCCATGGTGAGTGAGTCTAGGACAAGAGAGCACAGCCTCAGGATAGAGGGGAGCCCACTTAAAACAGAGATGCGGAGAATGGTGAATTTGTGGAACCTGTTAGCATAGTCAACTGCGGTGGACATGTCGTTGGGTATATTTAAGGCAGAGATTGATAGGTTCTTGATTGAGCAAAGGTTATGGGGAGAAGGCCGGGGAATGGGGTTGAGGAGGGGAGAAGGCCAGGGAATGGGGTTGAGGAGGGGATAAAAGGATCAGCCACGAATGAATGGCGGAGCAGGTTCAATGGGCCAAATCATCTAATTCTGCTCCTATGTCTTATGGTCTTATCATGATCCACATTGTCCAGTGAAGCTTGCCTGTGATGCCTCTCCTTATGTGATAGGTGCAGTCATGTCACGTGCTATGAGTAATAGCAGTGAATCCTTTTGCATCACATTTCCTTACCGTTGCAGAGAAAATTGACATGCAGATTGACAGAGAAGCCTTGAGTCTCATTTGGGGTGTAAAATATGTCAGCCAGTATCTTGACAGGAGAGAGCTTACTCTCATTACTGATCATCAACCACAAGCGTCCACTTTTAACCCACAGAAGAGTGTTTCACTAACAGCAGCAGCACAAATGCAGAGATGGGCTCTTATTCTGGGAGGACACAATTACAAGATCGAATTCAAGAGGATGAATAATCATGGAAATGCTGATGGATTTTCCTGTTTACCCTTGGAAAAGGAAATATCTGAAAAAATTACAAAGGGGGACACTCCTTTTGACATATTCTCCCTCATGCAAATCAAAAGTCTCCCTATTACAGCAGAAGCAATCCAATGAGAAACCAGAAAAGACACCATACTGTCTCAGATTTGCATGGCAACCCAAAATGGCTGGAATGTGCAGCAGGAATTCCAGTTCCCACATTTTCACTAGTGTCAGGATGAACTTGCACTTGACAGGGATTGCCTTATATGGGGACTATCCAACCTGAGAACTAAAGTGTTGGAAGAGCTACATGTTGGTCATCTAGGCATGGTCAAAGTGAAAGCATTGGCCTGAAGCTGGGATACATTAGCAGATTGAATCGCTTTCCATGCACTGTTTGGGATGCCAACATGTCCAGAAGATGCCTAGAGCAGTGTCTTTCCATCCATGGGCAGAGGATTGCCCTGTCTTGCTCTGGCAAAGGATTCATGTGCATTCGTAGACATAAATTTCTTGGTAGTAGTGAATGGTAGACAGCTATCGATCCCAGGGATCATGGATTTTGTCCTCTGGTGAACTGTGTCCTCTACAGGGCACAAGGCTGGGCAGGAAGATTTGAAGAACTG
Source organism: Mobula birostris (assembly GCF_030028105.1). Taxonomy (NCBI): domain Eukaryota; kingdom Metazoa; phylum Chordata; class Chondrichthyes; order Myliobatiformes; family Myliobatidae; genus Mobula; species Mobula birostris. The sequence continues at coordinate 95,205,395 of NC_092381.1, forward strand.
GCTGTTGCCCATGCAGCAGTTTCCCCCTCTCCATGTCACTGATGTAGTCTAAGGGAAGGGCAAGCGTCGATACAGCTTGGCACCAGTGTCGCTGCAGAGGCTGCTGGAGTGAAGTCGTAAACAACATCAAACTGCCTGAGGGACCCTGGCTTCAGATTTCTTCCTTGGGGTTTGCTCTCGATGCCTTCCCCATGGATGGGTATGGCAGCAAGGCAGCGGAGGTTTAAAATCAGAGTTTTCCTTCTCCTAGGTGGGCTGCTGTCCAAGGCTGATGAGCCCCACCTGCCAGAAGCAACTGGTTTTGAGGTACCAGTGGTCCGCCTTTGCCCTTTCTCTTGTCAGTAGAAACAGTTCCACCGTGCCTAGTGGCTAAACCACGCATGAAGACCAAGATCTGGACTTGGTCATCAGATGCTGTTAGAGTCGCACACCATTTGGAGCACTTTATAGGTAGTGGGAGCTTATCCCCACTACCACCCCCAACTACGACAACCTTAGGAACAGGTAATAGTGAATACAAGTACAAAGTGGCCAGAAGTGTACTCAATACACTCCAATACAGCCATGCACACCGTTAATCTGTTGAGATGACTGTTCCTAAGGAACGGTGTGCCAGAACACTTCGTCAGTGACAGTAAACCACATTTTTTTGTGGAACGGTTTCAGTCATTCCAGAAAATGAATGGAATAAGTCATATTACATCTGCACCATGCCAGCTTGGTGGAAAGGTTTGTCCGAAGTCTAAAAAACACACTACAAACAATGTCAATAGAACATAGTACACTAACACTAAATCAGAAGCTCGCCAATTTCCTCCTTGCATATCATATGCAACAGACTCCACAACCAGCAACTCATAAGCTGTGCTCTTCCTGTGTCTTCCCTTGTGCTCATAGTTGGATCTGCTCAATACCAATCTCAGAAGGAGTATGCAGGACAAACAGCTGAGACAAACTGAAGGCTCCTCAAACAAGGAGGTTCAATATTTCACTCCTGGTCAAGCAGTCCTTGTGAGGGACTATGGATGTGATTGGAAGAACTGAACTGCACCTCTCTTCTACACATTGGAGATTGCATCTGGAGACGACACACAAATCAGTTGAGAAGAGTAGAGTCAATTGCTAGAGAAGAATGGAGGCTGGAGGTGTCAGGACACCTTCCTGGAGTCCCAGAGTCAACTCCTGTAATCATCACAAAGGAAGCACCAGAACCTGAGATTATTTCACAGCCACAAGTTTCACCTGCTACCTACCACCCCCCCCCCCAACCTCCCCACCTTTTTCAGGAAAGACATTATCTCACAAGAGTAAGAAATCAAACACCGCAATTAAATCTTTAGGCCTGAATGGGGCAATTTATAATCTACTATGATAGATAGACAGATATACACACATGAGGGGTGATTATAAGTTTGTAGCCTAAAGTAGAAGGACTCAATTTTAGAAAACCTAGGCATATTTATTTTTCCTACATTTACACAGTCCAGCGGTCATGGAGCATACGGATCCCTTCTTTGTAGAAGTCAGCGTCTTGGACCTCCAGAAGTGGTCCACAGCAGGAGTGATTGATAAGTTCGTGGCCTAAGGTAGAAGGAGATGAAGTATTAACTTCAAACTTTCTGCACAATCACTCAAAGAGTTGAACTGCACGTGCATGTAACAAGAGAGGTATAACTCATCTCCTTCTACCTTAGATTACATGTACGTGCAGTTCAACTCTTTGCGTGATAATGCAGAAAGCTTGAAGTTAATATCTCATCTCTTTTTACCTTAGGCCATGAACTCATCAATCACCCCTGTCGTGGACCACTTCTACAAAGAAGGGATCCATTTGCTCCACGACCGCTGGATTAGGTGTGTACATGTAGGAGGGGACTATGTTGAAAAATAAATGTGCTAGGTTTTCTAATATTGGCTCCTTCTACCTTAGGCCACAAACCTATCAATCACCCCTTGCGTGTGTGTGTGTGTGTGTGTGTGTGTGTGTATATCTATCTATATATATATACATACATACACATGAATTACTATATAGAGAGCAATATGTTACATATTTGAATTGAGATGCATTCTATATTGAGTGGGAGTCTACAGCTAAGCAAAGAGGAGTGTGTGTATTTAATACGTCAGTAACGTTCAAGGTAATATTTTAAAAGCTGTATATTGTTTGAATAATCATTCTTTGTTTACATAATTCACTACAAATTATATGTAAAAGTATGTGAATCCACATCATATCTGTGTACCTCACTAAACTGAAAGCTAAATGTACATGAATTATCATCAGCTCCATGTTTTTCTTTCAAATAGTTTTATATTTTAGAGTTGCAAAACATAACAACCAGAACTGTACAAAATACTCCAAATTTGGTCTTATACAACTTCAACATAACATCTCAACTGCTGTACTCAATATTTTGAAGGCAGAAGTTCTCTTTACAACCCTCTCTATCTGTTCCACCACTTTCAAGGAATTACTGCCCTACTGTTCACTGTGTGTGTCCTCCTGTGGTTTGCCCTTCCAAAGTCCTTCACACTTGTTTGCCACCTTTCAGCGCATTTTCTCAGCTGGTCCAGATCATGCTGCAAAATTTGATAGCCTTCCTCACTGCCCACCATGGCCCCAAACCTTGGTGTCATTCACAAATTTGCTGATCCAGCTTATCACATTCTCATCCAGATCATTGATATAGGAAACAAACAATGGGCCCAGCACTGATCCCTGCAGCACACTACTGATCATAGGTCTCCACTCAGAGAGGCAGCCAACTACTCGATCTTTCAAGAATTTAGATTGCCGAAGAATGTTGTAATGGTGGAAATCATCATGCAAAAAACAAGTAAAGTCTGGGTTCCAAAGGTAACATGACATCCGGGCAGCATTTGTTTAGGTGTGGCATCAAGGGACTGTTAAAATGAATTCACTGAACATCAAAGGGAAAATTCCTTATTGGAATTTAAGGAAGATGATTGTGGTGCTAGGAACTCAATCATGCCAGCCCCAGGATGACACTCATTTTGGTAAGAAGCATTCACATGAAATATATATTGGATCAATAATTGACTCCAACAAATGATCTCCCCATCTAGAGTGTTACCATCATTGAGTCCCACCACCATCAACCAAGTGTGAGAAAGGGATTCACCGTTATTCAGAATCTAGCTGGACCAGTTAACGAACTACTAGAGCAAATCAGAACTCAGTATCTCTGCATTGGTGGGGGCTAGGAATTTGCAGGACAATCATATCTCCTCCAGTAGAGGAACTAATGATGTTATCACTCAATTTACCTGCAGTCTTGCACAGTTTAGTGACTGGGTGAAGCACTGTGGAGATTTGAGTTAACTACCTGATTCCATTAAGGATGATCAGCGTGGATCAGGGCTGGTCTGTTGCTGGATCTGACTGTATCTTCAAAGAGTTCTGTTAAACTACCTGATTCCATTAAGGATGATCAGTGTGGATCAGGGCTGGTCTGTTGCTGAATCTAACTGTATCTTCAAAGAGTTCTGTTAAAGGGCTCTTAGAGACTGTGAGATAGTGGCAGACAGATTTACAAATGCCTGTCTCTGTGTTTTCGATACCATTTATTTTATGTATTAGTGTTATGTGGAAGTTAGTATGGTTACAATTGTTTCTGCAGTATAATAATCAGTGAAGGCACTTTAGGAAGCATACTGAGCCTCAGAAGTGGACATCAAGCACACTGGTTGGGAGCCTTTGGTATCCTTTTCCATTCACAAACTAGTTAACTATTACAGTGATCTTACTAATCTTTTGACGAGTAACATTTATCCATTATACTACTGAGTACATCACCCACACATTCTGGTGCACTCTTGCTAAACAAGTGATTACACAACCATTAACATTTAAAGAAAAATGCTTTGGTGATTTATCCCCTTATTGTTCAGGGAAAGGAAAGGAGCCACTTCAGATGTGATTGCAACATTCATGATTCACATTGATGAAGTGTTTATAACTAAATAATACTTTCCTCATTATTTCAAGTCCTGTGCTTTTTTGCTGTCCTTCATTTACCAGGTGTGAGAGTGTGTGGCTTTAAAAGATGTTGCATAAGAAATCTTCACAATTCGCTTTGTACTCTTTATAGATCATGTGTCACAGATTCCCCATTGAATGATCCAACTGTTGACTCTTAACCTCTGACCACATCTCTCGTGTTTGGAATATTTAAAATCACAGTGCCTGCACTCACTTTTGCACCTCAGGGGTGAGGGCTTAGCCCACTGCTCTACTCTCTCTATACCCATGACTGTGTGGCTAGGCATAGCTCAAATACCATCTATAAATTTGCTGATGATACAACCATTGTTGGTAGAATCTCAGATGAAGACGAGAGGGTGTACAGGAGTGAGATATGCCAGCTAGTTGAGTGGTGTCACCGCAACAACCTGGCACTCAACATTAGCAAGACCAAAGAGCTGATTGTGGTCTTCAGGAAGGGTAAGATGAAGGAACACATACCAATCCTCATAGAGCGATCAGATGTGGAGAGAGTGAGCAGTTTCAAGTTCCTGGATGTCAAGATTTCTGAGGACCTAACCTGGTCCCAAAATATCAATGTGATTATAAAGAAGGCAAGACAGTGGCTATACTTCATTAGGAGCTTGAAGAGATTTGGTATGTCAGCAAGTACACTCAAAAACTTCTATAGATGTACTGTGGAGAACAGCCTGACAGGCTGCATCACTGTCTGGCATGGGGGGCTGGGGCTACTGCACAGGACCAAAGGAAGCTGCAGAGGGTTGTAAATCTAGTCAGCTCCATCTTGGATACTAGCCTACAAAGTACCTAGGACATCTTTAGGGAGCGGTGTCTCAGAAAGGCAGCGTCCATCATTCAGGACCCCCAGCACAAAGTTCATGCCCTTTTCTCAGTGTTACCATCAGGTAGGAGATACAGAAGCCCGAAGGCACACACTCAGTGATTCAGGAACAGTTTCTTCCCCTCTGCCATCTGATTCCTGAATGGGCATTGAACCCTTGAACACTACCTCACTTTTAAAATATATATTATTTCTGTTTTTTACACGATTTTTAATCTATTCAAGACACATATACTGTAATTGATTTATTTATTATTATTATTATTATGTTATTTTGTTTTTTCTTTTATATTACATATTGCATTGAACCACTAAGTTAACAAATTTCACGACAAATGCCGGTGATAATAAACCTGATTCTGATTCTGATCAGTGAGGAAGATGGAAGCACCAAAATTGAGAAGGGAACAGCAGCTTGTCAAGATCACAGCACCTTTCAAACCCCAAATTCTTACACCTAGAAAGACAAAGGTGTGGCAGAGGTATGGATTGGCACCACCTGCAAATTGCACACCTTCCTAACATCGACAATACTGAAATGCAAACAATACCCACATCTCGGGTAGGAATATATTCAGTTCAGCTTAATGTCTGATCAATAGGCACTGTCATGAAATAATAGTAGAAGCATTTTTCTTTAAAATAAAGCAAAAAAAAACTTTCATTTCAGCTTTAATTTTACTTCCTAAAATGAAATTATATCTTCAAGAAAAAATATCTGTCAAATTTGAATATCTTCAAATTGGCGTGAATAGTTTAACAATGTGGAGATAGGGAGAGGAGATTAGAATGGAAAGGAATGATAGTCTCCATAAACAAGGTAGACTGGAGACATAGATCAGTGATAAGTCAGAAAGTGTGTGAAAGAGGGAGCATTTGAAGACAGTAAGGTTGAAGAGGATCTAGGGACTTGGGAGACTGTGATCATTGAAAGGGGAAGACTGGTGAAAATGAGACTTTCAAAGATGAAAGGAGTGCTGGAATGTAAATGAAACATGACACAGCAAGGGATAGTTAGAGATGATGAGATTGATTGGAGCAAGGGAGCACTGGAAACTGGACAGCTCATGTGGGGAAAGGGATTACTGGAGTCTGTTTGGGGCATGAAGAGTAAGGCTGCACAGCAGATGCTGAGATCAGTCAGGAATGAGGGAGCAGAGATAATCAAGTCCATAAGGAGTAAGAGAAATTAAAACAATACGGCACTGAAACAGGCCTTTCAGCCCAGCATGTCTGTGGAAGCCATGATGCCAATCTAAATTAACCTCATAAGCCTGTGCAGTTCATACCCCACCATTCCCTGCCTGTTCACATATCCGTCAAAATGCCTCTTAATCTTTGCTATTTTATCTGCTTCCAACACCTCCCTTGGCTGCACGTTCTATGCACCTGCCATTCAGTATACAAAAAAGCTGGTCTTGCAAATCTGCTTTAAATTTTCCCCCCTCAGACTTTAAACCTCTGCCTTCTAGTGTTTGAAACTTCCACCTTAGAAGCTTCCATGTCCTTCCTGGTGTGACAAGAGCTGTGGCCTAACCAAAGCTTAATAACCTTGGATGTCCAGTCCCTATATACTTCCATCTCCCATCAGGAAGGTCTCAAAGCTCTCCGCTTCTTTTTGGATTCCAGACCTAATCGGTTCCCCTCTACCACCACTCTGCTCCGTCTAGCGGAATTAGTCCTTACTCTTAATAATTTCTCCTTTGGCTCCTCCCACTTCCTCCAGACTAAAGGTGTAGCTATGGGCACCCATATGGGTCCTAGCTATGCCTGCCTTTTTGTTGGCTTTGTGGAACAATCTATGTTCCGTGCCTATTCTGGTATCTGTCCCCCACTTTTCCTTCGCTACATCGACGACTGCATTGGCGCTGCTTCCTGCACGCATGCTGAGCTCGTTGACTTTATTAACTTTGCCTCCAACTTTCACCCTGCCCTCAAGTTTATCTGGTCCATTTCCGACACCTCCCTCCCCTTTCTAGATCTTTCTGTCTCTATCTCTGGAGACAGCTTATCTACTGATGTCTACTATAAGCCTACTGACTCTCACAGCTATCTGGACTATTCCTCTTCTCACCGTCTCTTGCAAAAATGCCATCCCCTTCTCACAATTCCTCCGTCTCTGCCGCATCTGCCCTCAGGATGAGGCTTTTCAACTACTGACTCTCACAGCTATCTGGACTATTCCTCTTCTCACCCTGTCTCTTGCAAAAATGCCATCTCCTTCTCGCAATTCCTCCGTCTCTGCCGCATCGGCTCTCAGGATGAGGCTTTTCATTCCAGGACAAGGGAGATATCTTCCTTTTTTAAAGAAAGGGGCTTCCCTTCTTCCACCATCAACTCTGCTCTCAAACGCATCTCCCCCATTTCACGCACATCTGCTCTCACTCCATCCTCCCGCCACCCCACTAGGAATAGGGTTCCCCTGGTCCTCACCTACCACCCAACCAGCCTCCAGGTCCAACATATTATTCTCCGTAACTTCTGCCACCTCCAGCGGGATCCTACAACTAAGCACATCTTTCCCTCCCCCAGGGCGGCTTTCCGCAGGGATTGCTCCTTATGCCCCTGTCCCCCCCATCTCTCCCCACTGATCTCCCTCTTGGCACTTATCCTTGTAAGCGGAACAAGTGCTACACATGCCCTTACACTTCCTCCCTTACCGCCATTCTGGGCCCCAGACAGTCCTTCCAGGTGAGGCGACACTTCACCTGTGAGTTGGCTGGGGTGATAGACTACATCCGGTGCTCCTGATGTGGCCTTCTATATATTGGCGAGACCCGACACAGACTGGGAGATCGTTTTGCTGAACACCAGAGAAAGCAGGATCTCCCAGTGGCCACACATTTTAATTCCACATCCCATTCCCATTCTGACATGTCTATCCACGGCCTCCTCTACTGTAAATATGAAGCCACGCTCAGGTTGGAGGAACAACACCTTATATCCCGTCTGGGTAGCCTCCAACCTGATGGCATGAACATGACTTCTCTAACTTCCGCTAATGCCCCACCTCCCCCTCATACCCCATCTGTTATTTATATACACACATTCTTTCTCTCACTCTCCTTTTTCTCTCTTTGTCCCTCTGACTATACTCCTTGCCCATCCTCTGGGTTTTTCCCCCCCTCCCCCTTTTCCTTCTCCCTGAGCCTCCTGTCCCATGATCCTCTCGTATCCCTTTTGCCAATCACCTGTCCAGCTCTTGGCTCCATCCCTCCTCCTCCTGTCTTCTCCTATCATTTTGAATCTCCCCCTCCCCCTCCCACTTTTAAATTTCTTACTAGCTCTTTCTTCAGTTAGTCCTGACGAAGGGTCTCGGCCTGAAACGTCGACTGTACCTCTTCCTAGAGATGCTGCCTGACCTGCTGTGTTCACCAGCAACTTTGATGTGTGTTGCTTAATAATTTTGGCCTAACTACACATGACTTCTCAACTTCTATTTTTAATAGCCTGGTCTTTGAAGACACCTTCCTTGCCACCCCATCCACTTGCATTGCCACTTCAAGGGAGCTATGGGTTTACCCCTATAGTCTCCTCTGAACATCAATGCTTATTTACGGTTTACTTTCCTCTTGACATCCATAGGAGGCAATGAGGGCCATAAATAATGAGGGAACACAGGACACAGATCAAGAATGCAGAAGTGTAGGTAAATGAGGTCCTTGCAAAGAGAGAGGATAGAAATAGTGAGATTCATGAGGATCAAGTGAGCAGATTTGTTGAGGTCCCAAAATAAGGAGGGAACACTGGAGACAGGAGTCCTTGATGATCGAGGGAATACCAGACACAATGTCCATGGGGAATGAGGGAGCAGAGGAGATGGTGAAGACCATGAGGAACCAGGGCACACTGAAGACCCTCAGAGGTCAAAATGAGCATGAGAAGCTCTGAGACCCAAAAGCAAGTGTTGGATTTGTGGTGGACAAGATAAAGAATTGATCATGAGCATTTGAACCATAAGGCTAGGACAAGAGGAGTATTTCTGCTTTGGATTGGATTTTGTTTGATTGGCCATTAGCTGTGACTGACCCTATGGTGACTGCTGAGCTTTCTTGGTTTCCTGGCCAGTCCACCGCAGAGTAGACTGCATGTGGCAGCCCTACCTCCAGCTTTGTATCCTGATACTCACTGCTCTAGTCAACTTTGATTTTGAGATACAATGTAGAACAGGCCCTTCCGCCCAATGAGACGCACCTCCCAACAATCCATCCATTTAATCACAGGTCAATTTAAAATGACCAATTAACCTACTAACTAGTATGTCTTTGAACTGTGGGAGGAAACTGGAGCACCCAGAGGAAACACACTTGCTCATGGGTAGAACATACAAGCTCCCTACAGACAGGGGCCGGAATTGAACTCTGAACTCCAGAACGCCCCAAGCTGAAGTAGTGTAGCACTAACCGCTACGCTACCGTGGCACCCTGCTGATTTTTGTTCAAAATTCATTGCTACAGCTTCTTTAAAAGTCTAGTTCACTCTTTTTGCCAGTCATTTAAAAATAGTCAAAATTGACATAGATTTTTTTTATATATAGGCATCCATTAGTCTCATGAGACCATGGACTTGCGTCTTGGAAGGTTTCCAGGGCGCAGGCCTGGGCAAGGTTGTATGGAAGACCAGCAGTTGCCCATGTTGCAAGCCTCCCCTCTCCACGTCACCGATGTTGTCCAAGGGAGGGGCATTGGGACATATTCAGCTTGGCACTGGTGTCATCGCAGAGCAATGTGTAGTTAAGTGCCTTGCTCAAGGATACACACGCGGCCTCAGCCAAGGCTCGAACTAGCGAACTTCAAATCACTAGACTTGGCCATACGCCAACACTGACGTAGATAGTTAAAGATTTATAAATATTTTACAACATATGAAACTACTGCTAATTTATCTAAGATATAAATATGTGGACAAATAAAGAAAATTTTAAAATAATATTTAGCCAAACCTATCTGACCTGCAATTTCAATACCCCAGAGTCAAAGTACATATATGTCACCATATACAACCCCGAGATTCATTTTCTTGTGGGCATTCACAGTAAATATAAGAAAAACACCAGAATCAATGAAAGACCGAACCCAATAGAACAGACAAACACCAATGTGCAAAAGTTAACAATAGGTGCAAATACATAAGAAAAAAAGAAATAATAATAAAAAATAAATAAATAAGCAATAAATATTGAGGACATGAGATGAAGAGTCATTGAAAGTGAGTCTATAGGTTTTGGGAACAATGCAATTGGAAACAGTGATTGGGAAAATCGGGTTGGCAATGGATCTTAAGAGAGTGAGTTTGGTGAATGCCTAAGAGATAGCTTTTTAAAGCAGTTTGTCATTGAGCCTACTAGGGGATCAGCTATACTGGATTGGGTGTTATGTAATGAACCAAAGGCGATGAGGGAGCTTAAGGTAAAGGAACCCTTAGGAATCAGTGATCACAATATGATTGTGTTCAACTTGAAATTTGATAAGGAGAAAGTCTGATGTAGCAGTATTTCAGTGGAGTAGGGGAAATTACAGTGGTATGAGAGAGGAGTTGGCCAAAGTAAATTGGAAAGAGCTGCTGGCAGGGATGTCAGCAGAGCAGCAATGGTGGGCGTTTCTGGGAAAAATGAGGAAAGTGCTGGACATGTGTATTCCAAAAATGAAGAAATACTCAAATGATAAAATAATACAACCGTAGCTGACAAAGGAAGTCAAAGCTATTGTAAAAGCAAAAGAAAGGGCATACAACAAAGCAAAAATTAGTGGGAAGATAGAGGATTGGGAAGGTTTTAAAAACCTACAGAGAGCAACTAAAAAAATCATAAGAAGGGAAAAGATGAAATATGAAAACAACCTAACAAATAATATCAAAGTGGATAGTAAAACTTTTTTCAAGTTTTTAAAAGTAAAAGAGAAATGAGAGTAGATATAGGACCGCTAGAAAATGAGGCAGGAGAAATAATAATGGAGGACAAGGAGATGACTGATGAACTAAATGAGTATTTTGCGTCAGTCTTCACTGTGGAAGACACTAATATTGTGCCAGATGTTTCAGTGTGTGAAGGCAGAGAAGTGGGTGTAGTTACTGCTACAAGAGAGAAGGTGCTCAAAAAGCTGAAAGACCTAAGGATACATAAGTCACCCGGACCAGATGAACTGCAACCTAGGGTTCTGGAAGAGATAGCGTTAGAGATTGTGGTGGCATTAGAAATGATCTTTCAAAACTCATTGGACTCTGGGCATGGCACCAGAGGACTGGAAAATTGCAAATGTTACTCCACTCTTTAAGAAAGGAGGAAGGCAGCAGAAAGTAAATTATAGACCAGTTAGCCTGACCTCAGTGGTTAGGAATTTGTTAGAGTCAATTGTTAAGGATGAGGTGATGGAGTACTTGGTGACACAAGAGAAAGTCAACATGGTTTTCTTCAGGGAAAATCCTGCCCGACAAACTTGTTGGAATTCCTTGAGGAGATTACAAGTAGGAAAGATAAAGGGGATGTAGTGTATGTTGTATATTTGGACTTTCAGAAGGCTTTTGACAAGGCTGCTTACCAAGTTGATAGCCCATGGTATTACAGGAAAGTTACTAACATGGTTAGAGTATTGGCTGATTGGAAGGAGGCAGAGAGTGGGAATAAAAAGATGCTTTTCTGGTTGGCTGCCAGTGACTAGTGGTGTTCTGCAGGGGTCGGTGTTGGGACCACTTCTTTTTATGCTGTATGTAAATGATTTAGATGACGGAATAGATGGTTTTGTTGCCAAGTTTAGACAATAGACAATAGGTGCAGGAGTAAGCCATTCGGCCCTTCAAGCCAGCACTGCCATTCACTGTGATCATGCCTGATCATCCACAATCAGTATCCAGTTCCTGCCTTATCCCCATAACCTTTGATTCTGCTATCTTTAAGAGCTCTATCCATCTCTTTCTTGAAAGCTTCCAGAGAATTGGCCTCCACAGCCTTCTGGGGCAGAACATTCCATATATCCACCACCCTCTGGGTGAAAAAATTTTTCCTCAGCTCTGTCCTAAATGGCCTACCCCTTATTCTTACATTGTGGCCTCTGGTTCTGGACTCACCCATCAGTGGGAACATGCTTCCTGCCTCCAGCGTGTCCAATCCCTTAATAATCTTATATGTTTCAATAAGATCCCCTCTCAGCCTTCTAAATTCCAGAGTATACAAGCCCAGTCGCTTCAATCTTTCAACATATGACAGTCCCGCCATCCCAGGAATTAACCTTGTGAACCTACGCTGCACTCCCTCAATAGCAAGAATGTCCTTCCTCAAATTTGGAGACCAAAACTGCACACGGTACTCCAGGTGTGGTCTCACCAGGGCCCTGTATAGCTGCAGAAGAACCTCTTTGCTCTTATACTCAATTCCCCTTGTTATGAAGGCCAGCATGCCATTAACTTTCTTCACTGCATGCTGTACTTGCATGCTTGTTTTCAGTGACTGATGTGCAAGAACACCTAGATCTCGCTGTACTTCCCCTTTTCCTAACTCGACTCCATTTAGATAATAATCTGCCTTCCTGTTCTTACCACCAAAGTGGATGACCTCACATTTATCAACATTAAACTGCATCTGCCATGCATCTACCCACTCACCCAGCCTGTCCAAGTCACCCTACATTCTCATAACATCCTCCTTACATTTCACACTGCCACCCAGCTTTGTGTCATCGGCAAATTTGCTAATGTTACTTTTAATTCCCTCATCTAAGTCATTAATATATATTGTAAACAGCTGCGGTCCCAGCACTGAACCCTGCGGTACCCCACAGGTCACCGCCTGCCATTCCGAAAAGGATCCATTAATCGCTACTCTTTGTTTTCTGTCAACCAGCCAATTTTCAATCCATGTCAGCCGTCTGCCCCCAATACCACGTGCCCTAATTTTGCCCACTAATCTCCTATGTGGGACTTTATCAAAAGCTTTCTGAAAGTCCAGGTACACTACATCCACTGGCTCTCCATTGTCCATTTTCATAGTTACATCCTCAAAAAATTCCAGAAGATTAGTCAAGCACGATTTCCCCTTCGTAAATCCATGCTGACTCGGACCGATCCTGTTTCTGCTATCCAGACGTGTCGTAATTTCATCTTTTATAAATGACTCCAGCATCTTTCCCATCACCGACGTCAAGCTAACCGGTCTATAATTCCCTGTTTTCTCTCTTCCTTCCTTCTTGAAGAGAGGGACAACATTAGCCACCCTCTAATCCACGGGAACTGATCCTGAATCTATAGAACATTGGAAAATGATTACCAATGCATCCACAATTTCTAAAGCCACTTCCTTAAGTATCCTGGGATGCAGACCATCAGGTCCCAGGGACTCATCAGCCTTCAGACCCAACAGTCTATCCAACACCATTTCCTGCCTAATATAAATTTCCTTCAGTTCATCCATTACCCTAGGTCCTTTGGCCACTATTATATCTGGGAGATTGTTTGTGTCTTCCCTAGTGAAGACAGATCCAAAGTACCTGTTCAACTTGTCTGCCATTTCCTTGTTCCCCATAATAAATTCACCCGTTTCTGTCTTCGAGGGCCCAATTTTGGTCTTAAATATTTTTTTCCTTTCCACATACCTAAAGAAGCTTTTACTATCCTCCAGTATGTTCTTAGCTAGTTTATCTTCATACCTCATTTTTTCTCCACGTATTGCCTTTTTAGTTACCTTCTGTTGCTCTTTAAAAGTTTCCCAATCCTCTGGCTTCCCACTCGTCTTTGCTATGTTATACTTCTTCTCTTTTATTTTTATACTGTCCATTACTTCCTTTGTCAGCCACGGCTTCCCCTTACTCCCCTTAGGATCTCTTTTCCTCTTTGGAATGAACTGATCCTGCACCTTCCGCATTATTCCCAGAAACACTTGCCATTGCTGTTCCACTGTCATTCCTGCTAGGGTATTGTTCCATTGAACTTTGGCCAGCTCCTCCCTCATAGCACCATAGTTCTCTTTGTTCAACTGTAATACTGACTCTTCCGAGTTTCCCTTCTCCCTCTCAAATTGTAGATTAAAACTTATCATATTATGGTCACTACCCCCTAATGGCTCCTTTACCTCGAGGTCCCTGATCAAATCCGGTTCATTGCACAACACTAAATCTAGAATTGCATTCTCTCTGGTAGGCTCCAGCACAAGCTGTTCTAAGAATCCATCTTGGAGGGACTCCACAAACTTCCTTTCTTGGGGTCCAGTACCAACCTGATTCCTCCAGTCTACCTGCATGTTGAAATCCCCCATAACAACTGTAGCATTACCTTTGTGACATGCCAATTTTAACTCTTGATTCAATTTACACCCTACATCCAGACTACTGTTTGGGGGCCTGTAGATAACTCCCATTAGGGTCTTTCTACCCTTAGAATTTCTCAGTTCTATCTATACTGACTCTACGTCTCCTGATTCTATGTCCCCCCTCGCAAGGGACTGAATATCATTCTTCGCCAACAGAGCCACCCCATCCCCTCTGCCCATCAGTCTGTCCTTTTGATAGGACGTATACCCTTGAATATTCATTTCCCAGGCCCTGTCCACTTGAAGCCATGTCTCTGTTATTCCCACAACATCATAATTACCAATTTCCAACTGTGCCTCAAGCTCATCCACTTTATTTCTTATACTCCGTGCATTCATATACAATACTTTTAATTCATTACTCCCCTCACCTCCCATATCAATTCCTATTTCACTTGGCCATACTGTACGATCCCCTCTTGAGCTTTCTGCTCTGCTGATTCTGCTGTCTTTCTTAACTTTTCTTATTCTCACTTTTCGTTTATCTCCATCCTTATATTTCCAGTTCATCCCCTCCCCCCACTACTTAGTTTAAACACACCCATGTTGCAGGGGCAAACCTGCCTGCCAGAATGCTGGTGCCCCACTTATTAAGGTGCAACCTGTCCCTTTTGTACAATTTATCCTTACCCCGAAACGTACCCCAATGGTCCAAGAATGTAAATCCTTGCTTCCTGCACCAGTTCCTCAGCCACAGATTCAGATCCATTATCTCCCTGTTCTTGCCCACTCCAGCACGAGGAACTGGAAGCAAACCGGAGATAACCACCTTGGAAGTCCTGCTTTTCAGTCTTCTTCCGAGTTCTCTGAAGTCACGCTGTAGAATGTCTTTCCTCTTCTTCCCCACGTCATTTGTGCCGACATGCACCACCACTTCCGGATGTTCACCTTCACTCTTGAGGATTCCCTGCAATCAGTCCATGACATTCTGGATCCCGGCACCAGGGAGGCAACACACCATCCTTAAATCTCGCCCATTGCCACAGAAGTTCGCAGATGATACGAAGATCGGTGGAGGGGTAGGTAGTGTTGAGGAAACAGGTAGGGTGCAAAGGACTTAGACAGATTAGGAGAATGGGCAAGAAAGTGACAAATGAAATAGAATGTTGGATAATGCATGGTCATGCACTTTGGTAGTAGAAACAAATGTACGGGCTATTTTCTAAACGGGGAGAAAATCCAAGAATATGAGATGCAGAGGGTCCTGGGAGTCCTTGTGCAGAACATAGTGAAGGTTAACTTACAGGTTGAGTCAGTGGTGAGGAAGGCAAATACCATGTTAGCATTCATTTCAAGAGGTCTAGAATACAGGAGCAAGGATGTGATGCTGAGGCTTTATAAGGCACTGGTGAGGTCTCGTCTTGAGAATTGTGAACAGTTTTGGGTCCCTCATCTTAGAAAAGATGTGCTGACATTGGAGAGGGTCCAGAGGAGGTTCACAAGGATGATTCCAGGAATGAAAGGGTTATCATATGAGGAACGTTTGATGGCTCTGGGTCTGTATTGACTGGAATTCAGAAGGATGGGGGGCGGGGGTGGATCTCATTGA
The DNA here is from genome assembly GCF_030028105.1 of Mobula birostris. Lineage (NCBI taxonomy): Eukaryota > Metazoa > Chordata > Chondrichthyes > Myliobatiformes > Myliobatidae > Mobula > Mobula birostris. Next base: position 95,221,089 of record NC_092381.1, read on the forward strand.
AACCTTTAGAATGTTGAAAGGCCTAGACCAGGGGTGTCAAACTCATTTTAGGTCACAGGCCAGATTGGGAAAAATGCAACTTCATGCGGACCGGATCATTTGTGCATGCATGAACATACGTGCGTGCTCCCACAGCTTTCGTTGCCTTCGTTTTTTCAACCTGCTTTCATGTGTCTCAGTCTCTGCTATAACTACAAAGTGTTTCACTTTACGAATTTCCCTTCTTATGAAGAAGATTGCCTAGCAAGCATTATTTTTATGATTGGTATTAACTTACAGTCGTAGCCTACAAGAAAGTTGTGATGAGAGAGAGAAAAAACGATGCTATTTTGGCTAAGATTGCTCTGGGAGTCACACCCTTTCCATTAACAAACTATTTGAAATCGAACATTAGCAGACACAAATGTAGACCTAACGAAACAAATTGTAAATGTAGGCTACACAACTGCCCTAAATTTTATTAGCCTGCTTCCAGCAATCAAACTCAGACAATGAACACAGTTAGCCTCTAATTTTTATTGAAGTGATCACATTTACAATAATAGAATAGTCAGAAAATGAATGAATCACAATATTGTGACACTCAATATTTCATAATGCATTTTGCTTACATGTCGCAGTGCATCAGACAGTGTCACTCATTTTTCACTTGCTGCTTCCAGACACCTGACATCTCTTGGCTTTAACCAGCCTGTCAACATCAGGGACCAGTTTCTAGGCAGTTGTGATTTTCATAATGTCATTGAGATGTCTGTGTGTCAGCTGCGAGCGCAGTTTGGATTTGTTAATGTTCACTATGAAGAACGCCTGCTCACAGGGATATGTTGTCCCGAACATGCAAAGGATCTTTGAGGCAAAGTCTGTCATCTTGGGGTACATCAGTCCCAGGTATTGATAGAATGAGTCCAGACCCACAGTCTCAAATTTATATTTGAAAGCCGAGTTACACTGAATTTCAATTAGTTCCATTTGGAGTTCCTCCGGCACATCTGATGCTGCGTTGACGGCAAACGGAGAGCAAAATAGTAAGAATTCCTTCTCGAGCTGAGTGAAGACTTGGAAACGATTCTGAAACTCACTTTTCAGCCGTGATATCTTGTCCTTGTACCTGTCCATATTGTCATTATTCCCATGAGTGACACGCACAGACTGCAAAGAGGAGAAATGAGCTGGGTTGCTCCAGGATAGTTGCATCTCCCACAGGCCTAATTTAATTTGAAAGGCACAAATGCTGTCATAGTATTCCGTAACAAGTTTGTTGTGGCCTTGCATGTTAATATTAAGCATATTTAAGTGCTCTGTTATATCCACCAAAAATGCAAGATCAGGAAGCCAGTCTGAGTCATCCAACTCTGCCACTGGCTTCCCTTTCTCGTTCATGAATAGTCCAATTTCTGCACGTAATTGAAAAAAACGTTTGAACAGAACCCCTCTGCTCAACCAGCGGACTTCAGTGTGGTAGGGTAGGCTGTGTCCAGTATTACTTTTGGACAAAAGAGTGTCAAATTGCCGATGGTTGAGTCCCTTAGCTCTAATAAAATTAACCATTTTGATTACTACATCCATGACATTGTCCATTTTCAGGCTCTTGGTGCCTCTTGGTGTATAATACAATGAAAATTCCAGAATTCCTGCTCCGGATTCTCTGTCTGAACTTTCTCTCTGAGTTTCGCAACAATACCTACCTTTTTCCCAAACATGGACGGTGCGCCATCTGTTGCCATGCTGACAGCGTGACTCCAGTCAACCCCCCAGTCTGTCCAAGGCCTCAACAAGGCTGGAGAAAACGTCGTTCGCCGTTGTGGTGTTTGTCATGGGCACCATCTCCACAAACTCCTCGGTGACGGTCAAAGATGCATCAACACCACAAATAAATATTCCCAATTGAGCTACATCAGTCACGTCAGTGCTCTCATCAATTGCAATAGAGAAGGCAATAAATGACTTCACTTTGTCTTTTAGTTGACTGTTCAAATCTCCGATTCTCTCTGTCACAGTATTTCTTGACAAGCTGATATTACCAAAGGCCTGTCTCTTTTCAGGGCACACCAGCTCAGCCACCGTCAGCATGCATGCTTTGATGAATTCCCCCTCTGAGTATGACTTCAACGCAGCTGCTATTTTGTTGGCCTTGACAGCTCCATCATGGGTCTCTCGACTTTTGGTGAACACTGATTGCTGTTTTTTTCAGAGCTGCTTCAAGCTCGTTTACCTTTTGCATTCTGAGTCATCCTGCATACTTGCCATATTTTTCTCTCTGTGACGTCTCATAGTGTCGTTTGATATTGTACTCTTTTGACACAGCCACTTGTTGCGAGCATATCAGACACAGAGGTTTGCCTTTGACCTCACAGAAGAAAAATGATCTTTCCAATTATCATTGAATATCTGACCTTCGATGCCAACTTTTCTTTTCTTGGAAAGCATTTTGAACCACAGCAGCAAACAGTCTCAGCCTTGCTACAGGTGTTCCTTACCTGAGTACTCTGTGTGTGTATATATACTGTGTCTGACGACGTAAGTGGGGCCTTAGTGGTCTTCAGTGCAGGGTGGTAGGTGCTTATGCACAGCGGGTGGTTGACTGCTGCCTGTTGTTTTCTAAGTACACACAACAAGCTGCCGGCGCAGCAGGCGGCACAGACAGCGGTGGGAGAGAGAGCGACTGCTGTACAGATACATAATAAATGGTCGTGAATATACTTTTTTTTCCCCAAATCATCCCGCGGGCCGCATCGGACCCCTTCATGGGCCAGTAGTTTGACACCCTGGGCCTAGACAGGGTAGATGTGGAAAGGATGGTTCCTATAGTGGGAAAGTCTAGGAGAAGAGGGTACAGCCTCAGGATAGAGGGGCGCCCTTTCAAAACAGAGATGTGGAGAAACTTCTTTAGCCAAAGGGTGGTGAATTTGATGAATATACAGCTGTGGAGGCCAGGTCACTGAGTGTATTTAAGGCAGAGATTGATAGCTTCTTGATTGGACATGGCATCAAAGGTTACGGGGAGAAGCCCGGGAATGGGGTTGAGGAGGAGACAGAAAAAAAGGATCAGCCATGATTGAATGGCAGACCAGACTTGAGGGGCTAGATGGCCTAATTCTGCTCCTATGTCTTATGGTCTTATGCAGTGATGGGGTGAGTGAGCCCCATGGTTGAGGGGCAGTAACTGTTCCTGAACCTGGTGATGTGGGCCCTGAGGCTCCTGTACCTTCCTCCTGATGCAAGAAGCAAGAAGAGAACATGGCCTGGATGGTGGGGTCCTTGATGTTGGATGCTGCTTTCCTGTGACAGTGCTTCATGGAGATATGCTCAATGGTGGGGAGGGCTTTACCTGTGATGGTCTGAGCCATATCCACTACTTTTTGTAGGCCTTTGGTCTAGGGCAATGTTGTTTCCATACCAGGCCACGATGCAACCAGTCAATATACTCTCCACCACATGTCTATAAAAAGTTTGTCAGAGTTTTAGATGACATACCAAATCTTCACAAACATCTAAGAAAGTAGAGGCGTGCTAGGTGCGTAGTAGGTGCTTTCTTTGCTGGAGGCACTTACATGCTGGAGCCAGGACAGACCCTCTGAAATAATAACACCGACAAATTTAAAGTTGCTGATCTCTCTACCTCTGATCACCCGATGAGGACTGTCTCATGGACCTCCAGTTTCCTCCTCCTGAAATTAATGATCAGCTCCTTTTTCTTGCTGACATTGAGTGAGAGGTTGTTGTTGTGGCCTTATTGGTAGTCCAGGGCTGGAGCATGATAAGGTCAAGTTAACTCACAGGTCTGATTTCCAGTATGGTCCATACTTCTGCAGTGCATTGCCTAGGAAATGAAGACCAGAACGTGGTGTTGTACAAGTTGTCCTAGGTTGGTGGTTCTCTGCAGAACCTTCAGCTAACCAACATTGCAATCAAGGAAGACATAAAGATTAAATGCTAGCAAGTCAGGCTGGCTCAGATAGATATCTTAATTGCCATTGGCAAGTTTGGCTGAATAGGCTGTTTCTGTGCTGTATAACTCTTTAATGTGTTAAAATAATTTTCTAGATCACAATATTGAAGATATGCAGCTTGAGTATACAATATAACATAAAACATACTGGTTTTAATGAGTTTACAGAATAACTATACAATGAGAAATTTTAGACACCATTAGTACTGTTTTGTAATTTGATAACAGTTCTGTCTTCAGCAGAATGTACTACATAAGGTGCAGACAGTATAGTGTTAAGGAGATACGGTGAACTTGCTTTTTTAACTGCTAATGCACACGAACCTTGATCTCATACGAACGGTTCTACTGATCAAAGTGTTAAACTATTTCACAGGAGAAATTTCTAAAGCTCCCTTCAGGAAAGTTATGTACCAACTTTGAAGGTGATGCATTTCGGACAGAGGAAATTAATGTTTAAGCTAGTGGATAGTGTGTCCATTACTGAGCAGTTTCAGTTTGGCTTTGGTCAAGCAGGCAGTGAGTCATCATCTGTGAAATACCTTGCCTTTGTAGCTATAGCGTTTATCTAGGTAAGTTTCTGGTCATTGATGACCCTGACAATGTGCATTTCAGTCATGCTAAGGCTGGTGAATGTCAATGAGAAGTGGTTACATCTTGTTGAAGATGGTTATCGCCTGACCCTGGTCTGACAATAATCTTACTCATCATCTTAGGTGCAAGGGCTGTCCAGGTCTTGCTGTCTCATTTTCTGAAGCAATGGTCTTAACATTATCCAATCATTAACCCTCCACCTATTTTCATATCATCCGCAAACTTTGCCACAAAGCCATCAATTCCATTATCCAAATCGTTGGCCTCTGAGGTGGCTGAGATCGGATGGAAAATTAATGCTTAAGAGCAACAGGAGACTCCTTTGAAGATCAGGACTAAATTGGGACTTCTTTGAAGATCAGGGCAGCACGGTAGCATAGCGGTTAGTGCAACGCTATTACAGCGCAGGGCATTCTGGAGCCGTACTGCGAGGAGTCTCTGTATGTCCTCCTTGTGGAATGCATGGGCTCCGGCTGCCTCCCATGGTCAAAAGACGTGCCAGTTAGGTTAATTGATCATTGTAAATTGTCCTGTGATTAGGTTAGGGTTCTTCGGGGTTGTGTGGTAATGGAGCAGCGTGGCCAAAGGGCTGGAAGGACTACTCCATTTTGTATTGCTAAATAAATGAATATGTTGATATAGCAGGGTGAGGTGTAATTCAAGCAACAGAAGATTTGCTCTACAGCTAGATTTCTTGTACATGTTCTGGGGACAGGGAAGGGGAATATTTGATTCTTGAGAGTAGGCGCCTGAATTGGAAAAGTATTCCATTAAGTACATGCTAATATTGCCTATCTGCTTCACCTTGTAAAATACCAAAGTCCACAGGAAGGACGCTGTGGGACAAATGCTTATTGATCACGAATGTTATAATTTATTTTTATAGAGAACAACCTCAGGCAGATTAGACATATGCCCTGGCGAGACACTTGTAGTTATTGAGTAATGAGGCGTTGCACAGACATACTTAGCTGAACAGTGAATGGATTATTATTTATAATGGTGAAAGCCGGGGTAATTAGACCACTGCCAAACTGTGCAATGTAAAACTATACTCAGTGGTTAAAGTATGGACTGTGAAAACTATAAAACTACCCTGTGTGGTTAAAATTAAGGTATGAACTGTGAAGGATATTGTGTGAATAAAACATGAAACAGTGTTTGACACCATTCTGATATTGGATTAGACAGCCCAGTTTTTGAATAAAGTGCAAAGATTTTAAAATATGAAACAGATGCCAGGTTTGAAACTTCTGACTTGCACACTTTCAAATGGTTGCTTACCTTTTGGTGTTTTAGAATGTGAGAGTATTAGCTCTTGAAGCTTTTAATGAATTTTTGACAGTGGAGAAGCCTATGTCACCATATAAGTCATTTTCCAACTCATCAATTCCATCTCACTCACTATATTTTTGGTTTTGGTTCTGTAAAGCAGTAACCATGCCCAGTGCCATAAAATTGATTAAAAAGTATGGCAGAGTGATGAACATCTAAGGAGAATGTTTCAGCTACGACCTTTCCTCACAAATGTTTATTTGTGACATTTATTTAGAGATACAGCACAGAACAGACCCTTCCTACCCAAAGGGTGCGCTGCCCAGCAACCCACCTATTTAACCCTAGTCTATTCACATGACCATTTACAATGGCTAATCAGCCTACTAGTCAGTATGTCTTTGGACTGTGGGAGGAAACTGTAGCATCCAGAGGAAATCTAGTTGGTCATGAGGAGAATATACAAACTCCTTGCAGACAGCACTGGAATTGAACTCTGAACCTCTATGCCCCGAGTTGTAATTGTATCAAGCTAACCACTATGCTACTGTAACACACAGCTTGAATCTGTTATTGCCATTGACAATAGACAATAGGTGCAGGAGTAGGTCATTCAGCCCTTCAAGCCAGCACCGCCATTCACTGTGATCATGGCTGATCATCCACAATCAGTATCCAGTTCCTGCCTTATCCCCATAACCTTTGATTCCACTATCTTTAAGAGCTCTATCCATCTCTTTTTTGAAAGCATCCAGAGACTTGGCCTCCACAGCCTTCTAGGGCAGAACATTCCATATATCCACCACTCTCTGGGTGAAAAAGTTTTTCCTCAACTCTGTTCTAAATAGCCTACCCCTAATTCTTAAACTGTGGCCTCTGGTTCTGGACTCACCCATCAGCAGGAACATGCTTCCTGCCTCCAGCGTGTCCAATCCCTTAATAATCTTATATGTTTCAATAAGATCCCCTCTCAGCCTTCTAAATTCTAGAGTATACAAGCCCAGTTGCTCCAATCTTTCAACATATGACGGTTCCGCCATCCCAAGAATTAACCTTGTGAACCTACGCTGCACTCCCTCAATAGCAAGAATGTCCTTCCTCAGATTTGGAGACCAAATCTGCACACAGTACTCCAGGTGTGGTCTCACCAGGGCCCTGTGCAGCTGCAAAAGGACCTCTTTGCTCTTATACTTAATTCCCCTCGTTATGAAGGCCAGCATGCCAGTAAGAATTAAGCATTGCATCAAGAGTTTGTAATAAATCCTGAAAAATGTCAAATTTTTAATGTTTTTTTACTTTAAACATAATTAATATAATTCAATTTCTCATGTTTACAACTTGCTTGACAGGAAATAATGAATATGATTTCTATCTGTTTTTTAGTTGAAGTTTTAAACCTTTAGATTGACATCTCTCCTGTGGTACTAATGCACAAATAGAAAATAAAAGTATGATACTAAATCACAAATAAATTTTACAAACTGTAAGTTTTCTCCCTTTGATTTTGCATTGTTATTGTGTGTAGTAGTTAGATGTTCTGAATGCCTCTTATTTTGAAACATGATTTCTGTTAATTAGCTCTATTTATTTTGATGCGTGTTTCAATGCCCTATCATTAATTAAATATGAATCCACAAGAGTTGAGCTGAAAAAGAAATGCATTATCCTTATATCCATTCATTCACAATCACTGAAACATCAGGATGTTAATGGTGGAGACCAGAAACTCAGCTGGAGAAGTTACAAAAATATTGTACTTACAAAAACAGGTCAAAAGCAGGATAACCTGCAAAAGTGAAACACTCCCTGACACTCCTGTCTTTCCACCATTTTTAATGCTCAAAGTTCAAAATTCAAAGTAAATTTATTATCAAAGTACATATATCTCATCTATGATTTGTTTTCTTGTGGGTATACGTAGTAAATCCAATAACCATAATAGACTCAATGATAGATGGCGCCCAACAATATGGAAAACAAGTGTGCAAAAGAAAACAAACTGTCCAAATACTAAACGAAAAAAGAAATAATGATAATAACTATTGAGAACATGAGGTGAAGAGTCCTTGAAAGTGAGTCCATAGGTTGTGGGAACAGTTCAATGATGGGGCAAGTGAAGTGCTGGTCCCCGACGATGCATGCTGCTTTCCTGGGAAGCAGTAGAAGAAAGGAAATGATAGGCCAGTTAGCCTGTCTTCGGTGATTGGAAAATGTTAGAGTCTATTATTAAGGATGAGGTTTTGGGGTACTTGAAGGCACATGATAAAATAGGCCAAAGTCAGCATGGGGGAAAGCCTGACAAAGCTGTTGAAATTCTTTGAAGAAATAACAGGCAGGATAGACAAAGGAGAGCCAGTGGATGTTGTTTACTTGGATTTTGGGAAGGCTTTTGACAAGGTGCCGCACATGAGGCTGCTTAACAAGGAAAGATACTAATATGGATAGAAGATTGGCTGACTGGCAGAAGGTAAAGAGTGGGAAGAAAGGGGGCTTTTTCTGGTCGGCTGCCAATGACTAGTAGTGTGCTACAGGGGTCAATGTTGGGACTGCTTCTTTTCACATGATATTCCAATGATTTGGATGAAGGAATTGATGGTTTTCTGGCCAATTTTGTGGATGATATGAAGACAGGTGAGGGGCAGGTGGCGTGAGGAAGCAGGATGTCTTCAGAAGGACTTTGACAGATTGAGGGAATGGGCGAAGTAGTGGAAGATTGAATATAATGTAGGGAAGAACATGGTCATGCACTTTGGCACAATGACTTAAGGTGCGGACTATTTTCTAAATGGGGAGAAAATTCAAACATCAGCAGGCAGAAGGACTTGGGAGTCCTCATGCAGGATTCCCTAAAGATTAACTTGCAGGTTGAGTCAGTGGTAAGGAAGGCAAATGCAATGTGTTACGTAACCGGCAACAATGAATATCAATTGAGACAGGTTATATAAAAACAACCGAACATTTATTAAACACGGATAAACGATAAAAAAAAACAAACAAAAACCTTAAGCGGAAGTTAACCCCTATGCAGCCGTTCAACAAATCGTCACTTGGCGCTGGTTCTTAAAGCGTTAAATGCAAAAACATTTCTTAAAGCGGTAAAGTCAGATATAGTTCTTAAAATGGTAAATTCGAAAGTCCAACAGATTTATATGTTCAATTGGGAGAGACTTCTCTGGAGAAGGATTTCTTCATAGACACGACTTTCCTGCTGGTTCTGTCCAAAGGATTCACGATACAGGAAATAAACAGTTTAAAACAACTGACCTTAAATTCCAGACAGCAAACTTTGCATGAACTCTTTTTGTCTTTTGGCAAGAGTTATCTTCGATGCAGGTCACTACTCCTTCAACGAAGACTCAATTAGGTCAATCCTTTGTTAAACTGCCGAACGAAACCGACTCGTCTCAATCCTTTGGGTCCTGTACTTCGATAAAATCTTCACTCTCCTGTACTACTGCTGGAATAAGGTACATCAACACATCTAGCAAACATTGCCAATCCAGCACTATTGTACCTTGCAACAGAACACAACACTCCATTTTTTTAAAAGATGAAACTGCGTCATAAAATAAATACGCAACAGAAACGGAGACACAGATGCATGTTCTAGCTGGAAAACTAAAAACTAAAAACTAACTGCGTCATCTGGAGTCTTCCCTTATATACCCGCAGTGCACATGTCATCACATAACCTCACATCGGCGGGAAGATTACATCAGGTGACTTCCAAAAGACCATCACATCATTCTCACAAAAAACAGTCACAGATCTCCTTGAGGTATGTAACACATGTATTCATTTTGAGAGACCTAGAAAATAAGAACAAGGGTGTGATGCTGAGGCTTGAGAAGACAGTGGTCAGACTGCGTTTGGAGTACTATGAGCAGTTTTGGGCCCCTTATCTAAGGAAGGATGTGCTGGCATTGGAGAGGGTTCAGAAGAGGGTCACAGGAATTATCGCAGAAATGAAAGCGTTAACATATGGGGAGTGTTTGATAGCTCTGGGCCTGTACTCACTAGAGTTCAGAATCATTGGTGGGAGGGTCTGGGATCTCATTGCAGCCTATCAAATATTGAAAGTCTGCATAAAGTGGATGTGGGGAGGATATTTCCTATGGTGGGGAAATCTAAGACCAGATGGCACAGGCTCAGAATTGAGGGGTGCCCATTTAGAAAGAGACATTTCTTCAGCCAGAGGGTGGTGAAACTTTGGAATTCATTGCCATAGGTGGCTGTGCCAGCCAAGTCATTGGATATAGTTAAGTTGGAAGTTGATTAATCAGGGTGTCAAAGGTTGTGTAGCAAAGGCAGGAGAATGGGGTTGATCTTCAGAGGGATAATAAATCAGCCATGATAGAATGGCAGAACGAACTTGATGGGCTGAATGGCCTAATTCTTCTCCTATGTCTCATGGTCTTATGATACATGCCATCTATTGCAAGTGAGCTAAATTGGTACCTGCCAAAGACAACAAGCACTGTTGTTAATATGACATAATGCCTATGCTGTTGGGCTGCAGCGAACAAATCACTAACCGGGCAGAATATTTCAAACAGAGGTCGCCAGCTACTGGACATTATGAAGTTTATTGTAATATTACTTGTTGTTATATTTTTGCCAATTTTCCCTACTTACAATGAGTGATAATATGTGTCCTGATTTGCTTTATCATCATTTACATCTTTTTACTTGTATAACAATAATTATTAATAGTTTAAACTCACGTAAGCGTGCCTACTAACCTGCCCAACAATGACAGAATCATATGAATACCCTTTTATACGTCCAAAACTTGACTATTTTTGATTATTTTATACTTAGTGTAGATACCACAAGCATTTCTGCTTCTAAATTTTCAGATGTAATGATTCTAAATGTGTGATTTAGAATCAAAAGGGGTAGATGTTGGATTCCACTGTATAATTGTTACTTTCTTCAGAGTTTGACCTTCTCATGCCTGCTTGTACTTTATATAACTACCTATATACATGTAATTGTTCAGTCTGTCCCCTAGTGATTCAGAATCAGGTTTAATATCACTACCATAGTGATTGGAATTGATTTGGTGTTAGCGTCAGTCTGTGGACTGAGGACCTGTTTCCATGCTGTATGGTTCATGCTTCATTGCAATTTTCTTGGCAATCCTCTGTGTTTCCCGTGCATTTTGGGTTTTTTTTCATACTGTTAAATTGGGATATATCTTGGTTTGTTGTGGAAAATAAGAGGAAAAAATGCAAAATTATCAACAATAATCTTCCAATCTTGCAATCTTCAGCAACGGTTGGAGAGATTTCAGAGGATATAATGATTTTAAAGGTTATACCCTTGCTTGTAAAAGAATGTTAAAATAATGCCAGCTGTTATTTTAAACTGAGATGGTGGGGAAGTTGTTAGCATAATATCAGGGATAATAGTAAAAATCCTTTGGACAAATTTGGATCAATAAAAGTAAATCAGCATAGCTGTATTCAAAACAAACCTTGAGCAAAATATTTGAGTGCTTTCCCCTGAGGTAACAGACTGGTCTGATATATTGTTGATGTTTTGTACATGGACTTTCAAAATGTCTTTGAAATGTCATGGAGACAAAATTGGCTTTGGGGTCAGGGAGCATAATTGCAGTGAATATATTTTTTGAGCTAGGGGACTTACGCAGTGATGTTTCACAAGGCTCATAATAGAAACAGTAGTTTACTTGGACTAGTGTGTACAGGACGCAAATTCAAAGGCTATGTGGTGAGCAGTAAGGAAGGCTCTTTTAGATTTCAAGAGAGATAAATAGACAAGTATATGGTAGATTAAATTTTTGTGTGAGAATTTAGGGAATGGTATGATTTGGTAGGAAGGAACTACATTATATAAAAAACACAATGGTAAAGTAGCTATGGAAAAATCTGAGTGTAATTTGGCACATCCTTGAAAGAAGCAGACAGAATGAAAAAGCAATTTCAAAAACAATTGGGATATGGTCAAAGGCAAAGTTAATTATGTTGAACCTCTTTTCAAAAAGCAAATATCATGTTAGTCAGCACCTGAAAGGCTGTAAAGTCCTTAGAGATGTCACAGAAAAACAAAATTAGCAGAATACATTTCAAGTTCCTAAAGACACTCAGAGAGGGACAGAATTTCCAACCTCAGCTCACAAACTGTTTACTTTAGAGGTGCAATTGGACCACATGCTGGTCGATCAGCAGATACTAGCCAGTTAACTTTAGTACCATTTGTTAGACTACTCTACTGTGCAGTCCCATACTCTAATGGTCTCACCTGAAACTGGTTCCTACGCTTATTTATGACATTGGTGTGAAAGACTTCACAAAACTAGCTCTTTGCCTTGATATGCAATGTTTGACTGAATTCAGAAATTTCATTATTGTTAAGGACTATTGTCTACCTTAATGAATCAATTAATTCACTCTGAATGGTCCTATCTATCAACAATGTATGAACAGTATGGACAAGCCTGGGCATATTAAAGGCCTGAGTTCACTGGATTTCTATTTCGGGTGCTTACTACAGTATGTACAGTATCAGAGTCGGCAGAAGAAATAAAAGATTTAAAGTAAAATTGGTTTTAATGATGAAAATCTTTTAACTAAAACTATTGTCTTTAATTTAAAAGGGAAGGACCTTGCATGAAGGCTGTTTAGTGAGATATTTGAAAAGAGCTGAAGGCAGAATCTGAATCAGATATATTATCTCTGACATTCTGAAATTGATTCTTTTGCGGCAGCAGCACGGCACAAAGCCAGAAAGTTCCTGTGCTGAAAATTACAAAGTAAATAAATAGTGCAAAAAAAGGGAATAACAAGGTAGTGTTTACGGGTTCATGGTTCATTCAGAAAACCTGATGGTATTGGTGAAGAGGCTGTTGCTAAATAAGTGAATACAGGACTTCAGGCTCCTATATCTCCTCTCTAATCATACAGTACTATAGCATGGAAACTAGCCCTTCGATCCATCTAGTCCATGCCGACCTGATCTGCCCAGTCTCATCGACCTGCACCCAAACATTTCCCATCCATGTAGCTATCAAAACTTCTCTTAAATGTTCCAACTGAACCCACATCTACCACTTCTGCTGGTAGCTCCTTCCACACAATGGTAGAATAGGGCAGGTGACAATTAGCCATGATTGAAGTACTGGAAGACTGAAAGTTGGCTAATGTTGTTCCTAAAATCAAAAAAGGCAGTAAAGAGAAGCCAGGAAACTACAAGCTAGTGTGCCTTACATCAGTAGCAGGGATACAATTGGGGAAACATCTTAGGAATTTGACTTATGAAAAGGCAGGAAATTATTAAAGGAAGTCAGTATGGAATAATGTCTTGCCTTAATCCTGCCTTACAAATCAGATTGAATATTTTGAGCAGGTTATTGAGAAAATTAATAAAGGCTAGGTAGAAGAAGTAGAATGCTTGAATTTTAACAGGGCTTTTTATAAGGTCCTACATGGTACACTGTCCAGAATTTTAGGGTATATGAGGCCTCAGGTATTTTGGCAAACTGGATCCAAAATTGGCTTTATGATAGGAACAGGAAGGTAGTGGTGGGCGGTTGTTTTCCTGACTGGAAAGATGTAACCAGTGGTGTACCGCAGTGAAGGGTGCTGGGACTTTAGTAGCTTGTCATACATATAAATGACTTGAATGAGAATGTCTGCTGATGACAAGAAGATTGGTGGAATTGTAGATTTGGTGTAATTGTAGATTTGGTGTTTGTGGTTACCTAAGAATAGGGAATGACATAGATTATTTGAAAAGCTGGGCGCAGAGCAATAACAAAGGGAATTTAGCCCATTTAATGTAAGGTAATATATTTTAGGTGATCTAACACAGGCCAGATAGACACAGAAAACAGCAGGGATTTCAGAAGCATTGATGTACAGAGGGACCTTGGGGTACAAGTTCAGTCAGTCAGTCAGTGGGTGCCGTCCCGAATCCGGGGTTGGCAGCTATGCACCTCCATCTTCTTCGATTTTGCGACAGCACCGAGTACAGCCTCTCCTCCAGTTTGTTCTCGCTGGCCACCTTGGCACCGCCCGCTGCCGCCCCATCAAACTCGAGCCTGAGGCCGTGTCGGCCTCCAGCCGCGGCCGCATCTTTGAGCTCGGCCCTTCCTTAGGCAGAGGCCTTGGGCAGGTCCAGGCGCACGGTGCAGTGCCCAAGCTCATCATGTCTCTTCTAACTAGGTGCATTGCATACAATTCGTAGATACGTGGTGAGGTTTTAATCTCTTCCATGGAAAATGACCATTGGCTCACAAGGAGCTCATCCGCCCTTTGTCAGGTCTTGTTTTTTTTCAGTCCTGCTGGGTGTCCTCACATTCTCCTCACCAGACTAAGTCCGGTGGGGGAGCCGGCCCAAGTCGCTGACCACTCGACCATGGCCCCCCGGCCAAACGCCCCCCACCAAATCTCTCCGAGCATCTGGTGCCCAACCGAAAACCATGGTACAAGTTCACAGCTGCCTAAAAACGGCAACTCAGATGAATAGGGTAACACAGAAGGCAATTAGCCTGCTTGCCTGCATAGGGAAGGGTATTGAGTACCAGAGATGGATTATCATGTTGCAGCTGTACAAGACAATGGAATATTGTGTGATTCGCCAGGGTGTTGCCTGGAACACAGGGCTTTAATTACAAGGAGAGGTTGGATAGGCTGAGACTGGTCTCACTGGAGTGTAAGGGGCCTAGGGGTGACCTTATAAAGGTTTATAAAATTATGAAGGGCAGAGAGAGGGTAGATGGTCACAGATTTTTTTCCTAGGATACACGAGTCTAAACTAGAAGATATACGTAGTTTGGGTTGAGAGGGAAAAGATTTAATGTGGATCTGAAGGGCAATATTTTTCACACTAAAGGGTGGTGAATATATGGAACAAGCTGCCATGTGAGTTGGTGGAGAGAGATACAATCACAATCATAGCATTTAACAAGAACTTGGACAGCTAATGGCTAGGAAGGGCATACAGGCATATGGGCCAAATGCAGGAAAATGGGATTAGCATCTTGGTCATCTTGGACAAGTCAGACTGAAGAACCTGTTTCCATTCTATACAACTTGATGACTCTAATAACCAAGAAATTCACGGTTTCTCTGAATTCCCCCCCAAAAACTTTAGTTTTGGTTGTAGACGGGTCATTTTCTGCATGGAGGTCAGTGACCAGTGATGTGCCTCAGGGATCTGTTCTGGGACCCTTATCCTTCGTGATTTTTATAAATGACCTGGATGAGGAAGTGGAGGGATGGTTTAGTAAGTTTTCTGATGATACAAAGGTTGAGGGTGTTGTGGATAGTGTGGAAGGCTGTCAGAGGTTACAACGGGACATTGATAGGATGCAAAACTGGGCTGAGGAGTGGCAGATGGAGTTCAACCCAGATAAGTGTGAAGTGGTTCATTTCAGTAGGTCAGATATGATGGCAGAATATAGTATTAATGGTAAGACTCTTGGCAGTGTGGAGGATCCGAGGGATCTTGGGGTCTGAGTCCACAGGACGCTCAAAGCAGCTGCGCAGGTTGACTCTGTGGTTAAGAAGGTGTACTGTGTATTGGCCTTCGTCAATCTTGGAATTGAATTTAGGAGCCGAGAGGTAATGTTGCAGCTAGTTTTTACAATGTCTCCTGAGATGGTGATGTGCCTCTCATGCGAGATGTGGCAGTCTTGGGGGAACGCCCCTCTTCTGCAGAGTCACATCTGCCAGAAGTGCATACGGCTGGGTGATCTGGAAGACAGTGTAAGGAATCTGGAGCAGCAGCTGGATGACCTTCGACTCATAAGGGAGAATGAGGCAGTCATAGATGAGAGCTACAGGGAGGTAGTCACACCTAGGCTGTCAGAAGCAGGTCGTTGGGTGACAGTCAGAGGGGGGAAAGCAAACGTGAGCACCCCTGTGGCCATTCCCCTGAATAATGTTTACTGTCCTGGATACTGTTAGCGGGGACGACCGACCAGGTGTGAGCCACGGTGGCAGGGCCTCCGGCACTGAGTCTGAGCCGGTGGTGCAGAAGGGTGGGATGGAGAAGAGGAGAGCTGTCGTCATTGGAGACTCTATAGGCAGGGAAGTAGACAGGAGATTTTGTGGACGTGAGAAGGACACCCGCATGGTTTGTTGCCTCCCGGGTGCCAGGGTCCAGG
The DNA here is from genome assembly GCF_030028105.1 of Mobula birostris. NCBI lineage: Eukaryota > Metazoa > Chordata > Chondrichthyes > Myliobatiformes > Myliobatidae > Mobula > Mobula birostris. The sequence continues at coordinate 95,237,042 of NC_092381.1, forward strand.
ATGTCTCTGACTGGATGCATGACATCCTGGTACGAGAGGGACAGCAACCAGAAGTCGTGATACATGTTGGGACCAATGACATAGGCAGGAAAAGGGATGAGGTCCTGAAGTGTGAGTTTCGGGAATTAGGCAGAAGGCTGAAGAACAGGACCTCAAGGGTGACGTTCTCAGGATTGCTGCCAGTGCTACGTGACAGAGATGGTAAGAATTGGAGGAGATGGCAGTTGAATGCGTGGCTGAGGAGTTGGTGCAGGGAGCAGGGTTTTAAATTTTTAGATCATTGGGATCTCTTCTGGGGAAGGTGGGACCTGTACAGATTGGATGGGTTGCACCTGAACTCGAGGGGGAGCAATATCTTTGCAGGTAGGTTTGCTAGCATGGTTCGGGAGGGTTTAAACTAATTTGCGAGGGGGATGGGACCCAGAGTGATGGAGCAGTGAAAGAAGTGCATGGAGTAAAGTCAGATCTAACATATAGAGAGGCTTTGAGGAAAGCAGAATAAACGGTGTAAAGACAGTAAGGTAGAAGGGCTGAAATGTGTGTACCTCAATGCAAGAAGCATCAGGAACAAAGGTGATGAACTGAGAGCTTGGATACATACATGGAATTATGATGCAGTGGCCATTACAGAGACTTGGCTGGCACCAGGGCAGGAATAGATTCTCAATATTCCTGGATTTCAGAGCTTTAAGAGGGATAGAGAGGGCAGAAAAATGGGAGGAGGGGTGGCATTACTGGTCAGGGATACTACTACAGCTACAGAAAGGGTGGGTAATGTAGCAGGATCCTCTTTTGAGTCAATACAGGTGGAAGTCAGGAACAGAAAGGGAGCAGTTACTCTACTGGGGGTATTCTATAGGCCCCCTGGTAGCAGCAGAGACACAGAGGAGCAGATTGGGAGGCAGATTTTGGAAAGGTGCAAAAATAACAGGGTTGTTATCATGGGTGACTTTAACTTCTCAAATATTGATTGGCACCTGATTAGCTCCAAGGGTTTAGATGGGGCAGAGTTTGTTAAGTGTGTCCAGGATGGATTCCTGTCTCAGTATGTGGACAGGCCGACCAGGGGAAATGCCATACTAGATCTAGTACTAGGTAATGAACCGGGTCAGGACACAGATCTCTCAGTGGGTGAGCATCTGGGGGGCAGTGACCACCGCTCCCTGGCCTTTATAATTATCATGGAAAAGGATAGAATCAAAGAGGACAGGAAAATTTTTAATTGGGGAAGGGGAAATTATGAGGCTATAAGGCTAGAACTTGCGGGTGTGAATTGGGATGATGTTTTTGCAGGGAAATGTACTATGGACATGTGGTCGATGTTTAGAGATCTCTTGCGGGATGTAAGGGATAAATCTATCCCGGTGAGGAAGGTAAAGAATGGTAGGGTGAAGGAACCATGGGTGACAAGTGAGGTGGAAAATCTAGTCAGGTGGAAGAAGGCAGCATACATGAGGTTTAGGAAGCAAGGATCAGATGGGTCTATTGAGGAATATAGGGAAGCAAGAAAGAAGAAGGGGCTGAGAAGAGCAAGAAGGGGGCATGAGAAGGCCTTGGCGAGTAGGGTAAAGGAAAACCCCAAGGCATTCTTCAATTATGTGAAGGAAAAAAGGATGACAGGAGTGAAGGTAGGACCAATTAGAGATAAAGGTGGGAAGATGTGCCTGGTGGCTGTGGAAGTGAGTGAGGTCCTCAATGAATACTTCTCTTCAGTATTCACCAATGAGAGGGAACTTGATGATGGTGAGGACAATATGAGTGAGGTTGATGTTCTGGAGCATGTTGATATTAAGGGAGAGGAGGTGTTGGAGTTGTTAAAATACATTAGGACAGATAAGTCCCCGGGGCCTGACGGAATATTCCCCAGGCTGCTCCACGAGGCGAGAGAAGAGATTGCTGAGCCTCTGGCTAGGATCTTTATGTCCTCATTGTCCACGGGAATGGTACCGGAGGATTGGAGGGAGGCGACTGTTGTTCCCTTGTTCAAAAAATGTAGTAGGGATAGTCCGGGTAATTATAGACCAGTGAGCCTTACGTCTGTGGTGGGAAAGCTGTTGGAAAAGATTCTTAAAGATAGGATCTATAGACATTTAGGGAATCATGGTCTGATCAGGGACAGTCAGCATGGCTTTGTGAAGGGCAGATCGTGTCTAACAAACCTGATAGAATTCTTTGAGGAGGTGACCAGGCATATAGATGAGGGTAGTGCAGTGGATGTGATCTATATGGATTTTACTAAGGCACTTGACAAGGTTCCACATGGTAGGCTTATTCAGAAAGTTAGAAGGCATGGGATCCAGGGAAGTTTGGCCAGGTGGATTCAGAATTGGCTTGCCTGCAGAAGGCAGAGGGTGGTGGTGGAGGGAGTACGTTCAGATTGGAGGATTGTGACTAGTGGTGTCCCACAAGGATCGGTTCTGGGACTTCTACTTTTCATGATTTTTATTAACGACCTGGATGTGGGGTGGAAGGGTGGGTTGGCAAGTTTGCAGACGACACAAAGGTTGGTGGTGTTGTAGATGGTGTAGAGGATTGTCAAAGATTGCAGAGAGACATTGACAGGATGCAGAAGTGGGCTGAGAAGTGGCAGATGGAGTTCAACCCGGAGAAGTGTGAGGTGGTACACTTTGGAAGGACAAACTCCAAGGCAGAGTACAAAGTAAATGGCAGGATACTTGATAGTGTGGAGGAGCAGAGGGATCTTGGGGTACATGTCCACAGATCCCTGAAAGTTGCCTCACAGGTGGATAGGGTAGTTAAGAAAGCTTATGGGGTGTTAGCTTTCATAAGTCGAGGGATAGAGTTTAAGAGTCGCGATGTAATGATGCAGCTCTATAAAACTCTGGTTAGGCCACACTTGGAGTACTGTGTTCCAGTTCTGGTCACCTCACTATAGGAAGGATGTGGAAGCATTGGAAAGGGTACAGAGGAGATTTACCAGGATGCTGCCTGGTTTAGAAAGTATGCATTATGATCGGAGATTAAGGGACCTAGGGCTTTACTCTTTGGAGAGAAGGAGGATGAGAGGAGACATGATAGAGGTGTACAAGATAGTAAGAGGAATAGATAGAGTGGATAGCCAGCACGTCTTCCCCGGGGCACCACTGCTCAATACAAGAGGACATGGCTTTAAGGTAAGGGGTGGGAAGTTCACGGGGGATATTAGAGGAAGGTTTTTTACTCAGAGGGTGGTTGGTGCATGGAATGCACTGCCTGAGTCAGTGATGGAGGCAGATACACTAGTGAAGTTTAAGAGACTACTAGACAGGTATATGGAGGAATCTAAGTTGGGGGCTTATATGGGAGGCAGGGTTTGAGGGTCGGCACAACATTGTGGGCAGAAGGGCCTGTACTGTGCTGTACTATTCTAAGTTCTATGTATATAGGACCCTGGTCAGGCCCCATTTGCAGTACTATGCACAGTTCTGGTCGCCTCACTACAGGAAGGATGTGGAAGCCATAGAAAAGGTGCAGAGGAGATTTACAAGGATGTTGCTTGGATTGGGGAGCATGCCTTATGAAAACAGGTTGAATGAATTCGGCCTTTTCTCCTTGGAGCGACGGAGGATGAGAGGTGACCTGATAGAGGTGTATAAGATGATGAGATGCATTGATCATGTGGATAGTCAGAGGCTTTTTCCCAGGGCTGAAATGGTTGCCACAAGAGGACACAGGTTTAAGGTGCTGGGAATAGGTATAGAGGAGATGTCAGGGGTAAGTTTTTTACTCAGAGAGTGGTGAGTGCGTGGAATGGGCTGCCGGCAACAGTGGTGGAGGCGGATACGATAGGGTCTTTTAAGAGACTTATGGATAGGTACATGGAACTTAGTAAAATAGAGGGCTATGGGTAAGCCTAGTAATTTCTAAGGTAGGGACATGGTTGGCACAAGTTTGTGCTGTAGGTTTTCTATGTTTCTATGTTTCTGAAAAAACATCTCTCTGTGTCCTGGAAATTATTTGTGCTTTCGGTGGAGTGTAGCCACTAGAGCAACATGACCTCCAGTTGTGGAAAGTAATAACAAACAATCTGCTAGAAGAACTTGATAGGCTGAGCATCATCTGTGGGAGGAAAAGAATTGTCAGCATTTTGGGTCACAACCTGATGCAGGGTTTTGACCCAAAATGAAGCTGCTTTTGAATCATTGAGTGTGTCTTCAGGCTCCCTCTTATCTCCCTGGTAGGAGCACTGAGGAAAGAACACATCCTGATGGGAGGGTTCTTTAATGTTAAATGCTACTTTCTTGAGTCACCGCCTCTTGAAAATGTCCTCAGTGGTGGGGAGGTTGAGCCCACGATGGAGATGGTTGAGTCTGCAACTCTCTGCAGCCCCTTGTGGTCCTGTGCTTTGGTGCTTCCACGCCAGGTTATGACGCAGCCATTCGGAATGCTCTTCGCCACACATATATAGAAACTGTAAGAGCTACAAAATCTCCAACCTGCCAAATCTCCTCAAATTCCTGGAAATTGGACCATTTTCATGTAAAAAAAATTGCACATAAAGGCTATTTTACAAGGGGTAAGTCATTTATGTGAGTACCTCTGATGAGAAATAGGTCTGGACATTTCACTTTGGAACACCTCACATTTTTCTAGCATCAGTCACAAACATAGTGACACTACAATTCAGGCCTTTCATGTTTCTCCTTTGGAGCATAAATTGAAGCTTTTGAGTGCAATGATTAACCTTCATTGAACACTAACAATGTATTGTGTTACTTTTAGAGTTTTTATCCATTTAAAGGAGCATACTCTGGAAATTAGAGACCTGACTGTGCAGGCTCAGAACTCATTGCGAGCTGCTCAAACATTTGACAGTGTGCTTAAGCTAACAGAGAGTGCTTTTATTGGTGTGAAGCTGCTTCAATGGGTGCCTTAGTAGTGACATTGCTGGCAGTTTTCCATCAGCAACCATTCTCAGTGAGGCATGGCAGAGTCTCCACCAATGCCAGTAGCTACCCCACCAGTTTCAACTTTCTTGCATGATGAAGGAAATTATTTGCCCCAAATGAAGACACATTTCAATACTTCTTGTGTGTAAAAAAATCCAAAAATCCGAAATCATAACATTTTTTCTGTGAAATTACACATATTAATGTTTTTTCCCATTTCAATACCAAGTGTAACATCACACCTCACCTTGTGTGACCACAATCTGGCTGCTGGAAGTCTGTTTCCTTTCACTTTGAGTCTCCATGGATGCACTTGTAGACCAACAAGAAGTTCTTGTCGAAGCTTCAGACTGCTTCTTTGAGCCAATTGAAGGAGCAGTTTGGTTTGGCTTGCTATGCAGGATAAGTGACTAAGCTGCCCACTGAACCACGTGAGGGCTATAATATGCCTTGTCAGAAGATGAGATGGCATTCCTTAGGCTTTGTTGGAACAGTGTAGAAGATATTGATGGGAGTGAGATGGGGAATTTAACTGGATGTATGCCTTGTGGAGTCTCAGAGGTGTTTTGCACCCATTTTGTTTTTGGTTTCCCCATTCAGGAAGTTTGGGTAAGTCAACTGGAAGTTGTATAAGTGAATCACTTCGTCACCTGTGAGGTGTGCTTAGGATCTGGAGGTGGGAAAGGAAAAGGTAGGAGAATCGATACAGGTTTCCCCCGCCATCCGAAGGTAGAGCGTTCCTATGAAATGGTTCGTAAGCCGGAATGTCATAGAGCGAAGAAGCAATTACCATTTATTTATATGGGAAAATTTTGAGAGCGTTGGCAGACCCAAAAATAACCTACCAAGTCATGACAAATAACACATAAAACCTAAAATAACGATAACATATAGTAACAGCAGGAATGATATGATAAACACAGCCTATATAAAGTAGAAATACTTCTCTGCAACGATTGCCTGCACAGATCTCCGTAACGAAAATCTCACGCAAGCCGCTCCCAGCAGAAAATCTCACGCAAGCGCTGTTGGCATAAACACGCTCTCCAGTAACCTTTAAGCTATGAGGCTGCCAAATCTACCAAATAACATGTAAAAATACACAGCCTATATAAAGTAGAAATAATGTATGTACCGTGTAGTTCACTTACCGGAATTGGGAAAACAGCGCCGAGCACACTGATGATGGTGTGTTAGACTGAGTCATCGCAGGTTGGGTGGTGCAGTGGCCCCCACCCTCCGGGCCACCGACCCAATACATTGCCATGAAGAATGCAGCAGTAGCCAGGAGGCACACAGCATATCTTTAAGAAAAAAAGCTGAAAAAAATATGCTAATTAATTAGGCGCCGCCGACATGTAACTGTTGGCCCAGATCAGAGGCGATGCTTCCACAAGCCAAACTCACTTTGTCCTTACTTCGTTCGCCACGATCGAAATGCTTAATTATGTCTAGTTTTACGCTAAGTGTAACACCCTTACTCTTCCAGGCTTTTCCAACACCTTAGAACACATCTTGCAAACGGCTGCTCACAGGCACATGTTAAAGCAATGCCATTCCGAATCCGGGGCAAAGCGGCTGCTCGGGGTGCGCGCTGCCTTTTATCGTACACTGATTTTTTTGCGTGATTTTTTATTGCGCACTGCCTTTCTTCGTAACAGTGAAAACATCTTCTGAAAGCGAAAACAGGGTAATAATGTAAGTCTTTTGTAACAGTGAGGTTTCATAAAATGAACGTTCGAAAAGCGGGGGACACCTGTATTACTTTTCAATGTTGTTGGCCAAAACAAAGGTGGTGATGTATCAGCATATAAGAGGGAGAATGAAAATCTGGCTGAGTGGTGCCACAACAACAGCCTCTGTCAGCAGACCAAGGAGATGATTACTGACTTCAGGAGGAGGAAACCAAGGTCCATGAGACAGTCCTCATCAAGGGATCAGAGGTGGAGAAGGTCAGCAACTTTAAAATTCTCGGTGTTATCAATTCAGAGGATATGCCTGGGTCCAGCTTGTAAGTGCCATTACAAAAATGCACCATAGTGCCTCTACTTTCTTAGAAGTTTGTGAGGATTTGACACGTCATCTAAAACTTTGACAAAGTACTATAGATATGTGGTGGAGAGTGTATTGACTGGTTGCATAACAGCTTGGTATGGAAACACCAAAGCATTTGAACAAAAGCTTACAAAAAGTAGCAGATACAACCCAGTCCCTCATGAGTAAAGCTCTCCCCACCTTTGAGCACATCTACAGGGAGCGCTATCACAGAAAGCAGCATCCATCATCAAGGACCCCCACCATACAGGCCATGCTGTCTTCTCACTGAGGACATCAGGAAGGTGGTACAGGAGCTTCAGGACCTGTACGACCAGGTTCAGGAAAAGTTATTACCCCTCAACCATCAGCGGCTAACTTCACTTACCTTCACTGTACCATCACTGATCTGTTCCCACAACATATGGATTCACTTTCAAAGACAGTTTCTGCTGGAAAAGTATAAAAATAATGGGCCTAGAGTTTCTACATTTAATGTGGCTGAAATAGAGGAAGCTGCAAAACATATCTCATTAAGGAAGCTGTAAAGTATTCCTCATTGGTCAAAAGGCTTCATAACTTGCAGGTCCTTTCATTGGAGCAGAAAGAGAGACACAGACAGCTATCTCTGAGGATGACATCCATTATTTATGAAAATATCTTGACATAAGTGATAGCAATGACCTCTACAAGAGTTAGTGAAAATTGGCTATCTACAAACGGTACCCCCACATCCCCCACCATCCAACGCAAAGTGTTCCATGAGGAGATGAAGGAGCTATCATTTACAGCAATGACATCCATTCTGACAGAACCTTATGAAAGGTTTCTTTGGGCTTCCTTGTATTCAAATTAATTAGATGTTGCATTCTACAGTTGTCTGAAGAAGACAGTGCAAATTCAAGCTTTGCGTTCCTTTTTCGATGAGGTCCACACAAAATGTTGGAAGAGAGATTGAAAACTGATAGAAAGGGCATTTAATAAGTAACATTCTACATCTGCTGGAGAACATTTCAGAAAGACAATCTGCAACAGCACTAGGTTCTGAAACTAAATGTTCAGCTATTAGCACTTAAACACTGCTCTAGTTGCCAAATAAATGTCAGAATGAATTGGGTATTAACAACTGCTTGGAACAAAGTTGACAATGTAGATCTTGCCAAACACCTTAGTCAGAACCAATTCTATTATGAAACGCAACACCAATGATTGGCAATTATTATTGAATACAATATGAACCTGTTGTTTTCAAACAAACTGTAAGCACAAGCTAAGTTTCATGACCATTTTTTCTCTAAAATGAAAAATTAATGTCACAGTCAGGCCACTGAACAATAAACCCTGGTATCCACTTCTACAAGTAGCTATTACATTGAAAATTGGTCGACAAGTTGATTGCATTGGTCAGTATAGTGCAAAATCTCAACATTGTTGTTCCTTTTCACGTCTTGGGTGGCATTTTTTTGCCGTTTCCTTGTTATTGGATGTTTTTTATGAGGCTGAGTTGCTAGCTCGACATTCAACTCAGCACAGATGGAAAGTGTGCAAGGAGCTGGCCAGATTTGAAACCAGGACCCCTGGCTCAAAGTCCAGTGCTGATGCCACTACACCACCAGCCAGCTAAGCCTAAACGATACTCAATATAAATGTTGTGTGAATCCCATCTATAACAGTGTCAAGAAAATCCAAAGTTGATCTTATTGTTTTAAAAAAATATTTGTTTCAGTCTTTAGTTGACGTTCTGACGTGAAAAATCAGTGCAATGAGTTTTCAAGCTAGTGTCTTACTGAAGGACATTTACAGCTGCATGGACTTTGGTGGGTCAAGCTTTACAAAGGATTGGATAAACTGAGAGATCTTGTGCCACAGCAATCTCAGCTCCAAGAATCAAGTTGATAGGGCCAAGACACATTTGATGCAACCCATTCCTTTGACTGGCTATATTATTCCCACTGATACAGTAACTTTTTGCAGCCAAAACGAGCTGAAAGTTATTGCCATTTCCCACTACTGCAGATCTTTTTAACTTTTTCTGAATATCTCTGTTATTCAGTAACATTTAAAGATAGGCTAAAGTAGAATAATTTAAACAATGTGGAAAAAAAAATTATAAATCCAGTTATAAGCATGTTTAAACAATGGAATTTATTTTGAAGTATTAAGTTTGTGGATAAAAGAAAAAACAAGCAACTTACCAGCATTAATATTTTCAATCCAAGTTGTGACTACATTCAAAATGGATAGGGTCAGGCTGCATGTGACAGCCACAGCTAATGTAAAGCTGGAGAGTCAGAAACGAATTCATGACTATGTTTTCCCATGAGCAGTCAAGTGTGGTGAATCCATTAACGTGCCCTCAGCATGATAGGGCCATAATCTCTCAGGATTTAACAGATTTCATCAGATGAATTTACATTGTCTGCTGATTAAATGTTAAAAGCTTTAGCAGAATAGAGTGACTCAGTACCATGGCAGTTTGCTTGACACTATTGCTGCTTGGGGCATTAGGGTTTGGTGTTCAGTTCCGGTGTTGTCTGTAAGGAGTTTGTACATCCTCCCCATGAGCGCATGGGCTTCCTCTGGATTCCTCCCAGAGTCCAAAGATGTGCCGGTTAGTAGGTTAATTGGTCATTGTAAATTGTTCTGTGATTAGGCTTGGGTTAAATAGCTAGGTTGCTGGGCAGTGTGGCTCATTGTTTTGGAAGACATGTTTTAGCTGTATCTTTAAATAAAAACACATTTAAAAAAAATAATAGGGCAAAAATTAAACCACTGGTGACTTCTCTCGTATTCTTTTATGCTTACTTCTCTTTCCACTGAGCCTAATACTGAAGGATGATAAAGTCCAGTGAGAAAGGTTAGGGAAGGAAAAGGAAAAGAGATGGGTAGGCAGAGTAGGTCTAATCAATTAAATTTTATACTTCTACAGAGAGGTGAGATTAGAACTTCAACTACCCTAATACTTTAGGAAAAAAAAGTTTCAATTCAAAGGGCATGAAGAATAAAGAATACATAAAATGTAACAGCAAGCTCTTTTTTTAAAATCAGTCCATGGAGAAAAGAAGCAACACTGGATTCAGCTCTCAGGAATGAGGTAGGTCAGCACAAGTTTCAGTGGAAACTATCAGGGTAAATGGGATCATAATATTATACAGACAGAAGTAATCGCCAAGTTTAAAAGATTGAGCGTTTTTATTTAAGAAGGGATCCAGCACAGAAGAGCTGGGAACCTAGTCTGTTTGCAATACGTGTAAATGAATAACAGCAGGGTTCGATGGACCTCATGTGGTCTGTACATACCAGCTGTGTGGTGAAAAAGGCACAGCAGCGCCTCTTCCACCGCAGACAGTTGAGGAAGTTTGGTATGGGCCCCCAAGTCCTAAGAACTTTCTACAGGGGCACAACTGAGAGCATCCTGACTGGCTGCATTAAATTCCATCTGCCAGTTCAGGAACTGAGTGACTTTGGTGGAACACAAACTAAACTTCTATGAGCAGATTGTTGCTAAGCAAGTGCCACCTTACTCCAGTGCAGTACCGTCTTGTTGAGGACTTTCTTGCAGGGTTATGGGGGACCCAAATTAGGCGTCATGACGAATTGCACAACTTTTTCAAACAACTTGCACAGGCATCTTGGTCCAAGAACCTACTATTCCTAAACTTCTAGCAATTCTTTTCACGGTAGAATATGTTGGCCCATATTTTTATGTAATATGACTGAAGATGCTTCAGCTCATTTCACACAAGATCCTTGGAGCCAGCAGTTCAAGTAGATCTTAAATCAGCATCAGCTGCTGTTGAAAAAGTGTCCAAGTGTTTCAACAGTCTGGCTGCATTTTATTAAACTGACATCAGTCCAGTGTGACCTCATTTTGGGAACTTTTTGGAATCTTTTAATTGCCTCCATATCACAGTTCCATTCAAAACATTCAGTTCAATATGAGCTTGATTTAACCCACTGGATCTGCAGACTGTGACTGGGTTCTGACAATCTAACTGGGTTTTCAACTTGTTGGTGTCTGTCAAGCCAATGACATGTTTGGACACTCACCTTTCACCTCTTTCTACAAAAAGATTTGTTTTTTCTTTTGCGTGTAACCGTATATTGCTCTGTTCTATATTTGCCCAGGTCAATGACAATATTGTTCCTTCTCAGAAATATTTCTGCTCATTCAATGAATAGAGCCAATGGCTGAGATTGGTTGTGTTTCTTGAGCTCAACGGCATATCATCCAGGTCTTCTGCCCATATCCCTATTGCTCCACATGATGAATCCATTTTAGAGTCATACATTCATAGAAACATACAGCACAGAAACAGGTCCTTTGGCCCAGCTAGTCCCTGCCAAAACCATTTAAACTGTCTACTCCCATCAACCTGTACCAGGACCATAGCCCTCCATAACCCTACCATCTATGTACCTATCCAAACTTTGCTTAAACGTTGGAATCCAGCTAGCATGTCCCACTTGCGCTGGCAGCTCATTCCACACTCACAACCAAGTGAAGAAGTTTACCCTCATGTTCCCCTTAAACCTTTCACCTTTCACCCTTAGCCCATGACCCCACCCAACCTTAGCAGACAAAGCCTGCTTGCATTTACCCTACCTATACACCTCATAATTTTGTATACCTCTATCAAGTCTCCTCTCAATCTTCTATGTTCTAAGGAATAAAGTCCCAACCTATTCAACCTATTCAATCTTTCCTTATAACTCAGGGTCCTCATCCTTGTAAATTTTCTCTGTATTTTTTCAACCTAATTTATATCTTTCCTGTAGGTAGGTGACCAAATCTGCATGCAACACTCCAAATTAGGCTTCACCGACATCTTCTACATCTTCAATGTGACATCCCATCTCCTGTACTCAGTACTTTGATTTAGGAAGGCTAATGTGTCAAAAGCTTTCTTTACAAACTTATCTACCTGTGACAAAACTTTCAACAAATTATGGACTTGTATTCCCAAATCCATTTCTTCTACTGCGCTCAGGAGGAAATCTGCAGATGCTGGGATTTCTCTTACTAGCTCTTCTTTCAGTTAGTCCTGACGAAGGGTCTCGGCCCGAAACGTCGACTGTACCTCTTCCTAGAGATGCTGCCTGGCCTGCTGCATTCACCAGCAACTTTTATGTGTGTTCTACTGCACTCCTCAGTGTCCTACTGTGTAAGACCTGCCCTGGTTGGTCAACCGAAATGCAACACCTCACACTTGTCTGTGTTGTGTTCTTAGTATTTATACGTACCATGGGTTACTAATAAAGAATCATATTCTGGAAGACATAGAACTTTTCAGCAACAACCACACGTGTCTTACAGAACCATGCTTCCAGATCTTTCTATCATTTCTGCGCATGCTCAGAACTCTCTCCAATCATGTTCTTACACGTGATATCACCACATCTTCCTTTCCTTAAAAAGAAAAACAATTAGCAACATTGACCATAACTTAACATAATTTAACATGCCTCTATCAATCTCTGGGGGTTTACGAACATGAGTAGACCTTCTAAGTGGTTCACACAGTTCTAGTGTTTCGTTGTTATTTTCATGTTTTGTCTGGTCTGCATCAGTTAACTGCAACTCTGAAGTTGGCTCTTTCTTTAGGTCTTTGTGATTTCTTCTTAACACTGCTCCTTCTTCTGTTTGGACCATGTATGATCTGGGTTGTGCTTCTTCAAGTACTGTAGCTTTCTTAATCCCTTCCACTTCCATTTGTAATGAAATACGAATCTTCTTTTCTTCATCTAATTCATTCATTAACTGTGTAATCTCTTTTATATGCTGAGACTTCATCATTTCAATAAAACTTCTCAATTCTTTCACTTGTGCTTTCACTTTTTCAAGTGGATCCTGGTTCTTGTCACTCTTTGGCTTCAGATCAGTATTGTACTGTACCGGCAAGTTTGGCCTCTGTCCTCCTGCAGAGGTGAGATTGTGATGGAATTGCTGGCCCATTGATGCATGTGCGTTACTTCCAGAGGGCAAAATTGCAACTCCTGGTTTTGGTAGCAATGCTTTGTCAGATGTTGGTAACAAAGGGATGGGTCTGGGAGCTTTCTTTATGACTTCTAGCTGTTCCATTCTGTCAAGCTGTGTTTTCAGTTGATGATGTAATGCAAAAGGTACTTTTCTACATGGATGTACTACGGGTGGCACTGTGTTGTCAATTTTAATCGTGTGCTTTCCTGGAAGACAACCATGCCCTTTGAACAAGTCCTCATACTCTTTCATCAAATCACTGTATTCAGACTCTGTGTCACTGTCCAGGACTAAGACTTTTTTCACCAAATTCAGTCTCTCACAGGCAGATAAACCCAGTATTGACTGTACATTCCTTGGCAACACCACAAATGAAAGCATGTGCACAATATTTTTGTGTGATACTTTTGCCACACGTTTCTTTAACTGGAATGTGTGCACCTGAATACCCAGTCACTCTTATATTTGTCTTATATAACTTTGGTCTTGGTTTTAATGCATTAAACTCAGACTCTGCAAGAACATTTACTTGTGCTCCAGTATCAACTTTAAACAGAATATTGTTTTGGTTCACTTGCAATGGAATAGCCAAGTCATTCTTACTTTGTTTTTTTTTCACAAAGCACATCTATATAATACTCTACAAGTTCATTTTCAAGCACTGCATTTACTTGTTTTATTTTCTTTCTACTTCTACAACAGCATGAAAAATGATTACTCTTACCGCAGTCGTTGCACATTTTCCCATACATTGGACACTGTTTTGACCGATGCTGCTGCCCACAGCGATCACATAGCTTTTTTCTCTCAGATGACTTCTTGCTCTCTGTCATTTTTGTAATTGTTTTATTATTTTTTTCTAATATGTTTGCACTTTTTTACAGCGTCTACATAGAAACATAGAAACATAGAAAATAGGTGCAGGAGTAGGCCATTCGGCCCTTCGAGCCTGCACCACCATTTATTATGATCATGGCTGATCATCCAACTCAGAACCCCGCCCCAGCCTTCCCTCCATACCCCCTGATCCCCGTAGCCACAAGGGCCATATCTAACTCCCTCATAGTAGAGTCTACGTTGTAGCTCTCAATGAAAAGGTCTTTAGCCTATGACGTCACGGTTTCCGAAGCTTTGCAGAGCATCAAAGCTTTTTCCAAGTCTAAATCTTGTTCTCTTAACAGTCTTTCTCTCAAACCATTATCCCAAATACCACAAACAATTCTGTCTTTAACAAGAGAGTCTGTTAGTTCTCCAAACTCGCATGTTTTACTCTGGAGTCTCAACTCAGTAACATATTGATCAATAGTTTCAGCAGCTCTCTGCACACGTAAAAAATTTGTGCCTTTCGTATATCACATTACGCTTTGGTATACAAAATGCTTCAAGTTTGTCCATTATCAATTCCAACTTTAAATTATTTCCACTTTCAAAAATAAAATGATTATATACCTCAATTGCGTCGTCACCTATTACATGGGGTAGAAGCGCAGCTTTCTTTTTTTCCAGTTTTCTATCTGCTTTGATTGCTGATAAATACAATTCAAAATGCTGCTTAAATCTTCTCCAGTTCTCAGCTACGTTCCCAGACAATCAAAGGCAGGTATTAAAAGAAATGGGGCAAGTTATAGTAGAGGTGTTTGTGATAATTTACCAACATTTTCTGGACTCTGGGCAGTTCCTGATGGATCGAAAGACAGCAAAGGTCATGCCTCTGTTTAAAAATGTATGTAGGCAAAAGATGGATAAATATAAGCTAAATATAAACTTAATGCCTATAGTCAGGAAAATGCTTGATGTTATCAAGTAAGAAATAGCAAGACATCTGGATAGAAGTAGTTCCATCGAGGAGCTCAGCATGGATTCATAAAAAGCAGGTCCTGTTTGACAAAGTTAATGAAATGCTTTGAGGATATAATGAGTGCTGTGTATAGAGGGCAACAGATGAATGCTGTACTTGAATTTCGAGAAGGAATTCGATAAGATACACCATAAAAGACTTATCCATAAGTTAATGATTCATGGCTTTGGGGAATTCTCTGCCTAGGGAAGCAGTAGAGGTTACCTCATTAAATACAGTGCATTCAAGACATAGTTAGATAGGTTTTTGTATAGAAGGGGAATTAAGGATTATGGGGAAAAGGCAGGTAGGTAGAGCTGAGTTCATGGCCAGATCAGGCTTAACAGGCCAGATGGCCTGCTCCTCCTCTTATATCTTAAATTCTTATGTAAAGAACCTTTATTGAAGGAAGTCTGCTTGCAATTAACTGTAGAGAGTGGTATAATAGTGCTGTGGCGACCCACTTTCTGGCACCCACGAACCGGCTTACAACAGCGCGCGCAGGCAGAGGGCCGGCCCCAAAAAGGGCGCCAGGCCATCTTCACCAGCAGGGGGAAAATCCCGCGCGCAGAAAGAGTCTGGGAATATGCATTCCCCACAGCAGTCCCGCCCCAGGGAGGGCGGGAACAGGAAGGCTTTAAAGCAGGCTGCGAAGTTTGAATAAATCTCTTTCATCGCAACTCTAACTCACCGACTCCGTGTGGTTATTCTAGCGCTGTATGTAGCACACCGCTACAATTGGTGACCCCGACGGCCCAAACGATATTTGGACAAGAGATGACCAACGCTGCATCTGTTCACGCAGTTTCGTTAAAACTGCCAAGCTTCTGGACGCTGCAACCCCAATTATGGTTCGAACAAGCAGAAGCACAATTCCACATTCGGCAGATAACCTCGGAGTCCACTCACTACTACTACGTGCTGAGCTCCCTCGACCAGGAGACAGCTGCACAAGTTGAGGAGTTTATACAGTCGCTCCCGGAGGACAGCAAATACACAGCATTCAAAGCCCTGCTCATAAGGACGTTCTGACTCTCACGGCGCGAACGAGCACGCCACTTAATGCACCTGAATGGTTTGGGAGACAGGCTGCCGTCAGCATTAATGAACGAGATGCTGGCCCTGGCTGAAGGACACAAACTCTGCCTCATGTTTGAGCAGGCGTTCCTAGAGCAACTGCCCGAGGACATATGCCTGCTGCTGTCCGACGCGGATTACAGCAACCCCCGGGAGATGGCGGCCCAAGCAGATGTGCTGTGGAATGCCAGGAAAGAGAGAGGGGCATCCGTCGCACAGATCACCAAGCTGCGTGCCCAGCAACAGACCAGACCAGGCCCGGCAGCAGAGCCTACAAAACCCGGCGACGGGAGTGAGGAGCCCAACGAACAATGGTGTTTCTACCACCAGCGGTGGGGCACAGAGGCCCGCCGCTGCAGACCACCCTGCAAATTCCCGGGAAACGCCAGGGCCAGCCGCCGCTGCTGGCTACGGCGGCTGGCCATCAGGACAGCCTCCTGTACGTCTGGGACAAGCAGTCGGGACGCCGCTTTTTGGTCGACACCGGAGCGGAGATCAGCGTCTTACCTCCAACGAGTTACGACACCCGCAACAGAGAACCGGGACCCACCCTGAGGGCCGCAAATGGCAGCACAATACGAACCTACGGCACCCGCACAGTGCGACTACAGTTCAGCTCCAGCCGGTTCACATGGGACTTCACACAGGCCGCCGTGGCCCAACCACTCCTGGGGGCGGATTTTCTACGAGCATACAGCCTACTGGTTGACCTGCAAGGGAAGTGATTAGTTCATGCCAAGACTTTTCAAACGTTCTCCCTGGGTGAAGCACAGTTGCCAGCCCCACACCTGGACTCCATCACGTGTCTGACGACAAATTCACCAGGGTCCTGGCAGATTTCCCATCAGTACTGACACCGCAGTTCACGGCAGCCATGCCCAGACACGGAGTACAGCACCACATCCCGACCCAGGGACCACCCCTCCACACTCGTGCTCGAAGGCTCCCCCGGACAAGCTCCGACTGGCGAAGGAGGAGTTCAAGAAGATGGAGGAATTGGGGATCATACGACGGTCCGACAGCCCAGGGGCCTCCCCCCTTCACATGGTGCCCAAGGCAACAGGGGGCTGGAGACCATGCGGTGACTACCGCAGACTGAACAAGGCTACAATGCCAGACCGCTACCCTGTGCCGCACATTCAAGACTTCGCAGCAAACGTACACGGCGCAAGGATCTTTTCCAAGCTAGACCTCGTCCGGGGATACCGTCAAATCCCTGTACATCCGGACGACATCCCCAAAACAGCACTTATCACCCCGTTCGGACTTTTCGAATTCCTCCGAATGCCGTTTGGTCTAAAGAATGCCGCACAGACTTTCCAGCGGCTAATGGACGCAGTGGGACGCGACCTGGACTTTGCATTCATCTATTTGGACGACATCCTCATAGCCAGCAGTAGTCGGCAGGAGCATCTGTCCCACCTCCGCCAGCTCTACTCCCGCCTGAGCGAATTCGGCCTTACAATCAACCCAGCCAAATGCCAGTTCGGACTCAACACCATCGACTTCCTGGGCCACAGGATTACTAAACCCTGCTGCCCGCCAAGGTAGACGCGGTCCGCAACTTCCCCCGACCCAACACAATCAAAGGCCTGCAGGAATTCGTGGGTATGGTGAATTTCTACCACCGTTTCCTCCCCTCAGCAGCCCAAACCATGCGACCCCTGTTCACTCTAATGTCGGGTAAGGGCAAGGACATTACCTGGGACGAAGAGGCCGCAACCGCTTTCGTTAAAACCAAAGAAGCCTTGGCAAACGCCGCAATGCTAGTGCACCCCAGAACGGACGTTCCTACTGCCCTCACGGTGGACGCATCCAACACAGCGGTCGGTGGAGTGCTGGAACAACTCATCGAGGGCCGCTGGCAACCCCTGGCGTTCCTCAGCAAACACCTTCGACCACCTGAACTCAAATACAGTGCTTTCGACCGGGAGCTATTGGCACTATACCTGGCAATCCGGCATTTCAGGTACTTCTTAGAAGGTAGGCCCTTCACCGAGTTCACAGACCACAAAGCGCTTACCTTTGCGTTCATGAAGGTGTCCGACCCCTGGTCGTCCCGCCAGCAGCGACATCTGTCCTACATCTCCGAGTACACGACGGACATCCGGCATGTCTCTGGAAAGGACAACGTCGTGACGGACGCACTTTCCAGACCTACCATACAGGCCCTGTCCCAGGGGGTGGACTATGCAGCGCTGGCAGAGGCACAGCAGGCAGACGCTGAGATCCCCAGTTATAGGACTGCAGTCTCCGGTTTGCAGCTCCAAGACCTCCCCGTAGGCCCAGGTGAGAGGACCCTACTATGTGACGTAGCTACCGGTCAACCCCGCCCCGTTGTCCCAGCAGCCTGGCGCCGGCGGGTTTTCGAGTCCATTCACAACTTAGCACACCCCTCCCTCAGGACAACCGTCCGGCTGGTCGTCAACAGGTTCGTGTGGCATGGACTGCGTAAACAGGTCAGTGAATGGGCCAAAACGTGCATGCAGTGCCAAACGGCCAAGGTGCAGCGGCACACCAAGGCTTCACCGCAGCGGTTCGAACCCTCCCGCCGGAGGTTCAACCATATCCATGTGGATATCGTGGGGCCCCTGCCAGTGTCACGAGGAGCACAGTACCTCCTAACTATGATAGACCGCTTCACCAGATGGCCAGAGGCAGTCCCGCTCACCGACACCACCTCCGAATCCTGCGCCTGAGCACTGATCGCAACCTGGGTAGCCCGCTTCGGGGTACCGGCCCACATTACCTCCGACAGGGGCGCCCAGTTCACCTCCAGCCTGTGGTCGGCTATGGCCAGCCTTTTAGGATCTCAGCTACACCACACAACTGCCTACCACCCACAGTCGAACGGACTAGTGGAGCGCTTCCACCATCACCTGAAATCGGCTCTCGTGGCCCGCCTGGAGGGGCCTAACTGGGTGGACGAGCTTCCCTGGGTCCTGCTCGGAATCTGCACGGCGCCCAAGGAGGATCTGCACACCTTGTCGGCCGAGTTGGTGTACGGCGCACCCCTGGTCGTCCCAGGAGAGTTCACACCAGCCCCAAGGGGGCAAGAGGAAGAACCCACAGCAGTCCTGGACAGACTACGGGAGAGGCTCGGTAACCTGGCCCCCATCCCCACTTCACAGCACGGACAGAGCCCGACCTGCGTACCCAAAGACCTGCAGAACTGTAAGTTTCTTTTTGTACGATGGGGCGGACACCGGGCACCGCTACAGCGGTCCTACGAGGGGCCGTTTAAGGTGATCAGGAACTATGGATCCACGTTCCTGCTGGACATTGGGGGGAGAGAGGAGGTTTTCACGGTGGACTGACTCAAACCGGCCCATGTGGACTTGGCGCAGCCGGTCCAGGCTCAGGCACCGCGGCGCAGGGGCAGACCTCCCAAACAGAGGCCGATCCAGACTGTGGGCATTGGGGGAGGTATCGCCGGTTCTGCGGGGGGGGGGTTGGTTATGTGGCAACCCACTTTCTGGCACCCACGAACCGGCTCACAACAGCGCGCGCAGGTAGAGGGCCGGCACCAAAAAGGGCGCCAGGCCATCTTCACCAGCAGAGGGAAAATCCCGCACACAGAAAGGGTCTGGGAATATGCATTCCCCACAGCAGTCCCGCCCCAGGGAGGGTGGGAACGGGAAGGCTTTAAAGCAGGCCGCGAAGTTTGAATAAATCTTTTTCATCGCAACTCTAACTCACCGACTCCGTGTGGTTATTCTAGCGCTGTGTGTAGCACACCGCTACAGCGCATCAAAAGTCCACAATTCTGAAAGGTGTGCCAACTCTTTTCTATACATATAGCTTATTCATAACAGTTATAAAACTCAAAATTATTTGTTCAAATCCATCATCTTTACAAGACTTTGGCTTTGGAAAATTTGGGAAGTTAATTGCTTTAAATCTATTTATCTTTTCTTTAGTTTAACTTGCTTGTTGATTTCATTTTGTTATTTGACAATGAGAGGAAGGAACAAGAAATGACAGTAGAAGTAAAGGACCTACTCCTACCACACTGATGAAGCTAATTCAGGAAGAAGCACAGTAATCAAGTGCTAGGCCATTACAAAATGGATTCTTTAGATAGAGCAGTGAGGTTGTGGCAGTGGACCTGGGTGGGGATGTGGGCAGAGGACCTGGATGCAAATGTGGGCAGTGGACCTGGGTGGGGATGTGGGCAGAGGACCTGGATGCAAATGTGGGCAGAGGACCTCGGTGGGGATGTGGGCAGAGGACCTGGATGCGGATGTGCGCAGAGGACCTGGATGTGGATGTGGGCAGAGGATCTGAATGGGGATGTGGGCAGAGGACCTGGGTGGGGATGTGGGCAGACCTGGATGGGGATGTGGGCAGAGGACCTGGATGAAGATGTGGGCAGAGGACCTGGGTGAAGATGAGGGCAGAGGACCTGGATGGGGATGTGGACAGAGGACCTGGATGTGAATGTGGGCAGGGGACCTGGATGAGGATGTGGGCAGAGGACCTGGGTGGGGATGTGGGCAGAGGACCTGGGTGCAAATATAGGCAGAGGACCTGGGTGGGGATGTGGGCAGAGAACCTGGGTGGGGTTGTGGGCAGAGGACCTGGGTGGGGATGTGGGCAGAGAACCTGGGTGGGGATGTGGGCAGAGAACCTGGGTGGGGATGTGGGCAGAAGACCGGGTGGTGATGTGGGCAGAGGACCTGGGTGGGGTTATGGGCAGAGGACCTGGATGCAAATGTGGGCAGAGGACCCGGATGCGAATGTGGGCAGAGAACCTGGGTGGGGTTGTGGGCAGAGGACCTGGGTGGGGTTGTGGGCAGAGGACCTGGGTGGGGATGAGGGCAGACCTGGATGGAGATGTGGGCAGAGGACCTGGATGAAGATGTGGGCAGAGGACCTGGATGAAGATGTGGGCAGAGGACCTGGATGCGAATGTGTGCAGAGGACCTGGATGCGAATGTGGGCAGAGGACCTAGATGTGGATGTGGGCAGAGGACCTGGGTGGGGATGTGGGCAGAGGACCTGGGTGGGAATGTGGGCAGAAAACCTGGATGTGCATGTGGGTAGAGGACGTGGATACAAATGTGGGCGGAGGACCTGTGTGGGGATGTGGGCAGAGGACCTGGATGTGGATGTGGGCAGAGGACCTGGGTGGGGATGTGGGCAGAAACACAACAATTATCAGCCTTTGGCTCTTTTCATGAGAATAAGAACAAGAAAGTTAGTTTCACACAAACCTCAGATCAAAGGTACTACATTAAAGGCTTTCAGAAGTGAAAACATCTTCACAAACTCTCTTAACTTCCAATCTATATTGCCAGAGGCAATTAAGGAAATAAAATTCTTAACATAGAACAATACACATAATACAGACCCTTTGGCCATAATGTTGTAACAACCATTTAACCTATCCTAAGATCATCTATCTAGCCCTTCATTTTTCTTTTATCTGTACGCCTATCTAAGATTCTCTTAAATGTGCCAAACGTATCTGCCTCTATCACTACCCCTGATAGTGTGTTCCATGCACCTACCACTCTGTGTGGAAAAAAAACTTTCCTCTGACATCCCCCAATCACCTTGAAATTGTACCCATTGTATCAGCTATTTCCGTCCTGGGAAAAAAGTCTCTAGCTGTCCGCTTCTTTCAGATGGTCTCTTTCTGATCCTCAGGATGTTTCTCAACCAGTTAAATTGATAACATGGTAAATTTTCACGTGTATCAAGGTACAGCGAATGTCTTGTCTTGCTCTCTTGTGGGGTGCCAGTAGTGAAAGTAGCCATGGTTTACTGATTATGGTCTGTTGGTCAGAAAGTCAAGGATCCAGGTACAAAAAGCAGTGTTGAGTCCCGGGTTTAGGAGTTTGAAGGTGAAGGTGCTTAGATTTATAGAAGGTGAATCTGTTGTCAATAAACAATAGTCTAATGCTGATGTAGAGCCAGGGGGATGGAATCTGCTGTTGACCTGTTTCAGTGGTAGGTGAATTGCAGTGAGTTGAGGTTGTCTGGAAGATTGGAGTTAATGCATACCATGACGAGTCTTGTGAAGTATTTCATAATGGAGGATGTCAGTGCCACAGGTGGTAGTCATTATGACACATTACCTTGTTTTTCTTAGGTACCAAGATGATAGTGTTCTTCTTAAAGCACGAGTGAATTGGGGAGAGGTTAAAAGTTTCTGCAGATGGCCCTGCCAGCTGATCTATAGAGATTTAAGAACATAGCCAGAGACACCACCTGGTCCAGTAGTTTTCCAAAGGTTCACTCTCTGGAAGACTGATCTTGCATCTGCAATGGTGACTGCGGGTTTGGGTGTATAGGAGGCTGTCAGGGTGGCTGGTGGCTTCCCATCCCCTTCCATGCAAAATGTGTATAAAATGAGTTATGTTCATCAGGAAAAATTGTTCTGCTGTTGGTGATGCTGCCTGACTTTGGTTTGTAGCAGGTCAGTTGTGGTAGGTACATCTGGTCCGGGACTCTATTTTGGACTGGTATTGTCTCTTAGCATCCTTGGTAGCTTTACAGAGGTTGTATTTAATAATTACTTTTCAATTGCCGTGAATGGTTGGTGGCTGGAATTGCATCTAAATGATCAATCAGTTTAAGTTAACAATACTATTCCTGTTTACACCTTTTGTAGACTGATCTTTAATTTTTAATCCAATCATTGATTTTTTTCCATCCAATCTCTTCTGCTTTCCACCCGATTCCAGGCCTTCCCTTTCATTCATTCTTCCATTTCCTCCCCACCCCCCACATCATTTTTTAATTTTTTTTCCAATTCTGATTAAAAGACATTGATGTGAAATGTTAAAAGTTATTTATCTTACTACAGATGCTGTCTAAACAGTCATATTTACAGAGTACAAATAATCTCCTGGGAGATTGAACATTGACTACTCAGACTTTCGCTAATGCCCCACCTCCCCCTCGTACCCCATCCATTATTTATTTATATACACACATTCTTTCTCTCACTCTCCTTTTTCTCCCTCTGTCCCTCTTACTATACCCCTTGTCCATCCTCTGGGTTCTCCCCCCCTCCCCCTTTTCCTTCTCCCTGGGCCTCCTGTCCCATGATCCTCTCATATCCCTTTTGCCAGTCACCTGTCCAACTCTTGGCGCCGTCCCTCCCCCTCCTGTCTTCTCCTATCATTTTGGATCTCCCCCTGCCCCTCCCACTTTCAAATCTCTTACTAGCTCTTCTTTCAGTTAGTCCTGATGACGGGTCTCGGCCCAAAATGTCGACTGTACCTCTTCCTAGAGATGGTGCCTGGCCTGCTGCGTTCACCAGCAACTTTGATGTCTGTTGCTTGAATTTCCAGCATCTGCAGAATTCCTCGTGTTTGCGTGAATCTCCTGGGAGAGCTCAGTTGGTCAAGTGGCATCTGTGGGGTGAAAGGAAAAGTTAATGTTTTGGGTCAAAACTTTACATCAGGGTAGGGTATTACTTCCGGAGTTCTAAAGTATTCATTCTAATAGGTCAGTTATCCAAAATAAGTCTGTTCTAAACTTTGCTGGCTAGAAGAAGGAAGAGCAAATGAATCTTTTTAAGGTCTTGGAGAAAGTGAATAAAATGGGCAGTATAACTTTCGCATACTCAAAGAAAGCTTCTCCCAGCTGGTGAGCACTCTCCTATGCTTTGCCATTCTCTAGAACTTTGTCCTTTGTGTGCAAGATTGGGGTGGCAGGGTAGCATAGTGGTTGGCACAACGCTTTACAGTACCGGTGATGAAGGTTCAATTTCTTCCACTGCCTTTAAGGAGTTTGTACTTTCTCCCCATGACCACGTCGGTTTCCTCTGGGTGCTCCAGTTTCCTTCCATAGTCCAAAGACGTACCGGTTGGTAGATTAATTGATCATTGCAAATTGCCCCGTCATTAGGCTCATATTAAATTGAGGGATTGTTGGACGCCGTGGCTTGAAGGGCCAGAGGGGCCTATTCTGTGTTGTATCTCAGTGCATAAAAAATTAAAATTTAAATGATAGAATGAATCATTGTTGTTAATGAAATGAAAAGTGAAGTAGCTGAAAGGAAACCCTATATATCTTTTTTGACAGGGCAGAACAAAGGATCTGTGCCTTCTGAAGCCTCTGTAGCTGCAGAGGTCAACACTGAGGTGCTTTTTTTAAAGCTTATTGTAGAGGTTCGCTAGGTGAGATAGCAATAAATTCAATTCTGTGCATTAATTATCCTCAGTTTAAGACATCAAATAGCATAAGATTTAAGGTATGATTAAGATAATAAACTAATTCATTTTATTTGAAATGCACAAGGAAAGAGTAAGGTAAAGAATAAAAATGTTGGATTTTTTGGAAATAGTTTAATGTGAAGTAACGATTAACTCAGAAATTGGCTAAGAAAACAGACTGTACGAGGGGAAAGGGGAAATGGATATAGGATGAATGAGGTTGAACCATTAAGGAAAGAAGGAAGGAAGAACCAGAGTAAGTATTGGGTGGCAGGGTCAAACATTAAAATACAAGTTAATTTTATTGTTCTTTTCATTATATTTTAATTTATATCATTTTAGCACTTTCTTTTAAAACATACCTATTTTCTCTTCTCATATTGATAACCTCTTGTGTTTCAATGTGAAATGTCAAATCATTTCGTGAGTGAGAAAAAGAAGAGGAGATTGGAGTGAGATTAATACAATTTTTCTTGACTAGTCTTGGACCATTCTGACCAGGAATTGCAAATGGGGGAGAAAATCTAAAAGGTATTAAAAGGAAAAGTGAAGAGCAGAAGCACTCTAATAAGAAAAGCATTGCACCTAAATCACATTGAAACACGACTGCCACTCTAGGTTCATATGTCGGTTTGTATCTGTGCTGGATCAAGCTTTGCATCCAACAGCAACAGGCTTTCTCTTGGCTTAAAGAACTGCTTGCAAAGATCTGGCTGATACTGTGCCTTGGATTCCTTGACAACAGGTACTATTTACAATCATCTACAGGGGATTCTGGCCAACAGCAAGCAGAAGTTGAGGCTGAGAAATCAATCATACAGAATAATCCTCACAGAAGTAAGAAGTAGAAAGTAGGATTTTAACTAAGTTATAAATGTTTGAAAATGTATATAAGTTATGCCAATTAACTTATTGTCCAGTTTTTGTAATAGTTTACACTCTAATTTTATTTTCAATACAAGAATTTTGAAAGGGTTATCAGAAGGAATGTTAAGAGTTTCTTTTGGGATAGAGATATTTTTGGACAGTAATCATGCTTTGAAACAAAAATGCTCATTTACATTTCCTAGAAGAAAGTAGAATGTTTTCTGTTCCATTTTTTCATTAAAGTCAGGTTATAAACACTACAATCTGGTATTTATGAAGCAGTAGTGGCAAAACTGTTGGACTTTGCCACTGTTGGAGCAAGAACTTGGGTAAAATACCCTATGTTTAAGCTCTGAGCTCAACAAAAATTCCTGTAACAATGTAAAAGTATTTTTTATAGGGTCTTATTTTAAAATATTCTGTTTATCTGTGTAAAGTAATTATTCTGAAAACCCTGCTGGGTTGTAAATTTAAATATTTTTAGGCATTGAATTCCAACATCATGCACCGATGTCAGCTTTGGTCCAACTCATCAGCAGTGACCAACATATCTATCTGAACTAGTCCAATTTGCCTTTGTATGACCCATGTTCCCGCAACTGAAGTTGAATGAAGTTACCCCCCCTTGGTTCAAGGGCCTGGTGGTTAAGGGATAATAACTGTTCCTGAACCTGGTGGTGCGAGTCCTGAAGCTCTTGTACCTTCTTCCTGACTGCAGCGGTGAGAAGAGGGGTGGTGGGGGTCCCTGATGATGAATGCTACTTTCCTGAGACAGTGTTTCATGCACATGTGCTCAAAATGGGGAAGCTTTACCCATGATGGACTGGGCCATACTGTTACATTTTGTAGTATTTTCCATTCAAGTGCAATGGTGTCTCCATACCAGGCTGTGATGCAGTCAACCAATATACTCCCCACTACACATCTATAGAAGTTTGGCAAAGTTTTAAATGTCATGCTGAAGCTTTGCAAATTCCCAAAAAAAAATAGAGGCATTGCCATGTTTTCTTCATAACTGCACTTACAGGCTGGGCCCAGGACAGATCCTCAGAAGTAATAACACAGAGGAGTTTGAAGTTGTTGACCCAATCCACCTCTGATCCTTCAATTTTCTTCTCCTGAAGTCTATAAGCAGTTCCTTGGTCTTGCTGACATGAGTAAGAAGATGTTGTTGTGACACCACTCAGCCAGATTTTCAGTCTCCCTCCTGCATGCTGATTCATCATCACCTTTGATTCAGCCTACGACAGGAGTGTCATCAGCAAACTTGAATATTGCATTGGAGCTGTGCTTAGCCACACAGTCATAAGTGTAAAGTGAGTAGAGTTGGGGAGCTAAGCACACAGGCTTGTGGTGCACGTGTGCTGATGGAGACCATGGAGGAGATGTTACTGAATCCAAAGTGACTGGAAATCAAAGATTCAGCTGCACAAGGAGGTATTGAGGCCTGGGTTTAGGAGCTTATTGATTAGCGTTGAGGGGATGATGGTATTGATTGCTGAGCTGTAATTGATAAAGAGCATCCCGATGTATGCATCTTTGCTGTGCAGATGTGCAGGGTTTGAGAAAAATTAGCTGCAGAAGGTGTTTACACAGATGTGTGTTGTAAATGTTAAATCTGTACAGCAAGAACCATGTTCTCTAATTGTCTTTTATCCACTGCCGTTGGACCAAGGACTGTCTGAATTAAGATCATATGATTGCGGTATGTAATGGGTAAATTGTAGCACAGGCAACTTTACTTCTTTGGATGTGGATTGGAACTAAGTTATTTCTGACCCCAGGTGTTTACAAAAGACTCATCTTTTAACTTCACTTCATCTTCTAGTGAGAATTTTTAAAAGTATATATTTATTCTTGGCATGTTCGTGACACTGATAGGTTTATTATCCATCAGTTAATATGATGTCTGCCCAGTTGCCTTTTCAGAGATCATCGAATTAATTTGCAGATTATCTGGAAACAAATATACCATTCCACGTAGGATTTGAGGTTCCTTTCCTTCTATGAGATGAGCAAAATCGTGTTTTTATTTTTAATTGAGTTCAGCTTCTCAGTTTTCTACTTTAGTTGCTGGCTCCAGTTCCTAAACGCAATGGTATTATATTTAATCAAATAACTGAACGAGTAAACTCAAAATCATTGAATATTTTTCCACCTATTCTTTCACCAGGCCCATTAGCAATATCCTTCAAAAAGCAGGAAATTATGAAGTGTGATTGCATGCAGTCAATGTAACACACTCTGTTGGAACACTATCTTAACAATTCAGCAATATATTTGACAAGTTTAAAGTAATACTTCTATATGTCATGCATTTTTAATAACAATTCAGATATCAGAAGCTAATTATTTGGATCACAACACTAAATAGTTTAAGTTTAACTTATCAATGTTGAATTCCATGATAGCCTGACTACTTTGTTGATGTTATCTTCTGAGACTCAATTTAAGTAAGTACTTTGTCTGAGTTTCTCTCCACCCCGTCTCTGAATTAGAATTTAATTTTTGTCAGAACTTCCAACCTAGTTTAAAGATCTCATTTTCCTTAAAAAAAATGTGTAAGGTACAGTTTTGTTTTGTGAATGAGGCTAAAGAGAAATGAGATAAGAAACCTCCCTCCACTTTTAGGCAGCCACGTTCTAAATCAGGAAAGCACCAGTTCAGTAAACTACACACATAAATATAGACCCATATACAGATATATATTTTAAATAATAATCTGATTTTTTCTGACATGTTATACTCCAGACAGAACAGATGCAGCCTTAGTTTTTTTTTATTTTATGCAGACGACAGTCTGCCAGCCCTGTTGAGAATTCCAGTGGGTTTCCAGGGAATACTCCTGATTAGAACATCTGTATTAAATTATTCTACATTCTAACCTCACTTGTTTTTTCATACTGAGAAGTTTTTCAGACTACAGAGGTGTCATTAAGTCCTGACATAGAATTACACAGTTGCGTTATTTGATTGGGAAGTTTAGACTAGATGGTCAGCTTGGTCTTGCCTCTGTACAATGAAGCTCTGACAGGACGAATGGAAAGAGCCTGTTGAAAAAAGTAATGCTATTCATGCCAGCCCACAATCAAGCTCTTTGTCAGTCAGTGACCTTTCCCATCCTGTATCATCGGTAATGAATGATGTTCAAGGTTGCATGGAGAGTCTGGACATTCAGTTAAACAACCTTGCTGTTTTTATTTATTTTCGAATAGTCCATTTCATAAATGAAACATTATGTTGATGAGCACTTTTAGTGAATTGAACTTTTATTTTTCTCTTCCCCTCATTTCAGGATGGCTTTGTGCACCTATGCAATCTTTTGGACATTACGTTAGGATGATATCTTTCCATTCCCTCCCCCTCCACTAAACCAAACAGCAGGAGTCAATGATGCTCTCTGTTCAACTTGGCGAGAGTCATCTCTTCAGCCTTGTGGGAAGTGACCCACAGACAGTCTTCCCTCCTTCCCAGACAAGTGGGCTGAAACTATCCAAATCTGCCCTGAGGGAAAGTCCAAGACAAGATGCCAGTCAGGTTGGCATTCAAACCCATGTCTCCTACTCAGACTTCAACACTCTTGTCGTTGTCGTACCCAAATTCTCCTGGGCAAATAAACCTATTATTGGAACATAAGTAAATATTGGGAGCATTTAAACCCAGGCCCTTTTGTGGATTAAGTAAATGTAAACAGAGTATCAAATCTCAGTTTTTTCTGACAATGAAATCTTTGATAGGGAACGACATGGTTTACTTAAATTTGCAGCTTCTCATAGTTGTTGAAATCTCTTTTTCAATTTAGCATACAGATTGGAACTAATGTAAAATTAAAAACAAATAAGAATCCTATCCATCTCCCATTGGATTACTTTCAGGATTCAGTGATTCATGGACTTACCATTGGTCAATGCTTGTTCTCTTCTGCTGCCAGGAACTGCATACTGTGTAACAACTTGATTTGGAAATTACTGCAGTTTGTATCATTGGTATTGTGCCAGAGTTTTGTCCTGTCAACTCCAAATCAAAAGGTACTAAAACTGCTGTCTGTAATGAAACTACTTATGTTATTAGGATGGTTTGTATCTTTTCCAATGTTTATTAGATATATTATAAAATAGTTTTTTGAAGATTTCTTGAAAATTTATTTCACCTCTGCTATTTCTTAAAGTTGGCAAACCCAAGTCTCACTTTCCCTGTTTTCTTAAAGTTAACATTGCTTGAGTTCTTCTCAGCAAAACCTTGTGAGTTTTCTCCCCTTATTCAGCAGTAGACCATATAACAATGAATTCTGCTTCAAATGCACTTTGATGTAACTACACCTGTGGTTATTACCCCTCAACCAAAAGGGATAACTTCACACAGCCCAGCATTGATTTGTTGCCACAACCTATGGACTCACTATCTGATGTTCTCAATATTTATTTATTATTACCTAGTTTGTTTTCTGTATTTGGACCGTTTGTTGCCTTTTGCATGTTGGTTGTTTGCTATGTTGCTGTGAGTGTTTTTTTCACTGTGTCTATTTATTTATTGGTTTGTTTGTTTAGCAATACAGTGCAGAGAAGGCCCTTCCAACCCTTTGTGCCACACGCCCCAGCAACCCCACAACTCCAATTAACCCTAACCTAATCACAGGATGATTTACAATGACCACTTAACCTACTCAGTATATCCTTGGACTGTGGATGGAAACCGGAGCATCAGGGGAAAACGTGCATCCCAAAGGGACTCTTACAGAACAGTGCCACACTGGAACTCTGTGGACCCTTCGTATGGACAGTGAATGCCCACAAAAAATGAATGGCAACATATTTACTTTGATAATAAATTTACTTTGAACATTGGTGGTATTATAGTCTGGTTTACCTATATATATGGAGGGTGTAGCCAGGGGAATAAAATCAGCAAATGCAGAAAATACTAAATACGATTTAAATAGTTCTGTGTGGATTAATATCATGCTGTTCACTGTATACCATGTTGTAAACATTTGTGAAGATTATTGTGATCCTGCATTTTATTGAGCTGTTTAAGCTCTTTGCAAATGATTGTGCATTTTAACCAATCAATCGGTTTAAAAGTGTTGTAGATTGTTTTACCTCAGATGAAAATCACAGCTGCACAAAAGAGGGAATCATCTTATAGAATGGAGAAATATTCTGAATGTTACAGCTGTGTTTATTATTAGTGCTGAGAATAGAGTTCCCTGTATTCCTGCATTGAACCAAAAGCATTTTAATTGCATGTAATCACAATTTTTCATTACTTATGTTTTTTTCAAATAGTGGGTGGTATATTTTCTTTATAAACCGTTAAAAATAACATTATTAACTTTGTAAACATTGCATAAATGGCAACTTTCAACCTTTACAAATGGGTTTCTAACTTCTCTTCAACCAACGTTGTTCTATAATTGCTATTGGGAATTTTATGAAAGTATATTGCCTACAATACTTTCTACATTTCTATGGAAACCATGCTTCATTGATATTAAAATCTTTAGGAAATTCAAGGACATAAAAGATGCTGCTGTATATACACAAGTGCCATAGTTACAAGCCTTACTTCCCTCTGTCTGATGCAGATTATACCAAGCTGTAGCATCATCAGATACTGCTTATTGAGCAAAGTTGACTAAATTATACATTCAAACTGATGTGAAACATGTAACAATTAGTAAAGTGGTGAAGGTTCACAGTGCTATTTGTCTTATTATTACCCATCACAGATCAGAGCTTCAGTCAGCACGTGGAACATGAATTTAAGTCACCACTGGGTGTCCCTGTTCACTGGAAGCTTAACAATTGTTTCGGGCACTACTTTCCTGATTGAATTTGACAATTTTTGGTTATGGTTTTAAGTATTTTCAGCATGAATAGATTGCCCATATTTTAAAAGACAGCAGTGCATTGCTTAGAATGGAAAGCTTCATGTCAATGGACTGCACAAAACAGAAGATGAGCTGAAGTGAACAAACATTGTTAAGGTCTAATAGAATATCCTTGCAAGCTTTATGTTGATGTGTATAAGATGATGCGAGGCATTGATCGTGTGGTTAGCAAAGGCTTTTCCAGGGCTGAAATGACTAACACGAGAGGGCACAGTTTTAAGGTGCTCGGAATTAGGTACAGAGGGGATGTCGGGGGTAAGTTTTTAATGCAGAGAGTGGTGAGTGCGTGGAATGGGCTGCTGGCGACAATGGTGGAGGCGGATACAATAGGGTCTTTTAAGAGACCACTAGGTAGGTACATGGTGCTTTGAAAAATAGAGGGCTATGGGTAACCTTAGGTAATTTCTAAAGTACATGTTCAGCACAGCATTGTGGGCTGAAGGGCCTGTATTTTGCTGTAGGTTTTCTATGTTTCTAAGTCGTACCCCGTGAAAATCAGTGAAAGATCCTTGGAAGGATATAATCCAAAATGTGCTGCTCAGAGAGTTCGTAATAGATCTCAAAGAAAGTACGGTTGCACTGTTCAAAAGTTTGAAGTTGGATTTTTTTTTGAAAAGGCATTGAACCAATTTCTTTTAAAAAGGGCAAAACTGAGCTTTCATTTTTCTTTGAGGATGTGTGCATCACCTTATTTATTTTCCATTCATACTTGCCTTTGAAATGTGGAGATTAACTACCTTCTTGAACAGCTGCAGTCCTTACTTTTGGTCTGGAGTTCCAGCATTTGAACTCAGCACAGATGTGATGCATTTTCAAGTTATAATGGGAAGGGAACCTAAAATTGGTGTTGTAGGATAATGAATGGGTGACAATGAATCTAGCATGTTTTATTCACAATATCCTACAGTAGTATCAAATGCATCTACTCCCTATAGTGGTAGAGATTGTAGGCTTGGACAGTGCTTTAGGAGGACTTTGGTGAGTAATATTTGAATATAGTTGAAGAAATTAACTTTGCCCTGCACGATGTCAAAATAAACCTTGAAATTTGTTGGAACTATGCCACCCAGACAAGTAAAGAGTACTTTATCATGTTCCTACCTAGTACCTTATATCAGCGGTCCCCAACCACCAGGTCGCAAAAGCATGCGCTACCGGGCCGTGAGGAAACGATCTGATTTGGCTATGTAAGTCAGCTGCACCTTTCCTCATTCCCTGTCACGGACTGTTGAGCTTGAACACACGCGTCATCCATGTCAGCGCGGGAAGATCAACTCCTCGAGCTTGCAAATGACGGCGGGCTGAAAAGTATGTTTGACATAATATTTCTGCCGGCATTCTGGGTCAAAGTCAAGGCTGAATATCCTGAGATAGCCATGAAAACACTGAAAACGTTGCTTCCATTTCCAACATATCTCTGCAATGAATGCAACGAAAACTAAATTGTGGAATAGACTGGACATAAGGAACCGCCTTCGAGTATCGCTGTCTCCCGTCACCCCTCGATGGGACCGTCTTGTAGGAAAACAAGCCCAACGCTCGCACTGATTCAGCGATATTGGTGTGTTGCAATGATTTTATATGTTCATATGGGGAAAATATGTGCTGTGTATTTAATATCCAAACATTACTTAAAATGTTACGATGCTATTGACTTACTTATATAACTATAGAACAATTACAGCACGGAAACCGGCCATCTCTGCCCTTCTAGTCCGTGCCGAATGCTACTCTCACCTAGTCCCACCGACACCCCCCCCCCAACAGAATCGCCAAAAACGATTTGTAGAGAAAATTCGGCATGTTACATGTACGCGCATGCGCACTGGTGACTGCGCATGGCCTCATGGTCATTGTAGTCTTTCTCGGAGTAAACACAACATATTTGACTGCTACTCTTGTCCGTCGGCAACCCTTCCACCCCCACGGGTCGGCCGGTCCGCAAGAATATTGTCAATATTAAACCGGTCCGCAGTGCAAAAAAGGTTGGGGACCCCTGCCTTATATATAGTGAAAAAGCTTTGGGGCATCAGGAGATACCTACTTCTGGTCTGACATGGTAGCAACAGAACTTATTTAACTGGTCCAAATGATTTTGTGGTTAAAAATGATTCCAGGATGTTGATGGTGGGGGGAAATTGATAATCTCATTGAATATCAATTGTAAATGTTTCAACCTCTTCTTATTGGACAAGGCCATTGTGGCATGAAATGTATTTGCCACTGATCAGCCTATGCCTGACTGTTACCTGCACCTTGTTTCATGCAAGCATGAACTGCTTCATTTATGGTGTAGTTGCAAAATGAATTGAATTCTGTGCACACACCCTACAAATTTTCCCCATATTCCTATCGCCTCTTCCAGGTTCTACCACTCTCTGGAAACTTAGAGTAGACAATTAATCTGCCAACCTGCATATCTTTAGGATGTGGGAGGTAACTGGAGTACCAAGAGGAAACCCATGCAGTCACAGGGACAATGTGAAAAGTTTGCACAGGTAGTATTGGAATCACGACTGAACCTTGGTCACTGACAGTCTGTTGGTTCAGCCAGTGGAGATGCCATTCTTAATATAGACAGTGAACCTCCATGCCTGGAGTGTACATCTGGTGCCCTCGCTCGTTTCAGTGTTTTCCAAAAAGGAAATATCCTGATTCATGAAAAGAGGGAGGTCAGGAGGTTGTTAGCAGAAAGTATCTTTGTCCTTACTTAGCTGGATGCCATGAAACATCATTTAAAAGACACTTGGATAAGCACAAGGATAGAAAAGATTTAGAGGGTTATGGGCTAAATGCGAGAAAAATGGGATTAGATTAAATAGGAATCACAGTCAGCAAGGGTAAACTCAAGAAATCCAACATGAAAATCCAAAGCAACACACAAAATTCTGGAGGAATGCAGGAGGTCAGGCAGTATTTACAGAAATGAACAAACAGTCAATGTCTCAGTCCAAAACATCAAAAATGTGTTTATTTCCATGGATGATGCCTGACCTGCAGAGTTCCTCCAGCATTTTGCAAGTGTTGTTTTCATCTGCCTCTGAGCTGCATTATTTTATGACCAACTTTGAGACCTGAGTCAGTGCTTTGGACTTCTAGGATAAATGTTTCCTGCCTCTATGCCAACAGTACTCTCACCTCCGAACATACATACCAAACAGTTGGAATGAAGGATTCGTGTACATTGTCTGAAAGATGGCATTGTGTGAATACAACTATGTCAGGATGTTAAAAATGGCCAGTCTGTGTGACAGCTCTCCCAATATATGGAAAAAAGGAATAAATATCTGTAGTGAAACCAAACCACAAGGAACACAAGGAGGAAAAAACTTCAATTTCTGATAGTTCCCTTTGGATCATTTCACAGTCACGTCATGCAGAAGCGCCCAGTGCCAGGTTTCCCAATGGCCTGGCAAGTGAAAAGAGAACTGAAGGGCATTACTCTATATAGTGGCAGTAATCAGCAACATCTGTTTTAAATCTGTAACAGCACGAGACTGCCAGTTTCCCACATAATTATAGCATTTGGGTAACAGATATTTGGATATTGGTGTGGATAACAAGCTTTAGCAGGACTCATTCAGCTACTGTTCTGCCCATGTCACTCAGCAACTAAATCTTAAATTCACAATCTTAATCTGTGCTCCAAGCAGCCTGGCTCATGGCAAAATCATCTGCAAATACAAGATGAAAGTGTCCAATGGACCAACATTCCATTGCCTGAAAGGGAAGGTCCATTAAAAAAAAAGGTTGTAGATAAAAGATATTCCCAGTGGCAGGAACAGAACAAGGAACTTGGGTTCCAAACAGTACTGATATAGGGTCTCAGCCCAAAACATCAACTGGAAACATCAACTTTATTCCTCATTATAGGTGCTGTCTGACCTGCTGAATTCTTTCAGCATTTGTGTGTTCTTCTAAACAGTCGCATTTTTTAAAAAACAGCACGTTAAGAAGAATTAAATGCACTCCTATGTGTATGTTTAACATAATGTAAAATGTCACCCAATAGCAAATCATTTGTGTAACTATCATAAATGTAACTTGTGTAATCAGAATCAGGTTTAGTATTACTGCCATGTTGTGAAATTTGTCAGCTTTGCAGTATCAGAACAATGCAATAAGTGATAAATATAGAAAGAAAGAATTACAGCTTGTATATTTAATAGTTAAATTAAATAGTGCAAAAACAAATTTTAAGAAGTATTAGGTAGTGTTCGTGGGTTCAAGATTCATTCAGAAATCGTATGGCAGAGGGGAAGAAGCTGTTCCTGAGTGTGCACCTTCAGGCTTCTGTACCTCCTTCCTGATGGTAACAATGGGAAGAAGTCATGCCCACAAGACCACAAGACATAGGAACAGAATTAAGCCATTTTGGCCCACTGAATCAGCTCCACCATTCAATCATGGCTGATACGCTCCCCCCACCCCCAGCCTTCTCCCTGTAACCTTTGATGCTGTGTCAAATCAAGAACCTATCAAGCTGTGCCTTAAATACACCCAATGACCTGGCCTCCACGGCTTCCTGCAGCCCATAGTAAATTCCACAAATTCACCACCATCTGGCTAAAGAAATTTCCCCACATCTGTTTTAAAATAGATACTTTCCACATTCACTATCTAGGTCTTTCAACATTCGAAAGCTTTGAATAAGATTCCCCCCTCCCCTTCATTCTTCTAAATTCCAGTGAGTACAGACCCAGAGCTATCAACCATTCCTCGTGTGATAATCCTTCAATCCCAGAATCATCCTTGTGAGCCTCTTCTGAACCTTCTGCAATGCTAGTATATCTTTTCTTGGATGAGGAGCCCAAAACTGCTCACAATACTCAAAGTGATACCCTGGTGGGGAATCATCAATGATGGACTCTGCTTTTAGGGCGCCACTCCTTGAAGATATCTTGGATACCACAGAGGCTAGTACCCACAATACAGCTGCCTAATTTTACAACTTCCCGCAGCTTTCTTTGATCCTGTGCAGTAGCCTCCCTTCCCCTCCTCCCATACCAGATGGTGATGCAGCCAGTCAGAATGCTCTCCATGGTACATCTATAGAAGTTTGAGTGTGTTAGATGTATCTCCTCAAACTCCTGATGAAATATAGCCACAATCTTACCTTCTTTATGTTGCATCAATATACTGCGTCCAGGTTTGGTCCTCAGAGATATTGACTCCCAGGAACTGCTCACTCTCTCCACCTTCTGATCCCTCTGAGGATTGGTACGTGTTCCCTTTCTGAAGTCTGCAATCAGCTCTGAGTACAAGGTTGTTGCTATTACACCACGGAAACTAGCTGGTATAACTCACTCCCATACACTCTCTCCTCACTATCTGAAATTCTGCCAACAATGATTGTACCAGGAGCAAGTTTATAGATGCATTTGAGCTATGCCTAGCCACACAGTCATGGGTATAGCATAGAGCAGTGGGCTAAGCAAACATCCCTGAGGTGTGCCAGTGTTGATAGTCAGCAAGGAGACGTTATTACCAAC
Source organism: Mobula birostris (assembly GCF_030028105.1). Lineage (NCBI taxonomy): Eukaryota > Metazoa > Chordata > Chondrichthyes > Myliobatiformes > Myliobatidae > Mobula > Mobula birostris. The sequence goes on from NC_092381.1 coordinate 95,273,279, forward strand.
CTGCATGATTAGGGAGTTGAGGATCCTGTTGCAGAGGGAAGTACAGGTTGTGTAGCTTTTTGATCAGAACTGTAGGAACAATGGTGTTAAATGCTGAGCTATAGTCAATAAACAGCATTCTGACATAGGTCTTTGTATTGTCCAGGTCACATGGAGAGCTTTTGATGTTGAATCCACCATAGACCTATTGTGGCAATTCACAGATCTGTCAAAAGGAGTAGCGAATGTTATTGATTATATTAACTTGCTCCTGAACAGAGCTGTTACAGTTTTAGTCAATAATTTGTCCAATGACAATGTAATCCATCTGGAAATTAGATCATTCAACCACCAAGACTTCAAAATTGAATCTAATTTTAATAAAAGAGGGAAAAACTAAATTGAAAATAATGCAGGAAATTGAGAACAATTAGGATTTGTACACACCTTTAATGTACTAAAATATTTCACAGTACCTCAAAATGTAATTAGATAAAATATAACATTGAACCATCATGGTTTTGGCAATTATCCTGATGGTCCTCAGCAGTCCACTACGCTCATTTATTCCTGATGTGGTGAATGAGGTGCCCTCCTTTGCTAGAGGCATCTGAGGCAAAACTGGCATGACTTGTTTTGACCAGAAACATTTAAAAACTTCAATGAGAGTAATAAAATAGAAATTATTTGGAAAATATTGTACATCAAGTTCTTACCTCCATAGGATCATTTGCCATATTCAAATGGATGCAGTTACTGTACAGATGTCAATCCTGTCTGACGAAGATTTTCATCTATCTCCTCTCTTCAGCACATCTGGACTTGAAGGGCAAGAGCCACAAAGGAGCAAGTAGTCAGGTGCACTAATGTCCAAAATGTATTATTAGTGGACAGTTCCTTTCAAGCCATTGGAACAGATTTGGTCATGGAGGTAGGTTTTAAGGAACATCTTATGGAACCAAAGCCTTACAATTTAAAGAAGAAAGTCCAGAGTCTAGGACAGACAGACTAACCTAGGGTGGACAAGGTTCTTTCTGAGCGTTTGTAAGTTTGAAATGCACAGGGATTTGGTGTTTGTTGAAATTCCTTCTGTGTTCCTCTGAAACTCCAGCTGTATATGTATGACTATGTTTTTCCATCTGGTTTGCTTCTTACCACTGTCTGTTGGGCTGATGTCTCTGCTGGTTTTTGGTGCTGCCTTGATTGAAGGCTCTAAATTATCAATATTCACGATTACTTATTAAGTAGCAGAAAAACAAACATGAAAGTTGGCACATTATTGGCTCTAATCTAAAATTAAATTTTCCTGAGCCAATGCCCACCAACCATCATTTACTTTGCATAATTAGTCTAAAACTAATTTGCCCAGCATGATTCCTACACGTGTTCCTGCTCTGCCATTTATCAGCACAGCTCACTTATCCCTTTCCAGTCGTCACTTCCTGCATGTAATGTCTGATGCATTGGCTATGTAGTCTACTCATTATGTCCCCATATAACCAACTTTTTCCAGATGTCCCTTTGAAATTGGTTTATGTGCCAGTCATTATGTACAAGATAATAAGATGTCCATGATTATCCAGGTTTCTATCTTTGTTAAATTGACCACCCTTGATCTAACCTGGTTTAAAATATTCTACTCTCAATTTCAGCCTGGAGTCATTCAAGATATTTGCTAACATATTTGTAAGCAAAGAACAGTTCTCTCATTTTTTTTTCCACTGACGTCCCCAGATCAACAACAGCCAGAAGATGGCGACCGAAGGAGCATTGTATGCAGATGCCAGCTTGACCAGAAGTATAATTAAATCCATAAACATTAACTGATGCTGCAATTTATAGCTACTGCACCATGTAATATTCATCACCAGGCTTCAGATAAAATAAAGATACAACAGCAATCCTTCAAAATGTATTGTCAAGTTCAAATGTAGTGCATTGATGAATTATTTTATCAATCATCATCATCTCCCATTAGAGAACGTTGCACTTCAATTGTTATTCTGTCTGAATGAAGAAAATCCAAATATACAAACAGTTTACTCAGAACTATTATTCATGCTCAAGCTTCCAGATATGAATGAATTTTAATTAAAAGATCTATTACTAAATCAAAGGTCAATGTCAAATAAAATTTATCCGAGTATATACTTGTCACCACATACAACCAGATTCTTTTTCTGCTGACACTTAGCAAATCTATAGAAGATCAACTGTAAACATCAATAACTGCTAACTGTAAACTATGCAAGTAGATATAAAGAGCAATAACGAACATGAAATAATAATATAACAGAGTTCTTAAATGAGTGTAGCAGCTATCCTCTTTTGTTCAAGAGCCTGATGGTTGAGGGTTATTAACTGTTCTTGAACATGGTGAGGCGAGACCTGAGGCTCCTGTACCTTCTACCTGATGGCAGCGGTGAGAAAAGAGCATGGCCTGGGTGGTGAGGATCACTGATGGATGCTGCTTTTCTACGGTAACATTTCATGTAGATGCACTCAATGATTGGGAGGGTCTTACCTGTGATGTACTGGGCTGAAGCCACTACTTTGTGTAAGATTTTCCACTCAAATGCATTGTTATTCCCATACCAGGCTGTAATGCAGCCAGTCAGCACATTTTCCACCGCACAGCTATAGAAGTTTGCCAAAGCTTTCAATAACATGCCAAATCTCTGCAGACTCCTGAGGAAATAGAGGCACTGTCATGATTTCTTTGCAATAATATTTATTTGCTGGGTCCAGGACAGGTCCTCTGAGATAGTGACACAGGAATTTAAAGTTACTGACCCTCTCCACCTCTGATGATTACTGGCTCTCGGACCTCTGGTTTCCCTTTCCTGAAGTCTATACTGAGTTCCTTGGTCTTGTTGACATTGAGTTGCTTATCTTTCTTACATTTGTAATAAGGATAATACAAGATGAATGAGATATCACAATATGATAAGCTACAGCACATGCAGTTTTAAACTAGTCAAAAAGTTAATCTACCTTAATAAACACATTGAAAGAATGAGCAAAGTAGGGCTTCACTACTGATATTCAAAATATTAGAAACATTCACTATTGATATCAAAGTGTGTTCTTAAGTAGCTAACAGGTTAAATTATTTTACTCATGCCTACAATAGTGGATTTTATTCAAGTTGGTTGCCAAACACAAGCAGCAAAATGAATAGCTTTAAACTTTCCAATAAATCTAACTAAATATGGGTTAAATTAACATCAGACGCATTTCACAGAAACTCCTTTCTCTTAAAGATGCTTCTAAACACACAGAGCCATCCTAGATATTATGACTTAACTATTATTGAATGTGTTGGCTACCAAATCCCAAAAGGGAAACAACCACAAACTTCCAGAGACTGGAATGGGGACCGTCATTCTAGTTGCTTGAAAGCCATTCTTTTATCTCTTCTTTGGTTTCTTCATTATTGAATGCTTGGTTACTAAAGATACATGACATAAACACTGTAAAACCGGTTCCAATTAATATCAGTTGTGGGATTTAGCAATAAACCTTGAATTCAAGACATAATTTGAAGATTTAGACTTGTTTTGTCACAACAGCACATGCTCAAAGCAAAAATTATAAATGTTTCTGTCACAGCTGACCAAGTAACATCTCCAGTTTTAGCTTCCTTCACACTGAATAGTGGTGAGCCCAAATACAGCGAAAAGTCACACAAACTTAGAGGAAAACCAATCCAACAAGGCCTGACTGGATTCCTTAGCAGGCAAGGTACAGGCAGTATCAAAATCCAAAAAAATCATTAACTAGAGTTTCAGAGACTCCTACAAACAAAAGACAGGACAGACCGACCGACCTACCTACCCTTTCAAATCTCTTACTAGCTCTTCTTTTAGTTAGTCCTGACGAAGGGTCTCAGCCCGAAACGTCAACTGTACCTCTTCCTATAGATGCTGCCTGGCCTGCTGTGTTCACCAGCAACTTTTATGTGTTTTTATCTCCAACCAATTTACTGTGTTCCTCATGAAATTCCGATTTTCCTGTATTTCTTTCCAGGTTGTCTTGGTCTCTTATCTTATCTATCCTGTTCACATTTGGGCTCAACTGTGATTTCCAACAAACACCATCTAATTTCAGAGAAAAGGCCTGATTAGTGTTATTTTCAGAAAGTCACCACTTTTCCACCTCAGCTTAAAGAAAAACACTAACTCCCAGCCCATGATGTGAATGAAACACTGGCCAGGATATATTTCCTCCCCTGTGCAACCCTCCCCCGTCTCCCCACCCTACCACCCTCTTAGCCAAATTATGTCAGGTCCATCTCTCTCATATGCCAGTTAGTTACTACATTCTGTCACTAGTAACATCTATCACAGCGATATTTGCCTGCTGATATTTTCAAGTCTGACTCTGCATGCCAATATTAACAAGAAGTACCCTATGACTAAAAGGAGAATATGTGTAAAGCTCTTAGGTATTCGATTAATGCCGTGGCTGATCTACAGATCCTGCAAATATATTCTGTCTAATTTAGAAGTCCACTTTTACTTGGTTAGAAAATCTTTGGGGAGAAGGGTCCCTTTTATTTGAAGTACTCAGTCTTTATCATTCCATTTGGAGGTGTCAGTATGAGGAGGGTGGAGGAGCAGTAAGGGTGAAGAAGGGTGGAGGAGCAGAAAGGGTGAAGAAGGTTGGAAAAGTAAGACTGATGTAACAAGGTGAGTCATTGTGTTGGAGATGTGAACATAGTTTTATATTTGGCCCGGGTTTCAGCATCCATCCAGTCACACAGTCGCCTTTGATACCACAGCCAGTCTTCAGCCTGTGGTGGTCTGGAGAAAACGGCTTCTAAACTCACATGCTGCCTTTCAATACTCATACTGATTTGTTTTTTCTCCTGTGAAATTTGCCTTTGCCACACACATACACAAAGGTGAACAAGCACAAGTACTGGGCCAGGAATACCTGCAGTGACTAGCATTTCTTGTCGTGTGCCTTTTCAAAATACTCTAAGAAAGACTTTCAGCAAAGAAGACAAACATTTCAATGACCAACAAATATTCTGTGCATAGTTCTTGTTATCAGCCTTAAATCTGTGGGATATTGTTTAATTCATTGTTGATGATCCTCACTTTCCTAATCTTTGCTGAAGTTACTGACTCTGACATGCAGGCTTCGGACTGGAGTATTGCCAGCTGCTAATGGAATGGAAACCCAGTTGGATTTGATGACTTTTAGCTAACAAAAGCAAAGAAAGATTCTAACATTTTAAAAATATGCAAATTGATGTTCCTTGTTTGAGGACAGAGAACATAGTCTGTCTGCCGATGGCTAACCCACGGCAGTACCAAGAAAGAAAGTACAAAAGAGCCATGAGAATTGATTGTAGTCCACTGGGTTAGTTTTGAATACGCTATGGGAATGAAGATGAGTTTGCTCATTTACTTTTTAAACTGTCCTTGCATTTCTATCTTTGTTTAAAATTTTCAAGGAGATTCTATAGCTGTTGCTGATAGGGAGGTGTTAGGAATCAGATTGTGAATCTTGAATCAGAAAGCAGTCTCAATGACTATCTAGTTTTCTGATTGTCATTAGACCATAAGAAATAGGAGCAGAATTAGGTCATTCAGACTTTCGAGCCTGCTCTGCCATTTCATCATGGCTGATCCATTCCCCTGCCTTCTCCCCATAACCTTTCATGCCCTGACTTATCAAGAAAATATCAACCTCTGCCTTAAATATACCCAGTGACCTGGCCTCTACAGCCGCCTGTGACAATGAATTCCATAGATTCACCACCTCATCTCTGTTCAAAAGGAACACCCTCTATTCTGAGGATGTCACTTCTGGTCCTAGACTCCTCCACTATAGGAAACATACTCTCCACATCCACTCTATCTAGGGCTTTCAATATTCGATAGGTTTCAATGAGATACCCCTTAATCCTTCTAAATTCTAGCGAGTACAGGGCCAGAGCCATCAAACGTTCCTCATATGATAAGCCTTTCATCCCCGGAATCATTTTCATGAACTTCCTTCGAACAACGTCAACACATCAGTTCTTAGATAAGGGGCCCAAAACTGCTTACAATACTCCAGGTGAGGCCTCTCCGGTGCCTTATAATGCCTCAACATTACGTCCTTGCTTTTAGATTCTAGTCCTCTCAAAATGAACGCTAACATTGTATTTACCTTCCTCACCACTGTCTCAACCTGCAAATTAACCTTTAGGGAATCCTGCGTGAAACTCCCAAGTCCTTTTGCACCTCTGATTTTTGAATTTTCTCCCCATCTAGAAATAATCTACATTTTTATCTCTTTTACCAAAGTGCGTGACCATACCTTCTTAACACTGTATTCCATCTACCACATCTTTGCCCATTCTCCTAATCTGTCTAAATCCTTCTGCAGCCCCCCAACTTCCTCAACACTAACTGTCCCTCCACCTATCTTCAGGCCGTCCACAAAGACATCATTTCTGTCATCCAAGCAACACACACAAAATGCTGAAGGAACTCAACAGGCCAGGTAGCATCTATGGAAAAAAGTACAGTCAACATTTTGGGCTGAACCCCTTCAGCAGGACTGGAGAAAAAAAGCTGAGGAGTAGATTTGAAAGGTAGGGGGAGGGGAGAGAGAAACACCAGGCGATAGGTGAAACTTGGAGGGGGAGGGATGAAGCAAAGAGCTGGGAAGATGATTGATGAAAGAGACAGAAGGCCATGGAAGAAGGAAAAAAAAGAGGCACAGAGGAAGGAAATGGGCGGGCAAGGAGATAACATGCGAGTGGGGAAAGGGGATAGGAAATGTGAGGGGGGGTGGAGAGGCATCACTGGAAGTTTGAGAAATTGATGTTTATGCCATCAGTTTGGAGGCTACTCAAAAGGAATATAAAGTGTTGTTCCTCCAACCTAAGTGTGGCCTTATCATGACAGTGGAGGAGGCCATGCATGGACATATCAGAATGGGAACGGGAAGTGGGTGGCCTCTGGGAGAGCCTGCTTGTTCTGGCGGATGGAGCGTAGGTGCTCAGCAAAGCAGTCTCCCAATCTACGTCGAGTCTCACCGATGTACAGGAGGCCACACCAAGCCATTGTCTCCCAGACCATCACCAGCCTTATTGACTCTGGGGATCTGGGGAGCTGCCATCTACTGCCTCCAACCTCATAGTTCCCACACCCTGTACCACCCGTTTCTACCACCTACCCAAAATCTACAAACCTGCTTGTCCAGGTAGACCCATTGTTTCAGTTTGTTCTTGCCCCACTGGACTCATATCTGCAAACTTCAACTCTGTTTTATCCCCCACCCACGGTTCAGTCCCTTCCTACCTACATCTATGACACCTAGAAACATAGAAAACCTACAGCACAATACAGGATCTTCAGCCCACAAAGCTGTGCTGAACATATCCCTACCTTAGAACTACCCAGGCTTGACCCATAGCCCTCTATCTTTCTAAGCTCCATGTAGCCATCCAGAAGTCTCTTAAAAGACCCTATTGTTTCCGCATCCACCACCACCGCCGGCAGCCCATTCCACGCACTCACCACTCTCTGCACAAAAAACTTACCCCTGACACCTCCTCTGTACTTACTTCCAAGCACCTTAAAACTGTGCCCTCTCATGCTAGCCAGTTCAGCCCTGGGGAAAAGTCTCTGACTATCCACTCGATCAATGCCTCTCATTATCTTGTACACCTCTGTCAGGTCACCTCTCATCCTCCGTCGCTCCAAGGAGAAGAGGCCGAGTTCACTCAACCTATTCTCATAAGGCACGCTCCCCTCCTCTGCACCCTTTCTATGGTTTCCACATCCTTCCTATAGTGAGGCAACCAGAATTGAGCACAGTACTCCAAGTGGGGTCTGACCAGTGTCCTATATCGCTGCAACATTACCTCTCGGCTCCTAAACTCAATCCCACGATTGATGAAGGCCAATGCACCGTATGCCTTCTTAATTACAGAGTCAACCTGTGTAGCAGCTTTGAGTGTCCTATGGACTCAGACCCCAAGATCCCTCTGATCCTCCACGCTGCCAAGAATCTTGCCATTAATACTATATTCTGCCGTCATATTTAACCTACCAAACTGAACCACCTCACACTTATCTGGGTTGAACTCTATCTGCCACTTCTCAGCCCAGTTTTGCATCCTATCAATGTCCCATTGTAACCTCTGACAGCCCTCCACACTATCCACAACACACCCAACCTTTGTGTCATCAGCAAATTTTCTAACCCAACCCTCCACTTCCTCATCCAGGTCATTTATAAAAATCACAAAGAGTAAGGGTGGCAGAACAGATCCCTGAGGCACACCACTGGTCACCAGCCTCCGTGTAGAATATGACCCGTCTATAACCACTCTTTGCCTTCTGTGGGCAATTCAGTTCTGGATCCACAAAGCAATGTCCCCTTGGATCCCATGCCTCCTTACTTTCTCAATAAGCCTTCGATGGGGTACCTTCTCAATTGCCTTGCTGAAATCCATATACACTACATCTACGACTCTACCTTCATCAATGTGCTTAGTCACATCCCGAAGAAATTCAATCAGGCTCGTAAGGCATGACCTGCCTTTGACAAAGCCAATGTGTCTATTCCTAATCATATTATGCCTCTCTAAATGTTCATAAATCCTGCCTCTCAGGATCTTCTCCATCAGCTTACCAACCACTGAAGTACGACTCACTGGCCTATAATTTCCTGGGATATCTCTACTCCCTTTCTCGAATAAGGGAACAACATCTACAACCCTCCAATCCTCCGGAACCTCTCTCGTCCTCACTGTTGATGCAAAGATCATTGCCAGAGGCTCAGCAATCTCCCCCCTCACTCTCCACAGTAGCCTGGGGTACATCCCATCTGGTCCCGGTGACTTATCCAACTTGATGCTTTCCAAAAGCTCCAGCACATCCTCTGCCTGTTCATTGGCTTATAATAGACACCAGTGGATAAGCTGTCTCCGGAGATAAAGACAGTGAGATCAAGAAAGGGCAGGGAAGTGTCAGAAATGGACCAGGTGAATTTGAGGGCAGGGTGGAAGTTGGAGGCAAAGTGGATGAAGTTGTCGAGTTCAACACGATTGCAGGAAGCAACACCAATGCAGTCGTCGATGTAGCATAGAAAAAGTACAGGACTACCCCTTTTGTTTGAAGGAAGTGGGAGGAGCCAAAGGAGAAATTATTTAGAGTCAGTACAAGTTCCGGTAGACGGAAGAGAGTGGTGTTGGAGGGCAACTGATTGGGTCTGGTGTCCAGAAAGAAACAGAGAGTTTGAGGCCTTCCTGGTGGAGGATGGAGGTGTATAGACACAGGACATCTCTGGTAAAATAAGATGATGGGGCCCAGGGAACCTGAAATCCTTGAAAAGATCAAGAGCATGTGAGGTGTCATGGATGTAGGTAGGAAGGGACTGAACCGGGGGAATAAAACAGAGTCGAAGTATGCAGACACGTTCAGTGAGGCAGGAACAAGCTGAAACAATATTTCTACCTGGACAAGCAGGTTTGTGAATTTTGGGTACGTGGTAGAAACGGGCGGTACAGGGTGCGGGAACTATGAGGTTGGTGGCGGTGGATCATAGCTCCCCAGATTCCCAGAGTCAGTAAGGTTGGTGATGGTGTGAGAAACAATAGCCTGGTGTGGCTTCCTGTACATTGGTGAGACTCAACGTAGATTGGGAGACCACTTCGTCGAGCATCTACGTTCCATCCACCAGAACAACCCAGATCACCCATTTTAATGCCACTTCCCATTCCCATTCCAATATGTCCATCCATGGCCTCCTCCATTGTCGTGATGAGGCCACACTGAGACTGGAGGAATAACACCGTATATTCTGTATGGGTAGCCTCCAACCAGATGGCATGAACATCAATTTCTCAAACTCCCAGTAATGCCTCCCCCCTTCACCATTTCCCATCCCCTTGTCCCTCTCTCATATTATCTCCTTGCCACTCACCGCCTCCCTCTGGTGCTCCTTCCACCCCCCCCCCAACCTTTTCTACCTTTCATGGCCTTCTGTCTCTTTCACCAATCATTTTCCCAGCTCTTTGCTTCATCCGTCCCCCTCCAAGTTTTACCCATCGCCTGGCATTTCTCTCTCCCCTCACCCGACCTTTTAAATCTACTCCTCAGCCTTTTTTCTCCAGTCCTGCTGGAGGGTTTTGACCTGAAACGTCGACTGTACTTTTTTCCATAGATGCTGCCTGGCCTGCTGAGATCTCCCAGCATTTTGTGTGTGAACTTCCAGCATCTGCAGATTTTCTCTTGTTTGTGACTTCTGTCATCCAAATCATTCCAAGTCTGTAGCAAAAGACAAAAATATTTTCACAGGCCAGTCAGAATCTTGGAATATTTTAATGCACTCTTCAACAAATAAATAAATTTTGAAGTATAGCCACTATAGAATGCAAGAAGTATAAGCAGCCAAATTATACACAGCATGCTTTCACAAACAGTAATGAACCAAATCACCAGGTCAGTTGCTTAAGTGTTAATTGGGGGATAAATTGGGGAAAATAATTCCTCTATTTTTTTTTCAAAATATTCCTGGTGTGTATCAAGCAGTAGTAAATCAAGGCAACTGGACTTGCTGTGTTGTCTAGAAGAAGTTTCAGCTGATTTTGTTGCTGTCTTGATGAAGGCCCAGTCAGGGATATCAGCCCAGCAGACAGAGGTAAGGAGTAAAGCAGATGGAAAAACATAGTCATCCCACATGTAGCTGCAGTTTCAGAGAAACGCAGAAGGATTTTCAATGAACACCAAATCTCTGCTTTTTTTTAAACCTACAAACACACTGAGACAGAAACTTGTTCACCCCAAGGATCCTACACCCAAACATAAACAGAACAATACTGTATATACTATCCTATGCAATGAGAACTGCACAGATCTGTATATCAGCGAGACAAAACAACCACTTCCCAAATGGATGGCTCAATATAGGAGGGCAAACACTTTGGGTCAAGACTCGACTGTATATCCACACCTAAAGGACAAGGGACACTCCTTTGATGATAACATTGTGCACATTTTGGACAGGGAGGACAGATGGTTTGAAAGAGGGGTTAAAGAAACTGTCTTTGTCAAACTGGAAATCCCATCCCTGAACAGAGGGGGTGGGGTACGACACTTACAATGCAGTCCGAACATCTCTACCCCAATGTCTCCACAACAGTTCACACTTCCATTCATGCAAAGATAAGACTAATGACCCTCTCAGTACCTCCATATCTCTCAAAGACCCTCATGTGATTACTGTACCTTTAAACAACTCACAGCGTTTATAAGCTGGAAAACTACCCACCATGGATCAGAACCGAAGAAGCCTCTTGGATGTGTGGTGAAATGGACACTCGTTGCGACTTCCAGTTGCCTTGATTTAATACTACTTGAAATACAGTGACGTGGATGACTGAGAACCTTGATAGACATTCCTGGTGTGTCTTTTATAGTTACCTAAGATGGTGAAGCAATGTCACAGTTTGATACCTCATCCAGGAAGCACAAACTATAACAGTACAGATGGTACTCTGCGTTGACCTAGAATATCCATTCTATTATGTAGAGAAGATTGATTTGCTCTGCACTGCATTCTATACTCTCTGCTGAGTCCGTGCTGAGGAACATAATTACCCTTGAGCCTGTGGACTATGGGATGGTAGTGTATTAAGCCAGAACTTCTGCTGGCCTGCAAGCTGCTATTGTTACCTAGAATGGATAACAAGACACAAAATTCTGCTGTGAAATTGACTCTCAGCTATTTGTCAAAGCAGTGTTGTATCTGATTTTAACTGGCATTTTAGACCCCAGAGCTGTTTCAAGAACTGATTTAGCCCCACTGTTAGATTTACTAGCTGTTAGATCTGCAAAGAATGTCATTGATATTCAAAAACACACTAAAAATGCAGACCAGTCTGTCTAAGTTAATATTTTAAACTACTCTTCAGTGCTTAGATGAAACAGAAATATTCAGGATAGCTTTTAAATATGATTACTATCACATTCTTGAACTACAGATGTTCACTGTCCATGCTCATGAATGGACAGTTGTTTTTCTTTCATTCATGGGACAATAACACTTTTGACAAGGTCAGATTTTATTATCCATCCCAAATTGCCCTTGAGAAAGTGGTGATGAGCTATCTTCTTGAACCTCTGCAGCTTTTTTGTTACCTTTGATGAAAATGTACAAAATAGTTTGGTGTTGGAAGATGGCCTCACCACAGGTCAGAACCTCAATAGAGGAATATATAGCCACACTTACAGGTGATTCTTAAATCCAACCTGATTATGCTTTGGCTTTTAAATTACACAACAAAATTATTTTATCATCCCAACCTTTCCCTAATCCTATCTAATCCATTTAACCTTCTAATTTCTCTCATTTACCTATATAATTCCCTCAAATCAAACTGGAAAATTTCCTCTCATACCCCTTTGAAAAGAAATGGACTGGGATGACCTTCAAACTCTGCAACCTCTTCAGTCCAACTGTCCTCTTGGTTATCTACATGTGTCCAATTCTAGACATTTGTGGCTATGCAGCTCTGTACCAAACTCACTTGTCCTAAAATCAAGTCCAAATATTGACTGAATCTCTGTTTTATGGAGCATTTTTGATCCCAATCTTTGGAAAGAAAGGCAGGGTGGAGGGGTCACTGATCTTTTAGTCTTTCATGCCAGCGCAACTCGCACTTCTTCATCCACAGCTTCTAAATATACAGTACAGTGAAGCTCATAGAACAGCATTTCATCTGCTGTCTCAATATTAGCTTTAATAATTTACAGTTGTAACCACCACCTATATTTTCCATTGGCCATTTATATTTGCATACCTTCTGGCCTCATCATTTGTTTGTTGATTTTTCCCGTTCCTTTTGCTTTGTAGCACCATCATTTTTCCCATTTAGTCTCTTTGACTGCAGACTTTTAATACAGTCCAGTATTTTACATTTATTCTTTATTTCATTTACTCCCCTTTTCCCTTCCTCCATACTGGTTTAATGCCATTTGTGTACCCAAACTTTTCCCAGTGCCGATGAAATATAAGCAAGCTGAAATGTTAACTCTCTCTATGTAGACAGCGGCATGGTAGTGTAGTGGTACACTTTACAGTACTAACGATCTGCGTTCAATTCTTGCCGCTGCCCGAAAGGAGTTTGTATGTTCTCCCCGTGATCACGTGGGTTTGCTCTGGTTTCCTCCCACCATCCAAAGGCATACTGGTTGGTAGGTTAATTGGTTATTGTAAATTGTAATTAGGCTAGGATTAAATTGGGGGATTGCTGGGCAGTGTGGCTCCAAGGGCCAAAAGGGCCTAATCTGTGCTGTATCTCAATAAATATGACCTCTTGAGTATCTCGAGTATTTTTTGCTTTTATTCCAGACTCATTCAAAGATATAGGCTTCATAGGTTGACCTATCATTTAATTGCTTAACCCTACTTGCTCAGGAAGGAGATGGTGAGCTGCCTTCTTAAATCACTCCAGATGTGCACATACCTACAGTGCTGTTAAAGAAGGAATTCCAGGATTTTGACCCGATGACAGTGAAAGATATGTTTCCAAGAGAGAATGTGTGGCTTAGAGGGCACTTCCAGGTGGTGGTATTGCCCATGATTTTGTTGGCCATGCCCTTCTATATGGCAGTGGTCATGGGTTTGGAAGGTACTGCTAGGTGAGTCTTGGTGAGTTGCTTCAGTGCATCTTGTTGATGGTAAAATCTGATACTAGGTGTGTCAGTGGTAGAGTGAGTGAATGATTGTGGATTAGCTGCCTATCAAGTGGGCTGCCATGTCCTGTCTGCTGGGGGCGGGTAGGGGTGGAGCTTCTTTATATGTTAAAGCTGCACTTATGCAGGAGTATTCCATCACATTCCTGTAGGTGGGACCAGGCTTTGGGGAGTTAGGTGGCAAGGTACTTCCCACAGGGTTCTTATCTTCTTACAATATTGCAGCTCTGTTTTAAAAGATCTTATTTATTTCATTGTTAACTTGTTTGGTAGTGCTTCTGTAAAGTTTGTCCCAATACTCTTTAGTGTTAAAATTATTATTTAGATTTGGGGTTGCTGAAACAAGAGGTTTGTATAAGATAAGCCTTTCTTTCAGAAACAAGAGAAAATCTGCAGATGCTGGAAATCTGAGCAACACACACAAAATGCTGGAGGAACTCAGCAGGCCTTGGCCCCAAACGTCGACTGAACTCTTTTCCTAGATGCTGTCTGGCCTGCTGAGTTCCTCCAACATTTTGTGTGTGTTGTCCTTTCTTTCGGAGTCCCTTTTCTCTCTCGGACAAATGGAAAAAGGCATTGAAATGAACTGAACTGGTAAAATATTGCTCTTTTGGCAAGAGGAAAAGAGTGAAACTATCAGGGCGAAGAAGAGTGAAACTACCTTCTTCTGCAAATGTTTCCTGAGTCTCACGCTGGACAAAAACGTTCGAGTGAAAAGAGTTCACTGTATTGCTTGTGATGATTATACCTATTTTTACCAAGTGCAGACACTAAACATAACTCTTGCCTGATTTTTATCTCCTCGTTTTCTGGCTTTAGGCATGAGTTCACTATGAGTATCAGAAGCCCTGCACACAAGTGATTATAATCTTTATGTATGAGCTGAAGCAGGTCATAATCCATCATGAGGGTTGAACTGTCATGATTATCAACTTGGTTCGATGCTAGCACTCTAACTTCCACATCAATATCTCATTGGTCTAAGTTTTGCCCCCATATGCAAAGGCCTCAGGAGAACTTACATAGAAATTCTAGCACACATAACATAATATAGTGATCTATATTTCTCTTTCTAATTCCACTCCAGACTGGGGATGTAATGACCTTTATGTATTCTGTGATTCCTTAACACATCCCTCTTCATAGTGACACGCACTTAGTTAGCAACACATTTCTCCCTGAACTCATAGCCTTGCAGTCGGTTAACTTGATCAGCTACCACTTTTAACAATTTACATTTGCATTTAGCTTTTTAAGTGTAAAGAATGATTAGATTTTGTTAATTGATCATCAAAATGGACCATCCACATTCCAATTTTGTTTGTCATTTATCTACTTGCTTCTCCAGCCCATTTGCCTGTCTGTATTTTGTTGTTCTCTTCAAAAATTCAGTACTATAATTTAGACCATAAGACATAGGAACAGAATTAGGCCATTTGGCCCATTGAGTCTGCTGTGCCATTTGGTCTCAACCTCATTCTCCTGCCTGATCTCTGTAACCTTTGATATCCTTACTAATCATGAATGTCTGGTTGTGCAGAGAATGACTGTAGCCCCATTATGGATTCTATCTTCAAGAAACTCAATTAAATCCTGATTTGTTGCCATTGTTCAATAAATTATTGTACTTGGCAGCCTAGTTTCTCTCAATATAATTTTGATGGAAATAGCAGAGGAACAACGTTGACTTCTATTTCTGTTTCCAGGGTTCCACCAAACTGAGTGGATTAATGGAAGCCCTGTAGTTGGTGATTAGTCAATTCCAAAGCACAGTAAGTATGAAAGACAGATTGCTGCATTATTCTTGGGATGAGGAATGGGCCTGACCAATAGGATCTCAAACCAGGTACCACTATCTCAGGTGGATAGTAAAAATCCCACAGCTATTTGAAGAGGAAAAATTAAAATTCATTCACCAAAGATGATTTAAAGCAAAGTGGTCACTAATCCTGTTGCCATCTGTAATCTCTTAGATGACTTTCTGATTGATTCCATGTGAAATACGTTTTTGTGAAGGAGAAGGAAAACATTTTCCAACTTTCTCCCAAAACCTTTAAATCCACTTGTTGCTCAAATATCTGTTAATCCTTATACAGCTTGTCTGTTTATTTGGCAGTCAAAGTATTTACTGTCCAGGCCAATATATTACCCCTAATCCTACATATTACCTTGTGTGGTAGTATTTTATGTGGGACGTTTTGGAATGGCTTCTGGAAATCCAAAAGGACAACATTTATGACTTCACCTTTATCCACCATACTTGTTGTAGTCTTGGAGCATTTAATATGGCATGTGTCTCAAATAGCCTCTAACAGCCAAGTCCAGCTCCTGGCCTTCACCTGTGGCTTAGCTGCTAAGCTCAGTGGAACTGTTTCTACTGACAAGAGAAGGGAAAAGGCGGGTTACTGGTACCTTAAAACCGGTAGATGAGGCTCGTCTGCCATGGTTGACAACTCCAAATCTGCCAAGGAAAGTTGAGATTAGATCTGGGTAAGACAGAGTTTACATTGGCAGTAGCAGTAGCATCACAATTTGCTTATTGGCTTTAGGTCACTGTGAAAGCAGTGGAAGAAAACAAAAATTATGGAAGAGACACACCAGGTTAATCTTGTGCAATATTTCTGAACCACTACACAGCAGTGTTTGTAGGAACCCTCTTCCCTGAGATGGAATGTAGAATTCCAAAGAGCTAGGATTTAAGCAGCTTTTGTTCTGCAGCCTGTTCATTGCAGCTAGTGGGAGATCTGATTAAATTTGCCCAGGGATGGGGGCAATGTATGTTTACCCTTGTTCCTTCATTTTTCCTTGTGGTCATTTAGGATGCAGAACTATTGGAAGGCAACAAGCTTTTTGGGTTCTTACCCACCCAACCATGGTGATTAACATTAACAGTCTTGGGAACGGGGAGAGAAAAATATATTTCTTACAAGTAGGTAATTTTTCTGGTGTTCATTCCATAAATAGGACGTGATTTTGTTAATACCGCTACCTGTTACTTTGATAAGACACAAACAAGGATGACAGATCTCAGTCTGGTACTGACTAATTTAATTCCACCTGTAAACTAACATCATGTTATAAATTTTATCCTTGAGAGAAAAAGAAAGTATGAACTTGCAATAAGATTTCCCAAGGACCTTGAAAATAAATAAAATCTATTCAGTGTGGATCTGAGCCATTCAGACAATGAAAGTTCTATTTAAAATTAAGCTGAGAGAATTATATAACCAGCCATGGAACAACTGGGACTGAAATGGGGAGTGAGAAATCAGCCAAGGTTTCCAGTCCTGGAAGTGATCCAGTAATTGGGTATTGAAGAAGGCAAGGTTCACAGAGAGGAGTACGTCCAATTGGTAAGGATATGCTTCAGGTTGGCCAAAACAATCCCAAAGCCGCAATCCAGTAAAAATATATGCAGCCTTTACGAGGAGATAATTGCAAAGAAGGTTCTGAAAGGTCTCTTTCCTGCAGTATTGTTATGGAGAGCCCAAATCGCTTGGATGTCTCCTGACTGTGATTATAACAGTACAGCACAATTTAATTAATCCTGCTGTGATTATTTTGGCAGAAAGTTATACAAAATATTGCAGTGGATGTAGTCATACAAGCTTGAATCAAAAAATGGGATGCTGTTTATTTCAAAACTGTCTGACGATAATTCTTTTAATAATTCTACTAAATTTAATCTTCATAAACCAGAAAAATGTCAGTATGAAGGGCAAAATGAAGACAAATGGTGTGATTCTGCCCATGATTTAGATGATCCCAACTTCAGTACTGATGCACAGACTGTACCAGAAATCAGGTGTTGATGCCAGCACCAAATCCACCTGCCCTCCCTCTCTACTGCTGCTCTCACCGCCCCCTGGTGGAGAGTTAAAATGTCCTGCATTGAGGACAGCATTTCATAACTGAGTTTAGCTTTATGCAGCAATGACTTGAAAATCGAATGCAGTGTCATTCATTAGAGCAGTCAAAAAGACATCAAGCCAGTCGGGGGAGAGCTTTGCTCTCTCTACGGATATTCCACAGTACAGAGTAGCCAAGGCAGCATGGCCTTGAATAAAAACAGAATATGCCAGAAGCACTCAGCAGGTCAGACAGCACAGTCTTCAACTCAGTAACACCCTAGAAAACACAAAAGCTTAGTGTGAATATCAGATTCATATCGAAGTAGGGAATTGTGAGATGTGTGCTGGTCAAATGCTATCTAGACAATTATTTTGGTTCTCTTACTTCCTGCCTGTATAATCAATTTTTTTCTCATTTCATTTGAGGCTTTTTTTCTTCTATTTGCTTTTCTCAACCTTCATAGACTTGTAGACTAATTGTTGAACGACTGGGTCTGTATGGCCTTTACCAATTTTATTCCAGCTTTAAAATGCAACAAGGATAATTCTATCTCCCTTTGCAAGCAAGGTAACTTGGTGTTACTCTCAGTAGCCACTTTATTAAGTATAGGTGGTTCATGGCACTCTGCAGCTGTAGTCATCAATGTATTGTGCGTTCAGAGATGCTCTTCTGCATATCACTGTTGTAATGTGTGGTTATCTGAGTTACTTTCACCTTCCTGCCAGCTTTGATCATTCTCCTCTGACCTCTCTCATCAACAAGACATTTTTGCCCAGAGAAATGGTACTCACCGTATTTTTTTTCACCATTCACTGTAAACTTCAGACTGTGTGCATGAAAATCCAGCGATCAGCAGTTTCTGATTTACTCAAACTGCCCCATCTGGCAGCAACAATCATTCCACAGTTGAAGTCACTTGGATCACATTTCTTCCTTATTCTGATGTTTGGTCTGAAAAAGAACTGAACCTCTGGATCAAGTCTGCATGCTTTTATGCTTTGAGTTGCTGTCACATGATTGGCTATTAGATATTTACATTAACAAGCAAGTATACAGGTTACCCAATAAAGTAGCCACTGGCTGTATATTTGGAAGCCTAACTAAATGCTGTAGTTTGCTATTATGTATTGAGAGAGGGTTTCTTTAACAAATTTCACAACACATTCTGGTGATATTAAACCTGATTATATTTCTTTATATTTCCTATCATCCATGGGAATCGATTCAGGATGATTCCTACTGAATGTGTGCAAGCTATTGAGGTTACTTACCAACCCACCAACATTAACATCCTGGTTTAATTTCAGGTGGTCTCAAATTGTAGCAGCTCGTGCACTTATACTGATATAAGGAGTAAGATTTCGAGGTGGTCATATCATCTCAGTTGTTCATTAGCTTCCTGCATATTCTTATGAAGAAATTGTATGACATTTTAAATTAAATTTCCAAAAAAGGATTCTGCAGTAGGTTCTCAAATTCTCTACTCCTGGTTTTTCTGAAACATTTAAGCTAGTTGGTATTATTTTCATCTGAACATCTGGAGTATTTTATTATGAAAATATTATTTTTGATACAAGACCACTTCAAAATTGGCTGTAGTTAAAACATTTTCTGAAGTTGTTGGCAGCCATACCAAGTAGTGAGTTCAGTATTCTATATCAAAGGATTCTGGAATTTTAAAAAATACTCTATATTTCAGTTATTATTTCCTATTTTGGTAATATTTGTGCTTAATTATCTAATCAGAACTGAATTTTCAAACAAAATTAATTTAATTGCTTAATTTTGACAATTTTGAGAAAGTGGATTGTTAAGAGTATTGATTTTCTGAACACATGCCAGGAATTTCCTCAAGAAATTTTCCCGTCTGGTTGTTGCAACCGTTGTAGAATATCAGCAGAAACTCCGGATCTGTGTGTAAATGAGGTTTTTGCCAAAAATTACAATAAACAACAAAAGGAAGAAACCAAATCCTCATCCATCCCTAGGAGATACATTCAGCAATGTCAGAAATTTAACTTTAATGCTAGTTCGATATTTTATCTCTTAAAAGATGTTGTAGAGTTTATGGAACAATGAACTGTCATTATAAGAAATAAGTCAACAATGGAAAAGTTCCTTGTGGGGAAAGAAATCAGCATGTGCACCCTATCTCTAGTTTTAAATCCATACTGGGGTTTCCTTTCAGACATATTCCTGCATGAATGTTTATACAGCCTGCTGAAAGGACTAATATCATTAGTGAAGAGGCTCGCTCGCTAGATATTGAATGTCAGGGCTTGGCTAGTAAGTTGGTTCTGATCCTAATCAGAAATCATCAGTGAAATTCCTGATGCTCTAATTCCTGGCAAGGGAATGGATAAAGGTAGCCTGTAACGAGCTGAGATTTCCAGTGGTACTAAAAGGCAGCATTGCTGAAGATAACATTGATCCCAGGCAAGGAAAACTCCAACTGCTGACTATTAGACGGAGTCATACAGCGCAGAAGCCCATTAGGTTCATGCTGATCTCCCACTTAATTTCCCTTTATTGCCATCAAGCCCCATCACCCCAGATTCTGTTGCTCACTTTCACAATCAGACTGATTTAATGGGCAATTTATTAACTAACCAATAGGTGTTCAGGGTGTGGAAAGAAAGCTCTATCTGTTGCACCACTGAATGCCCATTTTAACTTGTTACTCGTCAGATTACAGATCTAAAGTCATAGAAATCACCTCTCTGTGCTTTCACGAGGAATTCTGCAGATGCTGGAAATTCAAGCAACACACATCAAAGTTGCTGGTGAACGCAGCAGGCCAGGCAGCATCTCTAGGAAGAGGTATAATTGACGTTTCGGGCCAAGACCCTTCGTCAGGACTAACTGAAGGAAGAGCTAGTAAGAGATTTGAAAGTGGGAGGGGGAGAGAGAGATCCAAAATGATAGGAGAAGACAGGAGGGGGAGGGATGGAGCCAAGAGCTGGACAGGTGATTGGCAAAAGGGATACGAGAGGATCATGGGACAGGAGGGCCAGGGGGAAGGAAAAGGGGGAGGGGGGAGAAAAACCCAGAGGATGGGCAAGTCAGAAGGACAGAGGGAGAAAAAGGAGGAGAGAGAAAGAATGTGTGTATGTAAATAAATAACGGATGGGGTACGAGGGGGAGGTGGGGCATTAGCGGAAGTTAGAGAAGTCAATGTTCATGCCATCAGGTTGAAGGCTACCCAGACGGAATATAGGGTGTTGTTCCTCCAACCTGAGTGTGGTTTCATCTTTACAGTAGAGGAGGCCGTGGATAGACATGTCAGAATGGGAATGGGATGTGGAATTAAAATGTGTGGCCACTGGGAGATCCTGTTTCCTCTGGCAGACGAGCGTAGGTGTTCAGCAAAACGATCTCCCAGCCTGCGTTGGGTCTCGCCAATATATATAGAAGGCCACATCGGGAGCACTGGATGCAGTATATCACCCCAGCCGACTCACAGGTGAAGTGTTGCCTCACCTGGAAGGACTGTCTGGGGCCCTGAATGGTGGTGAGGGAGGAAGTGTAAGGGCTGGGAGCTATTCTAGGAGCAGGAGGAGAAGAGGGGCTTGTGCTGGTGGGAGACAGTAATGAGTGCCGTGAAGTGGCCAAAGGTGGTGGACAACCAGTTCTTTCCCTATGGCATTCTCGAAGACGATTGTCCAACCTGGTGGTTAAGGAGATCAATGAATCCAGGCTGTTGGCGTAATCTCTTGCCACCAACTCATCTTCAGCACATCGCTGAGGCCATCCTGAAATACCCCTTGGAGTGCCTCAGCGTTCCGCTCTGAGTCGGCCACTAACGTCCGCAACTCCACGGAATATTCGGCAACACTGGGTGAGCCCTGACGGAGAGTGAGTAGATGCTTAGCGGCATCTTTACCATGGATCGGGTGGTCAAAGATCATTCTCATTTCCACGATAAAGGTGGGGAAAGAAGAGCAGATATCCAGTTGATTATCCTAGACAGCTGTAGCTCACGCTAAGGCACTTCTCTGCAACAACCCCGTGATATAAGCTATCTTTGACTTATCCATGGAGAACGTGGATGACTGCTGTTTGAACACCAAGGAGCATTGCAGAAGGAAGGCCTGGCACTTCCCCAAATCCCCAGCGTAGTGTTCTGGTTCAGGTACGTGCGGCTCTCTTGGCAGGGGTGTTGCTGACACATAGCGGGTTGCTACTACAGGCTGTCTGGGCTGGTTAGACAGAGTTCCAGGAGTGGATAGGGTAAAGTGAGTGGATACACGGTCCACCTGGTCACCGATCTTCGTTACGTTAGCAGACAGGGAACGGAGGTTCTCTATGACATCCCGGAGAAGTTGAACGTGCAGACTCAGTAGGGAGCGCTGGCTGGGGAGGGCTTGTTGCAGAGTATATGTGTCCGCTGGGTCCGTTGTGGCCAGATCGTTCTGTTGCAATGAGTGAATGAAGCAAACCCAAGTGCAGGACACAGGCACAGAGATTGAGTTAGGATGCTTACGTGGACATGAACGTTGAATAGAAAACAGGAGGGATCTTGACACGGAGATGGAGCTCATAGGTAAACCTTGAAACTGGAGCAAAACTTAGAACACACAGTCTTAAGTGGCCGGGAAATGTTAGTTACCACACAAGAAAACCAACCATCTGGCGACTAGTGGTTGTAACACCGGGGTTCTTATGCTGCGTGTCTTGATGGAAACCAGGTGTGTCGTCATCAAATAAAATTAGAAGCAAATGGGAAATTAACAATTGGAACCGTGGCACAATCAAAGGAAATTAGGAGAAAGATAGGGAATTAACGATCGGGACTGTGACACTTCGTGCCTGACTCGGTTTGGTCTCAGGTGACCAGTGGGGGCATACTTCTCGTTTCGCCTGCCATCCCAGAATCAATCAAACTCTGTCCCTTCTGAAGAGACATTTCTGGTGGAACTCCATGGATGCTGACACCCATTCCTTTGTCTCTGCCTGTTCTGTTTGTGCCCATGGAAAACCCTCCCACCAACCACCTGCTGGGTTTCCTCATCCCCTACTTGTCCCTAGTCACCCTTGGTCCCACATTGTGCTGGATTTTGTTACTGGACTACCCCTTTCACATGGGAGCACTGCCGTACTCACCATGGTGGACCGCTTCTCCAAACCTGTGCACTTCGTAGCCCTTCCCAAATTCCTTACAGCCCATGAGAAAGCTAACCTCCTTGTTCATCACATCTTCCACCTTCATGGTATTCCCTCTGACATTATTTCTGACCAGGGTGCCCAACTCATCTCTCAGGTCTGGAGATCCTTTTGGCAAGCCCTCGGAGCCTCAGTAAACCTGTCTTCCAGCTTCCATCCGCAGACCAATGGTCAAACAGATCAAGCAAACCAGCAAACCACTGCGCTGCACAACCACCAAAAACCCATCATCCTGGAGCACCCATCCCGTTTGGGTCGAGTCCACCCACAACTCCCTGGTCAGCACCACCACCAGAATGTCTCCCTTTGAATGCTCCCTCGGTTACCAACCCCCTCTGTTTCCTGCACATGAAGATGACATTGCTGTGCCTTCTGTTCAGTCCCATCTCCACCGGGACCGCAAGATCTGGAAGGATGCACGTGTGGCCCTGCTCCGCTCAGCCGACCGCAACCGGAGGATTGCGGATCACCATCAAATTCCTGCACCAAATTATCGGCAGAAGGTTTGGCTCTTGTCAAAAGACATCCCCCTCAAGAATGAACCCAAGAAACTCGTCCCTCGCTACCTGGGACCATTCGAGATTGAGAGTGTCATCAACCCCTCAGTGATCAGACTCAAACCATCCGGATCCATTCACATTCATCCCGTGTTCCACATCTCTCAATTGAAACCTGTATTTGTCAGCCCTTTGTGCCCTCCTGCCAAATCCCCTCCACCCACCCGGATCATTGACGACCACCCAGTGTACACCGTCCGGCGAACACTGGATGTGCACCGCCGAGGCAGGGGCCTCCAGTACCTGGTCGATTGGGAGAGATATGGCTAGGAGGAACGCTCCTGGATTCCCCGCTCCTTCAGCTTGGACTCTTCCCTCCTCCGTGATTTCCATCGAGATAATATGGACAGGCCTGGTGGTTCGCCTGGAGACTCCTGTTGGGGGGGGGTGTTGTGGGTATTGTTA
Source organism: Mobula birostris (assembly GCF_030028105.1). Taxonomy (NCBI): domain Eukaryota; kingdom Metazoa; phylum Chordata; class Chondrichthyes; order Myliobatiformes; family Myliobatidae; genus Mobula; species Mobula birostris. The sequence continues at coordinate 95,296,944 of NC_092381.1, forward strand.
CGGTCCTGATCGTTAATTCCCTATCTTTCTCCTAATTTCCTTTGATTGTGCCATGGTTCTGACTATTAATTTGCTTCTAATTCTTTTTGATGACAGCACACCTGGTTTCCATCAAGACCTGCAGCATAAGAACCGCTAGTTCAACCACTAGTCACCAGATCGTTAGTTTTGCCTGTGTGGTAACTAATGTTTCCTGGCCACTTGGGACTGTGTGCTCTAAGTTTTGCTCCAGTTTCAAGGTGAAACTCTGTCTCTCTGTGTCAAGGCTCTGTGTCCAGATCCCTCCTGTTTGCTGTTCAACATTCACGTCCGCGTAAGCACCCTAACTCAATCTCCATGCCTGTGTCCTACACTTGGGTTCGCTTCATTCGCTCATTGCAACACTATTGTCTGCCTGTCATCCAGACAAAACATTCCATACATAAGTGCATTGAGGTAGACCAAAAGATTTTAACAAATACTGAACTTAGTGGTAAAAAGGAAACAGCATGCAGAATATAGTGACACATACAAAATGCTGGAGGAACTCAACAGGTCAGGAAGCATCTACGAAAAAGAATAAACAGCCAATGTTTCAGGCCCACCTGCCTCCTTATACTTCTTCCTCCCCTACCTCCACCTTCTTACTCTGACTTCTCTTTCTTTCTAATCCTGAAGTGTCTTGACATGAGACATAAACTGTTTACTCTTCTCCATAGATGCTGCCTGGCCTGCTGAATTCCTCCAGCATTTTGTGTGTGTTGCTGCAGAATATAGTGTTGCTTACAATTTGTCAACGATTTTATAATTTAATTAAATTATGAAAGTTATGGCATTTATCCACAGTTCATGTGGCAAGTCCTGGTCTGGGTAGTAATTTTGGCAGCTGTTTCCTAGCAGCTTTAAAGGAGGATTTCTTTTGCTGCCTGAGCCTTACTGGAATTGTCAGCTTCAGGTCCAAATGTCACTTCACAGACTTAAATGGGCAATTTTTCAAATATGTACATGTGGATTTTCTAAACAGCAGCCAATGTCTGTCACTCTTCTGTTTAGAAAAGAGAATTCATGGAGCACAGCATAATATATTCAGGCCAAGATGATAAACAACATAAAGCTCTGTGTTTAATCCCTGTGTCATATTATTGTTTAATTAAATACTGAACAGAAAGAAAAAATGTTTCTGTGTGCTTGGGGAATGTGAAATCAACTTAATGGTCATATCTAATATAAGAACTCTGAAATTTGTTGAAATTAACACTTGTGAAACTGATCTAAATTAGGTTCCAAAATCTAAGCAGTTTGTGCTTTGGTATAAAATTAGTCTTTTTTTTCATCTCAGAATTTGATATTAAGTTATACTCTGGATTCATCTGCCCTGACTTTTTAGTTGACTGCATATCTTACTTTCTTCCTGCTGCTGGCCTAATAAATGTTGACAGTGCTGCTTTGTGATATATTTTTTCCATTGAATAATTCTGATGAAAAATTTGATGTAAACCCACAGAGATGTTTCCACTAAATTAACAAATCAAGAACGAAATTTTCACTAAATTGAAAACCAGGTCATATCAAAACCACAAAGAATGTTCCAAATTATGATATCATGTTGATTAACTGCACATATCGTTCCCAGTATATGTATTCCCTTTACAGCAGATTAACAAAGTACAGATCCTGGTAGGAGTGGAAATAGATGTAGTTTTTGATGATGGGAGCAGAACAGGATGTACAATGATAAGTTTCTCAGAACAAATGAGCTTGTATTGAAAAATTGTAATACGATTGGGAAAAATCAAGTTTCATTTTCCATGATCCCATTGCCTCTTTGAATCTAGTGATTTACACAGTGCTTGACTTGTTTCAGATCCACTATCAAACACTATCATTATTTAAGTTTTCAGTTGTCCATTTTCATGCATTTCAGCAGCTCTAATGAAAGACCAAGGATGTGTCTCTTTTCACACTCTGTCTGACCTGCTGAGTATTTCCAACATCTTTTACTTTATTTCAGATTTCTGGAATCTACAGGCTATTTTTGTTCATAATTACTTTAGCAACTGCTTCTCCTGGGAAATCAATGACTGAAATTGTCAACTCTGTTTCCCTTAGCACTGAAACTACCTGAGCTGACATGTTTCCAGCACATGCTGTTTTCAATTTTATCTGAACTGAATGGAAGGCTCAAACATTATACCTGACATTGACCTGCTTTTGTTTCTGGCTTTAGTGAAATTATTAACTTGAACCTAGTTTAGAATTGTCCAATGTAGAAACAACCTTTGACACAACATGAGCTGTGGCAATAAATGAACAGGAACTTTTCATAGCTGATGTTACAAAGCTTTTTACCTCCTGAAACTTATATCACCCTCTCTGAGCTCTGTGCCCAAAGATCGCAAAGATCTGAGGTCTTCAGGCCCACAGCAGATATCCTGGCTCCCCCGACGACACACAGGTCTCTTACCATGTCACTGAACCTCGATCCACCTGTCTCCAGAGCTCCAAGATCTTAGACTTTCAAATTCGAGCCGGACTCTCAGGCCGAAACCTTGGCATGCCGAACGGTTATGGAAGCCTGAAAGCAGGTCCCATTCTCACAAAGAACCGAAGTCAGTGTGTAACTCCAGGTCAGAGTCTTCAAAAGAACCTTGAAAGGGGAAAATAAAGATATTAAAGATGGAACTAGAGTTGTTTCCGAAGATGCAAGCAAAAGAGTCAATGTTTAGCGCCATCTTAACTTTCAGATAAGAACATAAGAAATAGGAGCAGGAGTCGGCCACCTGGTCCATCGAGCCTGCTCCGCCATTCAATAAGATCATGGCTGATCTGACCTTGGACTCATCTCCACCTACCTGTATTCTCCCCACAACCCTTAAATCTCCTACTATGCAAAAATCTACCTCACCTTGTCTTAAATGTATTTACTGAGGTAGCCTCCACCACTTTATTGGGCAGAGAATTCCATAGATTCAGCACTCTTTGGGAAAAGTAGTTCCTCCTCTTCTCCATCCTAAATTTACTCCCCCGAATCTTGAGGCTACGTCCCCTAGTTCTAGTCTCACCAACCAGTGGAAACAACTTTCCTGCCTCTAGCTTGTGGATCCCTTTCATAATTTTATATGTTACCAAAAGATCTCCTCTCATCCTTCTGAATTCCTGTGAATACAGACGGTCCCAGGCAATTCAATCTCTGCTCATAGTCTAAACCCCCTCATCTCTGTAATCAAACTGGTGAGCCTCCTCTGCACCACCTCCAAAGCCAGTATATCCTTCCTCAAGTAAGGAGTCCAGAACTCCAGGTGCGGCCCCTATACAGTTGCTACTTCCGTCTGACTAGTCTGTCCGGTTTTTCTGCTAAAAATAATAAGTCCACTGAATACCCCAATCTCCCTTCAGCGTGCCGATAGTCTTCCAGCACCAAAGCCACCAGAGACATGGAGGAAGACGAAGATGCCATGATGCATGAGCCACGAATGGAAAAGAACACTGATACTGATACAAATTTTGAACCCCTTATGCTGAATGAGCCTCAGCTGATAGCTCAATTTGAGCTAAAAGACCATAAGACAAAGGAGCAGAAGTTGGCCATTCGACCCATCGAGTCTGCTCCACCATTTTATCATGAGTTGATCCATTCTCCGATTTAGTCCCACACCCCGCCTTTTCACCATAACTTTTGATGCCCTGGCTGCTCAGATACCTGTCAATCTCTGCCTTAAATACACCCAATGACTTGGCCTCCACTGCCGCTCGTGGCAACAAATTCCATAGATTCACCACCCTCTGCCTAAAAAAACTTCTTCGCTTCTCTGTTCTGAATGGGCGCCCTTCAATCCTTAAGTCATGTCCTCTCGTACTAGACTCCCCCATCATGGGAAACAACTTTGCCACATCCACTCTGTCCATGCCTTTCAACATTCGAAATGTTTCTTTGAGGTCCCCCCTCAGTCTTCTAAACTCCAAGGAATACAGTCCAAGAGCAGACAAACGTTCCTCATATGTTAACCCTCTCATTCCCGGGATCATTCTAGTGAATCTTCTCTGTACCCTCTCCAACGTCAGCACATCCTTTCTTAAATAAGGAGACCAAAACTGCCCACAGTACTCCAAGTGAGGTCTTACCAGCATCTTATAGAGCCTCAACATCACATCCCTGCTCCTATACTCTATTCATCTGGAAATGAATGCCAACATTGCATTCGACTTCTTCACCACCAATTCAACCTGCAGGTTAACCTTAAGGGTATCCTGCACAAGGGCTCCCAAGTCCCGTTGCATTTCAGAACTTTGAATTCTTTCCCAATTTAAATAATAGTCTGCCCGTTTATTGCTTCTACCAAAGTGCATAACCATACACTTTCCAACACTGTATTTCATTTGCCATTTCTTTGCCCATTCTTCCAATGTATCCAAGTCTTTCTGCAGACTCTCTGTTTCCTCAGCACTACCGGCCCCTCCACCTATCTTCGTATTATCAGCAAACTTAGCCACAAAGCCATCTATTCCATAATCCAAATCGTTGATGTACAATGTAAAAAGAAGCGGCCCAAACACGGACCCCTGTGGAACACCACTGGTCACTGGCAGCCAACCAGAATAGGATCCCTTTATTCCCACTCTCTGTTTCCTGCCAATCAGCCAACGCCCTATCCATGTATGTAACTTTCCCGTAATTCCATGGGCTCTTATCTTGTTAAGTAGCCTCATGTGTGGTACCTTGTCAAAGGCCTTCTGAAAATCCAAATATACAACATCCACTGTATCTCCCTTGCCTAGCCTACTTGTAATTTCCTCAAAAAATTGTAATAGGTTTGTCAGGCAGGATTTTGCTTTAAGGAAACCATGCTGAATTCTGCCTATCTTGTCATAAAAGACCTGGTCAGAGACTTGGGTTTGTCAAAGTCAAAAGCAGAATTACTGAGTTCAAGACTGCAAGAATGGAATCCGCTGTCACCAGGCACAAAAAAATTCTGTGAAGGATTTCGATACTTGAGATAGATGTTTCCCAAAATAACTGATGTCAAGATTAAGAAAGACATTTTTGTTGGTCTAGAAATCAAACAAGTCATCAATGACAGGCAACTTGAAGAATTTCTCGTGGGACCAGAGAAAAATCACATGATGGGCATTCAAGGATGTTGTTGAAATTTTCCTTGGCAACTACAGCACTCAGCTACGTGCAGCTGGTTGACAACATACTTCTTTTTTTTGTAATTTATTTTTTATTGAAGTTCCTAACCAAACAAATATTTCCATAAGATGTATTTCACATACTGTATATATATATATATATCATAATCATATTTGTCACAAATTTCCACATAATATTTATCTGAGGTATGCTCTTGTAGAAAGGAGAGGAAAGAAAGAACAATCGAAAGGAGAAAATTATGTACAAAGTAGGGAGTGATTTTTTTTACAACATATTCATTAACTTGTGAGAATAAAATCAGGCCTATGAGGTGTTATGTAGTTACACCATTTTTCCCGGTATGAATCAAATTGTTCCAACTTATGATTAACAGATGCTGTTATCTTCTCCATTTCATAAATCTCTGTTGTAATTTCTATCCTTACATTTAAAGTTGGGCTCTCCTGTGATAACCATTTCCTGGTAAAGGTCTTTTTACCAGCCACCAGCAGTATCTTCATTAAATATTTATCTCTTTTCAACCATTCTTGAGGTATATACCCAAAATATATGGTCTTACTCCCTAAGGGTATTTCACATTTAAAGCTGGGGGAAAAGCTGACAGCGGTGCAGGTGGATGCTTCCCTGGTGTCATGGATACTTGATTACCTGACTGGCAGACCACAGTACGTGTGCTTGCAACACTATGTGTCCGACAGAGTGATCAGCAGCACTGGGGCTCCACAGGGGACTGTTTTGTCTCCCTTTCTCTTCACCATTTACACCTCAGACTTCAAATACTGCACAGAGTCTTGTTGTCTTCAGAAGTTTTCGGATGACTCTGCCATGGTTGGATGCATCAGCAAGGGAGATGAGGCTGAGTACAGGGCTACGGTAGGAAACTTTGTCACATGGTGTGAGCAAAATTATCTGCAGCTTAATGTGAAAAAGACTAAGGAGCTGGTGGTAGACCTGAGGAGAGCTAAGGTACTGGTGACCCCTGTTTCCATCCAGGGGGTCAGTGTGGACATGGTGAAGGATTACAAATTCCTGGGGATACGAATTGACAATAAACTGGACTGGTCAAAGAACACTGAGACTGTCTACAAGAAGGGTCAGAGCTGTCTCTATTTCCTGAGGAGACTAAGGTCCTTTAACATCTGCCGGACGATGCTGAGGATGTTCTATGAGTCTGTGGTGGCCAGTGCTACCATGTTTGCTGTTGTGTGCTGGGGCAGCAGGCTGAGGGTAGCAGACACCAACAGAATCAACAAACTCATTCGTAAGGCCAATGATGTTGTGGGGATGGAACTGGACTCTCTGACGGTGGTGTCTGAAAAGAGGATGCTGTCCAAGTTGTATGCCATCTTGGACAATCCACTACATAATGTACTGGGTGGGCACAGGAGTACATTCAGCCAGAGACTCATTCCACTGAGATGCAACACAGAGCATCATAAAAAGTCATTCCTGCCTGTGGCCATCAAACTTTACAACTCCTCCCTTGGAGGGTCAGACACCCTGAGCCAATAGGCTGGTCCTGGACATATTTCCTGGCATAATTTACATATTACTATTTAACTATTAATGGTTTTATTACTATTTATAGTGCAACTGTATTGAAAACCAATTTCCCCCGGGATCAATAAAGTATGACCATGACTATGACTATAACTAAAGGTGTCTTGTAGGGCATTATGTATCCCACTCCAATCGTCTTTGATAACTGGGCAGGCCCAGAAAATATGATAATGGTTTGCATTTTGATTTCCACAATTTCTCCAGCAAACAGGGAGGTTACTATCATAATGGGATTTCTGAGAGGGTGTAATAAAATACCTTATCAAGTTTTTCCACCTGAGCTCCCTCCATTTCTGTGAACTGGTACATTTCCATTGATACCTCCATATTATTGTCCATTCTTCCTCAGGTATTATTATCCCTCCCTCCTTCTCCCATTTTGTTTTAATGTATGATGTCGAATGTGTTTTAAGATTTGACAACCCCTTATACTCACTTGAAATGATTCTATTACCATTGTCTGAATTATATGCTTTTCTAAGTAGCTCTATCAGACATGTGCTTGCCTTGGTTACATTTTTAACCGTCCTATTAACCTACTGTTGCATCTGTAAATACCGATAAAAGTTTTGTTTTTCTAATAAGTGTTTCTCTTTGAGCATTTCAAAACTGAACAGTGTTCCACCTCTCATTATATTGCAAATAGCTGTTATTCCTTTAGCTGCCCAGTCCTTAAATCTAGCATCCAGTTTATTCGGCGCAAAATCCGAGTCATATGCACAGCATTGCAATGTCTCTCTCTAGTTTACAATATATTCTTTTAGAATAGTTTTCCATATTTTAAGAGTCCATTTCACTCATGGGTTATCAATAGTATTTATGTAACCTTGTAGGTTGTAATCAGCCAAAATTGCCTGTATGGGGATGGAAAGTATCCTCTCCTCAATGTTTTTCCATTGAGCATCATATGATGGATTGCACCAGCATATCACAGCTCTCAACTGTGCTGCAAAATAATAATCCCTAAGAGAAGGTAGGCCCCATCCCCCCTTTTCCTTGGCTAATTGCAAAGTTTTGAGATGAACCCTAGGCCTTTTACCTTGCCATATATATCTTGATACAGTATAGGCTGATAATTGCATTCTGATAATTTTGCCAAATCTTTTGGCACAATGATTCCCAAATATTTGACAGATACTTTTTGCCATGCCTAAGGATATCTACTTTCAATTTCTCTTGGTGGGCTATAGTTATATGAAAGTAGTTGGGCTTTATCTATGTTGATCTTGTATCCTGATAATTGGCCATATTGTTCAAAGGATTGCATCAATTTAGGTAAAGAATATGTTGGTAGCCCTAGATAGATCAAAATATCATCCGCATAACAGGCCAATTTATGCTCTATCCCTTTAATAGTAATTCCCCTGATATCTTCATTTTGTCTGATGTATTGAGCTAATGGTTCCAGATATAATGCGAAGAGTAGCGGTGACCATGCACAACCCTGTCTCGTGCCCTTTTCTAGGGTAAAGCTATTAGATAAATATCTATTGATTTTAATCCTAGCAGTAGGATTGTCATATAGTGCCTGTATAGTCTTAATAATTGTGTCATGTAGACCAAATCTATGTAAAACTCTGTGAAGAAAATTCCAATTAACTAAATTAAATGCCTTTTCAGTGTCCACGCTTATCACTATTGCTTCAATTTAATTTTTTTTATATGATCCATAATGTGAAGTGTCCTTTGTATATTGTCTTGTGTTTGGCATTGTTGTATAAAACCTGTCTGATCATTATGATTAGTGTGGGTAGAAACTCTTCTAATCATTTGACCACGATGGAAGTAAATATTCTGTAATCCACATTAAGACCAGATATTGGGCTAAATGACCCACATTCCGTTTTATCCTTGCCTTCTTTCGGTATAGCTGAGATTATCGCCTCCTTCCAGCTGGGTGGCATTTGCGCCTTTCTTAGGGCCCAGTTCAGTGTGGGGAGCAAAACAGGAATTAATTCACTTCTAAACTCTTTATACCACTCTGCCGTATATCCATCTGATCCTGGTGACTTGCTTAATTTAAGCCTACTAATTGCAGTTTTTAGTTCAGCTTCAGTTATGCCAGCAGTCATTGTTCTATTTTGTTCTTTGCTTAAAGTGGGTAACTCTAAATAATTCAGGAAGGTGTCAATTTGGGTTATGCTTCCCCTTGGAACTTTGGAATATAGAGTTTCGTAAAACATTTCAAAAGCTTCTTGAATTTCACTTAGCTTATTTTTTATCACTTTTGTTCTTGGATCCCTAATTCTATGAATTGTATTTTCTGCTATCTTTTTTTTCAGTTTCAACGCCAGTATTTTCATAGATTTAGATCCACTTTCATAGTGTCTCTGTTTCAGAAACATTATTTTTTTCTAATTTCTTGTGTAGCCAAGCTATTAATTTAATTCCTAATTTTTTAATTTCCTCTAGCGTATCCTGTGCCAAACTCAATTTGTGTTCTTTTCCTAGTTCCTTCAGCTCATTCTATAATTCTTCTAATGTTTTATTCCTTATTTTTTTCTTATTTGAAGATATCGCTATAATTTTCCCTCTTAAGACAGCCTTCAGAGTATCCCGTAGAATGGGAGGTGAAACCTCTCCATTATCATTGAATTCTAAGTAAAGACCAATTTCTTTTTTAATTTGTTCCTTAAAATAGGGATCATTGAGTAGACTTGAATTTAGTTTCCAAATAGTATTCTTTGGTTGTAGGTCAAAATCAACAGATAAATATATAGGTGCATGGTCACTTACATCTATTGTCCCAATTCCACAGGTGATTATTTTGTCCTTATTTTTTCCAAATGTTATGAAATAGTCTATTCTTGTATATACGGAATGGGGGCAGAATAATGAGTGTAATCTCTTCTGTCAGGGAAAAATAAGGAATAAAACATTAGAGGAATTACAGAATGAGCTGAAGGAACTAGGAAAAAAAAACAAATTGGTCAATTAGAACAACATCCTCAAAAAGAGTGTTAACCTTCTTATGTAAGGACTTTGTTTCATAAGTTTTTCTATTGGAAGAGTCTAACTTTGGTTGTAATTGTAAATTTAAGTCTCCCCCACATATCAATAGACCTTCTGTTTCTGTTACCATAATATTAGTAATTTTCTGGAAGAAACTAATATCACTTCCTGGGGGTGCATATATATTCAATAAAGTAACTGGATTTCCTTCTATATTCCCCCTTACCAGAATATATCTGCCCTCTTTATCTCCCATTTTGAATACTTTCTCAAAATTTAGCCTGCTTAAGATGAGAATAGCAACTCCTCTTCTACGTCCTGATTTATATGAGGAGAAAAACAAATTAGTGAAACCTATTCTCTTTACTTTTCCATGCTCATTATCACTTAAGTGTTCATTTTTGATAGAATTTTACTGTGTTTGATTGGATTTAACAGCCCATTGACATTAAAAGAAATGAATTTTACTTTGTCCTTAGCCATGTGTTATCTGTTAGTATATCACTGAAATTTGCAGAATATAACTTAATCGATCTACTCCATGAACAAATAAGAGCCAAGAAACGTGAATAATTTAAAAAAAGGTAACGAAACGTCTAGCCGTGGGGGATAGCCCCTCCTACCTATGAGTTGAGGGCCCCTGCTGCAATACCTATAAAAGTAAGTAAAAAAATCTATATCCATTACACAGAAATGATCTCCCTGTGTATTCCTCCCATGTATATATTCTCATTTAGGTGGGGAAAAAGGAGTGAATGAATGAATTTTAAAAATTGACTAATATAAAATCCACATTATAATACGTATTTCTCGATATAGGTATATCACCGTCTATTTTTGCTTCTGTTTAGTTTCTCAGCACTTTTAAATTTAGCCAAACCTTATGGCTCTTCTGGAGGAGATGAGGGCTGTCCTCGGAGAACTCACAGTCTCTTCCTAATATCCTTCTGTCATCCTGTTCCCGTCCCCTGCTTTCTCGGTTCTCTGACTATTTCCCAAGCAGATCGGGATAACTGCTCAGCCAGACTTTCACGCTAATGGGCAGTCCTCTGTTACTCATGTCTGTAGTCGCCTCTTCCACTGTCTGATATAGCTGTATCCCTTCTTTGTAAAATACCTTCAGTTTAGCAGGGTATGGGGTTTGGAATTTAATCTTTTCTTGCTTTAATATTCATTTTGCTTCACAGACTGGACCATGACAATACCCCCCTCCCCGTGGGAGCCTCCAGGTGACTGAACAGGCTCTCCAGGACTAAGGACGACCCAGGCGGGTAGGGGAGTATTCAATCAGGAGGGAACCCAGGATGACGGGAGTTAGACAACAGTGTCTGCGTTGCTGGGTCCATGTATGGCTGGTTCGTTCTGTCATAAGAGAGTACGCTGAAGGCGGACCCAAATGCAAGACACAGACACTGAAGTACTGGGAACTGGACTGGACTAGAATTAGGGACGGGACTGGACACAGACTAGGAGCTGGGACAGGAACACAGACTTGGGCTAAGACTTTGGCTAGGAAAGTGGGACCAGGACAAGGAACTGGGAACTAGGAGCCTGGGCTTGGACTCCGAGCCAGAGACTGGACAAGGACCCAGAACCTGGGTCTTGACTCAGGCTCGGACACCGGAACTAGGCAAGGACATGAGATGGCTACAGGATTCATTTTTTGCATTCCCATTTAGACTTCTTCCCTGCTAATCTCGGAGCTGTCAGTGATGAGCATGGTGAAAGGTTTCATCTGGAAATTGGGGTCATGGAGAAACAGTATCAGGGCAACTCGAATCTATCACTGTTGGCTGATTATTGTTGGACACTTAAGCAAGAAGTCTCAGACACTGAGTACAAATGAAAATCATCAACAAAACATTTTTAGCTTAGTTGAACTATTGCAAAGTGTCAGAACCAATATACAATTAAACACATTATATTCAATAAAAGTTAATTTCTTGTTTCCCCAAATTCCTATGTGATACAAGTAGGCTGAAATAATATTTGTGTTCAGTTTCATCATATAAAAATTCTGAGGGTAAAAAAATTGCTGTCCAGTTATCAGTTAATATTTGCATTGTTTTCATACATTTATTATTTGTTTATTAAATAAATTGAATGTTTATTAAATTTGAATTTATCTGAATGATATAAGAATAGCTGTTTTCAGAAATTGTTAGCAAAATAATCTTTGACATCCAGCAAACTTTCAAAGGTTCTGGGGACAAGACTCAGAACACTCACTGCTCTTGCCTTGATGGATACCAGTGAGGTGAGAGGGTTGGATCACCTTCATATCCAGAATAATATAGGATTCTTCGATGTATAAAGTGCTTGTGTTACTGGAAAAATGTTTCGTTAAGTGAAAATTTGTAAATTGAAATCACTGGATGAAACGCACAAGGTGAAATGTCAATACAACGTATTCTTATGCACAGAAAGCGACACAGTATTCTTGTACTCCAAAAATTAGTTTTGTATTTCAAGGATGCATACTGTAAAGTGTCAATGACGTTTCTGTAAAAATTCATAAACTGAGACAACTTTGTAAATGTGCGCCAAGTGCAGTTGGAGTTCCAAGTGGACCACGTCTGGGACAATCAGGCTCATTTTGTAACCAGCAGAACCTAAAGAAAGCCAACAAACAATATTTGAAAAAAAGACAAATTGCTGAGCTCTGGACATTGATGAATGGTTTTAATGCAGTCCACGTCCCAATAACCTTAGCAAAAGGCAATACACCATTCCAGCCACCTTACCACTGTTTTGCAGGAAAATTTTGTCTGATTAGGGGCATTTGACTTGCCAAGTTTCCCCATACTAATCTGTTGTGGTTCAAACTGAGCCCAACAAATGTGTATTTAAAATGAATTTGAAACCTAACTCCAGTAGTTTTTTTTTTCACTAGCTTAAAATTTATTAAAGAACACAAACATAGAAACATAGAAAATAGGTGCAGGAGTAGGCCATTCGGCCCTTCAAGCCTGCACCGCCATTCAGTATGATCATGGCTGATCATCCAACTCAGAACCCTGTACCAGCCTTCCCCCCATACCCCCTGATCCCTTTAGCCACAAGGGCCATATCTAACTCCCTCTTAAATATGGCCAATGAACTGGCCTCAACTATTTCCTGTGGCAGAGAATTCCACAGATTCACCACTCTCTGTGTGAAGAAGTTTTTCCTCATCTCGGTCCTAAAAGGCTTCCCCTTTATCCTCAAACTGTGACCCCCCGTTCTGGACTTCCCCAACATCAGGAACAATCTTCCTGCATCTAGCCTGTCCAATCCCTTTAGGATTTTATATGTTTCAATCAGATCCCCCCTCAATCTTCTAAATTCCAGGGAGTATAAGCCTAGCTGATCCAGTCTTTCATCATATGAAAGTCCTGCCATCCCAGGAATCAATCTGGTGAACCTTCTTTGTACTCTCTTTATGGCAGGGATGTCTCTCCTCAGATTAGGGGACCAAAACTGCACACAATACTCCAGGTGTGGTCTCACCAAGGCCTTGTACAACTGCAGTAGTACCTCCCTGCTCCTGTACTTGAATCCTCTTGCTATGAATGCCAGCATACCATTTGCCTTTTTCACCGCCTGCTGTACCTGCATGCCCACTTTCAATGACACCCAGGTCTCATTGCAACTCCCCTTTTCCTAATTGGCCACCATTCAGATAATAATCTGTTTTCCTGTTTTTGCCACCAAAGTGGATAACCTCACATTTATCCACATTAAATTGCATCTGTTATGAATTTGCCCACTCACCTAACCTATCCAAGTCACCCTGCACCCTCTTAGCATCCTCCTCACAGCTAACACTGCTGCCCAGCTTCGTGTCATCCACAAACTTGGAGATGCTGCATTTAATTCCCTCATCTAAGTCATTAATATATATTGTAAACAACTGGGGTCCCAGCACTGAGCCTTGCGGTACCCCACTAGTTACTGCAAAACAATTGAATTGGACTCCCATCTGGCCATATCTGAAATACACTGTCAATAATTCTGAAAATTAAATACAGGTTTTGCATCATCTCATTTCTGAAGTGCTTCACCATTTTCTTTGTGATATCTTTTAGTCTGGTTTTAATAAAACTTCATCTTCATTTCTCAAAAGGTGAGAGCGATAATAGGCAGGTTCCTTTTGGAAATGATAACATTATGATGCTGCCTAAGAGTAAAAAGAATGATTTGAATGTTTCATCCAATTTTAAAATTTTGTCAATTCTCCATTAAAACAGAGCAACATGTTTTAAAATCCTAAAATGCAAATGACATTTAGCTAATTTGATATTTGTATTCCATTTTCTGAGAATTATTTCTTTTTCAGCTCTGGAAATGTCCCTTATGTGTGCGTAGTAAACTGGGCAGTGTCGGAGGTGCAGGACATTCCTCTTCCCGAATCAGTAATAAGAACAGCAGCTAGGGTCCTCTGACTTTATTCACAGTGACCTCCTGCGGTAAGTGTGGATATTGCAGGAACACAGACTTGGCTGCAAGCAGTGCCTGAGACATTGATCTCAGAAACATAGAAAACCTACAGCACAATTCAGGCCCTTCTGCCCACAAAGCTGTGCCTAACATGTCCTCTTGTGCAAGAAATTAACAGATAAACATTCAAAACAACAAAGACTGTCCACTTTGCCAAATCTCCAACCTTGTTTTTCCACAATAGCTGCCACCTTATGCATAATTACACCCAGTGTGTACAGCAAGGGCACAAATTATGGAAAAAATGGAACTTGCATTGTATTGATTATAATGATAGTTTGTATAACTCTTGTCCCTTTGTAAGCCATCTAGCATCAGAATTCATTGTACTACTCATTGTCATTGTTTCATAATGTGCAGCCGAATGTTTGCCTTGGCAGCGTCATATGTTGTGCAATGAGCTCTATGTCACCAAAGAGTCACACAAATTTCTACAGATGTACCGTGGAGAACATTCTAATTGAAATGGAGAGGCCACTGCACAGGATCAGAAAAAGCTGTAGAAAGTTGTAAACTCAGCCAGTTTCATCGTGGGCACTTGCCTCCCCTGTACCCAGGACACCTTCAAAAGGCGATGCTTCAAAAAGTCTGCATCGATCATTAATGACCCCCATCGGCCAGGACATGTCCTCTTAAGGAGGAGGTACAGGAGCCTGAAGACACACACTCAACATTTTACGAAGAACTTCTTCCTCTCCGCCATCAGATTTCTGAATGGACAATGAACCCATGTACACTACCCAACTATTTTCCTTTTGTTGATCTCTTCTTACACTGCTTAAAATTTTATATGTTCCTTATTGTAATTTATAGTTTTAAAGTTATAAATTACATTGTACTGCTGTCGTAAATAACAACATCAACAAATTTCAGTCAGACTAAACTTGATTCTGACACTTAATCTGCGGCAGGTTTAACATGTTTGCATTTTGCACAAGTAGCCACTAGATGGCTTCCTCACCTTTTTCATTCCCAAACCCCAAGCGAGACCTGAAGTTAGCATCTCCACTTTTTCCAGTGCAGAATATGTCACAGTGTTTGAAATGTACTTTCTAACTCGCTGAACCAAAGGATGTACAACAAGAATTGAGTGTCTAAACACAATCTCTGTGTGTTCAATGTGTTATTGTCAAGTAGAATAAATTAAAACAGAAAACACTGGGGAAAAATCAGAAGGTCGGATAGAAAGAGAAATAGTTAACATTTCAAGTCAGAGACCCTATGTCAGTACCTGGTAGAACAAGGGATGACATCGGTGTTCCTTTTAATCTTCATTTCCCATTATCTGAAATTGGTGAATAGGAGCCATTGTCCATTTTATGACTTTGAAGAACTTAGATCCAACTTGTTTCCTTCTCTACAGTGTTTTTTGGGGTTGTTTGATATTCTTCCGAAATACTGCCTGGAGCCTGCGCCCAGATTTTGACAAAATGGGACAAATGCCCATACTAAGGGAAAAATTTTGTCAAGCAATTGAAGTTAAGATTTTTTAAACTGGCCTTCTTCGCCAATTTTTATTTTAAATCTATGCATTCACATTTAAAAAAATATTTGATTAATCCAACATCACGCAGGAGTTTTGCATTGAAAGTGTCTAGTCATATGGAGTCATTTGACAGTTTAGTGGACTGACCCTCTCTTTGGTGTTGTGGTACACCTGAATTGTGCTCCCCATTGTTGTCACCATCCGATATATCAGAAAAAACATTCAATATCTGCTCTCATTTGTTTTAAATTTTCCTAAAACAGCAGCAAAGGTCACTGTTCTTCACCCATGATTGGAATGTGAGTCTCACAGCTGTTTTCAGTCACATCCTAGCAGCCTATGGAGGCGGCGACAAGGAGTGGGAGACACTTCAAGTACCTGAAGCAAAAACAAACTGTTGGAGGAATTCAATGTATGAGGCAGCATCGATTGAGGGAAATGGATAGTCAACATTTCAGATCAAGTTCAATCATTTGGACACTCCAGATGCTGAGTTCCTTCAGCAATTTGTTCCTTGCTCCTTTTCTAGCACCTGCAATCTGTTGTGTATCTGCTTCTTTCTAATACCAACTAAATCAATGCCCAGTATAATAGAACTATCACAGAAAGGTGTAGCCAGAGATCTGACATATTATGAAATTAGTAGCATGTTAGTTCCTTAAGGTTGTCATAGCTTGCGCACTGGCTCATGTATCAACTGATTGGACACCGAGGTCACAACATCCATGTTCAACCCTGACCAACGGAAGCCTCAGTGCAGGTTGGCTTCAAACATAAGAAATAGGAGCAGGAGTCGGCAATCTGGCCTGTCAAGCCTGCTCTGCCATTCAATAAGATCATGGCTGATCTGACTATGGACTCATCTCCACCTACCTGCCTTTTCCCCATAACCTTTAATTCCCTTACTATGCAAGAATCTATCCAACCTTGTCTTAAATATATTTACTGAGGTAGCCTCCACTGCTTCATTGGGCAGAGAATTCCACAGATTCACCACCCTCTGGGAAAAACAGCTCCTCCTCATCTCCGTCCTAAATCTATTCCCCCGAATCTTGAGGATATATCCCCTAGTTCTAATCTCACTTACCAGTGGAAGGGAAACAACTTTCCTGCCTCGATCTGATCTACCCCTTTCATAAGTTTATGTTTCTATAAGATCTCTCATTCTTCTGAATTCCAGTGAGTACAGTCCAAGACAACTCAATCTCTCCTCATCACCCCTTCATCTCTGGAATCAACCTGATGACCTCCAAAGCCAGTATATCCTTCCTCAAGTAAGGAGACCAGAACCACACGCGGTACTCCAGGTGTGGCCTCACCAGTACTCTGTACAGTTGCAACAGAACCTTTCTGTTCTTAAATTCAATCCCTCTAGCAAAGAAGGGCAACATCCCATTTGTCTTCTTGATAGCCTGCTGCACCTGCAAACTAGGTCTAATCCAGATCAGTAACCCTGTCTGATTGTACCTGAGGTCAGTACCAAAGATGTACTATAGTGTTGGAGGTGTAGTACTTTGAACAATATCAAATACTTGCTGCAACACCCATGAAATACTGGAGGAACTCAGCAGGTCAGGCAGACATTTCAGGCTGAGACCCTTCATCAGGACTGAGATGGAAGGGGAGGGGGAAGATGCCTAAATAAAAAGGTGGGGTGGGGGGAAGAGGCTAGCTGTAAGGCGATAGGTAAAGCCAGGTGGGTGGAAAAGGTCAAGGGCTGGAGAAGAAATAATCTGATAAAAGAGGAGTGTAGAAAGGAAAGAAGGGACCCAGGGTGAAGTAATAGGCAGGTAAGAAGTGAAAGGCAGAGTAAGGAATAGAGGAAGGCGGAAAGGAAATTGTTCACCGGAAGGAGAAATCAATATTCATGCCATCAGGTCGGAGGTTACTCAGATGGAATATAAAGTGTTGCTCCCTCCAGACTGAGGGTGACCTCATCTTGGCACAAGTAGGGGCCACAGATTGACATGTCGGAACAGGAATAGGAATCAGAATTGAAATGTTTTGGCCGTTGGGAAGTCCCCTTGTGGCAGCTGGTGCGGAGGTGCTCGACAAAACAGTCTCCCAGTTTTCGGCGGGTCTCACCAATGTAGAGGAGGCCGCATCGGGTACACTGGACACAATAGACAAAGCCAGCAGATTCACAGACTAAGTGTTGCCTCGCCTGAAAGGACTGTTTGGGACCATGAATGGGGGAAGAGAGGAGATATATGGGCAGGTGTAGTACTTAGGTTGCTTACGGGGATAAGTGCCAGGAAGGGGATTAGTGTGTCGGGGGGGGGGGTAACGAATGGACAAGGGAACTGCGAAGGGTGCAAGCCCTGCGGAAAGCGGAGGGGGTATCTTTTCTAGTTATCTCCTTGAAGCAAGGAGCTCTCCCTGTTCAGAAGCCCACATTATTCCCACAAACAATAATACTCCTAAACAGACTGACTGACTATATCCATAGCCATATCCATATTTATGTGATTGTTAGAATGCTGAATTTGTGTCTCTTTATTTACCTTGTTTGATGACATATTCTAGCCCAGCAGTGCCCAGATTCCATGCATGATATCAAAGTAAGTCATGGTTGGCACTATTTCTGACTCAATAGTACCTGAATGAATTAAAAACTAAAGTTAAACCAAGGTATGTATTATGTTGTTGAATCTCAAAATAGTCACCTGAATTGCAGGGGGCAAATGCTGTGGGAATGCATAAATGTCTATAATGCTCTATTTTAAAATCCCTGCTCCAACTAAACCCATCCCCCTCCACCCCCCCACCCACCATTACTTAAGAGTCACCGAGGAGGAGGACAATTATGTTTCGGAATAAAGAAGAATTTACTTTATGGAACTTCACCTGGAAGAAATGCCATAAATACTAAAGATTCAAGATCTCCTCCTCCCTGTATATACTTTAAGCTGCTACTATAGTGCAGATGCATTACTGGATTTACTATTTTTTTTTGGAAGAAATAAGAAATATTTCCCAGTGCTTTAGCGAATAAATACTTCTTAACACCTATTGTAAAAAGATATTAACTAGATCCCCAATCACATTGCAGCTTGTGGAACCTTATTTCGAACAAGTTATTATTGTGTTTAAATATACAGGAACAATGTCTCAGCTTGGAGAAGATAGGCCAAAAAGAAATCAGACAGTTTCCAAGTTAAAGATCATGGGCATTGTAAAAACAAATATTACAATATGTGCTCACATGAGAAGACTAGAGCTGAGCAGTCCTGGCAACAAAAACATTAGTAAAACAATCATGCCAATAACTGTAAGGGTGATTACAGCCAAAATTTTGAATTGATGGGATAATTTTAGATTTAAGTATGGCTTCATAACTCATGCAGTACCCAAGTTATACACAAAATCATATTTTGGAACAGGTAACCAGGATCATTATCGCCTCTGTGCAAACTACTTGGATGCTGTAAACCTTGGATCTTCACTTAATTCTGTTTTATAACTCCCTGGTTAGATGGCGAATATCCAAACTCCTTAAGTTTAAACTAGATCAAGTCTGGCTCCAAAGCTTGACTCCACTCAGCTTTATGAACACGACATGAAATACTCATTTGAAAAATCTTATTATTAGAGGAATGCCAACATTTCTTGTGGAAACTCAGTGTTATTCAATGGTGCAATGTGACACTCCTTCATTCTTGTCAAATCCGGATCATTACTGAAGCTTGGAAAAATTGACTGATTCATACAATTCTGTTTTCTTAAAATAAGTGAACATAAAAAAATCGATATAGATAACATGAAGTTTTATTACCAGCTCCCTCAGATGTCCAGTTTGTAAATCATGCTTTGGGCAGGATGCTTTTTTATTTCATTTATATTTGTGAAAATACACAGACCTTTATAATCCACGTTCCTTTTCTCAAATACCATAACAGTGCTCACTGTTTCCATGAGTGCCAGGCATCCTTTACACCTAAAATATGTACAATTCTGCAGCTTGATTTGCTGCCTTTCTTCTCACTGCTATGCTCAAACTAAAGGGCCACATTTCCTTGTGATATGCAATTCAAACACGTACAAAGTCAGCTCATATACACTCCGTGACCACTTTATCAGGTACATCTGCTTGCTAGTACAAATATCTTATCAGAAGACAGAAGACAATTTCTGAATGCACAAGATATTGAACCTTGAAGTGGATGGGCTACAGCAGCAGAAGACTACCAACATATATTTAAGATGGCCCTGGTGAAACATAGAGACAAATTGTTGGTAGCAAACAAAACTATAAATTGCTGTATTAATCACACTTTTTCTGACGTGATCACTGCAATCAGTATCTTGTAACTTCCCTTTTGAGGCTGAGCTTTTGAACTGCCTATATGACCTGGCATTTTTGCAGTGTGAACTGGAGTCTTGAACATGCAGGATGGTTGAGGTGTTGTGTGTATGGGCTCAATTGAAGCTGTGGGGTATGAGCCAATGCTTGGCCATTGCTGCAGCAGAATTGGAGGTGATTCGATGTGGCAAGACCAAGGTGAGGTGAGGCCATTTGAGGTGGTGGGGCCTGGAAATGAGGAACGACCCAGAGTTTGACTGATTTTAGGCACCAGGCTGGATTGGAAAAGTCAGGTATCGCCAAATCAAGGTGGCGGGGTCCAGGGACGTGAGCGAGGATTGGCCTGAGGTTTGGCCAATTTCAGCGCCAGGCCAGAATGAAAAGGCCAGGGTGCCAGGGCTGGAGGTGAGGGATGGCTTGGTTCAACTGGCTGCTCTGTGAGGTTTACTCATCTCTGCACTGGACTGAGGCTGTGTCCTGCAGATAGTTGGTCCCAGATTGGCAGCAGTGATGACTGGCTTTGTGCCTCTCGACTCACTTTAGTGAACTTCAGTCCTGAACGTTATTTGCTCACTTTTATTGTTTGCATGATTTGTTTTTCCTGCACATTGGATGTTTGATTTTTTTTTTAATAGGTTCTATTGGGGTTCTTTGATTAGTGGCTGCCTGTAAGGAGACAAATCTCAAGGTTGTATATAGTATACACACCTTGATAATAAATGTACTTTGAACATTTACTCAGTGGCTGCTTTATTAAGTACAGGAGGTACCTACTGAGTGGCCACTGAATGTATATGTTTATAGGTTTGCTCATATTTTCCCCTCAAGAATTTTTAATTAAATTGAGTGCACTGCAGTTTATTTTTATGCCTATGATGCACGTACATGTAGATAAAGGCAGAACCTGGGCACAGCTAGCAGGGCTGCTGTTGCATAGTTCTAGTGATTGGAGTTCAATCCTGAACTCTGTTGTTGTCTGTGTGGAGTTTGCTTATTCTCCCGGTAACCACACATGGGCTTCCTGGGTGCTCTGATTTTCTCATGCATTCCAAAGATGTCCAAGCTGATTGGCTAATGTAATTGTCCGGGCATTTAGAATTGGTAGAATGTGAGGAGAATGAAATAGGATTAGTGTAAGTGGATACGTGATGGCAGACATGAACTCAGTGGGCCAAAGCCTCTGTGCTATATTACTGTATAATCCTATCGCATGTTCAGCGAGTGGAATGATGAATAGTAAAGTGTCTGAACAAAAGCTGTCAATTTTAATCGCCTGAATATGCCTCTGTATTAGATTAAGGTAAAAGGTCATTTAGAAAGGAGTGGTTCCATTAGACAGACGCAGCATGGATTCAGAAAGGGCAGGTCCTGTTTGACGAACTTACTGAAGCACTTTGAGGACATAATGAGTGCATTGGATAGCGGGGAACAGGTGGATGTTGTATACTTGGATTTCCAGACAGCGTTCGGTAAGGTGCTGCACAAGAAGATACGGATGCATGGAGTCAGGGGAAGTGTTTTGGCATGGATAGTGGATTGGTTAACCAATGGAAGGCAGAGAGTTGGTATAAATGGGTGTTTCTCCAGTTAGCAGTCAGTGGTGAGTGGGGTGCCGCAGGGGTCAGTGCTGTTTACCATTTACATTGACGATTTGGAAGGGGGGACTGAGTGTAGCATACCAAAATTTGCTGATGACACTAAACTGAGTGGAAAAGCAAACTGTACAGAGGATGTGGAGAGTCTGCAGAGGGATATAGATAGGTTAAGTGTGTGGGCCAAGGTCTGGCAGATGGAATACCACGTTGGTAAATGCGAGATCATCAACTTTGGAAGGAATAATAGACGAGCAGGTTATTATTTAAATGGTGAAAGATTGCAGCATGCTGTTGTGTAGAGAGACTTGGGAGTGCTTATTCATGAATCACAAAAAATTGGCTTGCAGGTACAACAGGTTATTAAGAAGGCAAACGGAATGTTGGCCTTCATTGCTAAAGGGATTGTATTCAAGAGCAGGGAGGTCATGCTGCAACTAGACAGGGTACTGGTGAGACCGCACCTGGAGTACTGTGTGCAGTTCTAGTCTCCATACTTGAGGAAGGATATACTGGCTTTGGGGACAGTGCAGTGGAGGCTCAGCAAGTTGATTCCAGAGATGAAGGGGTTAACTTAAGAGGAGCGATTGAGTCGCCTGGGACTATACTCTCTGGAGTTCAGAAGAATAAGAGGGGATCTTGTAGAAACAGAGAAAAATTTGTAAGGGATAGGTAAGATAGAAGTAGGAAAGTTGTTTCCATTGGTAGGCGAGACTAGAACTAGGGGACATTGCCTCAAGATTCAGGAGAGAAGATTTAGGACGGAGATGAGGAGAAACTGTTTTTCCCAGAGAGTAGTGAATCTGTAGAATTCTTTGCCCAGGGAAGCAGCTGAGGTTTCTTCACTAAATATATTTAAGATACAGTTAGATAGATTTTTACACAGTAGGGGAATTACGGGTTATGGGGAAAAGGCAGGTAGATGGAGCAGAGTTTACAGGCAGATCAGCCATGATCTAATTGAATGGCGGGGCAGGCTCGATGGGCCAGATGGCCTACTCCTGTTCCTATTTCTTATGTTCTTATGTCATTATTCTGACAAGGGATATGAGGCTCTGGTCAGAAAAAAGGAGCCATAGGTCAGGCAGAGGCAGCTGGGAAAAGATTAATTGCTGGAGGAATACAAGGATGCAGGATTTTAGTTACGAAGGATATCAAGAGGGCAAGAAAGGGCATGAAATGGCTTTGACAGAGAACGTTACATAGACTGCAAAGAGATTTTATGTGTTTTAAGAGAAGTAGGGAAAGAATAGGGTCTCCCAAAGACCAAAGTGGAGATCTATCATGTAGAGTCACAGGAAATGAGTCAGGCACTCACTGAATATTTCTCTTTTTCTAAATCATGGAGAAGGACATACTGTAACATCCCAGAAACCTGGTAGCTGATGGTGATAGGATAGTCCATGCTACAGTAGAGGAGGTGTTCTAAGTAATAAAACATATGAAGGTAAAAAAAATCTCTGGTGTCAGATCATTCTATCCAAGAACACTGTGGGGCAATAGAGAAGAAATTGCTGGAGTCTAGCTGAATATATGCATCATAGTTAGCAATGAGTGACATGCATGAACCCAGGAGAGAGGCTAATGCTGTGCCTTTACTTTAGAAGGGCTGCAAAGAAAATCTGGTAACTATAGACAAATACGCCTAGTATCTGTGACATGTAAACATAGAACAGTGCAGCACAGGAAAAGGCTCTTCACCCCACAATGTTCTGCCAAACCAGCTAAAAAGCAAATTTTAAAAAACAAACACTAATCCCTCCTAACTGCACAATGTCCATATCCTTTTATCTTCATCACATTCAAGGGCCTATATAAACATCCCTTAAAAGCCTCTAATATATTTGTCTCTTCCAAGCATCATCATTCTCTGAGTAAAAAACTTACCCCTCACATTCCCCCTTGAACCTACCCCTTCTTGCCTTTAATACATGCCCTTTAGTATATTACACATTTCAAACCCCTAGGAAACAGATCCTCTCTGTTCTATTTATGCCTCTTATAAACCTTGATCAAATCTCCCCTAAGCCCCTGCCACTCCAGAGAAAACAACCCAAGTTTATCCAGCCTCTCATGACAGCACACGCCCTCTAAACTAGGCAGCATCCTGGTAAGCCTCTTCTGCGCCCTCTCCAAAGTCTCAACATCCTTCCTATAGTGGGGCAACCGGAACTGTATGCAATACTCCAGGTGTAGCCTAACTAGAGTTCTATAAAGTTGCAATATAACTTTCTTGACTTTTGAACTCAATGCCTCCACTAATAAAAGCAAACATTCCATAAGCCTTCTTAACCACCTTATTGACCTGTGTAGCCACTCTTAAGGAGCTACAAACTTGGATCCCAAGATCTCATAGTTCAGCAACATTGTTAAATATCTTGCCCTTAAAAGTGTACTGTCTCCTTGCATTTGTCCTCCCAGGGTGCAACACCTCACATTTATCTGGGTTAAACTCCATCTGCCATTTCTCTGCCCTTATCTGAACTGATCTATATTGTGCAATATTCTTTGCTAGTCTTCTACACTGTGCACAACTCAACTAATCTTGGTATCATCCACAAATTTACTAAACCACCCATCTACATTTTCACCCAGGTCATTTATATACATCACAAACAGCAAAGGTTCCAGCACAGGTCGCAGCAGAACACTAATTACAGATCTCCAGCTTGAATAAGTCCCTTCAATCATTACCTTCTGCCTTCTATGAGCAAGCCAGTTCTGAATCCAAATAGCCAATTTGCCATGAACCCCATGCATCTTAATCTTCTGGATTAGCCTCCCATGAGGGACTTTGTCAAATGCCTTACTAAAATCCATGTAGAAACATCCACTGCCCTACGCTCTTCAATCTTTCCTATCACCTTGTCAAAAAAACTCAATTAAGTTAGTAAGGCACGACCTGACCCACACAAAGCCTTGCTGGCTCTCCCTAATTAGGTGAATTCCAAGGCATTCTACAATGCTTGAGCATTCCAAATGCTCATATATCCTATCCCTAAGAATTTTCTTCAGCAATTTCCCTGTAATTGACGTGAAACTCACTGGTCTATAGTTCCCATGATTTTACCTTGTTCCCTTCTTAAATAAAGGTACAACGTTAGCCACTTGTCAGTCCCCTGGGACCTCGGCTGTGCCTAGAGAGGACATGAAGGTACTGGTCAAGGCCCCAGAAATCTCATCTCTTACCTCCTTCAGTAACCTAGGGCAAATCCTATCGGGCCCCGGGGACTTATCCATCCATTTATACACTTGGCACTGATCTCCTGATCCTCCACATCCCTTTCCTTGGTAAATACTGAAGCAAAGTACTCACTAAGTACCTCATTCACATTCTCTGCATCCAAGCAAATGTTCCCTCCTTTATCCTTGAGTGGCCTTGCCCTCTCCCTAGTTATCCTCTTGCTCTTAATGTATGTACAGAATGCCTTGGGATTCACCTTAATCCTACTTGCCATGGACTTTTCAGGGCCGCTCCTGGCTTTCCTAATTCCCTTCAGTTCTTTTCTGACTTCTTTATACTCCTCATGTACTTTGTTGATCCTGACTTCTAAAGTTTTACATACTTTACCTTTTTCTTCTTGACTAAATGCACCATCTCTCTAGACATCCAAGGTTCTCTTACCTTTCCATCCCCATCCTTCCTTCTCACAGGAACATACCTTTCCTCTACTCTGTGCAATTGATCTTTAAATATCCTCCACATGTCTGATGTGAACTTGCCAGAGAAAAGGTGTTCCCAATTAACTCTTAGTTCCTGCCTAATGCCCTTGTAATTTGTCCTACTCCAATTTAAAACTCACCTGCAAGGACCATACCTATCTATCTATAGCTATCATGAAAGGTAAGGAGTTGTAGTCACTGTTCCTAACTGTTCAACCACTGAAAGGTGAGTCACCTGGCAAGGCTCATTACCCAAAACTAGGTCCTCTCATTGGACCATCCTCATATTGATCTAAGAAATCCTCCTGGATACACTTAACAAATTCTCCGCCATCTAAACCTCTTGCACTAAGAAGGTCTCATTTATATTGGGGAAGTTGAAATCCCTCATGACAACAACCTGAAGGGTTTCAGCCCAAAATATTGACTGTACCTCTTTTCCATAGATGCTGCCTGACCTGCTGAGTTCCTCCAGCACCTTGTGTGTGTTACTCGGATTTCCAGCATCTGCAGATTTTCTCTTGTTTGTGACAACTGTCATGTACCCCGTGACGGGTTAAAGAACCCGCAGAAATGGAAAACACCTTGGAGTCCAGTATAGCTATTAACTAATGGTATTTATTAGTAACTACACAATACAGTAAAATAAATGCAGATAAATCAAACAGATTAGCAATGATTATTTATAAGTAAGTATATCAGTAAGTGTGGAAAAATATATGAAAACCAACCTTCTTCAAGTCTAGGGGTAAATAGATACAGTCTTACAATGACGAGTAAAGTTCAGTTCAGTTTGTGGTATTGAGTTGAATAGCAATGGAGAGAGAGAGAGAGAGAGAGAGAGAGAGAGATTTGAGTTTTCAGGTGAGCTGACGCTGTCGATCTTCCCGTTGTCCTCCAAAATCCTTTAAAAGTCACCGACTGTGACCACAACAAAGGGGACCGTTCTTCTGTGGTGGAGCTACCAACCCAGGCGAGGGTTGGACACATGAATAACTCCCCACCGGTCACACCCTGTTCACACTGCAAGAGCCACTGATCGATCTGCCTGATCAATCCTCCAAAACCCGCTTTTTCTGTGGGCACAACGAAGTTCATTCAGTGTCCAAAATCATGTGTCTCTGGTCTATCATCTGACCTACTATATATCTCACCATACTGAGTACCGACTGTCTCTCAAATAACTCCTCCCTTCTCTGTCTGTGTAAGAACGTACAAGCAGGCAATGTCATTGGAGAAAGTATAAACAACCTATGAGCAGTCTTCGTCTCTCCTTCTCTTTTAAACAAGGCGTTTGTGTTAAATAACTCTCTCTCTCTCTCTCTTTTCAAAAGCACAGTTCATAGTGGTAATCGAGCACAGTTTATAGGGGTAATTCAGGACCCCGTCACACCCCCTTCCTTCAGAAAAAAAAATTTGATGAAGGTGAAATTTTTGGTTTAACTGGAAATTTCAGAGTTTGAAACAATACATATATAATCATCAGATGACAGAGCAAAACGTGTACAATTTCCAACTTAACATCTGGATAAACAATCAGCTACCTTTCACATGTTTGATTTTTAATTCACATTCTTGCAATATCAGACTCCAATTTAACAACCTTCTATTCTTATCCCTCATCTTAGTTAGAAACACCAACAGATTATGATCCATGTAAACCACAAGTGGTCTCTGGGCAGGACAAACATAGACTTTAAAATGTTGTAAAGCCAGAGTAAGTGCTAGTAATTCCTTTTCAACAGTTGAATAATTTTTTTCTGGTGCACATTAAATTTCTTTGAGAAATAAGCTACTGGACGCTCAATGTCATCCATACCCTTCTGTAACAGTACTGCACTAGCATCTGTTGCTATTGAGAATAGTTTTGAAAAATCAGGTGCTTTGAGCACAGGATGATAATGCAGAATGGTTTTCAGACATTCAAGTGCCGCCTGGCAAAGATCATTCCGTACAAATCTTTCACTCTTCCCTAGGAGTTTTGTTAGGGGGAGAACGATGTCAGCAAAGTTCTTACAGAACTTAGAATAATACCCAACCATTCCTAAAAACCTTCTCAAAGCTTTCTTGCCGGTCGGAACAGGAATCTCAGCAATAGCTTGAACCTTGGCCTCTACAGGAGCCAGTTGGCCCTGGCCTACCACATAGCCGAGGTACGTAACAGCGGCAAGGCCAAACTCACTTTTAGCGAGGTTCACAGTAAGATTGGCCTTGGAAAGTCTGTCAAATAGTTTTGCTACTGCTACAATATGCTCTTCCCACGTGTCATTCCAGACCACTAAATCATCAATATAAGCCCCTGTGTTTTCTAAACCTCTAATCACAGAATTGATCATTCTTTGAAATGTCCCTGGAGCATTTTTCATCCCAAAGGGAAAAACATTATATTCATACAACCCTGAAGGTGTGACAAACACTGAGGTTCCTCTGGCCCTGTTGGTCAAAGGAACACACCACTATCCTTTTAACAGATCAATTTTTGTGAGGTACTTAACCCTTCCCACTTTATCAATACAGTCATTCACTCTTGAGATAGGATAAGCATCTGTCTTGGTTATTGCATTAATTTTGCTGTAGTCAGTACAGAATCTCATGCTACCATCTGGCTTTGGGACAAGGACGCAGGGCGACGCCCAGTCTGAGGTAGATTGCCTAATGATACCGGTTGCTAGCATGTAGCTAATTTCTTTTTCAACCCCTTTGCTTTTCTCAAAGTTCATTCTATAAGGATGTTGGTTTATGGGCTGGGTTGAATTTATAATGACATCATACACTGCACCTGTGCACCATCTTGGAATGTCAGGAAATAAATCTTTATGCTTGCTAATTAGTTCCTGCAATTGCTCTGTGCAGGCTCTAGATGACAAACCTTATCAGTAAGGTCTTTCAAAATAGTGGAATTGTCAAGTCTTGTTGATACAATATTCAGTTTGGTAAAATGATTTTTCCCCTCATTATCAAATTCCTCAGCCACACTTGTTTTCATAACCGTACTTATTGGTACCATCTCAGAATCATGATACGGCTTCAGCATATTTACATGTACTAACTGGGTTACCTTCCTTCTGTCGGGAGTTTCGATAACGTAATTCAAAGAATCAATTTTCTTAATTATGTGGTATGGTCCATGGAATTGTGCTTGGAGGGGGTTGGTCGCAGAGGGAACAGCACCAGCACTTTATTTCCAACCTCAAACATCTGCTCCCTCGCTCTCTTACCAAACCAATGTTTCATTTTAATTTGGGAGTTTTGCAGATTCTTCTTGGCAAGGTCACAAGCCTTGTTAAGTCTTTCACGGAATTTTAAAGCATAATCTAACATGCTGACACACACTTTTGAGTTAGACCATTGCTCCCTGAGCAAGCTCAGAGGTCCTTTGGGCCTATGGCCGAAAATGAGCTCAAACGGGCTGAACCCCAGGGACTCTTGAATGGTGTCTCTCATGGCAAAAAGTAATAAGTTTATTCCTTCATCCCAGTCCCTGTCATTCTCATAACAGTAGGTTTTAATCATGGTCTTTAAAGTGGAATCAAACCGCTCCAAAGCCCCTTGAGACTCCAGGCGGTAGGCGGATAACACAATTTGTTTAGCCCCTAGCTCAGAAACTATTTGCTGGAATGTTCTTGAAGTAAAGTTACTACCCTTGTCAGATTGAATTTCTTTAGGTAAACCTACCAGTGCGAAAAACTTGCTGAGTGCCTTTACCACAGTCTTGGCCTGGATGTTTCTGAGAGGCACGGCTTCAGGGAACCTAGATGCAGCATACATAATTGTTAACAAGTACTAATGACCAGCTGCAGTCTTTGGCAATGGGCCTACACAATCCACTATGACCCTAGAAAAAGGTTCACCAAAAGCAGGTATCGGCCGAAGTGGTGCCTTTGGGATGGCCTGGTTAGGTTTTCCCACCACCTGGCACGTATGACACCCTCTGCAGTAATTGACAATATCTTTCCTCATGTTAGGCCAATAAAATTCCCTCATAATCCTGTGCACTGTCTTCTTTACTCCAAAATGTCCCCCTAAAGGCATCTTGTGGGTCAGGTTTAAAATTTCAGCCTTGTAAACCTTTGGAACCACCACCTGATGCACAATAGCCCAATCCTCACTTGCAGGCACAGTGGCTGGTCTCCACTTCCTCATGAACACCCCATCTTTAAGGTAATATCCCACTGTCTCTTTCTGAATTTCATCCTCAGAGAGAGCTGTCTCTTTTAAAGCCACAATTTCAGGATCTTTTTTCTGTTCCTCTATAAATTCCTTCCTTGATAAGGACAAGTCTTTCCCTTCCTCCTTGCTCTCCTCAGCTGTACTACCCTCTAAGTCCTGTTGGTATAGGGATGGTAGGAAAGTCTCAGATAAATCAACATTAGCATCAGCAGTTTTTCTGGACATGCTTCGGGTCACTGCGCATGTGGGATACACATCAGCATCTATGGGCGGGTCCTCAGCAGCAGAAGGCTTACTGTTGAGCCGAACTGCTGGATAAATATCTCCACCTGCAAGGTCATTGCTGAGTAAGACATCAACATTGTCTATTGGTAGTTCAGATCGTACCCCGATTGTGACTGGTCTGGATACCAAGTCGCATTTCAAGATTATCTTGTGCAAAGACACGGCCTCAGTTCCCTGTCCAATGACCTTGATAATATTTACTTCCCCAGTCTCCGACTCAGCACTAAATTCCAAAACAATCTTTAATATCAGTGACTGAAAAGCTCCAGTATCTCTCCAGATTCTCACTGGAACTGGGGTTGACTCCTCCTTCACAGACACAAACCCATTTGAAATAAATCTCTCAAGTCCCTCTTCAACTCGGTCAGACCCCTCCTTCTTCAGCTGTGTTTTAACCATCTGAACACAGGCATTTGGGGTTTTCTCTTTCTCTTTTCCCTTCTCCCTTTTCATAGCAAAACAATTGGATGCCACATGACCAGGTTTCCCACAAAAGTAACACTTGAAACTGGGAGATTTTCCCCCCGACTGCTTTCCTTCCTCCTTATTTTTGTCACTAGTCTCCGGTTTACTCTTGGTTTAGCCGGTGGATTATCTCTATTACCTTTTTGGTAATTCCTAGTGGGAAAAAACCTAACTTTATGAGCCAAGGCATACTCGTCTGCTAATCTAGCAGACTCTGACAGTGTTGCTGCCTCTCTCTCATCCAAGTACATCCTTATACCATCAGGGACGCAACCTTTAAATTGTTCAATCAATATCAACTCTTTCAAGTTGTCAATATCTTCACTTGCCCCTTTCGAGGTACACCAGCGATCAAAGTACATCTGCATCTCATGGGCAAACTCTAAATCCTCAAATTTCGGAACCTTTGCCTGTATGCCTCCGGGACCAACTCGTAAACTTTAAGTACAGCACCTTTCACTACATTATAATCATTTGCGTCTGCTACAGACAATGTCGAATACACTCGTTGGGCCTTCCCCCTAATCACACTTTGTAACAGAAGAGCCCACTGATCTCTCGGCCAGTTGCCACTTATGGCCACTTTTTCAAAATGTAAGAAATACCTATCGACTTCTGTTTCCTCAAATGGAGGTACCAACTTAATTTCTTTCTTTCTTTCTTTTTAAATCCTTTTATTAATTTTTCAAAATTATAAACTCAATAACAAAGTTAGTACAAAGAGATTGGAATAATGTTCAACAGCATATATAAAATGAATTTTAAGTAACATAGATATAAAAGACTTCCAAACTCATAATGAAATTAATCATTAAAAAAGAAATAAAAAGAAAAAAAATATATAAACAAAAAAAAAACCCAAAAGAAAAAAAGAACAAAAAACCCCCAAAAAAAGCAAAACAGGGCTAGACCAACAGCTTGTATCAGACACGTTCAATAATGTCATTAACTCCGCTCCCCCCATCATATAATTTAAGTTTAGAAAAAAGATTCAGAAAGGTCAGATTACATCATATGAAAATGTTGCATAAAAGGTTTCCAAGTTTCTTCAAATTCAATCGAAGGGTCAAAAATATCACTCCTAATTTTTTCTAAATTTAAACTTAATACGGTTTGAGAAAACCATTGGAATGTAGTTGGAGGATTAGCTTCCTTCCAGTTCAACAAAATAGATCTTCTCGCCATTAAAGTAACAAAAGCTATCATTTGACAGGCTGAAGAAGACAAAGATCTATGTTCTACCATTGACAATCCAAAGTTTGCCGTAATAGGATGGGGTTTTAAATCGAAGTGTGGAACTGTTGAAATAATATCAAAAATGACTTTCCAATATTTTTCCAAAAGAGGACAGGACTAAAACATATGAATTAAAGAAGCCACTTCAGAGTGACATCTATTACAAGTAGGTTTTATATGGGAATAAAAACGAGCTAGTTTATCTTTGGACATATGAGCTCTGTGTACTACTTTAAATTGTATTAATGCATGTTTAGCACATATAGAAGAAGTACTAACTAATTGAAATTTTTTTTCCCATTTCTCTATAGGTAGAGAAAGTTGAAGTTCCCTTTCCCATTCATTTTTGGTTTTATCAGATATATCTGGCTGTAATTTCATAATTATATCATAAATTATTGCTATTAATCCCTTCTGCAAAGGATTAAAACCTAAAATTTTATCAAAAATGCCAGAAGGATTTGAAGTCGGAAAGGTAGGCAACGTAGTATTTTAAAAATTTCTTATTTGTAGGTATCTAAAAAAATCAGATCTAGGCAAATCAAATTTCTCAGATAACTGCTCAAAAGACATAAAGCAGTTACCCAGAAATAGATCACGAAAACATATTATACCTTTCGTTTTCCATATCAAAAAGGCTTGGTCCATTACCAACGGTTGGAAAAAGAAATTAGATATGATAGGGCTTGATAACATAAATTCATTCAGGCCAAAAAATTTACGAAATTGAAACCATATTCACAATGTATGTTTAACTATAGGGTTGAAAATTTGTTTATTCAATTTTGATAGTGCAAAAGGCAGTGAAGTTCCTAAAATGGAAGCTAAAGAAACCCCTTGTACAGAATAGCCTTCAAGGTTTACCCAATATGGGCTTGGAGTTGTATTCCAATCTTGTGTCCAAAATATTAAATATTGGATATTAATTGCCTAGTAGTAAAATCTTAGGATAGGTAATGCCAAACCACCCTCTTTCTTAGGTTTTTGTAAGTATTTTTTACTTAATCTGGGATTTCTATTTTGCCATATATATAAGAGGAAATTTTAGAATCAATAGTATCAAAAAAAGATTTAGGAATAAAAATTGGTATCGCTTGAAATAAATATAAAAATTTGGGTAAAATAATCATTTTAATAGCATTAATACGGCCAATCAGTGATAGAGACAAAGGGGACCATTTAGTAATCAGTTGTTTAACCTGATTAATTAATGGTAAAAGGTTGAAATTGAATAGATCCTTATGTCTCTTAGTAATTTTAACTCCCAAATAAGTAAAATCTCAGTAATCACTCTAAATGGAGAGTTTCTATAAATGGGAACCTGCATATTTAATGGAAAGAGTTCACTCTTACCTAGGTTCAATTTATAACCAGAAAAACTACTAAACTGAGCAAGCAAAGTTAATACTGCCGGAATAGATATTCCTGGGTTAGAAATATATAATAGTAGATCATCTGCATATAGTGATAATTTATGAGTCTCATTTCCACAGGTAATGCGAAATATATTAGGAGAGTCACAAATGGCAATAGCTAGCAGTTCCAAGGCAATATCAAATAGTAGTGGACTAAGAGGGCAACCCTGCCTACTACCACGGAATGAATGAAAAAAAGGGGATCTTTGATTGTTAGTAAATACCGAGGCCAAAGGGGTAAAATATATCAGTTTAATCCAGGAAATGAATATCGAACTAAAATTAAATTTCTCAAGGGTATTGAATAAATATATCCATTCAACTCTATCAAAAGCTTTCTCAGCATCCAATGAAATAACACATTCTGGAATTTTGGGTGGAGGCATATAAACAATATTCATTAATCTCCTAATATTAAAAAAAAGAGTAATGGTTTTAATAAATCCAGTTTGAGCAGCAGAAATAATTTGGGGTAATACATTCTCCAATCTCGTTGCCAATATTTTAGAAAAAATCTCAGAATCGACGTTCAACAGAGATATAGGCCTATAAGATGTACATTCAGTAGGATCCTTATCTTTTTTAAGAATTAAGGAAATAGAAGCTCGATAAAAAGATTGTGGTAATTTTCCTATTGACACTGCATCCCTAAAAACACTACATAGCCAAGGAGTTAGTGTAGTTGAGAAAAATTTTAAAAAATTCTGCTGTAAATCCATCTGAGCCAGGTGCTTTACCTGAGTTCATTGAAAAAATAGCATTCTTTATTTCCTCTACTGTAATAGGTACATCTAGTTTTGAACGTTCATTAGATGATAATTTTGGAATATTCAGTTTCTTAAAAAATTCATACATTATAGTGGAGTCATCAGGAACTTAATTTCTTGGCTAATTAATTAAACGGTACAACCAGCTCCCTACTACGGCTTGGCACTGGAACCCCTTGCCACACCAACTCCAACTCAAACTGTCTCTGTCTTTCTGCCGCTTCTCTCTGTTTTTCTGCCTCTGCGGCCTCAAGCCATTTCAGTTGCAACTCATGCTCCATCTTTACCTTTGCCAACTGAAGATGAAACTCAGCCTCAGTAGGTTTACCTTCTGCGAACATTTTCAACACAACCTCAGTAAATTTTTTCGTCGAAACATAATATTCAACTATTTTTCTTTGAGTTTCTCTCTTAGTCATACCCTTCTTTACCGTTGTAAGCTTTAATTCCTTACCAATGTCCTGCGACTCATACTTTATAGCTTTTGTCAAGGACATGGGGTTTGGCGATTCCAGAAATTCCGCAACATCCATTTCTGCTGTTTTTCCAGACAACCAAATCAAAAGGGATTTTCCCCAATCAATTCAAACAGGCCCCCCCCCCAACCAATTTGTTCATATCCTGGACGAGCCCCCAATTTTGTCACGTACCCCGTGACAGGTTAAAGAACCAGCAGAAATGGAAAACACCTTGGAGTCCGGTATTGCTATTAACTAATGGTATTTATTAGTAACTACGCAATACAGTAAAATAAATGCAGATAAATCAAACAGATTAGCAATGATTATATATAAGTAAGTATATCACTAGCTGGCTGGAGTGTTTGCTGACATCTTCAACTGCTCCTTGCTTCAGTCTAAGATCCCCTCATTGTTTAAGAAGGCAACGATAATCCCAGTGCCGAAGAAGAGCAAGATGGCATGCCTGAATGACTACCGACCTGTGGCTCTGGCATCAATTGCTATGAAGTGCTTCAAGCGATTGGTTATGGCACACATCAACCACAGCCTACCAGTCAAACTCAACGCTTTGCAATTCGCCTACCGGAGCAACAGGTCAACGGCAGATGCCATCTCTCTGGCCCTACATTCCTCCCTAGAATACCTGGAGAATAACGATGCATACATAAGGCTCCTTTTCATTGACTACAGCTCTGCCTTTAATACCATCATTCCAAATAAACTGATTCCTAAGCTCTGGAACCTGGACCTTAGCACTCAGATCTGCAGCTGGACCTTCAACTTCCTCACAGACAGGACCCAGGCTGTAAAAATAGCAGACAAGCTTTCCTCTACAATCAATCTGGAGCACCAGTGCCCCACAAGGCTGTGTACTCAGCCTCCTGCTGTACTCACTGTACACCCATGATTATGTAGCCAAGTTTCCATTGAACTCAATATATAAGTTTGCTGATGACACAACAATTGTAGGCCGTATCTCGGGTAATAATGAGTTTGAGTACAGAGAGGAAATTAAGAACCTGGTGGCATGGTACGAAGACAATAACCTATCCCTCAACATCAGCAAGACGAAGGAACTGGTTGTTGACTTCAGAAGGAGTAGCGGACCGCACAACTCAATTTACATCGGTGGTGCACAAGTGGAACAGGTCAAAAGCTTTAAGTTCCTCCGGGTCAATATCACAAATGACCTGACTTGGTCCAACCAAGCACAGTCCACTGCCAAGAAGGCCCACCAGCGCCTTTACTTCCTGAGAAAACTAAAGAAATTTGGCCTGTCCCCTAAAACCCTCACTAATTTTTATAGATGCACCGTAGAAAGCATTCTTCTAGGGTGCATCACAACCTGGTATGTAAGTTGTCCTGTCCAAGACCGGCAGATGCTGCAGAAGATCGTGAATACGGCGCAGCACATCACACAAACCAATCTTCCGTCCTTGGACTCACTTTACACTGCACGCTGTTGGAGCAGTGCTGCCAGGATAATCAAGGACATGACCCACCAAGCCAACACACTTTTCGTCCCTCTTCCCTCCGGGAGAAGGCTCAGGAGCTTGAAGACTCATACGGCCAGATTTGGGAACAGCTTCTTTCCAACTGTGATAAGACTGCTGAACGGATCCTCACCCGGATCTGGGCCGTACCCTCCAAATATCCAGACCTGCCTCTCAGTTTTTTTTGCACTACCTTACTTTCCATTTTTCTATTTTCTATTTATGATTTATAAATTAAATTTTTAATATTTACTATCGATTTGTAATTCAGGGAGCGGGAAGCGCAGAATCAAATATCGCTGTGTTCTAGTATCAATTGTTTAGCGACAATAAAGTATAAGGTATAAAGTATATCAGTAAGTGTGGAAATATATGAAAACCAATCTTCTTCAAGTCTAGGAGTAAATAGATACAGTCTTACAATGATGAGTAAAGTTCAGTTCAGTTCGTGGTATTGAGTTGAATAGTGATGGAGAGAGAGAGAGAGAGAGAGAGAGGGAGAAATTTGAGTCTTCAGGTGAGCTGATGACATCGATCTTCCCGTTGTCCTTCAAAATCCTTTAAAAGTCACCGACTGTGACCACAACAAAGGGGACCATTCTTCTGTTGTGGAGCCATCAACCCAGGCGAGGGTTGGACACATGAATAACTCCCCACCGGTCACGCCCTGTTCACACTGCAAGAGCCACTGATAGATCCGCCTGATCAATCCTCCAAAACCCACTTTTTCTGTGGGCACAACAAAGCTCATTCAGTGTCCAAAATCATGTGTCTCTGGTCTATCATCTGACCTACTATATATCTCACTGTACTGAGTACCGACTGTCTCTCAAATAACTCCTCCCTTCTCTGTCTGTGTAAGAACGTACAAGCAGGCAATGTCATTGGAGAAAGTATAAATACAATGAGCAGTCTTCGTCTCTCTCTCTCTCTCTTCCAAACAAGGTGTTTGTGTTAAATAACTCTCTCTTTCTCTTTTCAAAAGCACAGTTCATAGGGGTAATTGAGCACAGTTTATTAGTAGTAATTCAGGACCCTGTCACACAACAACCCTATTATTTTCACATATTCCTTAATCTAATTACAGATCTGTTCCCCAATGTCCTGGTAGCTATTGGGTGGATCTGAAGTACAATCTCATCAGAGTGATTGATTCTTTCCTATTCCTGAGTTTTACCCAAATACACTCAGTGCCTGAACCGCCCATTATGTCTCCCCTAAGTGTAGTTGTGATATTGTCCCAGGATAGTAGTGTGACTCTTCCACGCCCCCCCCCCCACCATTTTACCTCCTTCTCTATCTTTTCTATACCCAAGGGATACAATATACATGTATTTCAAAAAGCAGTAGTTGATTGGCAATAGTCAAAATCATCAAATGTATGGAATGAAGGCAGTCCATTATCTATTCTAGGTGTCTGTGATGATTTTGTTCATATATAGACAAAAGAACAGGGCAGCATACACTCGAAGAGTTCCTCCATCGATAAATATTAGGACCTAAAACACAGTTTTATAGTACTGTAGTAGTATTGATAATCCAATTTGTTCCATATTTCATTTAAATACATAATTAATTACTTAGTTAAACAGCAGCTTGTCTTTAGCCTATACCTTTTCAAGTACTTCCATGAAACCGGCTAATTGGGGCAGCTGCTTAATTGGGCCAAAATGTACTGGTACCATTGTGTCTGAATTAACGGGAATCCATTGCATATGCCAGAAGTAGTTGTTGAGGCAGGTACAATAACAACATTTTAAAGCCATTTGGATAGATACATGGATGGGAAAGGGGGATATAGTTAAACATGGGGAAAATAGGCCTAGCTAGATGGGCACTTTGATCAGTGTGGCATTACTTTTTCTCTAAAGTTCATGCTTATATTCCTGTTTTGGTTCATAATTATATAGATTTAGGCTATACAGTCCATCAAGACGACTCTGCCATTAAAAATGTGTGGTTGATTTTGCATCTGGATTTCAATCGTTGCAATTATGTAGGGCCTTGATGAGACCAGACTTAGAGTACTGTGTCACTTTACAGATTTGGTCATCTTACCAGAGAAAGGGAATACTTGGAATGATGGATTCAACAATGACTTATCAGACTGGTTCCAGGGATGGCAGGGTTGTCATGTGAGGAAAGCTTCAGTAAACTGGGCAGGACGGAGCTTAAGAATGAAATTAGGGGAGCCAGAAAGGGCCATGAGAAGGCCTTGGTGAGCAGGATTAAGGAAAACCCCCCAAGGCATTCTGCAAGTATGTGAAGAGCAAGAGGATAAGACGTGAGAGAATAAGACCAATCAAGTGTGACAGTGGAAAAGTGTGTATGGAACCAGAGGAGTTAGCAGAGGTACTTAATGAATACTTTGCTTCAGTATTCACTACGGAAAAGGACCTTGGCGATTGTAGAGATGACTTACAGCATACTGAAAAGCTTGAGCATATAGACATTAAGAAAGAGAATATGCTGGAGCTTTTACAAAACATCAAGTTGGATAAGTCACCGGGAACAGACGAGATATACCCCAGGCTACTATGGGAGGCAAGGGAGCAGATTGCTGATCCGCTGGCAATGACCTTTGCAACATCAAAGGGGAAGGGAGAGGTTCTGAAGGATTGGAGGGTTGCAGATGTTGTTTCCTTATTCAAGAAAAGGAGCAAAGATAGCCCAGGAAATTATAGACCAGTGAGTCTTACTTCAGTGGTTGATAAGTTGATGGAGAAGCTCCTGAGAGGCAGAATTTATGAACATTTGGAGAGGCATAATATGATTAAGAATCACCAGCATGGCTTTGGCAAAGGCAGGTCATGCCTTACGAGTCTTACTGAATTTTTTGAGGATGTGACTAAACACAATAATGAAGGTAGAGTAGTAGATGTAGTGTATATGGATTTCAGCAAGGCATTTGACAAGGTACCCAATATAAGAAAGTAAGGAGGCATGAGATCCAAGGGGACCTTGCTTTGTGGATCCAGAATTGGCTTGCTCACAGAAGGCAAGGAGTGGTTGTAGACTGGTCATATTCTGCATGCAGGTCGGTGACCAGTGGTGTGCCTCAGGGATCTGTTCTGGGACCCCTTCTCTTTATGATTTTTATAGATGACCTGGATGAGGAAGTGGAGGGATGGGTTAGTAAATTTGCTGATGACACAAAGGTTGGGGGTGATGTGGATAGTGTGGAGAGCTGTCAGAGGTTACAGCGGGATATTGATAGGATGCAAAACTGTGTTGAGAAGTGGCAGATGGAGATCAACCCAGATAAATGTGAGGTGGTTCATTTTGGTAGGTCAAATATGATGGCAGAATATAGTATTAATGGTAGTGTGGAAGATCAGAGGGATCTTGGGGTCCAAGTCTGTAGGACACTCAAAAATGCTGCGCAGGTTAACTGTGTGGTTAAGAAGGCATACGGCGCATTGGCCTTCATCAACCATGGGATTGAGTTTAAGAGCCGAGAGGTAATATTACAGCTTTATAGGACCCTGGTTAAACCCCACTTGGAATACTGTGCTCAGTTCTGGTCACCTCACTACAGGAAGGTTGTGGAAATCATAGAAAGGGTGCAGAGAAGATTTATATGAGAATAGTTTGAGTAAACCTGGCCTTTTGTCCTTGGAGCAACAGAGGATGACAGGTGACCTGATAGAAGTGTATAAGATGATGAGAGGTATTGATCGGGTGGATAGGCAGAGACTTTTTCTCAGGGCTGAAATTACTAAGACAAGAGGGCACAGTTTTAAGGTGCTTGGAAGTAGGTACAAAGGAGATGTCAGGGGCAAGTTTTTTACGCAGAGGGTGGTGAGTGCGTGGAGTGAGCTGCCAGCAATGTTGGTGGAGGCGGATACGATATGGTCTTTTAAGAAGCTACTGGGTAGGTACATGGAGCTTAGAAAAATAGAGGGCTATGGGTAACCCTAGGTAATTTCTAAAATAAGTACATGTTTAGCACAGCATTGTGGGCCAAAGGGCCTGTATTGTGCTGTAGGTTTTCTATATTTCTAAACAAGAGGAAATCTGCAGATGCTGGAAATCCAAGCAACTCACACAAAAAGCTAGAGGATCTCAGGAGATCAGAAAGGATTTATGGAAAAGAGCAGAGTCGACACTTTGGGCCGAGACCCTTCAGCAGGACTGGAGAATGGACACAGTGTCTGAAAGCTCCATTTTTTGAAATGAATTGACTTTACTTCTTACATCCTTCACATACATGAAGAGTAAAAATCTCTACGTTACGTCTCCACCTAAATGTGCAATTTATAGTAATTTATAATTAATTGTATGTACAACAGGACAATCAATATAACATAGAAATACAATTGTATCAACATGAATTAAGCAGTCTGATGACCTTATGGAAGACGCTGTCCTGGAGCTTGTTGGTCCTGGCTTTTAGGCTGCGGTACCGCTTCCCGGATGGTAGCAGCTGGAACAGTTTGTGGTTGGGGTGACTTAGGACCCCAATGATCTTTCAGGCCCTTTTTACACACCTGTTTTTGTAGATATCCTGGATAGTGGGAAGTTCACATCTACAGATGCGCAGGGCTGTCCACCTCACTCTCTGCAGAGTCCTGCTATTGAGGGAAGTACAGTTCCCATACCACACAGTGATGCAGTCAGTCAGGATGCTCTCAATTGTGCCCCTGTAGAAAGTTCTTAGTATTTGGAGGCCCATACCAAACCTCCTCAACCGTCTGAGGTGAAAGACGCACTGTTGCACCATTTTCACCAAACAGCTGGTATGTACATACCATGTGAGGTCCTTGGTGATGTGGATGCTGAGGAACTTAAAGCTGTTCACTTTCTCAACCCCAGATCATTGATGTCAATAGGGATCAGCCTGTATCCATTCCTCCTGTAGTCCACAACCAGCTTCTTTGTTTTTGCAACACTGAGGGAGAGGTTGTTTTCTTGACACCACTGTGTTGAATGCTGAACTGTAGTCCAAGAACAGCATTCTCACATAAGCATCCTTCTTCTCCAGGTACGTAAGGACGGTGTGTAGAGCTGTGGCTATTGCATCATATGTCGATTGGTTATGTCAGTATGCGAATTGTAGGGGGTCCAGTGTGGATGGTAGCAGGCTGCAGTGTGGTCCTTGACCAGCCTCTCAAAGCATTTGCTTATTATTGAGGAGAGTGCAACAGGACACAGGTCATTCAGACATGTTACCCTTGTCTTTTTAGGTACAGGAACAACGGTGGATGTTTTGAAGCAGGAGGGCACTTGGCACTGGGAGAGAGATTTTTCTGTAGTCCTGCTGAAGGGTCTCAGCCTGCAATATTGACTGTACTCTTTTCTCTAGATACTGCCTGGCCTGCTGAGTTCCTCCAGCATTTTGTGTGTTGCTCAGTAAACTGGGGTCCTGTTCTTCAGAATTCATATACAGTATCATTGAAGTATTCACCTTTTAAAACACTTTACATGAGAATGTTCCCCATAAATAAGAAGTCTTGGATCAGAGGCATAGCATAGAATAAGAGATAGGATGTTTAGGATTGAAATGAGGAGAAACTTATTCACCCTGAAGGTGGCGGATCTTTAGTTTCCCATCTTGGAAGGTTGCGAGGGTCAGTCAGTGAAACTCCGCCAGCTGCCAAAACAATCACTCCAAGGAAACTTCTTCATTAGCCTCCTTGATAAAATTAGGAAGTACTAGGAGCAGAAGTAGACCCTTCGGCCCTTCAATTCTAACTTTCTTCAAAATATTCATACCTGATTTGCCTCCGTCTCATCACTTCTTCTGTACCAATTCCCCTTAGTCCTTAATTCCATGATATTTCATCGTATATTTGTCCCTCTTTACAAA
Organism: Mobula birostris; assembly: GCF_030028105.1. NCBI lineage: Eukaryota > Metazoa > Chordata > Chondrichthyes > Myliobatiformes > Myliobatidae > Mobula > Mobula birostris. The sequence goes on from NC_092381.1 coordinate 95,338,211, forward strand.
TCCTGTGATCCCCCGGGATAGACTAGAGTATTGATGGAGGTAACCCTATCTGGTAACACCCTCCGTTAACAATTCCCTCCGCACTAGGCTGATTTCTTTGCCTGGCTCCACCACACACTCCGGGAAGTGCTTTGGGAACTGCACCCGCACTACGGGAGTTATGTAATTTCAACGCGGCTCTTGTTCCGGCTGGACCCCAGGGGACATTAACGGTTGAAGTAGCCTTGTCCCCGTCCGCCTGTCAGTGAAGCGAGGCCGCTGGGGTAAGTAGGCGGCGACCATTGAAGGCGTCCCGGCCGGCTGGCGGAGCTGGCAAGGCGGAAGTGTCGCATTTTTGTTGTCCGCCGATCCCAAGGCAGAGCCGAACGTTGCTACCGGTCCGGAGCTCGAGCCCGAGGTAGGCAAACAGAGGGCGCGTGGCGGGGGAACCGCGAGCGTGAGCCGCGAGTGAACGAGTGGAAGCCGGGGAGGACAGGACCAGGACCAGGCCCCGGCCCCGCTGGAAAACCGAGGTGATGACCTCATGCTCGCGTTTGGAGATGGGGTGGCTGCAGGGCCCCGGCACTGTGGGGATGTCAGGTGGTGGTGGTGTCTGCGTATTTTATGTTTCTTTGGACTATCTGGCCCCTTCAGCTCTCACCTCCTCCCAATCTCCCCACCCTGAGTCGCCTCTATCCCTCCAATCAGTCTCCCCCACCCCTCCCAATACCTTTCACACGCCCTTTCCGGTTTGGTGATACTCCCCTCGATCTACTTGATTTCTGTTGATGCCATTCTTGCTCCTGGGTAAGGTTTATGAGTTCAAGACCTCCTCCTGCCTTTGAGTCTCAAAGAAAATCTCGCTAGGATGTCACTCGAGTGCGTGGAGATAAAGGATAGCCGTATGTGTGTCCCGAATCAGTTCCAGGATGGACTGGAGATGCTAGAAAACAAGAGGTTGTGAAGAGATTTGGCAGAGGTGTGCAGTACAAGATTATGACGAGTTTGCATAGAATGAATAGAGAGAAACTGCCATCAGTGGATGTCTCGAGGATTCCGATACGACGATAAAAGACACAGATGAGGTCACGGGGAAAAACTTCCTAATGCTGTGTGTTATGATTAGAACTTGCTGTTTGCATGTGTGATAAAGACATAATCGGGGTATTCAAAAGGGGCACTGATTGGACGTTAAGTGTAAATATTTTGCAAAACTAAGGAGATATAATGAGTCCTTCCAGCAGGCAGTGTGTTGGAATAATTGGGGGAAAGGTGGGGAGGGGCAGTAAGGGAGTGGAATTAATGGATTGAACAGTTGTCTTCTTGGTTTGTAGCGTTTCTTGGAAAAAGTGCCAGTGGTGTTATTCTGGAGAACAGCGACATTATTATTTTGTCATTGTTACAGTGTTCTGACGAAATTTTATCTCTCATTTCCTTTATAATCAGGCTTAAGGTGATCAAATTGATGATTGTGGGTCTGCTGTGGCCAAATAGGCTGCTGTGATCTGTGTGTTACATCAATTCTAATTACATCTCATCTAAAGTCGTTCATTGCTGCAAAACACTTTGGGTGCTGAGATTGTGAAAGGAGTTATTCAAAAGTATGTTTTTTGGTCTGGATCCCTGGTCCTACTGAATTCCCTAGTTTAGCTTTATCCCCCTTGGCTTTTTAAAAATTCACTACAGTGTTTTGTATCTACATTTGCTAGTGATATTCACTTTATAACAACATTAGATTTTTGCTCTACTCATTTCCATCTGTAAATATCAGATTTTAATTTTTATTTAGATTTCATGGGTTGTGTACTTAAACCCGTTTTGTTTTTAAATATCATTAAGACATGCTAAAGATGCTGTCCTTGCTCTCTCTTATTCTAATCAAAATTTGCCCCTAATTCTTCTTGAAGTTACCACGTTTGATCCATTGTGTAACTTTCTATTATAACTTATTTGCATTTGTGGTCAATTTGTTTCTGAAGCTGCTTAATCAATAGATTTGATATGCCAAATGTACATGAATAAAGTCCAGAGTTTACAAAAAGGACTTTAAGATGGTTGGAATAGATTAATTGTAATTGTATCAAAACCATCGCATTTCAGGTTTTGTTTTCATTTAGATGCACATCTTTTCACAATGTTGAGAAGAAGATCTATACATACCAGGAATGCTAGATGTGTGTTGCAGGTCTTTGTAGTCAAGCTGACTAATATAGCTGAGTGTACACAGTGGCACCAGTTTACATCCACATGGAAAACAATGAGTAATTTTGCTTGAGGCAATTTGCAATTGTTGCATTTATTTTCAGTGCTGTTTCGTCACCATTTTTGGAGTTTAGGACTCAAAAGAATCAATGTTTACAACTTTATTCACCAGATAGGTTTTAAATGTTGACACAATCCATTTCATGCTAGCAACTATTGATTTTGGAATTTCTTTCTTTTCTTCCATCCAGTTAAGTATGACAATCATTAAATTTAGTTACATAGCTCATTGGGTTACTTTTCTATTTGATACATGCCTATGAGTCTATCCTTTGCCGACTGAAGTTTGGTTGCCCTCTACATACATTGTTGAGGATATTATTCTGTATATTTTCTAGTACTGATCCTTATCTGTATGGCTATTGTGCATTTTTAAACAACAGTGGTTTGAAATGCAACTCAATAGTATTTTGGAAAAGTTATTGTGAAAGTCAAATTTACACATTTTTAAAAATACAGGCTTTATAAACGATTTGAGAGAAAAGCTGTTACAGAAAGCAGAGTGTTCTCCAACACAGAAAGGAACCATTTAGTCCTTTGTAGCTGTAGTGACTTTACTTTCAAAGAAGAACTGTTCTTTATATAAAATTTTTGAAAATTTCGGCTTTCAAAAATGTTTTTGTTTCCTCTGTTGGTAAGTAGGATTTACATCTACATTAAAAAATTTGGGTCTCTATAGTTACTTACAAATTTATGCTTTACAGTGAGTTTCTAACTGATCAGTGTGTTACCAATTACCTTTTATTTCTTGATACTTCCGTAACCAAAATAGTTTTCGTAGTGCCTCATTTCTGATGTCATTGTGCCCTTCATGACATACACATTTTTCCCAAAATCAAAGCAAAAAATGGCAGTTACTTCAACCTTTTTAGCATTGAAGTTAGGTTTGTTCTTTTTGTATCTTTTGGGTTTTAGACTCTACTGGGTTGCACTGTTCCCTCTAGTTTGTAATGCACAATGAATTTTATATATAGAGGTATTCATTTTAACAGCTAGCAAAACACTGCCAATAAGAACTTTGATCTCTTGTGGGTTTGATCATTTTTGATCTCGTTCATCTGCACTCTCACGAACCATATGTAGCAGGCCTGTAGTGGGTAATAAAGGATTTTCTTGCCAGAACTTTTGCACACCATTCATTTATGACTTGCTTATTAAATGACACTTTAAAAAGTCGAGTTTCTAAATATTAAGCCATTTCTACCCACTTCTTCTCCAGCAACTTTTGAATCGTGACAATAACGTAGATAACACCAGTTTCTGTATTGTACATAAATATTTCTCATAGCTGCATGTTCCCGACCTCATGAGCTTTCAGTGTAGCAGTTTCTACTGTATCATTAAATCACTCTACTTTATATGAACTAGCAGTTGTTTTGCGCTTCATGTCCTTTGCTTCTTTGGAATTTGACAAAGTGAATCAATAAAAACAGTATAATTAAGCCAGTTCTAAAATCTGCAGACAAATCATTGCAAACTTTATGTTGTCAATACTGTCTGCATTAGAAACCGGAAAAAGAGTCGTAATTGTGTATGATCGTGAAATATAGTTAACATGCCAATGAGGTAGAGGATGACAACCTTTTATGCACAGTTTAAATTTCTTTGTGCATTAGTAGCAAAAGATGTATCACACAACTTTGAGGGAAAACTGCTGGCATGGTCAGTCAGCATTTATTGTCGTTCCCTAACCATCCTTGAGTAAATGACAGTGAGCCATCTTGAACCACTGCTGTCCTTTTGTTGAAGGCACTTCCACAATGCTATTGCAGAGGAGAGTTGCCAGATATACATGTAGTTAGTGGCTTTGCGTGTTGAGCTGGTGTGGGAGAGATAAGAGGCAGAGCTGTAACGTGTGACAGTGATGTGGGTGCTGGTGACTCTGAACTTTGAGTTTGTGACATCATTAATGGTAAACATTCTTCCTGTGATTGTACTTGGCTAGCTAGCTGAGGAATGAGACTTAAAAAGTGTTGACGGACATCTGGATAGCTCTTGGTAACATGCATCTTCCATCATGTAGCCGTATTTATTGCCGTGTCCATATTGGAATTGTCTTCATTGAAGATGGTCATCATTCTTTTGATGTAGCAGAATGCCACTGAAAGTCATTTCATAATGAACTCCCTCATTTTGCACAGCAGGTATTATTACATCTTAACTGCAGTAATAATGCCTTGGCCCATTGTTGGTAAAAGCACTGCCTGGATGTTGTCAGCCATTTCTTTATGTACAGAGACATTGCTAATAGTAAGCAAGGATCTATTCTTCAGACACAATATTGTTTGATGAATGAAGAGAGAAAGGGCATGATATGATCTTGGAACTATGCCATCACCTACAATTTTTTGTTAAATCATTATACCACTGGAAGATTTGGTTTGATTGTCCCTTTTAGAGCCTTAGTCCTTGTGAGTGATAGATTGAGAGGTTTAAACTTGCATTTAGCGTCTGCATCGCCTCTACGGAGAGGACTAAATGATTTTTGGTTGCCATAAAACATGAATCACATTGCTTGAGATGAATGTGCATAAAGGCATCCCTGTCTCGTTCAAGTAAAACATTTTCTCAGCGATTTGTTTCAGTCCTGTGGGGGTGGAAGAAAATTCTGCCACTATATTATCTGAACACTATATTTAGTGCCCGTTACGCATTTAGGGCGGCATTGAAGGTTCTCTATCTATGGCCATCAAAGCCAATTTTGGTCTTGGTGATGTTCAGGGCTTCCTCCATCATGCCAGTAGCTTCCTCAGTTTGAACTTCTGTCAGTCATGCAAGTCCCAGGCGGAGACTGAGGAATACCATCACACATAGATACAGAAGGATTCCTTAACAATTTCGTTTTACCAGTTAGGATTGTTAGTCCTAAGCTGAACAGCCGCCCCCCCTCCCCCCCCACCGCGACAATCTGTAGGACCAGTGGAGTACTCTTAGTCTGGCCTCTACCCTTTGGCATGGGTGATCCTACCAAGAGTCAAAGCACAAGGCTCTGACTCCAGCCGACTTAGCTCTCTGAGACATTGAGCCATGCAAGCCTCCAAACCATGTCAAGGTTGTGGTTTTCTTGGAGGACGCTCTGTTTCTCCAACTATTATGCAGATCTCTTCTTACATCTCTTCTAAGACCACCAGACTCAAAAACATTTACTTTCCCCCCAGCAGTAAGGCTGATCAACACCTCCATCTGACCATACCCCCACCATCACTACTTCATAATTTCTTGTCAGCCACCTAATATACAGACAGTGCTGTACCTAGCATCACTTTATGGACATACAATCTATATATATATATACTATTTTATGTATTTGTATTGTGTGTTTGTTATTGTGTTCTTTATCATATTGTGTTTTTTCTGTGCTGCATCAAATCTGGAGTTCTCCTTTACATTCATGTACTGGAAATGACATTAAACTATCCTGAATATTTGAAAATGATGTACTTCCATGGTAAAAATTCTAAAGTCTTTTTCTAATAGGATACTCAACAGATTTTTATGATATCCTAGAGAAATGTGTTTCCATTGTTGTGGTCTGTTTCAAATACAGTCTTAGAAAAAGCTGGAGTTAGTTTCAAGAACCTATTATGTTAAGTGGCTGCAGTCTGTGATTTCAGGGGTTTTGTGTCAACACAACATGTTGGCAGTCTAATGGATAGCACTGCACCTGTGATTTTCTGCATTACTTATTACATCAGGAAGGGTAGTATGTGAGAGACAGAGTCAAGGTAGTCGTATATAATTGAAATAGGTTGAATGCCGCTACTTGTTTGTTACTACTGTTAATGTTTCCTGTTGTAGCTACCAGCTTTATTATCTTTCCCTCTAGCACTAGGGATTGCTTGTTTTGGAGCAAAAAGTTTATTAGCAAAGATGTGCACCTGAAAGAAGTCAAATTGCATGTTAGCGGAAAGAGAACATTTCAATAGGTATGTCGTTTCTGAAGTTTCGGTCCATAGCTTCCTCTATTGCCATGATGAGGCCATGTCAGGTTGGAGGAAAACACCTCATATTTCATCTGGGTAGCCTCCAATCTGATGACATAAAAATTGATTTCTCTAACTTCTGGTAATTTTCCCCCTCCCCCTTCCCTCTTCTTCCATTCTTCGCTCTAGCTTCCCTCCTTCTTCCCTTTCTCCCATGGTCCACTCTCCTCTCATATCAGATTCTTCCTTCTCCAGCCCTTTTATCTTTTCCACCTGTCACCTCCCAGCTTCTTTCTTCATCCTCCCTCCCTCGCCCACCTGTCTTGCGTCATCTATCATCTAAGTTGTACTCCTTCTCATTCCCCACCTTCTTCCTCTGACTTTTCCTCCTTCCTTTCCAGTCCTGAGGAAGGGTCTCAGCCCTGTTTATTTCCATTTATTTGCCTGACCTACTGAGTTCCTCCAGTATTTTGTGTGTGTTACTACAAACAGTTAAGCCAGTAGTTTTGAATAGACCAATGTAAAATACTTTGCCTTTCATCCTTCTAAATTTACCTTTCTTTGAATTCTTCTATGGATTTTTTCTAACAGCTTTCAGCCTTCAGATTTCTGTGTACCTCAAATTCAGGCATTTTTACATTCTGCTTTTCTTCACCCCACCATTAAAAGTACTTTATAGTCATTATCAAATAGCTTAGTTACAATTATGCATATGAAGAAGAATTTAGATTAGATTATGAGGACACGCAGTCCTCTTTTATTGTCATTTAGTAATGCATGCATTAAGAAATGATACAATGTTCCTCCAGAATGATATCACAGAAACACAAGACAAACCAAGACTGAAAAACTGACAAAAACCACATAATTATAACATATAGTTACAACAGTGCAAAGCAATACTGTAATTTGATAAAGAACAGACCATGGGCACGGTAAAAAGAAGTCTCAAAGTCTCTCAAAAGTCCCATCATCTCAGGTAGACGGTAGAAGGAAGAAAAATTCTCCCTGCCATGAACTTCCAGCGCCGCAAACTTGCCGATGCAGCACCCTGGAAGCACCCGACCATAGCCGACTCTTGAGTCTGTCCGAAAACTTCGAGCCTCCGACACTTAGCACTGAGCACCATCTTAGGGCTGGGGTGAACTGTGCAAAGGAGCAGTTTCCATCACACACGTAAGCAAGGTGGCCTGTTAGCTCATAGAGCTGTTTCTGCTGGCTCCCACCAGTGGATGCACTCTGCTGACCATTGTACATCCCTGATCCCCACATGTCATGGCTGAGTAGCCACACCACTCACCCTGGTTCATCCAGCCCTTGCAGCTGACCTCCTCACATCGTATTGGGTGAATTCATGCCAAGTTTTGATGCAGCTGTGTATGGCGACAGTGAGAACACATTTACACAAGCTTGTACAGCAGCAATATCATTATGTACCTCTGATCCTATTTGGCGCCAGTTCCATTAGCTCACTCTTTACTGGAACACTTGCTTTACATTAAGTGAGGTACCAGTATATTTCTTATTTATTTAGAGATGCAGCACAGTATTAGGTTCTCCTGGCCCAACATGACCGTGCTATCAATTACACTCGTGATCAATTATCCTTCTAGTCTGTACATCCTTGGAATGTGGTTGGAAACCAGGGCACCTGGATGAAACCCACGTGGTCACAGGGAGAATGTAAAACCCCTTACAAACTGCGGAATTGAACTGGTGCTGTAATAGCATTAAGCTAACAGCTACACTGCTGTGTATATTTTCTGTTTAATTGTGATTTGGCTGATGGGGTAGTATTTGGCTAGATTGGATGTGCCTTTTATTTTGTAAGGTTTACAGAGCAATTGTAATCTCTGTTGGGTAGATGTACTGAAATAGTTTGACTGGAAGCAGACTTGTTAAAAAGACCAAGCATTGTGTGCTGCAACTGGAATCTTGGGACCCGTGGCCTTTGCTACATCCATAATATTACTGGCTAGGAAAGATGTTAATTTCTTTCATTGAAATAATTCTTCTTCTCTGATAGATTCAAGCTTCTCCTGAAGGCATTTGTCATCAATTGTCAATCTTTTGATTAGGTTTTCCTGCCAAAAAAATTCTGTTCTCACCTAGTGGTTGTTGCTTGAATTTGCTGCTGTTTAACAATGCTAGATTCCTGCCATTTTGCATGCTATAGAGCAGTTGGCAAATTAATTTCAGGTTGTCCACCTTGCTCACAAGTAATAATAACTAGCTAACTGTAAGTGTAAATTTAGCTGCAATCACACCACTTCTGTAAAGCCCTAAAAGCCATCAGAAAATGATATTTTACTCCTAGTAAATGATAGTGTTTGGGGTTAGTTTGCTTTTCAGCTTGCTCATGTTCTCTCTGTCTCTGATGTGTGGGGTGTATAAAACCTGTTTTGGTGAATTTAAAAAACATATTTCATGAAGGTCATGACCCCACTTTGAAAATCACTGCCGTAGATTGTTTATTTGTGTCTTTCTGCCTTTCATGCTCCGAATATCAAAGACAGCAGATCAGCTGTTTGGTTTTCTCACAATCCTGGGCCATAATTAATGTTATTGGAACAGAAGAAGAATTTGACTAAAGCCCTGTTTAGGTCATAGTCATCATCCTCTCTGTTCATGTTCACCATGCTGGTGAATGTGTGTGTTTTCTCAGTAATGCAGAGACTTAATTGTTTGTAGCCTGACAAATAGTCAATGTCCAACTTCAGTGATGCTTGATTAAGTTCCTCACTAATATGCAGTAAGTTTCTTCATGGTCTGTATCTGGTCCACTTGCTATGTATTTCATTCTCTCAGTGGCCATTTTAGATGAAATTTTACGCTGAGCGTTCATACACATTAATGAATTAAGACTGTCTGAATTAACTTCTTGTCTGTCAGTGCAACCAAAAAACAGAAACAGTCTGGCTTAATTTTAGCCTAAATCATTGTAATAAATTGTCTGTCCTCTTGTAGTAGAACATAAGCCTATATTACAATACAGGCCCTTTGCCCCACAATACTCTGCCGAACATGTACTTACTTTAGAAATTACCTAGGGTTACCCATCGCCCTCTATTTTTCTAAGGTCCATGTACCTATCCAGGAGCCTCTTAAAAGTCCTTATTGTATCCGCCTCCACCACAGTTGCCGGCAGCCCATTCCATGCACTCACCACTCTCTGCGTAAAAAAAACCCTACACCTGACATCCCCTCTGTACCTACTTCCAAGCACCTTGAAACTGTGCCCTCTTGTGTTAGTCATTTCAGCCCTGGGAAAAAGCCTCTGACTATCCACACGTAGTACTTAGTCCTTTTGTGTGCTAGGTTTACAGCATAACACATAATTGATTAGTTAACAACTGATCTCCCTCCTGGCACTTATCCATGTAAGCGGAACAAGTGCTACACATGCCCTTACACTTCCTCCCTTACCACCATTCAGGGCCCCGAACAGTCCTTCCAGGTGAGGCGACACTTCCCTCATACGACTCCCATCCATGTATCTGTCCAATTTGTTCTTAAATGTTAAAAAAGAACCCGCATTTACCACCTCGTCTGGCAGCTCATTCCATACTCCCATCACTCTCTGCGTGAAGAAGCCCCCCCTAATATTCCCTTTAAACTTTTCCCCCCTCACCCTTAACCCATGTCCTCTGGTTTTTTTCTCCCCTTGCCTCAGTGGAAAAAGCCTGCTTGCATTCACTCTATCAATACCCATCATAATTTTATATACCTTGTATCAAATCTCCCCTCATTCTTCTATGCTCCAGGAAATAAAGTCCTAACCCATTCAACCTTTCTCTGTAACTGAGTTTCTCAAGTCCCGGCAACATCCTTGTAAACCTTCTCTGCACTCTTTCAACCTTATTTATATCCTTCCTGTAATTTGGTGACTAAAACTGAACACGATACTCCAGATTCGGCCTCACCAATGCCTTATACAACCTCATCATAACATTCCAGCTCTTATACTCAATACTTTGATTAATAAAGGCCAATGTACCAAAAGCTCTCTTTTCGACCCTATCTACCTGTGACGCCACTTTTAGGGAATTTTGTATCTGTATTCCCAGATCCCTCTGTTCCACCGCGCTCCTCAGTGCCTTACCATTAACCCTGTATGTTCTACCTTGGTTTGTCCTTCCAACATGCAATACCTCACACTTGTCTGTATTAAACTCCATCTGCCATTTTTCAGCCCATTTTTCCAGCTGGTCCAAGTCCCTCTGCAGGCTCTGAAAACCTTCCTCACTGTCTACTACACCTCCAATCTTTGTATCATCAGCAAATTTGCTGATCCAATTTACCACATTATCATCCAGATCATTGATATAGATGACAAATAACAATGGACCCAGCACTGATCCCTGTGGCACACCACTAGTCACAGGCCTCCACTCAGAGAAGCAATTCTCTACTACCACTCTTTGGCTTCTTTCATTGAGCTAATGTCTAATCCAATTTATCACCTCTCCATGTATACCTAGCGACTGAATTTTCTTAACTAATCTCCCATGCGGGACCTTGTCAAAGGCCTTACTGAAGTCCATGTAGACAATATCCACTGCCTTCCCTTCATCCACTTTCTTGGTAACCTCCTCGAAGAACTCCAATAGATTGGTCAAACATGACCTACCACGCACAAAGCCATGTTGACTCTCCCTAATAAGTCCCTGTCTATCCAAATGCTTGTAGATTCTGTCTCTTAGTACTCCCTCCAATAACTTACCTACTACAGACGTTTAACTTACTGGCCTATAATTTCCTGGATTACTTTTTGATCCTTTTTTAAACAACGGAACAACATGAGCCACTCTCCAATCCTCCAGCAACTCACCTGTAGACAGCGACATTTTAAATATTTCTGCCAGGGCCCCTGCAATTTCAACACTAGTCTCCTTCAAGGTCCGAGGGAACACCCTGTCAGGTCCCGGGGATTTATCCACTTTAATTTTCCTCAAGACAGCAAGTACCTCCTCCTTTTTGATCTGTGCAGTTTCCATGATCTCATTACTTGTTTCCCTTAATTCCATAGACTTCATGCCAGTTTCCTTAGTAAATACAGACGCAAAAAACCTATTTGAGATCTTTCCCCATTTCCTTTGGTTCCGCACATAGCCCACCACTCTGATCTTCAAGAGGACCAATTTTATCCCTTACAATCCTTTTACTCTTAATATACCTGTAAGAGCTCTTTGGATTATCCTTCACTTTGACTGCCAAGGCAACCTCATGTCTTCTTTTAGCCCTCCTGATTTCTTTCTTAAGTATTTTCTTACGCTGCTTATACTCCTCAAGCACCTTATTTACTCCCTGCTTCTTATACATGTCATACAACTCCCTCTTCTTCTTTATCAGAGTTGCAATATCCCTTGAGAACCAAGGTTCCTTATTCCTATTCACTTTGCCTTTAATCCTGACAGGAACATACAAATTCTGCACTCTCAAACTTTCTCCTTTGAAGGCTTCCCACCTACCGATCACATCCTTGCCAGAGAACAACCTGCCCCAATCCACTCTTTTTAGATCCTTTCTCATTTCTTCAAATTTGGCCTTCTTCCAGTTAAGAACCTCAACCCTGGGACCAGATCTATCCTTGTCCATGATCAAGTTGAAACTAATGGTGTTATGATCACTGGAACCAAAGTGCTCCCCTACACAGACTTCTGTCACTTGTCCTAACTTGTTTCCTAACAGGAGATCCAATATTGCATCCCTCTAGTTGGTCCCTCTATATATTGATTTAGAAAACATTCCTGAACGCATTTTACAAACTCTAAACCATCTAGACCCCTAACAGTATGGGAGATCCAATCAATATATGGAAAACTGAAATTTCCTACCGCCACAACTTTATGTTTCCTGCATTTGCCTGCTATCTCTCTGCAGATTTGCTCTTCCAATTCTCGTTGACTATTGGGTGGTCTATAATACAATCCCACTAATGTGGCCATACCTTTCCTGTTTCTCAGCTCCACCCATAAGGACTCAGTAGACAAGCCCTCTAATCTGTCCTGCCTGAGCACTGCTGTAATATTTTCCCTAACAAGCAATGCTACTCCCCCACCTTTCATTCCTCTGCCTCGACCACATCTGAAACATCGGAACCCTGGAATATTAAGCTTCCAGTCCTGCCCCTCCTGTAGCCAAGTTTCACTAATTGCTATAACGTCATAATTCCACGTGTCAATCCACGCCCTCAACTCATCTGCCTTCCCCGCAATACTCCTAGCGTTGAAATATATACACCTCAGAAGATTTTTACCACCACTCACAACCTTTCTATTAGCAGATTTGCTTGAACTTTTAACATCATTTATTTTCACCACAGCCACACTGTCAGCTTTGGCACTCTGGTTCCCATCCCCCTGCAAATCTAGTTTAAAGCCTCCCCAGCAGCATTAACAAACCTCCCTGAAAGGATATTGGTTCCCCTGTAGTTCAAGTGTAACCCGTCTCTCTTGTACAGGTCCCACCTGCCCCAGAAGAGGTCCCAATTATCCTGAAATCTGAAACCCTGCTCCCTACACCAGTTCCTCAGCCACTTGTTCATCCTCCAGAGCATCCTATTCCTAACTTCACTGGCATGTAGCACAGGTAGCAATTCTGAGATTACCACCCTCGAGGTCCTGCTTTTCAACTTCCTACCAAGCTCTCTATACTCACTCTCCAGGACCTCCTCACTCTTCCTTGCTATGTCATTGGTACCGATGTGCACCATGATATCTGGCTGATCACCCTCCCACTTCAGAATGTCATGCAATTGATCAGAGACATCCTTGACCCTGGCACCCGAGAGGCAACAAACCATCCTGGATTCTCTGTCACAACCACAGAACCTCCTGTCTGCCCCTCTAACTATCGAGTCCCCTATCACTACCGCTCTCCTCTTTTCCCCCCTCCCTTCTGCACTGCAGAGCCAGACTCAGTGCCAGAGATCCGGCTACTGCAGCTTGTCCCAGGTAGGTCATCCCCCCCAACAGTATCCAATGCGGTATATTTGTTGTTGAGGGGAATGGCCACAGGGGAACCCTGCTCTGCCTGCCCTTTCCTCTTCCCTCGCCTGACAGTGACCCAATTTCCTGACTTCTGCTCCTTTGGTGTAACTACCTCCCTGTGGCTACTATCTATAATCTATAATGGTGTATACATCCTGGGAAATCAAAGGGTAACTCCTCTCAACATTGAGCAGATTCAGATGGACTGCTGCTGCAAGAAAGCAGCATCAATCATCAAGGACCCCACCATCTAGGCCATTCTCTCTTCTTGCTGCTACCATCAGTCAGAAGGTACAGGAGCCTTGCATCCTTTATCACTAGGTTCAGGGATAGTTATTACCCTACAAACATCAGGCTTCTGAACCTGTGTGGATAACTTCACTCACCACAACTCTGAACTGATGAACAACCAACAAACTTACTTTCAAGGTCTCTGTTTATTTTTGCACAGTTTGTCTTCTTTTGCACATTGGTTGTCAGTCGTTGTTTCTGAGCTCTTCATTGGTGGAGAAGCTGGACTTGATGTGGACCATGTTACTGCCTGCTACGGGAAGGCATCGAAGTCAGGCAATCTTAACAATGAGTGGTTATCTTGTGATTTAAAAAAAACTGGAGTCAAAGTTAGCATGTCGTTTACTCTTTCAAAATCTCTTTTAATAGTTTGGTAGAGTTCAAAGGCAGTTATCAGCCAATTCTGTTGTTGTGGTTCTGGAACAGCATATAGGTCAATCAAAGCAAGGATGCCAAATTTCGTTCCTCAAAGATTATTAATTAACCAGAGCAACACACACTTTGTTCTTTACAATTTATGCTAGCAATTGAGAAATAACTTCTAGAACATTATAGGAATCCAGAATTTTTTTTCTACGTATAATCAGTTGCACATTGAGTTCAGCATTCCTTTCCTCAAACACAATGTCTATTACCCCACAAAGGTTTGCAGTCAAGGGTAATGTATGCTAAAATGTAAAAGATTTTGCTGAGCTGCAGCTGCTTAGAGCACATACAGGTCTACCACTCAGCACTGACATAGCATAATGTTTTTCTGAGCTCAAATTTATTTAGATTTTACAGCAGCAGTAACCTTTCAGTTCAATATGTTAAAATTTTGTATGGATTATTACTATTCTGTTGCGGTCTTAATTCTATTCATTAGCCTGTCATTCATAACACTTTATGTTGTAATGTATAACACTTGTTACCTGTCCCGTGAGTATCCTGTGAAAATGATGTAATTGTCTTATGCTATTGGAATGATATAATGGTCTCGTGCCATTGGAGTGATGTAATTGTCTTGTGATAATGGGGTGATGTGATGTCACGTGATAGCTTGTTCTAACTGGTATATAAAGGGAGACCGCAGTTGTTGCGTAGTTTGTTTTGGTGGGAACTCACCATTGGTAGTTACGCTATCAGAGAAGAAGAAAGAGTGAGAGTGAAGAATCCGAACGAACCCCAGAGGAATTGGAGTTAACCAGCGGCATTCAGCGCATTACGGGTGTGACTGACATTTGGAACCGTCTGTACGTGGCATGCACGTTTTGTTAACCCTTACATGGTTTGGATATTGTGTGATAACCACTTCTGGCAGAAAGGTCAGTTACTTTGAGAACTCGTATTCTGCGTCATAACTTCGGAAAAGGTATTTCTCAGCTGGAACCGGCGTCAGCAGTTTCGACTTTTCTTCATCGCAAGGTTCGGGAAGTCTCTCCTCTCAGTTATTTCATAAATCATATGGACTTATTAAACTACCACCTTAAGACTGTGCTTATATGAGATCTGTTGAGAATTTTCTTTAAGTTTGATCGTTTGATAACTATAGAAGCATAACACTGTTAACATCTGTTTAAGTTAATCGTTCATTTACTGTTTCATGTTTATTTGAGTAGAGGTTAATAAATGTCGTCGTTTATTTTATAAAAACTCGACTCGTATTCATTTCTGTTGCTGCTAATTCATAACATATGTGGGGGCTCATCCAGGGTTTGAACCAATTTAGTTTAATCAGCTATTTAATTAACAATTGAAAAAGGGGAAATAATTGATTCCTTTCGTTTGATTGGTTTGTGTGTAGTAATCAGCAGCAATAGATATTGATGACTTTCTGGTGTCACCAGCCCTGGCGGTATTAGTGAAGGCGAAAAAGGGTGATGTATTAAAGATTACTAGAAGGTTGGACTTTAAAGGAATATCGATGGTTACACCTAAGCCAGTAATTCAGAGAAAAATCGTGGAACACTATACAAATTCGGCAGTTTTTGATGAAGCGGAGTTAGATAGGTTCCCTGTAAGTAAAGAAGCAATCCAATTACACCTGGAACAGTTAGCATTAAAGAAGCTTAGAGTAGAAGCTGAGTTAAAACAAAAACAATTAGAAGCTGACTTGAAACGAACTCAATTAGAAGCTGCAAATAAACAGAGGGAATTTGAAGCTAAAGAAGCAGAGAAAAGAACGGAGTTTGAGCTAGTGATAGTGAAGTTAAGGTCCGAGAATCAGTCCTCTGGTTCTAGGAAACCATTTGTTGTTCATCAGGAAATTAAATTGGTTCCTCCATTTAATGAGGCAGAAGTTGATACATACTTCCAGCATTTTCAGACAGTTACTCTGATTTCAGAGTGGCCGAAAGATAAATGGCCAGTGCTTATACAAAGTGTAATTAAAGGTAAAGCACAACAAGTTTATATGGCTTTAACTGCTGAGCAAGCACTTGATTATGATACTGTGAAGCAGTGTATACTTAAAGCTTATGAACTGGTTCCAGAAGCTTATAGAGAAAGATTTAAAAAATTGAAGAAATCTGTGAACCAGACTTGTATGGAATTTGCCTATGATAAATCTATGTGTTTTGAGCGATGGGTCAACTCTAAAAATGTGAATGAGGAGTATGACAACTTGAAAGAGTTGGTTTTAATTGAAGAATTTAAAAGGTGTGTCCCTATTGACATGAAGATATACTTAAATGAGAGGGACACTGCTACGTTGCAGGAGTCTAATAAATTAGCAGATGAGTATGCTTTAATCCATAAGAGTAAATTTACTCCGAGTAAAACTTTCCAAAAGAGTAGCCTGGATAGTCAGGGTAAACCAGAAAGTAAATCAGAAGCTAGTGATAAAGGTAAGAATGAAGGGAAGCAAGTGAAGGAAAAACATTTCAGTCTTAATTGTTACTATTGTAAGAAACCTAGTCATGTTATGGCTGTTTCCCTCTGAAGAAGAGGGAAAAGGAGGCAGTTCCAGATGATGTCGTGCAGCACTTTGAAACGCCCAGAAACCCACAGGGTTGGGGACATTCAAAGGAAGCTTTGTCAAGGTTTGACCAGGTTAAGAAGGGATTCGATCATTTTATGTCAGAGGGATTTGTTTTGGTGAATGCAAGGTCCCGTCCATTACCAATAAAAATTCTTCCGGATTCTGGTGCTTCTTAGTCACTAATGTTAGACAGTGTTCTAGAGTTTAATGATGAGACTGACATTGGTGAGGTAAATCTTATACGAGGTATTGAGGGCAACCTTATGTCTGTACCTCTGCACAAAGTAGTTTTAAGGTCGAGGTTAGTTTCAGGAACTGTTGAAATAGGACTGCGACCCAGTTTACCAGTGGATGGTGTTTCCTTATTGTTAAGGAATGACCTAGCAGGAGGAAAAGTTGTTCCTGCAGTACAGATGACAGCTAAGCCAATCGTTGATGATCCAAAAATGGATTCTAACATATATAACTCCTGTGCAATAACCCGAGCTATGGGAAGAAAGTCTGCCGAGGCAGAGGGTTCTGTGCAGCATGGGTCTGTTACCCACGACAATTCATATAAGGATTCAGATTTTGTTGATTTGTCAATAACTTTTCTACCTTCATTATTTGATCAGGATCCTTGTAATAAATCTGACTTAAAGACTTGTCCTTGTCTAGGAAGGAGATTATAGTGGAGCAAAGCAAAGACCCTGAGATTGCCACCTTAAGAGAACAAGCTGTCCCAGATAATGAGATTGTGAAGGTGCCAGTAGGGTATTATTTCAAGAGTGGAGTATTGATGAGGAAGTGGAGACCACCTAGGATTCCTACAAGCAAGGATTGGGCAGTTTTTCACCAGGTATTGGTTCCTAAAGTTCACTGGAATGAAATTTTGACTTTGGCTCATAATATACCCTTGGGTGGCCATTTTGGTGTGAGGAAAACTGTGAACAAGGTTTTTAAACATTTTATTGGCCTGGGTTGAGGAAAGATGTGACGACATTTTGCCGAATGTGTCACACTTGTCAGGTTGTAGTTAAATCTAATCAAGTCACCCCAGTGGCCCCATTACAACCAATTCCTGCATTTGGTGAGCCATTTTCTAAAGTTATTATAGATTGTGTGGGTCCATTACCAAAAACTATTGGCCACCAATATTTGCTGATTCTCATGTGTACCACATCTAGGTTTCCAGAAGCGATACCTCTTAGGAATATAAAAGCCAAAACTGTGACAAAGGCTCTCATAAAGTTCTTTACTTTATTTGGATTACCTAAAGAAATCCAGCCTGATAAAAGAGTAATTTTATGTCTGGATTATTCCAGCAGATAGTTTATAAACTGGGAGCAAAACAGATTATATCGTCTGCGTATCATCTCGAATCACAAGGGGCCTTAGGGAGGTTCCATTCTACCCTTAAAATTATGATTAGGATGTTTTGTGTTGAAAATGAGGAAGATTGGGATGAGGGAGTTCATTTGTTTTTGTTTGCAGTACAGAAGTTAGTGCAGGAGTCCCTAGGCTTTAGTCCCTTTAAACTTGTGTTTGGGCACAATGTCTGAGGACCTTTGGCATTATTAAAAGAACAGTGGGTTAATAAAGAAGTACATACTAATTTATTGGATTATGTCTTAAAATTTAAGGGAAGATTGCATAAAGCTTGCAGCTTTGCAAGGGAAATTTTAAAATCTGCTCAGGAAAGAATGAAAACTTGGTGTGACAAGGATGCTAGAATGAGGGTGTTTAAGCCGGGAGATATGGTGTTGGTTCTTTTCCCTGTGCAAACGAACCCTTTACAAGCTAGATTTCATGGTCCTTATGAGGTTATATCTGAAGTTAATAATGTGGACTATGTGGTAAAAATACCAGATCGATGAAGGCCAATGCAACTTTGTCATGTAAATATGATAAAGCCTTATTAGGGGAAACAGTCTGCAGCTATGACTGTTGTTGTCAGTGACAATAAGTCTGACTTCCCTGGGAACTTGGTAGCTGATCCATCTGAGGCTTATTAAACCAAACATTATTTCTGCCAGACTAACAAATTCGACAATTTTGGACAATATTGCTGAGAAATTGGCTCGTCTACAGCCACAACAGAGACAGCAAATGAAACAGTTAATCATGAAATTTGAGAATTTATTTCCAGACGTTCCCAAAAGATTAAGGAGCTGGTGGTAGACCTGAGGAGAGCTAAGGTACCGGTGACCCTTGTTTCTATCCAGGGGGTCAGGGTGGACATGGTGGAGTATTACAAATACCTGGGGATACGAATTGACAATAAACTGGACTGGTCAAAGAACACTGAGGCTGTCTACAAGAAGGGTCAGAGCTGTCTCTATTTCCTGAGGAGACTAAGGTCCTTTAACATCTGCCGGACGACGCTGAGAATGTTCTACGAGTCTGTGGTGGCCAGTGCTATCATGTTTGCTGTTGTGTGCTGGGGCAGCAGGCTGAGGGTAGCAGACACCAACAGAATCAACAAACTCATTCGTAAGGCCAGTGATGTTGTGGGGATGGAACTGGACTCTCTGATGGTGGTGTCTAAAAAGAAGATGCTGTCCAAGTTGCATGCCAGCTTGGACAATGTCTCCCATCCACTACATAATGTACTGAGTGGGCACAGGAGTACATTCAGCCAGAGACTCATTCCACTGAGATGCAAGACAGAGCGTCATAGGAAGTCATTCCTGCCTGAGGCCATCAAACTTTACAACTACTCCCTTGGAGGGTCAGACACCCTGAGCCAATAGGCTGGTCCTGGACTTATTTCCTGGCATAATTTACATATTACTATTTAACTATTTATGGTTTTATTACTATTTATTATTTATGGAGCAACTGTAATGAAAATCCAGTTTCCCCCGGGATCAATAAAGTATGACTATGACTATGAATCACAGTAGCCTCACATGATGTAGATTTTGGAAACACCAAAAATATATAGCAACATCCATATTGAATGAATGTGGAAAAATGTAAACTTGCTGAACAAGAAATTAAGTATATGTTAAAGACAGTGATATTATTAGACTTTCTACTTTGGATTGGAGTTCATCTTGTGTCGTGGTGCCTAAAACAGATGATAGTATTAGGTTTTGTACTGATTATAGGAAGGTGAATGCTGTAACAAAAACTGATGCATATCCAATCCCTCGGGTAGATGCAACACACATAAAAGTTGCTGGTGAACGCAGCAGGCCAGGCAGCATCTCTAGGAAGAGGTGCAGTCGACGTTTCAGGCCTGACGAAGAGTCTCAGCCTGAAACGTCGATTGCACCTCTTCCTAGAGATGCTGCCTGGCCTGCTGCGTTCACCAGCAACTTTTATGTGTGTTGCTTGAATTTCCAGCATCTGCAGAATTCCTGTTGTTCCTCGGGTAGATGACAAGGTTGGAAAAGCTAAATTTCTTACAAAGATTGATTTGTTGAAAGGGTATTGGTGTGTTCCATTAACTGACAGAGGTAGAGAAATTTCTGCATTTGTGATGCCATCTGGGTTATATGAGTATAATGTTCTGCCATTTGGGATGAAGAATGCTCCAGGAACCTTCCAGAGACATACAGATGCCTATATTGATGATTTAGTCACAGGCAATGACACTTGGGGGGCACATATGTCTGCAGTAGAAAAACTGTTTGACAGGCTTTCAAAAGCTAACCTAACTATATTAACTTAGCTTGTTAAACCTTACTTCTAATTATTACCTGTTACCCGATGCAAGAACACACAGTACTACGGAGGATAAAGCAACAGCTTTTTATTAGTAGCTCGCTACTGGAGAGAGAGCACTTCTTAGGCACACACAGGGTGCCCGTACCATAGGTCTCTCTCACCAAGCTCACAGATACAGAGTTTTTATACCCTTTTTGTCACGTATGCAGGAAAAAATTTTTTAGCTATCCCCCATAGTCACAGCCCAGCAACAGTGGTATTTTGAGACAAAGACCCCTTGGTTACCTTAAAAGGCCATCAAACTTAGACAATGTGCACAACGAGGTAATTCCTCATTTTTCAACTGTAGTTCCACATTTTTTGAGACAGAATATAATTATATTACCACATCCTATTCTGCAGGTGCAAAAGCCAACAGAGCTTAGCTTGACGTCTAATTTTTACATGACAGCAGAACAAATTAGCCCTTTACCATCTCAAGCTAAAAGTGAATTTGGGCATGCCACTGTGACCTATCTTGGTTATGTTGTGGGTCAAGGCAGGTTAGCTCCTGTTCAGGCAACAGTTCAGGCAATTTTGGAGGTTCCCACTCCAACTGGTACAAAAACTCTCAGAAGATTCTTGGGAATGGTAGGGTAATACTGTAAGTTCTGTAAGAATTTTGCCGACACTGCCCTTTCATTAACTAACCTCCTGAAGAAAGTGAAAAGTTTGTTTGGACAGAGCCTTGTCAGGAAGCATTTAGTAAATTGAAAGCTATCCTGTGTCACCAACCTGTGCTCAAATCACCTGATTTTGAAAAGGCATTTTCCCTAGCTGTAGATGCTAGTGATGAGGCTGCAGGAGCAGTGTTACTACAAAGGGATAATGATGATGATGATGATGAACATCCTGTGGCTTATTTTTCCAAGAAATCTGATGAGCATTAAAGAAATTATTCAACCATAGAAAAGGAATTATTATCTCTAATTTTGGCTCTGCAAAATTTCGATGTGTATGTTGGCACAACTCAGAAACCACTGGTGGTTTACACCGATCATAATCCATTGGTATATTTGAGTAAACTGAAAAATAAAAGTAGAAGATTACTGAATTGGAGTTTAATTTTACAAGAATACAGGTTTCTCCCGCTATCCAAATGTAGAGCATTCCTCTGAAACCATTCGTAAGCCGAAATGGCGTAAAGCAAAGAAGCAATTATCATTAATTTATAATGGGAAAATTTTTTGAGCGTTCCCAGACCCAAAAAATAACCTACCAAATCATACCAAAATAACACATAAAATCTAAAATAACACTAACATATAGTAAAAGCAGGAATGATATGATAAATACATAGCCTATATAAAGTAGAAATAATGTATGTACAGTATAGATTCACTTCTCAGAATCGGGAAGTTTGAGCCAAAATTGATTTGTCGAAAAAAAATCAGCACATACACGCATGTGCACCTCATGCATTGCACATACATGCATGTCACTCATGCTCACGTACAGGCATTCGCACGTCACGCATGCACACACACCTGCCCGCACAAGGCTTCATGGTCATGGTAGTCTTTCTCAGGGTAAACATAAGTTTAAAGCGAGTGTCTTTTTTCGTAAAAGTGAAAATCCTCTTTCGGTTAACGAAAACAGGTACTAATGTAGGTCTTTCGTAAAAGTGAAATGTCGTAAAGAGAACATTCGGAAAGCGGGGGACACCTGTATGATCACTTAATAACTCACCTTAAAGGCAAAGATAATGTAATTGCCGACTGTTTGTCCAGATGTAGAACTTGTAATATAATTCTGATATTTTGTTTACACTCTTGTCATATGTTATATTAGTTGTAGAGTACTGTATCATTAACCATAGAAACCATAGAAACTACAGCACAGAAACAGGCCTTTTGGCCCTTCTTGGCTGTGCTGAACCATTTTCTGCCTAGTCCCACTGACCTGCACACGGACCATATCCCTCCATACACCTCCCATCCGTGTATCTGTCCAATTTATTTTTAAATGTTAAAAAAGAACCCGCATTTACCACCTCGTCGGGCAGCTCATTCCATACTCCCACCACTCTCTGTGTGAAGAAGCCCCCACCTAATGTTCCCTTTAAACTTTTCCCCCCTCACCCTTAACCCATGTCCTTTGGTTTTTTTCTCCCCTTGCTTCAGTGGAAAAAGCCCGCTTGCATTCACTCTATCTATACCCATCATAATTTTATATACCTCTATCAAATCTCCCCTCATCCTTCTACGCTCTAGGGAATAAAGTCCTAACCTGTTCAACCTTTCTCTGTAACTGAGTTTCTCAAGTCCCGGCAACATCCTTGTAAACCTTCTCTGCGCTCTTTCAACCTTATTAATATCCTTCCTGTAATTTGGTGACCAAAACTGAACACAATACTCCAGATTCGGCCACACCAATGCCTTATAAAACCTCATCATAACATTCCAGCTCTTATACTCAATACTTTGATTATGTGACGAGAATACACATAAACTAAGATGTTTGCTGGCCTGGGCTAGCATCAGTGGCATCAGCAGTTGGTCTGCCACCTGTCCTCAGGGGAAGGAGTGATAAGGAACAATGAAGCAGCATCTGGAGATGTGTAATGAAGGGACAGGAGAGAGAGCTGTCTGGAGCGGCTCCCCCTTTGAACCCTGAACTGTTTGAAGTGATGGACAGGCGATACCCTAGCACGGGGATAAAAAGGGACAGGTTCGCCAAGGCAGGACACACACGACAGTCGAGGTAACAAGACCCTGGAAGCGGTGCGCCTCTCACGAGTCGGTAGGAAGCTCTTGGACGGCTGATCGGGGGATCAGCCTCAAACGCACTGGGTGGAAAGGCACGATCAGCGGGAACCCGGTGTGTATCCACCCTCACTTGGGTGCCAGGTTCACTGCAGAGGATCGACCGCATCTGGAGGAGGGGTCACAGTCGGTGACCTCAGGTGACATCACAAAGGACCCGCCCAAAAGCTGCTTGTGAGCAATATCGCCGGTCTGTGAGTGAAAGCCGTTCTGAATGATCAGTCGTTCCCGTTCTCTCTTTCCCTCCCCCCACGTTGTCCATCGCCATGGCAACGATTACTGCGAACTGAACTAAATTGGACTGAACTTTGTGTCACTTTGAAATTGGTCATTTACCCCTAGACAACGATAGAGCTTGATTGATGCTGTTATCTTAATTCTGTGCACATGTGTGTTTATGATTGCTGAACTGTTGCATTTATTATCCTTTCGATTACTGTGTTGCTTGTTTCTTTAATAAAACTTTCTTAGTTCTAGTAATCCAGACTCCAACTGAGTGATCCATTTCTGCTGCTTTGGCAACCCAGTTATGGGGTACGTAACATAAGTGGGGTTCTCGTCCGCGATTTTGAACGCTAAATTTGGGATGGAGTAAATTGATTGGGTTAAAATTCCCGAAAGAAAGAAAAGACAAACAGCAGAAATAGAGGCTGAGGAATTTATAAAGGCGACGACCTTGGAGGCATTAGAGGATGCCAGGAAATTGGAATTGGTAGCTGTGGCCAAACGGTTGAATCTTGCTAAGGGGAAGTCGACAATGAGGAGAGAGGAGATACACAGAGCTATTGTAGAGCACTATGTATCTAAAGGTGTGTTTCCCCAAGGCGAGCTGGGGGTGGTGTCTATTGAAAAACCTGCCGGAGACGCGGTACAGGTGCAGCTTGAAAAACTGAGACTCGAGCACGAGTTCCGGGTACGACAGTTGGAGCGAGAAGAGAAGGAGAGAGAGGTAGAAAGGCAAGAGAGAGAGAGACAGTTGGAGAGAGAAGAGAAAGAGAGAGAGAGACAGTTGGAGAGAGAAGAGAAAGAGAGAGAGAGACAGTTGGAGAGAGAAGAGAAAGAGAGAGAGAGACAGTTGGAGAGAAGAGAAAGAGAGGGACAGACAGTTGGAGAGAGAGGAGAAACAGAGGGAAAGGAAACTCGAATTGGAGAAGTTAAGGTTAAGGGCAGAGCAGGGGCTCGTGCCGAACCAAGGTGGAGGGTTCCGGGCGACCCAGGAGGTTAGGCTGGTTCCCCCATTTGACGATACGACGTGGATCGGTACTTTCTCCACTTCGAAAAAGTGGCTATAAGTCAGGACTGGCCGAGGGATAAGTGGGTTGTTTTATTTCAGAGTGTACTGAAAGGGAAAGCCCAAGAAGCTTACTCCGCTTTGTCCGCGGAAGATGCCCAGAGGTGGTGAAAGAGGCCATCCTCAGGATTTATGAGTTGGTCCCGGAGGCATACCGGCAGAGGTTCCGGAATGTGAGGAAGCAGTGGGACCGCACGTATTTGGAGTTTGCCCGTGAGATGCAGACGTATTGTGAGCGTTGGTGCGCCTCGAAGGGGCTAGAGGGGGATTTTGACAGACTGCTACAGCTGATCCTGATTGAGCAGTTTAAAGGTTGTGTCCCTGAGGGTATGAGACCCTACCTCGATGAGAAAGAGGCAGCCACGTTAGCCACAACTGCTAAGTTAGCGGATGAGTATGCGTTGACGCATAAAATGAAGTTTGCCCCAAGTAAAGGCTACCAGAAGGGTAGTCAGGACGGCGGGGAGAGTCCGCCGGAAAAGTCAGAAAGTCAGCCGGGGACTAGTGAGTAGGATAAGGTAGACCGGGAGCAGTCTGGCAGGAAGTCCCCTGGGGTCGTCTGTTATAATTGTGGGAAAGCCGGACACTTTGCGTCCAGGTGCTTTGCCCCAAAGAAGGAGACGGGAAAAGGAAAAACGGCAATTTTGAATGACTGTATCGAGCTGTTAAGCGAACCGCTAGGGAAGGACAGGTCTGCCAAAGTTCAGGAAGGGCGCGAGAGGTTTATCTCGGCCGGATTGGTGTCAGTGAAGGAGGGGTTAAAACCAGTTCCAGTGCAGATCTGGAGAGACACGGGAGCGTGTCAGTCACTAATACTGAAGAGTGTATTAGAGTTTAGCTCAGAGACCCAGACTGGGGAGGTAGAGGTCAAAGGTGTTGGGGAAGGGACAGAGTCAGTCCCTTTGCACCAGATACACTTACAAAGCAACCTGGTCTCTGGACTAGTCACGATCGGGGTGAGGTCCGAATTACCAATGAAGGGCGTGGGAGTCTTGCTCGGTAATGATGTCGCTGGGGGAATCGTGTTCCCAGTCATGAGATTGACAGGTCAGCCTGCCACCATTGAGGCCCCGCCCATGGACTCACAGGTTCATCATGGGGCTGCGGTGGTGAATTTAGCTGAGACGTTTCTGCCAACCTTGTACGGGATGGGGGTAGAAAATGAAAAGAAGGAGTGTAGTGAGACAAGAGGTAGTGAGGGAGCTGGGACAGACATAGCAGTAGCCAGGAAAGAATTTGTGCAGACGCAGGAGCGAGACGAGGGGCTGATGGTTTTGGCAGAGACAGCTCTCTCTGACACCGCCTTAACAAGGGAACTAGTAGGCTATTGTGCGGAGGAGGAAGTGCTAAGGAAGGAAGGGAAATCAAGTACAGTACCCGCAGATGAGGAATGGGGGGTGGTGCAAAAGAGTTATGAGGATGAGATTTTTAACCTGGCCCACAAGGTACCCCCTGGTGGACATTTTGCGGTGCTGGAGGAAACAATTGGTGGAATCATGAAAGAGGTTTACCGGCTGCCCAGGGGGAGGGATGTTATTGATCATGACCGACGTGAACTGAGACGGTCACAGGCTTTTGATATGCTAACAAACCTAGTCGGTGTTAGCGTGGAAATCAATGAAGCTAGGGGTCCCCTGATAAGAGAAAAAAACCATTTTGAAAAGATTAGTATGGGATCGACCAGATGGGAGAAGGCTATTGTTTTGGCCAGGTCTGCTGATAAGGTCTCTCCCTTAATCCCCGAACAAAGCGACTCTTTAGGAGAAGTAATTAAACGACTCGCACCCGTGTGTTTGATTGTCCCGAGGCGATGCAAAGAACTGGGACGTTGGGTGATGTCTGTTACAATAGGCCAGCCTAGTAAACAACATCCATATATAATGAGTAATTCAGTGACTAAAGGGCTGATGAACACAGAGGTGTGTATTGGCAATTTAATACGGCTGTCTGAAGCTAGCTTGATAGTGAACCTTGGAAAAAATGAGTTCGGCCACGCGAAGGTCACTTACCTGGGAATTGTGGTGACACAGGGGCAGCTGGCAGCGATGCAAGCTACAGTGCAGGCTATCGCTGACCTCCCAACCCCGACAGACGAGGGCCCTCAGAAGGCTCTTGGAGATGGTGGGGTACTGTAGGAAGTTTTGCAATAACTCTGTGGTCACTACCCCTCCCCCTCCTACTAAGCCCTTGCGAGAGAAAACTGAGTCGGAATGGGACGACCCTTGTTATTGTGGTCTGGGACAAAACCAAATGAGAGGTTACATTGATCGCAATTCATCAGTGTTTTTGGCCACTATGAAGTTTGCTGAGTTGGAGCCTGATCTAAGGGATTTTTAATAACACATATAAAAGGAACAGAACATGTGATGACTGTCTGTCAAGGTGTTGACAACTTCAAACTCGCTGTGTTAGCCAAATAGCTGATAAAGATGTATATTTGTGTGTGTATCAAATAATGTATTCATGTTTGTAATTTTTACCTCCCGGTAAAAATCCTTAAAAGGGGGAAGTGTGACGAGAATACACATAAATTAAGATGTTTGCTGGCCTGGGCTAGCACCAGTGGCATCAGCAGTTGGTCTGCCACCTGTCCTCAGGGGAGGGAGAGATAAGGAACAACGAAGCAGCATCTGGAGATGTATAATGAAGGGACAGGAGAGAGAGCTGTCTAGAGCGGCTCCCCCTTTGAACCCTGAACTGTTTGAAGTGATGGACAGGCGATCTGGAGGTGTGTAATGAAGGGACGGGAGAGAGAGCTGTCTGCAGCAGCTCCCCCTTTGAACCCTGAACTATTTGAAGTGATGGACAGGCGATACCCCAGGAGGGGGATAAAAAGGGACAGGTTCGCTAAGGCAGGACACACACGACAGTCGAGGTAACAAGACCCTGGAAGCAGTGCGCCTCTCACAAGTCGGTAGGAAGCTCTTGGACAGCTGATCGGGGGATCAGCCTCAAACGCACAGGGTGGAAAGGTACGATCAGCGGGAACCCGGTGTGTATCCACCCTCGCTTGGGTGCCAGGTTCACTGCAGAGGATCGACCGCATCTGGAGGAGGGGTCACAGTTGGTGACCTCAGGTGACATCACAAAGGACCTGCCCAAAAGCTGCTTGTGAGCAATATCGCCGGTCTGTGAGTGGAAGCAGTTCTGAATGATCAGTCGTTCCCGTTCTCTCTCTCTCCCTCCCCCCACGTTGTCCATCGCCATGGCAACGATTACTGCAAACTGAACTGAATTGGACTGAACTTTGTGTCACTTTGAAATTGGTCATTTACCCCTAGACAACGATAGAGCTTGATTGATGCTGTTATCTTAATTCTGTGCACATGTGTGTTTATGATTGCTGAACTGTTGCATTTATTATCCTTTCGATTACTGTGTTGCTTGTTTCTTTAATAAAACTTTCTTAGTTCTAGTAATCCAGACTCCAACTGAGTGATCCATTTCTGCTGGTTTGGCAACCCAGTTACGGGGTACGTAACAATTAATAAAGGCCAATATACCAAAAGCTCTCTTTACGACCCTATCTACCTGTGACGCCACTTTTAGGGAATCTTGTATCTGTATTCCCAGATCCCTCTGTTCCACTGCACTCCTCAGTGCCTTACCATTAACCCTGTATGTTCTACCTTGGTTTGTCCTTCCAACATGCAATACCTCACACTTGTCTGTATTAAACTCCATCTGCCATTTTTCAGCCCATTTTTCCAGCTGGTCCAAGTCCCTCTGCAGGCTCTGAAAACCTTCCTCACTGTCTACTACACCTCCAATCTTTGTATCATCAGCAAATTTGCGATCCAATTTACCACATTATCATCCAGATCATTGATATAGATGACAAATAACAATGGACCCAGCACTGATCCCTGTGGCACACCACTAGTCACAGGCCTCCACTCGGAGAAGCAATTCTCTACTACCACTCTTTGGCTTCTTCCATTGAGCCAATGTCTAATCCAATTTACCACCTCTCCATGTATACCTAGTGACTGAATTTTCCTAACTAACCTCCCATGTGGGACCTTGTCAAAGGCCTTACTGAAGTCCATGTAGACAATATCCACTGCCTTCCCTTCATCCACTTTCCTGGTAACCTCCTCGAAAAACTCCAACAGATTGGTCAAACATGACCTACCACGCACAAAGCCATGTTGACTCTCCCTAATAAGACCCTGTCTATCCAAATGCTCATAGATTCTGTCTCTTAGTACTCCCTCCAATAATTTACCCACTACCAACGTTAAATTTAATGGCCTATAATTTCCCGGATTACTTTCTGATCCTTTTTTAAACAACAGAACAACATGAGCCACTGTCCAATCCTCCAGAACCTCACCTTTAGACAGCGACATTTTAAATATTTCTGCCAGGGCCCCTGCAATTTCAGCACTAGTCTCCCTCAAGGTCCGAGGGAACACCCTGTCAGGTCCCGGGTATTTATCCACTTTAATTTTCCTCAAGACAGCAAGGACCTCCTCCTTTTCGATCTGTACAGTTTCCATGATCTCACTACTTGTTTCCCTTAATTCCATAGACTTCATGCCAGTTTCCTTAGTAAATACAGTCGCAAAAAACCTATTTAAGATCTCCCCCATTTCCTTTGGTTCCGCACATAGCCCACCACTCTGATCTTCAAGAGGCCCAATTTTATCCCTTACAGTCCTTTTGCTCTTAATATACCTGTAAAAGCTCTTTGGGTTATCCTTCACTTTAACTGCCAAGGCAACCTCATGTCTTCTTTTAGCCCTCCTGATTTCTTTCTTAAGTATTTTCTTGCACTTATACTCCTCAAGCACCTTATTTACTCCCTGCTTCCTATACATGTCATACAACTCCCTCTTCTTCTTTATCAGAGTTGCAATATCCCTTGAGATATTGTATGTGTACTGTGCAATTTTGTAAATTTAGATCAAAATTTTCTTTTCTTGGAAGGAGGTGTTACCTGTCCCGTGAGTATCTCTTGAAATGATGTAATTGTCTTATGTTATTGGAATGATGTAATGGTCTCGTGCCATTGGAATGATGTAATTGTCTTGTGATAGTGGGGTAATGTGATGTCACGTGATGGCATGTTCTAACTGGTATATAAGGGGAGACAGCAGTTATTGCGTAGTTCGTTTTGGTGGGAACTCACCGTTGGTAGTTACGCCATCGGAGAAGAAGTGAGAGTGAAGAATCCGAACGAACCCCAGAGGAATTGGGGTTAACCAGCGGCATTCGGCGTATTACAGGTGTGACTGACACTTGGAACCATCCATACATGGCACGCACGTTTTGTTAACTCTTACACAGCTTGGGTATTGTGTGATGACTGCTTCCAGCAGAAAGGTCAGTTACTTTGAGAACTCTTATTCTGCGTCACACCTTCGGAAAAGGTATTTCTCAGCTGGAACCGGCGTCAGCAGTTTCGACTTTTCTTCATCACAAGGTTCGGGAAGTCTCTCCTCTCAGTTATTTCATAAATCATATAGACTTATTAAACTACCACCTTAAGACTGTGCTTAAATGAGATCTGTTGAGATTATTTTACCAATTAAGTTCTGGTGTACTGGAAAACCAGATAAAATGTTTGTTTTATCATTAAATTGCATCCCTTCTAATGCCTGCTCTTCATATTGTTCACTGACTGGTATTGTGTTCTTTAGATGCTTATTTTCTTTGCCCTAAGCAGCAGTGGAACTGTGAATTGATTCAAGGAGAATTATCGATTAAATGTGCTTATTATCTAGCACAACATGGCAATCAAGTCTATACCTGTTACCAAGCAATCCCATCAGTCCCATCTCCTTATTTCCTTGCTACTTTATTTTCTCTTATTTGCTTATTAACTAACACATTGATTTTTTTCCCCACTTTCTTTCACTAAGGAGTAATTTACAGTAGGCAATTAATCTACCGGCACATCTTTGGATTGTGCGAAGATCTGGAGCACGTACTGGAAATTTACAAACTCCACGCAGACATTGTATCTAGATCCCTGGTGCAGTAACAATGCTGCCCTCACTGTTACTGTATTTGCCCATGGTAAATCATGGTAAATTGTTTTGATGGGCAGATCAAATCTATAGTGTATGGTTTTAACCTATTATTTGTGTTTGTGATGTGAAGTATTTTGAAAAGTATTAATGATCTATTTTTCTTTCAGAGTGTCTGTTGCTGGCATGTGTATGATTGGGAAGTTCAACTGAATTTGGCGTTGGTCCGCAGTCGTCATTTTGAGACTATTTGCAATATCTGATGCCATTTTGGAACAGAGGACATCATGAAGTTAAAGCAGCGTGTTGTTTTACTAGCTATCCTTCTAGTTATTTTTATTTTCACTAAAGTGTTCCTGATTGACAATTCAGACTCATCTGCAACTAATCGAGAGGATCAACATTCTTTCCAGCGTATGATGGATAATCTTAAAATTGAACTGAATCCCAATCTGGAGCACACTCTACAGTCACCATGGGAAATTGCAGCGCAGTGGGTTGTTCCCAGGGAGGTGTATCCCGAAGAAACTCCAGAGCTTGGAGCCATTTTACATGCTATGGCCACCAAAAAGATAATCAAGGCTGATGTGGGCTACAAAGGAACCCAGCTGAAAGCTCTGCTTGTTCTTGAAGGTGGTCAGAAGGTTGTGTTCAAACCTAAAAGGTATTTATTTCTATACACACACCTTAATGATATTAAACTGTAGGACTTCCTCCCTCTCTTTTTCTGTCTTTTTACCCAAAATGTTGCATCCCCTGAAATATTTCTATGCAAGCATAAAAATGTCTTGATGTTGCTGCTTACGCAATATTGTAACAAGTTCCTGTACCTTTTGGTATACCCTATGAAAAGGCACTAATGTCTGCAGAGCCATCATTAGTAAAATGATGAAATTAACACCTTACATGCTGTAATAACTTAGTAATTGTATGAACAGATTTGAAGTCCAGTTCATTCCAGATTTGAAAATGTATGAAACTCATTAAAGTCTAGTTGTGAGTGATCTTGTGCCCCACTGCTCCCAACCTCTCATTTCTACTCATTCTCCAAATGGATTTTTTTAATCAGTAAGTATTGTTGCGATGAGAAAATTGGTTTTTAAAAAAACAGACATGATAATTCTTGTGTTGCTATGATACACCAAAATCTATTTCTTTCAATAATTAGTATCAAAGGTGGAAAATTGTATCTGTATCTCTGTGATAAGAGGATTTTGAGGAATACTGGTTGAGAAAAATATTCATCTGAATTTTTTTTAATCTTACAGGTTGGTAATATTTGAACATTTCCATTTTTGCTTTGGCCTATTTATTTTTTGCTGGGGTTGGTTATGGAATATCAAAAATTAAGTAAACTTAATGCATCCTGCATTTTGTTCTAGCAAAAAACACTGTTGGAGAAACTCAATGTCAACTGCTCAATTCCCTCCGCAAATAGTGCCTGATGCACAGAATTCCTCAATAGTGTTTTGTTTTTGCTCAGGTTCTGGCATCAGTAGTCTTGTGCCTCCATCTTTTATTTTGGTGTAGTGGACTAGAGGTTATTTGAGACATTAATAAGTCTTGCCTTTTTGTAATGTATAATTTTGCCTCAAAGTGCTAATATTTGAACATTTGCTCTGATTGACCCTGCTCTCAGTCCATATATTTTGAACAGCTTAGTGCCCAATGTAAACTGCGTAGAAGAGCATTTATATTTAAATATTCACGGTCGCAGAAGTTACCAACTGCTGTTGATGCTGGGACTCATATTTGGAGTACTTCAAATTCTTGGATCATGGTGATCAATGTTGTCCAAGGTTGGACAAAAACATTTAGAGTGCAGAAAGAGATAATTTAGTCCATCATATTCACATGGCCAAAAGTGAATGATACAAGTTACCTTCAATTCCCAGCTCTTGTTTTAAAAGTTATGGTGTTTTAAGTTCTCTTTCAGATGTGCATTAACTGAAACCTATGTACTCACTCATTTTTCCTGAGTTTTAGGATAGTTTGTCAGACTTGTGTATCTCAGAAACAGGCCCTCTGACCTGACTTCTTTACCCATCTGTACCAATCCTGTTTGATTGCATTTGGACCATATCCTCCTCTGCGTTGTTTACTTAAATTTTTGCCTGCATGGCTTGAGGTAACTTTATTTGATTCCACCACCTCCTCTAGCGACCTGTTTCGGGTATGAGTCATTCTTTGTGCAGGAAAAAAAGCTTAACTCTCATAACCTCTTTATTCCTCTTAACTTTCATAAACCTTTACCCTCTTACTGTGGGGAAATATTTTGACAATTTACCCATGTAAGATGCTGGAGGAACTAAGCAGGTCAGGCAGCATCTATGGAGAGGAATGAACAGTCAATGTTTTAGCTGATACCCTTCATTGAAAGGAAGGGAGAAGAAGTCCTTCCTTGCAACACACTCTTTTAAATCCCTTTCTGTCACATCTGAAACTTTTTGCCCCAGAATATGGAGCCGCCCTTCCCTCACTTACATTTCTGAGATTGCAGCAATTTCATAATTCCATGTGCTGAACCATGCTCTCAGCTCATCTTTCTTATCTGTGGGACTCCTGGGATTAAAATAGATGTTGTTAAGCCTCCCACCCTCCATGCAACTCCTCGTCTAGACTTGTCTGCATATCAGTCAGGCTGTATGACTCTGAACAGGACAGAGGAACTTCAATGCAAAGATGCTTTTGGACAAAACAGATTTGGTCTAGAAATGTGGGAGAGCATTTATTTCATAAATAGAAATATCAATTGAGACTTAACAGTTCAGAAGCAAGGATGTACTATTGAAATAAAAGAAACATAAATGCTTAGCAGTCCAGACAGTATCTGTTTAGCCAACAGACCATGACAATTCATCAGAATGTTTTATTGAATCCTTAGTTGTGGCTGAATCAGCATTTCAGTGAAGAACTGTGTCCAAATCTGATTAAGATGAATGTGTTGTACCTCAAAAGCAATGACTTGTATGACCTGGCAGTGAAGCCTAGAACATGGAAGGCCGACAGGGAAATGACCCTCAGTATGTTGCAACAGAAAGAAGGGGCATAGTGACCACATTGAATAGAAGTGACAGTGATCATTACTAAATGATCACTAAATGATTACCAAATCAAAACTAAGCTAATTACCCCTAATTAGTGTAATTTGTCTGTCTGTACCTGGTCCATATTCCTCCATTGTCTGCACCTTAATGTGTCTTGAGAGCTTTTTAAAATCCCCTATCATATCTGCCTCTACCACTCCCCCTGGTAGCACATTCCAGGCACTCAGCACTCCAGAGAAAAAAATTCTAGTTTGTTCAACCTCTCCTTATAACACAAACCACCCCCCACCTAATCCAGGCAGCAATATTTTAAACCTGTACAGCAGCTTCTCCAAAGCCTCCACATCCTTGCTATAATGGGGTGACTAGAAATGAATTCAATACTCTAGATGTGACCTAACCAGATTTTTATAAAGCTGAAACTTATTGATTCTTGAACTCAGTAGCTGAACCAATGAAAGCCAGCATACCATATACCATATCAGCCACTTCTGGCTAGCATAAAGGCTAGCATACCATATACCATATCAGCCACTTCTGGCTAGCATAAAGGCCAGCATACCATATACCATATCAGCCACTTCTGGAGAACCGTCACTTGGAATTTAAGATCCCTCTGTATGTCGATGCCATTAAGTGTCCTACCATTAACTGTGTTCTTTCCCTTCACATTTGATCTCCCAAAGTACATACACCTCACACATTCCTAATTTAAGGTCTACCTGCCTTTTCCCCTCCCCCCCACCCTACCATATCCATAACTAAACTAAATCCTATTCTGTCTTTGGCAATCTTTAACTTACGAAGTATGCTTAGGAGAACTTTCTTGATCAATGTGTTTTGGCTCAATGAAGATGAAGGCATTGATAGTTGTATTTACATTGATAGTTATGGTTGTAGAAAATGGGCTCAGTAGACCACGTGTATATATAGGAAAACGTGTGGAGAACAGTATCAACACTCCTAAGGGTTAGATTATAATGGGGGTAAAAAAGTGGCGATCTATTTGTAGTAAAACAATTTAACTGGAGGGGAGCTAACTTCAAAGAGATGAAAAGGGTAAAATGAAATCAAAATTGACAAAGTACAAACGTACAAAGTACATTTATTATCAAAGAAAATTCTATGAAGAGCTTGAACAGGCAAAGAATGGATGCAAATCTCAAGATATTGTTATTGGCATGGGAGATCTAAATGCTAAAGTAGGACAAGGTGCGGATGGAAATACCATAGGAAAATTTGGACTAGGGGAAAGAAATGAAAGAGGTGAGAAATGGGTAGAATGGTGCAAGGTGAATAATCAGGTCATTATGAATACCTACTTTAAAAACCATCCAAGGCGCTTGTGGATCTGGAAAAGTCCAGGTGATAGCACCAGAAATCAAGTTGACTTTATTACTATAAACCAAAGATTTAGAAACTCAGTGACTCAATGCAAAACATATCCAGGTACAGAATAGTGACCTTAACCCAGTGACCCAGTAATATGTCATGTAAAAGTAAAACTTAAAAAACTTAAGAAGTAAAAACCTGAATAATCCCTCGCAATTAATTAAAGAAGAAAACTTAAGACAAAAATTTACAATTGAAGTAAGGAATAGATTTCAAAGTCTAGAAATAGAATCTGTTGAAGATGATAGGAATCATGTAGAAATGAAGTTTAACTCTCTGAAGGATGCCTTGGTAGAATCAGCAAAGTCAGTGATTACTAAAAAAGAAAAAAGTGCAAAGAATAAATGTATGACAAATGAAATCAAAAATCTAATGGGAGAAAGGAGACTGAAGAAAGCAATTCCTGTGGAATATAAGTTTTTAGATAAAAAAGTTAAAAGCTTATGTCAAAAAGCCAAAGAAGAATGGTTGAACCAGGAATGTGAGCAACTAGAAAGAATCCTTATTTCTGATCCAAAAAGAGTACATCAACAAATCAAGAATATCACTGGCAAAAAGCTCCTCTGTTCTTCAGGTGGATGTTTGAAAGCAAAGGACGGTACCATTATCATGGAAAAAGATGAGATTATGAACAGATGGATGAAGTATATTCAGGAATTGTTTGAAGGCGATCGAGTGAAAAACCAGAAATTAAGAAGAACATTGAAGGTCCAAGTATTTTAAAATCTGGTCCGTAATGCAATAAGTAAGATGAAGAAGAAAGGAAAGGCAACGGATTCTGATGAATTAGTAATAGAACAAATTATCGCCATTGAAGATTATGGAATTGAAAAACTTACTGATTTAATCAATGACATTTATGAGACTGGAATAATACCAGAAGGCATGAAAAAAATCAGTATTTATCACTCTTCCTAAGAAATCTGGATCAATAGAATGTGATTACATAGGACCATAAGTTTAATGAGTCATATCACTAAGATAACTTCTAAGAATTGTGATGACAAGAGCTAAAAGTAAGATACAAGCTGAAATAGGTAAAGAACAATGTGGTTTTGTGAAAGACAAAGGTACAAGAAACGCGATATTGATGTTAA
This sequence comes from Mobula birostris, assembly GCF_030028105.1. Taxonomy (NCBI): domain Eukaryota; kingdom Metazoa; phylum Chordata; class Chondrichthyes; order Myliobatiformes; family Myliobatidae; genus Mobula; species Mobula birostris. The sequence goes on from NC_092381.1 coordinate 95,373,877, forward strand.
GGATACTATCAGAACGAGCTATTCAAGTGCAAAAAGATTTGTTTGTTTTATCGACTACACAAAAGCATTTGATAGAGTGAAGCACAATAAGTTATTTGAAATATTACAGGAAACTCTAGATCTAGATTCGAAAGATCTGTGCCTAATCAGAAATCTGTACTGGGAACAAACTGCCACTGTAAGAATAGATGGAGAAGTGAGTCAGTTTACGAAAATCAAGAGAGGTGTTAGACAAAGGTGTGTTTTCTCCCCTGATTTGTTTAATGTGTACAGTGAAAAAATATTACAAAAAATAAGAAACGTCTTGGGAATGAAAGTTGGCAGTGAAAACATTAATAATTTCAGATATGCGGATGACATTGTGTTAATTGCAAGTACGGAGGAAGAACTACAAAACTTAATTGATATAATTGTTGAAGAAAGTGCAAAAATGGGTCTATCTATCAGTCGCAAAAAGACAGAATGTATGGTGATATCCAAAAAGGAGAATCCAATCTGCAGGCTGAAAATAAACGGGGAAGACATAAAACAAGTACAGAACTTTTGCTACTTTGGAAGCTGGGTGACATCAGATGGCAGGTGTGACATGGATATCAAAAGAAGAAAAGGGATGGCAAAAGACACCTTTACAAGAATGAAGAGTATAATGACCAACCCTAGACTAGGCATGACAACCCACCTCAGAGTACTGAAATGTTTCGTTTATCCAGTTATGTTATATGGATCAGAATGTTGGACAACATCTAGTAACATGAGGAAACAAATTGAAGCAGCAGAGATGTGGTTTTTGAGGAGGATGCAAAGAATGTCATGGACGAAATGAATATCTAACGAGAATGTCATGAACAGAGCAAGCACAAAAAGAGAAATAATATACAAGATCATGAAAAGGCAATGTGACTTCATTGGACATGTGATTAGGAAAGAGTAGTTAGAATGCACGGTAATTATGGGGAAGATTGAACGGAAGAAAGCAAGAGGAAGGCAAAGACAAATGATGATAGAGACAGCAGCCAGAGAACTGGAAATGAATACCAGTGAATTGATCCACTTAACCCAAAACAGGAATGTGTGGGCCATGGCAGTCAAAGCTCAATCTGGGCATGGCACCTGATGATGATGATGTATAAATTATACAATCTTGAGATTCGTCTCCATACAGGCAGCCACAAAACAAGAAACCTGAAAGAACCCATTTGAAAAGAATGACTTAACACATGCAGAGAGAGAAAAAAACACAAATCATGCAAACAAAATAAAAGCAAGCAACAGCATTCAGATCTGAAGTGAATCCATAAACACAAAACCCAGAGCAGGCTCACAGCCTCAGCCTTAATTCATCACACAGCAGGGCAAATCATTGCGAAGCTTGTTGACACAAAGCCTGGAGTAGACCACAGCCTCAGCTTCAGTGCCGTGGAGGGCGGAATAGTGAGTAGAACTGGCTTGACCCTTGCCTCCGGTTCGAGACACCCAGCCTTTTTAATCCATACCGCCCAGCGTTTTAAATTGTCCAAGCACCAGAATGTCCCTTGAACTAAGACCCAGGCCCTTTTGCTTCAATATGCTCTGGGTCTGGACCTGCCACCAAGTTCTGGCCATACTTGATTTTTACAAATCCATCCATTTCTCCTCGAACATGCCTTGACCCTGTTCCGACTCTGTCTTGTACCCACACACCTTGGCCCTTGGATCAGCCTGGCCTTCGCTTGTCTTTTCATTGTTTGCGGTGATTGTTTACCACAATTTTCCACAGAAAAGGTATTATTAATAAAGTACTTAGGTGTATTTCTTGGTTTATGAACCATCGTTAGAGCCATCTTAAACTGGAGGTCAGGTGAAACTGCAATGAAAAATTGGAGGTACTTAAAGAGATGCTAACGGGAGAAGATGGCGGCGTGACGACAGCGCACGCGGCCTCTCCGGTGATGAATATCTGTTATCTGTCAAGTAGGGGACCGTGCACAATTCCTGATTTGATGGACAAAGACGGGAGAGCATGGCGGAACATCTGGAAAACTTCTGAAATGTCTGCTTTGCTACCGCTGCTACTGTGTAGTAACCGGAATCTCTGGAGCTGTAGGCCTCGAAATCCTCGGCTTTGTGTGTTGATGGGGAGAGGTCGATGGTGCTCGGGAGGCTGTATCAGAGAGGCTGCTCGGAAGCTCAGAGTTTTCGGACGGATGGACTCAGGGTCAGCTGTGGTCGGCTGCTTCCAAGGTATCAGCAAGTTGACGGTGCCTGGAGGTTTATGGCAGGGAGTTTCTCCCTTTTGCCACCGCTATGGGGACTCGGGAGTCGATCGACTTGGGGACTTTGAGGCTATTTTTTTACTGTGCCTATGGACTGTTCTTCATCAAATTATGGTATTGCTTTGCACTGCTGTAACCATCTGATATAATAGTGTTAGTCTTTGGTCTGTCTTGTTTTCTGTGCTATCATGCCAGAGAAACACTGTATCATTTCTTAATGTATGTATGCATTTCTAAATGACAATAAAAGAGGACTGAGTGTTCTCATAATCTAGAAAGTACTGTTTGGGCACATTCCCATGGGAATGAAAAGACAGGGAACAAAGTCAGTTGTCCACAGGTGAGCCAGAGGATTGGGGAAATGAAAACTTGTTCAAAAGGAGGCAGAAAGACAAGCCATGTCAGTTTAATATTGGTTGTGGAAAGCATTGATAGGATGGGGGAAAAAAAGAGGAAATGCAAGATTCATGTCATGAACAGAGGGAATGTTGTTGTCTGATACATATACCAGATGAATAATTCATAGAATTGGTAGGCTGGATTTGGTAAACTGGGAGTAGCCTTCCAATCAAGATAGCACCAGTGTACAACACTCCCTGGGTTGGCATCTTCCAGGTAGCCCGCAAAAACGTCTATTTTATTTCTTTTATGTCTGTTTTTCATCTTAAATGTGTTTCTGAGACTGTTAGTGACTGCAATTTACAGTTTGGAGATCGATTGAGTGAGCCAGCATTTTGCTGTCTTGGAGAAAATTCCAGGAAGCAAACGCGTAGTCGATTGGCCTCGATGCGAAGAAACTGAGAGACACGATGTTTGACTCCATTTTGCTGATTAAAGCTTCAAGGAAGGTTGAGACTGGAAAGCGAGTGAGAGTTCAACGTCAACAGCCTGCCTTGTCTGTGAGCGGCCTTTTGCTGTGTGGTTGGCTGTGGCAGACGAGTAGGCCTCTGCCTCATGTGGTGTCCCTTTCTTTGGATGAATGTCGGTGATGTCGGAGGATGTTTTGTGGTTCTGTGTTTATGGACTGGACTGTTGCGCTTATGGACTGTGGACTTTTTCAGACATGTTTTTATATTCTGTGCTTTTTCACCCGTTCCTTTCTGTATTGTGTGAGGGGAGGGGGTTTGGGGGGGTCAATGTTTTTGTTTTGTGTAGGGGGGGGAAGGGAGTTTGGGGATTGATGATCAGGATGCCATCATTTTTTGTACGGGGATTGGGTTTGATGTTTCTCTCTGAACAACTTTCATGTTCTTTCTTTGCTTCATGTCTATCTGGAAAAGACATATACAGATATATACTTTGATAATAAATGAATCTTTGACCCTTTGAAATGGAAAAGAAAATAAGATGAGCAATTAGAGAAGAGAATGGCAAATGATAAGGGGGAGAAAGAACTAAAATCTTCCTTAGACAGGAAAATTGTATCCAATGAGGAAAGCAGGGCTGATGTAGGACCAATAGGGTGGTCAAAGCAAAGAGGTGGAAAGCAGAGCTATAATATTTATTAAGTACTTTGTCTCAGTCTTCAGAAGAGGATGCTGCCAATATCTTTATTGAAGCAAGCTGTGGAGAAAGTGAACAAAGTAGAAAACTTTGAGAAGAAGCTATTACGAAACTGGCAATGCTTAAAATAAGTAATTTACTTGATCCAGATGGGATGTATATTTGATTGCTGAGGGAGTTTGCAGAATGACTTGTTACGATCTTTCAACCTTTCCAAGATACAGGTCAGGTGTCAAACTGAAGAATGGCAAATATGACACACTCAAGAAGTGATGTCAGGGCGTGCCTGGCAAATATAACCTCATCATTAATCATGGTGGGAAGTTATTAGAAATAATAATCAGGGAAATATTAATTAAAATTTGAAAAACTTGTAGTTAAATAAGGAGAGCGAGCACAGGTTTGATTGGATTTTTTAAGGTCACTGAGAATGTTCATGAAGGGAATGGTGCAGATATCACTTGTGTAGATTGCTAGAAGGTATTTGACAAAGTCCCAGATAAAACACTGCTTAGCAAATATGAGTCCCATAGCATAAAGAGGTATAAACAGCTTGGTTAAGAATAGAATACCTTTGGCCGAATGCAAAGAGCCATGGTAGATGGAAATGTCCAAATAGAGAATGTAAAGCTACAGTTCAAGAAAAGGAGTAATAAAAAACTGTAGATAAGTTAGCCTGACATAATTGTTGCATAAGCTCTGCAACTGGCCATCAGGGGTTATAGTGCACTTAGAAAGTCAGATATTAGATTTAATCATATATGATGAACAGATGAAGTTTGTCAACACTAATCGAGTTTTTGAAGTTTTAAAAGAACTAGTGGATATAATATATTTGAATTTTCAAAAACCATTTGATAAGGTGCCACAAATATTATTATGGAAAATAAAGCTCTGAGAAGGTCCCTTAAGAATGTGCATTTAAATAGACCAAAGATCATATCATACAAGATCTCCAATGATTCACTATCCTTGTTCCTCTGGCTCACTGAAACCCTTTAAAAAAAACACTTCCTTTAAAAAACTTGCTGGATTCACTGAAAAGTTTTTGTAATATTGTGTAACATTTCAAAACAAAAACAAAGAATTTGGAAGTGTGTTTGGGGTATTAATTAGGAAAATATCCAATAATTAAGAAAATGTGTCACTCAGGCACTACCGAAGTTTCAGAATACCAGACTATTGGGGATTACTGGTTCTGAGCAGGATACAGTGAAACTCCATTTAAACCAGTACTGTGTTTTTTCTGTTTTTTTTTTAATTAATACTCCAACACACTAGCGAGTTTCAAGAGAGCATGTGAAATAGAAAAAGGGATAGTTTCATGGGAGTACAAGAATCAGGACACATATGTGTTTAAAAGGAGCATGGGAACCAGTGGCTCTTGGTGATGTTTCTAGTAGTGGAAGAGTCTAGGACCAGAGGGCATTGATCAGAATAAAAGAACATCCCTTTAGAATAGAGATGGAGGGGAATTTCTTTAGCTAAATGGTGGTAAATATGTGGAATTTATTGCCACAGATGACTGTGGAGGCCAAGGCATTGGGTATATTTAAAGCGACAGTTGATAGCTTCTTGATTAGTAAGAGTCTAAAGTTATAGGGGGAAGACAGGAGAATAGGCTGAGAAGGAGAAATAAATCAACAATAGGGTCTGCAAGTGAGGAATGTCAGAACACTCTTGATGAGCTGAATGCCTTAATTCAGCTCCTATGTCTTATGGTCTTAAGAAAATGGAAATTAAGAATCTGGTGTCAGTGGGGAAAATGGAACAGGAATACTTGTGTCACTGGGAGAATGGGAACCAGAGCCTTGATGTTTTAAAGAAAATGGAGAAATCATCATTCAGTGAGCCATCGAAATTTCCTAACAGTTGGATAGTGAATTACACATCAAAGTTGCTGGTGAACGCAGCAGGCCAGGCAGCATCTGTAGGAAGAGGTGCAGTGGACGTTTCAGGCCGAGACCCTTCATCAGGACTAACTGAAGGAAGAGTGAGTAAGGGATTTGAAAGTTGGAGGGGGAGGGGGAGATCCAAAATGATAGGAGAAGACAGGAGGGGGAGGGATGGAGCCAAGAGCTGGACAGGTGATTGGCAAAAGGGGATACGAGAGGATCATGGGACAGGAGGTCCGGGAAGAAAGACAAGGGGGGGGGGACCCAGAGGATGGGCAAGAGGTATATTCAGAGGGACAGAGGGAGAAAAAGGAGAGTGAGAGAAAGAATGTGTGCATAAAAATAAGTAACAGATGGGGTACGAGGGGGAGGTGGGGCCTAGCGGAAGTTAGATAAGTCGATGTTCATGCCATCAGGTTGGAGGCTACCCAGACGGAATATAAGGTGTTGTTCCTCCAACCTGAGTGTGGCTTCATCTTTACAGTAGAGGAGGCCGTGGATAGACATGTCAGAATGGGAATGGGATGTGGAATTAAAATGTGTGGCCACTGGGAGATCCTCCTTTCTCTGGCGGACAGAGCGTAGATGTTCAGCAAAGCGGTCTCCCAGTCTGCGTCGGGTCTCGCCAATATATAAAAGGCCACATCGGGAGCACCGGGCGCAGTATATCACCCCAGTCGACTCACGGGTGAAGTGTTGCCTCACCTGGAAGAACCATCTGGGGCCCTGAAAGGTGGTAAGGGAGGAAGTGTAAGGGCATGTGTAGCACTTGTTCCGCTTACACGGATAAGTGCCAGGAGGGAGATCAGTGGGGAGGGATGGGGGGGACGAATGGACAAGGGAGTTGTGTAGGGAGCGATCCCTGCGGAATGCAGGGGGGGGGGAGGGAAAGATGTGCTTAGTGGTGGGATCCCGTTGGATAATAATATGTTGGACCCGGAGGCTGGTGGGGTGGTAGGTGAGGACCAGGGGAACCCTATTCCTAGAGGGGTGGCGGGAGGATGGAGTGAGAGCAGATGTACGTGAAATGGGGGAGATGTGTTTAAGAGCAGAGTTGATAGTGGAGGAAGGGAAGCCCCTTTCTTTAAGAAATGAAGACATCTCCCTCGTCCTAGAATGAAAAGCCTCATCCTGAGAGCAGATGCGGCGGAGACGGAGGAATTGCGAGAAGGGGATGGCGTTTTTGCAAGAGACAGGGTGAGAAGAGGACTATTCTGCTATTTTACTGAGGGAATTTCAGAGATGAAAAAGTTTAGCTATCTCAGGACTTTAACAGCTGTCAGATTGGCAGCCAAAAGCAGATTTCAGGTAAGTCAAAGATCAGAACTAGATAAAAACTAGTTATGTCAAGGGCTAAGAGATGATTACAGGAAAAATAGAAGAGAAGGATCGTGCAGGGATTTGAAAATTGTGTAGTGTAACCAGGAGCTAATGTAATTCACTAAGCACAGTTGCAATAAGTTAAGACACAAGTAAGAATGTTTCACAAGAATTCAAGAAAATAGGAACAGAAGTCGGCCTTCCTGTGAAAGACAGAATCATATACAGTGGCATGCAAAAGTTTGGGCACCCCGGTCAAAACTTCTGTTACTGTGAATAGTTAAGTGAGTAGAAGATGAACTGATCTCCAAAAGTCATGAAGTTAAAGATGAAACATCTTTTTCAACATTTCAAGCAAAATTACTGTATTATTTTTGTCTTGTACAATTTTAGAGTGAAAAAAAGGAAAGGAGCACTATGCAAAAGTTTGGGCACCTCAAGAGATTTGAGCTCTCAGATAACTTTTACCAAGGTCTCAGACCTTAATTAGCTTGTTAGGGCTATGGCTTGTTCACAGTCATCGTTAGGAAAGGCCAGGTGATGCAAATTTCAAAGCTTTATAAATACCCTGACTCCTCAAACCTTGTCCCAACAATCAGCAGCTATGGGCTCCTCTAAGCAGCTGCCTAGCACTCTGAAAATTAAAATAAATGATGCCCGCAAAGCAGGAGAAAGCTATAAGAAGATAGCAAAGCGCTTTCAGGTAGCCGTTTCCTCAGTTCGTAATGTAATTAAGAAATGACAGTTAACAGGAACGGGGGTAGTCAAGTTGAGGTCTGGAAGACCAAGAAAACTTTCCGAGAGAACTGCTCGTAGGATTGCTAGAAAGGCAAATCAAAACCCCTGTTTGACGTGGTGGTGCACTATTCTACTGTGCAGCGACACCTGCACAAATATGACCTTCATGGAAGAGTCATGAGAAGAAAACCTTTCCTGCGTCCTCACCAAAAAATTCAGCATCAGAAGTTTGCAAAGGAACATCTAAACAAGCTTGATGCATTTTGGAAACAAGTCCTGTGGACTGATGAAGTTAAAATAGAACTTTTTGGCCGCAATGAGCAATGGTATGCTTTGAGAAAAATGGGTGCAGAATTTCATGAAAAGAACACCTCTCCAATTGTTAAGCACAGGGGTGGATTGATCATGCTTTGGCTTCTGTTGCAGCCAGTGGCACGGGGAACATTTCACTGGTAGAGGGAAGAATGATTTCAATTAAATACCAGCAAATTCTGGAAGCAAACATCACACCGTTTGTAGAAAAGCTGAAAATGAAAAGAGGATGGCTTCTACAACAGGATAATGATCCAAACACACCTCAAAATCCACAATGGACTACCTCAAGAGGCACAGGCTGAAGGTTTTGCCATGGTCCTCAGTTCCCCGACCTAAACATCATCGAAAATCTGTAGATAGACCTCAAAAGAGCAGTGCATGCAAGACGGCCCAAGAATCTCACAGAACTAGAAGCCTTTTGCAAGGAAGAAAGGGCGAAAATCCCACAAACAAGAATTGAAAGACTCTTAGCTGACTACAGAAAGCGCTTACAAGCTGTGATACTTGCCAAAGGGGCTTTTACTAAGTACTGACCATGCGGGGTGCCCAAACTTTTGCTTCGGGCCCTTTTCCTTTTTTGTTATTTTGAAACTAAAAGGTGGAAATAAAAGAGTAATCTTGCTTGAAATAGTAAAGAAATGTGTCATCTTTAACTTTATGCCTTTTGGAAATCAGGTCATCTTTTACCTGCTTAGCTATTCACAGTAACAGAAATTTTGACTGGGGTGCCCAAACTTTTACATGCCACTGTAAATGTGGAAACGCTATAGAACAATAGAAAGCCATCAGCTGATCCTATCTGTGCTGAAGCCGAACCAAAGAAGCTCACTTGCTCCACACCCACACCCCCTAACCCTTTGCTATAAATGTTCTTCCAGTTCTCTCCTGGAGACCGCAGTGGAATCTGCCTCCACCTTATTTGCAGACTGCATTCTAGATTCTCTTTACATTTATGTTGTATCTGTGACCACTATTCACTCTGTCCAAACCCCTCCACTTTATATCCTTCTGTTGGATTTTCCTTCAGCTATCTACAATGAAAATTGTCCCAGCCCATTCACCATGTCCTTGGACCTGTAGTCCTTTATCCCACAGACTGTTTTTGCAAATTTCTTGTGTACCCTCTATAATGCCTTTGTATTCTTCTTATTATGCTCTGTCCTCCTTCCTCTAATGAATAGTCAACAGTGGCATTTGTCAATCTTAGAATATGGATGTTATCACATCATGTTATTTAACCTGGCTTGGAATTTTGCATTTTAAAGCTGTTGTGACACCTTTTGGACTTTTTATAATAAACACAAGAAATTCTGCAGATGCTGGAAATTCAAAGCAACACACACAAAATGCTGGAAGAACTCAGCAAGTTGGGGAGCATCCATGGAAATAAACACACAGTCGATGCTTCGGGGCCCAACTGTTCAGTTATTTATCAGCCGCGTTTGCCAATAGATGTGTTTTGCTAGTAGATGTGAGTGCCACTGGGTGATAGATGTTAAGGCAGCTCACCCAGCTCTTCTTGGGCTCTGGTATGATTGTCGTGCTTCTAAACAGATCCTTTACTCATAGATGAAGGAAGGTCAGCAAGCCCCTGCTAGACAGAGGAAACACTTCAAAGATTACCTCAAAATCAGCGTGAAGAAATTCAACGTTACATCCAAAAACTGAGAAAGCACTGCAGTCAATAGAATCAGATTTAATATCACTGGCATATATCGTGAAATTTGTTAACTTTACAGCAGTATTTTGAAATACATGATAGATAAATAAATATAGAGAAAAAAATCTGAGTTACATTAAGTGTGTCTATTTAGAAATCCGATGGCAGAGGGAAAGAAGGTACACTTGGAGGAAATCTGTCCAAGAGGGAGCTGTATGAGAGCGATCTCATGTATGGCAGCCCCAAAAGGAGAGACTGAACAAGCAAAAGACCCAAATATGAATAACAGCCACCTGAGGACCCACCACTAGACAGGCTGTTAGGAGGACATCATACTTGACTGAAGTGGTTGCACTACTACTACTATCATTGACTACTTCCATGTAAAAGCAGTTTCAACAAGATGTTTTTATTTGCTTGATAACACGGTGAAAATTTTGATCTCACAGGAGGATAATCTTAACTTTTTGTTTAAAAGATGTCTTTTAAAATAGCTAATTGCTATTATTCATGGTATATTATTTTAAATGTATTTTTATTAATTGTGCTTTATTTTAGGTACAGCAGGTCTTATGTGGTGGAAGGGGAACCATACGCTGGTTATGACAGACACAATGCTGAAATATCTGCTTTTCATCTGGATCGGTACTGTACTGCAAGTTTTGAACTATATATTTTTTTCAAGTGATTGTGCTTCTTGATATTTTGAATTATGTTACTCGCTATTTTTGAATGTTTGTTTACTATTGTGAATGTTTTTCACCTTGCCTCCAGAGGAATGCTGTCTTGTTCAGCTGTATCTATGTATGGTATGAATGATAATTAAACTTTATTTGATTTTGGAGCAACGGATGGTACATGAGTTTATTTAAGCGTTTGCATTCAGTTGAGATCAATATTCGTATTCTTAAAATGTTTAAATTGATTTTATTTTTAATTGCAGCCAGACTAGTATACATAGTTTTGCATGTTGTTTTTAGTTTATCCTTTTATCAGCTATGTAGGTAACATATAGGTATGTGCCCTGATCTTTGACCCATCTGCTACATGAAATATCCTCCTCCCATTAACTCATTCGTGGCTTCTCAAAATTTTATATAGCTGAATTAAATCGTCACTCTTCCTCTACCAAAGAACCATCCTGTTTTATCTGACCTGTCCTCATAAAATATTCCAGACCTGACAACTTCTTGTAAATCTCCTTCCGTTTCCTTCAGTAGAATCACATGTGACCAGAACTTTATGCTGTACTCAAACTGTGATTTATAAATATTATATACATTCTAGAAGAACCTTTCTACTCTTGCAATCTATACCATAGCTAAGAAAGACTATCCCATGTGCTTTTTTTAGTCACCATATCTAACTGTCCTAACTATAAGATTCTTTGGAGATGTGCCATTAAATGGACTGATCCTCCAGATCCCTTATTTATCATTGCGTCTCATAAAAAGTAGTTTCTCATATTTCTGTGGATTAAGTTCTACTTTCCCTTTTTTTTATTGCCCAACTAATCCACCCATCCATATTTCTCAAACTTTCCTGTTCACCGTGAACGACATTAACAGTTTTGGTATTCTTTACAAAATTTCATTATTGTGCATTCTGCATTTAAGCTTCCATTATTAATATAACACTGAGATTGGAGCCAATATTGACAATAGGATGCAGAGAGAGAAGGTAGAAGTTTGTTTTTTTTATGAATGGATGCCTGTGACCAGTGGTGTTCCACAGGGACTGGTGCTGGGACCCTTGCTCTTTGTAAAATACTGTATATTGTGGATGTAGGAGGCACGTTCAGTAAGTTTGCATGTGATGCAAAGATTGGTGCAGATCTTGAGACTCTGGGTTGGTGAAGTGGGAGGAGTTTAATTCTGAAAAATGTGGCCTCATACGCTTTAGAAATACTAATGTACCTCACTATTGCTTATTTATTTACCACAATCCAGAAAAGATGTGGTAGTACTGGCGAGGGTACACAGGAAATTCGTCATTATATAGTATTTTCTGGGATAGAGTGTTTCATTTCTATATTGTGGCATTTGAATTCTTCCAGACACTCACATTCCATTACTATATTAATATGAGACTGGAGAGGCTAGATCTGGAGTGGAGGAGATTAAGAGGCGTCATGCTAGAGATATATAAAATTACAAAGGATTTAATGTTCCAAAGTTTAAAGTAAATATATTAGCAAAGTGCATGTATGTCACCATATACAACTGTGAGTCTCATTTTTTTGCAGACATTCACAGTAAATACAAGAAGCTCAATAGGATTAATGAAAGACTGCTCCCAGCAGGACAACCAATATGTGAAAGACAACAAAATGTGCAAATGCAAAAATAAATAAATAAATAAATAAACAAACAAACAAACAAGCAATAAATATGGAGGACATGAGATGAAGAGTCCTTAAAAGTGAGTCCATAGGTTATGGGAACAGTTCAGTGATGGGGAGAATGAGGTTATCCCCTCTGGTTCAAGAGCATGATGGCTGAGGGGTTATAACTGTTCCTGAACCTGGTGCTGTAGGTCCTGAGGCTCTTGTATCTTCTTCTTCATGGCAGCAGCAAGAAGAGAGCAGGACCTGGATGGTGAGGGTCCTTGATGATGGATGCTACTTTCCTGCAACAGCGCTCTGTATGGATGTACTTGATGGTAGACAGGACTTTAGCCATGATGAACTGGGCCTATCTGCCACTTTCATAGGCTTTTTTGATCAAAGGCATTGGTGTTTCTGTACCAGGCTGTGATGCAACCAGTCAATATACTCTCCATCATATATCTATAGAAGTTTGTCGAAGTTTTAGATGTGAAGCCGAATCTTCGTAAACCTTTAAAGAAGTAGAGGCGCTGCTGTGCTTTCTTCAGAATTGTACTTGTGCTGGATCCAGGACAAAGCCTCTGAAATGATAACGCCAAGAAATTTAAAGTTTCTGCCCCTCTCCACCTCTGATTCCCCCGGTGCGAATTGGCTCATGGGCCTCCAGTTTCTTTCTCCTGAAGTCAATAATCAGCTCTTTGGTCTTACTAACACTTGTAGGAAGATTTAGAGGGGTCCGAGGGGGATCATTTTCTTCCAGAGAGTGCCAAGTACCTGGAATGCACTGCCAGAGAGTGTGGTGGAAGCAGAGATGTTGGCAGCATTCAAGAAATATCTAGATAACCACCTTAATTATCTAAGCAGAGAAAGCTACAGCCTGGTGCTGGAAAGACAAATAATATAGATGGGTGCCCACTGGTTGGCATGGATGTGGCAGGCAAAATGACATGTTACTGTGCTGTATGACTCTTAAAAGTAATGAGTATTGAATCTTGTGTTATCCCATTGTTAATCAGAATCAGGTTTAATATCACTGGCATATGTCGTGAAATTTGTTGCCTTTGCTGTAGCAGTACAATGCAATGCATAATTATAGAAAAACATGAATTACAGTAAATAAACAGTATATATTTTTAAAATTAAATTAAATAATTAGTATAAAAATAAAAACTAGCGAGGTAGTGTTCATGGGTTCAATGTCCATTCAAAAATCATTTGGCATAGGGGAAGAAGCTGTTCCTGGATTGCTGTGTGCATTCAGGCTATTCACAAAACACAAATCAACATGAGGGAGGGGGCATCACGTGATGACGTGGGATTGAGCGTGTAAATCCAGCTCTCCCGTAAAAAAAATCAGCAAAGTACCATTTAAACAAAGTAAAGTTAATAAATACTTTCCGAAAACTACTCATAAACTTCGTAAGACTACTCTATGATATGCCTCGTGAACCGCAACAGAAGAAGTCTGTTGTTGTGAAGTCGCCGCGAGATGGGAAGAAAAAAGGGCCTACTGCTGCGATGGAGCCTCGGATTCAGGTTGGATTTCCTTCGGAGGAGACACATTTTATCTCTGGTATAGAAGAACAGGGAACAATGGCGGCGGTAACGGTCTCTCGGAAGAAGATGCCGGAATTGCGCATGCGCAAATTGACACAATTTAAACTACAAGAACCGACGGCCACTGCAACTGAAAGTGACTCAGAGTCAAAATTGGATATCGCAGAGAATACAGATGAAGAAGAGGAGGAAGAACTGGAAGAGACTGGAAGTAAAGGAGACGACGGAGACAAGAGAGGCTTTATTGCAATTAACGGCTGAACTAAGAAAATTAAGAACAGAACTTAGAGACGCGAAGATGTGCTATGATAAAGCTATGAAAAGACAGGATAAAATGGATAAGAAACTTCAGAAGATGGAAAGAACAATGGAGCATATTAACGATAGAGTGGAAAAAACAGAAAATAATGTGCTTGTCTGGAACACGGAAAGAAATCGACTCTTGGAGAAAGTGGACGTGTTGGAAAATTTTAGTAGACGTAATAACATTAAAATTGTTGGTCTTAAAGGAGGTATAGAGGGAGATAATCCAATAGAATTTTTTCAAAGATGGATCCCAAAAACCTTGCAAATGAAAGAGGAAGACCGATCAATTGAAATTGAGCGGGTACATAGAGCTCTAAGACCAAAACCACAAGATGACCAATATCCACGATCAATTTTAATAAAATTCTTAAGATTTCAAGACAAAGAAAGGATTCTACAGGTGGCTGCCCAAGCTGCCAAGAAAAGAAAAGGACCACTGATGATAGAAGGGAAGAAAATTTTTTTCTACCCTGACATAAGTTATGAACTTTTGAAAAGAAGGAAGAAGTTTAATCCAGTGAAAAAAGCCCTATGGGATCAAGGTTATCAATTTATATTGCGTTATCCTGCAACCTTGAAGATTTTTTTGCCTGGTGGAGAAAAAAGATTTTTTGACGACTACCGGAAAGCGGAGGAGTTTGTGCGAGATTCTTTGAATATTCACCAGATACAAGACCAAACTTAGGGGAGCGAGATGGATTGAAGATGAAGACTGGATCAAGGATTAGGCCTGTTGAATTTTTAGGCAGATGAATATATAAATATATTATTATATGAGGGAGGGGAAGAAAGGTTAAAATTTGAGGAATATTGGCTGGGAATAATAACATTAATTTTTTTCTATATATATATAATTTTTTGTTATGGGGGAGCTGGAAGAAACATTGACCAATCGCTACGTTATTTATGTGTGCAAGCATGGCAATAGCCACGACCCGCACAATGGAGGGGGGTAGTGTTGTGTATCTTTTCATTCACAACATTAGTGGGGGGGGTATTTTGTTTTTTCTTTTTTTGTATCTTATCTATCTTTTTTTTTCTTTTTGCCTGGATGGTTGGGAGGGAAACACATAGCAACATGGTGAAGTTCAAAGAGATTCCCCAGGGAACTATGAGAGTTGAGAAGCTAAGTAATGTTTTAGATTTTAAAAGATAAATATGTAACAGTTTTGAATATTTGGAGCCCTTATTTATAGCTCCGATGATGAAGATCTTGGTTCTTTGGGGGAAAGTAACAAATATATATTAAATTTATTTTTATCCCATGGAGAACGTGCAAACCTTCCAATATTCAGGCGTTTTTTTTTTCTTTTTTTCTTTTCTTTTTAGGTAGGAGTTTATATCGGGGGGAGGGTAGATATTATTTTCTCATGTATCACTTTGAAAACTCAATAAAAATTATATTAAAAAAAACATGAGGGAATGTCAAAAAGCTAGCTAAAATCAATGTGGATTACATCAAATACAATGCTTTCATCTGGCATCTTTGTCACTTCCTCAAATAATCCTGTCGTTATTCTGATTTCATTGTTCATATTGACTCTTCCAGCACCTTTGCAATTGAAGTACTAATATACTGTAACTGTGATTTCCTGTAGCGCTGGTGATAGAAATGTTACTAATGGACAACACAATCCTGCAGTCATTTTTATTGCTCAGGAACTTAATGCTAAATTTTATTGCATTGTTTTCATTAATTTAATGTACTTAAAAGGCAAAGTATTCTGAAAGTGCACAATAAATCAGTCGGCATATTTTCATTTTGAATGTTTATAATTCTTTATTAGAAGCGAGAAAAGAGAAAGCCAAAGAACTTCATTATTAGACTGTACTGTATAGCCTACATTATAATAAGGGACTACTTTATGTTTTAGTAACACGTCGTTGCATGCGCTATTAGGCACGTATGGATCTGTATGTGTGCCAAAGTTTGGACTCTACCAGTAAAGAACCATGAAACTTAGTTCCTGTCTCTAGCGTTTTTATTAATAACTTAGTTGTGTAAACAGACCACATACACAACAAATTGGCGACGAGAATTATGAACCTACATCTTATCAGAACAGTCGGAGGAGAAGAGAGAGAAGGGAGATGAAAAGGAGCGACATTCACATCTAGATGGAGTGCGCTCGTTGCGCTAGCAAAAAAGACACTTGAGTCAAGTGGAACATGCAGTGACTGCAAGGAGCAAGCTAAAAAGAAAACAAGGGAAAACGGGACTAAATTAACATAAAAAAGATGGCGATGATTGGAACCATTACAGCATTTGATAGTGGCATTGAAAACTGGGTAACTTATATTGAAAGAGTGGAGTTATATTGTGATGCTAACAGTGTTAATGATGAAAAGAAAGTCAGTGTCTTACTCAGTGTTCAGTCAGTCAGTGGGTGTCGTCCCGAATCCGGGGTTTGGTGGCTATGCACCTCCATCTTCTTCAAAAGGAATAGGAACACTTCAGGGCATGAAGGCAAAGATTGAGATTGAGGAAAATTTCACAAAGCCAGACCAGTGCTATATGCAATCCATCCTACAGTAGAGGCAGAGCTGAAAAATCTGGAGCAGACTGGGGTCCTGTCAAAGGTGGATTGGAGTGAATGGGCCACGCCTATTGTTCCAGTGATGAAGAAAACCTCCAGCGCAAAACCAGGAAAACCAAGCAAGGTGCGCATATGTGGAGACTTTAAAGTAACTGTTAACCCAGTTCTCCGCACAGTACAGTATCCCCTACCTTGTATTGAGGACATCTTTGCTTCCCTGTCAGGAGGGAATCGATTCACAAAAATTGATTTGGCCCAGGCTTATCTCCAAATGGAAATCGATGAAGCATCCAAGGAATACCTGACAATAAATACAGACAAAGGACTTTACCAGTACAACAGGTAGGTGTTTGGGATAGCATCAGCTCCTGCAATCTGGCAAAGGACAATGGACCAGGTCCTGCAGGGGATTTCAGGGACTCAGTGTTACCTGGATGACATCATTGTCACTGGCAAAGATGACAACGAACATCTTTCTAACCTTAAACAAGTGCTCACCAGGTGATGAGAATATGGGCTCAGAGCTAATGGACAGAAATGTGAGTTTTTCAAAAAGGAAATTTCATACTGTGGGCACGTGATCAACAAGGATGGCTTACACATGTCTCAAGACAAGATAAAAGCGGTGCTTAAGGCACCACCACCTGAAAATGTGTCTCAGCTGAGGGCATATCTTGGACTAGTGAACTATTACCACAAGTTCTTGCCTAATCTATCCACAGTCCCACACCCACTAAATGCACTATTACAGGCAGGGACACAATAGAAGTGGGCTGAGAGCCGTGAGAAAGCGTTTCAAGAAACTAAAGGACTCATAACTTCAGAAGGGGTGCTCGCTCACTCTGACCCCTCCTTACCAATCCGACTGGCTTGTGATGCCTCACCCGATGGCATAGGAGCTATGTTATCGCACAAGTTTCCAGATGGCTCAGAAAGACCAATAGCCTTTGCCTCAAGAACGCTAACTTCAGCTGAATGCAACTACGCACAGATTGACAGAGAAGCCCTAAGCCTCGTGTGGGAAGTCAAGAAATTCAGTCACTACCTGTATGGTCAAAAGTTTACCCTGTTGACTGACCATTAGCCTCTCGTGTCAATCTTCAACCCAAGAAAAGGCGTTCCAGTGATGACAGCACAAAACTCTGCAGTGATGGTCTCTTAGGAGGTCACACGTATGACATTGAACACAAGGGGACCAAGTAATATGGCAACGCAGATGGCTTGTCACGTTTACCACTGCCGACTTCAGAGATAGCTTGTTCGTCCATCATTGACGTCGATGAGGACCTCGACACCATTATGATGGTGTCGAGACTAGTGCGTGATTTGGATTTAAGTGAGGGAGAGTTGCGCAGCGTCAGCCTCACTCTCTCTTCCCAATTCCCATCTGGATCCAGTGGCAAGACAGAGTCTAGACGGCTGGAGATGGGACTAGGCGCAGTGGATGACCAGGACGTCTTCTGTGTCTTGTCCTGCTTTACACGTTCCACGACGCTTGCAGAGACCACCTTCTTGACCGTTGGACCTTCCATTGGTCTTGTCCGCTCAATCTGCCGGAGTCTGTCTTCACATGCTGGGACAGACAACTCCCTATCTCACCGAGGGTTTGAGACCCGTTGGCTACCCTCACCTGGTTTAACCGGCTTGTCGAAGCTGTTGCCCGGGGTGTGGCCGCTGTCGCATGCAAACAGCTACGGGGAGCCACAGGTGAGAGCTGAGTGCCAGGTGGGGACCAAAGGTGGACTAACCACCTTGGGGTGTATGGGGTGTCAGGAAGGGGTAGCACCTCTGGTGGGGGAACATGTCGCGTCCTTCAGAGATAACTACACAAATGAATTCAGCAGAGGTCTTTCACACAACAATAGTTGAACAATTACCAGTGACAAACAGCCTCATTGAAAGAGAAACTCACAATGACCCTATGTTTTCAAAAGTGTATGACATCACAGTAAAGGGATGGCCAGCGCGTGGTAACGCACTGTTTCCAGCCTTCTCAGTGAGGAAGGAGCAGTTGTCAGTGTGTCGGGGAACATTAATGTGTGGTTCACGAGTTGTGCACTCCCAAGCTATGCACCAGGGTGCTGGAGAAACAACACGAGGGGCACCTGGGTACTGTGAAAATGAAAAGTCTTGCCCGTGCCTATGTGTGGTGGTCAGGAATCGATAAACAGATTGAGGACTTGACCAAGAACTGCTCTGGATGTCAAAAGATCCAGAACACATCACCACAAGCCCCTCTCCATCCATGGAATGGCCCTCATCACCATGGCAACGGATGCGCATCGACTTTACTGGATCATTCATGGACTCTATCTTTTTAATCGCCGTTGATGCACATTCCAAATGGCCAGAGGTCATCAAAATGAAGACAACCACATCAGAAAAGACCATTACAGTTCTGAGGGCCATGTTCAGGAGGAGTGGCATACCAGAACAAATCTGCACAGACAATGGATGACAATTTTTCTCTGAAGAATTCCAAAGTTTTGTGAAGAACAATGGAGTCAAGCACTTTACATCTGCCCCTTACCATCCATCCACAAGTGGCTTGGCAGAAAGATTTGTGCAGACATTCAAGAAAGCCATCAAGGCAATGGATAGTGAAAATCAACCACTGCAACACAAGGTAGACAACTTCCTCCTTGCCTATTATAATGCAGTACGTGCAACCACTAATCAGACTCCAGCAATGGTATTTCTGAACAGGAACCTGAGGTCCCGCATGGATCTTCTCAAACCAGATGTATGGCGTGATGTGAAGAGCAGACAGTTCAAACACTTGAATGCTAAGTCAACACGGAGCTTCAGTGTGGGACAGTCAGTTCTTGTGTGTGATTACTGGATTAAAAAGTGGCAGCCAGGTACAATTTCCACCGTAGACGGGCCACTGATGTATACAGTGGAGGTGGGAGAGAACGTATAGAGACATCATGTGGACCAAAACCTGGATGCTCAGGTGAAAAACACAACACCTTGCCCAGACTCTCCCCGACATAGAAGCAAACACTCCTGATGTGACCACATCAGCCTCATCTACAGATAAGCCTGTCATTAGTGCTGATGACCCACCTGATGTACCTGTGGAGACTCATTCCCCAAAGCAAACGTTTCAGGACAGACGTTACCCGGAGAGGCAGAGAAGACCTCCCCAGAGACTTGAGTTATAAATGGGTCTTAGACCAAAAGTAAAAAGTGAAAAAAAGGCTTGTTATAATTTGATATTACGAAGTTACTTTGTTATAATTTGTAAACAAATGGTAGGCGTTTCTATGTTATGGGTAACACACATCAAAGTTGCTGGTGAACGCAGCAGGCCAGGCAGCATCTGTAGGAAGAGGTGCAGTGGACGTTTCAGGCCGAGACCCTTCATCAGGACTAACTGAAGGAAGAGTGAGTAAGGGATTTGAAAGTTGGAGGGGGAGATCCAAAATGATAGGAGAAGACAGGAGGGGGAGGGATGGAGCCAAGAGCTGGACAGGTGATTGGCAAAAGGGGATACGAGAGGATCATGGGACAGGAGGTCCGGGAAGAAAGACAAGGGGTGGGGGGACCCAGAGGATGGGCAAGAGGTATATTCAGAGGGACAGAGGGAGAAAAAGGAGAGTGAGAGAAAGAATGTGTGCATAAAAATAAGTAACAGATGGGGTACGAGGGGGAGGTGGGGCCTAGCGGAAGTTAGATAAGTCGATGTTCATGACATCAGGTTGGAGGCTACCCAGACGGAATATAAGGTGTTGTTCCTCCAACCTGAGTGTGGCTTCATCTTTACAGTAGAGGAGGCCGTGGATAGACATGTCAGAATGGGAATGGGATGTGGAATTAAAATGTGTGGCCACTGGGAGATCCTGCTTTCTCTGGCGGACAGAGCATAGATGTTCAGCAAAGCGGTCTCCCAGTCTGCGTCGGGTCTCGCCAATATATAAAAGGCCACATCGGGAGCACCGGGCGCAGTATATCACCCCAGTCGACTCACAGGTGAAGTGTTGCCTCACCTGGAAGGACTGTTTGGGGCCCTGAATGGTGGTAAGGGAGGAAGTGTAAGGGCATGTGTAGCACTTGTTCCGCTTACACGGATAAGTGCCAGGAGGGAGATCAGTGGGGAGGGATGGGGGGGACGAATGGACAAGGGAGTTGTGCAGGGATCGCTCCCTACACAACTCCCTTGTCCCCTCTCTCCTTTTTCTCCCTCTGTACCTCTGAATATACCTCTTGCCCATCCTCTGGGTTTCCCCCTCCCCTTGTCTTTCTTCCCGGACCTCCTGTCCCATGATCCTCTCGTATCCCCTTTTGCCTATCACCTGTCCAGCTCTTGGCTCCATCTCTCCCCCTCCTGTCTTCTCCTATCATTTTGGATCTCCCCCTCCCCCTCCAACTTTCAAATCTCTTACTCACTCTTCCTTCAGTTAGTCCTGACGAAGGGTCTCGGCCTGAAACGTCGACTGCACCTCTTCCTACAGATGCTGCCCGGCCTGCTGCGTTCACCAGCAACTTTGATGTGTGTTGCTTGAATTTCCAGCATCTGCAGAATTCCTGTTGTATGTTGTGGGTAAACATATTTGTTTAGCTTAGTGTCCCAGTAAAAAAAAAGTTGATACACTATTAAAATAAAAGGGGAGGAGTGTACCATATAGCCTACATTATAAAAAGGGAATACTTTATGTTTTAGTAACACGTCATTTCATGCGCTATTAGGCGCGTATGGCTCTGTATGTGTGTGTCAGTTTGGACTCTACCAGTAAAGAACCATGAAACTTAAGTTCCCTTCTCCAGCATTTTATTAATAACTTATTGTGTAAACAGGCCACATACGCAATATAGACCAGTGGTCTCCAACCATGCAAAGCATGGAAATGATATGATTTGGCAATATGAGTCAGCTGCACCTTTCCTCATTCCCTGTCACGCCCACTGTTGAACTTGAACGCACGCGAGGTCATTACGCACGTGTCACTCATGTCAGCACGGGAAGAAAAGCAACTCCTCGAGCTTGGAAATGAGGGCGGGCTGAGAAGTATGTTTGACATAATATCTCTGCCAGCATTCTGGATCAAAGTCAAGGCTAAATATCCTGAGATGGCCACAAAACCACTGAAAACGTTGCTTCCATTTCCAGTGAATGCAACGAAAACTAAATTGTGGAATAGACTGGACATAAGGAACCCCCTTCGAGTATCACTGTCTCCCATCACCCCTCGATGGGACCATCTTGTTGCAGGGAAACAAGCCCAGGGCTCCCACTGATTCAGCGATATTGGTGTGTTGCAATGATTTTATATGTTCATACGAGGAAAATATGCACTGTGTTTAATATCCAAACGTTACTTAAAATGTTATAATGCTATTGAGTTATAAGTGACTTATAATTGACTTATCACTATATTCAGGTGAGGAAAATATGTGCTGTGTGTTTAATATTAAATTTGTTAGATAAACCCTTTTAGAAACGAATTTGAGTGTATTAGCCACTTATAAGTGACTTATAGTTGATTTATTACCCATATTCTGGTCGTGATTAACACCCTCTCCCCAGGGTTGCCAACTATCCTGTATTAGCCAGAACATCCCGTATATTGGGCTCATATACTCGGCGGGAGGAGAGAGAAGCAGCGTGCCATGCATGTGCAGCCCTCCGGTGAAAAATGATATCGTATCCGTTAAATAGGGGCCGTGGACAATTCTGATTTGATGGAGATGGACGTGAAAGCACAGAGGAACATCTGGAAAAATTTCTGAAACGCTTGTTCGCTGCTGTCGTTACTGCGCAGTCGGGAATCCTTCAGAGGGAAGGCCTCAAAATCCCCAGCTTTGCCTGCTGTTGGCGATTGAGATGGAGGTCGAATTGTTTGGATAGAGATGGCGCTCAGTACTCGGTGTTGGAGAGCTGATCAGAGCTCGAAGTTTTCAGATGACTCAGAGTTGGACCTTGGTCGGATATGGCAGGGAGAGTTTTTCTTCCTTCTCCCGTCTGCGTGAGATGTGGGACATTTGAGAGACTTTGAACTTTTACTGTGCTCATGGACTTCTTCATCAAGTTATGGTATTGTTGCACTGTTGTAACTATATGTTATAATTATGTGGTTTTGTTAGTTCTTTTCGGTCTTAGTCTGTCCTGTGTTTTGTGATATCACACCGGAGGAAATGTTGTATCATTTCTTAATTGCATGCATTACTAAATGACAATAAAAGAGGACTGCGTGTCTTCATAATCTAAATTGGTTTGTCCCATATGTCACCGCCCTTGTCCCGTATTTCCCCCGCTAAGGTAGAGCGTTCCTATGAAACCTTTCGTGCCAAAATGGCGTAAAGCGAAGAGGCAATTACCATTAATTTATATGGGAAATTTTTTTTTCCCAGATCCAAAAAATAACCTACCAAATCATACCAAATAACACATAAAACCTAAAATAACACTAACATATAGTAAAAGCAGAAATGATATGATAAATACACAGCCTATATAAAGTAGAAATAATGTATGTACAGTGTAGTTTCACTGAACAGAATCGCCAAAAACAATTTGTAGAAGAAAATTGGCACGTAAACGCATGCGCACACAGGTGCCCGTGCAAGTCTTCATGGTCATGGTAGTCTTTCTTGGGGTAAACACAACGTATTTGACTGCTACTCTTGTCCGCTAGCGACCCTCCAAACCCCCTCCCCCTGGGTCGGCCAGTCCACAAGAATATTGTCAATAATAAACCAGTCCGCAGTGCAAAAAAGGTTGGGGACCCCTGACAGAGACAAAGTATATAAGGAAAAATTTGATAGGAAAGGATAACTATTTAGGACTGGCAAGTCTGAAACCAGAGCCAACTACATTCAAAATTCTCTAACCAGCAGCCATGTTGCGGATTCATTGCATATACTGGGGACAAAGTACTTTTATTTTGTTCACTTGGTGGCAGGGGGTTTCTGTTTTTCATCAGTGTTCAGTAATATCAGTTATTTTCACTCTTCAAAATGTCACTGACATTATTCATTAATTTTTGGTCTCTGGATTAGTGTTACTAACAATTATTAAACTTCAGCATTGTTATTTATTAAACTGAATCTTCATTTTTCACATAATTTATTTCTTGTTCTACTTCTGCTTGAGCATTTACACTTCCCACCTTTGTTTAACCACCAAAATAACACAAGCAACAGAATAGATTCTGGCATGGTTCCGGAGGACTGGAAGATTGCAAATGTCACTCCGCTATTTAAGAAGGGGGCAAGGAAGCAAAAAGGAAATTATAGACCTGTTAGCTTGACATCCACTGTTGGGAAGTTGTTGGAGTCGATTGTCAAGGATGAGGTTACAGAGTACCTGGAGGTATATGACAAGATAGGCAGAACTCAGCATGGATTCCTTAAAGGAAAATCCTGCCTGACAGCCTATTACAATTTTTTGAGGAAATTACCAGTGGGTTAGACAAGGAAGAAGCAGTGGATGTTGTATATTTGGATTTTCAGAAGGCCTTTGACAAGGTGCCACACATGAGGCTACTTAACAAGATAAGAGCCCATGGAATTACAGGAAAGTTACATACGTGGATAGAGCGTTGGCTGATTGGCGGGAAACAGAGAGTGGGAATAAAGGGATCCTATTCTGGTTGGCTGCCGGTTACCAGTGGTGTTCCACAGGGGTCCGTGTTGGGGCTGCTTCTTTTTACATTGTACATCAACGATTTGGATTATGGAATAGATGGCTTTGTGGCTAAGTTTGTTGATGATACGAAGATAGGTGGAGGGGCCGGTAGTGCTGAGGAAACGGAGAGTCTGCAGAGAGACTTGGATAGATTGGAAGAATGGGCGAAGAAGTGGCAAATGAAATACAATGTTGGAAAGTGTATGGTTATGCACTTTGGCGGAAGAAATAAACGGGCAGACTATTATTTAAATGGGGAAAGAATTCAAAGTTCTGAGATGCAACAGGACTTGGGAGTCCTCGTACAGGATACCCTTAAGATTAACCTCCAGGCTGAGTCGGTAGTGAAGAAGGCGAATGAAATGTTGGCACTCATTTCTAGAGGAATAGAGTATAGGAGCAGGGATGTGATGTTGAGGGTCTATAAGGCGCTAGTGAGACCTCACTTGGAGTACTGTGGGCAGTTTTGGTCTCCTTATTTAAGAAAGGATGTGCTGACGTTGGAGAGGGTACAGAGAAGATTCACTAGAATGATTCCAGGAATGAGAGGGTTAACATATGAGGAACGTTTGTCCGCTCTTGGACTGTATTCCTTGGAGTTTAGAAGAATGAGGGGAGACCTCATAGAAACATTTCGAATGTTGAAAGGCGTGGACAGAGTGGATGTGGCAAAGTTGTTTCCCATGATGGGGAAGTCTAGTACGAGAGGACATGACTTAAGGATTGAAGGGCGCCCATTCAGAACAGAAATGCGAAGAAATTTTTTTAGTCAGAGGGTGGTGAATCTATGGAATTTGTTACCACGGGCAGCAGTCATTGGGTGTACTTAAGGCAGAGATTGATAGGTATCTGAGTAGCCAGGGCATCAAAGGTGGGACTAAATGGGAGAATGGATCAGCTGATGATAAAATGGCAGAGCAGACTCGATGGGCCGAATGACCGACTTCTGCTCCTTTGTCTTATGGTCTAATTCATAAGCAAATAGGCTTTACTTTCCTCTCACAACTGTGTAATCCAAACCACCAGCATTTGTGCTTTTTTCCATCATCCCAGTGCTTTAATAAACAAATACAGAGCTTTATAATTTTGTTGAGTGCTTCAAATAGAAACAGATTGCTCAAATTTCTGAGCCTTGGACCTTTCTAAAATTGCAGCAATAGAAAGCAGGTCTGTGCATAGTGCATTTTGATAGTTGTGACGGGAGTTGGTAGATTTTCCATATAAATTACTAGCTTGCTCATGATTCCACTTGAAAGATTAAATGACAATCATAGGGATACTTGACAATCTTGACAAAAAATTAGGCATTCATTATCATAAATTCATTATCAGCTGCTTCAGGGTATTGTAACCTGATACAATGCTAATTTATTGAAATATTCAAATCCTACTGAAAATATATTTTAAAAGTTCCAAACCCATTTTAATTTGAATTTAAAATACTGTGGAAAAAATCCAGTGTCAGTTCAGTACTGTAAGTTGACAGTTCTGAATAAATCTACATTCATAATTTAATTGTACTGTTTCATTGTACCTCACTTATTTTGTGCATTGCAAGCAACTTTCTTGCTAAACGCAGTGCAGCTCATTTATGTTTATAGAATGTACTTAGGATAATGTCTTTTAGATATTGTGCATTTTGAAATGAATATGTGGTATAAATATGCTTGAGGGACTTGGTATTCAACTGTTTGGTAAATTTCTGGCTTTCATTCCTCTACTGCAAGTAAATGAAACATGAAGGATTATATAAATACAACATATGCATTAAAAATGTACATTAAAATACTCTTTAACAATGCGGTAGAGTAGTAAGATAAGCTTTTCAGTGCAGGAATGTAGCACGTAGCATGTCTTGGTGAGCAGGATTAAGAAAAACCCAAAGGCATTCTAAAAGTTTGTGAAGAGCAAGAGGATAAGACATGAGAGAGTAGGACCAATCAAGTGTGACGGTGGAAAAGTGTGTATGGAACCAGAGGAGATAGCGGAGATACTTAATGAATACTTTGTTTGAGTATTCACTACGGAAAAGGATCTTAACAATTGTAGGGATAACTTACAGCAGGTTGAAATGCTTGAGCATATAGACATTAAGAAAGAGGATGTGCAGGAGCTTTTGGAAAGCACCAAGTTGGATAATTGTCCGGGACCGGGTGAGATGTACCCCAGGTTACTGTGGGAGGTGAGGGAGGAGATTGCTGAGCCTCTGGCAACGATCTTTGCATCATCAATGGGGACGGGAGAGGTTCCGGAGGATTGGAGGTTTGCAGATGTTGTTCCCTTATTCAAGAAAGGGAGTAGAGATAGCCCAGGAAATTATAGACCAGTGAGTCTTATTTCAGTGGTTGGTAAGTTGATGGAGAAGATCCTGAGAGGCAGAATTTATGGACATTTGGAGAGGCATAATATGATTAGGAATAGTCAGCATGGCTTTGTCAAAGGCCTTACGAGCTTGATTTAATTTTTTGAGGATGTGACTAAACACATTGATGAAGGTAGAGGAGTAGATGTAGTGTATATGAATTTCAGCAACGCATTTGATAAGGTACCCCATGCAAGGCTTATTGAGAAAGTAAGCAGGCATGGGATCCAAGGGGATCTTGCTTTGTGGATCCAGAGTTGCTCTGCTCACAAAATGCAAAGAGTGGTTGTAGACGGATTATATTCTGCATGTAGTTGGGTGTGCCTCGGATCTATTCTGGGACCCCTTCTTTTCGTGATATTTATAAATGACCTGAGTGAGGAAATGGAGGGATGGGTTAATAAATTTGCTGATGACACAAAGGTTGATGGTGTTATGGATAGTGTGGAGAGCTGTCAGAGATTACAGCAGGATATCAATAGGATGCAAACTGGGCTGAGAAGTGGCTGATGGAGTTCAACCCAGATAAGTGTGAGGTAGTTCATTTTGGTAGTTCAAATATGATAGCAGAATATAGTCTTAATGGTAAGACTCTTGGCAGTGTGGAGGTTCAAAGGGTTCTTGGGGTCCGAGTCCATAGGACACTCAAAGCTGCTGCGCAGGTTGACTCTGTGGTTAAGAAGGCATACGGTGCATTGGCCTTCATCAATCGTGGGATTGAGTTTAAGAGCCGAGGGGTAATGTTACAACTATATAGGACCCTGGTCAGACCCCACTTGGAGTACTGTGCTCACCTCACTACAGGAAGGATGTATAAACTATAGAAAGGGTGCAGAGGAGATTTACAAAGACATTGCCTGGATTGGGGAGCATGCCTTATGTGAATAGGTTGAGTGACCTTGACCTCTTCTCCTTGGAGCGGTGGAGGATGAGAGGTGACCTGATAGGGGTGTATAAGGTGTTGGGAGGCATTAATCGTGTGGATAGTCAGAGGCTTTTTCCCAGAGCTGAGAGGGCTAGCGCGAGAGGGCACAGTTTTAAGGTGCTTGGAAGTAGGTACAGAGGAGATGTCAGGGGTAAGTTTTTTTACGCAGAGAGTGGTGGGAGCGTGGAATGGGCTGCCGGCAACAGTGGTGAGGGTGGACATGATAGGGTCTTTTAAGAGTCTCCTGGATAGGTACATGGAGCTTAGAAAAGTAGAGGGCTATGGGTAACCCTAGGTAATTTCTAAAGTAAGTACATGTTCGGCACAGCATTGTGGGCCAAAGGGCCTGTATTGTGCTGTAGGTTTTCTATGTTGATGATGTGAAGGCTGTTCAATGAACTCCAGACTTCATTGTGAGATGTTGTTCTGTAAGTTGCTCAATTAAGAACTCAGTGACATTGTAAATTATCCCATTCTGGTTTAGGTACAATCTTTCACACTCCTACCTTTGCCAACAGTGGTTCAGAACCTACTGCTCATCCTCAGGCACCAGTCCTTCAGCCACACATTTACCTCGCCTAAATTTCTGATATTCACTAGCTTGTAGCAGCAGAAGCAATCGAGACAGTATAGCGTTTGAGATCCTGATCTTTAAAATGCTACCTAGCTCTCTAAACTCATGTTGCAGGACCTCATTCATCCTTTCTGCACCTATATGTTATTGATCTTAACATGCACCGAAACTGTTGGATGTTCAGTTTCCTTCTTCTGACTATCCAGCAGCTGCTCTGAGACATCCTTGGCCCTAGCACCAACGATTCAACGTACTTGGAATTTTGTTTGTAGTCATAGAAATGCCTGTTGCTCTCCTCACACCAAAATACCCTTTTGGACTCTGATAGGGCTCAATCTTTCTTACCCTTTTAATCCATTATGTATTCATGTAACACTTAGGGGATTCCTTGATTTTAACTAGACATTTCTTTTCAGAAGACCATAAGACATAGGAGCAAAATTAGACCATTTGGCCCATAGGGTCTGCACTGCAATTTCATCATGGCTGATCCATTTTTCTTCTCAGCCCCAATCTCCTATCTTCTCCCCGTATCACTCTATGCCTTGACCAATCAAGAATCTATCAACATCTGTCTTAAATATACATACAGACTTGGCCTCCACAGCTGCCTGTAGCAACGAACTCCACAGATTCACCACTTTTTGGCTAAAGAAATTCCTCTGCATTTCTAGATGCCCCTCTATTCTAAGGCTGTGTCTCTGGTCTTGGACTCGCCTACAACAGGAAATATCCTCTCCACATATCCACTCTATCAAGGCCTTTCACCATTAGGTCAGCCCCATTCTTCTAAATTCGAATGAATACAGGCTCAGAGCCGTCAAATGCTCTTCATATGACAGGTCTTTCAAACCTGGAATCATTTTCATGAATCTCCTTTGAATCATGTCCAGTTTCAGCACATCCCTTCTAAGATAACAGGCCCTAAACTGCTCAAGTCCAAGTGAGGCCTCACCAGTGTTTTATAAAGTCTCAACATTACATACTTGCTTTTATATTCTAGTCCTCTTGAAATTAATGCAAATATCACATTTGCCTTCCTCACCATATGCTCAACAGGCAAATTAACCTTTAGGAAATCCTACACAACAACTCCCAAGTCCCTTTGCGCCTCACTTTTTTCGTATTTTCTCGCCATTTAGAAAATTGAAAAAACACTTTCATTTCTTCTACCAAAGTGCATGACTATTCACTTCCTGACACTGTATTCCATATGCTACTTCTTTGCCCATTCTTGTAATCTGTCCAAGTCGTTCTGTAGCCTTGCTACTTGCTCAAAGCTACCTGCCCCTCCACTTATCTTCATAGCATCTGCAAAATTTGCAACGAAGCCATCAATTCCATCATCCAAATTATTAACATATAACGTAAAAAGAATCAGTCCAAATAAAGACCCTTATGGAACACCACAAGTCACCGGCAGCCAACTAGAAAAGGCACCCTTTATTCCCACTCATTGCCTCCTGCCAGTCAGCCACTGTTTTATCCGTGCTCGATTCTTCCCTGTAATACCTTGTTAAGCAGCCTCGTGTGTGGCACCTTGCCAAAGGCCTTCTGAAAATCCAAATACACGACATCAACCTATTTTCCTTTGTCTATCCTGCTTGTTGTTATTTCTTTAAAGCATTCCAACAGATTTGTCAGACAAGATTTTCCCTTGAGGAAACCGTGTTGACTATGGTTTATTTTATCATGTGTCTCCAAGTACCCAAAACTACATCCTTAACAATCAAATCCAACATCTTCCCAACCATTGAGGTCAGACTTACTGGCCTATAATTTCTTTTCTTCTGCCTCTTTCCCTTCTTTAAGAGTGGAGTGACATTTGCAATTTTCCATCTACTGGAACCATTTCAGAATCTAGTGATTCTTGAAAGATCATTACTAATGCTTCCACAATCTCATCAGCTACCTGTTTCAGAACCCTGGAATGTAACACCATCTGGTCCAGGTGACTTATCTACCTTCAGACCTTTCAGTTTCCCAGGAATCTCTCTCTAATTATAGTAACTTCACACATTTCATGACCCCTGACCACTGGAACTTCCACCATATTGTTAGTGTCTTCCACAGTTAAGGATGATGCAAAATACTTATTCAGTTTGTCTACCATTTCCTTGTCCCCCATTAATACCTATCCAGCAGTCCGATATCCACCCTTGCCTCTCTTTTACAATTTATGTATCTGAAGAAACTTTTGGTATCCTCTTTAATATTATTGGCTAGTTTACTTTTGTATTCCATCTTTACCTTAATGACTTTTTAGTTGTCTTTTGTTGGTATTTGAAAGCTTCGCAGTCTTCTAACTTCTCACTAATTTTTGCTCTATTATATGCCCTCTCTTTGGCTTTTATGTTGGCTTTGACTTATCCTGTTATCCATGATTATGTAATCTTTCCTTTAGAATATTTCTTCCTCTTTGGGGTGTATATATCCTGTGCCTTCGGAATTGCTTTCAGAGATTCCAGCCATTGCTGCTCTGTCGTCATCCCTGACAATGTTCTTTTCCAATCAATTCTGGCCAACTCCTCTCTCATGCCCTATAATCCCTTTACTCCACTGTAATACTGATACATCTGATGTTAGCTGCTGCTACTCAAAATTCAGGGTAAATTCAATCATATTATGATCCCATGCCCCTAAGGGTTCTTTTAGCTTAAGCTCTCTAATCAATTCCGGTTCATTGCACAACACCCAATCCAGAATAGCTGTTCCTCTCGTGGGCTTAACCTTGAGTTGCTCTAAAAAGTCATCTCGTAGGCATTCTAGAAAGTCCTCTCCTGGGATCCAGCACCAACCTGATTTTCCCAATCTACCTGCATATTGAAATCCCCATGACTATTGTAACGTTGTCCTTATGGCAAGCATTTTCTATCTCCCGTTGTAATTTGTAGACTACATCCTTACTACTGTTTGTAGCTTTGTACATAACTCTCATCAGGATCGTTTTACCCTTGCAGTTCATTAGCTCTTTCCACAATGATTCAACACCTTCCAACCCTATGTCATCCCTTTCTAAAGATTTGATTTCTTTTTTTACCAACAGAACAACATCATCCCCTCTGCCTTCCTGCCTATCATAAGTCCATAAGATTTTGGAGCAGAAGCAGGCCAGTCGGCCCATTGAGTCTGCTCCACCATTTAACCATGAGCTGATCCAGTCATCCCCACTCCCCTGCCTTCTCCACATACCCTTTGATGCCCTGGCTAATCAAGAACCTATCTATCTCTGCCTTAAATGCACCCAATGACTTGGCCTCCACAGCCACTCGTGGCAACAAATTCCAGAGATTTACCACTCTCTGACTAAAGTAATTTCTCTGCATCTCTGTTCTAAATGGACATCTTTCCATCCTGAAGTTGTGCCCTCTTGCCCTAGACTCTACTGTTGGAAATAACTTTGCCATATTTAATCTGTTCAGGCCTTTTAACATTCAGAATGTTTCTATGAGATCCCCCCTCATTCTCCTGAACTCCAGGGAATACAGCGCAAGAGCTGCCAGACGTTCCTCATACAGTAACCCTTTCATTCCTGGAATCATTCTCGTGAATCTTCTCTGAACCCTCTCCAATGTCAGTATATCCTTTCTAAAATAAGAAGCCTAAAACTGCATACAGTACTCCAGGTGTGGTCTCACGAGTGCCTTATAGAGCCTCAACATCACATCCCTGCTCATATTTTCTATACCTCTAAAAATGAATGCCAACATTGCATTCGCCTTCTTCACCACTGACTCAACCTGGAGATTAACCTTTAGGATATTGTGCACAAGGACTCCCAAGTCCCTTTGCATCTCTATTTTGAATTCTCTCCTCATGTTAAATAATAGTCTGCCCATTTACTTCTTCCACCAAAGTGCATAGCCATACACTTTCCAACATTGTATTTCATTTGCCACTTCTTTGCCCATTCCCCTAAATTATCTAAGTCTCCCTGCAGGCTGCCTTGTTTCCTCAACACTACCCGCTCCTCCACCTACTTTTGTATCATCAGCAAATTTAGCCACAAATCCATTAATCCCATAGTCCATATCATTGACCTACATCGTAAAAAGCAACGGTCCCAGCACCAGCCCCTATGGAACACCAGCAGCCAGCCAGAATAGGATCCCTTTATTCCCACTCTGTTTTCTGCCGATCAGCCTATGCTCCACCCATGCTAGTAACTTCCCTGTAATTCCATGGGCTCTTATCTTGCTAAGCAGCCTCATGTGCGGCACTTTGTCAAAGGCCTTCTGAAAATCCAAGTACACCACATCCACTGCATCTCCTTTGTCTACTCTGCTTGTAATTTCCTCAAAAAATTGCAGTAGGTTTGTCAGGCAGGATTTTCCTTTCAGGAAACCATGCTGGCTTTGGCCTATCTTGTCATGTGCCTCCAAGTACTCCGTAATCTCAGCCCTAACAATCAATTCCAACAACTTCCCAACCACTGATGTCAGGCTGACGGCTCTATAGTTTCCTTTCTGCTGCCTCCTACCCTTCTTAAATAGCGGAGTAACATTTGCAATTTTCCAGTCATCCAGTACAATGTCAGAATCTATTGATTCTTGAAAGATCATTGTTAATGCCTCCACAATCTTTCCAGCTACTTCCTTCAGAGCCTGAGGGTGCATTCTATCAGGTCCAGGAGATTTATCCGCCCTCAGACCATTAAGCTTCCTGAGCACCTTCTCAGTTGTAATTTTCACTGCACATACTCCACTTCCCTCTTCCCTGACAATCTTGAATGTCTGGTATACTGCAGATGTCTTCCACTGTGAAGACTGATGCAAAACATGCATTCAGTTCCTCTGTCATCACTGCATCTCTCATTACAATATCTCCAGTGTCATTTTCTATTGGTCCTCTACCCTCAACTCTCTTTTACCCTTTATATACTTTAAAAAGTTTTTAGTATCATCTTCTAAATTCATTACCAGCTTCCTATCATAATTCATCTTTTCCTTCCTAATGACCTTTTTCGTTTCCTTCTGCAAGTTTTTAAAAGCTTCCCAATCCTCTATCTTCCCATCAGCGTTGGCTTCCTTGTATGCCCTATCTTTTGCTTTTACCTTGGCTCTGGCTTCACTTGTCAGCCACAGTAGTGTCCTTCTTCCATTCGAAAATTTCTTCTTATTTGGAATATATCTGTCTTGCGCTTCCCTCATTTTTCACAGAAAGTCCAGCCATTGCTGCTCTGCTGTCCTTCCTGCTAGTGTCCCTTTCCATTCAACTTTGGCCAGTTCCCCTCTCATGCCATTTCCTTTATTCCAATGAAATAGCAACACATTGGAATTTAGTTTCTCCTTCTCAAATTTCAAAGTGAACTCAATCGTATTCTGATCACTGTTCGCTAAGGGTTCCTTAACGTTAAGCTCTCTTATCCCTTCAGGATCATTGCATAACACCTAATCCAGCACAGCTGAACACCTAGCGGGCTCAACAACAAGCTGTTCTAAAAAGCCATCCCTTAGACATTCTGCAAATTTCCTCTCTTGAGATCCAGTACTGCCCTGGTTTTCCCAATCCACATTCGTGTTAAAATCCCCACAATTATCGTGACAATGCCCTTCTGACACGGTTTTTTTATCTCCTGCTGTAATTTGTAATCCACTTCCCGGCTGCTGTTTGGAGGCCTGTATACAACTGCTATTAGGGTCCTTTTACCCTTGCTATTTCTTAATTCAACCCATAGAGACTCTACACCTTCCAATCCTATGTCATCTCTTTCTAATGATTTAATATTATGTCTTGTACACGGCCACACCACTTCCTCTGCCTAATAAACTTACTTTCCGATACATTGTATATCCTTGGACTTTCATCTCCTAATGGCAACCATGCTTTAACCAAGTTTCAGAGATGGCCACAACGACATACTTGCCAAGCTGAATTTCAAGATCATCCATTTTATTTCTTATGCTGCGTACATTCAAATATAACACTTTCAGTCCAGTATTTGTTGCTTTCTGTTTTAACTGCACGATGCCTGTATTGCCCTGTAACTCATCCCACTGGCTGTGATTTTGCCTCATCTCCTGCCTGTCTTTTCTATCATCTCTGTTGCACACTATCTTTGATTTATTTCTGTTCCCCGCTTCCTCAGCCCTATCACTCCGGTTCCCATCCTTTTGCCAAACAGACCCTCCCTATCTGCTAGGATATTGGACCCCTTTGAGATCAGGTGTAACCTGTCTTTTTGTACAGGTCGTACTTCCCCCAGAAGAGATCCCAATGATCTAGGAGCCCGAAGCCCTGCCCCCTACATCAGTCTCTCAGCCACAAATTAGGATGCCTGATCATGCTATTCTTGCGCTTGTTAACACATGGCACAGGCAGCAATCCTAAGATTACTACCCTGGAGGTACTGCTTTTCAGCTTCCTACCTAACTACCTGAATTCTCTCTTCAGGACCTCCTCCCTTTTTCTACCAATGTCATTGGTACCAATGTGTACCAAGACTTCTGGCTGTTCACCTTCTCTCTTCAGAATACTCTGCACCCGATCCAAGATATCCTGTACCCCAGCACCTGGGAGGCAGCGCACCATGCGGGCATCTCTATGAGGCTGACGGAGCTTCCTGTCTGTTCCCCACTATGGAATCCTTTCAATACAATGTGTATCCATGGACATTAAGCTCCCAGCTATAATCTTCTTTCAGCCAGGATTCAAGATGTCTACAACATCAAACATGCCAATCTGTAACTGTGCAACAAGTTCGTTATCTTATTCCGTATACTGTACACATTCAAATGTAACACCTTCAGTCCTGAATTCACTGTCTTCGATTTTTTTTCCAACTTTTACGTTGCAACTTAATCCTGTTGACTGCAATTTTGCCTTATCATCAGCCTCTCCTTGCCAGGAGTCTCACTACACATGGCCTCTGTTTGTAAACCAACTATCTCATCTTCAGTACTATCACTCTAGCTCCCATTCCCCTGCCAAATTAGTTTAAACCCACCTGAATAACTCTAGCCAACCTGCCTGCAATGATATTGGACCCCCTCAGGTTCAGGTGTAAGCCGTCCCTTTTGTACAGGTCCTACCTTCCCCAGAATAGATCCCAATGATCTGACTACGGAATCTCCTATCAACACTGCAGTCTCCTTCACCTCTATGCTCTTCTGAGTCACAGCACCAGTCTCAGTGCCAGAGACCCAGTCACTGTGGCTCTCCACTGGTAGGCTGTCCCCCTCAATATATCTGAAGTAGTATACTTACTTCATGCACTCTTTATCTTCCTAATTTTGTTTTTAACTTCACCTCTGAAAATTTAATACTCCTCCTTGCTGTCTGCAGTGTTGAGTTCACTGTTGCTCATATTTGTCAAGTTTAGTTGAACTGTTTGAAGACCAATCAAATACTAGATTGGCAATATCTTTGGACATTGTATATGTGGATTGCCAGAAGGTATTTCACAAGTTAGCAATAGAGATTATTAATCAGGAAAAAAATGTACATGGCCTTGGGTTTGGGATTGCTTAGAGGATGGGAGTCAGGAGAGGGATAAAATATGTTTTGTCTGATTCACGGGATGTATTGAGCAGTATTCCCCAAGG
This sequence comes from Mobula birostris, assembly GCF_030028105.1. Taxonomy (NCBI): domain Eukaryota; kingdom Metazoa; phylum Chordata; class Chondrichthyes; order Myliobatiformes; family Myliobatidae; genus Mobula; species Mobula birostris. Next base: position 95,409,321 of record NC_092381.1, read on the forward strand.
CCTTAGTTTTTTTTTAACAGTATGTGCAAATTACTAAAATGCTAAAAGAACGTGTATCATAGTTATGGATGGAACTTATTTGGATGCGCACTTAGGATTGAGAAGCAAATTACAAAGGGAAGTGGGCAGACTGAGTAGGAAAAAATGGTAGCAGTTATTGAGTATGGGGCAGTATGAGATCCGGCAGTTTGGATCCAAGGAAATTGGATAGGATTAGTTTTTTATGATAAAAGGGAAGCAGTTACAGAACATATAAATCAAGGTATTCATGTACACAAATCATAAAAACCATGACTCTGCTGGCCAAAAAGCTCAATTTTGGTTTCATCAGACCATAGAACCATCTTCCAGCTGACCTCAAACTGGCAAACTGTAGCTGAGATTTCATTTGAATTTTTTTTTCAACAGCGGTTTTCTCTTTGCTGCTCTCCCATAAAGCTGCAACTGGTGACACACCTGGGCAACAGTTTATGTACAGTCTCTCCCATCTCAGCCACTGAAGGTTGTAACTCCTCCAGAGTTGTCATGGGTCTCTTGGTGGCCTCCCTCACTAGTCCCCATTTTGCATGGTTACTCAGTTTTTGAGGACGACTGCTCTAGATAGATTTACAATTTACTCTGATTGTTGCTTGGCATCCTTGATAAGTGGTTACACAAAGCAGCTTTCTCATGCATAAGCACACCCTTTCTTCATTAGTTATCTTCCAACATTATTCTCACAAGTCAGTCGAAACAAGTCAGTCAGGTTTTAGCCCTTTTAATTCTGTATATAATTCCTCAGAACTGCATAAATTTCTCAATATTGCTCAAAATAAAAATTACTGCAAAAATAATAACACTTTTAACATGTTCCCATTTACATTGTCAGTGTGCAAAATGGAACAAGTAAACTGCATTATTTGGTTTAATTATGGTCCTACAGTACACCCAAATGATCAAATGTTGTCATAAGTGAAGTTATCATTGGACATGCTGGATAAGTCCGCCTCGCCATTGTTAAACAATAACAATTTCTTGTCTACCCTTAGTTCATTCTGTGTTTGCACAGTTTGTTGTCTTTTGCACCTTGGTTGTTTGTCCATCCTATTGGGTGCAGCCTTTCATTTATTCTCGTCTTTCTATTGGGTTGTATATGGCGACATAAATGTACTTTGATAATAAACTTCGAAATTCTGAACTTTGAACAAGTGATCTATGCAGTAAACAGTGAAATGAAGTTTAAATCTTTTGGCACTGTTTAATTATTAAAAGGAATAATTAGAAAGATTATTTTCAGAAATTGGGCCCTTAATGTTTACATTTATTGTCATAAATATCTTGAATGAATGCAAGTTATTGAACCTTAATAAGAAAGATGCCATCTTCAAACTCTATTATATTGTGTAATTAATTGATTTCTCAAGTCTTTGCCTTGTTATGGAGTAGATCCCCAGTGTAATTTTCCCCAGTTAATAACAAAGGACTCAAAGATTTTGGGGGTTGTAGTAGCAATCTCTGGTTGTTCTGGGTGTTGGTTAGATTTGGTTGAGTACTGTAATCTGCCATTAAATTTATACTTGCAGTAGACTATCAGAAAAGAACTGAACAGTTTGGTAAAGACTCTGTAGAATGACTATATGTAATCATAAAATTGGAAGGATTTGTATAGCAGGCACTGTACAGTGATTTTTCTCTATTACAGTACAAAGCAAGGGAACTGCTTGCTCTCAGTAAAATTATAATTTATTGCTGGGTTCTGCATCTCATTAAGTTGTAAATTGTCACTCAGCCTCTAGAATTGGTAATTGGTTGTCAAATATACTGAGATAGAGTAAAAAGCTTGTGTGACATCCAGACTGATCATTCTTAACATAGGTACATCAAGATAAGAACAAAACGGAAAAAAAACAATGCAGAATAAAGCAGGTCAGGCAGCACCAATGGTGAGGAATGAACAGTCAATGTTATGGGTCAAGACCCTTCATCAGGACTGGAAAGGAAGGGGGAAGGAAAGAAGTACAGACTTTTAAGTGATGGGTGAAACCAGGTGTGTGGGGCAGAGGGATGAAGTACGAAGCTGGGAGGTAATAGATTAAAAAAAGGTTTAAAAAAAAGGCTGGAGAAAAAGGAATCGAATAGGTGAGGAGAATGGACCATGGGAGAAAGGGAAGGAAGAGGAGCACAAGGCTTGGGTGATAGGCAGCTGAGGAGGAGTAGTAAGAGGGATGCCAGAGTATAGAATTGAAGATGAGGGAGGCATAATATCACCAGAATTTGGAGAAATTGTTGTAATGTCATCAGGTTGGAGGCTACCTAGATGGAATATCAGGTGTATTCCTCCTACTTGAGGGTGACCTCATCGTGGCCTCATCTTCGATTCTGTATTCTGGCTCCCCTCTTACCTCTTCTTCTCACCTGCCTATTACCTACTCTTGGTGCCTTTCCTCCTTCCCTTTCTCCCAAGGTTCACTCTCCTCACCTATCAGATTCCTTCTTCAGCTCTTTACCTTTTCCACCTATCACCTCCCAGCTTCTTACTTCATTCCTCTCCCCCCCCCCACACACCTGGCTTCACCTATTACCTTCTACAAACTTGTAGCTTGTATTCCACATTCCTTCCCCCCCCCCCCCCAACCCTTCACCTTCTTATTCTGGCATCTTCCCCCTTCCTTTCCAGTCTTGAATAAGGGTCTTAGCCCAAAATGTCACCTGTTTAATCATCTTCATAGATGCTACCTGATCTGCTGAGTTTCTCCAGCATTTTGTGTGTATTGTTCTAGATTTCCAGCATCTGCAGAATCACAAGGCATGGTGTTACAGTTACAGAAAGGTTACAGTGCAGGGAGACAAATGAAGTGCAAGGGCCTTGACAAGGTAGATTGAGAGATCAAGAATTAATCCCTATCATGTTTGAGGGCCCTGTCAATTGTTAAAACAAATCTTTCAGTCATTCAATCTACACACAAATTCTAACCTACCTATTGTTCCCTTTACTTTTTTTTTCGCTTTTTTTTTCTCTTAGAAATGGTTTAATTTTTAACTTTTTTCCAGTTTGATTAAAGGCCATTAACCTTTAATGTTAACTGTTCGTCTTGCCAATATACAATCGGACCTGAGGATTCCAGCTATTTCTGTCTTCACTCTACATTTCCAGCACCTGTTGTATTTTGTTTTGCACTTATTAGTATTTTTCACTGGAAGGAAAAAGTAGATTTTAATTTACAACATTTGAACTATTGATGTACATCTGCAGTTTCTCTTTTCATGAGCGTAATACTTAATGGTAACACAGTGCTTTCTGTACAGCTTGCAGATAAGCAGGCTGTTTCCAGAGGTTGAGTCACCTAGTGCAAGGGACATGGAATTTGATTCAACAGCAGTGTAGACAGAGTTCATGGAAGGGAGGTTGATTTCCTTGATATGCTGAACTATGTCTATAGTTATTTGCAATCTTGGTCATAGCAGTTGAATTAGTTGCCCGGTCCTGGTGTGCCTCCGTGGGTCTGGGAAATGGATAAGCGTATAATGAGCGGGTTTTAAAAATGTAAAAATAAATCATTGCACCTAAACTTTATTCCCTGGTTACCCAGCTGTTTTGTACAAATATTATTCTTCGAAGTATTTGTCAAATGGTCTTCAGAACAAAATGCATTATCTTTAATAAATTATACCTATTACAAATGGTAAACAAAGGCAGATAAATGTAAGAAATGAAAAATAAGATTGCAGATGATGGAATCTTGAGGTAAAATAAACTGCTGGACAAACTCTGTGGGTCAAGCAATATCTGTGGCAGCAAAAGGGATGTGTTGATGTTTCGGGTTGTCCTAATGCAGGGTGTTGGCCCAAAACAATGTTAATGCATTCTTTTGCCACCAGAAATGCTGCTTGACTGGTGTGTTCTCCCAGCAGTTTAATTTTTGCTTGCAAGTCCAAAACCTTATGCTCAATTAAGTTCATCCAAGAGAAATTACATTGCAATGGTTAATATGTTCAATTGTACCAAAGTGGGATTGAATGGTAACAACATATACAAAATGCTGGAGGAACTCAGCAGGTCTGGCAGCATCCATGGAAAGGAATAAACAGCCAATGTTTCAGGCCAAGACTCTTCATCAATCCTGATGAAGACCTGAGGAGGGGAGTTGCAATGTAAAAGGCTGACAAAATCAAAAAGGGTGAATTCAGGACTGAATGTGGTGTATTTGAGTGTGCGCAATATACAGAATAAGGTAGATGAACTTGCAGCACGGTTACAGATTGGTAGGTACAATGTTGTAGACGTCACTTAATCATGGCTAAAAGAAAATTATAGCAGGGAACATAATGTCCAGGGATACACATTGTGTCAAAAGGACAGGCAGGAAGGCAGAGAGGTTGGCATTGCTCTGGTTTTAAAAAAATAAAACCAAATCATTAGATAGAGGTGACATAGGGTCAAAAGGTGTTGAATCATTGTGGATAGAGCTAAGGAACTGCAAGGGTGAAAAAAGATCTTGATGGGAGTTGTACACCGACCCCCGATCAGTAGTAAGGATGTGGTCTATAACACAACGGGAGATTAAAAAATGCATGCCAAAAGGACAATGTTACAATATTCATGGGTGATATCAATATGCAGGTAGATTGGGAAAATGATTGGTGCTGGATTCCAGGAGGGGGAATTTCTACAGTGGCTTTGTAGAGCAGCTCATAGTTGAGCCCAGTAAGTCAGCTATTCTGGACTGGGTGTTGTGCAAAGAACCAGAATTGATTAGAGAGCTTAAGGTAAAAGTACCCTTCAGGAAAAGTGATCATAATATGTTTGAATTCACCCTGAAATTTGAGAAGGAGAAGCTGAAGTCAGATGTATCGGTATAACCATTGAGTAAAGGGAATTAGAGGCATGAGAAAGGAGTTGGCCAGAATTGATTGGAAAAGAACATTGGCAGAGATGACAACAGAGCAGCAATGGCTGGAATTTCTAGAAGCAATTCGGAAGGCACAGGATATATGAGGAAGAAGTATTCTAACGGAAAGATGACATAACCATCAAGAGAAGTCAAAGCCAACATAAAAGCCAAAGAGAGAGTATATAATAGAACAAAAGTTAGTGGGAAGTTAGAGGGTTGGGAAGCTTTTAAAAACCAACCAAAGGCAACTAAAAATATCATTAAGAAAGTAAAAATGGAATATAAAAGTAAGCTAGCCAATAGTATTAAAAAGGATACCAAAGTTTCTTCAGAATCATAAAGTGTAAAAGAGAGCTGAGAGTGGATATTGAACTGAGGCTGGAAAGATAGTAATGGAGGACAAGGAAACGGCAGATGTACTGTATAGGTATTTTGCATCAGTCTTCATTCTGGAAGACACCTAAATGGTGGAAATTCCAGGTGTCAGTGGTCATAAAGTGTGTGAAGTTACCATAACTAGAGATGAGATTCTTGGAACCTGAATGATCTGAAGCTGGGTAAGTCTCCTGGACCAGATGGTGTATACTCCAGGGTTCTGTATGAAGTGGCTGAAGAGATTGTGGAGGTATTAGTAATGATTATTCAAGAATCACTAGATTCCAGAAGACTGGAAAATTGCAATGTCATTCCACCCTTCAAGAAGGGAGAGAAGCAGAAGAAAGGAAACTATATGCCAGTTAGTCTGACCTCAGTGGCTGGGAATATGTTGATGTCGATTATTAAGGATGAGGTCTCAGGATACTTGGACCCACATGATAAAATAAGCTGTGGTGAGCATGGTTTCCTCAGGGAAAATCTTGCCTGACAAATCTGTTGGAATCATTGAAGAAATAACAAGCAGGAACAACTAACAAAGGAGAATTGGTTAATGTTGTATATTTCAACTTTCAGAAGGCCTTTGACAAGGTGTCACACATGAGGCTGCTTAACAGGGTATTACAGGGAAGATTCTAGCATGGATAAAACAGTGGCTGATTTGCAGGAGGCGAGAGTGGGAGTAAAGGGAGCCTTGTCTGTGTTGGTTTTGATTGTTTTTACCTTATATGTCAACAATTTGGATAATGGAATTGACCTTGTTGAAAAGTTTACAGATGATATGAAGATAAATGGAGGGGCAGGTAGTTTTGAGTAAGTAGAGAGGCTACAGAAGGACTTGGACAGATCAGGAGTGATAAAGTTTAAGGATGTTGGGGAAGTAAGACACGATTCTTGGACTGTTGTAAATAATGGGTTAAAAACTTAAGTGCCACCCTATGTGTGTTGGTGAACAAATTCTGTTGCTTTTGCTGAAGAATAGGCCCGCAGTTTGTTTAGATTAAAAGCTTGCCTGATTAACAGCCTGTAGCTGCCTCTTCAAGGTGACATGAGGGCTGGAATTACTCAGTGCTCACATAGGTCATGCTTTATTGTTTTGCTCCACTGACTTAAGTCTTTTCTTTTGAGAGGTTCAATGATAAGAACATCTGTCTCTAATTAAGTCAGGAGCCTAGCTACAGTGATGGCTGGTACAGGGTGGGCTGGTACAGGGTGGAGAAATCTATTTGTAATTAAACTCTGATTTAGTGGACTCTCTTATCAAAGTAATGGGGTTTCACTCTAACTGACTTAACATACCATTGTAACTGAGTGTTGTTTGTCTGCTCATTCTATATATTGTAGCATTCTGTTTTAAAATCAGAAAGCTCATCTGAGCCTCCAAGGAGAGAGAGAGTCTCTGTCTCTCTTTGATGACTGGATCTGAGTTCTTTCTTGCCAGCTGAACTGAGTACAATAAACTGGTGAAGAGGTTAAAGTAATAACTGTGTGGTGTGATTATTGGTCCGGCAACCTTTTTTTAAGTTTACAGGAGAATGGGCAAAGAAATTGCAGATGGAATACAGTGTCAGGAAGTATGTGATCATGCATTTTGGTAGAAGAAATTGAAAAGGTTGACAATTTTCTAATTGGAGAGAAAATATAAAAACTGAGGTGCAAAGGGATTTGTGAATCCTTGTGCAGGATTTCCTAAAGGTTAATGTGCAGCTTGAGTCTGTGGTGAGGAGGGCAAATGCGATGTTTGCATTCATTTCAAGGGGACTAGAATATAAAAGCAAAGATGTAATGCTGAGACTTTATAAAACACTGATGAGGCCTCACTTGGAGCATTGTGAGCAGTTTTGGGCCCCTCATCTCAGAAAGGATGTGTTGAAATTGGAGAGGCTTCAAAGGAGGTTCACAGAAATGTTTCCATGATTCAATGGTTTGTCATATGAAGAGCGTTTGATGACTCTGGGGCTATATTCACTGGTATTCAGAAAAATGAGGGGTGACATCATTGAAACCTATTGAATGGTGCAAGGCCTTGATAGAGTGGATGTGGAGAGGATATTTCTTAAGGTGGGAGAGTCTAAGACCAAAGGACATGGCCTCAGAATAGAGGGGCATCCTTTTAGAACGGAGATGCGGAAGAATTTCTTTTGCTAAAGAGGTGACTAGGAGGCACATGATAAAATAGGCCGTAGTCAGCATGGTTTTCTCAAGGGACAGTCTTGCCTGACAAATCTGTGGAGGCCAAATGTTTATGTTTAAAGCAGTGGTTGATAGATTCTTGTTTGGTCAGGGCATGAAGGGATATGGGGAGAAGGCAGGAGATTGGGGCTGGGAGGAAAATTGGATCAGCCATGATGAAATGGCAGAGCAGATTCAATGGGCCCTATAGCCTAATTTTGCTCCTATATCTTATAGTCCTATAACTAGATCCATGTCAACCTGACTAAAGCTTGAGCTGTTGAAATATAACTGACTGACATATGTGCTTACTTGCCTAGTGCAAATATTTTTGTTAACTGATTCCTCCTCCCAGCCATGATAGCAATTTCACAATAATTCAGTTATTTTAATGGTCTAGCTTTGAATGGAAGTTTTACATTTGGGATAACCATTCTGGTGCTGTTTTCTTCTCCCACAGGATTTTAGGATTGCGGCGTGCTCCAGTAGTTGTTGGGAGATACGTAAATCTAAATACAGAGATAAAACCAGTTGCATCTGAGCAGCTTCTGAGCACCTTCCTTACAGTAGGTAAGAACCACTATTTAATTCAAGGTAACATTAAATATTTTCTTAGTTCTGTAGTACAAAGATTGGGCTGAAATGATTAGGAAACTGCCCAAGGATAGGGTGGACATTTGTCCTGCACAAATTAAGTTCTGAATCTGGCAAGATTATTAAGCTATAAGAATAGTGGGCCTGTTTTGAAATCAAGGAATATCAGTGCCCCTGCCTTCCACTTTCAGAAAATTATCCATCAGAACAAATTAACTTGGATGGTTTTGGCTCCAAGCCTCAACTTTAATCTTTGTCTTGTTGTTCCATTTTTCTCTTCCTGTTTCTGAACTAATATGTTCTGTGACACCCATCTTCTAATTCCTCAACCCTATTCCAACTCCTCCGTTCACCACCTTGCTTCCTTGTTAATTGGCATGGTTAATTATTCTCTCTACAATCCATCTATCCTTCAAATCTGCTTTAATTATCCTTCTCCATTTCAAACAAAAATGTACTGCCCCTACATCAATGCAAATTGCTCCATCAACTCTTTCCTCTCAAAGTCCTTCTTGCAATTTCCTGATTTGTGTTTTTTTTTGCCCATCTTACCAGATAACCTTGTCTGAATTCCTCCAGTCAGTTTTTACTTATGCCACAGCTTTGATCAAAATTGTTAAATGATATTTGAATCAGAATCAGGTTTATTATCACTGGCATATGTTGTTTAATTTGTTGTTTTATGGCAACAGTACAGTGCAATACATAAAAATACTATAAATTACAATAAGAAATATATGTAAAACATTAAATTAAACATTTAGTGCAAAATGAGAGCAATAATAGTGAGGTAGTGCTCATGGGTTCTTCGTCCATTCCAAAATCTGATGGTGGAGAGGAAGAAGCTGTTCCTAAAATGTTAAGTGTGTGTCTTCAGGCTCGTACCTTCTGTTGGTCCTAATGAGAAGAGAGCATGTCCTGGGTGGTGGGAGTCTTAATAATGGATGCAGCCTTCTTGAAGCATCACTTTTTGGAGATATCCTCAATGGTGGGGAAACTAGTGCCCACGATGGAGCTGACTTACTTTACCACCCTCTGCAGCTTTTCCAGCCCTGTGCATTGGCCCCATGCCAGATGGTGATGTTACCAGTTAGAATGCTCTCCACGGTCCCAAATTTCCTCAAACTCATGATGAAGTATAGCCGCTGGCATGCCTTCTTTATAGTTCTATCAGTATGTTAGTCCTAGAATAGATCGTTAGAGATGTTAATTTGAAACTGCTCACTCTTTCCACTGCTGACCCTTTGATGAGGGCAGGTGTGCGTTCCTCGACTTCCCCTTCCTGAAGTCCACAGTCAATTCTCAGTTCTTACTGATGTTGATTGCAAGCTTGTTGGTGTGACACCACTCAACCAACTGATCTGTCTGACTCCTGTACACCGTTTGTGAAAATCTTTCCATATTTGTGAAAATGAGAAAGATTATCTATCTTTTCTTATCCATCTCACCATTTGACACTGTTAAACACAGTTTGTTCATCCCTTTTCTATCCACTATTATCCACCAGGATAGGACACTATTTAGGCATGTCTTTCTGGATCTGAAAGGAATTGGTTTTTTTTTACTGTAACAATGATTGTACTATTTTATTACTGCACTTTGTTTATCATGAAGTGTAGTTTCAGGATAAGGAATCAAACAGTGAGAGAGAAGATGAGAAATTTCTACACAGATAATTGGATTTTATTTTGAAAGTTTTCACTTAATGCTGTGAATAATTTTGATTTCCATTAATACTGTAGCTTGCTTTTAAATAAAATTACACTTTTTCTGTATACGCCTTAATGACTTACTGTACTGTTTAAGGGAACAATAGTTGCTTCTATGGAAAATGCTACTACTGCAGGGAATCTGAACCTGCATGTGCAGATGGGCATATAATGGAAGGATCTGTCACACTATGGCTACCTGACATCTGGCCGATGCAAAAACACAGACATCCGTGGGGCAGGACCTATCGAGAAGGAAAACTAGCCAGGTATGTCATGTTAACTTGTTAATTTTTTTTCTTGCATACTGATCCTTATTTCTCATAATGGAATAATAATGCCTACATTGCCTAAAGTAGCACTTAATGAAATTCAAGAGAGCACAAACACACACGTAACTGAGAATATAAGAAATTGGCTACTCAGTAATTGTTCTTCCTTTCATCTTCCATCCCCTTCTCCCATATCCTTTTCCCACCTCTATCCCTGGTAAGTAATTGACATTACACAATAAAATTATGAAATTCAGATTTATATTAGCAGCTTTGTACATAGTAGGGTCATAATCTTTTTTTCAGCAAACTTAGAAGGAATGGGAAAAATTGGGTGTAAGTATATTGCTGACCTTCTCACCAAGCTCAATCGCCTGAAACTAATTTCTTCAATTTTGTTTCTTTAAAATGTCTTCCTCCCTTAACCTGGTTTGCCTTCTGCTCCTGCGGTACCTACTTGTTGTAGTTAAATGAATCCATTCTTCACCCAAAAAAAGAGATAAAGATTAGCTTTATTTGTCACATGTACATTGAAACAGACTGCAAAATGTGCTGTTTGTGTCAAATCAAATCTCTGAGAATTGTTCTGGGTCATAAAGTGCCTGCTGAGCCAGCTGGTGGCATAGTGGCATCAGCACTGGACCTCAGAGCGAAGGCTCCTGAGTTCAAATCCAGCCGGCTCCCCTGGCACACTTTCCATCTGTGCTGGGTTGAGCGTCGAGCTAGCAACTCGACCTCATAAAAAAGAAATTGCCTGCTACAGAAACATCAACAGCAAAAAGTTGATGGCCTATGCTCTCTCGTGAGTTTAAAGGCAATTTCTCTCTTCTCTTCTTTCATAAAGTGCCTGCTGCCAACCACTACCAAAAACCTTGTTTTTAACCATTTAACCAGACTGTAGATCTGAACTTGTTTTTCCCCTAATTTCTCTTGTATTTCCTTCATTCTTATCTTCTCCAAGTGTTGGCATGACTTAAAGTGTTATCTCTGTTGTCCACCCACATTATTTCATGACCTTTACATTAACTAATAAAACAAATAGTTTCCTCTTTTCAGGCTGATCAATACCTTTATTCAACATTTGGTATTATCATCATCTAGTAACTCATCATTAACACCTGCCCCTATCATTGCAAATTAACTCTTCGCTCTTTGATCCTCTTGTTATGTCCTGTCTTTGTCTGTACTCCATACCCATCTTTGCTCTAACATGAGTCTGATCCTCCCTGGTCATGTTCCCACTCCTGCCACATCATTGATACAGTCATAATCAATCACAAGTTTGAAGAGAAATTGGAATCATAACTATCCTCTGTCTCTGGTGCAGTATCCCTCCTTACTCTTCAACACCTAATTGTATCCCTCCTTGCCCATCAACGCCTGATTGATCATAGACTTTCACAATGTTGACCATATCTCTTCCTCCATTATTAACCTTCAACTGGTTTCAGTCTCATTCATCCAGCCATAGCCAAGAAAAAATTCTTGCAATGACTTCTTGTTCAATATTGAAAGTATTTATTCTGAAGACTCCAAGCATCTGTCTATGACATCGCCTGAATGCACGTCAAGAGTCCCATTATTTTTTATTTTATTGAGATACAATGTCGATAGGTCCTTCCTGCCCTTTGAACCACGTTGCCCAGCAATCCTTTGATCTAATCCTAGCCTAATCAGGGGACAATTTACAATGAGCAATTAATCTACCAACCATAACATCTTTGGTCTGTGGTAGAAAACCCACGCAGTCACGTGAAGAAACATACAAACTCCTTACAGTCAGTGGAGGGAATTGAACCCAGGTCGCCTCTACTGCAAAGTGTTGTGCTAACCATTATGTTACTGTGCCACCCTCCTCTGCTTCAATTATCCACTGTTTTACTTTTCATACTTCTTGTGTGATACCCTGGATGAATCAGAATTGTCTCCAATTAAACATTTTGAAGGACATTGCCTTTAAACTCTGTCCAAAATTTGGTGTCTAACTCTTCTTCTGCTTGTTGCCATATGTTAATCCTCCACTTTGTTTAGCCATTCCATCTAGAAAGCCTGTAAGTTCTGGAATTCCCTTAAACATCTGCAACTCTGCTATAAAAGACGTCTTAAAACCTATCACTGTAGCAGTTCAAGTATTTTCCTTGGCATAATGTTAATACAGTGAGATGTTTTATTCCAGCTGAAGTGCAATAAAAATGCAAGATTTTAATGTGTCCATGGATATACTACTGGGTAGTATTACTGCATCAATTAAATGCTTGTTTTAAAAAGACCTCTGAGCTCCCCTTCAGCTTGTGCCAATAAAATGGGTACAGTTTATGAAGACTACTTTGCTCAATTTAATTAATTCACATATCTACCCATCAAGAGTGAGTGTAAAACATTCCCAATACCCATTTTAGTATCCACCTGTTTTTTGGCTGGATACCTATATGTCACCAAGAGAGCCTACTATCACTTTTGCAACATCTGTACCTCCTACTTCAGTTAGTGTGCTATGATGGGCTTAGTTATGCATTTGGTACTGTAAGATGCCTTTTTCAGATTATGTTTGTTGCTAGTTTTCCGTTTGGTATAAATGTTGGTACCCGGAGCTCTTCAGCATTACTGAGAACACAGAGAATGCTGTTCTGCATTCTCCCCGTATTCTCAGTAATGTCCTTTGCTTCTCTTCAGACATATCTTGATTTTAACATGTTCATCGTAATTTTCAAGTTTTTCTGTTGTCTTGCCTCTGTAACCCCTCTAGTCCTACAATTTGTTACAATCTTACCATTCTTTTGTTTCTTCTTGATTTTTTTTAATCAGATCACAATTAACAATGTTTTCAGCTGCTTGTGCCCTAAGTAATGAAATTCCCTTTAACAATGTGACATTGAAACACAGAAGCATAGGTAACCTAAAGCTTGGTGTAAGAGGTGAGGCGACACTTCACCTTGTGAGTCTGACAGGGTCATCTGTTGTATCAGGTGCTGCTGGTGCAACGTCCTCTACATTGGTGAGACCTGATGTACATTGAGAGACTGTTTCATTGAGCAGCCTCCCTACGTCTGCCACACATGTAAGATTTCCCAGTGGCCACCCACTCCCATTACAATATGTCTGTCCACTGCCATGATGAGGCCATACTCAGACTGGAAGAGCAACACCTCATGCTGTCTGGGTAGCCTCCAACCGGATGGCATGAACACGGATTTCTCTAGCTTCCTGTAATTTCTACCCCCTCCCTCATCTCTTTTTCCATTCCCCATTCTGGTTTCCCTCTTACCCCTTCTCTTCCTCTGACTATCACCTCCCTCTTGTGCCCCTCCACCTTCCCTTTCTCCCGTGGTTCACTGTCCTCTTCTATCAGATTTCTTCTTCTACGGCCCATTATCTCTTCCATTTATCACCTTCCAGCTTTTCATCACCCCCCTCCCCTATCCACCCACCTTCCCCCTCACCTGGCTTTACCGAACACCTGCCAGCTTGTACATCTTCCTCTTCCTCTTCCTCCACTGTGTTATTCTGGCTTTCCTTCCTTCTCCGTCCTAATCAAGGGTCTTGGCCCAAAACGCAATTGTTTGTTCCCTCCATGGACGCTGCCTGACCTGCTGTGTTCCTCCAGCATTTTGTGTGTGTGTTGCTCTGGATTTCCAGCATCTGAAGAATCTCTTGTTTTTATTCCCTTTAGAACCTTCTAATTCTCTCTCCCGTTTTAAGACCCTCAAGAAAAAAATACCTCTTAACCAAGCTTTAGGCCATCGATGTCTTTATGCCTCAATGTCAGATTGTAGTGTGGTAAATGTCATGTGACTTGCCTTGGAATATTTCTCTTTGCGCAAGATGTTTTAAAACAATAAGGATCAGAAATTTCCTTTCGAAAGGCTTATGCTTGAAAATCCACTTATTTCTTGGTAGCTTTTTGCACTCACCTTTTCTGAAATGACCCAGCTGGTGGCATAGTGGCATCAGCGTCAGACTGCGGGACGTAAAGTCCTGAGTTCGAATCCAGCTGGCTCCAGTGCACACTTTCCATCCGTGCTGGGTTATGAGCTGGTGATCTCTTTGGAAACTCACCCGGCAGAAGGCAATGGCAAACCAATGCTGTAACTTGCCTTGTACACAGTTCCCCACTACGTCAGAGAGGCGTAGAGGTAAATCATCCGCTAACCGGAGAAACTCCGGATGCGATGTACCTTTCCTTTCCTTTTTCTGAAATAATTAACTTGAAAGTGTTTCCATTACCTCCAAGGGCTTAAGTTCCCTTGAAGCTTCGTTTAGAAACTATCTTGGTGTTTCTTTTAGAATATCCCCTAGGCTCTCTTATTCAAAAAACAAAAGCCCAAGTGTCCCATGTTTATTCTCTTAACATTGCTGAAATATAAGAAAAATCATCTTTCCATTAATACCGTGTTTGCTGATAGCCTGTGTCCTTCAGACCAGAGCTAGATGTAGTAATTTATTTGTAAGTAGTATTTATTTCTAATGAAGCAGAGGTGAAAATTAATCATTTATTTGCCTTCAGGGGTAACTACAAGTCTCTCGAGGTTATGAGTGCCCACCTTAGGGACAGCTCGCACATAAAGCAAGTATTAGGAAGACTGATAGGATGGATTCACCAGCTGCAGTTGCCATGGGGCATTTCCAGATGTCTTCTTTTCCCCACTAATTGGTGACTTGGTTGAGCAAAGCAGAGCTAGGAGCACTGTGCATACTCATTTGCTCACTCACTGAGTGAGTAAGCTGTCTAGTAGCTGCTCTTCCTGTCCCTGCTTGCTCCGTCACAGTTGTTTCTGTGATAGTCTCGCACACGCCGACTTGTTAATATCTCAGTTACGAACTGAACCCTGTTCTAACCTGAGGACTGTCTGTAGCAAATTACAAACCTCATTTCCAGAAAAGTTGGGATATTTTCCAAAATGCAATAAAAACAAAAATCTGTGATATGTTAATTCACGTGAACCTTTATTTAACTGACAAAAGTACAAAGAAAAGATTTTCAGTAGTTTTACTGACCAATTTAATTGTATTTTGTAAACATACACAAATTTAGAATTTGATGGCTGCAACACACTCAACAAAAGTTGGGACAGAGGCATGTTTACCATTGTGTTACATCACCTTTCCTTTTAATAACACTTTTTAATCGTTTTGGAACTGAGGATACTAATTGTAGTAGATTTGCAATTGGAAATTTTGTCCATTCTTGCTTGATATAAGACTTCAGCTGCTCAACAGTCCATGGTCTCCGTTGTCTGATTCTCCTCTTCATGATGCGCCATACATTTTCAATAGCAGATAGATCTGGACTGGCAGCAGACCAATCAAGCACACGCACTTTGTGTCTACAAAGCCATGCTGTTGTAGCCCATGCAGAATGTAATCTGACATTGTCCTGCTGAAATAAGCATGGACGTCCTGGGAAGAGACGTTGCCTTGATTGCAACATATGTCTTTCTAAAATCCTAATATACGCCTCAGAGTCAATGGTACCTTCACATACATGCAACTCACCCATGCCGTGGGCACTGATGCACCCCCATACCATCACAGATGCTGGCTTTTGCACCTTTCGCTGATAACAATCTGGATAGTCGTTTTCATCTTTGGCACGGAGAACTCGACGCCCGTTTTTTCCGAAAACTAGCTGAAATGTGGACTCATCTGACCACAGCACACGGTTCCACAGTCTTTCAGTCCATCTGAGATGAGCTCGGGCCCAGAGAACTCACCAGCGTTCCTGCATAGAGTTGATGTATGGCTTCCTCCTTGCGTAATACAGTTTCAAGTTGCATTTCTGGATGCAGCGACGGACTGTGTTGAGTGACAATGGTTTTCCGAAGTACTCCCGAGCCCAGGTGGCTATAATTGTCACAGTAGCATGATGGTTTCTTAGGCAGTGCTGCCTGAGGGCTCGAAGATCACGTGCATTCAACAGTGGTTTCCGACCTTGCCCTTTACCCACTGAGATGTCTCTGAATTCTCTGAATCTTTTCACAATATTGTGTACTGTAGATGTTGAAAGACCTAAATTCTCTGCAACCTTGCGTTGAGAAATGTTCCTTTTGAACTGACTAACAATTCTCTCATGAATTTTGGCACAAAGGGGTGAGCCACAACCCATCCTCACTTGCAAAGACTGAGCCTTTGATGGACGCTACTTTTATACCCAGTCATGGTACCTCACCTGCTACCAATTAGCCTGCTTAATATCAGAAGGAGAGGAAGGTAGGCAGAGGGGGAGGCGTGGCTTTATTGGTAAGAAATGATATTAAATCATTAGAAAGAGGTGATATAGGATCGGAAGGTGCAGAATCTTTATGGGTTGAGCTAAGGAATAGCAGGGGTAAAAGGACCCTGATGGCAATTATTTATAGGCCTCCAAACAGCTGCAGGGATGTGGTCTACCAATTACAACTGGAAATAGAAAAGGCTTGTCAGAAGGGCAGTGTTATGATAATTGTGGGGGATTTTAACATGCGAGTGGATTGGGAAAATCAGGTCGGCACTGGATCTCAGGAGAGAGAATTTGTAGAATGTCTGCGAGATGGCTTTTTAGAACAGCTTGTTGTTGAGCCCACTAGGGGATCGGCTGTACTGGATTGGGTATTGTGTAATGAACTGGAGGTGATTAGAGAGATTGAGGTGAAGGAACCCTTGGGAGGCAGTGATCATAACATGATTGAGTTCACTGTGAAATTTGAAAAAGAGAAGCTGAAATCTGATGGTGTCGGTATTTCAGTGGAGTAAAGGAAATTACAGTGGCATGAGAGAGGAACTGGCCAAAGTTGACTGGAAAGGGACACTGGCGGGGAAGACAGCAGAGCAGCAGTGACTGGAGTTTATGCGAGAAGTGAGGAAGGTGCAAGACAGGTATATTCCAAAAAAGAAGAAATTTTCGAATGGAACAAGGATGCAACCGTGGTTGACAAGAGAAGTCAAAGCCAAAGTTAAAGCAAAGGAGAGGGCATACAAGGAAGCAAAAATTAGTGGGAAGACAGAGGATTGGGAAGTTTTCAAAACCTTACAAAAGGAAACCAAGAAGGTCATTAAGAGGGAAAAGATTAACTATGAAAGGAAGCCAGCAAATAATATCAAAGAGGATACTAAAAGCTTTTTCAAGTATATAAAGAGTAAAAGGCAGGTGAGAGTAGATATAGGACCGATAGAAAATGATGCTGGAGAAATTGTAATGGGAGATAAGGAGATGGCAGAGGAACTGAACGAGTATTTTGCATCAGTCTTCACTGGGGAAGACATCAGCAGTATACCGGACACTCAAGGGTGGCGGGGAAGAGAAGTGTGCGCAGTCACAATCATGACAGAGAAAGTACTCAGGAAGCTGAATAGTCTAAAGGTAGATAAATCTCCCGGACCAGATGGAATGCACCTGCGTGGTCTGAAGGAAGTAGCTGTGGAGATTGCGGCGGCATTAGCGATGATCTTTCAAAAGTCGATAGATTCTGGCATGGTTCCGGAGGACTGGAAGATTGCAAATGTCACTTCGCTATTCAAGAAGGGGGCAAGGAAGCAAAAAGGAAATTATAGACCTGTTAGCTTGACGTAAGTGTTGGAGTCGATTGTCAAGGATGAGGATACAGAGTACCTGGAGGCATATGACAAGATAGGCAGAACTCAGCATGGATTCCTTAAAGGAAAATCCTGCCTGACAAACCTATTACAATTTTTTGAGGAAATTACCAGTAGGCCAGACAAGTGAGATGCAGTGGATGTTGTATACTTGGATTTTCAGAAGGCCTTTGACAAGGTACCACACATGAGGCTACTTAACAAGATAAGAGCCCATGGAATTACGGGAAAGTTACATACGTGGATAGAGCATTGGCTGATTGGCAGGAAACAGAGAGTGGGAATAAAGGGATCCTATTCTGGTTGGCTGCCGGTTACCAGTGGTGTTCCACAGGGGTCTGTGTTGGGGCTGCTTCTTTTTACATTGTACATCAACGATTTGGAATATGGAATAGATTGCTTTGTGGCGAAGTTTGCTGACAATACGAAGATAGGTGGAGGGGCTGGTAGTGCTGAGGAAACGGAAAGTCTGCAGAGAGACTTGGATAGATTGGAAGAATGGGCAGAGAAGTGGCAAATGAAGTACAATGTTGGAAAGTGTATGGTTATGCACTTTGGCAGAAAAGATAAACGGGCAGACTATTATTTAAATGGGGAAAGAATTCAAAGTTCTGAGATGCAACGGGACTTGGGAGTCCTCGTACAGGATACCCTTAAAGTTAACCTCCAGGTTGAGTCAGTAGTGAAGAAGGCAAATGCAATGTTGGCATTCATTTCCAGAGGAATAGAGTATAGGAGCAAGGATGTGATGTTGAGGCTCCATAAGGCGCTAGTGAGACCTCACTTGGAGTACTGTGGGCAGTTTTGGTCTCCTTTTTTAAGAAAGGATGTGCTGACGTTGGAGAGGGTACAGAGAAGATTCACTAGAATGATTCCGGGAATGAGAGGGTTAGCATAGGAGGAACGTTTGTCCGCTCTTGGACTGTATTCCTTGGAGTTTAGAAGAATGAGGGGAGACCTCATAGAAACATTTCGAATGTTGAAAGGCATGGACAGAGTGGATATTGGCAAAGTTGTTTCCCATGATGGGGGAGTCTACTACGAGGGGGCATGACTTCAGGATTGAAGGGCGCCCGTTCAGAACAGAAATGCGAAGAAATTTTTTTAGTCAGAGGGTGGTGAATCTGTGGAATTTGTTACCACGGGCAGCAGTGGAGGCCAAGTCATTGGGTGTATTTAAGGCAGAGATTGATAGGTATCTGAGTAGCCAGGGCATCAAAGGTTATGGTGAGAAGGCGGGGGAGTGGGACTAAACGGGAGAATGGATCAGTTCATGATAAAATGGCGGAGCATACTCGATGGGCCGAATGGCCGAATTCTGCTCCTTTGTCTTATGGTCTATTCATTCTTCTGGCGTCTTTCCACTTCCTTTCCAGTCCTGAAGAAGGGTCTCGCCCGAATCATCAACTGTATTCAATTCCATAGATGCTGCCTGACCTGCTGAGTTCCTCCAGCATTTTGAGTGTGTTGCTTTGTCTGTCTGTTCTTTGCAATATTTCTCCAGGAGTATCTTCCCTATCTCACTGCCACTGGTATTATTTCAGCTGTCACGTGCCTGAACTCTCTTGTCTAATTGTCCTAAATCCTTAAATGCACATACTTGTATTGATGTCATTGAAGTATCTCTGTTACCTCATCTAAATCTATCATGATTGCGTATTCTTCCAACAATTCTTCTCTCAGTCATTTTTATTCCCAGGCTTATCCATCTTAACCTTGTAGCGGAGATTTCTCAAACCTGGAGCACTTCAGTAAATCTCTCCATAGCATGGTTAGTTGAGGGCTCTAAAGATTCAGCATGACTCTTCTTCTCTTTTATTTT
Source organism: Mobula birostris (assembly GCF_030028105.1). Taxonomy (NCBI): domain Eukaryota; kingdom Metazoa; phylum Chordata; class Chondrichthyes; order Myliobatiformes; family Myliobatidae; genus Mobula; species Mobula birostris. The sequence goes on from NC_092381.1 coordinate 95,428,705, forward strand.
GTCTCAATTTATGAAGCCCAGGGCTCTCAACATTTCCTGTTACTTTCAAAGGTTAATAAACATGTTCAAACATATTTCTCTATTCTTGGAAGCCCTTTGGAAGTATGCCATTCAGCCACATGTCGATCTTCATTTTTTCTGGGAATATGCAGCACGTTTCTCTGTATTAAATTTCATCTGTCACATGTGCCTGTTTTGCCAGTCTATCTGTGTCTTCTCGCAGTCCATGATAATTCTCCTCACTGTTAAAGTTGTTTGGTGGCATTTGCAGTCTTGGATGTGTTGCCTCCTGTGCCTATATCCAACTCATAAATATCAAATTAAAGATGAAATGCAAACAGTAACTTCTGGGAACAGTACTACCTACTATCCTCCAGTCTGGAAGAAAATTTGTTTGCCATCATTTTGTTTTCTGCCCTTGGGCCAATTTTTTGTTATCCATGCTGCCACTGACTTCTTTATTCCAAGAGCTGACAATTTCATTTAATGTATTATACCAAATGCACTTTGAAATCCATAGAACCAATATCTACCTCATTTCCTTCATCAATATTCTCTATGACCAGATGAAAAATTTTATTCAAGTCAGCTGGACACAATTTGCCTTCTCCAAATCCATGATTTATTAACTTAAATGCCTTTTAGTTTTTTCTAGAAACTTTCCTAGCACCGTTAAACCAAACAGCCTAAAATTGCCACATCCACTTTATCCGTTACCTCCAGTTATCTCCATTAATTCCATTTCTAGCAAGATATTGGCAGGACTCCTTTCCTTAGTAAAAATTGATAGAGGTTATTCAGTGATTTCCACTTCTTCTTTTCACTTCTTGTATTTATTACCCTCTTCATACCGCCTTTACTACTGGCTCATGCAGATGCCTACAAAATTGCTATCCTATTTTTGAACCTTGACTGCCTTTTCTTTATCATCTTCTTTCTCTGCTTGCTATGTTCACATTATATTTTTCACATGAATTATTCATCTGGCAAGTATCATTCTTCCCCCCCCCCCCCTTTTTATTTTGTTCAGTCATGTCTCTCTTTTCAACTATACTTTGGTCCTTATTCCTTGCCTCTCATGGAAAAATACAGAACCTGCATTTGAAACATCTTTTTTTAGTGTCTCCCATTGTTGGGCAACAATTTTATTTGCTGGTCTTGGTTCCATCTTGTTCGAGCCAGATTATTTTCATCGCAGTGAAGGTAAATTTACTTGAAATTTCTCCTTTTGTTTTCCACTACCAGTCTCATCACAATGCTGATTACCGTTTCTCGTATATGTTTTCCTATTGTGACATATTGCAGCTCATTTCCCAGATTATCAGTCTCATTCTGGGCTGAATAACATAATGATCAAGGTAGTTCTCTGGAACATAGAATAGCACAGCACAGGAACAGTGTCAGTATCAACCATGGTGCCAATTTAAACTGCACATAATCTATATCCCTGCAATCCTCTCTAAAGGACCAAGAATCAGTTCTTTCTCTCCTACTTGTATCTTCTATGTATTGAGTGCCATGATAAACAAACAAGAAACTGCCTACCGCAACACCTTACACATATAATTGCCAGGAACTTCAGTCAGGCTTGTTGAAGAAATGTCTGCCCAGTTATCATCAACAGCCTGCAGCCCCAGGGGTCCCAATACACTTGACCACTGTTATACTGTGATCAGGAATGCCTACTATTGCATCCCTAGATCACATTTCAGGAAATTTAATCATCTGGTTGTCCTCCTACCTGCATGTAAGCAGAAGCGAATGAGCAAGGCACCAGAGGTAAGTACATCAAAAAGGTGGTCACAGGAGGCAGAGAAGCGGCTACAGGATTGCTTTGAGCCAGTGGACTGGGCCGTGTTCAAGGACACATCAGAGGACCTGAATGAATATGCTGCAGTTGTCATGGACTTTATAAAGATATCCATGGATGAGTGTGCAGCCACGAAATAACTCAGTCATCCCTAACCGGAAGCCTTGGATGAACCAAGAGATCCACAGTCTTCTGAGGGCTAAAGTGGTTGTGTTCAAGTCTGGCAACCCAGGGAATGACAAAAGGTCCTGGTATGACTTCCAAAAAGCCGTCTCACATTCAAAGTGACAATATCAGACTAAACAAAGCATAGAAGGATGCTTGATAACTGTGGCAGAGCTTGAATGCCATCACCTCCTATAAAGCAAAACTAAATGACAAAAGGTATTGAGCTCCCAGATGAGCTCAGTACCTTTTGTCTCCACTTTGATCAACAAAAAGCGAAGGCATCTTCATTAACTATAGCTCAGCATTTAACATTGTCATTTCTGCAAAACCAATCAATAATCCCCAAGTCCTAGGCCTCAATATCTCCTTATGTACCTGGATCCTTGATTTCCTCACTTGTAGATCCCAGTCAGTTTAGATTGACAGCAACATCTCCTCCACAATCAACATCAGCACAGGTACACTACAAGGCTGTGTGCTTTGCCCCTGCTCTACTCACTTGATTCTTACGACAGCTGCAGTGCCATATTCAAGTTTGTTGACAACACCACTGTTGCTGGCTGAATCAAAAGTGTTGACAAATCAGAATATAGGAGGGAGATTCAAAGTCTGGCTGAATGATGTCACAGCAACAACCTCTCACTTAACCAAAGGGCTGATTATTGACTACATGAGGGAGAAATTGGGGGTTGATGAGCCAGTGCTGATTAGGGGATCAGAGATAGAGAAGGTCAATAACTTTAAATTCCTGGACATTATCATATCAGAAGATCGACGGGAGGAGAGAGAGCAGCACGCTGCACTTGCACAGCCCTCCGGTGAAAAATGATATCGTATCTGTTAAATAGGGGCCGTGGACAATTCTGATTTGATGGAGACAGACGTGAAAGCACAGAGGAACATCTGGAGAAATTTCTGAAACGCCAGTTCCCTGCTGTTGTTACTGCGCGGTCGGGAATCTTCCAGAGAGAAGGCCTCAAAATCCCCGGCTTTGCCTGCTGTTGGCGACCAAGATTGAGGTCGAATCTCTCGGACAGAGATGGCGCTCAGTACTCGGTGTCGGAGAGCTGATCGGAGGCTCGAAGTTTTCAGATGACTCAGAGTCGTACTGTGGTCGGGTATGGCAGGGAGAGTTTTTCTTCCTTCTCCCGTTTGCATGAGATGTGGGACATTTGAGAGACTTTGAACTTTTTACTGTGCTCATGGACGACTTCATCAAGTTATGGTATTGTTGCATTGTTGTAACTATATGTTATAATTATGTGGTTTTGTTAGTTCTTTCAGTCTCGGTCTGTCCTGTGTTTTGTGATATCACACCGGAGGAAATATTGTATCATTTATTAATGCATGCATTACTAAATGACAATAAAAGCGTGTCTTCATACTCTATGTCCTAGGGCCAACACGTAAATGCTATTTCAAAGAAAGCATGGCAGCACCTCTACTTTCTTAGAGGTTTGCACAAATTTGGCATATCTTCTTAAACTCCGACAAACGTCTATAGATGCAAGTGGAGATATCCTGACCAGCTGCATCACAGTCTGGTGTGGAAACATCCGTGTTCAAGAATGGAAAAGCTTACAAAAAGTGGTGGATACAGCCCAGCCCGTCACAGGAAAAGCCCTCCTCACCATTGAGCACATCGACAAAGAGCACTAAAATAAGAAAGCAGCATCCATCATCAAGGACCACCACTATCCTGGCCATATTCTCTTCTTGCTGCTACCATCATGAAAAAGGTACAAGTACGTTGGGTCCCGTACCACCAGGTTCAGGAGCAGTTATTACTCTTCAGCCATCATGCTCCTGAACCAAGGTGGACATCTTCATTCACTACAACACTAATCATTGAACACAACCTCTGGCCTCACTTTCAAGGGCTCTACAACTCGTGTTTATTTATTTATTTATGTGTTGTTGTTAGTTTCTTTTTGTCCCTGCACAATTTGCCAGTCTTCATGTGTAGTTTTTCATTAATTTGGTTATACTTTGTGAATGCCTGCAAGAAAATAAATCTCAGGATAATATTTGGTGACATACATACCTTGATAATAAGTTTACTTTGAAGTGAAAACTACAGTATATTTAATGTTTTAAACAAATATTGGTTAATTTCTAAAATCTTAAGGAGAAAGATTTAAAGAAGATTTGAGAGGCAATTTTTTCCACACAGAGGGTTGTGGTATATAAAATGTGTGGCCACAGGAGGTGGTATTTATCAGTACATTTAAAATGTTAAAAGTATCACTTAGACAGATACATGGATAGGAAAGGTGTAGAGCAGGGGTGTCAGACTCATTTTAGGTCACGGGCCAGATTGGGCAAAATGTGACTTCATGCGAGCCGGATCAGTTGTGCAGGTGCGAACACATGCGCACGTGCTCCCACAGCTTTTGTTGCCTTTGTTTTTTCATGTGTCTCAGTCTCTGCTATAACTACAAAGTGTTTCACTTTATGAGTTTTGTTTCTTATGAAGAAGATTGCCTAGCAAGCATTATCTTTATGATTGGTATTAACTTACAGTCGTAGGCTACAAGAAAGTTGTGATGAGAGAGAGAAAAAACGATGCTATTTTGGCTAAGATTGTTTTGGGAGCCACACCTTTCCATTAATAAACTATTTGAAATCGAACATTAGCAGACACAAATGTAGACCTAACAAAGCAAATTGTAAATGTAGGCTACACAACTGTACCTAATTTTTATTAGCCTGCTTCCAGCAATCAGACTCAGACAGTGAACGCAATTAGCCTCTAATTTTTATTGAAGTGATCACATTTACAATAATAGAATAGTCAGAAAATGAATGAATCACAATATTATGACACTCAATATTTCATAATGCATTTTGCTTACATGTCGCAGAGCATCGAACAATGTCACTCATTTTTCACTTGCTGCTTCCAGACATCTGACATCTCTTGGCTTTAACCAGCCTGTCGACATCAGGGACCAGTTTCTGGGCTGTTGTGATTTTCATAATGTCATTTAGATGTCTGTGTGTCAGCTGCGAGCGCAGTTTGAATTTGTTAATGTTCATTATGGAGAACGCCTGCTCACAGGGATATGTTGTCCCGAACATGCAAAGGATCTTTGAGGCAAAGTCTGTCATCTTGGGGTACATCGGTCCCAGGTATTGATAGCATGAGTCCAGACCTACAGTCTCAAATTTATATCCGGGATAGTTGCATCTCCCACAGGCCTAATTTAATTTGAAAGGCACGAATGCTGTCGTAGTTTGTTGTGGCCTTGCATGTTAACATTAAGTACATTTAAGTGCTCTGTTATATCCACCAAAAATGCAAGATCTTGAAGCCAGTCTGGGTCATCCAACTCTGCCACTGGCTTCCCTTTCTCGTTCATGAATAGTCCAATTTCCACACATAATTGAAAAAACATTTGAGCACAACTCCTCTGCTCAACCAGCGGACTTCAGTGTGGTAGGGTAGGCCATGTCCAATGTTACTTTCGGACAAAAGAGTGACAAATTGCCGATGGTTGAGTCCCTTGCCTCCAATAAAATTAACGGTTTTGATTACTACATCCATGACATTGTCAATTTTTAGGCTCCTGGTACATAATGCCTCTTGGTGTATAATACAATGAGAATTCCAGAATTCCTGCTCCAGATTCTCTGTCTGAACTTTCTCTCTGAGTTTCGCAACAACTCCTGCCTTTTTCCCGACCGTGGAGGGTGCGCCATCTGTTGCCACGCTGACAGCGTGACTCCAGTCAACGACGTTCGCTGTGTGGTGTTTGTCATGGGCACCATCTCCACAAACTCCTCGGTGACGGTCAAAGATGCATCAACACCACAAATAAATATTCCCATTTGAGCTACATCAGTCATGCCGGTGCTCTCATCAATGCAATAGAGAAGGGAATGAATGACTTCACTTTGTCTTTTAGTTGACTGTTCAAATCTCCCGATTCTCTCTGCCACAGTATTTCTTGACAAGCTAATATTACCAAAAGCCTGTCTGTTCTCGGGCACACCAGCTCAGCCACCGTCAGCATGCATGCTTTGATTAATTCCCCCTCTGAGTATGGCTTCAACGCAGCAGCTATTTTGTTGGCAATAATATAGCTGGCCTTGACGGCTCCATCATGAGTCTCTCGACTTTTGGTGAACACTGATTGCTGTTTTTTCAGAGCTGCTTCAAGCTCATTTACCTTTTGCGTTCTGAGTCGTCCTACATACTTGTCATACTTTTCTCCGTGCGACGTCTCATAGTGTCGTTTGATATTGTACTCTTTTCCCACAGCCACTTGTTCATTTCATTTTAAAATCTTTTTATTGATATATAATCTTCTACAGCTATAAAATACAGAAGTTCAACAAATTAATATATATATAATTAATAAAGCTGAAGAAAAAAAAACATGCGAATGAAAAAAATATTTTTTTGTAAAAGAAAAAGAAGGAAAAAAGAGAACCCCAACTAACTAAAAAAAAACCCACTAACTACAAAACAAAAAAAAGAGAAAAAAAACATTAGGAACCAATTCCCGGAGCAATACATCTTGCAATCATTTATATATATATAAAAGAAGAAAAAGAAAACAACTGCCAAATCACATTTATATATCATAAAATTGGAAGGAAACCATGTAAATTAATTCAAATTAAATGATAATATTTAGCAAAAGAACCCCACCTTCTCTCAAAATCAAATCGGGGATCAAAAGTTCTACTAATTTTTTCCAAACTAAGACATAACATTACTTGGGAAAACCATTGAATTAGTGTAGGAGCAGAGGTATCTTTCCACTTCATTAAAATAGCTCTTCTTGCCAACAATGCAATTACATGTTGGTTTGAAAATGAAATACCCTGAATATGATGCAGAACCATTCCAAATAGAACAGTCAATGTATTAGGTCGTAAATTAATTTTCAAAGCTTTTCTAAATTGTAGAAGATAAAGATTTCAATGAGGGACATGACCAGAACATATGTGACAAAGTAGCTACTTCATTTTTGCACCTGTCACAACAATTATCTATATTAGGAAATATTTTGGATAGCCTCTCCTTTGTTAAGTAATAATGGTGAACAATTTTAAACTGAATTAAACAATGATTGGCACATATCGAAGAAGAATTAACCATTTTCAGAACTCGCAACCAATCTTCATTAACAAAAGTCATATTAAGTTCTCTCTCCCAATCTTGTTTAATCTTTAGTTGGAGAGGTTATCTTTTTGTAGTAAAATAAATTATAAATTCTACCAATCTCACTAAGGGATTCATATTCAAAATAGTGTCCAACCACTCAGATTCTTGCATATATGGAAACATAGAAGCATATTTTTGTAAAAAATGTCTAACCTGTAAATATTGCAAGAAATGTGTATGAGAGAGAGAATATTTGCTAATTAACTCTTCAAAAGACATCAATTAACCATCACTAAATAAATCTGCAAAAGAACAAATCCCCTTACTTCTCCATAAGAGAAAGATGGGATCAGTAATTGAAGGTTTAAATAGCAAATTTCAAAATACAGGACTAGACAATTTAAATTGTTTAAAATTAAAAGAGTTGCGAAACTGGAACCAAATCCGTAAGGACTGTTTAACAACAGGTAGAAATTTAAATTGGAAATTTTAACAAGTTGTAAAGGTAATGGCGCTCCCAAATTATGAAGTTAAATAAAATTGATTAATAGCTTTAAATTCCAAATCAATCCAAGCTGGTTTTTGGTTCTTACTGAGCCAATATAATCAAAAACATAATTGACGAATATTAACAGCCCAATAATACAATCTTAAATTAGGTAACGCGAGTCCACCATCTTTTTTAGATTTTTCTAAATGAAACTTATTAACTCTTGGTTTTTTATTATTCCAAATAAAGGACGAAATAGCAGAATCAATTTGATCAGGAAATTTTTTGGTTAGAAAGATAGGTATATTTTGAAAAATATATAAAAATCTAGGTAAAATCATCATTTTCACGGCATGAATACGACCTATTAAATAAAGTGTAAGAGGATTCCATCTAGAAAGTAATTGTTTAGTCCAATAAAGGAACTATATTAGCTTTATGAAGATCCTTTTTTTTTTGTAATGATAATACCCAAATATTTAAAAGAATTCACAATTCTAAATGGGATATCCTTATATATAAAAACAGGAACATTTAAAGGGAACAATTCACTTTTACTTAAATTAAGTTTATATCCTCAAAATTTTCCAAAATCATTTAATAATTCCAAAAGATTAGGAATAGATTCTTAAGGATTCGAGATAGAAACCAAAAGATCATCTGCATAAAGAGAAATCTTATGTATGGTCCCATTTATAGAAATACCATAAATGTTTTTAGCTTCGCGAATTGTTATAGCCAAAGGCTCCAATGCGAGATTAAATAATAAAGGACTTAATGGACACCCTTGTCGAGTACCTCGTGAAAGTGAAAAATGGAGACCTAAGATTATTAATAATAATGGTAGCGATAGGGTTCTTATAGATCATTTGAATCCATTTATTAAAATTATTACTAAAGCCAAAGTTCTCTAATACATTAACTAAATAAGTCCATTCAACGCTATCAAATGCCTTTTGTGCATCCAGAGAAATAACACATTGGGGTGTTTTGGATAGTGGTGAATATATAATGTTCATCAATCTCTGAACATTAGAAAAAGGGTAACGGCCTCTAATAAAGCCTGTTTGATCCATAGAGATAATTTTAGATAAAATGTTTTCCAAATGGTTAGCCATTATCTTATAAAGAACTTTAGCATCCACATTTAATAGTGAAATAGGTCTATAAGATGAGCATTCAGTAGGATCTTTATCTTTCTTAAGGATTAAAGAAACAGAAGCTTCATAAAAAGAAGAGGGTAAATTACCTTTCTCAAAAGATTCATGAAATATTTCCAAAAGGCATGGAGAAAGTAATTTTTCAAATTTTTTTGTAAAATGCTACCGAATAACCATCGAGTCCAGGAGCTTTACCTGACTGCATTGACCATATAGCTTTCTGAATTTCATGCTCAACAATTGGAGCATCAAGGGTCTGTTAATCTTAAGCAGTAATTTGAGGAAATTTAAACATATAAAAAAGCTTTCATTTTAGAGGGATCTGCTGGAAACTGAGATTTATAAAGATCGGAGTAAAAATCCTGAAAAATATTATTAATATCTTCATAATTACTTACTATATCTCCATTATCTTTACGAATCTTTAAAATTTCTCTTTTTGCTTTAGCAGCCCTTAATTGGGAAGCTAATAGCCTATTATTTTTGTCCCCAAAAATATAAAATTGACTTTTTAATTTAAGCAAATATCCTTCAGTAGGATGAGTTAATAATAAATTATATTGTGATTGTAATTCCACTCTTCTTTTAAACAAATCAACATTTGGAAAGATTGCATTGATGTTATCTAATTCTTTAATTTGTTTAGCAATTTTATCTAATTCTATTCTTGTCTGTTTCTTCAATTTAGCTAAATAAGAAATAATCTGACCATGCAAATAAGCTTTTAACGTATCCCAAATTACTAACTTTGAGACGTTTCCTGTATTATTAAAGAGAAAAAACTCTTTTATCTGAGTTTCAATAAACTCAACAAAATCTGAACGTTGTAACAAATGTTCTGGAAAACACCAGGCTGGTCTTGTAGAAACAACATCTTTCAAATCAAATACTAAATTTAAAGGAGCATGATCAGAAATAACAATTGCATCATATTCACATTTCTGAACATTAAGTAAAAGTCAGGGGTCGGCAATAAAATAGTTGATTCTTGAATATTTATTATGAACATGTGAAAAAAAGGAATATTCTCTATCAGTAGGATGCGTATGTCTCCAGACTTCAATTAAACCAGAATCAATTAAAAGGAATTAATAAGTGATGCAGAACAATTAGGGAGTTGATGTCCAGATGATGATTTATCTAACAAGGGATTTAAGCAAGTATTAAAATGTCCACCCATTAATAACATATTTAAATCAGGTAATAGAGCAAAAATATCTTTAAAAAATGAAGGATCATCAGTATTTGGTCCATATATATTAACCAAAACCATTTTCTTATTGTAAATTGTTCCTTTAACGATCAAAAATCTACCATTAATATCAGATATAATATCCTCCTGATTAAAGGGAATATTAGAATCAATAAAAATGGAAACGCCCCTCATTTTACTTTGAGAGTTTGCGTGAATCTGAGGGCCCTTCCAAAATTTAAAAAATCGATTGTTATCACATAACCTGACATGTGTCTCTTGTGCAAAGATTATATCAGGTTGGAATCAATTAATAATTTTAAATGTTTTCTTATGCTTAATAGGATGATTCCAACCAAGGACATCCCAACTTAAAACATTTAACTGTTTAACTAACATCATGAAACTTTATATCTAAGAAAACAATTAAACACATGTCAGGATAAGGAAATTTTGAATGGCAGTGATAAGCAACAATGATAACAATTTGCGTACGCTCCAGAAAAAAAATAGAAATTAAAAAAAGGAAAAAACCCACCCAACCTACAAAGCCCAGAAATAAGTCGATATTAATCGATGCAAGCCCCAAGAAATACATAGAAGCAATTCTGAACTCCACCTGCCGAAATAAAAGGTACAAATAAAAAAAGGTAATCTGTCTCCCTCTCCCGAGTATACGACTCGTTACAGTTGACATACAACCCATTACAATTAAATTAGAAAAAATAGTTAAAAGAAACGGCCTTCAATTTAGAAAGTAACCTTCATAACATTAGATAAGAAAAAAACACTTCCAAAACAAATTCTTGAAATATTTACACAGAAGAGAAAATATCACCATCTGTAAATTATTACATCCATCTATAAAACGTAAAAAAAACCCCGAATAGTAGTTAAAAGATCTTAACAAAAACATATAAAGCAAAAAGAAACAATTAATTCATATATGTAGTAGACAGAAAGAAATTCTAAATGGTTTAAAATTTCTACAGTCTTCCAATAGATCCCGTAAAATATCTTCTAAAGTTAAAACCGTCCAAATCAGTCTATTTCAAAGATAAAGGTACTTCTTAAATACCAAGACTTCCTGTACTTCTCAATTCTTTCAATCTCATCATTCCTTATATCGCAAAATGTTTGAATAATTGTAAGTCTTTTAAACTTCAGGCTTCGGACTCATCCGGGAGAGAATTAATAAAACGCAATGCATTGGCTGGATCCTCAAAGATAACGAACCCCAGAATCTTTAGCGAAAAGCCTTAATTTAGTTGGGTAAAGAAGAAAGGGATACATCTGTTTTTGAAAGGTCATTCACATTGCAGTCGTGAATCCAGAACATTTCTGAACAACCTCACGTGGAAAATCTTGAAAGAAACGCATCTCAGAGCCTTGAAATTTAAACAGTCTTTATTTTCTTGCCAGTTTAATAATACGGGCTTTGTCTCGAATATGAAGGAAACACACAATAACATGCCTGTTTTTACCTTGTCTCGGAGTTCCAACTCTATGGGCTACTTCAATGTGAAAATGCCTCAGGAATAGAGATTGAAACTTTTAAGCGAAATAGTCCAGTATGTCGGCAGATTCTGATTTCTCTTTCAATCCCACAATTCGAATATTATTCCGACAAGAACGAGCTTCCAAATCAACAATTCAACGTTGTGCTTTTTCCAATCGAGAAGAAATATCAGCCACATTACGAGTTACTTCTTTAAGATCCAAGCTCAAAGAATCAATTTTTTCCTCCAAAGGAGGAAGGCTTTCTTCTAGTTGAGTTAATTCAGGGACGATAGAGCTCATTTGAGTCTCTAATCTCTTAACCCAGGCTGGCTCTTCAGAAGCTTCGTGAGTTTTTTTAGATTTACCATTACTGTATCAGGATTTTTTTTAGTGGTTCTCAAGGTAGCCATAGTTATAATTATCACTTTGAAAGATCGGACTGAATAAAGTTAAAATTTCAAAGTTTAAGTTGGGAAAGGGAGAAATTAAAGGCAGACAGAAAGACACTGTGTCTTACATGTCCATAGGTGGAAGGCGGAGTCCCCACAGCCACTTGTTGCGAGCACATCAGCCACACAGGTTTGCCATTGACCTCACAGAAGAAAAAATGATCTTTCCAGTTATCGTTGAATATCCGAACTTTGATGTCAACTTTTCTTGGAAAGCATTTTGAACCACAGCAGCAAACAGTCTCAGCCTTTCTACAGGTGTAACTTACCTGAGTACTCTATGTGTTTATACTGTGTCTGACGACGTAAGTGGGGCCCTAGTGGTCTTCAGTGCAGGGTAGTAGGTGCTTATGCACAGCGGGTGGTTAACTGCCAACTATTGTTTTCTAAGTACACACAACAAAGTGCCGGCGCAGCAGGCAGCACAGACGGCGGTGGGAGAGAACGGCTGCAGTACAGATACATAATAAATGGTCGTGAATATACTTTTTTTCCCCCCAAATCATCCCGCGGACCAGTAGTTTGACACCCCTGGTGTAGAGGTATATGGGCCAAATGTAGGCAACTGAGATGAACTTAAATAAGCATCTTGGCTGGCATGGAGAAATCGAGCCAAAGAGCATATTTCCATACTGTAAAATTCTAATATCTGAATTTATAATATTGCAACTCCATTAACACAAAAACATAAATATACATTGTTTCATGCCCACAGTTTGATCATGGGACAGTGGGATGATGTGATTGTCTCATGACCGTGGGATGATGTTATGTCACATGATGGCATGTTCCCTACAGTATTTAAGGAAGCCCGCACTTTCTATTTTAAGATGCAAACATGTTGTTACCGGCAGTTTCGCCAATCGCTGCCAGTTTTTGTTTGTTGCACCTTTGTTTTACCTTTACAGTCTCGTATTGGAGAGTAAATACCTTACCAAAGTACAAGGACCCAAAAGATTTGGTAAAGTTAATGACGTTCAGTGTCTTGGAAGTGATTGACTGTTTGGAATCAGAATCATCCGGGAAATTGTGGCATGCATGTTTGAGTTACACCCCTGCAAGGTCAGGACAGTTTGTGTAGTGTCCACCCTCCCGACAGAAAAGGTCAGTTCCTTTATGACTTTATATTCGACGTGACTCCTTTGGACAAAGCATTGCTCGACTGTGATCGGCAGATCGGCATTTTCTTCAGAGGAATTGTTGCTGCAGTAAAGTCTGTCCTTAAAGACTGTAAAAATCACTTGGACTTTTGAATTTACCACTTTAAGTCTGTGTTTGAATTTACCCCTTTTGGAAGTATTTTTAAGTTTGACTCTTTGTTCGAGATAGCCACATAACGGTTAACTTCCGGTTAAGCTAGTTCGTTTACTTTTCTATGTTTTCGAGTAGAGGTTAATAAATATAGTTGTTTGTTTATAAAACCTGACTCAATTTCATATCCATTGTTGCTGGACACGTGACAGCATATTTATGTAATATACATACATACAGGCATGCATGCATATACTTACGTATGCAGCGATTCTGGTCATTTGGGCCACTGGTTAATCGGGCAGCCCCTTATGAGGAACTAATGCTTTTTTCTCTCTGCTGCCATCAGGTAGGAGGTACAGGTGCCTCAGGACTCATACCGCCAGGTTCAAGAACAGCTACTACCCCTCAACCATCAGACTCTTGAACAAAGGGGGATAACTACACTCATTTAAGGACTTTATTCTTGTTAGTTATGCTGGTTGTTTATTGCTATTTATTATCTGCAATGCACAGTTTGTTTACAGCTTACAGTTCCTGATGTTTACAGTTACCGTTCTTATAGATTTGCTAAGGATGTCCACAGAAAAAGAATCTCAAGGTTGTATGTGGTGACATGTATGTACTCTGATAATAAATTTTACTTTGAATTTTAATCGAGAAAATGGCTGGGAACCCCTTTGTTTATTTGGGACACCATGCTGAACAGTTTCTAACTAGGCCATTAGTTTCTAACTAATGATTTTCTGTCATTGATAGTTGGGGAGAAATAAACAGTAAGACAATTGAGAACTTTTGCTCACTGCGGTTTCAAGCGTTCAGGCAATGCCAGAAATGGTTGGGCATGAAAATGAAACCATTTCATTACTTCATTAGGAACTACAAAGAATTTGGAGGTATCAACAATCATCTTGAATGTTACAATGAAAATGAAGATTTGGAGGTTGTAATCATTGAAAGCATTGTATGAAGGCAGCCTGTTATCTGCACTAGGTGCCTGCATTGATTTTGTTCATTTACAGTCAATCAAAAGAAAATTGCAGCATTCTAGATTAATTCCTCTGTCTATAATTATTAGGAGCTAATACATATTTTTATAGTACTATATAGTATTGGTTCTTTATTTCATTTAAAATACATAATTTGTTACTCAGTTAAATGGTAGTTTGTATTTTTTAGACCATTTTACCTATTTCCATGACATTTTGGCTACTTGGGCCAGAATGTACTGGTTCTGATGTGTCCCAATTAACTGGAGTCCATTGTATATACTGATACTTCGTAAAAATTTATTAATTTGCATCTTGTGGGAAAAGTCTGCATTCCTTGCAGTTAAAGCAATTATACTGATAAAAGGCTGACACACCTTGGTATGAGCTCAATATAATAAATGAATTTGTTACTGTTAATTGTGCCCTGTGTTTTTGTTCATTACTCCTCAGTCTAACTTGTTCTTTCTACAGGTGGGAATATGATGAAAGTTACTGTGATGCAGTAAAGAAGACCCCGCCATATGATTCTGGTCCTCGGCTCCTCGATATAATAGATACTGCAGTTTTTGACTACTTGATTGGTAATGCAGATCGACATCACTATGAAAGTTTTCAAGACGATGGTGGAGCGAGTATGTTAATTTTATTGGACAATGCAAAAAGGTACATAACATTTCATTGTATAAAATTCTCTGAAATGGGCTAATTGGTACAATGCAGGTAATCCCACCCCACCTTCTCAATACTGCAGCCATTTGGCTACGAAAATTCACCCTTGGAGAGTTCATTTGCAGGCTGGAAGTTTTCTTTTTAATATTGTCAGCCCATTGTCAGCCCCACCCCCAAAAAGGGGATAATTATGAGTCATTACCAAGAGTCTCCAGCAACCATCTTTGAGGACTAAATATTGAAAGTTGCACAACAGCCAGTCACCTGCACCCCATGCCCCCTCTGTGCACAAACTTCACACAAGCCTTGGCCTCATTTGGAAAAATGGCAGGCATGTTAAACCTTGAGGAGCAGAGCATGTTGTAGCTACAAATTCAGGGTAGGGGGAAATCCAGTCAGATGTTTGGGCTCATTGTGTATTTTTCACCTGTGCAACCTATTCAAGTTTGAATTTCCAGTGGATTAGAAGTGTAAGGCTCACCTTGTAATTTTTCTTAGGATGAAGGGTCACAGGACGACACATACAGGAAAATGGAAATATGGTACATGAATATTTGTGGCTGATTTTGAGTCTGAGCTAAATGAGGATATTCAGAGAGTTTAATAGTACGGCACTTACTCTGCCGTTAGCTGAGAACTTTGTTGTACATACTTTGTACACAAAAGGAGAAAAATCTATTGACTAGCATTAATTTTGGGAATAAGCAAGGTAATCAATATTTCACAACTAAGATTTAAACTTGTTTTTGTTTCTGTTTCAGCTTTGGGAATCCAAGTTTAGATGAAAGAAGCATTTTAGCATCTGTGTATCAGTGTTGCATGTAAGTACATGAGTTACCAAAGGTTGCCTTTAAATATTGACTGCTAATCTGTGAATTACTCTGTTGCTTTAGAATACCATTCCTGATTTTTTGTTGAAACGTTAAAGTAGATGTCTTCCTGAAAAGTAAAAATTATGTTGCATTGGTGGCATACTTCCTTTGTCTCCACAACTGTCAAAACATCAGAGCTGTTTGTGTAATTAACTCAGTATTATAGATGCCTTTCAGAAGCTCAGTGCTAAACTCTGCAGAGTGGTACCTTGTGGGTTTGTCTCTATTATCTTAGCATTGCTCTGATACTATCCAATGTGTAGAAGTACACTGGATCTCCAGTTCATGATGTCCCATTCAGAATTGGCATTCTAGAGGTTTAAATTAGGCTGCCTTCTACTTTAGTGCAAAGCTAAGTGATCTAGCAGGAGTTTTTTTTCTAAATTGTTGTTCCGATTTGACTTATTTTATGTTTATGTTGGAAAAATCTTACAAAGAATGTGTTGACTAATAGTGTATTTAGTTCTACCCTATAAAGTATGACATCAATGCAGTATAAGCTTTTCAATTCGTTGTGCTCACTGAAAAAGGTATTTTTTCATGGATCAGTTACTGAAATTGGTGAAATGTTTCAACCATATCAGTGTATAGCTTACTCCTACAACAGTAAACAGTAATTATTCAATTATTGAAGAAATAGTCAAATTCACACCCAAAACAAAACCAGTGATATATATACCTGTTGTTGAGGGGGATGGCCACAGGGGTACTCTGATTAACCGATGACCAATTAACTGAAATCCACTATATTTAGAATCTTGTACTATCAACCAGAATTAAATTGCCTTCTTATGAGAGCTGTAGGAAACAATGAATGTGTATCTGAATTCGTGTAGAGCTTAGGTAACTTGCAGGAGCAACCTGGCAGAGGATTGTATTTGAAGAAGATACCTAAAGAAAAGAAAACTTTTCTTTAGGTAAAAGAAAAAACTTTTCTTTAGGTGTTGTGTGTTACCGAACTCAACACACACTTAATAAAATGCATTTGGGAAAGATGCAGAGCAATAATCAGATATGAATTTTATCAGAGGCTGTCTCTCACCCAGTTCCTGGTATCAGTTAATGATGCCAATTCATGATGTTGCAGATTCACCCTTCAATGTCACTCAAAAGAAGTAATTCTCAGATGCAAGAGAGTGATCTATTTAAAGTTGGAAGTGAAAACTGCAAAATGAATCTTTGACTTTGCATAACAATAATTTACAGTGTGCATTCTTATTAAAAATGGCAAAAACTACTGTGAAAAGTTATTTTTCCAATTATATTTGTGTGTATTGTGCATTTTCACTCTGTTTAAATTCTCATTTCTGCATCATTCATGCTCAAAACTGGTTATTGCATAGTTTTTATAAATTGTTTTCACTATGTCTTGTTTTGACCTAGATCTATCTTTCTTACAGTATTAGAGTGTCTACCTGGAACAGGTTAAATTACCTAAAGAATGGAGTTCTCAGTGCAGCAATGCGGACTGCCATGTCACATGATCCTATTAGCCCTATTTTAACAGATGCCCATTTGGAGGCAATGGATCGACGGTTAATGAGTGTCATTACAACTATCAAGCAGTGCATTGAACAATTTGGCACAGACACTGTGCTAGTGGAAGATAGAATGCAGTTAACTCACTTAAAATAAGGTGCTTGAAATGAAAACTGAGTAACACTAATTTCCCTGCATATGTCAAACAAGCAAACAGGAGTAGCAGTGCACACTATGGTGTACAAACTCGAGGAAATTGAAGAAAATGATTCTATTCTTTTGGAGTTATAAATTGTTTGGTGAAGTATGCTTAACCTGGGATAGGTACTGGAAAATCTTGGCTAGACTGAATTCTACTGATCCTGGAAGCACTGACAGATCAGCGTAAGAGGAAGCAGTGAAACATTTTCCTGAAGTTATGCTTTACTTTGACCTTTAATGCAAATGTAAGCATGTTCTTTGTGATTTTATCTTACTTCAAGAAATACAGACCTGTTTTAAGTGTCTTAGAGAAAGTTGATGAATCTATGCTGAATTTGACATATCTCTTGCCTACAAGGAGGGAAAGAATAATTTAAATCTTTGTTCTTACACTGCCAATATTATTGTCCAATTAGAGATGCTTTTTCTTAATAACCCCACTTGGGTTACATTGGATATATTTAATGGACAGATTACAAATTCAGGTCTTGTCTCACTTTCTCTGTTGTAAAAATTAAAATGTTTCAAAATTTGGCACAAGAGACAGAATCTGAATGGGAACAATTTTATCACAAACTACAGAACATATTTTCATACTGTACTTCAGAGTATATAAAGCTTTATGGAACTCTTGGGTTCAATTCTTCTTTTCTTGTAGAAGTCACGTTCAATCATTCTTATTCTATTTAAAAGTGTACTATTGAACTTTAAACCATAATCTTTTACACCGTAACACTCTAGTATTCAATTCCAACAGTTTGAATTTTGGTGCCCTATGGATAATTCAAACTTACCTGATGTTGCAGATGGATTTTGTTAGGTTTGACAATCCCCTCTCTGTTGAGCCTAGTGGTTATATTGAGGAAGGAAGTTATGCTTAGAACCACACAATATGGGACCAATTGAACAGTCTGTGTCTTTTTGAGACTGATCTCATGGGAAGAGATTCAATTAAAAGAAATTGTGAATTTCTACATTTCTTATTGTTTTGACTGCTTTCTTTAAATTATGTCGGGATCCATGTTAAAGGTAAAGTGTGTTTAATTGTTGTCAATTTAAAAAAAGATATTTGTGATTCTTTACTGTGAAAACTTTGAGCTGTTGGTTTACTGCGTACAGATTTGTGTGTGCTAAGTTTATATGTGAAGTTCCCAAAATCCGATTGTGAAACTTTCAGAGTTAATGGTCAATAGTAATTCTCCTTTCCCTGAACAAGATCCACCATCTTTTGGTTTGATGTTTACAATAATAGCTGCAAACCAGGAAGACTTGGTCTTTTTGGGAATGGTACAAACTTTAAGAAGATGAGGGAACTTTTGTGGTAATAAAGTGATTTATAAATAATTATTCAGATAATTTATTTGGTAGGGGTAGCCGTGAGCTATTGCCACATGGGCATTACATAATGCAACTAATATACTGTAAGTGGAAGGTTGTCCCTTAATTTAGAAGAGAGAATGAGTGCAGCTGGGATTTAAATTCTTTAATAACCCAGCTGTTGAAAATTGATGGCTTGATCATCTCCAATGCAAATAAAAGGTCTAATCCACCCGTAGGATAAAGCCCTTCTATTTTAGTATATAAAAATAAAGCACAGCTTCAACAGATGTTCATTTTCATTAATACATTAAAAATTCTCAGGTCTATGAATAGCTATCAGCAAGTAATGGTTTTTGTCACTGAGTTTGTATGAGTTACATGCTGGAATATTCATTTTCCCAACAGTTAAAATAATTCATTTTTAAAAGAGTTCTTCTTTGTTTAGACAGATCAATTCCATCTATGGAAAGCAGACTGATATTCTTATCATAGTTAAATGCCTATTTAACTTTTAAGGTGGCCACATCACTTGCTCCTTTTCCCACTAGTTTTTGTCTTATGACTCTCTCTAACAGTGCAATACTACTGGAAGGTTCTTTTAACCAGTTGATTTATGGGGTTTTAGTTGTTTACACAGTATCTAGTTTTCACCTACAAAGAATTGACGTGTCCCTGATTTTGTTCTATAATTCCAATTTTCACTGCAGAGTTGGTGTTGCAGTTGATATTGTAACTCACCATCCTGGCAGTGCCCACACTAAATGCCAAAGTTGAAAAAGTATGTTTTGCTAATATTTAACCAGATTTTTTTTGATTAATTATAATCTGTCCAATAAATAACTATAGTTGAAATGGAACATTGTAATGTTTGTCTTTATTCATCAATAATAACTGAAATCTTTGATATAGCAAAAATTCTTAAAATACAAGAAAAAAATAATGGGAGGTGGAATTTTCCTGCCCTGCAGGACCATTCATATTTTATGCTTTCCAGGAGCATCTTGCAGAATAAAACTTTTCTTTATCTCAGCAACATAGTTTTACATTCCTTTCCACGTGCTCAGTTGGTCTTCTCTGAAATGTATGGTTGGTAATGACCTCAGTCAATGGGAACAAGTTTCACATTCTTGCCATTAGAAAAATTTCCATGTTGGTTTTATTAATTGCTGTATTTATGGTCCTATCTTTTGTGTCTTCTCCCCTGAAGTCCTCCATAATTTTAAACCCCTTCATCTGGTTATTTGTAGATTTATTGTGGAGTCAACATATTCTCACCTCGCACCACCCTCCCTCTTTTGCCTAATTGGCTTTTCCAGGTAGTTGAATCAACTCATCAGTACAAAGGGTGACAATAATCTCCCTTTTAAGTGCTTTATGCGTTGCTTGGGATTTCCAATCTTGCAATTCCATTATGTTCAAATGTTTTTGGCACCATTTACAACGCTAGCTTTGATAATGTTTTTTTAATTGGTAGTTTACTTCTGATCCTTTGACCAATGGGTTGTGCTTAATAACTTCCTAAACATTCAAAGTAAAATATTCCTATCAGTTCAGAGCATAAAGGAGCAGGAATAGATCAATCAGCTTGCTCTGCCATTCAATAACATAATGGTTGAATCAATTCTGGTCACAACACTTCTTTCCAACTCTCTTCCCTTGATGTTGCATTTTAAACATTTGTCATTCTCTGCATACACTTAATGACTCTGCATCTATAGTTCTCTGAGGTAGTGAATTCCAAACACTCAAACCTTCTAAGAGAACAAATTCTTTCTCATCTTCATCTGAAATGAGTGATTAATTATTCTGAAACTGTCTCCTTGTTCTAGATCCTCCTAGGGGAAATATCCTTTAAGCATCCATTTTGAGAGAATAAAGTGCCTTGTGTATTTGCAACCAACCATAATAACACAATTTACAGGTATGATCATAGCTCACACCAAGGATGGAAAAGATAGCAATTCAAGGAAATTCAAACCTTGTTTGGGATCGATGCCACTGGAATAAACAATCTCTTGAGATTGTAGGTCATAATTGGAATTTTTTTCTAGAAGTTTCAAAATTGGACTCAGCAGGATAGATGGGACTTTAATTTTAAACAATTTTGGACCTCCAAAGATCTGTAGAAGAATTTAAACCTTAATCTTTGGTTCAGAGGCATTGCCACTGACAAAGGCTTTGCCTGTGTCTACATTTTAGCCGCTTCATGCCTTTGTCAACATGTTTCTTTCAGTACCTTCTAAGATTAGTAGGTTTATGCCCATTTTGTAAATCTAAGATCTTCCTTTGTACTAAAATTATGCATGTAAAAGAATCCGTTTATGTGTAACAGTAAAACAAGATTCGAAATCCAGGAGAATGAATACCAATGCCTGTTTTTTTTTTCATTTCTCTGCAGTCCTTCAGTCCTGCAGAATTAATATAATCAAAAGAATTAATATAATTAAAAGCCCTCCCCTTCATTTATTGACTGCTCATGTGGGTAAGTTGTCCAATATTTGACCTATTGTACCATGTACAAAATTTGCATCAAATTACTTTTCAGAATTTATCTTCATTAGCTATTTTATCTTTAAAATCTTCTATTTCTTCATGGCATCTGCTAGGCGTCCGTGATCAGAACTGATTATTATTATTATTGTCGTATGCAGTGAGATACAGTGAAAAGCTTTTGGTTTACATATCATCCAGAAAGAGTGCAAGGACCACAAGATACTGTATATTGGAGGATTGAGAGTTCATATTATAGCAGATAGGAACTATATAAGTCTTTTTCCAATTTACGCCTCCCTCTTCAGTGTCCATTGCTTTCCCTCAGTGATTTCATTGTCTTGCAATTTCTTCCATGGTTTCTCTTTCTCTAGTAAATGGTTGTTGTGGTATAATTTTTATACTTTTAGTACTATCAGCCTATTTAACAAATCCATCTCATTTATCCTGCCTTTAAGTCAGTAAGACCTGGGGTGAGGTCAAGTATATGGGATGAATTTTGGCAGATTTGTTTTGAACAAAACCAATGGTGGGGTGCAGGTAATCTGAGGAGGGACCGTGCGGAGACAACTATAGTAAGCAATGATTTCAGTCATTACTGAGGAAGCCTGTTGCTTGACTGGTTTGTGAGATGATTGTCCCAATTTTGGTAAAGCAACTTTAACCATCTTTTTTAACCATCAGTCAATACAAGGTGATCATCTGTCCAGTTTGGGTGCTACTTTGTGGCTTTTCCAGCAGCTTGTTACAACTGAAAGACTTGCTAGGCTATTTCAGAAGGCAGGTAAGAGTCAACACAATTACTGTAGGATGGAGTCACATGTAGACTAGAACAGGTAGATTTTCTCCTCTACAAGACATTAAAGTTGGTTCTCTACAACGATCTAACAGTATGGTAGCGTTGCAGTTAGTGTAATGTTTACAGTGCCAGTGACTAGGCTTCAATTCCCGCTGCTGTCCATAAGGAGTTTGTACATTCTTGCTGTGACTGCATAGGTTCCCTCTGGGTGCTCCAGTTATGGATGAATAGGTTAATTAGTCACTTGGATGTATTTGGGCAGCATGGGCTTATTGAACTGGAAGGGGCTTTACCTTGCTGTATCTCTTAAAATTAATTTTTAAAATAATTTTCATGGTGAAGGGTCTTGGCCTGAAACGTCGACTATACTCTTTTCCATAGAGACTAGGCGCATGACGTCAGCCAGTAGAGCGGGAAATGTTTAAAAAGAAGACCGCCATATCCAGCAGGCAGCGTTTGTAGCAGGTAGCGGAGTAAGAGGTGGCAGAGTGACGGGGCTTTGGCTCAGCGGGCTCATGCGGTAATGAGGCTAGGTAGGTTACCTGTGTCAATTGCGGAAAGGAAGTATGTGTGTGAAGCTGGTGTTCTGTGCTCGGTGTCAGATGTGGGAGGTCCTGGAGTCTCCCAGCCTGCCGGATGGCCATATCTGCACCCGGTGTGTCGAGCTGCAGCTCCTAAGGGACCGCGGTAGGGAACTGGAGTTGCAGCTCAATGACCTTCGTCTGGTCAGGGAGAGCGAGGAGGTGATAGAAAGGAGTTATCATGTTCGTCCATCGTCGTCGTCGATGAAGACCTCGACACCATTGATGGTGTTGAGACTAGCACATGATTTGGATTTAAGTGAGGGAGAGCCTCATTCTCTCTTCCCAATTCCCATCTGGATCCAGTGGCAAGATAGAGTCGAGACAGCTGGAGATGGGACTAGGCGCAGTGGATGACCAGGATGTCTTCTGTGTCTTGTCGGGCTCTACGCGTTCCACAATGTTTGCAGAGACTGCCTTCTTGACCATTGGACCTTCCATTGGTCTCGTCCGCTCAATCCGCCGGAGTCTGGCTTCACATGCTGGGATAGACAACTCCCTATCTCACCGAGGGTTTGAGACCCATCGGCTACCCTCACCTGGTTTAGCCGACTTGTCGAAGCAATTGCCCGGGGTGTGGCTGCTGTCGCATGCAAACAGCTACAAGGAGCCACAGGTGAGAGCCGAGTGCCAGGTGGGGACCAAAGGTGGACTAACCACCTTGAAAAGGACGCGACATGTTCCTCCACCAGAGGTGCTACCCCTCCCTGACACCCCATACACCCCTATAGGCAGTTGGTCACACCGGGGCCACGGGAGACAGATAAGTGGGTAACAGTCAGGAGAGGGAAGGGGAAGAGTCAGGTACTAGAGAGTACCCCTTGACAATAAGTATTCCTGTTTAAGTACTGTTGGGGGAGACAGCCTACCTAAGACCTGAAGCAACAGTGTCTGTGCCTCTGGCACAGATTCTGGCCCTGTGGCTCAGAAGGGTAGGGAAAGGAAGAGGAAGGCAATAGTGATAGGGGACTCTATAGTTAGGGGGTCGGGCGATTCTGTGGACGCAGGAAAGAAACTCGGATGGTAGTTTGCCTCCCAGGTGCCGGGGTCTGGGATGTTTCAGATCATGTCCAAGGCTACAGGAGTCAGAACACTGGGTCACTGTCAAGGGAGGGAAGGGAAATGCCCGGCTAGTAGAGAGCACCCCTGTGGCTGTCCCACTCAGCAACAAATATCTTGTTCTGGATGCTGTTGAGGGGGATGACCTGACAGGGGACGCCCACGGTGACCGAGTCTGTGGCACTGAGCCTGGCGCTGTTGTGCAGGAGAGAAGGAGGGTGAAGAGAAATGCGGTAGTCATGGGGGATTCCATAGTCGGGAACAGACAGGAAATTCTGTGAGCCTGACAGAGATACCCGCATGGTGTGTTGCCTCCCAGGTGCCAGGGTACGGGATGTCTCGGATCGGGTCCTGAATATTCTAAAGGGGGAGGGTGAGCAACCAGTTGTCTTGGTACATGTTGGTACCAATGACATAGATAGGACAAAGGAGGAGGTCCTGAAGAGAGATTTCCAGGAGTTAGAAAGGAAGCTGAGAAGCAGGACCTCCAGGGTAGTAATCTCGGGATTGCTACCTGTACCACATGCTAGCGAGGGCAAGAGTAGTCAGATCAGGCAGATGAATGCCTGGCTGAGAGACTGGTGTAGGGGGCAGGGCTTCAGATTCTTGGATAATTGGATCTCTTCTGGAGGAAGTATGACCTGTTCAAAAAGGACAGGTTACACCTGAACCCGAAGGGGACCAATATCCTGGCGGGAAAGTTTAATAGAGCTGTTAGGGAGGGTTTAAACTAATTTGGCAGGGGGATGGGAACCGGAATGATAGAGCGGAGGAAGGGGAAAACAGAAATAAATCTAAGATAGTGAGCAGTAAAGATGTCAGGAAAGACAGGCAGGTGATGGGGCAAATGTGTAGCCATTGGGATGAGTTGCAGTACAATAAAGTTGCAGTGAAATCAAAGCAAAAAGTATCAAATACTGGTCTTAAGGTGTTGTACTTAAATGCACGCAGCATAAGAAATAAGGTGGATGATCTTGTTGTACAGCTACAGATTGGCAGGTATGATATTGTGGCCATCACTGAGACCTGGCTAAAGAATGTATGTCTCTGGGAGCTGAACGTCCAAGGATACACGGTGTATCGGAAGGATAGGAAGGTAGGCAGAGGGGGAGGCGTGGCTTTATTGGTAAGAAATGATATTAAATCATTAGAAAGAGGTGATATAGGATCAGAAGCTGCAGAATCTTTATGGGTTGAGCTAAGGAATACCAGGGGTAAAAGGACCCTGATGGCAGTTATTTATAGGCCTCCAAACAGCTGCAGGGATGTGGACTACAAATTACAACTGGAAATAGAAAAGGCTTGTCAGAAGGGCAGTGTTATGATAATTGTGGGGGATTTTAACATGCGAGTAGATTGGAAAAATCAGGTCGGCACTGGATCTCAAGAGAGAGAATTTGTAGAATGTCTGTGAGATGGCTTTTTAGAGCAGCTTGTTGTTGAGTCCACTAGGGCATCGGCTGTACTGGATTGGGTATTGTGTAATGAACCGGAGGTGATTGGAGAGATTGAGGTGAAGGAACCCTTAGGAGACAGTGATCATAACATGATTGAGTTCACTGTGAAATTAGAAAAAGAGAAGCCGAAATCTGATGTGTTGGTGTTTCAGTGGAGTAAAGGAAACTACAGTGGCATGAGAGAGGAACTGGCCAAAGTTGACTGGAAAGAGACACTGGCGGGAAAGACGGCAGAGCAGCAGTGGCTGGAGTTTATGCGAGAAATGAGGAATGTGCAAGACAGGTATATTCCAAAAAAGAAGAAATTTTCCAGTGGAAAAAGGATGCAACCGTGGTTGACAAGAGAAGTCAAAGCCAAGGTTAAAGCTAAGGAGAGGGCATACAAGGAAGCAAAAATTAGTGGGAAGACAGAGGATTGGGAAGTCTTTAAAACCTTACAAAAGGAAACCAAGAAGGTCATTACGAGAGAAAAGATTAACTATGAAAGGAAACTAGCAAATAATATCAAAGAGGATACTGAAAGCTTTTTCAAGTATATAAAGAGTAAAAGACAGGTGAGAGTAGATATAGGACCGATAGAAAATGATACTGGAGAAATTGTAATGGGAGATGAGGAGATGGCAGAGGAACTGAACAAGTATTTTGCATCAGTCTTCACTGAGGAAGACAGCAGGATACCGGTCACTCAAGGGTGGCAGGGAAGAGAAGTATGCACGGTCACAATTACGACAGAGAAAGTACTCAGGAAGCTGAATAGGCTAAAGGTCGATAAATCTCCTGGACCAGATGGAATGCACCCTCGTGTTCTGAAGGAAGTAGCTGTGGAGATTGCGGAGGCATTAGCGATGATCTTTCAAAAGTCGATAGATTCTGGCATGGTTCCGGAAGACTGGAAGATTGCAAATGTCACTCCGCTCTTTAAGAAGGGGGCAAGGAAGCAAAAAGGAAATTATAAACCTGTTAGCTTGACATCGGTGGTTGGGAAGTTGTTGGAGTCGATTGTCAAGGATGAGGTTACAGAGTACCTGGAGGCATATGACAAGATAGGCAGAACTCAGCATGGATTCTTTAAAGGAAAATCCTGCCTGACAAACCTATTACAATTTTTTGAGGAAATTACCAGTAGGGTAGACAAGGGAGATGCAGTGGATGTTGTATATTTGGATTTTCAGAAGGCCTTTGACAAGGTGCCACACATGAGGCTGCTTAACAAGGTAAGAGCCCATGGAATTACTGGAAAGTTACATACGTGGATAGAGCGTTGGCTGATTGGCAGGAAACAGAGAGTGGGAATAAAGGGATCCTATTCTGGTTGGCTGCCGGTTACCAGTGGTGTTCCACAGGGATCAGTGTTGGGGCCGCTTCTTTTTACATTGTACATCAACCATCTGGATTATGGAATAGGTGGCTTTGTGGCAAAGTTTGCTGACGATACGAAGATAGGTGGAGGGGCCGGTAGTGCTGCGGAAATGGAGAGTCTGCAGAGAGACTTGGATAGATTGGAAGAATGGGCAGAGAAGTGGCAAATGAAGTACAATGTTGGAAAGTGTATGGTTATGCACTTTGGCAGAAAAAATAAACGGGCAGACTATTATTTAAATGGGGAAAGAATTCAAAGTTCTGAGATGCAACGGGACTTGGGAGTCCTCGTACAGGATACCCTTAAAGTTAACCTCCAGGTTGAGGCAGTAGTGAAGAAGGCGAATGCAATGTTGGCATTCATTTCTAGAGGAATAGAGTATAGGAGCAGGGACGTGATGTTGAGGCTGTATAAGGCGCTGGTGAGACCTCACCTGGAGTACTGTGGGCAGTTTTGGTCTCCTTATTTAAGAAAAGATGTGCTGACGTTGGAGAGGGTACAGAGAAGATTCACTAGAATGATTCCGGGAATGAGAGGGTTAACATATGAGGAACGTTTGTCCGCTCTTGGACCGTATTCCTTGGAGTTTAGAAGAATGAGGGGAGACCTCATAGAAACATTTCGAATGTTAAAAGGCATGGACAGAGTGGATGTGGCAAAGTTGTTTCCCATGATGGGAGAGTCTAGTACGAGAGGGCATGACTTCAGGATTGAAGGGCGCCCTTTCAGAACAGAAATGCGAAAAAATTTTTTTAGTCAGAGTGTGGTGAATCTATGGAATTTGTTGCCACGGGCAGCAGTGGAGGCCAAGTCATTGGGTGTATTTAAGGCAGAGATTGATAGGTATCTGAGTAGCCAGGGCATCAAAGGTTATGGTGAGAAGGCGGGGCAGTGGGACTAAATAGGGTAAAATGGGTCAGCTCATGATAAAATGGCGGAGCAGACTCGATGGGCTGAATGGCCTACTTCTGTTCCTTTGTCTTATGGTCTTATGGTATCCCGCAGTGGGAGGGAGAATAGCCAGAGGTACCAATTGGTACATATTGGTACCAATGACATAGGTAGGAAAAGGGAAGAGGTCCTGAAAAATGATTACAGGGAGTTAGGAAGGAAGTTGAGAAGCAGGACCACAAAGGTAGTATTCTCGAGATTACTGCCTGTGCCACGCGACAGTATAGGAATAGAATGAGGTGGAGGATAAATGCATGGCTGAGGGATTGGAAGCCAGGGATTCAGGATTCTGGATCATTGGGACCTCTTTTGGGGCAGATGTGACCTGTACAGAAAGGACGGGTTGCACTTGAATCCCAGGGGGACCAATATCCTGGCAAGTAGGCTACTGGGGAGAGTCTAAACTAGAATTGCTAGGGGTGGGAACCGAACTGAAGAGACTGGGGATGAGGCAATTGGCTCACAAATAGAGAAAGCTTGGAGACAGTATGTGAAGGAAGATAGGCAGGTGATAGAGAAGGGACGTGCTCAGACCGACGGTTTGAGATGTGTCTATTTTAACACAAGGAGTTGTGAGCAAAGTGGATGAGCTTGGAACATGGATCAGTACTTGGAGCTATGATGTGGTGCCATTACAGAGACTTGGATGGCTTAAGGACAGGAATGGTTACTTCAAGTGCCGGGTTTTAGATGTTCCAGAAAGGACAGGGAGGGAGGCAAAAGAGGTGGGGTTGTGGCACTATTGATCAGAGATAGTGTCACGGCTGCAGAAAAGGTGGACATCATGGAGGGATTGTCTACGGAGATTCTGTGGGTGGAGGTTAGGAACAGGAAGGGGTCAATAACTTTACTGGGTGTTTTTTATAGGCAGCCCAATAGTAACAGGGATATCAAGGAGCAGATAGGGAAACAGATCCTGGAAAGGTGTAATAATAACAGAGTTGTCATGATGGGAGATTTTAATTTCCCAAATATCGATTGGCATCTCCCTAAAGTAAGGGGTTTAGATGGGGTGGAGTTTGTTAGGTGTGTTTAGGAAGGTTTCTTGACACAATATATAGATAAGCCTACAAGAGGAGAGACTGTACTTGATTTGATATTGGGAAATGAACCTGGTCAGGTGACATCTCTCAGTGGGAGAGCATTTTGGAGATAGTGATCACAATTCTATCTCCTGTACAGTAGCATTGGAGGGAGATAGGAACAGACAAGTTAGAAAAGTGTTTAATTGGAAGCTGAAATTGGAAACAGATTTTCTCAGGGAAAAGTACGGAAGAAATGTGGCAAATGTTCAGAGGATATTTGTGTGGAGTTCTGCATAGGGATGTTCCAATGATAGGGAAGTTATGGTGGGGTACAGGAACTGTGGTGTACAAAGGCTGCAATAAATCTAGTCAAGAAAAAAAAGCTTACAAAAGATTCAGAGAGCTAGGCAATGTTAGAGATCTAGAAGATTATAAGGCTAACAGGAAGGAGCTTAAAAAGGAAATTAGGAGAGCCAGAAGGGGCCATGAGAAGGCCTTGGTGGGCAGGATTAAGGAAAACTCCCAAGACATTACGGAAGATGTCCCGAAATTGATTATATGGGATACACTTAAAGCTTATTTGCGAGATCAGATAATCTCCTATTTGGCTAAGCTCAAGAAACAGACAAAAATAGAGTTGGATAGAATTTCAAAACAAATTAAAGACCTGGATAACACTTATGCAGTTTCTTCTAATGTTGATTTATTTAAACAAAGGGTTGAACATCAATCACAATATAATTTACTATTAACTTACCCTATTGAAAGAAATTTGCTTAAATTAAAAAGTCAATTTTATGTGTTTGGAGATAAAAGTAACAAGCTATTAGCATCTCAACTTAAGGCAGTTAGAGCTAAAAGACAAATTTTTAAAATTCGTAAGGGAGATGGTGGTTTAGCTTGTAATTATGAAGATATTAATAAAATTCTTCAAGACTATTACAGTGAGCTCTATAAATCTTAGTTTCCAGCTGACCCTTCTAATATGTATGCCTTTTTACAAAAGATTGATTTTCCTGGAATATCTGTTGAAGATCAGCAAATTCTTGAAGCTCCTTTTACTGAAAGAGAAATTCAGAAAGCTATTCTTTCAATACAATCTGGTAAAGCTCCTGGACTGGATGGTTTTACTGTAGGATTTTATAAAATATTTGAAGATTTGCTTACTCTTTATATGTTGGAAATGCTTAAAGATTCTTTTCTGTTAGAAGAGTTACCTTCCACATTTTATGAAGCTTCTATTTCTTTAATTCTTAAGAAAGATAAAGACCCTACTGATTGTGCTTCACATGGGCCTATTTCATTATTAAATGTGGATGCTAAAATTCTTTCAAAAATAATGGCTAATCAGTTGGAGAATATACTAGCTAAAATTATTTCTCAGGATCAAACAGGTTTTATAAAAGGCTGTTATTCCTTTTCTAACACTCGGAGACTGTTAAATGTTATATACTCATCCCTCTCGAAGACTCCCCAATGTGTTGTTTCTCTAGATGCTGAAAAGGCATTTGATAAAGAGTTGAATGAAAATATCTATTTAACGTTTTAGAGAAATTTAGCTTTGGTACTAATTTTAATAAAAGAATTAGATTGATATATAAAAGCCCTATTGCTACTGTTACTACTAATAACTGCAGATCCCCCTTTTTTCGACTTTCGCAGGGTACGAGACAAGGATATCCGTTAAGCTCTTTGTTATTTAATTTGATGTTGGAACCTATTGCACTTCGTGAAGCTAGAGATGTTCAAGGAATTTCCATAAATGGGACTATTCATAAGATTTCCCTTTATGCAGATGATCTCTTTGTTAATGTTTCGAAATCTGAAGAATCTATTCCTAGTTTATTGAAATTATTAAATGAATTTGGATTGTTTTCAGGATATAAATTAAACCTGCATAAAAATGAATTATTTTCTTTAAATAATTCTGCTTCTATATATGATGACGTTCCTTTTAAAGTTACGGATTCTTCTAAATATTTAGGTATTATCATCACTAAAAAATTATGGAGACCTTTATAGAGCTAATTTAGTTCCCTTAGTGGATCTTATGAAGCAATTATTTTCTAGATGGAATCCACTTACACTTTCATTAGCCGGTCAAATTCATGCAGTTAAAATGATGATTTTACCAAAATTTTTATATGTATTTCAAAATATTCCTGTTTTTCTAACTAAGAAGTTTTTTGATCAGGTTGACTCTATTATTTCATCTTTTGTTTGGAATAATAAAAGACCAAGAATTGGAAAATGTCATTTATAAAAGTTAAAAAAGGATGGAGGTTTTACTTTGCCTAATTTAAGAATGTATTATTGGGCAGTTAATATACGTTATGCGTGTTCTTGGTTATATTGGACCGATAAAAATGAACGACCACCATGGGTTGTTCATTTTATTTAACTTTGTTATTACGAGGTCCTTTACCTGTACAACTAGCCAAAATTTCTATTCTAAATATAAATCCTATGATCAAGCAGTCATTGCGATTCTGGTACCAGTTTCATAAGTTTTTTAATCTTAAAAAATTTAACCTTTTTAGTTTAATTTATCGAAATTATTTATTTAAACCTTCACTTAGTGATCCTACCTCTTCTCTTTGGAGGAATAAAGGAATTTTTTTCTTTACGGATTTGTTTCAAGAAGGCCGATTGATGTCCTTTGAGAAGTTAGTAACTAAATATTCTCTCTCATATTCAAATTTTTTGCAATATCTTCAGGTCAGACATTTCTTACAAGAATATTTAAGTAATTTTCCATATATACAAGATTCTGACCTGTTGGACATTATTTTAAAAATGAACCCTTAGTGAAAGGTTTCATTGGGAAAATTTATAATCTACTATTACAACAGGATAACTATCCTTTACTTAAGATTAAGCAAGATTGGGAAAGAGAGCTTAACATGACCTTAATAACAGAGGATTGGTTGCGATTTTTGAAGTTGGTCAACTCTTCTTCGATTTGTACCAGTCGTTCTCTAATTCAATATAAAATTGTACATCGTTATTATTTGACAAAGGAGAGATTGTCTAAAATATTTCTGAATGTTAATAGTCAGTGTGATAGATGTAAAACTGAGATAGCTACATTGACACATGTTTTGGTCGTGTTCTGTATTGAAACAGTTTTGGAAATCAATTTTTTGTACAATTTCTAAAGCTTTAAAAATCAATTTACAACCTAATAAATTGACATTTTTGTTTGGTATAATTCCTCAATATATTCACGGTAATTCTATATCAAACCAACACGTAATTGCATTTGTCACATTATTGGCTAGAAGGGCTATTTTATTAAAATGGAAAGATGCTTCTGCTCCCACTTGGATACAATGGTTCTCTCAGGTGATGTTATGTCTTAGTTTGGAAAAAATTATAAGTCAAACTATTGATCCTCGATTTGACTTTGAGAAAAGGTGAGGTTCTTTTGCCCGCTACTATCATTTGATTTCAGTTAATTAAGATGGTCCTCTTCTGATTCTTGGGTAAATGGATTTGGTTGGCAGATTGATGTCTTTTTTTTTATGGAAGCTTGTATGGCATATAGCTCCGGGTTTGTGCTCCAAATGGGTTTTCTTTACTTTTTTTGTTATTAGGGTTTTTTTTTGTTTTAGTTAGTAGGGGTTCTTTTTTTCCTCCTTTCTTTTTTCCAAAGAAATAGCTTTAACACTTTGTTTTTTTATTATTATTATTGATATACTGTTTAACTTGGTTGATAGTTTAATTTCTATTCTACATATGTTGTCTTGATTATTTTGATGTATTTTTCTTTGTTGTTGATTTTCAATAATAATTAATAAAAAAGATTTAAAAATGAAAATGAAATCCCCCATAACAACCATAGAATTACCTTTGCGACATGCCAATTTTAACTCTTGATTTAACTTGCACCCTATATCCAGGCTACTGTTTGGAGGCCTGTAGATAACTCCCATCAGGGTCTTTCTGCCCTTACAGTTTCTCAGTTCTATCCATACTGACTACATCTCCTGATTCTATGTCTCCCCTCGCAAGTGACTGAATTTCATTCCTCACCAATACAGCCACCCTACCCCCTCTGCCAATCTGTCTGTCCTTTCGATAGGATGTATATCCCTGAATATTCATTTCCCAGCCCTGGTCCTCTTGTAGCCATGTCTCTGTTATTCCCACAACATTCTACTTGCCAATTTCCAACTGAGCCTCAAGTTCATCCACTTTATTTCTGTGCATTCATGTATAATACTTTTAATCCTTTTAAAGTAATACTTTTACTCCCCTCACCTTTCACATCGATTCCTATTGCACTTGGCCATACTCTCTGATCCCATCCTGAGCTTTCTGCCCTTTTTTTCTGTTTTCTTTCTTAACTTTTCTTATTCTCTCTTTCCCTTTAACTCCATTCTTATATTTCCAGTTCGTCCCCTCCATTAATAGACATTAAGGAAGAGGATGTGCTGGAGCTTTTGGAAAGCATCAAGTTGGATTAGTCACTGGGACCAGATGAGATGTACCCCAACCTACTGTGGGAGGTGAGGGCAGAGATTGGTGAGTCTCTGGCAATGATTTTTGCATCATCAATGGGAGAGGTTCAGGAGGATTGGAGCGTTGCAGATGTTGTTCCCTTATTCAAGAAAGGGAGTAGAGATAGCCCAGGAAATTATAGACCAGTGAGTCTTACTTCAGTGATTGGTAAGTTGATGGAAAAGATCCTGAGAGGCAGGATTTATGAACATTTGGAGAGGCAGTGTGGCTTTGTCAAAGGCAGGTCGTGCCTTACGAGCCTGATTGAATTTTTTGAGGATGTGACTAAGCACATTGATGAAGGTAGAGTAGTAAATGTAGTGTGAATGGATTTCAGCAAGGCATTTGACAAGGTACCCCATGCAAGGCTTATTGATAAAGTAAGGAGGGATGGAATCCAAGAGGACCTTGCTTTGTGGATCCAGAACTGGCTTGCCCACAGAAGGCAAAGAGTGGTTGTAGACGGGTTATATTCTGCATGGAGATTGGTGATCAGTGGTGTGCCTCAGGGATCTGTTCTGGGACCCCCTTCTCATCGTGAATTTTATAAATGACCTGGATGAGGAAGTGGAGGAATGGGTTAGGAAATTTGCTGATGACACAAAGGTTGGGGTGTTGTGGATAGTGTGGTTACAGTGGGACATCGATAGGATGCAAAACTGGGCTGAAAACTGGCAGATGGATTTCAACCCAGGTAAGGTGTGAGGTGGTTCATTTTGGTAGGTCAAATATGATGGCAGATTATAGTATTAATGGTAAGACAGTTGGCAGTGTGGAGAATCAAAGGGATCTTGGGGTCCAAGTCTATAGGACACTCAAAGCTGCTGTGCAGATTGAATCTGTAGTAAAGAAGACATATGGTGCATTGGTCTTTATCAACTGTAGGATTGAGGTTAAGAGCCGGGAGGTAATGTTACAGCTATATAGGACCCTGGTCAGACCCCACTTGGAGTACTGTGCTCAGTTCTGGTCACCTCACTACAGGAAGGATGTGAAAACTATAGAAAGGGTGCAGAGGAGATTTACAAGGATGTTGCCTGGATTGGGGAGCATGCCTTATGAGAACAGCTTGAGTGAACTCAGACTTTTATCCTAGGAGTGCCGGAGGAAGAGATTTAACCTGATAGAGTTGTATAAGACGATGAGAGGCATTGATCGTGTGGATAGTCAGAAGCTTTTTTCCCAGAAGGTGATCTTATTGAAATGTAGAAACTTCTAATGGGGACTGGTGGGCTAAATGTTCCATTTGGTTGGAAGGGTCATAGTTTCATAGCAAATCTTTCAAATGGAGTACTGCACAGATGCAACAGAAGCATTCCTGCGCAGGTCCGGTGAAGACCTTTAAAAAGCAGCAAGTTTTTCAGTAGTGTCTTCGATTGGAGTACTGCGCAGATGCAACAAAAGTGTTCCCGTACAGGTCCGGTGAAGAGCTTTAAAAACCCAGTCTCTATAAAGAGAGGTACCACCTAGTCGAGCGGTCATGTGGGAGTAGTTCTCATCGGAGTAGTCCGTGTCAGAGTAGTAAGGCTTTGGCTCAACAAGGCTTCAGCAAGAACAGGTGGAGGCAAGCTAAGTAGGTAAGTTCATTCCCTATTTCTTAATTCTTTTTCCTGAAGTAACTCTTGAGAGAATAGGGGTATGTCTGCAGAGCTGGTATTCTGTTCTGAGTGTCAGATGTGACATTTCCAGAAGACTCCTTGATGGCCACATCTACACCAGGTGCATTGAGATGCA
Organism: Mobula birostris; assembly: GCF_030028105.1. Classification (NCBI taxonomy): domain Eukaryota; kingdom Metazoa; phylum Chordata; class Chondrichthyes; order Myliobatiformes; family Myliobatidae; genus Mobula; species Mobula birostris. The sequence goes on from NC_092381.1 coordinate 95,463,333, forward strand.
GCTTCTTATACACTGTGTTGGGGGACTTGAGCTGCAGCTCGATGACCTTCGGCTTGTTAGGAAAATTAAAGAGGAGATAGACAGGAGCTGCAGGGAGGTAGTCACCTCAAGGGTGACTGTCAGGATAGGGAAGGAAGAATGTCAGATAGTGGAGAACACCCCTGTGGCCATCCCCCCTCAACAATAAGAACTCCATTTTGAGTACTGTTGGGGGCACGGCCTCCCTGTGGCTCAGAAGGGTATGGAACTCAAGAGGATGGCAGCCGAAATAAGGGACTCCACAGTCAGGGGGTCAGATAAGTGATTCTGTGAACACAAAAAGGAAACACGGATGGTAGTTTGTCTCCCAGTTGCCAGGGTCTACAATGTTTCTGAGTGTGTCCACAATATCCTGAAAAGGGAGGGTGAGCAGCCAGAAGTCATGGTACACATTGGTACCAATGACATAAGTAGAAGAAGGAAGGTGGTTCTGAAAACAGTTAGGAAGGAAGCTGAGAAACAGGACTTCAAGGATAGTAATCTCAGGACTGCTGCCTTGTGCCATACGACAGTGAGGATAGAAATAGAATGAGTTGGCGGATAAATGCATGGCTAAGGAATTGGAGCAGGGGCAGGGATTCAGATTGCTGGATAATTGGGACATCTTCTGTGGCAGGTATAATCTGTACAAAAAGGACAGGTTGCACTTGAATCCAAGGGGGACCAATATCCTTGTGGGCAGGTTTACTCGAGCTGTTGGGAGTGGTTTAAGCTAACATGGCAGGGGCGTGACATGGCTCCAGGGTGACCAAGGATGGGAGCTCAACGTTCAGGGATATTCAATATTCAGGAGGGATAGACATGAAAGAAAAGGAGGTGGGGTGGCGTTGCTGGTTAAAGAGGAGATTAACGCAATAGAAAGGAAGGACATAAGCCGGGATGATGTGGAATTGATATGGGTAGAGCTGCATAACACTAAGGGGCAGAAAACGCTGGTGGGAGTTGTGTACAGGCCACCTAACAGTAGTAGTGAGGTCGGAGATGGTATTAAACAGGAAATTAGAAATGTGTGCAATAAAGGAACAGCAGTTATAATGGGTAACTTCGATCTACATGTAGATTGGGTGAACCAAATTGGTAAAGGTGCTTAGGAAGAGGATTTCTTGGAATGTATGCGGGATAGTTTTTTGAACCAACATGTCGAGGAACCAACCAGAGAGCAGGCTATTCTGGACTGGGTTTTGAGCAATGAGGAAGGGTTAATTAGCAATCTTGTCGTGAGAGGCCCCTTGGGTAAGAGTCACCATAATATGGTGGAATTCTTCATTAAGATGGAGAGTGACATAGTTAATTCAGAAACAAAGGTTCTGAACTTAAAGAGGGGTAACTTTGAAGGTATGAGACGTGAATTAGCTAAGATAGACTGGCAAATGACACTTAAAGGATTGACGGTGGATATGCAATGGCAAGCATTTAAAGATTGCATGGATGAACTGCAACAATTGTTCATCCCAGTTTGGCAAAAGAATAAATCAAGGAAGGTAGTGCACCCGTGGCTGACAAGAGAAATTAGGGATAGTATCAATTCCAAAGAAGAAGCATACAAATTAGCCAGAAAAATTGGCTCACCTGAGGACTGGAAGAAATTCAGAGTTCAGCAGAGGAAGACAAAGGGCTTAATTAGGAAAGGGAAAAAAGATGAGAGAAAACTGGCAGGGAACATAAAAACTAACTGTAAAAGCTTTTATAGATATGTAAAAAGGGAAAGACTGGTAAAGACAAATGTAGGTCCCCTACAGACAGAAACAGGTGAATTGATTATGGGGAGCAAGGACATGGCAGACCAATTGAATAATTACTTTGGTTCTGTCTTCACTAAGGAGGACATAAATAATCTTCCGGAAATAGTAGGGGACAGAGGGTCCAGTGAGATGGAGGAACTGAGGGAAATACATGTTAGTAAGGAAGTGGTGTTAGGTAAATTGAAGGGATTAAAGGCAGATAAATCCCCAGGGCCAGATGGTCTGCATCCCAGAGTGCTTAAGGAAGTAGCCCAAGAAATAGTGGATGCATTAGTGATAATTTTTCAAAACTCGTTAGATTCTGGACTAGTTCCTGAGGATTGGAGGGTGGCTAATGTAACCCCACTTTTTAAAAAAGGAGGGAGAGAGAAACCGGGGAATTATAGACCGGTTAGCCTAACGTCGGTGGTGGGGAAACTGCTAGAGTCAGTTACCAAAGATGTGATAACAGCACATTTGGAAAGCGGTGAAATCATCGGACAAAGTCAGCATGGATTTGTGAAAGGAAAATCATGTCTGACGAATCTCATTGAATTTTTTGAGGATGTAACTAGTAGAGTGGATAGGGGAGAACCAGTGGATGTGGTATATTTGGATTTTCAAAAGGCTTTTGACAAGGTCCCACACAGGAGATTAGTGTGCAAACTTAAAGCACACGGTATTGGGGGTAAGGTATTGATGTGGATAGAGAATTGGTTAGCAGACAGGAAGCAAAGTGTGGGAATAAACGGGACCTTTTCAGAATGGCAGGCAGTGACTAGTGGGGTACCGCAAGGCTCAGTGCTGGGACCCCAGTTGTTTACAATATATATTAATGACTTGGATGAGGGAATTAAATGCAGCATCTCCAAGTTTGCAGATGACACGAAGCTGGGTGGCAGTGTTAGCTGTGAGGAGGATGCTAAGAGGATGCAGAGTGACTTGGATAGGTTGGGTGAGTGGGCAAATTCATGGCAGATGCAATTTAATGTGGATAAATGTGAAGTTATCCACTTTGGTGGCAAAAATAGGAAAACAGATTATTATCTGAATGGTGGCCGATTAGGAAAAGGGGAGGTGCAACGAGACCTGAGTGTCATTATACACCAGTCATTGAAAGTGGGCATGCAGGTACAGCAGGCGGTGAAAAAGGCGAATGGTATGCTGGCATTTATAGCGAGAGGATTCGAGTACAGGAGCAGGGAGGTACTACTGCAGTTGTACAAGGCCTTGGTGAGACCACACCTGGAGTATTGTGCGCAGTTTTGGTCCCCTAATCTGAGGAAAGACATCCTTGCCATAGAGGGAGTACAAAGAAGGTTCACCAGATTGATTCCTGGGATGGCAGGACTTTCATATGAAGAAAGACTGGATGAACTGGGCTTGTACTCGTTGGAATTTAGAAGATTGAGGGAGGATCTGATTGAAACGTATAAAATCCTAAAGGGATTGGACAGGCTAGATGCAGGAAGATTGTTCCCGATGTTGGGGAAGTCCAGAACGAGGGGTCACAGTTTGAGGCTAAAGGGGAAGCCTTTTGGGACCGAGATTAGGAAAAACTTCTTCACACAGCGAGTGGTGAGTCTGTGGAATTCTCTGCCAAAGGAAACAGTTGAGGCCAGTTCATTGGCTATATTTAAGAGGGAGTTAGATATGGCCCTTGTGGCTACGGGGATCAGGGGGTATGGAGGGAAGGCTGGTGAAGGGATCTGAGTTGGATGATCAGCCATGATCATAATAAATGGCGGTGCAGGCTCGCAGGGCCGAATGGCCTACTCCTGCACCTATTTTCTATATTTCTGTGACAGAGCTGAGGATGAGCCAGCAGGTTTACAAGTAGATGATGGGTGTTATATGAATGTAAGGAAGGACAAGCCAATGATTGGGCACAAATGCAGACAGAGCAGAGAGCTAAAATGTACCACAGAGAAAAGACTCAAAAGGGCAAAGAATGTAGGTTTGAAGGTGCTGTATTTAAATGCATGTAGTATTCAGAGTAAGGTGGATGAACTGGTGGCACAGTTAGAGATTGGTCGGTATGATGTTGTGGGCGTCACTAAGTTGTGGCTGCAAGAAGGTCATAGATGGGAGTTTAACATCAAAGGATATACTTTGTATCGAAAGGAGAGGCAGGAAGGCATAGGTGGTGGTGTGGCTCTGTTTATAAGGGATGGAAATACATCTTTAGAAAGAGCTGACATAGGGTCAGAGGATGTCAGATCTTTGTGGATGAACTTAAGAAACTGCAAGGGTAAAAGAAAAATCCATTATGGGAGTCATGTATAGGTCTCCAAATAGTGACCAAGATGTGGGGTTGAGATTGCAAAGGGAGCTGGAAAGGGCATGTAATGAGAATAATGTCACAATTGTAATGAGATTCTCAATAACCAAGAGGATTGAGAAAATCAGGCTGGTGTCAGATTGCAAGAGGGAATTTGATGAATGCCTATGAGATGGCTTTTTAGAGCATATTGTGCTTGAGCCTACTACGGGAAAGGCTGTTTTAGGTTGGGTGTTGTATGATAACCCGAATTTTATTAGTCAGCTTAATGTAAAGGAACCTTTAGGAGGCAGTGATCATAATTTGATTGAATTCATACTGCAGTTAGAGGGGGATAAGCATAAATCACACTTATCGCTATCGCAATGGAATAGAGGGAATTACAGAGCCATGAGAGAGGAGCTTGCCCTAATGGATTGGAGTGGGATACTGGTGGGGATGGTAGCAGAACAGAGATGGCTGAAGTTTCTGGGAATAGTTCACAAGGCACAGGATAGGTGAGTCCCACTGAAGAAGTTCTCAAATGGCAGGGATAGGCTGACAAGGGAAGTTAAGGAGTACATAAAAGCCAAGGAAAGGACATATAAGGGAGCAAAAATGAGTGGGAAGCTTTTTAAATCCAACAAAAGGCAACTAAAAAAGCTATAAAAGCTAAAAGGCGGGAGGAGGTGATAGCAGCGCACCGTGCGTGTGCAGCCATAGAACCACAGAAACTACAGCACAGAAACAGGCCCTTTGGCCCTTCTTGGCTGTGCCGAACCATTTTCTGCCTAGTCCCACTGACCTGCACACGGACCATATCCCTCCATACACCTCCCATCTATGTATCTGTCCAATTTATTCTTAAATGTTAAAAAAGAACCCACATTTACCACTTCATCTGGCAGCTCATTCCATACTCCCACCACTCTCTGTGTGAAGAAGCCCCCCCTAATGTTCCCTTTAAACTTTTCCCCCCTCACCCTTAACCCATGTCCTCTGGTTTTTTTCTCTCCTTGCCTCAGTGGAAAAAGCCTGCTTGCATTCACTCTATCTATACCATCATAATTTTATATACCTCTAACAAATCTCCCCTCATTCTTCTACGCTCCAGGGAATAAAGTCCTAACCTATTCAACCTTTCTCTGTAACTCAGTTTCTCAAGTCCCGGCAACAACCTTGTAAACCTTCCCTGCACTCTTTCAACCTTATTTATATCCTTCCTGTAATTTGGTGACCAAAACTGAACACAATACTCCAGATTCGACCTCACCAATGCCTTATACAATCTCATCATAACATTCCAGCTCTTATACTCAATACTTCGATTAATAAAAGCCAGTGTAACAAAAGCTCTCTTTACGACCCTATCTACCTGTGACGACACTTTTAGGGAATTTTGTATCTGTATTCCCAGATCCCTCTGTTCCACTGCACTCCTCAGTGCCTTACCATTAACCCTATACGTTCTACGTTGGTTTGTCCTTCCAACGTGCAATACCTCACACTTGTCAGTATTAAACTCCATCTGCCATTTTTCAGCCCATTTTTCCAGCTGGTCCAAGTCCCTCTGCAGGCTCTGAAAACCTTCCTCACTGTCTACTACACCTCCAATCTTTGTATCATCAGCAAACTTGCTGATCTAATTTACCACATTATCATCCAGATCATTGATATAGATGACAAATAACAATGGACCCAGCACTGATCCCTGTGGCACACCACTAGTCACAGGCCTCCACTCAGAGAAGCAATTCTCTACCACCACTCTCTGGCTTCTTCCATCGAGCCAATGTCTAATCCAATTTACCACCTCTCCATGTATACCTAGCGACTGAATTTTCCTAACTAACCTCCCATGTGGGACCTTGTCAAAGGCCTTACTGAAGTCCGTGTAGACAACATCCACTGCCTTCCCTTCATCCACTTTCCTGGTAACCTCCTCGAAAAACTCCAACAGATTGGTCAAACATGACCTACCACGCACAAAGCCATGTTGACTCTCCCTAATAAGCTCCTGTCTATCCAAATGCTTGTAGATTCTGTCTCTTAGTACTCCCTCCAATAACTTACCTACTACTGACGTTAAACTCACCGGCCTATAATTTCCCGGATTACTTTTCGATCCTTTTTTAAACAACGGAACAACATGAGCCACTCTCCAATCCTCCGGCACTTCACCCGTAGACAGCGACATTTTAAATATTTCTGCCAGGGCCCCCGCAATTTCAACACTAGTCTCCTTCAAGGTCCGAGGGAACACTCTGTCAGGTTCCGGGGATTTATCCACTTTAATTTTCCTCAAGACAGCAAGCACCTCCTCCTTTTCAATCTGTACAGTTTCCATGGTCTCACTACTTGATTCCCTCAATTCCATAGATTTCATGCCAGCTTCCTTAGTAAATACAGACGCAAAAAACCTATTTAAGATCTCCCCCATTTCCTTTGGTTCCACACAAAGCCGACCACTCTGATCTTCAAGAGGACCAATTTTATCCCTTACAATCCTTTTGCTCTTAATATACTTGTAAAAGCTCTTTGGATTATCCTTCACTTTGACTGCCAAGGCAACCTCATGTCTTCTTTTTGCCCTCCGGTGAAAAATGATATTGTATCATTTAACAATAGGGGCCATGGACAATTCTGATTTGATGGAGAGGGACGTGAAAGCACAGAGGAACATCTAGAGAAATTTCTGAAACACTCGTTCGCTGCTGTCATTACTGCATGGTCAGGAATCTTCTGGAAGGTAGGCCTCAAAATCCCCAGCTTTGCCTGCTGTTGGCGACCGAGATTGAGGTCGAATCGTTCAGACAGAGATGGCGCTCAGTACTCGGTGTCAGAGAGCTGATTCGGAGGCTTGAAGTTTTCGGATGACTCAGAGACGGATTGTAGTCGGGCATGGCAGGGAGAGTTTTTCTTCCTTCTCCCGTCTGCGTGAGATGTGGGACATTTGAGAGACTTTGAACTTTTTACTGTGCTCATGGACTTCTTCATCAAGTTATGGTATTGTTGCACTGTTGTAACTATATGTTATAATTATGCGGTTTTGTTAGTTTTTTCAGTCTTGGTCTGTCCTGTGTTTTGTGATATCACACTGGAGGAAATATTGTATTATTTCTTAATGCATGCATTACTAAATGACAATAAAAGAGGATCGTGTGTCTTCATAATCTATAAGAAGGCAAAAGATGAAATATGAGGGCAAACTAGCCAGTAATATAAAGCAGGACACTAAAAGTTTTCTCAGTTATATAAAGAATAAAAGGGAGGTGAGAGTTGATATTGGACCACTGGAAAAGATGCTGGTGAGGTGGTAATGGGGGACAAATAAATGACTGATGAACTTAATAAGTAATTTACTTCAGTCTTCACTGTGGAACACACTAGCAGTGTGCCAGAGGTCCAGGAGTGTTGGGGGAGCAGGAGTGAGTGCCATTGCCATTACAAAGGAAAAAGTGCTAGGCAAACTGAAACGTCTTAAGGTGGATAAATCACCTGGACCAGATGGACTACATCCCAGAGTCCTGAAAGAGGTTGCTGAAGCATAATCTTTCAAGAATCACTTGTTTCTGGCATGGTCCTGGAGGACTGGAAAATTCCGAACGTCACTCCGCTCTTTAAGAAGGGAGGAAGACAAAAGAGAGGAAATTATAGGCCAGCTAACCTAACCACAGTGTTTGGAAAAATGTTGAAGTCCATTATTAAAGACAAAGTTTCATACTTGTCTTTTCTTGTCTTGTCCATACTGCATTAACAGCCGCCGCTGGGCTATAAATGTGCAGGAGCAATGTGTGGCTAAGTGCCTTGCTCAAGGACACAATACGCTGCCTCAGCTGAGGCTTGAACTCATGACCTTCAGATCACTAGTCCAACGCCTTAACCACTTGGCCACACGCCAACCCATTGGAGAAAGTCCAGAGGAGGTTCACAAGGATGGTTCTGGGAATAAGGCAGTCAACATATGAGGAGTGTTTGGCAGGTTTAGGCCTGTACTCACTGGAATTTAGAAGAATGTGTGGGGATCTCATTGAAACCTACCACGTTAACCTACCGATAGAAAATGATGCTGGAGAAATTGTAATCGGAGATGAGGAGATGGAAGAGGAACTGAACAAGTATTTTGCATCAGTCTTCACTGAGGAAGACAGCAGTATACCGGACACTCAAGGGTGGCAGGGAAGAGAAGTGTGCGCAGTCACAATTACGACAGAGACAGTACTCAGGAAGCTGAATAGGCTAAAGGTAGATAAATCTCCTGGACCAGATGGAATGCACCCTCGTGTTCTGAAGGAAGTAGCTGTGGAGATTGTGGAGGCATTAGCGATGATCTTTCAAAAGTCGATAGATTCTGGCATGGTTCCGGAGGACTGGAAGATTGCAAATGTCACTCGCTATTTAAGAAGGGGGCAAGGAAGCAAAAAGGAAATTATAGACCTGTTAGCTTGACATCCATGGTTGGGAAGTTATTGGAGTCCATTGTCAAGGATGAGGTTACAGAGTACCTGGAGGCATATGACAAGATAGGCAGAACTCAGCATGGATTCTGTGACAAGAATACACATAGATTAAGATGTAGCTGTTCTGTGCTGGCACCGGTGGGATCAGCAGTTGGTCTGCTACCTGTCTTCAGGAGAGAGAGAGATAAGGAAAACAATGGAGCAGCATTTGGAGATGTGTAATGAAGGGACGGGAGAGAGAATAACAGAAGGAGAGAGCTGTCAAGAGTGGCTCCCCCTTTGAACTCTGAACTGTTTGAAGTGATGGACAGGCGATACCCCAGCAGAGGGATAAAAAGGGACAGGTTCGCTAGGGCGACACACACGACACCCGAGGTAACAAGACCCTGGAAGCGGTGCGTCTCTCACAAGTCGGTGGGTAGTACCGGGCCGTAAACGCACAGGGTGGAAAGGCACGATCGGCGGGAACCTGGTGTATGTCCACGCTTACCTGGGTGCCAGGTTCACCGCAGGGAAACGATCGTATCTGGAAACGGAGGGGTCACGATCGGTGACCTCAGATGACATCACAAAGGACTCGCCCGAAAGCTGACTGCGAAGGTCTGTGTGGAAGCCTTGAATATTCATTCGTTTTGCTCTCTCTCCTCCCCCCCACTGTCCATCGCCACGGCAGTGATTACTGCGAACTGAACTGAACTAAATTGAACTGAACTTTGCGTCACTTTGAAACTGGTCATTTACCCCTAGACAACGATAGAGCTTGATTGATCCTGTTATCTTAATTCTGTGTACATGTGTGTTTATCATTGCTGAACTGTTGCATTTATTATCCTTTCGATTAGAGTACCGTGTTGCTTGTTTCTTTAATAAAACTTTCTTAGTTCTAGTAATCCAGACTCCAACTGAGTGATCCATTTCTGCTGGTTTGGCAACCCAGTTACGGGGTACGTAACATAAGTGGGGTTCTCGTCCGCAATTTTGAACGCTAAATTTGGGACGGAGTAAATTGATTGGGTCAAAATTCCCGAAAGAAAGAAAAGACAAACAGCAGAAATGGAGGCTGAGGAAATTACAAAGGCGCCGACCTTGGAGGCATTAGAGGATGCCAGTAAATCGGAATTGGTAGCTGTGGCCAAACGGTTGAATCTTGCTAAAGGGAAGTCGACAATGAGGAGAGAGGAGATGCACAGAGCTATTGTAGAGCACTATGTATCTTAAGGTGTGTTTCCCCAAGGCGAGCTGGAGGTGGTGTCTATTGAAAAACCTGCCGGAGATGCGGTACAGGTACAGCTTGAAAAACTGAGACTCGACCATGAGTTCCGGGTACGGCAGTTGGAGAGAGAAGAGAAGCAGTTAGAAAGGCAGGAGAAAGAGAGAGAGTTAGAAAGGCAAGAGAGAGAGAGAGAGACAGCTGGAGCGAGAGGAGAAACATAGGGAAAGGGAATTCGAATTGGAGAAGTTAGGGATAAGGGCAGAGCAGGGGCTCGTGCCGAACCAAGGTGGAGGGTTCCGGGCGACCCAGGAGGTTAGGCTGGTTCCCCCATTTGACGATACCGACGTGGATCGGTACTTTCTCCATTTCGAAAAAGTGGCTACAAGTCAGGACTGGCCGAGGGATAAGTGGGTTGTTTTGCTTCGGAGTGTACTGAAAGGGAAAGCCCAACAAGCTTACTCAGCTTTGTCCGCGGAAGATGCCCAGAGGTGGTGAAAGAGGCCATCCTCAGGATTTATGAGTTGGTCCCGGAGGCATACCGGCAGAGGTTCCGGAATGCGAGGAAGCAGTGGGACCGCACGTATTTGGAGTTTGCCCGTGAGATGCAGACATATTGTGAGCGTTGGTGCGCCTCGAAGGGGGTAGAGGGAGATTATGACAGACTGCTACAGCTGATCCTGATTGAGCAGTTTAAAGGTTGTGTCCCTGAGGGTATGAGACCCTACCTAGATGAGAAAGAGGCAGCCACGTTAGCCGCAACTGCTAAGTTAGCGGATGAGTATGCATTGACGCATAAAATGAAGTTTGCCCCGAGTAAAGGCTACCAGAAGGGACGTCAGGACGGCGGGGAGAGTCCGCCAGAAAAGTCCGTAAGTAAGCCGGGGACTAGTGAGAAGGATAAGGTAGACCGGGAGCAGTCTGGTAGGAAGTCTCCTGGGGTCATCTGTTATAATTGTGGGAAAGTCGGACACTTTGCGTCCAGGTGCTTTGCCCCAAAGAAGGAGACGGGAAAAGGAAAAACGGCGGTTCCGACTGGCTGTATTGAGCCGGCAAACCAACCTCCAGGAGAGGGGAGGTCGGATAAGGTTCAGGAAGGGCGCGAGAGGTTTATCTCGGCCGGATTGGTGTCGGTGAAGGAGGGGTTAAACCCAGTTCCAGTGCGGATCTGGACAGACACGGGAGCTTGTCAGTCACTGATCTTGAGTAGTGTTTTAGACTTTAGCTCAGAGACCGAGACTGGGGAGGTCAGCGTGATCAAAGGCATTGGAACAGGGACGGAAGCCGTGCCTTTGCAGCAGATACACTTACAAAGCAACCTGGTCTCTGGACTAGTCACGATCGGGGTGAGGTCCGAATTACCGATGAAAGGCGTGGAAGTCTTGCTCGGTAATGACCTCGCGGGGCGAAATCGTGTTCCCAGCCGTGAGATTGACAAGTCAGCATTGAGGCCCCGCCCATGGACTCGCAGGTTTACCCCGTTTGCGCAATAACTCGATGGATGTCGAGGAAGGCTGCAAAGGCTGAGATACAGCTAGCTGAGACGTTTCTGCCAGCCTTGTACGAGGAGGGAGTAGAAAGTGAAAAGGAGGAGCGTGGTGGAACAAGAGGAGGTGAGGGGGCTGAGGCAGACTTAGCATTAGCCAGGAAGGACTTTATACAGGCACAAAAGCGAGAAGAGAGCTGATGGGTTTGGCAGAGACAGCTCTCTCTGACGCAGAATTGAAAATGGAACCAGTCGGCTATTATGTAAAGGAGGGAGTACTAATGAGGAAATGGAGACCACGTACTGTGCCCGAAGATGAGGAGTGGGAAGTTGTACACCAGGTGGTAGTGCCGAAAATTTATAGGGGCGAGATTTTTAACCTGGCCCACAAAGTACCCCTCGGTGGACATTTTGGGGTGAGGAAGACAGTCGACAGAATTATGAAGGAGGTTTACCGGCTGCCCAGGAGGGAGGATGTTATTGATTATGGCCGACGCGAACTGAGACGGTCACAGGCTTTTGATATGCTAACAAACCTCGTCGGTGTTAGCGCGGATATCAATGAACCTAGGTTCCCCCTGATAAGAGAAAAAAAAACATTTTGAAAAGATGAGTATGGTATCGACCAGATGGGAGAAGGCTATTGTTTTGGCCAGGTCTGCTGATAAGGTCTCTCCCTTAATCCCCGAACAAAGCGACTCTTTAGGAGAAGTAATTAAACGACTCGCACCCGTGTGTTTGATTGTCCCGAGGCGATGCAAAGAACTGGGACGTTGGGTGGTGTCTGTTACACAGCCTAGCGAGCAATATCTATATAGAATGAGTAATTTAGTGACTAAAGGGCTGACGAACACAGAGGTGTGTATTGGCAATTTAATATGGCTGTCTGAAGCCAGCTTGATAGTGAACCTTGAAAAAAATGAGTTCAGCCACACGAAGGTCACTTACCTGGGAATTGTGGTAACACGGGGCAGCTGGCAGCGATGCAAGCTACAGTGCAGGTTATCGCTGACCTCCCAACCCCGACAGACAAGAGGGCCCTCAGAAGGCTCTTGGAGATGGTGGGGTACTGTAGGAAGTTTTGCAATAACTCTGCGGTCACTACCCCTCCCCCTCCTACTAAGCCCTTGCGAGAGAAAACTAAGTCGGAATAGGACGACCCTTGTTATTGTGGTCCGGGACAAAACCAAATGAGAGGTTACATTGATCGCAATTCATCAGTGTTTTTGGTCACTATGAAGTTTGCTAAATTGGAGCCTGGTCTAAGGGATTATTAATAACACATATAAAAGGAACAGAAAATGTGATGGCTGACTGTCTGTCAGGTGTTGACAACTTCAAACTCGCTGTATTAGCCAAATAGCTGATAAAGATGTATATTTGTGTGTATCAAATAATGTATTCATGTTTGTAATTTTTACCCCCCAGTAAAAATCCTTAAAGGGGGGGAAGTGTGACAAGAATACACATAGATTAAGATGTAGCTGTCCTGTGCTGGCACCGGTGGAATCAGCAGTTGGTCTGCCACCTGTCCTCAGGGGAAGGAGAGATAAGGAAAACAATGGAGCAGCATTTGGAGATGTGTAATGAAGGGACGGGAGAGAGAATAACAGAAGGAGAGAGCTGTCAAGAGCGGCTCCCCCTTTGAACCCTGAACTGTTTGAAGTGATGGACAGGCGATACCACAGTGGAGGGATAAAAAGGGACAGGTTCGCTAGGGCGACACACATGACACCCGAGGTAACAAGACCCTGGAAGCGGTGCGTCTCTCACAAGTCGGTGGGTAGTACCGGGCCATAAACGCACAGGGTGGAAAGGCACGATCGGCGGGAACCTGGTGTGTGTCCACCCTTGCCTGGGTGCTAGGTTCAGCGCAGGGAAACGATCGTATCTGGAAACAGAGGGGTCACGGTTGGTGACCGCAGATGATATCACAAAGGACTCGCCCGAAAGCTGACTACGAAGGTCTGTCTGGAAACCTTGAATATTCATTCGTTTTGCTCTCTCTCTCCTCCCCCCCCCCCACTATCCATCACCACGGCAGCGATTACTGCGAACTGAACTGAACTAAATTGAACTGAACTTTGCATCACTTTCAAACTGGTCATTTACCCCTAGACAACGATAGAGCTTGATTAATCCTGTTATCTTAATTCTGTGTACATGTGTGTTTATCATTGCTGAACTGTTGCATTTATTATCCTTTTGATTAGAGTACTGTGTTGCTTGTTTCTTTAATAAAACTTTCTTAGTTCTAGTAATCCAGACTCCAACTGAGTGATCCATTTCTGCTGGTTTGGCAACCCAGTTACGGGGTACGTAACAATTCCTTAAAGGAAAATCCTGCCTGACAAACCTATTACAATTTTTTGAGGAAATTACCAGTAGGCTAGACAAGGGAGATGCAGTGGATGTTGTATATTTGGATTTTCAGAAGGCCTTTGACAAGGTGCCACACATGAGGCTGCTTAACAAGGTAAGAGCCCATGGAATTACAGGAAAGTTACATACGTGGATAGAGCGTTGGCTGATTGGCAGGAAACAGAGAGTGGGAATAAAGGGATCCTATTCTGGTTGGCTGCCGGTTACCAGTGATGTTCCACAGTCCATGTTGGGGCCGCTTCTTTTTACATTGTACATCAATGATTTGGATTATGGAACAGATGGCTTTGTGGCTAAGTTTGCTGATGATACGAAGATAGGTGGAGGGGCCGGTAGTGCTGAGGAAATGGAGAGTCTGCAGAGAGACTTGGATAGATTGGAAGAATGGGCAGAGAAGTGGCAAATGAAGTACAATGTTGGAAAGTGTATGATTATGCACTTTGGCAGAAAAAATAAATGGACAGACAATTATTTAAATGGGGAAAGAATTCAAAGTTCTGAGATGCAATGGGACTTGGGAGTCCTCGTGCAGGATACCTTTAAAGTTAACCTCCAGGTTGAGTCAGTAGTGAAGAAGGTGAATGCAATGTTGGCATTCATTTCTAGAGGAATAGAGTATAGGAGCAGGGATGTGATGTTGAGGGTCTATAAGGCTCCTGGTGAGACCTCACTTGGAGTACTGTGGGCAGTTTTGGTTTCCTTATTTAAGAAAGGATGTGCTGACGTTGGAGCGGGTACAGAGAAGATTCACTAGAATGATTCCGGGAATGAGAGGGTTAACATATGAGGAACGTTTGTCCGCTCTTGGACTGTATTCCTTGGAGTTTAGAAGAATGAGGGGAGACCTCATAGAAACATTTCGAATGTTAAAAGGCATGGACAGAGTGGATGTGGCAAAGTTGTTTCCCATGATGGGGGAGTCTAGTACGAGAGGGCATGACTTAAGGATTGAAGGGCGCCCCTTCAGAACAGAAATGCGAAGAAATTTTTTTAGTCAGAGGGTGGTGAATGTATGGAATTTGTTGCCACGGGCAGCAGTGGAGGTCAAGTCATTGGGTGTATTTAAGGCAGAGATTGATAGGCATCTGAGTAGCCAGGGCATCAAAGGTTATGGTGAGAAGGCAGGGGAGTGGGACTAAATGGGAGAAAATGGATCAGCTCAGGATAAAATGGCAGAGCAGACTCGATGGGCCAAATGGTCTACTTCTGCTCTTTTGTCTTATGGTCTTATGGTTAAAAGGACTAGATAAGGTGAAAGTGGAGAGGATGTTTCCTCTGGAGGGGGTATCCAGAACTAGAGAGCACCACCTCAAAATTGAGGGGCGACCTTTTAGAATGGAAATACTGAGGAATTTTTTTTTAGCTAAAGAGTGGAGAATCTGTGAAACGCTCTGCCAAGTTCATGGGTATATTCAAAGATTGATAGATTCCTGATTGGTTGGGGCATCAAGGAATATGGTGAGAGGGTAGGTGTATGGAGTTGAATGCGATCCGGGAACAGGAGATCACAATCTGATGCTTTGAATAGCATATCAGCCGGGATTGAGGGACGACTGGTGTAACTCTTGCAAGGAAAGGAAAGGAAATTGCTTTTAAACTCACGAGGGAGCATAAGCCATCGACTTTTTGCTGTTGATGTTTCTGTAGCAGGCAATTTCTTTTTTAAGAGGTCGAGTTGCTAGCTTGACCCTCAACCCAGCATGGATGGAAAGTGTGCCTGGGGAGCCGGCTGGATTCAAACTCAGGAGCCTTCACTCCGAAGTCCGGCGCCGATGCCACTACGCCACCAGCGAGCTAACTCCTACAAGGGTATGTGTGAATAAGATTGTGTGTGTTAGGTTTGCTTCAGAGCCTGGTCTCCTTATGCTCTGGCCTCCAGAGGCACAGTTTATTTTGTGTGAGCATACTTCCTATACATAAATTATTTTATATAATTTCCTTTTTATCCTTACTTGAAGCACATGGTGGAAAGACATTTATCTCCATCTGCTCTTTATTTGCTGTTGAAACAATATCTTTTCAAAAAAAAAATCTCATTAAAAACCCTGAAGGAAATGTTCCATCTCAGGTGATTGTTGAGAAGTTGCTTAGTTCACTGCACAGCTGTGTCCATACACAGTGAGGGCAGTAAAGAGAAAAGATGACTTGTCCTTAAAGGCATTGAGCTGGACTGGAGACACCTCTGACAACCATGATAATAATGTCATCTTCCAACTCGAGTAACATTGATCACTAGGATCTGGAAGCCAGGTCAGAATGTGGCTCATCTACCAGGTTTTCGCAATGCTCAAATGAAAGCACAACTAGCAAGAATGAGAGCAACATTTGTTAAGAGCGAAACAGAGATGCAAGTGGAGAAAGCACATGTAGAAATGGAGAGGGTGCATACCATGGCTACATTAAGTGTGCTCAAGGAAGAGTGTGAAGCTGAGGCCGCCTCAGCAGAGGTAAAGGTGTATGAAGCTGGAGATGGCAGAGACTTGTGAGTCTATAACCAGAACCAGTTATGGTTGCATTCACGACAGCCAATGAATCTTACTAAAGAATATGTTCCAACATATTTTGGCTATAAAAAGACATTACTTCAGCTTTACAAGAAGCTGAACCCACTACTCCAGCGGTCCCCAACTACCGGGCCGCAGACCGGTACCGGGCCGCAAAGCATGTGCTACCGGGCCGTGAGGAAATGATATGATTTGGCGATATGAGTCAGCTGCACCTTTCCTCATTCCCTGTCACGCCCACTGTTGAGCCATTACGCATGCGAGGTCATTACCCGCACGTCATCCATGTCAGCGCGGAAACAAGAGCAACTCCTCGAGCTTGCAGATGACAGCGGGCTGAAAAGTATGTTTGACATAACATCTCTGCCGGCATTCTGGATCTCAAAGTCAAGGCTAAATATCCTGAGATAGCCACGAAAGCATTGAAAACGTTGCTTCCATTTCCAACATATCTCTGCAATGAATGCAACGAAAACCAAATTGCGAAATAGACTGGACATAAGGAATCCCGTTCGAGTATCGCTGTCTCCCATCACCCCAAAATGGGACCATCTTGTTGCAGGGAAATAAGCATTCAGCCCAGGGCTCTCACTGATTCAGCGATATTGGTGTGTTGCAATGGTTTTATACGTTCATATGGGGAAAATATGTGCTGTGTGTTTAATATCCAATCGTTACTTAAAATGTTATGATGCTATTGACTTACTTATATAACCATATAACAATTACAGCACGGAAACAGGCCAACTCTGCATCTAGTTTGTGCTCTCACCTAGTCCCACCGACCTGCACACAGCCCATAACCATCCATTCCTTTCCTGTCCATATACCTATCCAATTTTTCTTTAAATAATATCGAACCTGCCTCTACCACTTCTACTGGAAGTTCGTTCAATACTTACTTCAAGCTCCCCTGTCCTTCCCTGATAATTGACTTATCGCTATGATATGCTGGCCGGGGGGGGGATCGGAGCGTACACGCATGCGCAAGGCTTCATGGTCATTGTAGTCTCTCGGTGTAAACGACGTATTTGGCTCTACTCTTGTCCGTTGGCAACCCTACCCCGCCCCCCCCCCCCGGGTCGGAATATTGGGTCGGCAAGAATATTGTCAATATGAAACCTGTCCGCAGTGCAAAAAAGGTTGGGGACCCCTGCACTACTCAGTCAACTTATCTTTCACACAGTCTAGGTATTGACAGTCAAAGGTCTGCAGCAGCAAAGACCCACAGCGCCCCCTACCGGAGTTCCATAATTGCAAAGTCCCAGTCAAGAGTTGCTTCTGAAGCTACTCCCATCTGCACAGACTGAACTTCCCTCCATCCTAGGAAACACATTTGGCAAACCAGTCATCACGATGCTCTCATTTAGGAGCCATAGATTTGGTTTGGTATCTGTCTCATCAATACAGCGGGACTAAAAGTATTTAACAAACTGTCTACCAGTTATCAATCTTGCAAGTCGAGCTTTCGCAATGTCGTGTAAGGACTAAGTCTCAAACCTAGCCAAGATCAGACCTTCTCTTTAAGGGGCTGGATGAGGAGTCGCTGCAACATGCAAGAAGGGTTCGGGCAGTACACATTAATAATCCAGCCACGGGTTTGCATATGCTGTGGCAGAGGCTGGACAAATGCTCTGGGCTCTCCAAAGACAATCGAAAAATCTTTCTTCAGTAGAGTTGATAACTTTCCAAAGAAACGCAAAAGCTTGCATGTCTGTTGTCGGAACTGCAAGCCGCAAAAATAAACGAGGGATTGGGGTTTAGTTTCTTGGATACAGCAAGAGGAATGAACCCTCTAGTGGACAAAATACCAAACGATATCCAGGAACTGTGGATAACTGAAGGGTTCACGTATAAAGCGAAGCATTGTGCCCATTATCCCCCATTTTAATTCCTTGTGGACTTCGTCTGCCGCTACGCAGTAATATGAAATGACCCTAGTTTTGCGCTATCAACTTCCAGTAAGACTTCATTCAAAGAGGGGTCTCCAGCAACAGCATGAAAAACCAAAACTCCTATCACAGTCAGCAAGACTGAAGTAGAAAACTCAATTATGATTCCCGATAGACAATAAGAAACCTCGCCCCTTAAGGAGATGCAGAGAATTCAGAGAAAACCCGCTTGGAGAGTGGAGACTCTTTAGAGCATTCAATACGCTTCGAATGTTGTGCTTCAATAGCACACCAAGCTAAAGACTGTAAAGCTATCTTACATTACACTGAGTGCAAAAGTGACCAGAACATATCAGCACCTCAGTCAGGGCCAGCACCTTGGGCTAATACTGGTTCTAGCACACCCGCAGTAGAGCATGGTGGGAGCTCGCTCAGATACAGTACAGCTTCTTTCCCTCGCACGGAGGTATGCGGCGAAGGTAACTCCTGCTCCAAAGTATGTCCAGTCAAAATCTACACGAAAGGACACCCTAAGCAAAAAGTAAAGGCATATGAATTATTAGATGTGCCATTAGCAAAATCAGTATTCAAAGTTATGTTTTCCTATACACTGTGACATGGTTATGTTGTGGATCAGATGTTACCGGAAGAAGAACCATGGGCTCAATAGGAGAGGAGATCTGCTTGTCCTCGCCGACCGTCATTGATTGTGAACATATTGTCCAGGATGACAGACGAGAAAGCTCATTTAACTCCGCAACCGGTTTTACTGTGACAAGCACAAAAACTGACGCTCTGACCCATTCAATCACATACAAACGGGAAAGGTGATTACAGTATTACACACCCCGGTTACAGTCAGTGTGCCCCACAAACACACAAGCGAATAACTGTATAAGCCTAAATGTAACAATAAATTAACGAACATCCTACCATAATCCCACGAAAACATTTTAACACAAGAACAATAAATAGCGCTGGTCATTAGGAATGCTGCGGCAGGCTGTCAACCCCCCAACCCACCCCGCCCCCCGGAGTGCCACAATATTACCAACAACAGGGATGAAATTCCAACTCCTGAAGCTGCACACTGTCATTCACATCCTAAGGATATAGCTAACAAGATTCCGCCACTTGACTCTTCTGCAGAGATTCTCCTGTTGTTTGGCAGACACACTTTCTGTACCTGAACAGCCAAATGGTCAGCACAATGCACAGCGATTGGACCTGAGCTGGGTCATACTGGGCGAAATCTGCCTCGATGGTGCTCATCAGCCCACTGTCAGCATATTTAAGCCTAATGTCCTGGAGAAAATGCACCCGTCATTTCAGACTCTGTGACAACGTTAAGCATGTGTTAAGGAACAGGAGCTACAGCTCAATGAGCTTCAGCTCATGCGGTAAACTGAGAATGTGATAGATAGGAATTAAGGAAGGTAGTCACCCTAAGACGCAGGAGGAAGGTATCTCGGTGACTGACCGGAGAGGGAAAGGAAATGGGTAACCAGAGCAGAGTAGCCCTGTGGCTGTTCCCCTCAAAAATAAGTATACTGTACCGCTTCAGGTACTGTTGAGCGGAATGATCTGCTAGGGAGGAGTTGCAGCGACCGGGTCTTTAGCACCGAGTCTGGCGCTGTGGTCAGGAGGGAAGGCAGAGAAGAGGAATGCAGTCGTGTAAGAAGATTCAATAGTTAAAGGAGTAGACACGAGGTTGTGTGGACGTGAAAGAGACACTCGAATGGCATGTTGCCTCCCAGGTGCCACGATTAGGAACGTCTCGGATCGGATCCATGGCATTCTGAAGGAGGGTCGTGAGTAGCCAAAGGTACATATTGGGACCCATGACAAAGATACAGAGAGGGAGGAGGTCCTGGAGAGAGAATTTAGGGAGTTAAGTAGAAAGCTGAAAAGCAGGACCTCCAGGGTAGTAATCTTTGGATTCCTGCCTGTACCACGCACCAGTGAGGGTAAGAACAGAATGATTTGGTAAATGAAAGAGTGGCCGAAGAACTGGTGCAGGGGGGCAAGGGTTCAGATATCTGGAATCTCTTATTGGGAAGGTATAACCTGTACAAAAGGGAAGAGTTACACAGATCCCGAGGGGGACCAGCATCCTTGCTGGCAGGTTTGCTAGAGCATTTGGGGAGGGTTTAAACCAAATGGCCAGAGGGTTGGGAATCAGAGTGATAGGGCCGAGAATGGGGCAGTTGGTATACAACTAAATGCAATGTGCAGTGAGACTGTCAGGAAGGACAGACAGATAATAGGGAAAATTGCAGTCAGTGGGAAGAGTTGCTGTGTAACATGGGGCCAAAATCGAAAAGGGTGACGAATGCCAGACTGAATGTGTTATATCTGAATGCAGGTAGTGTACGAAATAAGGTAGATTGGTAGGTATGACGTTGAAGGCACCTCTGAGTCGTGGCTGAAAAAAAAAATCATAGTTGGGAGCTTAACATCCAAGGGTATTGTATCGAAAGAACAGGCAGGTAGCAGAGAGGGTGGGGTTGCTCTGTTGGTAAAATTGACAAGATCGTAAGATGTAGAATCCTCGTGAGTAGAGTTAAGAAAATGCAAAAATAAAAAGATCCTGATAGAGGTTTTTTACAGATCTTTGAAAAGCAGCCAGAGTGTGGGCTACAAATTACAAAGGGAGATAGAATACATATGTCAAAAAGGAAATGTTACAAGTTATGGGAATTTCAACATTGGAAATATCAGGTAGGTGCTGGGTCCCGAGAGAGAATTTATAGACTGCCTAGATGATGGCTTTTTAGAGCAGCTTGTGGTTGAGGCCACCAGGGAAAAGGCTATTCTGTACTGAGTGTTATGTAATAAACAAGAATTGATTACAGAGCTTAAGGTTTGTGATCACAATATATGTGAGTGGGAGAAGTTAAAATCAGATGCATCAGAATTACAGTGGAGTTAAGGGAATTATAGAGGCATGAGAAGAGCTGGCCAAGGTTGATTGGAAGGGGACACTAGCAGGGATGATGGCAGAACATCAATGGCTGGAGTTTTTGGGAGCAAATTTGAAGGCACAAGACAGATGCATCCCACAGAACAGGAAGTATTCTAAAAATGCAACCATGACTGACAAGGGGAGTTAAAAACATAAAAGCAAAAGAGGATATATAATAGAGTAAGCATTAGTGGGAAGTCAGAAAATTGGGAAGTTTTTACAAGCCAATAGAAGGAAACTAAAAAATCACAAGGAAAGAAATGTGAAGGAATACCAAAGAGGATACCAAATGATTTTTCAGATATATAAACAGCAATAGAGAGTCAAGAGTAGATATTGGAACTCTGGAAAATAATGCTGGAGAGGTACTGTAGTTACGGGAACAAGGAAATCGCAAACTAAATAAGTATTTTGCATCCATCTTTACTGTGGAAGACACTTGTCATATGCCAGACTTTCAAAAATGCCAGGGGGCAGAAGTGAGTGCAATTGCAATTACCGGGGAGAAGGTGCTGGGGAAGCTGAAAGGTCTGAAGGTGGTAAGTCACCTAGACCATATGGACTACAACACTCCAAGGTTCTAAATGAAGTGGCTTACAGATTAGTAGAATGGGCAAAAGTCCTAGGTGCAAAGGGACTTTGGAGTCCTTGTGCAGAGTTCCCTAAAGATTAATTTGCAGGTTGAGTCGGTAGTGAGGAAGACAAATTCAAAATGAATGCCAACATTGCGAGGACCAGAACATAAAAACATGGCTGTAATGCTCAGACTTTATAAGGTACTGGTGAGCTCTTGCTTGGAGTACCGTGAGAGTTTCGGGACCCTTATTTAAGAAAAGATGTGCTGTCAATGGAGGGGGTTCAGAAGAGTTCACAAGAATAATTTCGGGAATGAAAGGCTTATTGTATCAGAATCAGGTTTGTTATCACTGGCATGTATCATGAAATTTGTTAACTTAGCGGCAGTTTAATGCAATACATAATATAGAAGAAAATAATAAATAAACTACAGTATATGTACATTTAATACATTAAAATAGTGCAAAAACAGAAATAATATATATTTAAAAACCTGAGGTAGTGTTCACAGGTTCAATGTCCATTTAGAAATCAGATGGCAGAGGAGAAGATGCTGTTCTTGAATCGCTGAGTGTGTGGCTTCAGGCTTCTGTACTTCGTACCTGATAGTAAGTGTGAAAAGGGCATGTCCTGGTGTATTGGAGGGTCGTGACTGACATGTGACAGCACTGCCCACTACCAAGTCGGAAGGCACACCACCTGCCAATCAAGGTTTGACCCCTCCTTTAATTAGCCTTGTACTTGGCCTCGGGCAATTAGCCTTTGTAATCAGCTTAACTCTGCTGGCACCGAGCCATTGGCCCCCTGTGATTTACCTGGGCTGGACCTTCCAGCCCTCCTGCACTAAAAGGGTGCCATGTGTGCTGGACTCGCTCTCTTTGCCATCTCTGAGGAACTACCCTGCTCGCAGCGCCAATTGTTGTAAGTGAGGAAACAGAGTCAGTAGGTCTCAAAGGCAAGGACTCTAGACACACAGTCTTGGTAGGAAAGGATTTTATTTACATAAGGTAAACGTGGGGAAATGGCAACAGAAGTAACACGCATAATTTACAGCAGTCATGGGAAAAGTCAAATCGGCAGTAAAACACACACGGACATAATGAACATGGGAAAATCGCATGGGAACAAAGTATACACACACACACACACACATACAACCAAAGGAAAAGTCAATATGATACCGGCCACCCCTTGACAGATATCTTATTGACCTTTCCCTTGGTTGTATGTATGTGTGCGTGTGTGTGTGTGTTCTTTGTTCCCACGTGATTTTCCCACGTTCGTTATTAATTGTCCGCATGTGTCTTATTGCTGATCCGACTTTTCCCACGACTGCTGTAAATTTTGTGCGTGTTGCTTCTGTTGTCATTTTCCCACGTTTGTCTTCTGTAAATAAAATCCTTTACTACCAAGCCTGTGTCCAGAGTCCTTGCCTTTGAGACCTACCGAATCTGTTTCCTCACTTACAACACCTGGGCACTGGAGGTCCTTAATAATGGGCGCTGCCTTTGCTGAAACACCGCTCCTTGAAGATGTCCTGGGTACTTTACAGGCTAGTACCCAAGATGGAGCTGACTACATTTACGACCCTCTGCAGCTTCTTTCCATCCTATGCAGTAGCACCCCACCCCACCCATCTCCTCAAACTCCTAATGAAGTATAGACGCTGCCTTGCCTTCTTTATAGCTGCATTGATATGTTGGGACCAGGTTAGGTCCTCAGAGATCTTGACACCCAAGAACTTGAAACTGTTCACTCTCTCCACTTCTGATCCCTCTTATGAGGATTGATATGTGTTTCTTCATCTTCCCTTCCTGAAGCTCACAATCAGCTTTGACGAATGTTTGATGGCTCTGGGCCTTTACTCCCTGGAATTGTGAAGAACTCCAGGGAGTATGATGTGAAGAATGAAGGGGGGATTTCATAGAAACCCAGTGGATGCGGAGATGATGTTTCCTATGTAGGAGGTGGGGGCGGGGGGGGGGGGGAGAGAAGCTAGGACCACAGGGCATAGCCTCAGAATGGAGGGGCATCTATTTAGAATGGGAATATGGGGTAATTTCTTTAACCAGAGGGTAGTGAATCTGTGAAATTTGTTGCCAGTCTGCTGGCTGTGGAAGGCAGGTCACTGGGTGTACTTAAGACAGAGGTTGAGAGGTTCTTGTTTAGTCAGGGCATGAAAGGTTATGGAGAGAAGGCAGAAGAATGGGGTTGCGAAGGAAATGATGATGAAATGGTGAAGCAGACTTGATGGCTGAAAGGTCTGATCCTGCTCCTACGTCTTATGGCTTCCTAATGAGAGTTGATCATTGAGACTGCCTCAGATTTCTGCAATTTTGTGACCACCAACTGGACATTAAGACTCTGGATACCACATGAGATTTCATGTATTTGGTAACTGTTCCTCACCAGAATGGGCAATCTATGGGATTAAGAGGATGGTTAACAAGGGAGAGAAGGAATTCAGGATTGAAGCACAAGAGGGATGTAGAAAGGTATTTCTATATTGGTAATGGTCTTACATCATTTTCTACTGCAGCAGTAGTTGTCAGCTTGCTGAAAGCAGTGTAAGACATATTGGCACAGTCTAATCTTAGACTGCATAAGATTGCATCCAACTGTGCTGAGGTCATGCTACGCCTCATATCTTAATTTTTTTTTTATCTTGGACAGGACCTCCCTCCTATACAGTGCAGTCTGGGCCTTGGATGGTACCCTTATTTTCCAGGTCCTTGATACAGAAAGACCTTTATGCATCATAGTCTGCTATCAACTATCCACAGTCTATTTCATCCTCTGATTTACTGCTCAAGCAGGGAAGTTTCATGTCAATAGAGTTGACCTCAGATGCTTGAGGATGGGACGTCCCACTCCCTACTGAGAAACATGAGCAGTGGTGCTCTTCCCTTCTGGATCTTAAAGGCTTGAAAATTCCAAGAACCTACATGCAATTCCACCATCTGATGCCCAAAACAAAGATGTCTGCATTCTGTAATGCGTTAATTAAAACTATTGCTGCTGTTGCGTACCCGAAGGTCACAGCTGTTGATAGATACAGTGAAGATGGATTAGTTAGATTTATCTTGGAAAGACAAAGTTTGCTCCCAAACTAGATCTCACCAAACCAAGACTTGAACTTGGTGCTGCTGTTCTAGTTTTTTTTTATTAATTTCACTGCTTGTTTTGCACTACTTATTTAACTATTATATATTTACTGTAATTCAGTTTATTTTTCTATATTGTCATGTATTGCATTACACTGCTGCAGCAAAGTTAACAAATTTCATGACATATGGTGGTGACATTAAACCTGATTCTGAGATGGCAGAGATGATAATCAAAGAGCTGGATACAGAACTAGATGGCATCAAGTTCTTTACTAACAGCAAGGTTGTGCTCTATTTTACATATGATGAAACAAAGAGACAAGCTGTTGGTCTCCCCTCTTGCTGTGGAAACAGCAATACCTGTCTCTTCCTTGTTAGGGAGAGAACCTGAGGGATGTTGGAATGGACAGTTAGTTTTTGATGTACTGTAGACCATGATCTCTCTTTAGGGGCTTTGCTGATGCTGGCATGATGGGTGGTAGGAATGCTGATGCTTTATGCTAGAGTAAGTGGGGGGAGGGTTGATGTGTTTGTGCATAGAAGGTGGCGGGGGCTCTTCCTTTTACTCTGTCATTCATTCTTTGAGGCCTTTTTCATCTGTTTCGAGGGTGTCTGCGGAGAGTGAGAATTTCAGGTTGTATATTGCTTACATTCTCTGATATTAAATGGAACCACTGATTCTATGTTTATGTACATAATAGGATCCAACGTATCAGGCGATCAACTCAGAGAAGCCAATGGAACTGTGTTCCTACTGATCTCAACCTGGCTGATCATGCCACAAAGTGGCTCAAAACTTATCAGCTCATCCTCTCCTTATAGTTAACTGGCCCAACATTTTTAGCTGATCCCCACCAGGAACAAATTTTGACTTAGCTGACCTTGAGGCAGATGTAGAAAAATGTCCTCAAGTGTAGAACAACGTAACCCATTTATCACTTCTCCAAATTGGCAGAACACACTTCGAGTGTTTTTTTAAGCTGGAAGTTAAGTTACCAGAGCAAATGCCCAGCTCTCACATATTACTCATTCTATTAGAGTAGCAGCCAAAGACAGCTTTGCAATGGTTGGCACATTTGTAAACAACCTCTCAGTGCTCAGCAACCGAATTGGCAAAGGTTAGAATCTATGTTGTTGTTCTAAGACAGGTTTATCACAACCAGGAACCTCTCCCAAAACTAAGTCCCCTTAGTAACTCTGTCCCTTTCCTGACTCTGAGGGGCTACTGCGAGTTGAAGGACATATAAAGAAGGTACAACTCACTTCATCAATTTTCCTTGTCAAGACCTATGCATTAACCATCTCAGTTTACGAAAAATTCACACAAAGACGTCTTCCATTTCTGTGAAATGGACTGAAAATTGAACCCAATCCGCAGGAACAGCCCAAGGCCACATTGCCTTGGAGACAGTGTAGCTGTGGCAAGTTGCTTAACCTCTTGTGCAGTAATGGATTCAATGTTTTCATGGGTGCATCCTCAGAAAATCCCAAAACCAATGGATTTCCGTGTAATCACAAACAAGAGAAAATCTGGCAATCCAAGTAACACAAACAAAATGCTGGAGGAATTCAGCAAGCCAGTCAGCATCTATGGAAAAGAGTTAAACAGACGACGTTTTGGGCCGAGGCTGCCTGGCCTGCTGAGTTCAACATTTCATATGGATTTTTGTGTATTTATTGTTGCTGCTTAGGGCAATGTGGCATTAACTATTTTACTTTCACCACTAACCTTTGAAAATGTTTCAATTAACATTCTGTGTTGCAGTATTTTATAGTCAGCTGACCATTTCTGTTTTATGGTATTATTTGCAAAACATTACAGATCACAAAGTATCAATGTAGCACAAGTACAGAATTGAAAGCAGAGTAGAACCTCTTGGACCATTAAATATATGACTGTATTTTCCAATGCCAATAAGTGAATGGGCCCCTGACTCTAGTTTACTGATTTCTTTCAGTGTGGTCCCAGGTTCAGTAAGGTTTGAGATTTGGTGAGGCTTGTACTTTGGACTTAAGATTCCTTGTTCCATTCCCAAATGGCATTGACAACTTAGCAGTTAACTGTCAACATTACAAAATAGACGCTCGGAATTCTGCAAAAGCTCAACTCCTTTTCTATCACCTATTAGTGCACCACAACAATTCACAGAAAATCAGGGCTGAGGAAGAACTCTGGGAGTGATGGAGTTCAGGCTCTTTCATTACCCTCACATTTTGGGTGATCTGGTGATCCCACAGCTTTGGGATTGATATACTTAGCAAAATCATGGGCCAACCTTGATCTATGCTTGAACCTAAACCACAGAGAGTGTGACTTAAGCTGTTTCACTATATTATCTACAATACTACTTGTAACAGCTGCCCTGGCACAAGGGATTCTATAGGGAGCTCTGCACGGTAAAGACGTTGCTTCTTCTCCTCTTCCCCTACTCCAATTTGGATGAACCCAATAAATTATAAGACAACTTTGTTTTATCCTGAATGTAATTTACCTTATTACTTGAAGAAAAAGCGGTTTTAGTGAGTAAATTGCCATGATTTGATAGAAGTGTGCATGAGATATTGGAAAATGTTCAATGCCACAGCAGAGAAGTTCAGACATACCAACCCTCATTGGTTCTGGTAATGATACAAACTTATATAGTCCAAATCCTTTGGCTGCTGTTGCTTTTGTCTTGGGAAATGATCAGTGCTGTAACTCATGAGTTGGTTCTGTCTTTGTGGATTTCTGCCGGCCAATTGACCTGAATATGATATGGACTTAGTTCTTCAGGACTCACAGAGTCTGGAGCATTACTCATTAGATCATGTCCTCTGAAGGATTTAGGAAAGGCAATCACATCCCTGATGGTCGAAGCTCCAACTGTAAGAGCTATCAGTCTGTCCAAGCCTGGAATGAAACAGATTAGACAATGAATCAAACATCCTAAATAGTTATAAGTCGTGGCTACTTAACATTTGAAAAACAGGATTTTGTTGCCTTTAGCTTTAATACATAAAGCCTGCCTGGAGTAGAATTCCCTCAGGATTGAAAATAACTGTAGCTAGTGGAGTGATTATATCAACACACATCAAAGTTGCTGGTGAACGCAGCAGGCCAGGCAGCATCTCTAGGAAGAGGTGCAGTCAACGTTTCAGGCTGAGGCCCTTCGTCAGGACTAACTGAAGGAAGAGTGAGTAAGAGATTTGAAAGTTAGAGGGGGAGGGGGAGATCCAAAATGATAGGAGAAGACAGGAGGGGGAGGGATAGAGCCAAGAGCTGGACAGGTGATTGGCAAAAGGGATATGAGAGGATCATGGGACAGGAGGTCCGGGAAGAAAGACAAGGGGGGGGGAACCCAGAGGATGGGCAAGGGGTATATTCAGAGGGACAGAGGGAGAAAAGGGAGAGTGAGAGAAAGAATGTGTGTATAAAAATAAATAACAGATGGGGTACGAGGGGGAGGTGGGGCATTAGCGGAAGTTAGAGAAGTCGATGTTTATGCCATCAGGTTGGAGGCTACCCAGACTAGCCACACTCAGGTTGGAGGAACAACACCTTATATTCCGTCCGGGTATTGGGGGTAAGGTATTGATGTGGATAGAGAATTGGTTAGCAGACAGGAAGCAAAGTGTGGGAATAAACGGGACCTTTTCAGAATGGCAGGCAGTGACTAGTGGGGTACCGCAGGGCTCAGTGCTGGGACCCCAGTTGTTTACAATATATATTAATGACTTGGATGAGGGAATTAAATGCAGCATCTCCAAGTTTGTGGATGACACGAAGCTGGGCGGCAGTGTTAGCTGTGAGGAGGATGCTAAGAGGATGCAGGGTGACTTGGATAGGTTGGGTGAGTGGGCAAATTCATGGCAGATGCAATTTAATGTGGATAAATGTGAAGTTATCCACTTTGGTGGCATAAACAGGAAAACAGATTATTATCTGAATGGTGGCCAATTAGGAAAAGGGGAGGTGCAACGAGACCTGGGTGTCATTATACACTAGTCATTGAAAGTGGGCATGCAGGTACAGCAGGCGGTGAAAAAGGCGAATGGTATGCTGGCATTTATAGCGAGAGGATTCGAGTACAGGAGCAGGGAGGTACTACTGCAGTTGTACAAGGTCTTGGTGAGACCACACCTGGAGTATTGTGTGCAGTTTTGGTCCCCTAATCTGAGGAAAGACATCCTTGCCATAGAGGGAGTACAAAGAAGGTTCACCAGATTGATTCCTGGGATGGCAGGACTTTCATATGAAGAAAGACTGGATGAACTAGGCTTGTACTCGTTGGAATTTAGAAGATTGAGGGGGGATCTGATTGAAACGTATAAAATCCTAAAGGGATTGGACAGGCTAGATGCAGGAAGATTGTTCTCGATGTTGGGGAAGTCCAGAACGAGGGGTCACAGCTTGAGGATAAAGGAGAAGCCTTTTAGGACTGAGATTAGGAAAAACTTCACACAGAGAGTGGTGAATCTGTGGAATTCTCTGCCACAGGAAACAGTTGAGGCCGATTCATTGGTTATATTTAAGAGGGAGTTAGATATGGCCCTTGTGGCTACGGGGATCAAGGGGTATGGAGGGAAGGCTGTTGCAGGGTTCTGAGTTGGATGATCAGCCATGATCATAATAAATGGCGGTGCAGGCTCGCAGGGCCGAATGGCCTACTCCTGCACCTATTTTCTATGTTTCTATGTTTAATATTCTTATTCAATGTTAAACAGATCCCAGAAACTCTACATCCTCAGTTGTGATTGTGAGCTGCATGATAGGCTATCAATAAAAAACCTGTTTAATACCCTGGTTCATATTTTTACTGTCATGTTGTATGTATTTCATTTTGGCAGTTTTGTGAGAGCTGCTGGTTTTCAGCTGCTCCCCTTCAGCTTGTTTGGGTTACTGTTGAAGAGAAGGGATGATGTGGAATGTGTGCCATCGAATTAGTGGGAGGTTCTCTTGGTGAGTGACAATAAGGTTGGTCTTGGGCTTTTGTTCTGGGGGCAGATGAAGAGACATAACGCTGGGGAGAACAAGTCCTAGCATACGATCTGGTGGGAGACCCGATTGCTCAAGATGGATTGCGACCGACGTTCAGAAGGTGGAGTGCGCGCTCACGCTGATGAGGGCCCAGCGTGTGAGTAACAGAAGTTCAAGACAGAGCTCCAACTTGTGCACATCTGACTGTTTAATTAGAATGGGCCCTTTTCTTTTTGTTATTCTTTACTAACCCTTTAGTTAAGATTCATAAACATAATTCCTTTAATCGTCTGTAGTGTACTGTCTGCTATTTCATGGCATCAATTTGTAACAGGGTAGCAACTTACACAGCATCCACACAAACTAGAGTTTGGGTGGAGGAGAGCACCTCAATCTCACAAGTTCTTGGTGGGGCCAGAGGTCGTCTTCCCTAGACTTACGCAGTCAAGGAAACCAGGGGGTTTCATCTGTTTTAATTTAATCACAGACTGACAAACATTTATTCCGGAACTCACCCAATGCAATCCCTCCATGGGGCGGTGCACCAGAATCTAATGCCTTCAGTAGATGTTGTAATAATCCACTGTCTTCCTATGATAAACACATAAATAAAGATCTATTCAACTGAAACAATTCTATGTGATTATGTTACACTTGCCTACCATTGTTGCATTTACTCAAAAGACTGATTTCCAAAACATTTTCATTCATTTGTGCACCAGGAAATGAATGTCAATGCAGATATAAGACAAAAGATGCAGATGCTGCAAACTGGAACAAAACGAACAGAGGAAGAACTCAGTCGAGCAACATCTATGAACGCAAAAGGCATGGGTCAACATTTTGCATTTTGAACCAATACATCAACTTGTACCTTTAGCAGCCATAGATATTCTTTTTGTCATGCTGAGTTCATGATGGATTAACTTGATTTAAATAATTATTTAATAGGTGTACAGGTTTCCCCTGCCATCCGAAGGTAGAGCGTTCCTATGAAACGGTTCATAACCCCTGGGATCAATAAAGTATGACTATGACTATGTAAGCCAGAATGTCATAAAGCAAAGAAGCAATTACCATTTATTTATATGGGAAAATTTTGTGAGCGTTCGCAGACCCAAAAATAACCTAACAAATCAGTGTACAGTGTAGTATACAGTGTAGTATCACTTACCGGAATCGGGAAGACAGTGCCGAGCACACTGATGATGATGTGTTAGACTGAGTCGTCGTAGGTTGGGCTGGCACAGTGGCCCCCACCCTCCGGGCCGCCGACCCGATACATTGCCGTGAAGAACGCAGCGGTAGCCGGGAGGCACACAGCACATCTTTAAGAAAAAAGCCGAAATAAACATGCTAATTAATTAGGTGCTGCCTGGCACGTAAATGTGTCACCTCTGATCCGGGCCGACAATTACGTGCTAAGCGGCACCTAATTAATTAGCATGTTTATTTCGGCTTTTTTCTTAAAGATGTGCTGTGTGCCTCCCGGCTACCGCTGCATTCTCTGAGAATCGGTACAGTATCTGTCCAGGGCCCGGGGGTTGGGGTGGTGGGATGGTGGGACACGGGGGTGTCATCTCATCGTCGATCAAGGCAGGCAGCTCATCTTCTCCTATGACTGCCCACCTCAATATCGAAGGTCGAGGTTCGTCATCTGCTGTGGTTGATGTGGAAGGCTTGTTTGACTGCTGAGCCTCACGCATTTTTCTATCATACAGTTCTTTGTAAGCACTCAAACCATACTGCAAACATCCCCTTAACCTACGTACCCTTTCAAAATTAAAGTCGTACTTTATCATTGCAGCGAAAATCTCACGCAGTTGCTTCACTTTCACTACTGCATTCAGTTTCGACTGTTATCCTTTCCTCTTCCAATTGCATCAGCTCTTCATCTATCAGTTCTTGGTCATGGGATGCCAAAACCTCTTCAACATCATCCTCGTCAGCTTCCACAAGCCAAACTCACTTTGTCCTTGCTTCGTTCACCATAATCAAAACGCTTAATTATGTCTAGTTTTACGCTAAGTGTAACACCCTTACGAGCTCTTTCAGGCTTTTCCGACACCTTAGAACTCATCTTGCAAACGGCTGCTCAATGCCACGTGTTAAAGCAATGCCGTTCCAAATCCAAGGGAGAGCGGCTGCTCAGGGCACACGCTGCCTTTTATCGCGCACTGATTTTTTTTGTAACAGTGAAAACACCTTCTGAAAGCAAAAACAGGGTACTAATGTAGGTCTTTCACAACAGTGAGGTTTCGTAAAGCGAACGTTTGAAAAGCAGGGGACACCTGTATTAAGGTTGAAGTCCTGCATCTCATATTTTCAAGGATGTTTGACATAGTAACCTTTATGCATTAACTAAATTCAAAGGGATATGGAAAAGTTGGTTAAATTATTGAAGCAGAACAGGTATTGCTTTTAAGAAAGCAAGAACTGTTTACAGAGCAGGTTTGAATAGATTCTTGTTTAGTTGTGCATTATTAGTATTCAAATGTTACTTCTTGCTCTGCTTATACTTACCCAAAATATTATTTTAATTATATAACTTTTCCCTCCCTCATTACCACTTTTGGCTTAGTTTCAAAACCACATCAACAATCTGAAAAGATCAATTCATAAATTGTGTCCACTTTCATGTTCAACCTTCTCCACCTTCTATGATTGTTATTAGCGTCCAAACTCAAAGCAATAGTTACCTTGAATACATTTGATAACTCAACAAGTTCATTCTGAAAATGTCAAAGAGTCACAACTTTACAAGAAATTTTCTTATTATTCTTGGTCCTAGGTGGTTGACCCCAATCATGACATTGTGCCCTTTAATTATGGAGTCCCCAGCCACAGAACACAATCTTTTTGTGGAGCTTGAGAGATTACACGAGCTGCTGATTGTGGTGAAAGAACTTGTGATTTGAAAAGTGAGTGGGACCTATCAGGACTTTCAGTGGAGCTTGAGATCACTGGGTAATTAGGCATTTCGAAAAGGCCAAAAAAAAGTAAGGTTTAAGTGGAGGAGGTATTGTGGGATCGGCCATAGTGTGAGTGGGCCAGTGTTAGAGTGGGGAGCTGAGGCTTTGACTCAAGGGGCTTCTGAGAGAAGTGGCCGAGGCTAAGGTATTGTTAGAGTGGATTTCTTTTTGGGTAGATGATTTGTTAACACTTAAATGACTTTGGCCACCAGACTTCTATTTTAACTGTTTGACAAAGGACTGTGGATTGAGTCCACCACAATGGGCTTCCTAAAAGGTGTAAATACCAGATACTTCTGGTGCCTGATGCTGTAGTTTCGAAGACAGTATTATACATTATAAATATTAATTGTCTTCTATGTTAGCACGTAAAATGCCAAATAAATGTATTGTGGATTGAACTAAAGACTGTGGATACCAACCCAGACATGTTGGCGTTAGAAGGAAAGGATGAAATCCGAAGGTGTGATGTTTGTATGTAACTTCAAAAGGAAGCATTGTCTATGCATTGTCTGTAACTTTTTAAGTAGCGATTGCCTTTGTGTTTAGCATATAAATATCGAGCCCACATTTAGCTAGCAGACCTTTCTGTGGAAAGCATCTCGAGATGCCTGTTGTACCTTGTTGTGTCGAATAAAGAAGCTGCCAGTGACTCTGTCTCTCCGGTAATTTCATCCACGATATAACAGTATTGCAAGTTTCTGGTACATTTATTTGTTTGTTTCTTTCTTATTGTACAGTTAAAGAGTAATGGGAATGACAGTCAGGACAGTCAACACTCCACTTGTGGGATGTGAGAAAGCAGGGCGTCATCCAGTGTCCCTGATGACTACACCTTCAAGAAGTGCATCCAGCTGCTGCTGGACGAAAGAAATTCACAAGACAAAGGAGCAGAAGTAGGCCATTCGGCTCATCGAGTCTGCTCCACCACTCCACCATGAGCTATACTATCCTCCCATCCAGTTCCAATTTCCGGCTTTTTCCCCATATCCCTTGATACTCTGACTAATTAGATACCTATCAATCTCCTCCTTAAATACCCTCAACGATCGGACCGCCACAGCTGTACGTGGCAACGAATTCCATAGATCCACGACCCTCTGGCTAAAAAAATTTCTCATCTCTGTTTTAGATTAGATTATGATTAGATTACGAGGACACTCAGTCCTCGTTTATTGTCATTTAGAAATGCATGCATTAAAAAATGATACAATAATTTAAATGGACACCATCTAATTCTAAGACTGGTCTCTTGTCCTGGACTCACCCACCAAGGGAAACAGCCTTTCCACATCTACTCTGTCCAACCCTTTCAACATTCAAAACGTTTCTATGAGATCCCTTCTCATTCTTCTATACTCTAATGAATACAGTCCAAGAGCCGACAAACGCTTCTCATATGTTAGCCCCTGCATTCCAGGAATCATCCTCGTAAATCTTCTCTGAACTCTCTCCAACATCAGTACATCCCTTCTAAGATAGGGTGCCCAAAACTGCACACAGTATTCCAAATAAGGTCTCACTAATGCCCCATAGAGCCTCATCAACACCTCCTTACTCTTATACACTATTCCTCTTGAAATGAATGCCAACATAGCATTCGCTTTCCTTACTGCCGATCCAACCTGGTGGTTAACCTTTAGGGTATCCTGCACAAGGACCCCCCAAGTCCCTTTGCACTTACGATTTTTGAATTTTCTCCCCATCTAAATAATGATCTGCCCGATTATTCCTTTCTTCAAAATGTACAACCATACATTTCTCAACATTGTATCTCTTTTGCCATTTCTTTGCCCACTCTCCTAAACTGGCAACCTTTCCGTTTCTTCAACACTTCCTGCTCCTTCACCTATCTTGCTGTCATCCGCAAACTTAGCCACAAAACCATTTAATCCATAATCTAAATCATCAATATACATTGTAAAAAGAAGCGGCCCCAACACAGACCCTTGCGGAACACCACTAGTAACCGGCAGCCAATCAGAATAGGATCCCTTTATTCTCACCCTTTGCTTTCTGCCTATCAGCCAATGCTGCACCCATTCCAATATCTTTCCTGTAATTCCATGGGCTCTTATCTTATTAAGCAGCCTCTTATGCGGCACCTTATCGAAGGCCTTTTGAAAATCCAAATACACAACATCCACAGCCTCTCCCTTGTCAATCTTATTTGAGATTACCTCAAAAAATTCCAATAGGTTGGTGAGGCAGGATCTTCCCTTTATGAAACCATGCTGGCTTGGGCCTATCTTGTCATGCACCTCGAGGTATTTCACAACCTTGTCCTTGAAGATCGACTCCAATAACTTTCCAACTACCGAGATCAGACTAATAGGTCTGTAATTTTCTTTTTGCTGCCTCCCTCCTTTCCTAATCTCTAGATCTTGAACTCGAGATCTTCAGGAGGTTGAGGTGCTGACAGAAGAAACAGGGAGGCAGTTATACTTAAGGTGCAGGACACAGGAGAGAGAAAGGGATAGGTAGCCATTGCAGGGTACCTCTGCAGCAGTTCCTCTCAATAACAAGTATATTGTTTTGGATACTATTGTTTGGGGGGTGGGGGGAGGTGCTGACTTAACAAAGCTCACAGGTCTCTGGCACTGAGTCTGGTTCTATGACTCAGAAGGGAAGGAGGATGGGAACCAGATTGCCAGAACAGCTAACAGTGTGGTTGTAGGGTAAGGTGTTTGGCATACATAAGATGACAGGAAATGAAAGGTTGAGAATGGTGGTACTAACATTTTGAGTTGCATCTATTTCAAAGCAAGTATTGTAGGTAGGGCATCGTATCCATTAGTGGGGCTTGGTTACAGGTGGGGCAGGACTGACACCTCAAAGTTCCAGGGTTCCATTGTTTTAGACATGATAGCGCAGGGGGATTAAAGGGGGAAAGATAGCATTACTAGTCAGAGAAAGTGTCATGGCATTGCTCACACAGGACAGACTGGAGAGCTCGTCTACTTAAGTCATTCATATGGGTGGAACTAAGGAATAAGAAAGGGATGACCACGTTGATAGGGTTATATTATAAACCATCCAATAGTCAGTATGATCTAGAGCAGCAAATTTGAAGAGAGATAGCAGACAGTTAAGAGAAAAATAAAGTTGTTGTCATAGGTGATTTTAACCTTCCACATATTGACTGGGACTCCCATACTGTAAAATGACTGGATGGGATAGACTTTGTCAAGGGTGTTAAGAAAAGTTTGCTTATCAATATAATCAATATAAGGAAGTCCTAAATAGAGAGATTGTGACACTGGATCTTCTAATAGGAAGTGTCACTGGGCAGGTAATAGAAGCGTGTATAGAGGATCACTTTGGATTTAGTGATCATAATCCCATTAGTTTCAGGTAATTATGGAGAAGGATATGACTGGTCCTTGGGTTGAGATTCTAAATTGGACTCAGGCCAATTTTGATGGTATCAGAAAATATTTGCCTGGTGTGGATTGGATAGGTTGCTTTCTGGCAAAGTGATGCTTGGTAAGTGGGGGGCCTTCAGAAGTGAAAGTTTGAGATGACAAAGTTTGTATGTTCCTTTAGGATAAGTGCCAAGGATAACAGGTTTAAGGAACCTTAGTTTCCAAGAGGTATTAAGACCCTTGTCGAGAAGGTGCAGCGCAGGAATAAGCAGCAAGGAACAAATGAGGTACTTAAGGAGCATAAGAAATACAAGAGAACACTTAAGAAGGAAATCAGGAAGGCTAAAAGTCAGCATGAGGTTGCTTTGGCAGACAAGGTGAAAGAGAAACCTAAGGTCCTCAACAAATATATTAAGAACAAAAGGATAGCAAGGGACAAAATTAGTCCTCTGGAAAATCAGCATGCTCATCCATTCATGGAGCCAAAAGAGATGGGGGAGATTTTAAATGGATTTTTTGCATCTGTATTTACTTGGGTGACGGACACAGTCTATAGAACTAAGACAAAACAGCTGACAGGTCAAGGACCATGTCCGCATTACAGAAGAGGAAATGCTTTCCGTCTTGAGAAAAATAGGGTGGATAAATCCGTAGGGCCTGACAAGGTGTTCCCCTGGACCTTGTGGGAGGCTAGTGCAGAAATTGCGGGGCCTCTGGCAAAGGCATGTAAAGTGTCCTGGATGAGGGGCTAGAGGACTGGAAGATAGCTAATGTTGTCTTTAAGAAAGGCTCTAAGAATAAACCGGGAAATTATAGGCTGGTGAGCCTGACATCAGTACTGGGTAAGTTATTGAAAGGTACTCTAAGAGACAGGATATATATACACACAAGTTATATATCCAACCGACAGAGTCTGATTAAGGATAGTCAACATGGCTTTTGCGTGGTAGGTCAAATATAACCAATCTCATATTTTTTTTGAGGTGGTTAACAGGAAGGTTATAAAACATGAAACAATATAGCACAGTATTTTTCAATGTATCTGCCTTTACCACCAACCATGGCAGTGCATTCTATGCAACTACCAATACACTGTGTAAAAAAAATTCCTCTGACATCCCTCCCCATACTTTCCTTCAAACACCGTAAAGTTATGCCCCCTCATTTTAGCTATTTTCATACTGGGGAAAAGTTTGTGGTTGTCTCTATGTCTCTTACAATTTTGTACACCTCTATCCAGTCACCTCTCATATTTCTCCTCTCAAAAGAAGAAAGCCTTAGCTCAATCAACGTATCCTCATAAGACATGCTCTGCAATTCAGAAGCATCCTGGTAAATCACCTCTGCAGTCTTTCTCATGCTTCCACATCCAGACCCTAACTGAACGCAATACTCCAAGTGTGGTCTAACCAGAGTTTTATAGAGCTGCATCATTACCCTGCAGCTCCTGAACTTAATTCCCTGACTAATGAAGGCCAATATACCATACGCCTTCTTAAACACCCTATTAACTTGCACTGCAACTTTGAGGGATCTATAGACATGCACCCCAAGATCCCTCTGTTCCTCCAAACTGTTAAGACTCCTGCTATTAGCCTTATATTTTGCCTTCAAGTTTGCTGAAGTTGATGAAGAAAAATCAGTGAATGTTGTCAACATGGACTTTAGCAAGGCCTTTGACAAAGTACTGCATGGCAGGTCTGTAAAGAAGTTTCAGTCAGTTGGTATTCAGAATGACATAGTACAATGAATTCAACAATGGTTTAGCAGGTGAAGGCAAAGTGTAGTAGAAGGCTGTGTCTCTGACTGGAGGACTGGTGTGCCATAGGAATCGGTGCTGGGTTGTTTTTGATACCTTTATCAATGACCTGGATGATAATGTGGAAAACTGGATCAGCAAATTTACAGATGACACCAAGATTGAGAGTGTAATGGACAGTGAGGAAGACTATCAAGACTTGCTGCAGGATCAGGATCAGCTGGAAAAAGGAGCTGAAAAATGGCAGATGGAATTTAATGTAGACAAGTGTGAGGTGCTGCACTTTGTGAGGTTAAATCAGGATAGGACATACACAATAAATGGTAAGGCACTGAAAAGTGAGGCAGAACAGAGGGATCTGGGAATACACAACCATGATTCCTTGAAAGTGGCATTACAGTAGATAGGATCATACAGAAATCTTTTGGCACATTAGCCTTCATGAATCAGGGTATTGAGTACAGGAATTGGGATGTTATGCTGAATATGTAAAGAGTGCTGGTGACGCCGAACTTGGGAGCATTATATACAGTACTAGTCATCTACCTACAGGAAAGTTAGCAATAAGATTGAAAAAGTGCAGACAAAATTTTCAAAAATGTTGCTGGGACTCCAAGTGTTATTGGAAATGGTTGAACAGGTTAGCACTTTACTTCTCATAGGAGAATGAGGAGAGATTTAATAAAGGTATATACATAGGAGGGATATAGATAGGGCAAATGCATCTTGGCTTTTTCTGAGGTTGGATGAGACCAGGTCGTGGGTTAAGGGTAAATGGTGTAATATTTAAGGGGAACCTGAAGGGGAACTTCTTCACTCCGAGGATAGTGTAAGTGTGGAATAAACTTCCAGCATAAGTAGTGGATGTGGGTTTGACTGCAATATTTAAAAGAAGTTTAGACAAATACATGGATGGGAGGGGTATAAAGGGCTTTGGTCCAGGTGCAGCTCAATGGGTCTGGTTAGAATAACAGTTTGACTTGGACTAGATAGACTGAAGGATCTGGTTCTGTGCTGTAGTGTTCCATAACTCTTTTCACTTTGTCAATCCTTCAGATTTATCGGGATTCTGATACAAGCCACATTTTTGTGGAGATCATTCCGAGAGGGACTATGGCATTTACTTCTTCATCCTCCATTACTTAATCTTGACAGTTAACAAACCAGCACTTGGGACTCTAAGTTGCAGTTTTAGAAAACTATATCCACTTATCACAACCGCGTTTCATTATTTCCACTTGAATAAATTCCAACATCTCTACTGGCAGTAAGTATTCAGTGCTTGATGGATAAGTTTAAGGACTGAAACCTTTGCATAATTATAACCTAAGTTACTTCATACATGAACAACAGGAATTCTGCAGATGCTGGAAATTCAAGCAACACACATCAAAGTTGCTAGTGAATGCAGCAGGCCAGGCAGCATCTCTAGGAAGAGGCACAGTCGACGTTTCAGGCCGAGACCCTTCGTCAGGACTAACTGAAGGAAGAGTTAGTAAGTTTTACTCACTCTTCCTTCAGTTAGTCCTGACGAAGGGTCTCGGCCTGAAACGTCGACTGTACCTCTTCCTAGAGATGCTGCCTGGCCTGCTGCGTTCACCAGCAACTTTGATGTGTGTTACTTCATACATGCCTGACTCTCAATCACACTCTTGTTCCTGCTCTTGCTAAAATCCCATCTATTAAGTAACATATATGGTGTTGGGATCAAAATGTCCAGCTAAGTCGCTCCCTTCAATTTCACTTTGACTCCAGCTCTAAACTGAAGATGTTCAAGACCATGAGGCCGAGCCAGATCGAACTGTGCTCTTTTCAATATACTCAATAATTAAGGTTTTTATTCTGATTAATCTTCAGTAGCTGAATAATTATACGTAACATAGACTAATTAGCTATATTTTAATCTGCTCTATTTTTGCTTTAAAAGCAAGCACACCAACTTTTATTTCACAAAGCATAATAATTTAATAATTATTGCCTAAAGCTTGCACAAATCAGCAGTTGTCTCTCATAAAGACCAAATTCTTAAGTTAGCAGTCAAGTCGAAGATGGTGGTCAGTTTACTGATTTACTGATATTGCATTCTATATATTTTGATAAATGCTATGGTGATTGCACTTGCGATGTATCTTATGCAAAGGTGTGGACAGGAAACAAAATTTCAGAAGGATTTTCCTTTGTAATTTCACTTATACACAAGCAATATAAGCAATACAAATTGAGCAACATACCTTTAATATTGATTCCAGTACATAACGCTGCAATTCCATATTATGTATTCTAATGGAGCCTCCTCCTATTTCATTGCCATTCAGTACCAGGTCATAATGTTGACTCCTTACCTGCAGGAAACAGAATCTGGCCATAGTAAAGCAATAGCAAAAATCCCTTGGATGCTGCAATTCTAAAGTTGAAATTGGAAAGGCTAGAAGGTCAAGAGGCCAATCATGAATAATGGAAAGCAGGACTCAATCACCTTAGAAAAAGGCTCAAGAGACTTTAGCATGAAGAAGTGTCATAAGAGAGTCTAAGTTGAGGTTCAGATAAGACTTCTCTCCTTCTTATTGCACAGTTAGAGCAATGGGTATGGCAGTCAGGGCAGTGGTGTAATGATTTGATCTGTATGAACAGTATGCAAGACAAGCTTTTCACTGTATCTTGGTACACGTGGTGTTTCTCTTTGGAGCAGAGGATGAGAGACAATTTGATAGAGGTGTATAAGATTATCGGAGGCACAGATAATGAGAACAGCCAGAACCTTTTCCCCAGGGTGGCAACGGTGTTACATACCTCATGGGCATCTTGTGACTGTCTTATGACCATGATGTAATTAAGTATCTTGTGAGCATGATGTAATGGTCTTGTGATGATGGAGTGATGTAATTTTCCTGCCAGTGTGAGGTCACGTGATGACATGTTCCCTACAGGTATATAAAGGGGAAACCCCCGTTGTCACGCAGTTTAGTTCGTCAGTTACTTCATTATGCTGCATATTTGTCTCATAACGCAGTTTCGTTTTAAAGTGGAGTTTTACTTTCTATTGTAAGGTAAAATCATTGTGCCGGCAGTTTCGCCAATCGCTGCCAGTTTTTGTTTGTTGCACCTTTACAGTCTAGTATTGGAGAGTGAAGACCTTACTAAAGTACAGGAATCCGAAGAATTGAGTAGAGTTGGTGTCGTTCAGCGGTTTCATAAAGGATCGACCTTATTGAATCTTCGTTCAGGAATAGTGGCCTGCATCTGAGATAACCCCTGCAAGATCAGGAAGGTTTGTGCAGTGTTCACTATCCAGGAAAAAGGTCAGTTCCTTTAAGCCGTTTTATTTCCTTTGTCGTGAATTCTTTGGACAAGGCATCTCAGCTAGGATCAGCAGTAACGTCATGTCATCGAAGAAATCAGTTTCAGAGAAGACTCTCCTTATTGACTGTATAAATCACTTGTACTTTCAAATTTACCACCTTAAGACTGTGTTCGAATTTACCACTTTAAGACTGTGTTCAAATTTACCACTTTAAGACTGTGTTCAAATTTACCACTTTAAGAACTGTTCCAGAGTTGCCATATAGCAGTTAACTTCCGGTTAA
Source organism: Mobula birostris (assembly GCF_030028105.1). Taxonomy (NCBI): domain Eukaryota; kingdom Metazoa; phylum Chordata; class Chondrichthyes; order Myliobatiformes; family Myliobatidae; genus Mobula; species Mobula birostris. The sequence continues at coordinate 95,504,572 of NC_092381.1, forward strand.
GTTAGTCGTTTGAATACTTTTCACTATTGTTGAGCAGAGTTTAATAAATGTTTATGTTTGTTTATAATACTTGACTCAATTATATATTCATTGTTGCTGGACATGTGACAATGGCCAATACCAAGGACGTCTGCTTAAGGCGAGTAGAGGAAAGTTTAGGGATATCAGGGGTCGGGTTTTTCTTTAGACAGAGTGGTAGGTGCCTGCAATGCACTGCTTGGGGCGACGATAGAAGATGATACAACAGAAACATTTGAGAGACTTAGATAGACACATGAATGTAAGAAAATGGAGGGGAAGAGGGAAGGGTTAGACTGATCGTGGAGTAGCTTATATAGGTCGGCACAACATTATGAACTGAAGGGCCCATACTGTGCTGGACTGTTCTAAGTTCTTTGAAAGGGCCTGAAGAGTCTCTCAGCATATTCTGGATGTAGCAGCAAATCTTCACAAATTTCAAATAAAACAAAATCCATCTAATATCAATTATTCACATGGCTACTTAGGAACCTGAATATATTTGTACTGGTCCTAGAAACACAGAATAAACCCTACAGACCCTAAAACAGTCTTTTTTTGTATTTTTGTGGGTTTGCTACAGTTTTGACCTTGCTGCCTGAGAATCTCTTTGGTGAGCTAACGTCAAAACCATTTGCAATATTCCTGCTATTAAGTCAACCATTATGAAATGTAGGAGACTTATTCTCCAAGTATTGTTTCCCCCAATGAGCTTTGAGATTTTTTTTCATAATTGCACAATCTAATGATCTTCTAATCAAAGGCCTGCTGGTGCATTAGATACTAGCATTTCAGTGTCTATATCTGAAGGCATAAAAATGTAAGAACCTCTATTTAAAAATTAACAAAGTATCAATTGTATTTGAGGATTCCCATTGATCTAAGAATTTGCCATTATGATTTATGTTTAGATGCCATTACCTTGTCAGGCTCTGTGTAAATAAGATGGGCATCATCTGGGTTAGGAGCTGTGAAGGGGTGATGTGCGGATTCATACTCTTCAGGTCTCTCTTCTTTTGGTAGAAACAATGGGAAGTCAAGAACCCAGAGGAAATTGAACATATCTGGATCTCGGACTGCAATACCTCTAGACTCCAGTATGTTGGCACATTCTAGCCGTAACTTCCCTAATGTAGCACTCTGAGAGAAAAGATACTAGTATAAATGTCTCAACTCATTTTAGATCACACACTGTATATGACAGAGGTACAATGGAAAACTTGAAAGCTAGTCTGAATGTAAGCTAGGACACAACAGTGCAAAGGTAGGAAGGTGATTCCACCTGAGTATATCTAGAGCTCAAAAGCTGTTCTAGAATTAAACTCTTGCCTGAATTATCAACAATGCTCATTATTTCTAAAGTATTATCAAAATCAAAAGTATGCTTCACTCATCTTTGTTTGCAGGTACAATGTAGATACGGTACAAGACATCCAGGATCAGCTCAAATATTATTCCACGTGGTTCTTTTATTTTAATTCCAGAACCCCGTTTCTGAAAAAATATTGCTATATCTACTTGCACTGCCTGTTCAGGTAGAATGTTCCAGTTACCTCCTCTCCCAGTTAACTCTTTTGCCAATGGTTAGTGACTCAAATGCCACAAGGAATTTTTCTACACACTTTCATCACCTGTGAAATCTATCTGGCTAACTCAGCTCTACAACAGAATTTCCTCATCCTTTGTAAACTTCTGTTCCAGAAGTGTGTTCACCTAGAACTGCCATAAAATTCCACTTAAAGTCTAATAAGATAAGGTTTTATAATACATTTACTTTAACTTTCTGTATTTATAAATCTTAGAAATTTCCCCAATTTGCCATATTTGTGTTTCTGCACATGGACATTAATCACATTATTCACAGAGCAGAGCAGAGATGATGAGCTGAATTACCTAGTTCTGCTCCTATGTCTTATGGCTTAATACAGTCATTCTACACTAGTCCTTCCAAACTGCATCACTTCTCATTTGAATGCATGATTCTTGTCCAACAAACCTATCATCCTGAAATCTATACCGATGCTAATGACTATCGACTACATTGCAGTTTGGAACTATGCTTGGAGTAATGGAGCATGATCATTGGGGAACTTTACTAAAAGCCACTTCCCAGTGTAAAATTTCTTATCATTTCCTTTAAATCTTATTACTGAACATATCTTTTATTTGTACTACCATGTTTGTCTTAATTCTTTGAGCATCCATCTTAATGGGGATCTGGTATGACACTACTGAATACTTGTTGACAGCCCACATTAAAATGCACAGCACCTTTGGCAGTTCATCAATTTGGTTAATTGGATATTAATTATTTCCAATTGTCCTTTATGAATCTATGCATTTACAAATTAATGTTTGGTTTCTAATAATTTTTAATGGAAAACTTACTACTTTTGCTTGATCACCTGTGGCAAGTATCAGAACATCATCATTATGGAGATTCGTTGCATGACATAGCTGAGATCGTTCCACATTTGTAAGGAATTTGGCAAATGGAGATTTCCATGTCCCATCAGAATGCAGTGCAAAAAATGTTAGGTCCTGTGGGGTGAGAGGAATCACAAGTGATAGAGGAAGAATTATCTTCCATTTCTACAGTGGTTACTCATTTTCTCTTGTTCAGTTTCTTACGTCTAGCAGCATTTTGTGACTGAGATGAAAAGACCATCTCAATCCAGGATTTTGTATTGGAAGTGGTTTTCTGGAAGGATAGCAGAACAGGTAACTAAATAACTGTTATGGTGAAGCAGGTTCATGGGTTTGGTAAGTGAGACAGAAGACACTGATTACAATTAAGCACCTTAACAAAGAGTAAAATATTTGAACTAACATCTAAGCCATCCCAAGTTACAAAAGCTATGACACTAAGCATTAACACTTCAAACTCGCAGGTACTTTAAGTCTCCCCAAGTTATACAACTGCAAAACTAAACGTTCAACAGGTACCTAGCAAAGTGTGTGCATGGGTCCTCCTATATTTGTAGCATAATTTCCTAATGGTTCTTCAGCACTGGTTGCAACCTCAGTGTAAAGGAGCCACTGGAGACAAAGGAAAGCCAGCATGACTCTCCTATGTGCTATTCTTATATCCCTGAATAACTCAGAACTGGACACCGGTGCCGTGGTGTGCAAGGCAACCAATGGGAAAGAGCTGCTGCATCCTTTGAACGGGCCAATCAATGACCAGCACAGCAGAAGCAGTTTTTAACTGGAAAGGAAAATCATGTCTGACGAATCTCACAGAATTTTTTGAGGATGTAACTAGTAGAGTGGATAGGAGAGAACCAGTGGATGTGGTATATTTGGATTTTCAAAAGGCTTTTGACAAGGTCCCACACAGGAGATTAGTGTGCAAGCTTAAAGCACACGGTATTGGGGGTAAGGTATTGATGTGGATAGAGAATTGGTTGGCAGACAGGAAGCAAAGGATGGGAATAAATGGGACCTTTTCAGAATGTCAGGCAGTGACTAGTGGGGTACTGCAAGGCTCAGTGCTGGGACCCCAGTTGTTTACAATTTACAAAGTGTATATTAGTGACTTTAATGAGGGAATTAAATGCAGCATCTCCAAGTTTGCGGATGACATGAGGCTGGACGGCAGTGTTAGCTGTGAAGAGGATGCTAAGAGGATGCAGGGTGACTTGGATAGGTTGGGTGAGTGGGCAAATTTATGGCAGATGCAATTTAATGTGGATTAATGTGAGGTTATCCACTTTGGTGGCAAGAACAGGAAAACAGATTATTATCTGAATGGTGGCCAATTAGGAAAAGGAGAGGTGCAACGAGACCTGGGTGTCATTGTACACTAGTCATTGAAAGTGGGCATGCAGGTACAGCAGGCGGTGAAAAAGGCGAACGGTATGCTGGCATTCATAGCAAGAGGATTCAAGTACAGGAGCAGGGAGGTACTACTGCAGTTGTACAAGGCCTTGGTGAGATCACACCTGGAGTATTGTGTGCAGTTTTGGTCCCCTAATCTGAGGAAAGACATTCTTGCCATAGAGGGAGTACAATGAAGGTTCACCAGATTGATTCCTGGAATGGCAGGACTTTCATATGATGAAAAACTGGATCAACTAGGCTTATACTCTCTGGAATTTAGAGGATCGAGGGGGGGATCTTATTGAAATGTATAAAATTCTAAAGGGATTGGACAGGCTAGATGCAGGAAGATTGTTCCCAATGTTGGGGAAGTCCAGAACGAGGGGTCACAGTTTGAGGCTAAAGGGGAAGCCTTTTAGGACCGAGATGAGGAAAAACTTCTTCACACAGGGAGTGGTGAATCTGTGGAATTCTCTGCCACAGGAAACAGTTGAGGCCAGTTCATTGGCTATATTTAAGAGGGAGTTAGATATGGCCCTTGTGGCTGAAGGGATCAGGGGGTATGGAGAGAAGGCAGGTACAGGGTTCTAGTTGGATGATCAGCCACGATCATACTGAATGGCGGTGCAGGCTCGAAGGGCCGAATGGCCTACTCCTGCACCTATTTTCTATGTTTCTATATTACCCCTTCACATTAACCTAACGAAGGAAACTTGGTTTGGTATAATAACATTGGAGTCATGATTTAGAAATGTACAACAGCATCTACGCATCATAAATAATTCCATGCTACTTTCTCCTGGACCTGTGCTATGTAAAACTTCAAGGTAAATGTTCAGGTTCATCCAGGAAATCTACTTTCCTACTATTTTTATCTAAACATTACCTTCCCATTTAAAACCATATGCTATGTGATTATTTCTTTGTGTTATACATAATTGTTTGACAAATTGTCAATGTTTACAATGAAAATGTACAGAAAAATAATCCTTAGAAATATTTTAAATGTGTCTACAAAACTGAGGCAACAGCCTTACTGAAAGGCATAAAAGCTAATACTAAAAATTTCAAATCCATATGATATTATTTCTCTTGGAAGGAACTACACCATCACAGTCATGATTGAGGTAACTTATTAAAAGGGGACAGAAAGTATCAGGAAAACCTGTACCTGTTGAGATCTGAGAAGCAATACTTAACAGCCTGACAAGTCAAAGTTCCAAAAAACTTGAACTCAGTGAAGGTTTCATCCAGATTGGTCAACGGTAGTGTTTTAGGAAGAGAGAAACAGGGTAGTTTGTTTTTAATCCACCCTTAGGGTTGGGGGGGGGGGGGGGAGGGAGGAAAATCACTTTCAGAGATCTCTCCTCAGTGACCTGGATCTTACTTTAAGATCTCAGCTTGTTTTATATTTTCCAGCAAAGTAAAATACATTCTCTGCATCCACTCCAGCAAGTATTTTATTTTAAACTACTTAGTTACATAATTTTGTACCTCACAGAAATAGAGTTTAGACAAGCTGCCATCATAATATAAGCCATTGTATTATTTTTGTGAAAATCAACTTTTTCCTTTTTAAGCAATTTGCCTTTCCAGAGATGGCATGCCCCAAAATGAAAACAATGCTGCAAATGGGGTTGAATCAGAGTTCATTATAAATAAATTTTCTCACCCTTGCACAAGATGGAAAAAAAAGTTCATGAAATTTTGATCTCTAAATGTTTTTTATATCTGTCTACAAACTTAAAGTGAGTTTTGTAAATAAGCATTCCAATCCCTTTGGTCCAAGTAATATCTAGTGTTTTTTAAAAACTTGTGTTTTGCCTTTTTTCAGATGTGAGATGAGCTTACACCCCCACAATGAGCTCCATCTGCTGGACATCTGCTACAAGCTATTATTGACATCTGAGGCTCACATCCATTCCCAGTCACTCTTTTATCAATTGTATCTATCAATGCTGAATTACTGTGACAGAACTTTCAAACCTCTTATTTAATCAACAAATCCTCGTGCTATTATGTGCCTAATCCGATGCTTAATGGAAACTCACTTTAATTTTAAACTTAATAGTTTATTTATTCGCTTATGACTTTATTGTCTGGTGTCTTTTTTTAAATAAGCGGCAAGAGTACCTTCATATTGTTAATGCAAGCATTTTGCACAGTTCCACAACTAAAACATGACCTGCAATCATTTGGCCACTTCACTTAGAAAACTTGTTTCATTTTCTATCAACTGGTTAATAAATAACACACAATGAGCTTGAGCTGGCACCTTTGATATTTTATTATTATTATTATCCAAAAGACAAGATTTTCCATAAAATTGTGATCTTGTATAACAACACTTCAAATTTTAAGAACCTGCTCAGAACTGTGACGATATAGATTGTGATCTGGAATACAGCAAGATTTACCAAGTAGTTGTGAAACTATGCTGCTTAGATTATAAAAGCATATTTCTATACTTTACAACACAATTGATCTTGAAAGGGAGTAAGCTCCAGCTTACAGTGTATACATACTGTATATAACCTGAATCTTTGCAAAATCACTTTCTATAAAAACAATAGGTATCACTAAATTACCTGATTAAACTGGGTGTTTGCCAACTTCTTGAGATCTTCCAAATCCTTCTTTTTCAAAAGTTTCTGAAAGAATAAAAATACTGATACAATTAAATATAAAAAGTATGATTTTATTTCTATTTCTCTCCCACTCAAAGTGTGAGATTCTATTTCTATTAGGACAGTGTCGGAACAGATGGGATGCTGACTGTCCATCTACTTGGGCCTTTACTGGGCCCTCTCTGTATGACTGTATGGTTCAAACTATCAACTTAAAATTCATCGATTTACATCTTAGAATTTTACCTCATGTTTGACTGAACAACCCCACAGTAAAAGCCCAATTATTCTTAAGATAAATTATCCTTTTACAGATCTGTAATTGTATTAATTACTCAAATAATATTTTTGAACATTGTACACTAATGAATTAGACTTTGAAATTAAATTCAATATGCTATATATGAACGTATTACTTTGGACCTTGTTATTATCAACCTTCCCGTAACTTTTGTGTTTTATTAAAGTACACCACTCTCAGATAAATGCATTGCTACACATGTTCTGACATTTTACAATAGTCCGCAGGCTAATGACACAACATTATTTTATTACTTAATGGATTCTCAAATAGTAAAACTGAAATGAAGAACAGTTGTGGGAAGTCTCAAAGTTCACAATACACTACAGCAAGTGATATACAATGCAAACTAGATGTTGAAACTGATTGGGCTAAACATAAAGAATAGCCAGAGCAAAGAGAACAAGAGTTTAGGTAGTAAAATAAGTAGTGATTTTGCATATAAAATTACAGATCAAACAGAGAGGACAGAGATACTCCATGGGCAAACCTTAATGTTGTTACACTTACCACCCCTTCTGTGATTGAGATTGCCCGTACAACACCACAGGTTTGGGAGAGTGCATCACACAAAAAGGAAATCTCTGTATTTCTAAACACTTCACTGACGTCAATAATCTATTTTTTTAAAAAACAGAAGTATACTTTAGAGAAATAATTTGACAGCACAAGTAATTTTAACTCCAATTTTATCAGCAGATAAATTAAACACTTCAAAATAAATACTAGAGAAATTGAACAAGGCAGATCAGAAATACTTAGAATTTATCCACTGATCAAATAGCACTAGTATTATACAGTACAATGAAAATGCTCCTAAAGCAAATGGTTAATAACCAAGTCCTATAATTAAGAGTAGTGTTACATGATTCAGAGATCTAGAAAGCTGAGCTGAGCTAGATATACAACCTTGGATCTTTTTCATCAAGGCTGACCACTTCTACTTCCTTTCTGTTTCAACTGCAAAAACCCTCAGCTGAAGTTCTTTACTCCATTATTCTAATACCTTCTTCAGCTTCCATTGCATGATTTATCCTCAATTAATTATCATATTCAAAACTGCCAAATCCCAAATATCAATTTTCAATTAGCTTTTATTCCTGCTGGCCTTCAGTAGCAACTGATCCAACTAATCTGGCAATATCTAACATATAAAATTCTTACTTGCAAGTCCCTCAATGTTCTCTACCTTCACAACTTGCACTCCCACTCCAACATACCTAGCTAAAGGGTCTGCAATTCTTGCACATCCCTGATTTTCTGTGGCTGATCTCATGCATAGGTCAATCCAGGCCCTAGACTCTGGAATCCACCCTGCAAGCTTTAAATGCACCTCTTTTAAGAGTCTCCTTAAAAATTACGAGTACCGCAGCCTCTATTTCCTTCTTATGCAATTTAGTGGGAAACGTACAATTTTAAAGGATCAATACACAAGCAAGTTGTTATTAATGAATATTTCACTATGTACTGTGAATGCATTTTTCAGGTCTTCTGCCTTGTGGTAGGGAAACTGATCCACCAGAACCTCTCTTACTTACTAAAAAATCAAGAATATATTTCAGGATGTTTTGAGAGCATACACCCCATTCTGAGAAAACACACCTTCATTCCAAATCGAGTATCGGGTTTATCAATGCCATAGTTGTCAATGGCTTCCTGATATGTCATGGATGGAAAAGGTGTAGCAATGGGTCCTTTCTCTTCTGGCCAGGAGTACTCTAGTAATCCTTCAACCAGCTTCCGAATCCCCATCTGGTCTACAAAAGACATCTCAACGTCGATCTGAAAAGGATACCAGAGAATTAGAGATAGATACTATAAAATGTGAACAACATATTTTGTACCAGTTAATCTCAAAGCAGTACACTTCAAGAGCACTTATTTAAAGAAGTTAGTCACTTCTTTAAGCCTTAAAGTAGTGAGAGAGCAGGTTGGAAATTTAAGGCTGCAAGAACTGCAGCTTTATTTTAATTTATATCATGGGTTACATTACAATAGACTGAGAAGCACTAGAATTTACATCTTAAAATTACATTATCTAGACTCAAAAAACAACTACAAATCATTGACCATATGGTTATGTCTCAAACCTATGTAAAAATAAGCAAATAAAAGAAAGCAAGCTAGGCAAATTACATGCATGCACTATTTTAGAGGAGACTAAATACTGAGGTGAGTAGTTTCTTTGAAGGTTTAAACTCATTAGGTACATTCAAAACTGAGAAGAAAGTGGATATGAAGATTACTATCCACAACATTGTGGCTAATCTAATCTTTGATTTGAGTTCCACTTTCCAATGTCCTTAATATTTAATTCCCAGGTAGTTCAAAATTGCACCTCCCTTGAATGTACTTAATGACACAGCATGCGAATGTTCAAAGAAACTCAGAAGTTTTAAGTGATCAACACTATTCTGACACCATAACTCCTCAGCCAGCTAAGGGAACATAATCACACAATCTACACTGTCAAACCTCCAGACTTTGATGTGATTCAATGATAGTTGTTTCTTCTCTGAGGGTTTCCCTCCTAATTCCATTATACGGACTATGCTGCTCGAGTATTCCTCTTGGAAAAACTCCCTCATTCCCAAAATTGGTTCTTTGCATGACCTCCTCCAAAAAGTTTATCCTTCCTTGAATAATGAGATCACAACTACTCCCAATACTTGGTGTTGTCTTACCATAACCTTGCAGGATCTCAGAATTCCTACTTCTTACACACATGCAGCTAGTGCCAATAGCACACCCATTGATACACTTCGTTGCTTCCATAAAAGTTGACAATATTATCATTGAAAATGTAGACACTTTCTGGACCTTAGCAGCATTTCTCCTCAAAAGCAGACATCAACTCAGGGATCAACCACCGCATGAGTGGTGCAAGTGGAGTCTAAGCAAGATTAAGGAAAAGAGTCTTTGAAGACTGTGACCTACAGGTCCAGACAAACTTTTTGGTTGCCCTTTCTACATTACTGCATGAAGCTAAATCATGGACCACCTACAGTAGGCACCTGAAAGCCCTAGAACAATACCACCAAAGATTCTTATGAAAGATTTTGATGATCATCTAGAAGGACAGGAACACTAACACCAGTATACTGGAGGAGGCGAACATGAACAGCATCTCCATCTTGATAAAGTAACACCAACTCCAAGGAATAAGTCATGTTAACCGATGTCTAACTCATGTCTCACCAAACAGATCTTTAACTCCCAGATGAAGGAAGGTCAGTGAGCCCCTGGTGGGCAAAGGAAACAACAAATTCAACCTGAAGAAATTCAACACTACACCTAAAAACTGGGAAGACGCTACACTCAATAGATGGACCTGGAGGAAATCTGTCCAAGAGGGAGCAGTGCTATACGAGCGTGATCTCTACTGTGCTGCAGAGAGCAAATGGCAGCTCCAAAAGGAGAGGCTGAACAACTAAAAGACCCAAACATGAATTAACAGCCACCACTTACTTATGCCCACACTGCACAGAATATGTGGATCCCAGATTGGTCTCTATAGCCACCTGAGAACTCACCAATACAAAACCCCTTAAGAGAACATCATATGAGTGATTGCACAACAAAACTTGCTACAAGGCAACATCCATTTAAGTGGAATTATTTATTACCACCAGAAATTGAAGTTTCATTAACATAACAAAGAATTAAACATACTGTTCATTTACCTTCCCTCCAAGTTCCAAACTCACCATAGCTCACCTGAGTAAACTCGGGTTGCCGGTCTGGCTTTGAACCCTCATCTCTATAACAACGTGCCACCTGAAAGTACCTGCAGAAATGATATTGCAAGTGAAACAGTGCAATAACCCAAATCCCTCCTGGAAATGAAACTGAAAGTTTACAAGCCTGTTTTCCAGCCGTTAATGATAATTGCATCTGCAATCTCATAATTCTTTTGGACTTTTTGGGGAAAACTATACATATGAATTTCTGCATGTACTGCCTGTTATACAAGTTTGCTGCTCAGCAATTGAAATTCTGCCTAAAACTTTACTGAAAGAAGTACTAGTTTGCAGACACACTGTAGCAATACCAAAATCTCTTCCATATTGACATTACTGGGAAAGAAAGCCTTCTTAGTGGCTGAATTTAATGGCAAGATTATTGGAATTAATGATTTATGCCTGTAACTGAAATAGAAACATAGAAACATAGAAAATAGGTGCAGGAGTAGGCCATTCGGCCCTTCGAGCCTGCACCGCCATTTATTATGATCGTGGCTGATCATCCAACTCAGAACACCGCCCCAGCCTTCCCTCCATACCCCCTGACCCCCGTAGCCACAAGGGCCATATCTAACTCCCTCTTAAATATAGCCAATGAACTGGCCTCAACTGTTTCCTGTGGCAGAGAATTCCACAGATTCACCACTCTCTGTGTGAAGAAGTTTTTCCTAATCTCGGTCCTAAAAGGCTTCCCCTCTATCCTCAAACTGTGACCCCTCGTTCTGGACTTCCCCAACATCGGGAAGAATCTTCCTGCATCTAGCCTATCCAATCCCTTTAGGATCTTATACGTTTCAATCAGATCCCCCCTCAATCTTCTAAATTCCAATGAGTACAAGCCCAGTTCATCCATTCTTTCTTCATATGAAAGTCCTGCCATCCCAGGAATCAATCTGGTGAACCTTCTCTGTACTCCCTCTATGGCAAGGATGTCTTTCCTCAGATTAGGGGACCAAAACTGCACACAATACTCCAGGTGCGGTCTCACCAAGGCCTTGTACAACTGCAGTAGTACCTCCCTGCTCCTGTACTCAAATCCTCTTGCTATAAATGCCAGCATACCATTCACCTTTTTCACCGCCTGCTGTACCTGCATGCCCACTTTCAATGACTGGTGTATAATGACACCTAGGTCACGTTGCACCTCCCCTTTTCCTAATCGGCCACCATTCAGATAATAATCTGTTTTCCTATTTTTGCCACCAAAGTGGATAACTTCACATTTATCCACATTAAATTGCATCTGCCATGAATTTGCCCACTCACCCAACCTATCCAAGTCACTCTGCATCCTCTTAGCATCCTCCTCACAGCTAACACTGCCACCCAGCTTCGTGTCATCCGCAAACTTGGAGATGCTGCATTTAATTCCCTCATCCAAGTCATTAATATATATTGTAAACAACTGGAGTCCCAGCACTGAGCCTTGTGGTACCCCACTAGTCACCGCCTGCCATTCTGAAAAGGTCCCGTTTATTCCCACTCTTTGCTTCCTGTCTGCTAACCAACTCTCCACCCAACCTTACCCCCAATACCGTGTGCTTTAAGTTTGCACACTAATCTCCTGTGTGGGACCTTGTCAAAAGCCTTCTGAAAATCCAAATATACCACATCCACTGGTTCTCCCCTATCCACTCTACTAGTTACATCCTCAAAAAATTCTGTGAGATTCGTCAGACATGATTTTCCTTTCACAAATCCATGCTGACTTTGTCCGATCATTTCACCACTTTCCAAATGTGCTGTTATCACATCCTTGATAACTGACTCCAGCAGTTTCCCCACCACCGACGTTAGGCTAACCGGTCTATAATTCCCCGGTTTCTCTCTCCCTCCTTTTTTAAAAAGTGGAGTTACATTAGCCACCCTCCAATCCTCAGGAACTAGTCCAGAATCTAACGAGTTTTGAAAAATTATCACTAATGCATCCACTATTTCTTGGGCTACTTCCTTAAGCACCCTGGGATGCAGACCATCTGGCCCTGGGGATTTATCTGCCTTCAATCCCTTCAATTTACCTAACACCACTTCCCTACTAACATGTATTTCGCTCAGTTCCTCCATCTCACTGGACCCTCTGTCCCCTACTATTTCTGGAAGATTATTTATGTCCTCCTTAGTGAAGACAGAACCAAAGTAATTATTCAATTGATCTGCCATGTCCTTGCTCCCCATAATCAACTCACCTGTTTCTGCCTGCAGGGGACCTACATTTGTCTTTACCAGTCTTTTCCTTTTTACATATCTATAAAAGCTTTTACAGTCCGTTTTTATGTTGCCTGCCAGTTTTCTCTCATAATCTTTTTTCCCCTTCCTAATTAAGCCCTTTGTCCTCCTCTGCTGAACTCTGAATTTCTCCCAGTCCTCAGGTGAGCCACTTTCTCTGGCTAATTTGTATGCTGCTTCTTTGGAATTGATACTATCCCTAATTTCTCTTGTCAGCCACGGGTGCACTACCTTCCTTGATTTATTCTTTTGCCAAACTGGGATGAACATTTGTTGCAGTTCATCCATGCAACCTTTAAATGCTTGCCATTGCATATCCACCGTCAATCCTTTAAGTGTCATTTGCCAGTCTATCTTAGCTAATTCATGTCTCATACCTTCAAAGTTACCCCTCTTTAAGTTCAGAACCTTTGTTTCTGAATTAACTATGTCACTCTCCATCTTAATGAAGAATTCCACCATATTATGGTCACTCTTACCCAAGGGGCCTCTCATGACAAGATTGCTAATTAACCCTTCCTCATTGCTCAAAACCCAGTCCAGAATAGCCTGCTCTCTAGTCGGTTCCTCGACATGTTGGTTCAAAAAACCATCCCGCATACATTCCAAGAAATCCTCTTCCTCAGCACCTTTACCAATTTGGTTCACCCAATCTACATGTAGATTGAAGTCACCCATTATAACTGCTGTTCCTTTATTGCACACATTTCTAATTTCCTGTTTAATACCATCTCCGACCTCACTACTACTGTTAGGTGGCCTGTACACAACTCCCACCAGCGTCTTCTGCCCCTTAGTGTTACGCAGCTCTACCCATATCGATTCCACATCTTCCCGGCTTATGTCCTTCCTTTCTATTGCGTTAATCTCTTCTTTAACCAGCAACGCCACCCCACCTCCCCTTCCTTCATGTCTATCCCTCCTGAATATTGAATATCCCTGAACGTTGAGCTCCCATCCCTGGTCACCCTGGAGCCATGTCTCTGTGATCCCAACATAATCATTAATAACAATCTGCACTTTCAATTCATCCACCTTATTACGAATGCTCCTTGCATTGACACACAAAGCCTTCAGGTGCTCTTTTACAACTCTCTTAGCCCTTATACAATTATGCTGAAAAGTGGCCCTTTTTAATGCTTGCCCTGGATTTGTCGGCCTGCCACTTTTACTTTTCTCCATAGTACTTTTTGTTTCTACCCTCACTTTACACCCCTCTGCCTCTCTGCACTGGTTCCCATCCTCCTGTAGTGAACTAACCTCCTCACGCCTAGCCTCTTTAATTTGATTCCCACCCCCCAACCATTCTAGTTTAAAGTCACCTCAGTAGCCCCCGCTAATCTCCCTGCCAGGATATTGGTCCCCCTAGGATTCAAGTGCAACCCGTCCTTTTTGTACAGGTCACGCCTGCGCCAAAAGAGGTCCCAATGATCCAAAAACTTGAATCCCTGCCCCCTGCTCCAATCCCTCAGCCACGCATTTATCCTCCACCTCATCGCATTCCTACTCTCACTGTCGCGTGGCACAGGCAGTAATCCCGAGATTACTACCTTTGCAGTCCTTTTTCTCAACTCCCTTCCTAGCTCCCTATATTCTCCTTTCAGGACCTCATCCCTTTTCCTACCTATGTCATTGGTACCTATATGTACCACGACCTCTGGCTCCTCACCCTCCCACTTCATGATATCTTGGACACGATCAGAAATATCCTGGACCCTGGCACCAGGGAGGCAAACTACCATCTGGGTCTCTGGACTGCGTCCACAGAATCGCCTATCTGACCCCCTTACTATCGAGTCCCCTATCACAACTGCCCTCCTCTTCCTTGCCCTACCCTTCTGAGCTACAGGGCCGGACTCTGTGCCGGAGACACGGCCACTGTCGCTTCTCCCGGGTAAGCTGTCCCCCCCAACAGTACTCAAACAGGAGTACCTGTTGTTAAGGGGCACAGCCACCGGGGTACTCCCTATTACCTGACCTTTCCCCTTCCCCCCCCTAACCGTGACCCACTTGTCTGCCTCCCGTGGCCCCGGCGTGACCACCTGCCTGCAGCTCCTCTCTATCACCTCCTCACTCTCCCTGACCAGACAAAGGTCATCGAGCTGCAGCTCCAGTTCCGTAACGCGGTCCCTAAGGAGCTGCATCTCGATGCACTTGGCGCAGATGTAGACGTCCGGGAGGCTTGTAGACTCCAGGGCCTCCCACATCCAACACCGAGAACAGCAAACTGCCCTCACACTCATACTGCCCCTCTCCTCAAATAACAACAGAAAATGAATGCCAAACCTCCCTCGCCTCGCCTGTTTCCGCCTAAGCCCATTGAGCCGAAGCCCTTAAGTCTTCACTCTGCTCCCGGCTCACTCTGCAGCCCGCAAACTCCGCTGCCCGCTCTATGAGGCTCTGTTCCTTTTAAAACTGCCGCGCTGCACAGCCCGACGTCACACGCCTGCGCAGTCCCGCCTCTCAGAACGCCGTTGGAGAAAAAAAATAACGAAAATTTCAAAAATGTCTTTCTCGGCACTCCCACTCAGACTCTCAGACTCCTTCTTCGAATCAAACCCGAAATAGCACAGACTGTTTATCATAACTGTACTGTGGTTGGATTAAAATGCCAAATTCACACTGCTATTAAAAGGCATTTGATTTCATATAGAAATAGTACTCCTCCCGTCCTCCACATGATCATGAATAGACTATTGGTTGGATAAATTATTCTGCAAACCCTACTCTACTGACTCTTTAAGTTTCACTTTACTTCAACTAATACAAATAAACACATCTTCAGGCATATTATTAGCTGAATAAGATACACGTTTCCAAAATGGTTGCATCTGAAACCCAGAGCACCAAACTTTGTAAATAATTGTATCAGTTTGTAACTGAAACTTTAAGATTGCAAGCTACTTCTTATAAAATCAATATATATTTTTAACAGATTAACTATCTTAACAATCCGTTATTTTCAAACTGTTCAACAAAAAGCTTAAGCTTGCAGCTCTACCTAATTGGGAAAGTTAATACGGTTGGATTGGATCGACTTTATTTCTTACATCCTTCATCTACATAAGGAGTAAAAATCTTTATTTTACGCCTCCATCTAAATGTGCAATGTGCAATTTATAATAAATAGTCTGTACAACAGGACAGTCAATATAACATAGCAATACAACTGTATTTCTATGCTGGATGGAAAAGGACTATTTGGCTTTGAGTTATTTTTCAAATGACCCAGTCTGTTTTGAAGGACGCCATAGAAAGAAAGAACTGAAACATATCCCAGATGATTTTGTGAAGCTGGTGCCCCCATCATACATATCAAAGATTCAATTAAAATTCTGTCACAAGATGACACATAATTGTCTTTCTACTAGTCTTTTATTCTAAAGTTTAGTCTTTTATTTGAATTAGTCTAATCGCTTTTCTGTATTGTGCAAGTTATTCACCAAGATATTTGTTTACTATTTTTCTTTTGATTGTGATTCTATTTGACCGATTGCCTGGAAGGTATGGTTTGGCATAATGATAATTGAGCAGATGATGAATTGGTTCTGACAGCCAGTGAAAAAGTCCACATTTAAGTCGAGTCAAGTCACTTTTTAGTGTCATTTCGACCATAACTGCTGGTACAGCACACAGTAAAAACGAGACAACGTTTTTCAGGACCATGGTGCTACATGAAACAATACAAAAACTACACTGAACTACGTAAAACAACACAAAAACTACAGACCTACCCAGGACTGCATAAAGAGCACAAAACAGTGCAGGCATTATAATAAATAAACAAGACAATAGGCACAGTAGAGGGCAGTAGGTTAGTGTCAGTCCAGGCTCTGGGTATTGAGGAGTCTGATGACTTGGGGGAAGAAACTGTTACATAGTCTGGTCATGAGAGCCCAAATGCTTCGGTGCCTTTTGCCAGATGGCAGGAGGGAGAAGAGTTTGTATGAGGGGTGCGTGGGGTCCTTCAGAATGCCGTTTGGTTTACGGATGCATGTGTGGTGTAAATGTCTGTAATGGCGGGAAGAGAGACTCCGATGATCTTCTCAGCTGATCTCACTATCTGCTGCAGGGTCTTGCAATCCAAGATGGTGCAATTTCCGAACCAGGCAGTGATGCAGCTGCTCAGGATGCTGTCAATACAACCTCTGTAGAATGTGGTGAGGATGGGGGGTGGGAGATGGACTTTTCTCAGCCTTTGCAGAAAGTAGAGACGCTGCTGGGCTTTCTTTGCTATGGAGCTGGTGTTGAGGGACCAGGTGAGATTCTCCACCAAGTGAACACCAAGAAATTTGCTGCTCTTTAACGATCTCTACGGAGGAGTCATTGATGTTCAGCGGAGAGTGGTCGCTCCATGTCCTCCTGAAGTCAACAACCATCTCTTTTGTTTTGTTCACATTCAGAGACAGGTTGTTGGCTCTGCACCAGTCCGTTAGCTGCTGCACCTCCTCTCTGTATGCTGACTCATCATTCTTGCTGATGAGACCCATCACAGTCGTGTCATCAGCAAACTTGATGATGTGGTTCGAGCTGTGTGTTGCAGCACAGTCGTGGGTCAGCAGAGTGAACAGCAGTGGACTGAGCACACAGCCCTGGGGGGCCCCCGTGCTCAGTGTGATGGTGTTGGAGATGCTGCTTCCAATCCGAACTGACTGAGCTCTCCCAGTCAGGAAGTCTAGGATCCAGTTGCAGTGGAAGGTGCTCAGGCCCAGTAGGTTCAGCTTTCCAATCAGTTTCTGAGGAATGATTGTGTTGAATGCTGAACTGAAGTCTATGAACAGCATTCGAACATACGAGTCTTTTTTGTCCAGGTGGGTTAGGGCCAGGTGGAGGATGATGGCAATGGCATAGTCTGTTGAACAGTTGGGACGGTACGCGAACTGCAGGGGGTCCAGTGATGGGGGCAGCAGGGTCTTGATGTGCCTCATGACGAACCTCTCGAAACACTTCATGATGATGGATGTGAGTGCGACGGGACGGTAGCCGTTGAGGCAGGACACTTAGAGACTTCTTCGGCACGGGGATGATAGTGGCGGCCTTGAAGCACGTAGGAACGACGGTGTTGCTCAGGGAGATGTTGAAGATGTCAGTGAGAATTTCTGCTAGCTGGTCTGCACATCCTCTAAGCACTCTGCCAGGAATATTGTCTGGTCCAGCAGCCTACCGTGGGTTGACCCTGCACAGAGTTCTCCTCACATCGGCCACAGTAAGACACAGCACCTGGTCATTTGGAGGAAGGGTGGTCTTAACAATTAATTCAGTTATGTGGACTATTATTCCTTGCGTATCAGGGTTAAAAATGCATATTTAAGGATACAACATACACAAATCTACTTCTGGAAATTCTTTTATATCTTTATGTATTTTAATTGTTTCTATAACATACATATGTTTACATTAAATGAACAAAAAAGTTCTTGAATTTCTCAAGTTCAGTATTACAGAGCAGAATTAAAAAGCATATAAAAGAAGATTTTACAAGCAACATTCAAGGCATATGTCTTGAGGTGCTCACTGGAAATCAAGCAAGAAATACATTGAAATTTTGCTGCATAACATAATAATAATGCACACAAATATTTTGCACACATTACAGAAAAAAATGAGACTGTAAAAGTTTTACACTTGTACCACTGTATCTGAATTCTCCCATAATTATATGACCTGATAACACAGATATTCACATTTTACCACTGCGTGTATATATATAAAAAATTATTGAACTAAAAAGGTATGGAAGAGACAGCATAGAGAGAGCATTCCCAGTTTCAAATTGATGCCCTGGACTCTCTCTTCAACTTCTGCCATATGACAACTGTGACAGGGAGAAAGAACTGCATACTTTTCCTCTCCTTCGTGATACACTACATGACAACTGGTTGGCTCAAATCACAACTTATTAAAAACTGAAACCTAATACGTTGCAGTGTCTGTGTGAATCAATCAAAATCAATATTGAAAAATTCCTAGTCAGAACAACAATTGCCCTGTGGCTTTAAAATTGTATTTTATAGTTAATCTTGTGAGGTTAGATTAATACCTTGGCTAATACTTTCACAAACCTGATAAACTGAAATAAAATCTGAATGATACTGGGAAGACCAACATTTTCTGCTCATCTCTGGTGACCAACCAAGAATCCATCTCCTTGCACCATTGTTGGTAAGAGAGTTTCAAGATTTAGTAAAAACAAAGGAACAGGAATGTACGTCCAAGTTAGTAAGGTGTAAGGCTTGGAGAAGTTCTGTAAATTCACGTTTGTTCTTAATGGTAAATGCCAAAGGTGAGGGAGTTGTTGTCAGAGTGGTGGAGACGAGAAACTACAGCTTTTCGTGGCTGATACACAATGCTGCCACTGTGCACTGCTCAAGTAAAGAAAGTGCAGGGTGATGAGTGGGGTAACAATCAATTGGACTGTGTTATCTGGATGGTGTTGAGCTCAAGACTTGTTGGAGCTGCATTTGTCCAGAAAATTTTCCGTTCCATTCCTGATGTACTTTGCAGAAGCTGAGTAATTTCGTGGAGAATATGCAGACTCTCACTTACTGCTCTTAGAGCAATATTTATGTGACTGGTCCAGCTAAACTAATGCTCAATAATTACCTCCAGTTGTAAATGGTGCACGATACAGTAATAATCATGCTATTGAATGTTAAGTATGTACTCTGTCCTGTGAAGATGGCCTATGCCTTACTTTGAAGCACAATGTTTTTCTTGTCACCAGATCAATGCTTGCCTAAATGTTGTTCAAGCCTTGCAATACACTAGCATGCACTGTTTTATTTTTAAAACTGCAAATGGAACTGAAGATTGTGCATTTATCAAACATCCCCACTTCTGATCTCATGATGGAAGGTCCTACCTGAAGCAGCTGAAGATAGTTTGGTCAAGACATTTTTTTGACGAACTCCTGCAGGAATGCCTGAAATAATTAACTTCCAACAACCATTGGGATCTTCTGCAAGGTGTGCTTCTTTCAGCCTGAGTCAAACTGCAAAACAGCTCTACCAAGTCAGACATATGTGTAGAGGATTTACATAGGTATCTGGGTTGGGAGTTGAGAATCCAGTGCCTAGATCCCTGTCAGGTGATCCATCAGATTTTATTCTTAATTCAAGTTACTTTTTGATTCAATATTTCCTAAACTGAAAAGTCATAATCCCCCACATTTGTTGGTTAGAATAAGATCTTACCTATCCAGTCCTCCAACCATCAGTAACTGCTTGAATTGCTGAGGGCTTTGTGGGAGACTATAAAACTTTCCTGGCTCCCTCGAAGGTACCACAAATTCCTTTGCTCCCTTAAGAACAAACAACAAGTTAAATCTACAGCAAGCTCATTCTGTACCCTTAATGGAGGTGCAGATCTGAAGTCAAGTGAGCACTACATTGTTCATCATGGCTCGTCAAGATAGTAGTTCAGAAAGGCAATCAGCTTTCCTCCTCCAATTTAACTAATTGGCATTTTAAAGACGACCAAACAGGGCAAATATCAATGGAGAGTAAGTTGCCATAAATGGAATCTTATGAAACTGAAACATTTGAACAATTTTCAGTATCCTACAAGTTCATTTACCAGATAGGTTGTAAAAAAAATCTAAGGATTCCAGAAATCTAAATTAGAAAGCAGAAGATGCCAAAAATAGAGGATAGATAGTATCTGTGGAAAAAAACAAATTAACTGTTTAATGTTCCACAGATGTTGCCTGACCCACCAAGTGTTTCCAGCATTTTCTATTTTAGATGATCAGTCTTCCAAACTGTATTTAGCATGTTATCTCCATTCACCAACCTTCAACTGCCATCCTCTCTCCTGATTGTAAGACTCGGAAAAAGAAATGAGATTCTTCCATCTGTTTCACATTTTTCAGCTGTGCTAATCACAATATTGTAGCAGAAGCATATTCTTTCATATCAGACACATAAGTATTCATGATAGCTAAACTGATCAGAGAATGAATTTTTTGACCCAAAGTGTTTGCCAACAGACACCTCCACCACTTGCCTTACCCCATTCCACAGCAGGAGGTCCAGTGCTACACTCTCTAGTAGATCTCTCTATTATATTAATAAAGGAAGCACTCTTGGATACAAATTCCATAAATTCCATTCAGTCCAAGCTTTTTACACTATGGCTGGCCCAGTCAATATTAGGGATGTTAAAAATTCCCACTAATATTACCCTGCTAAGTTTACAACTGGCTACAATCTCTCAACACATCTGTTCCTCCATTTCCCCAACTATTGGGGGCCTATAATACAATCCCATCAGAGTGAATATCCGCTTCTTGTTTTTAAGTTCTACCCATATGGCTTCATTGAATGTCCCGTGGGTAGCGGGCTGGAGAGGTTCAAAGAATATCCTTAAACATTGGGCTGCCAATCCTGCCCTTCCCCCAGCCACGTTTCTGTAATTATGGTATCCTAGCCCCAGAGCAAATACTGCTTTGAAAAAAATAAAACAATAAATTCAACTTCATTTTGACCTTATGAAAGTTGTTGGTTAGAAAGAATGACAGTCTACAAATCAGTGAATTCGAATGAATCAAGGACAGTGGAAGCAGGCAGACTAATTGTCTTTGTTCTTGCCATGTGTTTGGGGATGGAGGCTACCATTTTATAGACACTATTCTCCATTTTGTGAACTTGACATAAAATATTCTGCAGAGGCTGGGGTCAAAGCAACACTTACAACACGCTGGAGGAACTCAGCAGGTCGGGCAGCATCCATGGAAATGATCACCTACATCCGGGATACATCCCCTGCCCTCCACCTCTTCAGTAACTTTCAGTTCCTCGATCCTGATCGCTTCATTTTCACTATGGATGTCCAATCCTTATACACCTCCATTCCCCATCAAGAAGGCCTCAAAGCCCTCCAATACTTTCTGGACAATAGACCTCACCAGTTCCCCACCACCACTACCCTCCTCTGGTTGGCGGAACTGGTACTCACACTTAATAAGTTAGTGGTGAACGCAGCAGGCCAGGCAGCATCTCTAAGAAGAGGTACAGTCAACGTTTCAGGCCAAGACCCTTCGTCAGGGCTAACTGAAGGAAAAGTTAGTAAGAGATTTGAAAGTGGGAGGGGGAGGGGGAGATCCAAAATGATAGGGGAAGACAGGAGAGGGAGGGATGGAGCCAAGAGCTGGACAGGTGATTGGCAAAGGAGATATGAGAGGATCATGGGACAGGAGGCCCAGGGAGAAAGACACGGGGGGGGGGGGGGAACCCAGAGGATGGGCAAGGGGTATAGTCAGAGGGACAGAGGGAGGAAAAGGAGAGTGAGAGAAAGAATGTGTGTAGAAAAATAAATAACGGATGGAGTACAAGGGGGAGGTGGGGCATTAGCGGAAGTTAAAGAAGTCAATGTTCATGCCATCAGGTTGGAGGCTACCCAGACGGAATATAAGGTGTTGTTCCTCCAACCTGAGTGTGGCTTCATCTTTACAGTAGAGGAGGCCGTGGATAGGCATGTCAGAATAGGAATGGGATGTGGAATTAAAATGTGTGGCCACTGGGAGATCCTGCTTTCTCTGGCGGACAGAGCGTAGGTGTTCAGCAAAGCAGTCTCCTAGTCTGCGTCAGGTCTCGCCAATATATAGAAGGCCACATCGGGAGCACCGGACGCAGTATATCACCCCAGCCGACTCACAGGTGAAGTGTCGCCTCACCTGGAAGAACCATCTGGGGCCCTGAATGGTGGTAAGGGAGGAAGTGTAAGGGCATGTGTAGCACTTGTTCTGCTTACAAGGTTAAGTGCCAGGAGGGAGATCAGTGGGGAGGGATGGGGGGGACGAATGCACAAGGGAGTTGCGTAGGGAGCGACCCCTGCGGAAAGCAGAGGGGGGGGGAGGGAAAGATGTGCTTAGTGCTGGGATCCCGTTGGAGGTGGCGGAAGTTACGGAGAATAATATGTTGGACCCGGAGGCTGGTGGGGTGGTAGGTGAGGACCAAGGAAACCCTATTCCTAGAGGGGTGGCGGGAGGATGGAGTGAGAGCAGATGTGCGTGAAATGGGAGAGATGCCTTTGAGAGCAGAGTTGATGGTGGAGGAAGGGAAGCCCCTTTCTTTAAAAAAGGAGGACATCTCCCTCGTCCTGGAATGAAAAGCCTCATCCTGAGAGCAGATGCGGTGGAGACGGAGGAATTGCGAGAAGGGGATGGTATTTTTGCAAGAGACAGGGTGAGAAGAGGAATAGTCCAGATAGCTGTGAGAGTCAGTAGGCTTACAGTAGACATC
This sequence comes from Mobula birostris, assembly GCF_030028105.1. Lineage (NCBI taxonomy): Eukaryota > Metazoa > Chordata > Chondrichthyes > Myliobatiformes > Myliobatidae > Mobula > Mobula birostris. The sequence goes on from NC_092381.1 coordinate 95,527,550, forward strand.
AGTGGATAAGCTGTCTCCAGAGATAGAGACAGAAAGATCTAGAAAGGGGAGGGAGGTGTCGGAAATGGACCAGGTAAACTTGGGGGCAGGTTGAAAGTTGGAGGCAAAGTTAATAAAGTCAACGAGCTCAGCATGCGTGCGGGAAGTAGCGCCAATGCAGTCGTCAATGTAGCGAAGGAAAAGGTGGGGGACAGATACCAGAATAGGTACGGAACATAGATTGTTCCACAAAGCCAACAAAAAGGCAGGCATAGCTAGGACCCATACGGGTGCCCATAGCTACACCTTTAGACTGGAGGAAGTGGGAGGAGCCAAAGAAGAAATTATTAAGAGTAAGGACTAATTCCACTAGACGGAGCAGAGTGGTGGTAGAGTTCCTTCAGTTAGTCCTGACGAAGGGTCTTGGCCTGAAACGTCGACTGTACCTCTTCCTAGAGATGCTGCCTGGCCTGCTGCGTTCACCAGCAACTTTGACGTGTGTTGCTTGAATTTCCAGCATCTGCAGAATTCCTGTTGCTCACACTTAATAACTTCACTTTTGGCTCTTCCCACTTTCTTCAGACCAAGGGTGTAGCTATGGGCACTCGCATGGGCCCCAGCTATGCCTGCCTCCTCGTTGGTTATGTGGAACAGTCTGTGCTCCAAACCTATTCTGGTACTGCTCCCCAACTTTTCCTTCGCTACATTGACGACTACATTGGTGCTGCTTCCTGCACCCATGCTGAGCTCATCAATTTCATCGACGTTACCTCAAACTTCCACCCAGCCCTCAAATTCACTTGGCCTATCTTGGACACTTCTTTCCCCTTTCTCGATCTTTCGGTCTCCATCTCTGGAGACAGATTGTCCACTGACATCTTCTACAAGCCCAATGACTCTCATAACTACCTCGACTATACATCTTCCCACCCTGCCACATGTAAAAATGCCATTCCCTATTCCCAGTTCCTCCGTCTCTGCCGCATCTGCTCCCAGGATGAGGCTTTCCGTTCCAGGACATCTCAAATGCCCTCTTTCTTTACGAATCGTGGTTTCCCTTCTGCTATCATCAACGATGCCCTCACCCGCATCTCCTCCATTTCCAGCACTTCGGCCCTCACCCCATTGTCTCGCCCCCACAACAGGGACAGAGTTCCCCTTGTCCTCACCTACCGCCCAACCAGCCTCCAGATCCAGCACATTATCCTCCGCAACTTCCTCCACCTTCAACAGGACCCCACCACTAAGCACATCTTTCCCTCTCCATCCCCCTCTGCTTTCCGCAGGGATCGGTCCCTCCCCACGGATCTCCCACGCAGCACTTATCCCTGTAAGTGCAAGTGCTACACCTGTCCCTACACCTCCTTTCTTGCCACCATTCAGGGCCCCAAACAGTCCTTCCAGGTGAGGTAACACTTCACTTCTGAGTCTGTTGGGGTCATCTATTGCATCCGGTGCTCCCGGTGTGGCCTCCTCCACATCGGTGAAACCCGACACAGACTGGGGGACCGCTTCGTCGAGCACCTCCGCTCCATCCGCCAAAACAGACAGGATCTCCCCGTTGCCACCACTTCAACTCTGCTTCCCATTCCCATTCGGATATGTCTATACATGGCCTCCTCTACTGCCATGATGAGGCTAAACTCAGGTTGGAGGAGCAACACCTCATATACTGTCTTGGTAGTCTTTAGCCCCTTGGTATGAACACTGAATTCTCCAACTTCCGGTAATTCCCTCCCCCTATCCGTATTTCACTCTGCCCCCCTCCCCCAGCTGCCTATCACCTCCCTCATGGTTCCACCTCCTTCTACTACCCATTGTGTTTTCCTCTATTCCTTCTTCACCTTTCCTGCCTATCACTTCCCTGCTTCCCCTCCCCACCCCTTTATCTTTCCCCTTACTGGTTTTTCACCTGGAACCTACCAGCCTTCTCCTTCCCACCCTCCCCCCACCTTCTATATATGGCTTCTGCCCCTTCCTTCTTCAGTCCTGATGAAGGGTTCCGGCCCGAAACGTTGACTGATCATTTCCACGGATGCTGCCCGACCTGCTGAGTTCCTCCAGCGTGTTGTGAATGTGAGCTTGACATACTGGGCTTGATGAATGTTTTAAAGAAGACACAATGATGCTCCAGGAAATCTGCTGGACTTGAGATCACTTCCAAATAAGAAGTTATTTGTGAGACGTCCTTTGGTTGAATATAACATGCAGGTTTGTGAATGTTGGGGTTTGTGCCTCCTGGAGTAATTCAAGCTGGGTGCTGATTGAAAACAAAGAGCTATAAATTATCGACTGTCACTTGCTTTAAAGAGGGCAATAAATGGATGCTGGCTTGGAGTAGAGCCAATAAAAAGATGTTAAAGATCGGACACATAACGCGTGGCCAATGACACTGGAATGTAACATCTGAATTGATAAGGGATGGATACTTTGTGTGTGCTGGTAGCGGTAACTTCAAAGAATAACCATCGTGGAACACGTGGCAAGTGAATCAGGACTAGAAGGAACGCCTAGCCTGCGCAGACTCCTTTGCCCGGGTAATACCTTTGCTATTCAGGAGAGTCAGGGAAACTTAGTAGATGTGCACACAAGGTATTTAGTGTTCAAATTCATGTATTTATTAGTTTGAACAATAAAGGTCAATAAGTACAGATCTCTCTGTGCCTCACAAGGGGTGAGTCGTACAAAAAAGCTAACCAATTCAGACATCCAGACCTGCTTTATAACACCTCTAAAAACTAACACGTAATGAGCTGAACATGGACTGAATATGTTGCTTGTGGGGGAAACAAAAATTATGCAATGATTTTAGTAAAGCTTACTGCTTTAATACTCAAAACCTCAATCAGCTTTGGCCACAATGATTCAGATTTACTTATCATTCTGGTGTAAAAGATCACTCCCATCCTTCTTGAGAAAGATATCTGAAACACGAATCTCAGTTCTACAGTATATTTATTTTGTTTAATGACAACCTTAACACATGGTATATGGAGACTGCATTAAGTAAGTTCAAAGTATATTTACCAGCTTTTCTACTTCACTTAGATTAACTAGTGATTTCTAAACGAACATCTAAAATAGCTGCAAAATCAAAACACAAAATTACATTTTTACAGGTTTTCTTTGCGGATTTTCTGCTCCATTAACAGCATTGAGTAACAATGCCACTGAATTTGGTTAACGTATGTCCAAATGATAATAACACTAAGTCTTAACATTAATTTTCACCATTGTTCAATCCTTTCCTACCTATGTTCGTGACACTTCTCACGCTCTGAAACTTTGCGATGATTTTAAGTTCCCTGGCCCCCACCGCTTTATTTTCACCAGCCCATCCTCTGGGTTTCCCCCCCTGCCCCTTTTCTTTCTCCCTGGGCCTCCTGTTCCATGATCCTCTCATATCCCTTTTGCCAATCAACTGTCCAGCTCTTGGCTCCATCCCTCCCCCTCCTGTCTTCTCCTATCATTTCGGATCTCCCCCTCCCCCTCCCACTTTCAAATCTCCTACTAGCTCTTCTTTCAGTTAGTCCTGACGACGGGTTTCGGCCTGAAACATCGACAGTACCTCTTCCTAGAGATGCTGCCTGGCCTGCTGCGTTCACCAGCAACTTTAATGTGTGTTATTAAGTCTTATTAGGTCTTTGGCATGATTTTGCCCTTGTACATCTTGTTGCAGTCCTATCAACAGTTGACCTTACACTTAATAAAGCCAAAGGATCAAAACAAGCCTCTTCCCTCTCTGTACGGATCTGTCACTGACTTCTATAACTGTGTAATCAGTTAACATAATCAGTTAAAACCACCACTGCAACTCAAAAGTCTGAAACATTAAGCCTCAGAATCCCAGTCTCTGCAGATGTTATGAATCAATCTCTTTCTGTTTTGTTTATTGTTGTCAGAACACAAGTCTCCTTACTCCAAAAGGATGCTTCATTACATGGTCCCTGCCAGCCACACAAAGCCCTTTCCTTGGGCACATGAATCTAAAAACCGTAGCTCTAGAGACACAAAGTCACAGTGGCCTACAATAGTTCTGCTCCAGCTCATCATTGGGTGAGGTAATGTACTCAGACATGTAGGGAGGTGTCAGATCTATGCAGAGTTCACCAGTTAAGGCCCCATAATTGATCTGAATTATTTAAAACAGAATGGGCAAGGGCAAAAAGTCCAAGGAGAACCGATCCAAGGTTTCTCAAAAGCATATTTTGTGAGCTAAGATAGAATGGTATTGGGTTGGGAGAAGAAAAATCTAACCACCATTGAGAATGGCATGTTTTTGAATGGAGACTTTTTAAGCTACGGTTTCTTTTCCACCTCTTTCACCTATAAGAGGTAGAAAAGAAAATGCAGTTGGGAAGAGCAGAAATATTTGGCGTACTTACTCCAGGTGTTCTCTTAAATAATGTTGGTGTCTCAACGTCTACAAAACCTGAAAACAAAACATGGGTAAGCAGCAAAGTACTGCATTAATTTAATTGCATTTACCACAATTTCGCATGTTTCATGCCTTCTATCAAATTTACCAAATCTGTAATACTGCCAAAAGGAATGAATTGATGGAAGTATTACAGTAGAGAAAATACAACCGAGGCATTTTATAACAAGAAGATTGAATTATCAGAGCTAACAATGCCCTCATGCTTTCTGAGAACTTCTGCAAAGTAATCACTGCAAAAGTAACAACAGACAGAAAAAAAGATGAATTAGAAATAAAGAGCAGTTTGTGGAAGTCAGTCATTTTCTTCGGCAGTTGAACGGGGCACGACTGTGCAAGCGCGTGTAAGTCGGACCATGAGGCAGCGGGAGTATTTAAAAGAAAGCAGATTAATGGAGCGAGCAACTTAGTAGTGAAAGACAGAGTAGGAAGGCTTTGGTTCCTGAGGCTTCGGCGAGCAGAGGCTGAGGAAGAGCTTCACTCCAAGTGAGGTAAGGTTGGGTAAGTTCCTTTAATAAATCAAACTACCTTACCAGTAGGTAATGGGGGCAGCTAGGGCAATTGAATGTTCCGTTTGCAGGATGTGGGAAGTCAGGGCGAGTACAATCGTCCCTGATAACTACACCTGCAAAAGGTGCATCCAGCTGCAGCTCCTGACAAACCGAGTTAGGGAACTGGAGCTGGAGCTGGATGAACTTTGGATCATTTGGGAGGCAGAGGCAGAAATAGAGAGGCGTTACAGGGAGATAGTCACCCCTAAGAGTCAGGAGACGGGTAGCTGGGTGACTGTCAGGAGAGGGAAGGGGAAGAGACAGAATGAGCAGAGCACCTCTGTGGCCATTCCCACCAATAATAAGTACATTGTTTTGGATACTGTTGATGGGGATGACCTACCAAGGACAAGTTGCAGTGGTTGCATCTCTGGCACCGAGATGGGGCCCTCAGCTCAGAAGGGAAGGAGGGAAAAGAGGAGAGCAGTAGTGACAGGGGATTCGATAGTTAGGGGGACAGATAAGAGGTTCTGTGGAAGACAGAAAGAATCCCAGATGGTCTGTTGCCTCCCTGGTGCCAAGGTCCGTGATATCTCCGATCGAGTTCTCAGTATCCTCAAGAGGAAGGGTGAGCAGCCGGATGTCGTGGTCCATGTAGGGACCAATGACGTGGGTAGGAAGAGTGAGGAGGTCCTGAAAGGTGAGTTTAGGGAGTTAGGCGCCAAGTTAAAGGACAGGGCCTCCAGGATAGCAATCTCAGGATTGCTGCCAGTGCCACATGCAGGCGGGTTTAGAAATAGTAAGATAGCGCAGGTCAACACCTGGCTGAAGCCATGGTGCAGGAGGGAGGGCTTTAGATTTATAGATAATTGGGCAGTTTCCCAGGGAAGGTGGGACCTGTTCCGGCCGGACTGTCTACATCTGAATTGGAGGGGGACAAATATTCTTGCAGGTAGGTTTGCGAGAGGCGCTCTGGTAGATTTAAACTAGATACGAGGGGGGAGGGGAACCAGAGTGTAGGAACAGATGTAGGGGAGAAGGAAGAAATAGAAAATAGTGAAGTTATTTGCACAGTTAGTGATAAACAGAGAGTAAGAGGTGGAAAATTTCTTAAATGCATTTATTTTAATGCTAGGAGCATTATAAGAAAGGTGGATGAGCTTAAAGCATGGATTGATACCTGGAAGTATGATGTGGTAGCTACTAGTGAAACATGGTTACAGGAGGGGTGTGATTGGCAACTAAATATTCCTGGATTAAATTGCTTCAGGACTGATAGAATCGGAGGGACAAGAGGGGAAGGTGTTGCATTGTTTGTCAGAGAAAATATTACAGCGGTGCTCTGGCAGGATAGATAAGAGGCCTCGTCTAGGGAGGCTATTTGGGTGGAATTGAGGAATGGGAAAGGTGTAGCGACTCTTATGGGGGTGTATTATAGACCACCAAATGGGGAGTGAGAATTGGAGGAGCAAATTTGTAAGGAGGTAGCAGGTATTTGCAGTAAGCACAAGGTTGTGATTGTGGGAGATTTTAATTTTCCACACATAGACTGGGAAGCCCATACTGTAAAAGGGCTGGATGGTTTGGAGATTGTAAAGTGTGTGCAAGATAGTTCTTTGCAGCAATACATAGAGGTACCAACGAGAGAAGGTGCAGTGTTGGATCTCCTGTTAGGGAATGAGATAGGTCAGGTGACGGAGGTTTGTGTTGGGGAGCACTTCAGGTCCAGTGATCATAATACTATTCATTTCAATATAATTATGGAGTAGGTCTGGACACAGGGTTGAGATTTTTGATTGGAGAAAGGCTAACTTTGAGGAGATGCAAAAGGATTGGGTCAATTTGTTTTATGGGAAGGATGTAATAGAGAAACGGAGGTCATTTAAAGGTGAAATTTTGAGAGTACAGAATCTTTATGTTCCTGTTAGGTTGAAAGGAAAGGTTAAAAGTTTGAGAGAGTCATGGTTTTCAAGGGATATTGGAAACTTGGTTTGGAAAAACAGAGAGATCTACAATAAATATAGACAGCATGGAGTAAATGAGATGCTCGTGGAATATAGAGAATGTAAAAAGAATCTTAAGAAAGAAATTAGAAAAGCTAAAAGAAGATATGAGGTTGCTTTGGCAAGTAAGGTGAAAATAAATCCCAAGGGTTTCTACCGTTATATGAATAGCAAAAGGATAGTGAGGGATAAGATTGGTCCCTTAGAGAATCAGAGTGGAGCCAAAAGAGATGGGGGAGATTCTGAACAATTTCTTTTCTTCGGTATTCACTAAGGAGAAGGATATTGAATTGTGTAAGATAAGGGAAACAGGTAGGGAAGTTATGGAAACTATGATGATTAAAGTAGTAGTAGTACTGGAGGTTTTAAGGAATATAAAAGTGGATAAGTCTCTGAGTCCTGACAGGATATTCCCTAGGACCTTGAGGGAAGTTAGTGTGGAAATAGCAGGGGCACTGACAGAAATATTTCAAATGTCATTAGAAATGGGGATTGGCATATTGCTCATGTTGTTCCATCATTTAAAAAGGGTTCTAAGAGTAAACCTAGCAACTATCAGCCTGTGAATTTGGCGTCAGTGGTGGGTAAATTGATGGAAAGTATTCTTAGAGATGGTATGTATAATTATCTGGACAGACAGGGTCTGATTAGGAACAGTCAACATGGATTTGTGCGTGGAAGGTCTATTTGACAAATCTTATTGAATTTTTTGAAGAGGTTACTAGGAATGTTGACGAGGGTAAAGCAGTGGATGTTGTCTATATGGACTCCAGTAAGGCCTTTGACAAGGTTCCACATGGAAGGTTGGTTAGGAAGGTTCAAGCGTTAGGTATTAATATTGAAGTAGTAAAATAGATTCAGCAGTGGCTGGATGGGAGACGCCAGAGAGTGGTGGTGGATAACTGTTTGTCAGATTGGAGACCGGTGACTAGTGGTGTGCCTCTTTACTGGGTCCAATGTTATTTGTCATATACATTAATGATCTGGATGATGGGGTGATAAATTGGATTAGTAAGTATGCAGATTATCCTAAAATTGGTGGAGTTGTGGATAATGAAGTAGGTTTTCAAAGCTTGCAGAGAGATTTAGACCAGTTAGAAGAGTAGGCTGAAAGATGGCAGATGGTGTTTAATGCTGATAAACGTGAGGTGCTACATTTTGGTAGGCCTAATCAAAATAGGACATACATGGTAAATGGTAGGGCATTGAAGAATGCAGTAGAACAGGGGGATCTAGGAATAATGGTGCATAGTTCCCTGAAGGTGGAATCTCATGTGGATAGGGTGGTGAAGAAAGCTTTTGGCATGCAGCCTTTATTAATCAGACCATTGAGTATGGGAGTTGGGATGTAATGTTGAAATTGTACAAGGCATTGGTGAGGCCAAATTTGAGTATTGTGTACAGTTTCGGTTACCGAATTATCAGAAAGATGTCAACAAAATAGAGAGAGTACAGGGAAGGTTTACTAGAATGTTACCTGGGTTTCATCTCCTAAATTACAGAGAAAGGTTGAACAAGTTGTGTCTTTATTCTTTGGAACATAGAAGGTTGAGGGGGGACTTAATAGAGGTAACACACATCAAAGTTGCTGGTGAACGCAGCAGGCTAAGCAGCATCTCTAGGAAGAGGTACAGTCGGCATTTCGGGCCGAGACCCTTCGTCAGGACTAACTGAAAGAAGAGCTAGTAAGAGATTTGAAAGTGGGAGGGGGAGCGGGAGATCCAAAATGATAGGAGAAGACAGGAGGGGGAGCAATGGAGTCAAGAGCTGGACAGTTGATTGGCAAAAGGGATATGACAGGATCATGGGACAGGAGGCCCAGGGAGAAAGAAAAGGGAGAAGGGAGAAAACCCAGAGGATGGGCAAGGGGTATAGTGAGAGGGACAGAAGGAGAAAAAGGAGAGAGAGAAAAAGAATGTGTGTATATAATAAATAACCGATGGGGTACGAGGGGGAGGTGGGGCATTAGCGAAAGTTTGAGAAGTCAATGTTCATGTCATCAGGTTGGAGGCTACCCAGACGGAATATAAGCTGATGTTCCTCCAACCTGAGTGTGGCTTCATCTTTACAGTAGAGGAGGCCATGGATAGACATATCAGAATGGGAATAGGACTTGGAATTGAAATGTGTGGCCACTGGGAGATCCTGCTTTCTCTAGCGGACAGAGCGTAGGTGTTCAGCGAAACGATCTCCCAGTCTGCGTCGGGTCTCACCAATATATAGAAGGCCACATCCGAGCATCAGACGCAGTATATCACCCCAGCCGACTCACAGGTGAAGTGTTGCCTCACCTGGAAGGACTGTCTGGGGCCCTGAATGGTGGTAAGGGAGGAAGTGTAAGGGCATGTGTAGCACTTGTTCCGCTTACAAGGATAAGTGCCAGGAGGGAGATCGGTGGGGAGGGATGGGGGAACGAATGGACAAGGGAGTCGCATAGATCCCTGCAGAAAGCGGGGGTGGGCGGGGGAGGGAAAGATGTGCTTAGTGGTGGAATCCCATTGGAGGTGGCGGAAGTTACGGAGAATTATACGTTGGACCCGGAGGCTGGTGGAGTGGTAGGTGAAGACGAGGGGAACCCTATTCCTAGTGGGGTGGTGAGAGGATGGAGTGAGAGCAGATGTGCGTGAAATGGGGATGACGCATTTGAGAGCAGAGTTGATGGTGGAGGAAGGGAAGCCCCTTTCTCTGAAAAAGAAGGACATCTCCCTCGTCCTGGAATGAAAAGCCTCATCCTGAGAGCAGATGCAGCGGAGACGGAGGAATTGCGAGCAGGGGATGGCATATTTGCAAGAGACAGGGTGAGAAGAGGAATAGTCCAGATAGCTGTGAGAGTCAGTAGGTTTATAGTAGACATCAGTAGATAAGCTGTCTCCAGAGATAGAGACAGAATGATCTAGAAAGGGGAGGGAGGTGTCGGAAATGGACCAGGTAAACTTGAGGGCAGGGTGAAAGTTGGAGGCAAAGTTTATGAAGTCAACGAGCTCAGCATGCGTGCAGGAAGCAGCGCCAATGCAGTCGTCGATGTAGCGAAGGAAAAGTGGGAGACAGATACCAGAATAGGTTTGGAACATAGATTGTTCCACAAAGCCAACAAAAAAGCAGGCATAGCTAGGACCCATACGGGTGCCCATAGCTACACGAGCTATTTAAAATTATGAGAGGGATAGATAAAGTTGACGTGGATAGGCTTTTTCCATTGAGAGTGGGGTAGATTCAAACAAGAGGACATGAGTTGAGAGTTAAAGGGCAAAAGTTCAGTGGTAACATGAGGGGGAACTTCTTTACTCAGAGAGTGGTAGCTGTGTGGAATGAGCTTCCAACAAAAGTGGTTGAGACAGGTTCGATGTTGTCGTTTAAAGTTAAATTGGACAGCTATATGGACAGGAAAGGAATGGAGAGTTATGGGCTGAGTGCTGTTCGGTAGGACTAGGTGAGAGTAAGAGTTCGGCACAGACCAGAAGGGCCGAGATGGCCTGTTTCTGTGCTGTAATGGTTATATGGTTATATTAGATTTGGAAGTATTTAACATGTAAAACATTTCAAATATGAGTAAAGAATCTTCTAAACAGCTGGGTGGCACCTCATCTAAAGGAGGCCTAGCACCCCTCAACAATCCATAGATAAAATGTGCTCCCCTCGACTACACTAACACATGCTACTAAGGAATATAGTTATTAAATGAAAAAGAATCAAATGGAATGAGAGATGTGAAATGATATCACTGTTTCTCACCATGTAAATTACACAGATACTCCCGCATTCTCATGACCATCTGGGAACGTAGTCGCAAGTTGTACTGCATCTGGGAACTTCTCAGGTCCAAGTACCGGTGTTGCATACGTAATACTTCTGACTTCTGCAGAAAATTGGAAATTTGGAATTCTAAAATGTAGTCTTGCACCATTTTTTGAAAATTATACTGAATCTTCTTTCGCCTTCTGAACCGGCAGTGAATTTCAGATTATGACATGCTAGTTCTTTTGATTGGGGAGAGATAGTGCAAATCCAAATCCCTCTGTAATCATCACGTCTTTGACAGCTTAATTCACATCATCTTGTAAGGCTCAAGCAGTCAAACTCTTATGCTGAGCTACTCCCAAAAGCTCAACATGGTATGCCATCGAGCCATTATGTTAAGTACTAACCACTGTTCTGAGCCGAGTTAGTGCAGCTTAGTTGGGTAGTAGATGGACTTGCCATAGTTGGCCTGAAAATTACTGGAGTATCATTTTTGGGAACTAGCCAGGAGAGTGAAGATAAGTGAAGTAGTTATGACCATTCATTATTCAAAGGGCAAGTGATTTAAAAAAAGTTTGTGTGAAGAGATGGAAAAGACATTTAGAAAGTTCTCAGAAGAGCACTTGATTTGCCATCAAAGTACAAACTTCAGTCTGAGGGCTTGGGTCGGATAGCTCTTCATTGATGCAGATGCAGATCTGATGAAGGATCTTGGACCTGAAGCATTAACCCTGTTTCTCTTTCCACAGAAGCTGCTTGACCTGCCATGGGCTTCCTGCACCGTCTGTCTTTATTTCAGATTTCCAGCATCTGTAGCTTTTTTTTTGCACTCTGGCAAGACTCATAAAACTGGGTAAGTTACCTACGGGTCCATGAATCAAGTGAGCAAGAAAGAAAGAAATTGAGAACACAGTAATGGGATTTCAAACAGCTCTACCACTAACAACAGGGATTTGAAACTGTGATTACTCATTGTGATAATGGTGTCCTGGTGTGTTGCTAGAGCTGTTTGTCCCTTGGGTAGTGTCTGCCAAAGTACTTACACAAATCTGAAAGGAAGGGTTCAGTCATTAGGGAAGCAAGTGATAAGTGAAAAAAAAAATCATAAGGTATTATGTCAACACGTTGTTGACATTGTATCTTCGTTCCAGGATTTACCTTTGCAAGCTCCTTGGTTTCAAAGGGTAACTTTCTGCATCTGTTTAGTAGCTCAGCATGCTGCAGCCTCACTTCAATTTTACCTGTCGACATCTCCTGAAGCCCAAAAGACAACTGGTTAAATAAGGTAAGGAATCTTTCTGAAGTTATATTACCAACAAAATTCACCAGTGAAAAAGAAAAGCACTAATTCCAAGTGTCCAGAGATTAAAGTATTCTTGAATAAATATGAAGCAAATAACCCACCCTCACACATATCCCTGTGCAAAAGAAAAAAAAAATCACTCTTAGGCTGTTTGGAGATTTGAAATGTAATTGTAGCTTCCCAATAATGATGGTGCTCATACTTTGGCAGTTTGCAACCCAATGCATTAGTCTATGCTGAAGTGATTCATATGTAATCAATCAACATGACTCCTTTTTTTTTTAATAAAATAGTAATATGAATCAAAGAACTACTGTATATCATACTATATAAGAAAACAATACATTAAAGATTCACCCTAGTCAAATAACCTTCAACTCAGAGACACAGCCTCAAGCCTTCATGATTACAGATGAATCACTGCTGCATAGACTAATGCACTGGGATGCAAACGGCTAACCTATCAGCACCATCATTATTGGGAAGCTACAATTACATTTCAAATCTCCAAACAGCCTAAGAATGATTTTTTAAATTAATTCACAGAATATGGAAGTTATTGCGTTAGGGATATTTAAAGGATATGGATTCACAGAATATGGAAGTTATTGCGTTAGGGATATTTAATTCACAGAATATGGAAGTTATTGCGTTAGGGAGGTTGACAGATTCTTGATTAGTCAGGACATGAAGGGATACGGGGAGAAGGCAGGAGATTGGGGCTGCAAGAGAAAGCGGATCAGCCATGATGAAATGGCAGAGTAGACTCGATAGACCAAATGGCTTATAAACCTATATCTTATGGTCTTATTGAAGTTATTGGTAATTCAGATATTTTCATCTCTATTATTTTTTTTGAACTGAATGGTTTGCTTTCATATGAAACACAGAATGCTAACACAAACATGCAAATTGAAGATTGACCTTTATTTCAAAGGACTGGAATATAAAAGTGAAATTATTGATTAGTTTTAATTTTCACAGAATTAAAAGTCATTATAATCGTAGAGGCCATTGCTAAGACCATATCCAAAGTACACAACTTAGTCTGAAGGAAGTAGTTCGGAGAAGATTCAATAGGTTGACTCCTGGTAAGAAAGGATGTCTTACGAGGAAGGCTTAAGTAGGCTGTGGCTATCCACAATACAAGATAATGTTAATAAGATTATGAAGGGCCTATCCAAGGTAGATGCTGACAGGATGTTTTCCCTTGTGGGAAACTTTAATTAGAGCAAGTAGTTTTGGATAAGGGATACCATTTAAAATGGAGATGAGGGTGTTGTGTACCTTGGGATTTCTCCACACTAAAAAGTTGTGGACACTGAATAATATATATTCAATACTGAAATAGGTATATTTTTGGTCTATAGGTAAATTGGGGATTAATGGGACCAGGCATGAAAAGTGCGGTTTGAGACCAAGATAAGATCAGGCGTATAGCTAACATCCATTTCTATTTCTTACATTCTTGTCTCAGAATAGCAGTGATTTTAGAGTCCCATTGCAAAGATGGGAGATTTGCTTCCCTAAACCAACTTTATGAAACAGAGGATTTTTCAATAATTATTCATTAGTTTCAGGGTCTAAAATGCAATCACACAGTTTACTGATACCCAATCAATAACAGGATTTACACCATTAGATGCACGTGCAAGATTTTTTAATGGATTACTTAGTCACATAGATTTCTCTTCAAATGGTTTTAACAAAGCAATGCTAATAATGCCATTGCATTTCTACAACATAATGCAAAAACCAGTAAGATTTGATCAGTATACATAGTTTAGAATACACTATAAACTAAATAACATATTGTCTACACCCCATCATGAAATGACTTAGATGTAGAAATAATTTGCAGAAACCAAAGAGAGGGAGAGAAAAACTGTATTTCTTTGGCACAACCTAGCAAATAATCCAATGAACTATCAAAAGAAACTTGGGAAATATACCCTACATGTAAAGAAGCTCAAACCAAAGTGCAAAAATATTAAAACGAGATAAACAGATTTTACACTGCATCACACTATTATCAGTTTGACATTCAGCTAATAATTTAGCATGTCTTTTGTTGTTTTCAAAATGATAACCAGAGGGGTTTACAGTGGTATGCAAAAGTTTGGGCACCCCCGGTCAAAATTTCTGTTACTGTGAATAGCTAAGCAAGTAAAAGATGAACTGATTTCCGAAAGGCACATTTAGATGACACATTTCTTTAATATTTTAAGCAAGAAAACTTCTTTATTTCCATCTTTTATAGGTTCAATATAACAAAAAAAAGAAAAGAGCCCAACACAAACGTTTGGGCACCTTGCATGGCAGTACTTAATAACACCCCCAGCTTGTATCACAGCTTGTAAACACTTTTGTAGCCAGCTAAGAGTCTTTCAATTCTTGTTTGGGGGATTTTCACCCACTCTTCCTTGCAAAAGGCTTCTAGTTCTGTGAGGTTCTTGGGCTGTCTTGCATGCACTGCTCTTTTAAAGTCTATCCACAGATTCTTGATGATGTTTCGGTCAGGGGACTGTGAGAGCCATGGCAAAATCTTCAGCTTGCGCCTCTTGAGGTAGTCCATTGTGGAATTTGAGGTGTGTTTAGGTTCATTACCCTGTTGTAGAAGCCATCCTCTTTTCATCTTCGGCTTTTTTACAGACGGTGCGATGTTCGCTTCCAGAATTTGCTGGTATTTAATTGAATTCATTCTTCCCTCTGCCAGTAAATGTTCCCCGTGCCACTGGCTGCAGCACAAGCCCAAAGCATGATCGATCTACCCCCGTGCTTAACAGTTGGAGAGGGGTTCTTTCCATGAAATTCTGCACCCTTTTTTCTCCAAACATACCTTTGCTCATTGCGGACAAAAAGTTCTATTCAAAAAATTTAAAGGAACATCTAAACAAGCCTGATGCATTTTGCGGCCAAGAAGTTCCATTTTAACTTCATCAGTCAACAGGAGTTGTTTCCAAAATGCATTGGTGATAAGAAAGCTAAACTGTTAATTCAGTTTGTAAAGGAATTAATACTAAGAGAAACAATAAATCCAACATATCTTTTTGGGATACAGGAGATTCACAAATCATACTGACCAGATTAGCTTGTCCTGGTGGCCTGGGAATCACTGTTCCAGTGACAGCTATTACAGATTCAAGAGGAAGTTCGCAAAGCATCTTCTTCAAGTGTGCAGTGGACTGTGAAGAGAGGAATTAATCAAGTTCAAATGTGACAGTGCAGCTATTCAGGGACAATAAAGAAAAACAATCTTGGTAAAAATGAGTGATACAGAAGATGACTGGTTATGGTGTAGGAATCTCAATCACTTACTATATACGTGAACTGTGCTGACAGTCAACAGGAGGTCTTAACAAAACTAATATCCAGTATGCCATTGAATGGAAGGCTCTGGGTACTGGACAATAAGTAGCACCAAAGAAAACTCTTAGGCTACAGCCACTTGCGAACATGGAGAGATTTTTTATTTTATGTATCCGATAGTGTGAAGCCTTTAATCGAGGAATTCCACAAAGTACATAGAACATAAAATAGTACAGCACAGTACAGGCCCTTCGGCCCACAATGTTGTGCCGACCCTCAAACCCTGCCTCCCATATAACCCCCCACCTTAAATTCCTCCATATACCTGTCTAGTGGTTTCTTAAACTTCACTAGTGTATCTGCCTCCACCACTGACTCAGGCAGTGCATTCCATGCACCAACCACTCTCTGAGTAAAAAACCTTCGTCTAATATCCCCCTTGAACTTCCCACCCCTTATCTTAAAGCCATGTCCTCTTGTATTGAGCAGTGGTGCCCTGGGGAAGAGGCACTGGCTATGCACTCTATCTATTCCTCTTAATATCTTGTATACCTCTATCATGTCTCCTCTCATCCTCCTTCTCTCCAGAAAGTAAAGCCCTAGCTCCCTTAATCTCTGATCATAATGCATACTCTCTAAACCAGGCAGCATCCTAGTAAATCTCCTCTGTACCCTTTCCAACGCTTCCACATCCTTCCTATAGTGAGGTGACCAGAGCTGGAAACAGTACTCCAAGTGTGGCCTAACCAGAGGTTTATAGAGCTGCATCATTACCTCGCGACTCTTAAACTCTATCCCTCGACTTATGAAAGCTAACACCCCATAAGCTTTCTTAACTACCGTATCTACCTGTAAGGCAACTTTCAGGGATCTGTGGGCATGTACCCCCAGATCCATATAACCATATAGCAATTACAGCACGGAAACAGGCCATCTCAGCCTTTCTAGTTCGTGCCGAACTCCTACTCTCACCTAGTCCCACCGACCTGCACTCAGTCCATAACCCTCCATTCCCTTCCTGTCCATATATCTATCCAATTTAACTTGAAACGACAACATTGAACCAGCCTCAACCACTTCTGCTGGAAGCTCATTCCACACAGCCACCACTCTCTGAGTAAAGAAGTTCCCCCCTCATGTTACCCCTAAACTTTTGCCCTTTAACTCTCAACTCATGTCCTCTTGTTGGAATCTCCCCCACTCTCAATGGAAAAAGCCTATCCACATCAACTCTATCAATCCCTCTCAATTTTAAACACCTCTATCAAGTCCCCTCTCAACCTTCTATGCTACAAAGAATAAAGACCTAACTTTTTCAAGCTTTCTCTGTAATTTAGATGAAACCCAGGCAGCATTTTAGCAAACCTCCTCCGTACTCTTTCAATTTTGTTGACATCTTTCCTATAATTCGGTGACCAGAACTGTACAAAATACTCCAAATTTGGCCTTTACAATGTCTTATACAATTTCAACATTACATCCAAATTTGGCCTTTACAATGTCTTATACAATTTCAACATTACATCCCCACTCCTATACTCAATGCTCTGATTAATAAAGGCCAGCATGCCAAAAGCTTTCTTCACCACCCTGTCCACATGAGATTCCACCTTCAGGAAACTATGCACCATTATTCCTAGATCCCTCTGTTCTACCGCATTCTTCAATGCCCTACCATTTACCATGTATGTCCTATTTTGATCAGTCCCACCAAAATGTAGCACCTCACATTTTTCAGCATTAATCTCCATCCGCCATCTTTCAGCCCACTCTTCCAACTGGCCTAAATCTCATAGTCATAGTCATACTTTATTGCTCCCAGGGGAAATTGGTTTTCATTACAGTTGCACCATAAATAATAAATAGTAATAACACCATAAATAGTTAAATAGTAATATGTAAATTATGCCAGGAAATAAGTCCAGGACCAGCCTATTGGCTCAGGGTGTCTGACCCTCCAAGGGAGGAGTTGTAAAGTTTGATGGCCACAGGCAGGAATGACTTCCTATGACGCTCTGTGCTGCATTTCGGTGGAATGAGTCTCTGGCTGAATGTACTCCTATGCCCAACCAGTACATTATGTAGTGGATGGGAGACATTGTCCAAGATGGCATAAAACTTGGACAGCATCCTCTTTTCAGATACCACCGTCAGAGAGTCCAGTTCCATCTCCACAACATCACTAGCCTTACGAATGAATTTGTTGATTCTGTTGGTGTCTGCTACCCTCAGCCTGCTGCCCCAGCACACAACAGCAAACATGATAGCACTGGCCACCACAAGCTCTCTGCAAGCTAACTTAGTATCATCTGCATACTTACTACTCCAATTTACCATCCCATCATCCAGATCATTAATATATATGACAAACAACATTGAACCCAGTACAGATCCCTGAGGCACACCGCTACACACTGTCCTCCAATCTGACACACAGTTATCCACCACTACTCTCTGGCGTCTCCTATCTAGCCACTGCTGAATCCATTTTACTACTTCGATATTAATGCCTAATGATTGAACCTTCCTAACTAAACTTCCGTGTGGAACCTTGTCAAAGGCCTTACTGAAGTCCATATAGACAACATCCACCGCTTTACCCTCGTCAACTTTCCTAGTAACCTCATCAAAAAATTCAATAAAATTTGTCAAACATGACCTTCCACGCACAAATCCATGTTGACTGTTCCTAATCAGACCCTGTCTATCCAGATAATTATATATACCATCCCTAAGAATACTTTCCATCAATTTACCCACCACTGACGTCAAACTCATAGGCCAATAATTGCTAGGTTTACTCTTAGAACCCTTTTTAAACAATAGAACCACATGAGCAATACGCCAATCCTCCAGCACCAGCCCCGTTTCTAATAACATTTGAAATATTTCTGTAAGTGCCCCTGCTATTTCCACACTAACTTCCCTCAAGATCCGAGGGAATATCTTGTCCGGACCCGGCGACTTATCCACTTTTATATTCCTTAAAAGCGCCAGTACTTCCTCTTCTTTAATCGTCATACTTTTCATAACTACCCTTCTTGTTTCCTTTACCTTACACAATTCAATATCCTTCTCCTTAGTGAATACCAAAGAAAAGAAATTGTTCAAAATCTCCCCCATCTCATTTGGCTCCGCACATAGCCGTCCACTCTGATTCTCTAAGGGACCAATTATATCCTTCACTATCCTTTTGCTATTAACATAATGGTAGAAACCCTTTGGATTTATTTTCACCTTACTTGCTAAAGCTGCCTTGTATCTTCTTTTAGCTTTTCTAATTTCTTTCTTAAGATTCTTTTTACATTCTTTATATTCCTCGAGCACCTCATTAACTCCAAGCTGCCTATATTTATTGTAAATCCCTCTCTTTTTCCAAACCAAGTTTCCTATATCCCTTGAAAGCCATGGCTCTCTCAAACTTTTAACCTTTCCTTTCAACCTAACAGGAATATAAAGATCCTGTACCCTCAAAATTTCACCTTTAAATAACCTCCATTTCTCTATTACATTCTTCCCATAAAACAAATTGTCCCAATCCACTCCTTCTAAATCCTTTCGCATCTCCTCAAAGTTAGCCTTTCTCCAATCAAAAATCTCAACCCTGGGTCCAGTCCCATCCTTCTCCATAATTATATTGAAACTAATGGTATTGTGATCACTGGACCCAAAGTGCTCCCCAACATATACCTCCGTCACCTGCCCTATTTCATTCCCTAACAGGAGATCCAACACTGCCCCTTCTCTAGTTGGTACCTCTATGTATTGCTGCAAAAAACTATCTTCCACACATTTGACAAACTCCAAACCATCCAGCCCTTTAACAGAATGGGCTTCTCCCACAATCACAACCTTGTGCTTCCTACAAATATCTGCTATCTCCTTACAAATTTGCTCCTCCAGTTCTCGGTCCCCATTAGGTAGTCTATAAGCATCACTACACCTTTCCTATTCCTCAATTCCACCCAAATAGCCTCCCTGGACGAGTCCACTAATCTATCCTGCCAGAGGACCGCTGTTATATTTTCTCTGACAAGCAATGCAACACCTCCCCCTATTGCCCCTCCTATTCTATCACACCTGAAGCAACAAAATCCTAGAATATTTAGTTGCCAATCACACCCCTCCTGCAACCTAGTTTCACTAACAGCTACAACATCAAATTTCCAGGTATCAATCCATGCTCTAAGCTCATCCACCTTTCTTACAATGCTCCTAGCATTAAAATAGATGCATTTAAGAAACTCTCCACCTCTTACTCTCTTTTTATCCTTAATGGAGCAAACAACTTTGTTATTTTTTCTTCCTTGTCCCCTACATCTTTGGTCCGAGTGCTCCTGATCTCTGTCCCCTGCCTATCCTCCCTCACACACTGTCTACTAGCTTTCTCTATTTGTGAACTAACCTCCTCTCTCCTAGTCTCTTTAGTTTGATTCCCACCCCCCCAACCATTCTAGTTTAAAGTCACCTCATTAGCCCGCACAAATCTCCCCGCCAGGATATTGGTCCCCCTAGGATTCAAGTGTAACCTGTCCTTTTTGTACAGGTTACACTGCGCCAAAAGAGGTCCCAATTATCCAAAAACTTGAGTCCCTGCCCCTGCTCCAATCCTTCAGCCACGCATTTATCCTCCACCTCATTGCATTCTTACTCTCACTGTCGCGTTACACAGGCAGTAATCCTGAGATTACTACCTTTGCGGTCCTTTTTCTCAACCCCCTTCCTAACTCCCGAGATTCTCCTTTCAGGACCTCTCCCCTTTTCCTAACTATGTCATTGGTACCTATATGTACCACGACCTCTGGCTCCTCTCCCTCCCACTTCAGGATATCTTGGACGTGATCAGAAATATCCCAGACCCTGGCACCAGGGAGGCAAACTACCATCTGAGTCTCCGGACTGCGTCCACAGAATCGCCTATCTGACCCCCTTACTATCGAGTCCCCTATTACTACTGCCCTCCTCTTCCTTTCCCTACCCATCTGAGTTACAGGGCCGGACTCTGTGCCAGAGGCACGGCCATTGTTGCTTCCCCCAGGTAAGCTGTCCCCCCCCAACAGTTCTCAAACAGGAGTACCTAGTGTCAAGGGGCACAGCCACTGGGGTACTCTCTATTACCTGACTCTTCCCCTTCCTCCTCCTAACTGTGACCCACTTGTCTGCCTCCCGTGGCCCTGGTGTGACCACCTGCCTGTAACTCCTCTCTATCAACCCCTCACTCTCCCTGACCAGACGAAGGTCATCGAGCTGCAGCTCCCGTTTCCTAATGTGGTCTCTTAGGAGCTGCATCTCGATGCACCTGGCGCTGAGGTGGACGTCCAGGAGGCTGGAAGACTCCACAACCTCCCACATCCGGCACCGAGAACATGCTGCCCTCACACTCATACTTCCCCCTCTCCTCAAGTAACAACAAAAAATGAATACCAAACCCTCTTCGCCTCGCCCATTTCCGCCTAAGCCCGTTGAGCCGAAGCCCTTAAGCCTTCACTCTGCTCCCGGCTCACTCTGCCGCCTGCAAACTCCACTGCCCGCTGTTTAAGGCTCTGTTCCTTTTAAATCTTCCGAGCTTTACTGCCCGACGTCACATGCCTGCGCAGTCCTGCCTCTCTGAATGCCAATGAAAAAAAAATGAAAAATTCAAAAATGGCTTCATCTGCACTCCCACTCCGATTCTCAGACTTCCTTCTCCGAGATCCCTCTGCTCCTCCACACTACCAAGCATCCTGCCATTTACTTTGTACTCTGCCTTGGAGTTTGTCCTTCCAAAGTGTACCACCTCACACGTCTCCAGGTTGAACTCCGTCTGCCACTTCTGCATCCTATCAAATTCTCTCTGCGATCTTCGACAATCCTCTACACTATCCACAACACCACCAACCTTTGTGTCGTCTGCAAACTTGCCAACCCACCCTTCATCCAGGTCGTTAATAAAAATCACAAAAAGTAGAGGTCCCAGAACCAATTCTTGTAGGACACCACTAGTTACAACCTTCCAATCCGAATGTACTCCCTCCACCACGACCCTCTGCTTTCTGCAGGCAAGCCAATTCTGGATCCACCTGGCCAAATTTCCCTGGATCTCATGCCTTCTGACCTTCTGAATAAGCCTACCACAAATTTTAGATCTAAATCTCTCTCAGTAAAGTGTTGTAGCAATTATTTATAATATAATTATGAATTTATGTCCTGATGTTTCCAATAAAATTAAAGCTGATTGGGAAAGAGAACTTAAGATTATTATACTGATTGAAAAATGGGAAAAAATTCTTCAATTGGTTAATTCATCCTCTATATGTGCTGATTCCTGCATGTGTTGATACAGTTTAAAGTAGTGCACAGGGCTCATATGTCCAAAGATAAACTATCTCGTTATTATTCTTATATTAATCCTATATGTGATAGATGTCATTTCGAGATAGCCTCTTTAACTCATATGTTTTGGTCATGTCCTTTGTTGGAAAAATATTGGAAAGATATTTTTGATATTATTTCCGCGGTTTTGAATACAGACTTACAACCTCATCCAATTACTGCTATTTTTGGATTACCAATGATAGACTCAAATTATTTAACCTCTTCAGCACGCCGGATGATTGCATTTCTTACTTTAAATCGCTAGAAGATCCATTTTGCTGAATTGGAAAGAGATTAACCCTCCTACTGTATTTCACTGGTTTTCATAAACTACGTTGTGTTTGAATTTGGAAAAAATTAGAAGTGTGGTTTATGACCCTTCCATTAAATTTGAAAAAACCTGGAGGCCATTCATTCATCATTTTCATATGATGTAATTTGACCATTTCCAAACTTATTTTATTTCTCTGTACTGTTGGTTGAGAAGAATGGAGTCGTTGACACTAAGCTTTTCTTCTCTTCCACTTTTACGTTGTTAGAATTGCCCAAGTCTTTTAGTTTAGTTGACTAATTCTGTTTAGTTTAGTTTTTTTTGGGGTGAGGTTTGTTTTTTTTTTCTATTTTTTTTTCTTTTTCATGATTTTTCTCCAGTTTTTTTTTGTGTCCTGTATTATTCATTGTTATCCTACACGATTGGGAGTTTTGTCAACTTATACTATTTGGTCTTATAATTACTCATTTTAAGTACAACAATGTATCTCCAACTATTTGTATTATTGCTATCTTATGTTTATGTTTTATGAAATTAATAAAAAGATTGAAAAAGAAAAAGAAAGAAAGAAAGCAAGCCTACCATGTGGAACCTCGTCAAATGCCTTACTAAAATCCCATGTAGATCACATCCACTGCACTACCCTCATCTATATGCCTGGTCACCTCCTCAAAGAACTCTATCAGGGTTGTTAGACACGATCTGCCCTTCACAAAGCCATGCTGACTGTCCCTGATCAGACCATGATACTCTAAATGCCCATAGATCCTATCTCTAAGGATCTTTTCCAACAGCTTTCCCACCACAGACATAAGGCTCACTGGTCTATAATTACCCGAACTATCCCTACTACCTTTTTTTGAACAAGGGGACAACATTTGCCTCCTTCCAGTCCTCCGGTACTATTCCCATGGATAACGAGGACATAAAGATCTTAGCCAGAGGCTCAGCAATCTCTTCCCTCGCCTCATGGTGCAGCCTGGGGAATACTCCGTCAGGACCTGGGGACTTACCCGTCTTAATGTATTTTAACAACTCCAAAATCTCGTCTCCCTTAATATCAACATGCTCCAGAACATCAACCTCACTCATATTGTCCTCACCATCATCAAGTTCCCTCTCATTGGTGAATACCGAAGAGAAGTATTCATTGAGGATATTCACTTCCACAGCCTCCAGGCACATCTTCCCACCTTTATCGCTAATCGGTCCTACCTTCACTCCTGTCATCCTTTTGTTCTTCACATAATTGAAGAATGCTTTGGGGTTTTCCTTTACCCTACTCACCAAGGCCTTCTCATGCCCCCTTCTTGCTCTCCTCAGCCCCTTCTTAAGTTCCTTTCTTGCTACCCTATATTCCTCAATAGACCCATCTGATCCTTGCTTCCTATGCTGCCTTCTTCCAACTGACTAGATTTTCCACCTCACTTGTCACCCATGGTTACTTCACCCTACCATTCTTTATCTTCCTCACCGGGACAAATTTATCCTTAACATCCCGCAAGAGATCCCTAAACATCGACCACATGTCCATAGCACATTTCCCTGCAAAAACATCATCCCAATTCACACCCGCAAGTTCTAGCCTTATAGCCTCATAACTTGCCCTTCCCCAATTAAAAATTTTCCTGTCCTCTCTGATTCTATCCTTTTCCATGATAATGCTAAAGGCCAGAGAGCGGTGGTCACTGTCCCCAGATGCTCACCCACTGAGAGATCTGTGACCTGACCCGGTTTGTTACCTAATACTAGACCTAGTACGGCATTACCCCTAGTCCACCTGTCAACATACTGTGACAGGAATCCGTACTGGACACACTTAACAAACTCTGCCCCTTCTAAACCATTGGAACTGATCAGGTGCCAATCAATTTTAGGGAGGTTAAAGTCACCCATGATAACAACCTGTTATTTTTGTACCTTCCCAAAATCTGCCTCCCAATCTGCTCCCCTGTATCTCTGCTGCTACCAGGGGGCCTATAGAATACCCCCAATAGAGTAACTGCTCCCTTCCAGTTCCTGACTTCCACCCATACTGACTCAAAAGAGGATCCTGCTATATTACCCACCCTTTCTGTAGCTGTAATAGTATCCCTGACCAGTAATGCCACCCCTCCTCCACTTTCGCCCTCCTCTCTATCCCTTTTAAAGCACTGAAATCTAGGAATATTGAGAATCCATTCCTGCCTGGTGCCAGCCAAGTCTCTGTAATGGCCACTACATCATAATTCCATGTATGTATCCAAGCTCTCAGTTCATCACCTTTGTTCCTGATGCTTCTTGCATTGAAGTACACACACTTCAGCCCTTCTGCCTTACTACCTTTATACCCTTTATTCTGCTTCTCTTTCCTCAAAGCCTCTTTATATGTTAGATCTGGCTTTACTCCATGCACTTCTTCCACTGCTCTATCACTCCGGGTCCCATCCCCCTTACAAATTAGTTTAAACCCTCCCGAACTATGCTAGCAAACCAACCTGCAAGGATATTGCTTCCCCTCAAGTTCAAGTGCAACCCATCCAATCTGTACAGGTCCCACCTTCCCCAGAAGAGATCCCAATGATCCAAAAATCTAAAACCCTGCCCCCTGCACCAACTCCTCAGCCACACATTCAACTGCTATCTCCTCCAATTCTTACCATCACTGTCATGTAGCACTGGCAGGAATCCTGAGAACCCCACCCTTGAGGTCCTGTTCTTTAGCCTTCTGCCTCGTTCCTGAAGCTCACACTTCAGGACCTCATCCTTCTTCCTGCCTTTGTCGTTGGTACCAACATGTATCATGACTTCTGGTTGCTTTTCCTCTTGTACCAGGATGTCGTGCACCCGGTCACAGACATCCCGGACCCTGGCACCCAGGAGGCAACAAACCATGCGGGTGTCCTTCTCACGTCCACAAAACCTCCTGTCTGCTCCCCTGACTATAGAGTCTCCAATGACGACAGCTCTCCTCTTCTCCAACCCACCCTTCTGCACCACAGGGTCAGACTCAGTGCCGGAGGCCCTGCCACCGTGGCTCACCCCTGGTCAGTTGTCCCTGCCAGGAGTATCCAGGATGGTATACTTATTATTCAGGGAAATAGCTACGGGGTGCTCTGCACTACCTGTCTACTCACCTTTGCTTTCTCCCCTCTGACTGTCACCCAAGTAGGGCAAGTAATATTAAAACACTTTATTTATCTCCTACCCAAAAATTGCTGACCTCCAACTCTGGAGAACTCCCATCCATTGCCATCAAACTCATAGTTCCCTTACCCTCCACAGCTCACTACAACCTCCTACCCCCTACCCAAGATCCACAAACATGACTATCCAGGTAGGCTATTGTCTCTGCCTGCTCCTGCCCCACTAAACTCATATTCTCATACCTCAACCCCATTCTATCCTCCATAATTCAGTCCCTTTTCACCTACATCTGTGACACTTCTCATGCTCTCTATCTCCTCAATAACTTACAATTCCCTGGCCCAGACTGCCTCATTTTCACCATGGATGTCCATTCCCTACACACTTCCATCCCCCATCAGGAAGGCCTTAAAGCTCTCCGCTTCTTTCTCAAAAAAAGAACCAGCCAGTTTCCCTCCACCACCACCCTCCTCTGTCTGGCAGAACTGGTCCTCACCCTCAGCTATTTTCCTCATCCCACTTTCTCCAGACTCGAGGGGTAGCCATGGCACACACTGGGCTATGCGAGCTTTTTCGCTGGCCATGCAGAACTTCCATGTACGAACCCTTTCCCGGTAATGCTCCCCAACTCTTCTTCTGCTACACTGGCCACTGCACTGGTGCTGCTTTATACATCTATGCTGAGCTATTACAACTTTGCCTCCAACTTCCACCCTGCCCTCAAGTCACTTCTGACATCTCCCTCCACTTTCTTGATCTCTTTGTCTCCAGCTGTGGAAACAAACTACTGACTGTTGTCTTTTATACACCTACCAATTCCCACGGTTATCTTGTAAAATAACTCTTAGGGTAAGTGATCACAATATGATAGAATTCACAGTGAAATTTGAGGAGAAGCTAAAGTCAGATGTATCAGTATTACAGTAGAGTAAAGGGAACTACAGAGACATGAGAAAGGAGTTGGCCAAAATTGATTGGAAAAGGATACTGGCGGGGATGACAGCAGACCAGCAATGACTGGAATTTCTGGAAGCAATTCAGAAGGTGCAGGATATACACATCCCAAAATGGAAGTATTCCAAAGGCAGGATGACACATCCATAGCTAACAAGAGAAGTCAAAACCAACATAAACGCCAAAGAAAGGTATATAATACAGCAAAAATTATTGGGAAGTTAGAGGACTGGGAAGCTATTAAAAACTGACAGCGGCAACTAAAAAAGTGATTAAGAAGGAAAAGGTAGATATGAAAGTAAGCTAGGCAATAATATTAAAGAGGATACCAAAAGTTTCTTCAGGCCAGAGTGAATACTGGACCGCCTGAAAATGATGCTGGAGAGGTAGTAATGGAGGATAAGGAAATAGCAGATGAACTTGAGGAATTATATGCAGAATTAAAAAGGCTGAAACCTAACTGGTTTATTTGCAGCTTGGCTAATAACGTTGCAAAAATAACTAATGAACAAAGAAGTGCTTGTTGCTGCTCTGTGTAACCCTATCAAGATGCCTAGCAACAATCAGAGTATGTATGCGATAACGAATGTTTAACAAGCAACCCCAGACAGTACTCAGGGCTCACTTGGGTTGCAGATTTTCCCAGGTTCTGTGTGCGGGGACTCCGTAGTTATACTGAGCGACGCAATCTTGCTAATAAACAGTATGCAATTTTAAGTAAACTGTGTTTGACAATTATTCCCTGGGTCTGAACCTAAAGTCCTCTGGTAGAGAGGCAGATCGACAAACTGAATAAGTATATTGCATAAATCATCACTGTGGAAGACGCTAGCAATATGCCGGACGTTTGAGAGTGTCAGCAGGCAGAAGTGAGTGAAGTTGCTATTACTAGGGAGAAGGCTTTTTGGGAAACTGTAAGTCTGAAGGTAGATAAGTCACCTGCACCAAATGGTGTACACCCAAAGGTTCTCAAGAGGTGGCTGAAGAGATTGTGATGGCATTGGTAATGATCATCCAAGAATTGTTAGATTCTGGAATGGTTCTGGAAGACCGAAAAAAATTGCAAATGTCATTCCATTCTTCAAGAAGGGAGAGAGGCAAAAGAAAGGAAATTTTAGGTCAGTTAGACTGACCTCAGTGTTTGTGAAGATATTGGAGTTGATTGTTAAGGATACAGTTTCGGGGTACTTGGAGGCACATGATAAAATAGGCTGTAGCCAGCATAGTTTCCTTAAGGGAAAACTTTGCCTGACTACTCTGTTGGAATTCTTTGAAGAAATAACAAGCAGTATAGACAAAGGAGAATTGGTGGCTTGGACTTTCATAAGACCTTTGAGGCTGCTTAACAAGCTATGAGTCCATCGTATTACAGCAAAGATTCCAGCATGGATAAAGCAGTGGCTGATTAGCAGGAGGCAAAGAGTGGGAATGAAGGAAGCCTTTTCTGGTTGGCTGCCATTGATTAGTGGTGTTCCACAGGGGTCTGTGTTGGGACTGATTCTTTTTACATTATATGTCCATGACTTGGATGACAGAATTGATGGTTTTGCTGCAAAGTATGCAGACTATACAAAGGTAGGTGGAGATACAGGTACCTTTGAGGAAGTAGAGAGGCGACAGAAGGTCTTAGACAGATTAAAAGAACGGGAAAAGAAGTGGCAGATGGAATACAGTGTTGGGAAGAGTATGGACATGAACATTGGTAGAAGTAAAAGGGTAGACTATTTCCTAAATAGAGAGAAAATTCAGAAATCTGAAGTGCAAAGGGACTTGGGAGCCCTTGTGAAGGATTCCCTAAAGGTTAATTTGCAGATTGAGTTGGTGGTGAGGAAGGTAAGTGCATTATTAGTATTCATTTCAAGAGGACTGGAATGTGAAAGCAAGGATGTAATACTGAGGCCTTATAAAGCACTGGTGAGGCCTCACTTGGAGTACTATGAGTGGCTTTGGGCCACTTATCTAAGAAAGTATGTGCTGACATTGGAGAGAGTTCAAATGAAGTTCACAAAAATGATTCTGGGATGGAAAGGCTTGTCATATGTTTGATGGCTCTGGCCCTGTACTCACTGGAATTCAGAAGAATGAGGGGTGACCTAATTGAAAGCTATCAAATGATGAAAAGCCTTGATTAGAGTGGTTGTAGAGAGAATGTTTCCTGTGGTGGGAGAGTCTGACCAGAGGACTCTTCTGGCTAAGATAGCCCTATGTGATATGTGCAACAGCTTATTTGGTAATGAAACAGCTAAGAAATCTGACTAAAAACATCACTAAAAGTACCTTCTCTGAGATAAATTGTGTTAAATTATGGCTGCAAACAGTGAGCGATGGCGAGGCGAGTTCAGGGGATGAGCTGCGAAGGTGTGTTGCAGAATTGTCGCAGATAAAGAGTTCCAGTGCGCATACAGCTGGCCCAGGAGTGAGGTTGGATTACTCTGGGTGCCGAAAGGAGAAGCTGGGGGTTGGGCAGAGGAGAGTTGGTGCCTGTACAACTGGCCTGTGTTCGAGGTTAAATTGCTCTGGGCAGTGAGCTGAAATGAAGAGCTTGACAGCAGCTTCGGGCTGGGCAACAAAATCTGGATCTGAAGCGAGTTGATGGGCAGCGTGGTGTAGGCCTGGAGCCTTTCGCAGCAGCAGTGCCAGGGTCCATATCCTGTTTAGACAATTTAAACACCAACCCAGATCAGAGGCGAGAGCCGATTTCGCTCGGCCTCCATGATGTTCTCTCCTTTCTTCAGGGCACCGGAGCCTCTCGCTGTTCCAATGTTTGGTCAATTTAAACACTGGCCCAGATAGACTGAAAAGATTGAGTACTGGGATCCCGGGTGAGAGCTGATTTTGTTCGTTCTCCACAATGGTCACTCCTCTCTCTCTATGACACTGAGGCCATGAAGACTGCCCTGGCTGTTGTGTTCCATGCCCACTAATATAATGAACTGATAAACAAGGCTTTGGGTTCGGCTCTGAGGACTCAATTCTTGGTTCAGATTGTTGCAGTTCGCTTCAATTGTTTGTATGATTTGCGTTTTTTTTCTCTTGCGTATCGGGTGTTGGACTTCCATTTTTATTTTATAAATTGTGTTATTTCAGGTTTCTTGCTTTAAGGCTACTTATGAGGAAACAAATCTCAAGGTTGTATAACCTATACATTGATGATAAATGTACTTCGAACTTTGAATAGAGGGGAGTTGTTTTAGAATGAAAAGGAGGAATTTCTTTAGTCAGAGAGCAGTGAAGCTGTGGAATTCATTGTCACAGGCAGCTGTGGAGGACAAGTCTTTATGTATATTTAAGGCAGAGGTTGGTAGATTCTTGATTAATCATGACATGAAGGGATACGGCGAGAAGACAGGAGATTGGGACAGAGAGGGAAAATGGAATAGCCATGATGAAATGGCAGAGCAACTTCAATAGTCCTATGGCTTAATTCTGCTCCTCTATCTTAACTATGCCTCCTCCCACCCAGTCTCCTGTAAAAATGCTATTTCCTTTTCTCAGTTTCTTTGTCTGTGTCACATCTGCACCCAGGGTGCATCTTTCTTTTCCAGGACATAGAAGTATCCTCCTCCTTCAAAGAACGGGGTTTCCCTTCCCCCACCATTGACGATGCCTTCACCCGCATCTCCTCTATTTCCCAGACATCCACGCTGACATCTTCCCATTGTCCTTATCAACCACCATATGTGCCTCTGCATCTAACACATTATTCTCCACAACTTCTGCCATCTCTAAAGGGATCCAACCACCAAACGTACCTTTATCTCCCCCTTCTCTCTGTTTTCCACAGGGATCACTTCCTCCATGATTCCCTTGTCCACTTGTCCCTCCCCACTAATCTCCCTCTTGGCACTTATCCTGCATTTGGCCAAAGTGCTACAGTTGTCCATCCACCTCCTCCCTCACCTCTGTTCAGGGCCCCAACAGTCATATCGGGTGAGGCAACACTGAACCTGCTTGGGTCATCTATTACGTACAGTGCTCCTAGTGCAACCATAGGTGGTGAGAGCTACATAAATTGGGAGACCAATTCATGAGCACCTCTGCTCCATCTACCAAAAGCATAACTTCCCAGTACCCAAGCATTTTAATTCCAATTCCCATTCCGTCACGTCAGTCCATGAGCTCCTCTTGTGCCACAACGAGACCACACATAGGGTAGATGAGCGACACCTTATATTCGGTCTGGGTAGCCTCCAAATCGATGGCATGAATATGGAGTTCTTCTTCCAGTAAAAAAAAATTCCCTCCCCTTCTTTTCTTCTTTGATTCCCCATTCAGGCCTCTTAAGTCTTCTCAGCGCCGATTCAACCTCTGCCCACCCCCACCCCAGGTCCTCTCCTCCTCTCTATCCTATGGTCCACTCTCCTCTCCCATCAGATTCTTTCCTCTCCAGGCCTTTTCCTATCCTTCTCACCTGGCTTCACCCATCTCCTTTTAGACATACTCCTTCCCTTTCTCCCACCTTTTTTTGGGCTTCTTTCCCCTTCCTTCCCAGTCCTGCAGAAGGGTCTCAGCATTTTGTGTGTGTTGCTGTGGATTTCCAGCACCTGCAGACTTTATTATTCCGATAATAATGTTGAGCCTTCTGGCCAACAAGCCACGCTGCGCAGCAACCCACCTATTTAATACTAGCCTAATCACAGGACAATTTACATTGACCAACTAACCTAATCATTAGTACATCTTTGCACGGTGAACTTGAAACCAGAGCACCTGGAGGAAACCCACGAGGTCATAGAGAGGATGTACAAACTCCTTACAGAAGTGAACTCCAAACTCAATGCCGTGTTACCTTGGTGCCCAGGTATTCTTAATAACTTGAATTATCAAAATTTTACCATCTTTCTAAAAGTACAAATACACCTGAGAATATGTCCTTAAGATCTAATTCATTTGCTTTAAATTTATAATGAAGATAATTCTGATGGTGTGGTGATTACAATCATAAAATTTGCTGAACTCCAAATCTACGTACCTCCTCCTGTGGTATAACAACTTGAGTTAATCCATCGAAATCTCTTAGGATTATAAAGAGGCCCTGTCTGAACAAACACAAGAAACAGTTAATGACAGCAGGTGATAAGGCATTCAATTACAATGCACAATTCCTTCTATCACAAGGGTCCTGCAATTCTTTTCTCAGTCAAGACACCTAGAAACTGGGGGTGATCTATTTCAATTTTGTATTCCATATGGTAACTTGACTAGCTGGTATCTGTACTTAAAAACACAGCAGTGTTTGTACCCATCAACTCAGAGCACTTGTGAGACCACAGAGAAACACTACTTATGGTATCTATTTAAATTTAAGCAAAACCTAGGAACCAGGAAAAAAAATGATGCAACACAACCAGAACAGCTATCATTTCACAATACCTTCACAAATCAAAGATGCAAGAGCAGCAATGTTGTAGTAGTAAGGGATTTCAAACTTCCCCAACATTAACAGAGATCACCGTAGCATGAAAGGATTATACACTTGAAACACTCTGGTTTGGTCGGCTGCGCAAGTCTAGGGAAGACAATCTCCGACCCCAGCCAAACTTGTGAGATTGAGGCGCGAGCCCACCCCAAAACCCCATTTGTCTGGATGCTGCATGATTCATTACCCTGTTACAAATAAGTACCATGAAATAACAGACAGTACACCGCATACAATTAAAAGATTAAGCTTTATAATTCTTAATTTGACTAAGGGTTAGTAAAGAAAGAATTTTTTAAAAAGCCCATTTTAATGAAACAGTCTAATGTGCACAAGTTGAAGCTCTCAGTTTCCCCATTGCCAATCCTCCTTCGATCTCACCCCAGGCTTCGTCAAATCATGGCCCCGTTCCGGGTCGAGTCATATGACCTCTTCTTTCCGATGTCTTCTTCCTTCATCCCTCGAACCAAAAAGCCCGAAGCCCAACCTTAGTGTCCCTCCCCAGAGAAACCTCCCTTTAATCTGGCCATCCTAATTGGATGGCACACGATTCTCCTATCTCTTATCTTCAACAGTAACTCAAACAAGCAGCTTGCAGCAGCATAACAGTAAAAAAAAATGAACCAAAGCATTACACACTATTTAAGAAATTTGCACACAGCTGAGTTAATATTTCTATTAAGGATGAGGTTCTAGATCAGGGGTTCCCAATTTTTTGTATTCCATGGACCAATACCATTGAGCTGAGGGTCTGTGGATTGCAGGTTGAGAACCCTGTTCTAAACCTAATCTGAGGAAACAAGGGGATGAAGTGTAAATCAAGCAAGAGGATGTTATCTCAGTGGTTAGTAAAAATAATGCCTATTATTCAAAATCAATTCAAGATGTCATTCCTGGTACACAAGAGTAAAGGGGAACAAAATAATTGTTGCTCCTGATCCAATGCAGCACAAAAAAACACAATAAGGTAAAGACAATAATAAAAATAGCATAAATGGGGGGCGTCACGTGATGACGTGGGATTGAGATGTGTAAATCCAGCTCTCCCGTAAAAAATCAGCAAGGTACCGTTTAAACAAAGTAAAGTTATTAAATACTTTCCGAAAACTACTTATAAACTTCGTAAACAACAGGAATTCTGCAGATGCTGGAAATTCAAGCAACACACATAAAAGTTGCTGGTGAACGCAGCAGGCCAGGCAGCATCTCTAGGAAGAGGTGCAGTCGACGTTTCAGGCCGAGACCCTTCGTCAGGACTAACTGAAGGAAGAGTGAGTAAGGGATTTGAAAGTTGGAAGGGGAGGGGGAGATTCAAAATGATAGGAGAAGACAGGAGGGGGAGGGATGGAGCCAAGAGCTGGACAGGTGATTGGCAAAAGGGATACGAGAGGATCATGGGACAGGAGGTCCGCCGGATCAACACCTTATATTCCATCTGGGTAGCCTCCAACCTGATGGCATGAACATCGACTTCTCTAACTTCCGCTGATGCCCCACCTCCCCCTCGTACCCCATCTGTTACTTATTTTTATACACACATTCTTTCTCTCACTCTCCTTTTTCTCCCTCTGTCCCTCTGAATATACCCCTTGCCCATCCTCTGGGTCCCCCCCCCCGTCTTTCTTCCCGGACCTCCTGTCCCATGATCCTCTCGTATCCCTTTTGCCTATCACCTGTCCAGCTCTTGGCTCCATCCCTCCCCCTCTTGTCTTCTCCTATCATTTTGAATCTCCCCCTCCCCTTCAAACTTTCAAATCCCTTACTCACTCTTCCTTCAGTTAGTCCTGACGAAGGGTCTCGGCCTGAAACATCGACTGCACCTCTTCCTAGAGATGCTGCCTGGCCTGCTGCGTTCACCAGCAACTTTTATGTGTGTTGTATAAACTTCGTAAGACTACTCTACAATATGCCTCGTAAACCGCAACAGAAGAAGTCTGTTGTTGTGAAGTCGCCACGAGATGGGAAGAAAAAAGAGCCTACTGCTGCGATGGAGCCTCGGATTCAGGTTGGATCTCCTTCAGAGGAGACGCATTTTATCTCTGGCGTAGAAGAACGGGGAGCAATGGCGGCGGTAGCGGTCTCTCGGAAGAAGATGCCGGAATTGCGCATGCACAAAGAAGTACGCATGCACAAATCGACATAATTTAAACTACAAGAGCCGACGGCCACTGCAATTGAAAGTGACAAAGAGTCAGAATTGGATATCGCAGAGAATACAGATGAAGAAGAGGAGGAAGAACTGGAAGAGACTGGAAGTAAAGGAGACGACGGAGACAAGAGAGGCTTTATTGCAATTAACGGCTGAACTAAGAAAATTAAGAACAGAGCTTAGAGACGCGAAGATGTGCTATGATAAAGCTATGAAAAGACAGGATAAAATGGATAAGAAACTTCAGAAGATGGAAAGAACAATGGAGCATATTAACGATAGAGTGGAAAAAACAGAAAATAATGTGCTTGTCTGGAACACGGAAAGAAATCGACTCTTGGAGAAAGTGGACGTGTTGGAAAATTTTAGTAGACGTAATAACATTAAAATTGTTGGTCTTAAAGGAGGTATAGAGGGAGATAATCCAATAGAATTTTTTCAAAGATGGATCCCGAAAACCTTGCAAATGAAAGAGGAAGACCGATCAATTGAAATTGAGCGGGTACATAGAGCTCTAAGACCAAAACCACAAGATGACCAATATCCACGATCAATTTTAATAAAATTCTTAAGATTTCAAGACAAAGAAAGGATTCTACAGGCGGCTGCCCAAGCTGCCAAGAAAAGAAAAGGACCACTGATGATAGAAGGGAAGAAAATTTTTTTCTACCCTGACATAAGTTATGAACTTTTGAAAAGAAGGAAGAAGTTTAATCCAGTGAAAAAAGCCCTATGGGATCAAGGTTATCAATTTATATTGCGTTATCCTGCAACCTTGAAGATTTTTTTGCCTGGTGGAGAAAAAAGATTTTTTGACAACTACCGGAAAGCGGAGGAGTTTGTGCGAGATTCTTTGAATATTCACCAGATACAAGACCAAACTTAGGGGAGCGAGATGGATTGAAGATGAAGACTGGATCAAGGATTAGGCCTGTTGAATTTTTAAGTGGTTGAATATATAAATATATTATTAATTATATGAGGGAGGGGAAGAAAGGTTAAAATTTGAGGAATATTAGCTGGGAATAATAACATTAATTTTTTTCTATGTATATATAATTTTTTGTTACTGGGGAGCTGGAAGAAACACTGACCAATCGCTACATTATTCATATGTGCAAGCGTGGCAATAGCCACGACCCGCACAATGGAGGGGGGTAGTGTTGTGTATCTTTTCATTCACAACATTAGTGGGGGGGTATTTTGTTTTTTCTTTTTTTGTATCTTATCTATTTTTTTTTTTTACTTTTTGGCTGGATGATTGGGAGGGAAACACATAGCAACATGGTGAAGTTCAAAGAGATTCCCCAGGGAACTATGACAGTTGAGAAGCTAAGTAATGTTTTAGATTTTAAGAGATGAATATGTAACGTTTTTGAATATTTGGAGCCCTTATTTATAGCTCCGATGATGAAGATCTTGATTCCTTGGGGGAAAGTAACAAATATATATTAAATTTATTTTTATCCCATGGAGAACGTGCAAACCTTCCAATATTCAGGCGGTTCCTTTTTTTTTCCTTTTCTTTTTAGATAGGAGTATATATCGGGGGGGAGGGTTAAGGGGAGGGGGGAGGGTAGATTTTTTTCTCATGTATCACTTTGAAAACTCAATAAAAATTATATATAAAAAAATAGCATAAATACAAATACATAAGATAGCTTATATACATGAATTGATCATACACAAAATGACAGGAGGTACAAGAGTGTCTAGATATAAGATGACTGACAAGAAATGGTAAGGTTGTGCTGTTGTGGGGTGAGTTAGCAATGGAGGTGTTGATTAGCCTCACTGCTTTGGAAAAGTAACTGTTTTTGAGTCTGATGGTCCCGGTGTCCCCTACGTAGCATCTCCCCTTAATGAAAGTGGGACAAACAGTCCATGAGCAGGGTGGGTGGAATCCTTCATGAAATAACTGGCCTTTTCCTAGTCTCAGAACCAGGCCATGTTTCGACCATGCCTCACTTTGGTTCTGCCATTTCATGTTGCATCCAAGTTCGCTCCAGCAATGGCCAAACATCAGCTCCTTCTCCACTCTCAATTCGGCCACAACCGTCCTGCACCTTTGAGATTTCAGTTCACCCTGCAAAAAATGCCAGGTTGTACAGGCAAAGCTCAACTCCAAAAGGGTAATTATAGGCTATTGATTGTAGTGATCAATTTTGAGAAAAAACATGAACAAAAAAGTAGTTAATAGTTGTGTTTGCTGCCAACAAGTCGTTGCTGTGTTTCAGCAGTGCCATCTTAAAGCGGAGATGTGACCAATCCTCATTGATGGAGGACTGCCAATGAGGAAGTTGAGTATCCAGTTGCAGATGGAGGTCTAGAAGCTTGATGATGTTTGGATGGGATAATTGTATTGAACACCAAGCTGTAGTTGAAGACCAGAAACCTGATGTATTTCCAGTTATCCACTTCACTCAGAGTAGACTGAAGAGCCAGAGAAACTGTATCCACTGTTTCACTGTTCTGGCAGTAGGCAAACTGAAACTTATCTAGGTGCTTTCTGAGGCAAAAGTTGGATATGCCCAATACCAGCATTCTGAAACACTTCATTATGATTAATGTAAGGGCTACCAGACAGTAGTCATTGAGGCAGGTCATCGTGCTCTTCTTGGACCCCGTACAATAGATGCCTTTTGAAGCAGATCAGAACTTAACAGTGCAGAAGTGACAGACTGAAATATTTCCAAAAATATTCAGCTGGATGGTCCACGCAGATCTATTCAGCCAGATACACCATCAGGACCAAAACCCCTTTGTAGATTCATTCACTTGAAGAAAGCGCAGTTGCTGGCCTCAGAGACTGAAAGTATCGGGTCATCCAGAAATGTATGTGTGGCATTTCTTTGAGAAAGATAGTTCTTCCTTTCAAAGAATACATAAAAGGCATTGAGCTCATTCAGAACGGATTGGACAGTAGCCACTTACTCTAACCAATCTCACCTTGTAGGATGTAACATTGCGCAAGTCCTGCTCTAGCTGCTGAGCATTCATCTGTAATTCCAGTTTAGTCTGAAATTGCTTCTTTGCACTCTCAATGGCCATCCAGAGGTTGCACCTGGACTTCTATGATTCTTGACTGCCAGCACTAAATGCCACAGATCTAGCCCTCAACAAATTACAAATCTGGTTCATTCAGGGGCTTCTGGTTGGGGAAGGCATGGAACGTTTTTTGTGGGTACACATTTGTTCATGTATTTCCATATGAAATTGATGATGACTGTGGCATATTCACTTAGATCTTTTAATGAATCCTTGAACATGATCCAATCTACTAACTCTAAACAATCCCAAATTCACTTCTCTGCCTCTGCCACCCAGCTCTTCATCAGTGTTGCATTCTTCAATCTCTGTCTGTACACAAACAGAAGCCGCAGAGCATGGTAGTTGGATTTACCAAGGCGTACTTAATGGTGGTATCACAGTGGTCGAATGTGTTGGGTCTTCTAGTGTTTCAGATAATGTTGATTGTGATTAGGCAGACACTTACTTAAGCTAAACTGATACAAGTCACCTGCCACGATGTAACGGCTGACAAGGTATGCCACTTTACTCTTGTTGATTACAACGTCAAGTTTCTCAAGTGCAAGCTTGATGTCTGCCTGAGGTAAGATGTAGAATGCAGTCAGGAGAACAGGAGAAAACTCCGCAGCAGGTAGAAAGGTCAGCACTTCAGTGCAAGATGTTCCAGGCGGGGGGAGCAGGAATGGAACAAAACCACTGTGTCTGTGTACCATGATGAGTTTATCATTAAGACACAGCCACCTTTTCCCTTACCTGACGCTGCTATCTGGGCCATGTGGTCGATCAATGAACTAGACACCATGTCAGTTGAGTTGGGTTAATTTCACATGTCTGTGAAATAGAGTACTGTACACAGCAGCCCCTTGTACCCTACCAATAGTCATGCTCTGAGATCCTCAATCTTGTTTTCTAATGACTACACATAATCCAGAAGCGTGCCAACAAACGATTGCCTTGGTCTTCAGTCTTACCTGATGCCCTCCCCGGCAACCATGTTTTCAAAGACTAAGAGGCCTCCCTGGTATTTCCAGCTGCAAGCCTTATCTTCTGGATGACTTATTCTGCCATGTCTATTGGTTCTTTCTAGGATTCGTACTGTTGGTTATTCATTTTAATGGCTTTATGCAGGCTGTTTACTGCAGTAGTTTCCACTGCAATTTTCAGGTTTAAAAGATCAGCCCTCAGTTATGAAACTATATTGCTGCTAGCTGCTTGCATTGTATTGCCTTAACCATACAGTCAGCGGCCATTTTATTAGGTATGGGGTATACTGGTTCAAGCTGACAGAAAGGTGACAGTAACTCAAATAGTCACATGTCAGAAACTACATGCTGAATGGAATTTCAGACTTGAACATGTTCATTATACCTGCCTCCAAACCACTGACTTTACTGTGTTTTATTATTCTTGTTAAATCTGTTTAAACAACAGTATATAAAATTCAGAGTGCAGGAACAATCCTTGTCAGTGTTTCTACATTGAAAGGGAAGACCATAAGACAGAGGAACAGAATTAGGCCATGTGGCCCATCAAGTCTGCTCTGCCATTCAATCATGAATGATTTACTATTCCTCTCAACGTCATTCTTCTGCCTTCTCTCTGTAACCTTTGGTGCCATTACTACTCAAGAACTTATCAACCTCCACTTTATATATACACAATGAATGCAGATTCACCACCTTATGGCTAAAGAAATTCTTCCTCATCTCTATTCTTCTGAATACGTCCACCTCTATTCTTCAGAATAGAACATCTTTCTATTCTGAAGCTGTGCCCTCAGGACCTAGATTCACCCACTATTGGAAATATCCTCTCCACGTCCACTCTATCAAGGCCTTTCAATATTCAATAGGTTTCAATGAGAGCCCCTCTCATTCTTCTAAACTCCAGCGAGTACAGGGTCAGAGTCATCAAATGTTCCTCATATGTTAACCTACGAATGATTCCTTGGATCATTCTTGTGAACCTCCTCTGGACCCTCTCCAAAGGTAGCACACACAGTCTGAGATAAGGAGCCCAAAACTGCTCATAATACTCCGTGTGGTCTGATCAATACCTTATAAAGCCTTTACAATTACTATTTTATTAGGTACAGGGTATACTGGATCAAGCTGATAGGAAGGCAACAGTGACTGAAATAACCACACATTCCAACAGTGGTGTGCAGAAGAGCACCTCTGAATGCACAACACATCGAACCATGAAGCAGCAGCAGAAGACCATGAACATACAGAACATGTAACCCATCTACTTCAAGGTTCAACGTGTTGAGCGTTCAGAGATACTGTTCTGCACACCACTGCTGTAACATGTTGTTATTTGAGTTACTGCCAGCTTGAACCGGTCTGGCCATTCTCCTCTGACCTCTCTCATTAACAAGGTGCTCAGTGGATGTTGTTTTGCTTTGAGACTGTTGTTGAGGAAATTCCCATTAATCAGTTATTTCTGACGTATTTAAACCACCAACAATCATTCCATGTTCAAAGTCACTTAGATCACATTTCTTCCCCTTTCTGATGTCTGGTCTGAACCTTTTGACTATGTCTGCATGCCTTTATGCATTGAGTTGCTGCCACACAATTGGCTGATTAGATATTTGCATTAACGAGCAGGAATACAGATGTACCTAATAAAGTGGACACTGAGTGTACATCCCTGCTTTTATATTCTAGTTCTCTCTAAATACTAACACTGCATTTGCCTTCCTTACTACCGACTCATTCTGCAAGTCAACCTTTAAGGGATCCTGCACTAGACTTTCCAAGTCTCTTTGCACCTCTGATTTCTGAATTTGCTCCCTGTTTAGAAATAGTCACCTTTATTCCTTCTACCAAAGTGCATGACCATACACTTCCCTACACTGTAATTCCACCTGCCACTTCTTTACCCATTCTCCTAGTCTGTCCAAGTTCTTTTGCAAATCCCCTACCTCCTCAATAGTACCTGCCCTTCTATCTATCTTTGTATCATCCACAAACTTGGCCACAAAGTCCATTCCGTTATCCAAATCATTGACACATAATGTGAAAAGAAGTGGCCCCAATACTGACCTCTGCAGAACACCACTAGTCATCAGCATCCAACCAGGCCACCCTTATTTCCTCTCTTTGCCTCCTGTCTGCTACCTCCTTCAGAACCCTGGGGACTTATCTGCCTTCAAACCTTTCAGCTTCCCAAGTACCTGTCCTTACTAATAGCAACTATACTCACTTCTGCCCCCGACGTTCTCGAATGTTACTTGATGTAAGTGTACAAACAACACACTTGCCAAATAAAGCTAATCTATAAATCAGCAAAGGAACAAATACTTAGTACATACCTTTGATACTGAATCCAGCCACAGAGTCTAACCTCCTGACCAATATGAGCAGCACAAAGCTCTCCACAAGTATGAGTCCGAGAAACAAAACTGTTCAGGTCTACAGTAGAAGAAAACAGGAATTTCATTATTTATCACACCAAATCTTTTTTGTGGGGAAAAAAGCAACAAAAGTTTTCTGAAGCTGAAGAATATATGGATTCCACTCAATGCTCATAGGTTTTGCAGTCAGTGAGAAACCCACTTTGTTAGAGTTGACATGATGGCCCTGAAATCGAGTGTATTAAGTTGGTTAATAGGTTTAAAAAAAAAGCAAAGAGCAGGGA
This sequence comes from Mobula birostris, assembly GCF_030028105.1. Taxonomy (NCBI): domain Eukaryota; kingdom Metazoa; phylum Chordata; class Chondrichthyes; order Myliobatiformes; family Myliobatidae; genus Mobula; species Mobula birostris. Next base: position 95,567,759 of record NC_092381.1, read on the forward strand.
TCAATAGGTCCTTAAGTCATGGGAGCAGAATTAGGCATTCAGCCCATCATGTCTGCTCCACCATGACATCATGGATGATGTATTCTCTCTCTTGACCACATTCTCCTGCCTTACCCTGTAAGCTTTAATGCTCTTACGAATCAAGAACCTAACAACTTCTGCTTTAAATATACCCCAGGTTTGGCCTCCTCTGTGACGATGAATTCCATATATTCACCACCCTGTGACTAAAGAAATTCCTCTTTTTCTCTGATTTAAAGTGATATCCTTGTATTATGAGCTGTGTCCTCTGGGCCTAGACTTCTCTATATAGGAAACAACCTCTCAATGTCGATTCTGTCTAGGTCGTTCAATACTCAATAGGTTTCAATCAGATTTCTCCCTCCCTGCACATTCTTCCAAATTCCAGCGGGGGTAGTCCCAGAGCCTTCAAACACTTCTCATACATTAACACTTTCATTCCCAGGATCATTCTTATGAACTTCCTCTGGACCTTCTCCAATGCCAGCACGTCCTTTCTTAAATAAGGGGCCCAAAACTGCTCAAAATACTCCAAGTGCAGTCTTTAAATGCCTTTTAAAGCCTCAGCATTACATCATGCTTTTATATTCTATCTTCTTACAATGAATGCAAACAGCAAGTTAACCTTTAGGAATCCTGCATGAGGACTCTCAAGTCCATTTTCACCTCTGATTTCTGAATTTTCTCCATTTAGAAAATAGTCCACACCTTTATTCTTTCACCCAAGGTGCATAACCATACACTTCCCTACACTATATTCCATCTGCCACTTATCTGCCCATTATCCTGATCCAAGTCCTGCAGACTCCTTGCTTTCTCAGTTTGACAAGCTATTTCTACCACTGAGCACATTTACACCGAGTGCTACCACAAGAAAGCAGCATCCATCATCAAGGATCCCACCATCCAGGTCATTCCTCCTTCTCACTACTACCATCAGGCAGAACGTACAGGAGTTTTAGGTCCAACACAGACAAGCTCAGGCTTTGTTATTTACAAAAATCAGGCATCGGTGCGATGGCTGTAACTGGCGTGGATAACTTCACTCACAACTCTAGACTGATTCCACAACCTACAAACTCACTTTTGACAATAGCAATTCCTGTTCTCAGTATTATTTAATTTTTATTTGCAAAATTTGTTTTTTGCACATCGGTTGTTTGTCAGTGATAGTTTATATATGGTTTATACTTTATACTTTATTGTCACCAAACAATTGATACTAGAACGTACAATCATCACAGCGATATTTGATTCTGCGCTTCCGGCTCCCTGGATTACAAATCGATAGTAAATATTAAAAATTTAAATTATAAATCATAAATAGAAAATAGAAAAATGGAAAGTAAGGTAGTGCAAAAGAAACCCAGAGGCAGGTCTGGATATTTGGAGGGTACGGCCCAGATCCGGGTCAGGATCCATTCAGTAGTCTTATCACAGTTGGAAAGAAGCTGTTCCCAAATCTGAATTCAATTGTATTTCTTTATTTTCCTGTAAATACCTGCAAGAAAATGAGTCGCAAGGCCATATACAGTAACTTGAACAAACTTTGTTATAAATTTTCTTTGATTTTTGACTTTGACCAGTGAAACTGAACCATGTTCGATCTCCCATTACAACATAAAAATAAGAATGAGGATTAGGCTATGCAGCTCTTTTTGCCTGTTCCTCCATCAAAATCATGGCCGTTCTTCTACTGTAGTATCACCTTCCAGCAAAATCCTCATAAGACTTGGTTCTCTGATGTGCAAAATCTATCAAACTATCCAATCTATCAAAGAGGCTAGAGAAATGGGCAACACTGTGCTGAATGGAACACACCTGGAAAAATATGAAGGTAAACAATTCAGCAGAAAATACAGGAGTACTAAATACTTTTTAAGTGATGAGTGATTGGGAAATGTTGATGGTCAAAAGGAAATGTGCATATGCCACTGAAAGTTAGCATGATGTAGCAGTGGGCAAATGGGAAGGCAAGTAATAGGCTGCCCTTTACTGCATAAGGATTTGATACAAGAGTAATGACAACTTTCTGCAATTATAGAAACACAGAAACATAGAAAACCTACAGCACAATACAGGCCTTTCAGCCTACAAAGTTGTACCGAACATGTTCCTGCCTTAGAAATTACTAGGCTTATCCATAGCCCTCTATTTTTCTAAACTCCATGTACCTATCCAAAAGGCTCTTAAAAGACCCTATCGTATTCGCCTCCGCCAGCATTGCCAGCAACCACTCACCACTCCCTGTGTAAAAAACTTACCCCTGACATCTCCTCCGTACCTGCTCTCCAGCACCTTAAACCTGTGTCCTCTTGTGGCAACCATTTCAGCCCTGGGAAAAAGCCTCTGACTATCCACACGATCAATGCCTCTCATCATCTTATATATCTCTATCAAGTCACCTCTCATCCTCCGTCGCTCAAAGGAGAAAAGACCGACTTCACTCAACCTGTTTTCATAAGGCTTGCTCCCCAATCCAGGCAACATCCTCGTAAATCTCCTCTGCACCCTTTCTATGGCTTCCACATCCTTCCTGTAGTGAGGCGACCAGAACTGAGCACAGTACTCCAAGTGGGGTCTGACCAGGGTCCAAAATACCTGCAACACTACCTCTTGGCTCTTAAACTCAATCCCAAGATTGATGAAGGCCAATGCACCGTATGCCTTCTTAACCACAGAGTCAACCTGCGCAGCTGCTTTGAGCATCCTATGGACTCGGACTCCAAGATCCCTCTGATCCTCCACACTGCCAAGAGGCGGGAGGAGAAGATGGCGGCGCGATGCAGTTCGCAGCGGCCACTCCGGTGGTGATGTCTGTTATTTGTCAAGTAGGGTGCTGTGCACAATCCTGATTTGATGGAGACGGATGTGAGAGCACAGAGGAGCATCTAGTGAAACTTCTGAAATGCCTGCTTCGCTGCTGCTGCTACTGTGTGGTCCAGAATCTCCCGAGGGGAAAGCCCCGAGTCCTTGGCTTTGCTTGTTGCTTGGCAGCTGGGGCAGGGTCGAAGCGCTCGGCAGACAATGGTGCTCGGAGGGGCTGGTCGGAGGCTCGAAGTTTTCGGATGGACTCAGAGTCCACTGCGGTCGGGTCTTCCAATGGTGCTGCATCAGCAAGTTTGCAGCGCTTGGGGGTTCATTGTAGGGAGGGATTCTCCCTTCTGCCGCCTGCATGAGATGAGGAGGCTATTGGGACTTTGGACTTTTTTTTTCCGGGGGAGGGGCACTCATGGAGTGAGCTGTACTTTGACGTCGCTCCATACTCTTTATCTTTTTTACATGTAACCACTCTTATTTACTTTACCTATACTTACACTAAAGGAATTATACTACAAATATATCTTTGAAATTTGATTTTTACTTAATGAAAATGCATACCAGAGGACGAGAAGTTAAAAATGGAAAGGGCTCCGGCGGGAACGGAAAAAAAGATGATGATCCTGAAGCATCGAAGGAGGCTCCACTGACTCTTGAAATAATGAAGAAACTTCTAGAGACTACAATTAATCAAAGACTCGCTGTAATTGAAGGAGTGGTGAAGACGACTCAAGATGATATTAAGTCATTCAGACGTGAAATCGATCAACAACAAATTAGAATCTTGGAACTAGATGAAGATGGCCGCAAAAGGGATCGAAAAATTGAAGCTCTTGAAAAAAATTTAACTTCAGCAACTCAGCAGTTGGAGCGTTATAAAGCCAAGATTATTGATCTTGAAAATCGCTCTCGACGACAGAATCTGCGAATAATCGGTTTTCCTGAAGATGTTGAGACCGGAGATCCTGCTAAATATTTTTCTAAATTGTTAGTGGATGTGTTTGATTCAGATATTTTGGAGGAACCCCCATTGTTAGACCATGCACATCGTTCTTTACGTGTTAAACCAGCGAAACAAGCCAGACCGAGGCCAGTCATTATTCGGTTTCACTATGTTCGTGTTAAGGAACAAGTGAATCAAGCTGCTCGACAGAAAGGCTTTGAATTTCAAAGTTTTAAATTTTGAATTGTTGAGGAGTTCAGCCAAGAAGTATTGAAAGAACGGGTGGCTTTTAAACCACAGATGTCAGAATTTTATCGTCAGGGCTATAAAATAGCATTGTTGTTCCCAGCCTGTTTGAGAGTTGTTATGCCGGACAAATCTTGTCATTTGTTCAAAACTCTGACCGAAGCTCAAAGTTTTCTCGACAATTTGTCTTCCTCTGCTGAGGACTAATTAATGCATTGTTTTTTTTTTCTTTTCTTTGATCTGATTTTCATTTCCTTTTTTTAAAAAAAGTTAATATTTACCTTATAGAATTAGAATTTTATATTCTGAGGGTTCTTGCCTTGATTTTGTAGTGTAGGTACTTTTTACATTCTTAAATGATAATACGCTTTTTTTTAGTGATTTTGTATATCTCACTTCTAATATTTTTTCCTTTTGAGAGCAATTTAGTTACAGTTTTAACGTTTGTTTTCCATTTTTTCGTAACGTTACTGGAGAAGTGGATTGCTTCTTTCCTCTTCCTAGAATTCTCTCTTCTTCTTGAGTCACTTCCGATCATTTATATACAAAAAACTAATAATATGAATTGGCACCTGGTCTCTTTTTTAAATATAAGTAAGAAGTATCTATTTTATGTTTGTAATTGTTGTAATCTTTTCTTTACATTTATAGTAACTTTTTTTCACTTTTTTGACTATGGGTGGTGTTTCTTATGATAAACATATTTCTTTTGGGTTGCCTTCTGGAAAGATGGGGTTAGATTTTGCTGTAGATTTAGCATTGGCCACTTTCTGGCTTTTTTCTGTTTTTTTGCGGGAGAGGGGTGGCATTTTTGTTCCTATTTGCAATTTAGTTTTTCTTTTTAAACGGGCTGACCTGAAACTACCAAAATGTCCGAAATGCCGTGATTTCCGGTTCCTCTTTGGACCTTCTTTCCTCTTCCGGGGTCATAAGTTTGTACTCTGGTTAACCCTTCACATACCTTATGCTCGAGTTCAGTACTATGGATAAGATTATTAATTTGGTTTCTTGGAATACAAATGGTTTAAACCACCCGATTAAACGGAAGAAAATTTTTTTTAAGTATTCCATAGGATGAATGCTCACATTATCACAAGAAACTCATGTCCAAAAAGAGGATAATCAGCGTTTTTATAGGTTCTGGAAGGACTAGCAGTACCACTCGAATTCACAGGCCAAAGTAAAAGGTGTTTCTATTTTTATAGATCCGTCAATTTCATTTTTGCATCATGAGACGGTTTCAGACCCGAATGGTAGATTTTTGTTAATTACTGGTTTGTTATTTAACAAAAAAGTTGTTATGCTTAATGTTTACGCCCCAAATGTTGACTGTCCCGAATTTTTTAAGAATCTTTTTACATCTCTTCCTAATTTAAATGATTATATGTTGATTATAGGCGGAGATTTTAACTGTTGTTTAAATCCTTTGATGGATAGATCGATGTCCAATCAAGTACTCCCGAATAAATCAGCTACTCTTATTAACTCTTTTATGACTGACTCTGGAATCTCAGAAATTTGGAGGGTCTTGCATCCCAACGAGAAAGAGTTCTCATTTTTTTCACATGTATATCATCACTATTCAAGAATAATTTTCTTATTGATTCTCAATTAATTCCGTTTGTTATTGATTGCAAATATGATTCCATTGCTGTTTCCGATCATGTGCCATTGAAACTATCTATTAAGTCAAGGGATACATCTTCTAGTTCTAGACAATGGCGATTTAATACCACTTTGCTTCAGGATTCAGATTTTGTTAAATTTATTGAGGAACAGATTAATTTTTTCTTTACAACGAATTTTACGGAGAGTATTTCCCGCGGGACACTTTCAAAGCATACATTCATGGACAAATTATTTTATATACTGCTGGATTAGAAAAGCAAACTAATAATGAAATACTTAAACTGGTTGACAAGATTAAAGAAATTGACAAGAAATATTCTATAGCCTAATCAGGAGCTTTACAAAGAGAGAGTTGAACTTCAAATGGAACATAGTCTATTACTATCATCTTCGATTGAAAGCCAATTAATTAAAACTAAGAGTCAATTCTATATGCATGATGATAGAACTGGGAAACTATTGGCTAATCAATTGAAATCGGCTTCGATTAAGTAACAGATTGTTAAGATTCATAAAAAAGATGGTACTCTGACGGTTGACCATGATGAGATAAATAAATCTTTTCAAGCATTTTATACCTCCCTATATCAATCAGAATTTCCTGATGACTCTACTATAATGCATGAATTCTTAAAGAAATTGAATATTCCAAAATTATCATCTAATGAACGTTTGAAACTAGATGTACCTATAGTGGTAGGAGAAATAAAAAATGCTATTTCTTCGGTGAACTCAGGTAAAGCATCTGGCCCAGACGGATATACAGTAGATTTTTTAAAATCTTTCTCTACTACACTGACTCCTTGGCTATGTAGAACTTTTAGGGATGCAGTATCTATAGGTAAATTAGCACAATCTTTTTATCGCGCTTCTATTTCCCTAATTCTTAAAAAAGATGAGGATCCTACTGAATGTGCATATTATAGGCGTATATCTTTGTTGAATGTGGATCCTAAGATTTTTTCTAAAATATTGGCAATGAGTTTGGAGAATGCATTGCCTCAAATTATTTCTGCTGATTGGACTGGATTTATTAAAAATCATTACTCTTTCTTTAATATTAGATTAATGAATATTGTTTATACTCCTTCACCCAGAACTCCAGAATGTGTCATTTCATTGGACGCTGAGAAAGCCTTTCACAGAGTCAAATGGACGTATTTGTTTAATACGCTTGAGAAATTTAATTTTAGTCCGATATTTATATCTTGGATTAAATTGATATATCTTATTCCTTTGGCTTCGGTATTTACTAATACTCAAAGATCTCCCCTCTTTCATCTATTCCATGGTACTAGGCAGGGTTGCCCTCTTAGTCCACTACTATTCGACATTGCCTTGGAACCGCTAGCTATTGCTATTCGTAAATCTCCTAATATATTTGGCATTACTCGTGGAAATGAGACACATAAATTATCACTATATGCAGATGATTTACTACTATATATTTCTAACCCGGGGAAATCTATTCCAGCAGTATTATCTCTGCTTGCTCAGTTCAGTAGTTTTTCTGGTTATAATTTGAATTTAGGTAAGAGTGAGCTTTTTCCATTAAATATGCAGGTTCCCATTTATAGATGTTCTCCATTCAGAGTGATTACTATTTTACTTATTTGGAAGTTAAAATTACTAAGAGACATAAAGATTTATTCAAGTTCAACCTTTTACCGTTATTTAGTCAGGTTAAACAACTGATTACTAAGTGGTCCCTATTGTCTCTATCACTGATTGGCAGAATTAATGCTATTAAAAATGATTATTTTACCTAAATTTTTATATCTATTTCAAGCAATACCAATTTTTATTCCTCAATCTTTTTTTGATACTATCGATTCTAAAATTTCCTCTTATATATGGCAGAACAAAAATCCCAGGTTAAGTAAAAAATATTTACAGAAGTCCAAGAAAGATGGTGGTTTAGCATTGCCTAATCTAAGATTCTATTATTGGGCAATTAATATTTGATATTTAATATTTTGGACACAAGATTGGAATATAATTCCAAGTCCACATTGGGTAAACCTTGAAGGCTACTCTGCACAAGGGTTCTCTTTGGCTTCCATTTTAGGAACCTCACTTCCTTTTGTATTATCTAAATTGAATAAACAAATGATTAATCCAATAATTAAACATACATTACAAATATGGTTTCAATTTCATAAATTTTTTGGTTTGAACAAATTTATATTATCAAGCCCTATTATATCTAATTTTTTTTTCAAACCTCGGTTATGGATCAAGCCTGTTTGATATGGAAAATGAAAGGTATGTTTTCGTGACTTATTTCTGGATAACTGTTTCATATCTTTTGAAGTTATCTAATAAATTTAATTTGCCCAGATCCCATTTTTTTTTTAGATATTTACAAATAAGAAACTTTTTAAATACCTCGCTGCCTACCTTCCCAATCTCATACCCTACTGATTATCACCGATAACATTTTAGGTTTAAATCCCTTTCAGAAGGGATTACTAGCATCTATTTATTTATGAAATTACAGCGAGGTACATCTGATAAAATTAAAAATGAATGGTAAAGGGAACTTCAACTTTGCCTACCTATAGAGAAATGGGATAAAGTTTTTCATTTAGTTATTTCTTCCTCTATATGTGCTAAACATACGTTAATACAATTTAAAGTAGTGCATAGGGTCCATATGTCTAAAGACAAATTAACCCATTTTTATTCCTATATAAACCCTATTTGTGACAGATGTCACTCTGAGGTGGCTTCTTTAACTCATACGTTTTGATCCTGTCCTCTTTCGGAAAAATTCTGGAAAGATATTTTTGATATTATCTCAACAGTTTTGTGTTTTGATTTACAACCCCATCCTACTACGAAAATTTTTGGTTTGCCAGTGGTAGAACATAGATTTTTATCCTCTTCAGCCTGTCAGATGATTGCATTTGTTATGTTAATGGCCAGAAGATCAATTTTATTGAACTGGAAGGAGACCAGTCCTCCTACTACATTTCAAGGGTTTTCCCAAACTATGTTATGTTTAAATTTAGAAAAAAATCAGAAGTGACATTTTAGATCCTTTGGTTAAATTTGAAGAGACTTGGAAACCATTTATTCAACATTTTCATATGATGTAATTTGACCTTTCCAAATCCTTATTAACTTAAAATATATGAATAGAGGAGCGGAGTTGACGACATTACTGAAAGTGTTTGATTTAAGATATTTGTCTAGCCTTGTTTTATTCTGTTTGCTTTCTTTTTTTTGGGGGTTTTCTTTGTATTTTTTTTCTTTTTATTTCTTTTTTCTCTGTGATTAATTATATTAAGAGTTTGGAAGTCTATTATACTTATTATTTGAAATCTTTTTTGTACATGCTTAACAACGATAAGATTATTTCAATCTCTCTGTATCAATATTGTTATTTTGGAAAATTAATAAAGATTTAAAAAGAAAGAGACTTTTTTTTTTACCATGCCCATGGTCTGCTCTTTATCAAATTATGGTATTGCTTTGCGCTGTTGTAACTATATGTTATAATTATGTGGTTTTGTCAGTTTTAGTCTTGGTTTGTCCTGTGTTTTCTTGTGATATCATTCTGGAGGAACGTTGTATCATTTTTTAATGCATGCATTTCTAAATGACAATAAACGACGACTGAGTGTCCTCAATCTAATCTAATCTAATTAATGCTATATTCTGCCATCATATTTGATCTACCAAAATGAACCACTTCACACTTATCTGGGTTGAACTCCATCTGCCACTTCTCAACCCAGTTTTGCATCCTGTCAATGTCCCGCTGTAACCCCTGACAGCCCTCCACATTATCCACAACACCTCCAACCTTTGTGTCATCAGCCAACTTACTAATCCATCCCTCCACTTCCTCATCTAGGTCATTTATAAAAATCACAAGGAGTAAGGGTCCCAGAACGGATCCCTGAGGCACACCACTGGTCACCGACCTCCATGCAGAATATGGCCCGACTACAACCACTCTTTGCCTTCTGTGGGCAAGCCAGTTCTGGATCCACAAAGCAATTTCCCCTTTGATCCCATGTCTCCTTACTTTCTCAATAAGCCTTGCATGGGGTACCTAATCAAAAGCCTTGCTGAAATCTATATACACTACATCTACTGCTCTTCCTTCATCAATGCGTTTAGTCACACCCTCAAAAAATTCAATCAGGCTCGTAAGGCACGACCTGCCCTTGACAAAGCTATGCTGACTATTCCTAATCATATTATACCTCTCCAAATGTTCATAAATCCTGCCTCTCAGGATCTTCACCATCAACTTACTAACCACTGAAGAAAGACTCACTGGTCTATAATTTCCTGGGCTATCTCTACGCCCTTTCTCCAATAAAGGAAAAACATCCACAACCCTCCAACCTCCAAAACCTCTCCTGTCCCCATTGATGATGCAAAGATCATTGTCAGAGGTTCAGCAATCTCCTCCCTCGCCTCCCACAGTAGCCTAGGGTACATCTCATCTGGTCCTGGCGATTTATCCAACTTGTTGCTTTCCAAAAGTTCCAGCACATCCTCTTTCTTAATATCTACATGCTCAAGCTTTTCAGTCCACTGCAAGTCATCCCTACAATCACCAAGATCCTTTACCATAGTGAATACTGAAGTATTCATTAAGTACCTCTGCTATTTCTTCTGGTTTCATACACACTTTCCCACTGTCACAATTATGTAGGGCCTTGGTGAAGACTGAACAATGGTGTACAATTTTGATTTTCTTATTTACAAAATATACTTGCTATCGAAGTGCACTAATGACTCATCAGGATGGTTTCTGGTTGAGCAGAGATTTCACATTCTTATACATTGTGCTGAGCCCAGAGAAATCTCATTCCTTCATTATCATTTCCCTGTGATATATTCTCTCCCCACTTCAATCACATCCATTCCCATCAACTCCCCTCGCTCCCACCCTCTCCAGATTCTACCAACCATTACTACTGTGCGATTTATAATAGCCAATCAGCCTACTGTCCTGAGGAAACCAGAACACTTGAGGGAAATCTGAACAGTCACAGGGATAATATCCACACAGCACTGGATGTCAGAAATGAACACATTCTCAGTGCATGAACTAGTAGACCTTCTAACCATGCTGCTGTATGGAGTCAGTTACACTTGGATTTTCCATCGTTTCCGAACATGAGGTGTTGAAACTTCAAAATAAATTTATTATTAAAGTACACATACGTCACCATGTACAACCCTGACATTAATTTTCTTGTGGGCATACTCAATAAATCCAATAACCACAAGACAATCAATGAAAGACCGCACCCAACAGGGCAGACAACTAGTGTGCAACTACAAAAGAAAACTAATGATAATTAATAAGCACTAAATACACTGGACTACAAAGATTTTGCTTCCTGAATACCTTTAGGTGTATCTTATGAATTTTGGGTTACTGATCATGAAAATCACCATGAAATTTCCCTATCATGTATCATTTTTTTAAATAAACTTATGTTTATTATTTCAATTCATAATTCAAGTCAATTAATATGTTGCGTACAATGTAAACCAGAAAGTTTCCTATCTTGTCCAGGCATGCTTAGGCGGCGCGGCTGCTGCATGGCAGGACAGGTTTTAGCAATAATTATTGGGTTCAGGACTGTAAGGATGGTACAAAAATTTCTATGAAGGATTTTTATATTTGAGACAGATGCTGTCTCAAATAGACACAGAGACCAGAATAACTGATGCCAAGATTAAGGAAAGCGTTTTTGTTGGTCCACAATCAAACAGGTCATCAATGACAGGCAATTTGAAGAATTTCTAGTGAGTCCGGAGAAAATCACATGGAAGCCATTCAAGGAAGTTGTTGAAATTTTTCTCGGCATCTACAGAGCACTAAACTACATGCAGCTGGTTGAAAGCATGCTTCAAGCATATAAAACCTTGAAATGCAACGTCACTAAAGATTCACTTTCTGCATTCCCATTTACACTTCTTCCCTACAAATCTTGGTGCTATTAGTGATGAGCATGGTGAAAGGTTTCATCAGGACATTGCGGTCATTGAGAAAAGATACCAGGGCAACTGGAATCCATCAATCCTGGCAAATTATCATTGGACACTTAAGCGAGAAGCCTCAGCTACTGAGTACAAATGAAAATCATTAACAGAACATTTTTAACTTAGTTGAACTATTGCAAAGCATCAGCACCATTATGCAATTAAACACATTATATTCAATAAAAGTTAATTTGTTGTTTCTCCAAATTCCTATGTGATACAAGTAGTCTGAAATTATGTGTTCATCTTCAAGCAGTCTATCATAAACAAAAAAAATTCTGAGGACGCAACAATTTTGAAAAAATTTGTTGTCCAGTGATATCAGGAATATGAGCTGAAGAGTCCATGAAAATGAATCCACAGGTCGTGGGGAACAGTTCAGCAAGTGAAGTTGAATGATGTTATCCCCTCAAGTTCAAGAGCGCAATGAGTGAGGGATAACTACTCCTGAACCTGGTGGTGTGGGTCTGAGGCTCCTGTACCTTCTTTTTCTGATGGCAACATTGCCCTCAAGAACTTGCTTGAAACACGTTGCTTTTCTGGAGTCTAGCATAAACTGCCAGCAAGTCGTTAGGACGGGAAGTCATTAAATGCACGGGCTCATTACTACGACGAGAGCCTCACCTGAGCTAAACGCATCGCGGCGATGGACGGCCTGGGCCTCACACGGAGCAAATGCAGGGCGGCTGTGGGCGTCCTTACCCTCCGCGGTACAAGCTGCTCTCAGGCCAGCAGGACAACCCGGGACACGACCTACTGCCGTCCTCATTATTTCCCACACCAGGAGCCCACTACGACGGTACATTTTGGCCTCACTCCGCAACCTACAACTCGTCACACTTGGAACAACCTTTGCCCCTTGACCAGTTCCACTGACTTTCTTTTTTCCCCGCCTCTGGCAACAGGCATGATTAATCGAATCGATCCAAAGCTATCTTTTTGTCGTGTAATCGGCCGGCGATTGCTTCAGTCTGTTGGCAAGCAGCGCAGTGCAGGACGGGAAGCAGGTTTAAACCGATTGAGCCCGGGCCGGGAGCTATCGGCCGAGGTTGTGGCCGTGGGGAGAGGCCTGAGGTAGTTTCACGTCGAGTTGCATTGTAGGCCTAGTGGACGGTGAGCTTTGTCTCCACCCTGAGCCCGATTAAGATGAGAGTCTTCTGTTGATCTGGTCAAAGCAAAACCAACACTCTTCTATCCCTCTCCGGATGGGAACTCTGAGGGTTCGAGCTTCAGGGTGATCGTAACGTCTCCCCGAGGTAAAAGCAGAAAATACCACAGATGCGCAAAAGTCAGCATCACTGAAGGGAGGAACAGTTTGCGCTTTGAGTCCGAGGCCCCTTTTCTGCCTGTCTCTTCGACTCCCGACTTGCTGTTTATCTCAAGCACTTTAAGATTTCCTATATCTCAAAATCAGTTAAATAAACTAGATCTCTAACTCAAACGTCAACAATTGACTTCCCCCCACAAACGTTATTCGAACTGCTGAGTTCCTCCCAGCAAATTGTTGACAAAAAAATCCTGTTTTCAATTAACGAGGCAATGTTAAATTCTCTCGTTGCCTCAGTTCACTATCCCTTGATGAATTATTATTCCTGTTAAAAGTAATCCTGTAGAACTTTTAAAGAATACTTTGCGCTAAAGCAAGTTGTAATGGTAAATGGAATTGAATTGTCCAAAATGTCTAGGAATGGAAAAGTTAATTCCTGTTTCTTGATTCTATCTCGAACTTGGTTATTTTTGAAAAGCCTTACTGTTTTGAGCAGCGCCCAATCAGCGATCTGAAACCTGAGAAGTTGCAGCTTTACTCAGGTTCGCCAATTGAGTAAAAAAGGCAGCGACTGAACAGTGGTCAATTTGAGATTGATTGGCAAGAACAAATTAAGTTAAGGCAGGGGCAAGCGGAGCAGCTTTGTTGGAGTGGATAGTGTTAGAGTGGTATTTTGAGGCTTTAGCTCTTTGAGACCAGTAAGGAGAGGCTAGTGAGAGAAGGTGAAAAACCTATAGATAGATTCTTCTCCCCCCCCCCCCCACACACAGAGTTTTATTGTTTTCATTGCTTATATTTGCTCAGTTAGAACAGTAGGGATGCTAGGCAGGATAGTTGAATGTGCCACTTCCAGGATGTAGGAAGGCTGGGAGACCTCCAGTATCTTTATTGACTACACCTGCAAGAAGTGTATCTAACTGCTGTGAGATTTATAATAGCCAATCAGCCTACTGTCCTGAGGAAACCAGAACACTTGAGGGAAATCTGAACAGTCACAGGGATACCGCGTTAAGAAGTTGAAGCCCGAAGTGATGAACTCCAGATCATTCAGGTGCTGAGGGAGTGATAGAGTGATGGTCACAGGAAGCTGGGTGACAGGAAGGGGAAAGGGGTTAAACAACCAGTGCAGAGTACCCCTGTGGCTATCCCATCCACAACACGTATACCACTTTGGATGCTGTTGTTGTGGGTGGGGAAAGGCCTAGCAGAGGAGAGTCACATCAGTCAGGTCTTTGGCACTGAGTCTGGCTCTGTAACTTTAAAGGGAAGGTGGGAAGAAAGGAAAGCTGTGGTGATAGGGATTCATGAATTAGGGGAACTGACGGGAGGTTCTGTGCATGAGAATGAAAATTTGTACAGAGATCGCAGACTGCTGCAAGAAAAATAAGGTTAGAGTAGGCGATTTTTAGCTTTCTACATATTGACTTGGACTCCCATACCGTAAAAGGTCTTGGTAAACTTCTGCTAATGCCCCACCTCCCCCTCATACCCCATCCGTTATTTATTTATATACACATTCTTTTTCCCTCTCTCCTTTTTCTCCCTCTGTCCCTCTCACTATACCCCTTGCCCATCCTCTGGTTTCCCCCCCTCCCCCTTTTCTTTCTCCCTAGGCCTCCTGTCCCATGATCCTCTCATATCCCTTTTGCCAATCAACTGTCCAGCTCTTGGCTCCATCCCTCCCCCTCCTGTCTTCTCCTATCATTTCGGATCTCCCCCTCCCCCTCCCACTTTCAAATCTCTTACTAGCTCTTCTTTCAGTTAATCCTGACGAAGGGTCTCGGCCCGAAACGTCAACTGTACCTTTTCCTAGAGACGCTGCCTGGCCTGCTGTGTTCACCAGCAACTTTTATGTGTGTTGCTTGGTAGGATAGAGTTTGTCAATTTGTTCAGGAAATTTTCCTTAATAAGATTAAGAAGTCCAAATGAGAGATTGTGTGATACTTGATCTACTGTTTGGGAATGAGACTGGGCAGAAATTTGTGTAGGGGAACACTTTCCATCTAGTGATCATAATGCCATTAGTTTCAAAGTAAATATAGGAAAAGGTAGCAACACACATCAAAGTTGCTGGTGAACGCAGCAGGCCAGGCAGCATCTGTAGGAAGAGGTGCAGTCGACGTTTCAGGCCGAGACCCTTCGTCAGGACTAACTGAAGGAAGGACGTTCCAGGCCGAGACCCTTCGTCAGGACTAACTTCCTTCAGTTAGTCCTGACGAAGGGTCTCGGCCTGAAACGTCGACTGCACCTCTTCCTACAGATGCTGCCTGGCCTGCTGCGTTCACCAGCAACTTTGATGTGTGTTGCTTGAATTTCCAGCATCTGCAGAATTCCTGTTGTTATAGGAAAAGATAGGTCTGGTCTGTGGGTTCGTAATTGGAAAAAGGCCAATTTTGATGGTATCAGAAAGGATCTGGCAAGTGTAGATTGGGACAGGGTGTTTTGGCAAAGATGTACTTGGTAAATGGGAAGTCTGCAAAAGTGAAATTTTGAGAGCGTAAAGCTTGCATGTTCCTGTTGGAATAAAAGGTGAAGATAACAGGTTTTGGGAACCTTGGTTTTCAAGTGATATTGAGGTCCTGGTTTAAAAAAGGAGGTGCATAGCAGGTATGGACAAGTAGGAACGAATGAGGTGCTATAAGAAATGCAAGGGAACACTTAAGACAGAAATTGGGAGGACTAAAAGAAGGCATGAGGTTGCCAGAGAGGACAAGGTGAAGGAAGATCCTAAGTGCAGAAATTGCTGAGGCCAGAGATACTTAAATCCTTAGCGATGGGTGAGGTAGCAGAGGATTGGAGGATAGCTAATTTTGATCCTCTGTTTATGAATGACTCCAAATATGAATCAGGAAGTTATAGGCCAGTGAGCCTGACATCAGTAAATTATTGGAAGGTGCTCTATGGGACCAGCTATATGAGTATTTGGATAGACATGGACTGATTAGGGATATAGTCAGCATAGCATTGTGCATGGTAGGTTGTGTCTAACCAATGTTATAGAGTTTTTTGAGGAAGTTGCCAAGATGAAGGCAAGGCAGTGGATGGTGTCTACATGGACTTTAGCAAGGATTTGAGAATGTCCGTCATGGGAGGATTGGTCAAGAAGATTCAGTCGTTTGTCATTCAAGATGTAATAAATTGAATTCAACAATGGCTTTGTGGGAGAAGTCAGAGAATGATAGTAGATGGTTGCCTGTCTGACTGGAGGCCTGTGACTAGTGGAGTGCCGCAGGGATTTGTGATGGGCCCGTGGTTGTCTGTCATCTATATCAATGTTGTTAACTGGGTCAGCAACTTGCAGATGACACCAAGATTAGGGGTGTAGTGGACAGCGAGGAAGACAGGTAGATAGGCATAAAGAAAGCATTTGGCAGATTAACCTTAATAAATCATTGTATTGAGTTTAGGAGATGGGGTGTCATGTTGAAGTTGTATAAGATGTTAATGAAGCCTAATTTGGAATATTGTGTGCAGTTTTGGTGACCTACCTACAGGAAAGATGTAAATAAGGTTGAAAGTACAGAGAAAAGCAAAAAGGATGTTGCCGGGTCTAAACCCTTGTTTCCCTTCCCCACCCAACATCCTCTGTCTCTGGAGCAGCTTAGCTTCTTCTGCAATGATGGCAATTAAGAGATGCTTAGAGATGGCATTTACGAGCACTTGAAAAAGTATAGTCTGATTAGGGACAGTCGGCATAGCTTTGTGGGATGCAGGTTGTGCCTCACGAGCGTGATTGAATTCTTTGAGTCGGTGACAAAACAGATTGAAGATAGACCAGTGGATGTGGTGTATATAGATTTTAGTAAGGTATTTGACTAGGTTCCCCAGTATAGACTCATACAGAAAGCCAGGAGATATGGGATCCAAGGAAAGCTGGCTGCATGGATTCTGTGGCTTATCCACTAAAGGCAGAGGGTGGTAGTAAATGGAGCGTGTTATGTACCTGGTAACGAGTTAAAAGAACCAGCAGAAATGGAACACACCTGGAGTCTGGTTTTGCTGTTTACTAACACTATTTTTATTAGTAACTAGTAAACGGCGGGAGGAGAAGATGGCGGCGCGACGCAGCTTGCAGCGGCCACTCCGGTGGTGATATCTGTTATCTGTCAAGTAGGGTGCCGTGCACAGTCCCGATTTAATGGAGACAGACATGAGAGCACGGAGGAACATCTAGTGAAATTTCTGAAATGCCTGCTTCGCTGCTACTGTGTGATCCAGAATCTCCGGAGGGGAAGGCCCCGAGTCCTCGGCTTTGCTTGTTGCTTTGCGGCCGGGGTGGGGTCGAAGCGCTCGGCAGAGATGGTGCTCGGTGTCAGAGGGCTGGTCGGAGGCTCGAAGTTTTCGGATGGACTCAGAGTCGGCTGCGGTTGGTTGCTTCCAATGCATCGGCAAGTTTGCGGCACTTGGAGGTTAATGGCAGGGAGAGTTTCTCCCTTCTACCGTCTGCATGAGATGATGGGGCTATCGGGACTTGAGACTTTTTTTTACCGTGCCCATAGTCTGCTCTTTATCAAATTACGGTATTGCTTTGCACTGTTGTAACTATATGTTATAATTATGTGGTTTTGTCAGTTTTAGTCTTGGTTTGTCCTGTGTTTCTGTGATATCTTTCTGGAGGAAGATTGTATCATTTTTTAATGCATGCATTTCTAAATGACAATAAACAAGAACTGAGTGTCCTCATAATCTAATAATCTAAACTACGCAATACAGTAATATATAACCAGATAAATCAAACAGGTTAGCAAAGTTTATGCATATATAGGTGTGGAAATATAAAATGCAAACAACTTCAACTTGGGTGGTAAGTGATACAGTCCTATGATGGTGGGTAAACGAAGTCAGTTCAGTTCATGTTATTGAGTTGAGTAGAACTGAGGAGAGAGAGAGAGATGATTTGTTGTCCACGTAAGCCGATGCCGTTGATTCTTCCTGTTGTCCCCCGAAACTTCCAAGTTAGCCAGATTTGACCAACTTAAGAGCGCCGTCTTCAAGTGATAATCTACCAACCCAGGCAAGGGTTAGACACACTGTAGACTCCACAGGGTTGCTCTTTCATGCACTAATAATAACAGATTAATTCCTCTTAATCGATCCTCAGTCCCACACTCGTGGGCACCTGAAAGTGTAGTGGTAGTTTCGCCACACCTTAGTGCGTCTGCGTGTCCTGCGAAACAAGCAACTACGCTGGTTTAAATACTGTTGTGCCGAACACCAGCTGTCCATCATGTAGCTCCTCCCTTCTCTCTCTGTAGGAACTCAGAAACTGGCAGTGTCCTTGCATAAATCCCAAACAAACTGTAAGCAGTCTTGGCCCCTATCTCTCTCTGCAACAAGCTGTTTGTGCTGTACAGCTTTCTCTCTCTTTTTAAAGGCACAGTCCATAATGAATAATCCTTAGGATTTCATCACAAGTGTATATTACCTGGAGGTTGGTGACCAGTGATGTTCCACAGGGATCTGTCTTGGATCCCTGCTTTTTGTGATTTTTTTGTAATTTATAGGTGACTTGGATGAGGAAGTGGAAAGGTGGGTTAGTAAGTTCACAGATAACCTGAAGATTGGTGATGTTGTGGATAGTGTATAAGGTTGTCATAGTTTGCAATGGGACATTGATAAGATGCAGAACTGGGCTGAGAAATGGGAGATGGAGTTCAACCCAGAAAAGTGTGAAGCAATGCACTTTGGAAGATCATACTTGAGACAGAGTGCAGGATTTTTTTGCAGTAGGGAGGAACAGAGGGATCTTGGGCTTAATATCCATAGATACCTCAAAATTGTCATAGAAGTTGATAGAGCTGTTAAGAAAGAGTATGATGTGTTGGCCTTCATTAGTCGGGGGATTGGGTTCAAGAGCTACGAGGTAACGTTGCAGCTCTGTAAAATTCAGGTTATACCACACTTTGAGGATTGTGCTTAATTTCAATAGCTTCAGTGGAAGGATGTGGAAGTTTTAGAAAAGATGCTGGGGAGATTTATCACAATGTTGCCTTGTGAGAAAAGGTTGAGTGAGTTTGGGTTTTTCTCTTTGGGGCAGAGGAGGATGAGGGGTAAGCATGATATCTAACTTCTATAGATGTGTAGTGGAGACTATATTGACTGACTGCATCACAGCTTGGGTCTGGAAACACCAATGTCCTTGAATGAAAAATCCTCCAAAAAGTAGCGAATACAGCTCAGTCCATCATGGGTAAAGCCCTCTCCAGCACTGAGCATATCTACATGAAGCACTATTACAGGAAAGCAGCATCCATCATCAGAGACCCCCCCCCCCCCCAAGCACCCAGCTCATGCTCTCTTCTTCCTGCTGCCACCAGGAAGAAGGTACAAGAGCCCCAGAATTTACACCACCAGGTTCAGGAGTACTATCCCTCAACCATCAGGCTCTTGAACCAAAGGGGATAACTTCACTTCCCCATCATTGAAATGTTCCCATAATCTGTGGACTCACTTTCAAGGACTCTTCATCTCATGTTTTAGATATTTATTGCTTGTTTATTATTATTTCTTTCTTTTCGTATTTGCACAGTTTGTTGTCTTGCACACTGGTTGAATGCCCACTTTAGATAGTCTTTCATTGATTATTGAGTACGTCTACAAGAAAAGGAATTTCAAGGTTGTATATGGTGATATATACTTTGACAATAAATTTACTTTGAACTTTGATAAGAAGTGAACAAGATAAGAGGCATAGATAGTGAACAACCAGAGACTTGCCCAGGGTGGAAATGGCTAATGCAAGGCGGCATAATTTTAAGGTGTTTTAGAGGAAAGTATGGGGAGGATGTCAGAAATGGGGTTTATTTTTTACACACAGTGGTGGGTGCATAGAACACTCTGCTAAGGATGGTGGTAACAGCAGATATATTAGGGACATTTAATGGACTCTTAGATAGGCACATTGAAAGAAAAATGGAAGGCTATGCAAGAGGGAAGCATTGGATTGATGTTGGAGTGGGCTAAAAGATCGGCACAACATCATGGGTGGGGGGCCTGTACTGTGTTATACTATTCTATGGCAGATAAGCAGATATTCATCTATGAATAAATGAAGCAGTTGAAAGAAGTGTGTGTATTTAATATTGATATTGATAGATTTGTAAAGTATGGAAACAGGCCCTTCGCCTTAACTCATTCACGCTGACCAAAATGCCTTTTTACTCTAAATTCCGCTTGACTTCATCCGGCCCACAAACCTTGTGTACCTATCCAACAGGAAGGGTTGGAACAGTTTACAGTTTTGTAAATATTGATGTATTTATTTCTGAGCTTTATTTTGAAATTGGAAGTAAACTCAAATCTATCATCCAGGATCTCACCACCTGAGCCGTGCCGCCTTCTCATTTCTGGGTGTACATGAGCCTGATGACCCACACCTAGGAGTTCAATAATAGTTTCTTCCCATTGTGGTTCTTGAAAAACCCCTAAATTCTACATCAAACTATACTTGCACTAATGTCATTTTTTTTGTTACTTGTGCAGTGTAAGTTGTGTATAATTGTTTGATTTAAGTTTATGTAATTATTGCTTGTAATGTGCTGCTGCTGAATAAAGCAAACTTTCATGCTGTTTATACCCATGATCAGTGGTCCCCAACCAAAGCATGTGCTACTGGGCCACGAGGAAACGATATGATTTGGCGATATGAGTCAGCTGCACCTTTCCTCATTCCCTGTCTCGCCCACTGTTGAAGTTGAACGCACGCGAGGTCATTACGCACGCATCATTCATGACTGCGAGGGAAGAAGATCAACTCCTCGAGCTTGCAAATGACGGCGAGCTGAAAAGTATGTTTGACATAACACCTCCGCCAGCATTCTGGATCAAAGTTGAGGCTAAATATCCTGAGATAGCCACGAAAGCACTGAAAACGTTGCTTCCATTTCAACATATCTCTGCGAAGTGGGGTTTTCTGCAATGAGTGCAACGAAAACTAAGTTGCGGAATAGACTGGACATAAGGAACAACCTTCGAGTATCGCTGTCTCCCATCACCCCTCGATGGGACCATCTTGTTGCAGGGAAACAAGCCCAGGGCTCCCACTGATTCAGCGATATTGGTGTGTTGCAATGATTTTATGTGTTCATACGAGGAAAAATGCGCTGTGTGTTTAATATCCAAAACGTTACTTAAAATGTTATGATGCTATTGACTTATAAGTGACTTATCACTATATTCATGTGAGGAAAATCACCTATATTACCGAAATCACCTATATTCCGGTAGTGATTAACACCCCCACCCCCCAGGGTTGCAAACTGTCCCGTATTAGCCGGGACATCCCGTATATTGGGCTAAATTGGTTTGTCCCATACGGGACCGCCCTTGTCCTGTATTTCCCCCGCTAAGGTAGAGCGTTCCTATGAAACTTTTCGTGCCAAAATGGCGTAAAGCGAAGAAGCAACTACCATTCATTTATATGGGAAAAATTTTTGAGCGTTCCCAGACCCAAAAAATAACCTACCAAATCATACCAAATAACACATAAAACCTAAAATAGCACTAACATATAGTAAAAGCAGGAATGATATGATAAATACACAGCCTATATAAAGTAGAAATAATGTATGTACTGTGTAATTTCACTGAACAGAATCACCAAAAACGATTTGTAGAAAAAAAATCGGTGCGTACACACATGTGCACACAGGTGCCTGTGCAAGGCTTCATGGTCATGGTAGTCTTTCTCGGGGTAAACACAACGTATTTGACTGCTACTCTTGTCTGTTGGCAACCCTACCCCCCACCGGCCGGCTGGTCTGCAAGAATATTGTCAATAATAAACCGGTCTGCAGTACAAAAAAGGTTGGGGACCCCTGCCCATGATAGTACATTTAAGCTTGAATTCAAAAGTAGAAATGCTGGAGATGTTCTGCAGATCAGGTACATCTTTAGAAAACAAAATGATTAGTGTTTTGGGTCAAAGACCTGCTGAGTAGTTCTGAAATTTTCTGTTTTGTTTTAGATTTCCAGTATCTGTGCTTTTTTTCTTTGCTTTTTAAAATCTCATTGTGTGACATTTAACATTGTATTCTGAACAGATATTGCAGGTATACCCATTACCCATTAATAACAAGGGGAAAAAGCACTGTGCTGGACTTGGGTGGGAACAGACAAATGTTATGAATTGATTGGACCAATGCAGCTGTACTTTCCATCACTGGCTTTATTTTTATTGCTACAAAATATTTAATTTCTTTTACTCGCTTATTCCCCTATTCAGGTTTGACATGGAACACCTGACACCTTTCAAGGCTGGAATGGCGCACATGGGTGTGTGTTTTCCTCAAGCAGATTCTCCTCCAGTAGTTCTGAGGACAGTACACAAGAACACGCTATTTCGTCAGACCCCAGCTAGACGGAGGATTTCGAGACCAGAATGGCCAGTAGTAAGTAGAATAATCTTTATTTTTTATTAACCTTTTTATTGATTTAGAGAAAATATATATAGACAAGGGGAGAATTACCTCAAATGTATATCAGCAATAATATAAGCAAAAGATAAAATAGATATTATAATCATAGTAATAAGCAAATATGCAATATATTAATAAAAAAGGATAGCTAATTCTCCTCTTATCAATTCATAAAGAGAGGGAAAAAAAACTTTAAATTTAAAATAAAGAAAAAAAAACCCACTGCACTCAAAAAAGGGGGACTGAGCAGTCCATTCAGAGATACAACCAAGAAAAAAGAAAAGACTTTCTGATCAAATCTAAAACTTTGAAAAAATGAAATAATTGGAAGAATAATAAATCAAATCAAATGAAAATATAAAATAATAGGTCGCCATATTTGCTCAAATTTAAAGGATGTATCAAATGTCCGACTTCTTATTTTCTCTAAACTTAAACAGGACATAATGGAGGAAAGCCAAAAAAAGGACAGAAGGTGGATTAGAATCTTTCCACTTCAATAAAATGGCTCTCCTAGCCAATAAAGTCAAGAAGGCTATCATACGTTGAGCGGAAACAGGAATATTTCCTGCTTCCGATGGAATAATCCCAAAAATTGCTGTAAGTAAATTAGCTTGTAAATCCAGATCCAAGACTTTTGATAGCATTTTAAAAACATCTCTCCAAAAGTTATCTAGCTTTATACAAGACCGAGATTAGGAAAAACTTCTTCACACAGAGAGTGGTGAATCTGTGGAATTGTCTGCCACAGGAAACAGTTGAGGCCAGTTCATTGACTATATTTAAGAGAGAGTTAGATATGGCCCTTGTGGCTAAAGGGATCAGGGGTTATGGAGGGAAGGCTGGTACAGGGTTCTGAGTTGGATGATCAGCCATGATCATACTGAATGGCGGTGCAGGCTCGAAGGGCCGAATGGCCTACTCCTGGACCTATGTTCTATGTTTCTAATCTTTATAAATCTGAATTTTCAGACAATATTACTTTTATGAATAGATTTTTGCAGAAACTGAATATACCTAAAATTTCTATTCAAGATATGAATACATTAGATGCACCTACTAAACAAGAGGAAATAGCAAGGGCTATATCCTCGTTCTAATGAGCTAAGGCTCCGGGACCAGATGGATATCCACTTTCACCGATACACTTACACCTCATTTATGTCAAATTTTCACTGATTCTATTTCCTCTGGGACTCTCCCGAAAACTTTTTATGAAGCTTCAATCTCTTTAATTCCTAAAAAAGATAAAGATTTAACTGAATGTGCTTCCTATAGACCAATCTCTTTACTGAATGTGGATTTTAAAATTCTTTCTAAGATCTTGGCTAATAGACTTGAGAGTGTTTTACCTACTGTTATTTCCAATGACCAAAATGAATTTATTAAAAATAGATATTCACATTTTAACATTCGAAGATTATTAAACATTATTCACTCTTCTCCATTTAAAGAATCTGAATGTGTTGTTTCTCTTGATGCAGAGAAAGCTTCTGATAGGGTGGAGTGGTCTTACTTATTTGAGGATTTGAAAGATTTAATTTTGGCTCAGGATTTATTTCCTGGATCAAATTGATCTATCACGCCCCTATGGCTGCTGTTATAACTAATAATCAAAAATCTCCCTATCTTAGATTATATAGGGGTACTCGGCAGGGATATCCTCTTAGCCCTTTATTATTTAACTTGGCTTTAGAACCCCTTGCTATTACTCTTAGAGATTCTAATACTGTTCAGGGTATTAAGAGAGGGGACAAAATACACAAGGTTTCATTATATGCAGATGACCTGTTAGTTTATATTTCAGATCCCAGGAAGTCTCTTCCTTCAATGTTACCTATATTTTCTGAATTCAGTAGTTTTTCTGGGTATAAGTTAAATTTACATAAAAGTGAGTTATTTCCTATTAATAATTACTCGCATCCAAATTATCAAGTACCTTTTAGCGTTGCTAAAAATTTAAGTACCTTTTAGCGTTGCTAAAAATTACTTCACCTATCTTGGTATTAAAATTTAAAAGACCTCTATAAATATAATTTTTTTTCTATTAATTGAATACACCAAACAAAAGCTTTCTAAATGGTCACCTATGACATTAACATTAATGGGTCGAATTAATGCTATTAAAATGATAGTTTTACCAAAATTCATCTACATTTCAGGCAGTTCCTTCCTTTGCTCCTAAAACGTTCTTTGACAGAATAGCGGTCTCCCAGTCTGCGTCGGGTCTCGCCAATATATAAAAGGCCACATCGGGAGCACCGGACGCAGTATATCACCCCAGTCGACTCACAGGTGAAGTGTTGCCTCACCTGGAAGAACTGGACTGTTTGGGGCCCTGAATGGTGGTAAGGGAGGAAGTGTAAGGGCATGTGTAGCACTTGTTCCGCTTCCACGGATAAGTGCCAGGAGGGAGATCAGTGGGGAGGGATGGGGGGGACGAATGGACAAGGGAGTCGCGTAGGGGGTGATCCCTGATCCATTCGTCCATTGCTGAACATCTACGCTCTGTCCGCCAGAGAAAGCAGGATCTCCCAGTGGCCACACATTTTAATTCCACATCCCATTCCCATTCTGACATGTCTATCCACGGCCTCCTCTACTGTAAAGATGTAGCCACACTCAGGTTGGAGGAACAACACCTTATATTCCGTCTGGGTAGCCTCCAACCTGATGGCATGAACATCGACTTCTCTAACTTCCGCTAAGGCCCCACCTCCCCCTCGTACCCCATCTGTTACTCATTTTTATGCACACATTCTTTCTCTCACTCTCCTTTTTCTCCCTCTGCCCCTCTGAATATACCTCTTGCCCATCCTCTGGGTTCCCCCCCCCTTGTCTTTCTTCCCAAACCTCCTGTCCCATGATCCTCTCGTATCCCCTTTTGCCTATCACCTGTCCAGCTCTTGGCTCTATCCCTCCCCCTCCTGTCTTCTATCATTTTGGATCTCCCCCTCCCCCTCCAACTTTCAAATCCCTTACTCACTCTTCCTTCAGTTAGTCCTGACGAAGGGTCTCGGCCTGAAACGTCGACTGCACCTCTTCCTACAGATGCTGCCTGGCCTTCTGCGTTCACCAGCAACTTTGATGTGTGTTGCTTGAATTTCCAGCATCTGCAGAATTCCTGTTGTTTCCCTTTAGTATTTTGTACGTTTCAATCAAATCCCCCCTCAATCTTCTAAATTCCAGAGAGTATAAGCCTAGTCGATCCAGTCTTTCATCATATGAAAGTCTTGCCATCCCAGGAATCAATCTAGTGAACCTCCTTTGTATTGTACCCCCTCTATGGCAAGAATGCCCTTCCTCAGATTAGGGGACCAAAACTGCACACAATACTCTAGGTGTGGTCTCACCAAGGCCTTGTACAACTGCAGTAGTACCTCCCTGCTCCTGTACTCAAATCCTCTTGCTGTGAATGCCAGCATACCATTCGCCTTTTTCATCGCCTGCTGTACCTGCATGCCAACTTTCAATGACTGGTGTATAATGACACCCAGGTCTCGTTGCACCTCCCCTTTTCCTAACTGGCCACCATTCAGATAATAATCTGTTTTCCTGTTCTTGCCACCAAAGTGGATAACTTCACATTTATCCACATTAAATTGCATCTGCCGTGAATTTGCTCACTCACCTAACCTATCCAAGTCACCCTGCATCCTCTTAGATCCTCCTCACAGCTAACACTGCCACCCAGCTTCGTGTCATCTGCAAACTTAGAGATACTGCATTTAATTCCCTTGTCTAAGTCATTAATATATATTGTAAACAACTGGGGTCCCAGCACTGAGCCTTGCGGCACCCAACTAGTCACTGCCTGCCATTCTGAAAAGGTCCCGTTTATTCCCACTCTTTGCTTCCTGCCTGCCAACCAGTTCTCTACTCACATCAATACCATACCCCCAATACCGTGTGCTTTAAGTTTGCACACTAATCTCCTTTGTGGAACCTTGTCAGAAGCGTTTTGAAAATCCAAATATACCATATCCACTGGTTCTCCCCTATCCACTCTACTAGTTACATCCTCAAAAAATTCTATGAGATTTGTCAGATATGATTTTCCTTTCACAAATCCATGCTGACTTTGTCCGATGATTTCACCACTTTCCAAATGTGCTGTTGTCACATCTTTGATAACTGACTCTAGCAGTTTCCCCACCACTGATGTCAGGCTTACTGGTCTATAATTCCCCAGTTTCTCTTGCCCTCCTTTTTTAAAAAGCGGGGTTACATTAGCCACCCTCCAATCCTCAGGAACTAATCCAGAATCTAAAGAGTTTTGAAAAATTATCACTAATGCATCCACTATTTCTTGGGCTATTTCCTTAAGCACTCTGGGATGCAGACCATCTGGCCCTGGGGATTTAGCTGCCTTCAATTTACCTAACACCACTTCCCTACTAACATGTATTTCCCTCAGTTCCTCCATCTCACTAGACTCTTGGTCCCCTACTATTTCCAGATGATTATTTATGTCCTCCTTAGTGAAGACAGAACCAAAGTAGTTATTCAATTGGTCTGCCATGTCCTTGTTCCCCATGATCAATTCACCTGTTTCTGACTGTAAGGGACCTACATTTGTCTTAATCAATCTTTTTCTTTTCACATATCTATAAAAGCTTTTACAGTCAGTTTTTATGTTCCCTGATAGCTTTCTCTCATAATCTTTTTTCCCTTTCCTAATTAAGCCCTTTGTCCTCCTCTGCTGGACTCTGAATTTCTCCCAGTCCTCAGGTGTGC
Organism: Mobula birostris; assembly: GCF_030028105.1. Taxonomy (NCBI): domain Eukaryota; kingdom Metazoa; phylum Chordata; class Chondrichthyes; order Myliobatiformes; family Myliobatidae; genus Mobula; species Mobula birostris. The sequence goes on from NC_092381.1 coordinate 95,594,856, forward strand.
CGCTTTTTCTGGCTAATTTGTATGTTTCTTCTTTGGAATTGATACTATCTCTAATTTCCCTTGTCAGCCATGGGTGCACTACCTTCCCTGGTTTATTCTTTTGCCAAACTGGGATGAACAATTGTTGTAGTTCATCCATGCGATCTTTAAATGTATATTGCATATCCACCGTCACCCCTTTAAGTATCATTTGCCAGTCTATCTTAGCTAATTCACATCTCATACCTTAAAAGTTACTCTTCTTTAAGTTCAGAACCTTTGTTTCTGAATTAACTATATCACTCTCCATCTTAATGAATAATTGCAGCATATTACGGTCACTCTTACCCAAGGGGCCTCGCACGACAAGATTGCTAACTAACCCTTCCTCATTGCTCAATACCCAGTCCAGAGTGGCCTGCTCTCTAGTTGGTTCTTCAACATGTTGGTTCAGAAAACTATCCTGCATACATTCCAAGAAATCCTCTTCCTCAGCACCCTTACCAATTTGGTTCACCCAATCTATATGTAGATTGAAGTCACCCATTATAACTGCTGTTCCTTTATTGCACGCATTTCTAATTTCCTGTTTAATGCCATTCCCAACCTCACTACTACTGTTAGGTGGCCTGTACACAACTCCCACCAGCGTTTTCTGCCCCTTAGTGTTATGCAGCTCTACCCATATCGATTCCACATCCTCCCGGCTAATGTCCTTCCTTTCTATTGCGTTAATCTCCTCTCTAACCAGCAATGCCACCCCACCTCCTTTACTTTCATGTCTATCCCTCCTGAATATTGAATATCCCTGAATGTTGAGCTCCCATCCTTGGTCACCCTGGAGCCACGTCTCTGTGATCCCAACTATATCATATTCATTAATAACTATCTGCACATTCAATTCATCCACCTTGTTACGAATACTCCTTGCATTGACACACAAAGCCTTCAGGCTTGCTTTTACAACACTCTTAGCCCTTATACAATTATGTTGAAAAGTGGCCCTTTTTGATTTTTGCCCTGGATTTGCCAGCCTGCCACTTTTACTTTTCACCTTACTACTTTTTGCTTCTACCCTCATTTTACACCCCTCTGTCTCTCTGCACTTGTTCCCATCCCCCTGCCACATTAGTTTAAATCCTCCTGAGCAACACTTCCCCTAGGACATTGGTTCCAGTCCAGCTCAGGTGCAGACTGTCCTGTTTGTACCGGTCCCACCTCCTCCAGAACTGGTTCCAATGCCCCAGAAATTTGAATCCCTCCCCCTTGCACCATATTTAAAGCCACGTATTCATCTGAAATATCCTCCTATTTCTACTCTGACTAGCACGTGGCACTGGTAGTAATCCAGAGATTATTACCTTTGTGGTCCTACCTTTTAGTTTATCTCCTAACTCCCTAAGCTCACCTTGTAGGACCTCATCCCATTTTTTACCTATATCGTTGGTACCTATGTGCACCACGACCACTGGCTGTTCACCCTCCCACTCCAAAATGTCCTGCAGCTGCTCAGAGACATCCTTGACCCTTGCACCAGGGAGGCAACATACCCTCCTGGAGTCTCGTTTGCGGCCGCAGAAACGCCTATCTATTCCCCTTGCAATCGAATCTCCTATCACTATAGCTCTCCCACTCCTTTTCCTTCCCTCCTGTGTCGCAGAGCCACCCATGGTGCCACGAACTCGACTGCTGCTGCCTTCCCCTGATGAGACATCTCCCACAACAGTTTCCAAAACAGTACATCTGTTTAGGAGGGAGATGACCTCAGGGGACTTCTGCACTACCTGCCTACTGCTACGCTGTCTAGTGGCCACCCATTCCCTTTCTGCCTGGGTAGCCTTTACCTGCGGTGTGGCCAACTCACTGAACGTGCTATTCACGACTTTCTCAGCATCGCGGATGCTCCAGTATGAATCCAATTGCAGCTCCAGCTGTTCAATGCAGTCTGCCAGAAGCTGCAGCTGGACACATTTCCTGCACACATTGTCGTCAGGGACACTGGAAGTATCCCTGATTTCCCACATGCTGCAGGAGGAACAAACCACGGGGCCGATCTCAGCTGTCATGACCTACCCAATACGCTACAGACTCGCCGCCTTCTTTGCTTCAAATAAAATACCGCTGCAAACAGTTCTCCTTTTAAAGGAACTTACCCAGCCCTACCTCACTTTCAGTGAAGCTCGTCCTCAGCCTCTGCTCGCCAAAGCCTTTTGAGCCAAAGCCTTCCTACTCTGTCTCCCTCTACTCCGTCAAACTGCTCTTTTTTAAATACTCCCGCTGACTCACTGACTGACTTGCACGCAATTGCACAGTCCTGCCCCGATCAACCGCCGAGAAAAATGGAGTAGAAATCCATAAGTATCTTATTAATTTCATAAGGATCTACAATTTCAGTTCTATCAGGTCTTCATATTTTCAGGATCTATCTTCTAGCTATATTTGCTTTTAACTGACCAGCTAATAATTTGCCTGACTTACCTCCATGTATATAAAATTGGCTTTTGGATTTAAGAACTTGCTGTTCAATGGGAAAAGTCAAAAGCAAGTCATGCAGTGTTTAGAGTTCCACCCTTTCCTTAAAGAGATCTTCACTAGGCATTACTGAATAAACTTGATCTATTTCTTTAATTCTATTAGTAATTAGTTAAAGTTCCGCCTTAGTTTTCTTTCTTAAACCTACTGAGTATGAAATTATCTGTCCCCTAAGAAAAGCTTTCATCGAATCCCAAATAACCAAATTTGACATTCTCTCAGTTGTATTTAATTTTTAAAAATAGAGAAATTTGCTCTTTAATAAAATTTACAAATGTTGAATCTTGTAACAATGAAACATTAAGTCTCCACTGAGGAGTCTGAATATTATCAGAAAACTTCAAAGTTAGTTTTATAGGTGCATGATCCGACAATGCAATCACATCATACATACACTCAGCAACAGAGGGTACCAATCGGATGTCCAGCAAAAAATAATCAATTCTTGAATATTTATGGCATACATGTGAAAAAAAGAAAAAATTTTAAATGGATTTAAGATGGCTGTCGTTAATTCGGTCTTAAACATAATATGAAAATTTTTGGAATCTGTTTACTTTATGTATTCGTTGTTATGTCTCTTTGGTGGTGGTAACGTTTTCTTGGTAAGCAGGGGCTGCTATCTGGAGAAAAATCTTTTTCTTTAGGATGTTTAAATCTCCAAATATCCACCAAACCGTATTCTAATAAAAAAGAATTAATACAAGTTGCAGCTTTATTAAGAAGCGAGGGATTGGTGGATGATCTGTCAATCGACAGATTGAGACAGCGGTTAAAGTCACCGTCCATAAACAACTTATATTCATTTAAATTCGGCAATACAGAAAATAGCTTCTAAAAAATTCAGTGTTATCTATATTAGGTGCATATACACACACCAAAGCCACCTTTTAACCACATAATGGACCAGTGAGAATTAAATATCTTCCAATTGAATCCGTAACAGTATTAAAATGAACAAAAGGGATTTTAGAATTAATAAAGATAGATACCCCTCTTATTTTATTTACTGATAAAGAATGAAATAAGGGTCCCTTCCAAAATTTAAAAAATCGATTTTCATCCTGTCTACGGATGTGAGTCTCCTGCGCAAAAATAATATCTGCATGAAGTGTTTTTAATTTCTTAAAAATCTTTTTGCACTTAATAGGTTGGTTCATACCATTTAAATTCCAAGATATTATATTAATTTTATTAAGATCCATATTTAAAGTTTAATTTAAAAATTTTATAAAGTAAAGTAATGCGCAGGCACAAGCTAAATCCGAAAAAAGGGCGAAGCATGACTCGATCAGAAAGAAAAGCAAAATGATTGACAAAAAAAACCCTTAGGATTGCCCAGTCGACAAAAAGCTAATCTAATAGACCCACCTCCCTCCCCCGGAAACCCAGAAACCATCCAATAGGTGAACGGCATGCTATTCTAATAACCTTTAACCCCAGTCTCCAGATAGCAGCCCCTGCTTACAAAGAAAATGTTACCACCACCAAAGAGACACAACAAAGAATACATAAAGAAGTAAACAGATTCAAAATATTTTCATATTATGTCCAACAATAGTTAAGACCGAATTAACAACGGCCATCTTAAATCCATTTAAAATACGCAACCATGTATTCAAAAAATAGATCCAACCAACTAATACGCTACAACTAATATTAAAGACTTACAAAATCAAAGAAAAAATAAGTAAATATATAAATGTTAAATTCAAAACTACATCAACTATTCAAGCAAACAACAACAGATCTAAGCACTCATAAAACCTGGATTGGATTTTCATCGAATCCGTAACGAACAACTCCCAACTAAAGATTAGCTCAAATCGAAGGAAAAAAAGTAAATCTATATGTATTAAATCCAAATCTAGATTAATTAAAGCAAACAACAACAGATCTAGGTGAGTCAACCAGGTCCGTGTCTAGGCACTCATAAAATATGGAGCAGTCTTCCATCGAAACTGTTACAAACCACTTCCCAATAAGGATCAACTTTTCAAATTGCTTAGGAAACAGTCTTAAACTCCTTTATAAATTTCCAACCGTCTTCTGGAGAGTTAATCCTTTTTAGACGAGCATTGGATGGAGTAATCATCAGACGAGCCGGATAACGCAGCGAAGGGCGACAGTTAATTTTTAAAAATTCAGCCATAATTTCCCGATATTTAATTCTTCCAGCATAAGTCTCTGGAGAAAAATCTTCAACTATACGAATCTTAACTTCATTATAAATTAGCTTATCCCTTTTCCTTGCATCTCGAAGAATAGCTTCTTTGGTTGTAAAATAATGCAAACACAGAATTATAGGACGTGCTTTAATTTCAGCTGGAGGTTTAAGACATCGAATTTGGTAGGCTCTGTCCAATATCGGACAGGCTTCGAGAATGTCACTAAAGAGTGAATATAACATGTTTGAAAAAAACTTTAATGGCTCACCGGTTTCCGTATTTTCAGACAGGCAAGCCCAGTAAACGTAAATTCATCGTGTGACTTCTGCTTTGCAGATCAATCGTTTTCTTCTTAATTCTTGATAATTCCAAAGTAGGCTCATTAATTTTTTTTTCCGTAACATCTTCAAATCCTGCTGTTTAATAGTTTGACCCATTAACTCCTGTTCTCTTTCAATTTTATGAGTGCTCTGCTTAAGTGTCAGATATCGATCTTCCAAATTCTTCAGAACAGTGAGAATGGTTTTTTTCAAGCATTTCATTAGCGTTTGTCAATTTATCGATTTTGGTATCAACTGTACCAATCTTAACATAGAAACATAGAAAATAGGTGCAGGAGTAGGCCATTCGGCCCTTCGAGCCTGCACCGCCATTTATTATGATCATGGCTGATCATCCAACTCAGAACCCCGCCCCAGCCTTCCCTCCATACCCCCTGATCCCCGTAGCCACAAGGGCCATATCTAACTCCCTCTTAAATATAGCCAATGAACTGGCCTCAACTGTTTCCTGTGGCAGAGAATTCCACAGATTCACCACTCTCTGAGTGAAGAAGTTTTTCCTAATCTCGGTTCTAAAAGGCTTCCCCTTTATCCTCAAACTGTGACCCCTTGTTCTGGACTTCCCCAACATCGGGAACAATCTTCCTGCATCTAACCTGTCCAATCCCTTTAGGATTTTATATGTTTCAATCAGATCCCCCCTCAATCTTCTAAATTCCAACGAGTACAAGCCCAGTTCATCCAGTCTTCTCATTAGTAGCTTCTATTAAAGAGAGCCTTCTTTCTGAAGTAGAAACTTCCTCTAATTTCTTTGTTTGTTGAGCTTCAGGAAGAGTTTTGCCACTTCTTTAATTCGGTTCCAGATCGAATATTAGCCATCGTAAATCCTTCAGCAAGAATAATAAATCTTTAAACTTGAAACGAATCTAGCAGTGGAAAATCTTGATTTTTCATTACAAGTAGAACATTTGCTTGTGTTTTTTTTGGGGGGGCGGGGTTCAAGAGAAACAAAAGGAAACGTATTTTTGTTCCGCATCAAGTCATTCTGTGGAGACTGATTTCAAGGTCCCTTTTAAAATGTATATTATTTTTTTTAATAAGAAGAGGACCAAAGTTGTGCATAGATCTTCAGATGAATCTCAAGAGGTAACTTAAACATCCTGTTCAGTTTTGGACATTGATTTCTGAGGAAAATAGAAATGCCAGAAGGAGGTTGAGTTCAAATCAAATTAATTTTATAGCTTTATAAAACTCTGGTTAGCTTGCAACTGAAATAGTGAAATTAGTTCTGGTCATCCCATTACAGGGAGGATGTGGAGGCTTTGGAAAGGGTTCAGAAGATGCTTACTAGGATGCTGCTTGGATTAGATGACAAATGTAGTTATATTAACTTTGTTTTCTGTGGGGTGGGAATGGCTGGAGGGGGTGAGGGGGGGGGAGAGAATCTGGTAGAGGTCTATAACATGATAAGAGTCTATTTATACACACTTCTCTCTCATCACTCGTATTGGCTCGTAGACCTTATTTCCAACCATTCTCTTTTTTTTGGCGTGTGCCTGAGTGCGTTCATGTCTGTGCGTGTGCGTGCGCATCTGTGATGATGTCTTTTTCATGTTTTTTTTTTAACAAGGTGTGGAGCGAGAGAGAGACTGTGTGGCGCCACTCCTCACACAGACATTTTCGCAGTATTTTCCCTTTATTTTACGAGGTTGAGTTGCGATCTTGACACTCAACCTGGCACGGATGGAAAGCGCCCTTGGGAGCAGACCTGACTAGTTTCGAACCCAGAAAGCTCCGTTTCCTGGTCCAGTGTATTTCCAACCATTCTCATTCCCTTGTTCCCTCAAAGTGGACTCTGTTTCTTTTAATTTTTTTTAACCTTTGCTCATCTTCATCTTTGGTTTACTGCACTCTGATATTCTAGAAAATAACCAGTGCAGACTAATTTTGGTTCTGTTCCATGTTTTGCCATTACTTGGATTAATTTCAACAATATTTTCTTAAATGACTGGCCTAGTTGGATTTTGTAGTCAACAGGAATATTATAAAATTGTATGTTTTCAAGTTATAGCATGAATTGATTTTTAAATAGCTATTCATCTATTCTGTAAAAGTAATTTTATTCATTTACTCGAGGCTTTTGAATTGTGTTTAGAGTCATTGTGTTTGCATCAAAACAATGCATTTCTGAACTCCCCATCGGGCATAAAAGGTTTCTGATTCCTTAAATCAGTGGCCCCCAACCACTGAGCCGTGAGGAAACGATATGATTTGGCGATATGAAACAATATGAGTCAGCTGCACTTTTCCTCATTCCCTGTCACGCCCACTGTTGAACTTGAACGCACGCGAGGTCATCAGTGACCCAAGACGCAAATGACTCAAGACGTGCAAAGGAATGGGTCCGTGACCCATTTGTGAATGTCCCTAGTGAATCATCCATGTCAGCGCGGGAAAAAGATCAACTCCTCAAGCTTGCTAATGACGGTGGGCTGAAAAGTATGTTTGACGTAACATCTCTGCCGGCATTCTGGATCAAGGCTGAATATCCTGAGATAGCCATGAAAGCGCTGAAAACTGCTTCCATTTCCAACATCGTATCACTGCGAAGCGGAGTTTTCTTCAATAAATGCAATGAAAACTAAATTGCGGAATAGACTGGACATAAGGAACCCCCTTCGAGTATCGCTGTCTCCCATCACCCCCCCCTCCCCCCGATGGGACCGTCTTGTTGCAGGAAAACAAGCCCAGGGCTCCCACTGATTCAGCGATATTGGTGTGTTGCAATGATTTTATATGTTCATACAAGGAAAATATGCGCTGTGTGTTTAATATCCAAACGTTACTTAAAATGTTATGATGCCATTGACTTATAAGTGACTTATCACTATATTCATGTGAGGAAAATATGTGCTGTGTGTTTAATATTACATTCGTTAGATAAACCCTTTTAGAAACGAAATTGAGTGTATTAGCCTCTTATAAGTGACTTATAGCTGACTTATCACCTATATTCCGGTCGAGATTAACACCCCCCCCCCACCCTGGGTCGGCCGATCCACAAGAATATTGTCAATATTAAACCGGTCTGCGGTGCCAAAGAGGTTGGGGACCCCTGCCTTAAATGACTCATCATCACTGTCTGTTAAAGCATTCACTGTTGTAACTGGAAAGTCTTATCCTGAGGTTGGCAACAGATATTGTATTATTTCAGGTATTTGTGTGGATAGTAGATAAAACTTTTGCCTTATTGATTTTTTTTCCAGGAGAATCCAGAGCAGATTGCACTATTATTACAGAAACAATGGCATCTATATCATCTAACACCCCTGTATAGATTCTCTTACACCATGCTGAAGAAATACTCAAATGAGTTGTCTGTGTTCATCGCTTCAGAGAAGAAAAAGGGAATGGCAGTTGAAGTGGGAATTGAGCTTGCCAGCAAAGCTAAATTCTCCATGCTTGCTGGTCTCCGAGCTACTGAAAGTGATCCCGAGGCAGTCTTCATACAGGTTAGGTTGTAAACCACTTTTCAACAGCAAACCAGCTCTTCTGAGTTAGGCTAACTTAAAAGTTAGCATTTTTTTTTGCTTATTCTTATAAAATGTGGCTGAATCAAGCTGCTTCTATTTCTTATGATTTCAGGAAAAAAAATTATGCCTAGGTTCTTCTAATTGCCAATCATCAAATTGATTTATCATTAACTTTGAAATCTTCAAGGGCAGGTTTATCTTATGACTCAAATTGCATGTCCTCCACCACATACAAATTGTTCATTGGATTTGTAAAATTATTGACATAATGAGGTGTGATCTCATTAAGGATATCCAAATTATTATGACAGTTTTGGTCCAGTTAACTGTAGATGTTTCCAGATAAGTCAGATTTAAACTTGGTCTGTGACTTTAACCTGCGCTTCATTCTGCCACTGGACTTCAATTGCAGAGCCTGATCTGATACTTTCTTTTATATTGCCAGCTAGTTTTCATGTAGAATCAGAAAGGGAATTCGAGGTTTGGAGGTTAAACGTAACATTGTTTACTGTTTTTGGAAAAGCCATCTTGGGTGCTTCCTTTGCTAAGTTGGGATATAACATTGAACAGTACAGCACAGCATATACCCTTCAGTCCATGATGTTTTGTTAACCCTTTAACCTACTCCAAGATCAATATAACCCTTCCCTCCCATATAGTCCATTTTTCTTTCATTCATGTGCCTATCTAAGAGTCTCTTAAATGTCCCTTACGTGTCTGCCTCTATTTTCACCCATGGCAGTGCATTCCATGCACCTACCAATCTCTAAAACGAAAACAACTGTCTCTGACATCACTTCCCCTCCATACTCCTGAGACTTTGTATTAGCCATATCTGCAATGGGTAAAAATCTTTGGCTATCCATTCAATCTTATCATCCTGTACATCTCTATCAACTTAACTCTTAATTTTCCTTCTCTCCAAAGAGAAAAGCCTTCAATCACTCAACCTATCCTCATGCTCTCTAATCCAGGCATCATCCTGGTAACCCTCAACTGCACTCTCTAAAGCTTCCGCATCCATCCTATAATGAGGTGACCAGAACTGAACTCAATATTCTGAGTGTGGATGGACCAGAATTTTATAGAGCTGCAACAATCCCCTGACTACTGAAGGCCAACACACCATATGCTTTCTTAATCATCCTATCAACTTGCGTGACAGCTTCGAGATCTGTGGATGTGAATCTCAAGATTCCTCTGTTCCTCTACACTGTTAAATGCCATTAATCCTGTATTCTGTCTTTAAGTTCAGCCTTCCAAAGTGAATCAGTTCACACTGAAAGAGTACAGAGAAAATTTATAAGGGTGTTGCCAGATCTTGAGCACCTGAGTTATAGGTAAAGTTTGAATAGGTTCAGACTTGATTCTCTGGAGTGTAGAAGAATGAGGAGAGATTTGATAGGTATACAAAATTGAGGAGTATAGATGAGCTAAATGCAAGCAAGCTTTTCCCCGCTGAGATTGGATGAGACCATAGTGTGAAAGGAAATATTTAAGGGGAACCTGGGGGGATTTTCTTTGCTCAGAGGGTGGTGAGAGTGTGGAACAAGCTCCCAATGGAACTGGTGAATGCAAGTTCGATTTAACATTTAAGAGAAATTTGGATAAGTACACGAATGCGAGGGTATGGAGAGCTATGGGCCAGGTGTGGGTTGATAGGACTAGGCAGGATAATAGTTTAGTATGGACTAGATGGGTCAAAGGGCCTGTTTCAGTGCTGTAGCGCACTGACTTTTCCATATTGAACTATATCTGCTGCTTCTCAGCCCACCTCTGTAACCTATTGTAGAAGGTACCGTTGTTACCTTCTACACTATCTACACCACCACCAGCTTTTGTTTCATGTGCAAACTTACTAATCTGCTTTCTCGTCCAAGTCATTTATAAAAGTCACAAAGAACGGGAACAGAAAATCGCTAGAGCAGATCCCTGCTAAATACAATTCATCACTGATCTTTTGTGGTCAAGTCAATTCTGAATCCACACAGCCAAGTGTCCCTGCATCCCCATGTCTCCTGACGCACTGAATGAGCTGACCATTGAGAACCTTGTCAAATGTCCATCCACTACTCTGCCTTTATTGATACATTTTGTCACTTCCTCAAAGAATTCATTCAGGCTCATGAGACACGATCTTCCCCTCACAAAGCCATATTGACTATCCCTAATCGGACTGTGCTCCAAATGCTTGTAAATCCTATCTCCAAGAATCCTCTCCAATAGTTTGCCCCCCCCCCCCCACTGAATTAAGACTCATTGGTCTATAATTTATAGAGTTATCTCTATTATCTATCTTGAACAAAGGAATAACAGTTGCCACATTTCAATCTTCTAGCACATTGAGAGAGTAAAGACCCAAGGAACAGCAATCTCTTCCCTCACTTCCCATATCCTGGGGTATTTCCTGTTTGGCCTTGGGGACTTATCTATCCTAATGCTTTTCAAAAGTTCCAGCACATCATCATTCTAAAACAGCAACCTGTACCAGCATGTCAGCCTATTCTATTCTGACCTCACATTCTTCAAGGTCTCTCTCACTGGTGAATACTGAAGCAAAGTATTCATTGAGGACCTCCCCTACCTCCTTCAAATCCAGGTACTTTTCCTCTTTTATCATCATCTTGCTGTCATCAGCTTCCTGTTCTTCACATATGTGTACAACACCTTGGGGCTTTCCTCAATCCTCCTCGCCAAGGCCTTGTGTCTACTTCTAGCTCTATCCATTCTGAAGTTCTTTCCTGGCTACTTGTAACACTCAAGAGCTCTGTCTGATCCTTGCTTCCCAAACCTTAAGTATGTTTTTTCCTTCATCTTAACTGCACATTTAGTGGCCACTTTATTAAATATAAGAGATACCCAATAAGGTAGCCACTGAGTGTATGGTTGCAAGAAAAAAAAATGTAAATCCTTTGCAATTACCTAGTTTTCTGCATTAATTACTCCATCAAATGTGTCTCAGCTCATTGTCTTGTTGCATCATCCAACTTCTATTAAGCTTCAGGTAATGGACCGCCACCCTGACATTCTCCTGTAAAATGTCTTGATACAATTTTGAATTCATTGTTCCCTCCATGATTGCAAACTGTACATGACCTGAGGCAGCAAAGTAGCCTTAAACCATGGATTTTTTTTTGGAAAGCAGTGGTTTCCTCTGTTGCATCCTTACATGAACAGAAACTTTGGCAAGTTTTAGAGATTTCTGCAAGTCTTTTGCTGTTACCCTTGGGTTCTTTTTCGCCTCATTTGGCATTGCACGTTGTGCTCTTGGTGTGATCTTTGCAAGACACCCACTCCTCGGGAGAGTAGTACTGAATTTCCTCCATTTTTTTTACAGTTTCTCTTACTGTGGAGTAATTACTATGAGTAATTCATGCAGAAAACCAGGTAATTGCAAAGGGTTCACAAACCTTTTCTTGCAACTGTATGCATGTTCATGGTCTTTGGCTGTTGTAGCCCAGCAGTCTCCAGCCACCGGGCCGCAAAGCGTATGCTACCGGACCGTGAGGAAACGATATGAGCTGGCTGCACCTTTCCTCATTCCCTGTCATGCACTGTTGAACTTGAACATAGGGTTGCCAACTGTCCCGTATTTGCCAGGACATCCCGTATATTGGGCTAAATTGGTTTGTCCCATACGGGACCGCCCTTGTCCTGTATTTCCCCCGCTAAGGTAGAGCGTTCCTATGAAATCTTTCGTGCCAAACTGGCATGAAGTGAAGAAGCAATTACCATTAATTTATGTGGGAAAAATTTTTGAGCGTTCCCAGACCCAAAAAATAACCTAACAGATCATACCAAAAACACATAAAACCGAAAATAAATAACACTAACATATAGTAAAACCAGGAATGATATGATAAAAATACAGCCTATATAAAGTAGAAATAATGTATGTACAGTATAGTCGGGAAGATGAAGGCAAAGGCGATTTGTGGGGGGCAAATCAGCACGTACGGGCATGTGCACATCACGCATGCGCATGCAGGTGCCTGCGTAAGGCTTCATGGTCATGCTAGTCTTTCCTGGAGTAAAGTGTCCTGGGATTTGACTGCTGCTTTTGTCCCTTATTTGGGAGTGAGAAAGTTGGTAACCCTAACTTGTAAAAGACATGTTGAGGTGAGTTTAACCCTACTTGAACACCCCCCCGGTCGGCCGGTCCGCAAGAATTTTGTCGATATTAAACTGGTCCGCAGTGCAAAAAAAGGTTGGGGACCCCTGTTGTAGCCTATCCACTTCAAGGTTTGACATACTGTGCATTCAAAGATCTTCTTCTGCACACCACTGTTGCAATACATGGTTATTGTCACCTTCTTGTAAGCTTAAACCAGCCTGGTCATTCTCTTCTAACCTCTCTCATTAACAAGATATATCACCCACAGAACTGCCACTCACTGGATGTTTTTTTCTTTTTGCACCATTCTCTGTAAACCGTGGAGAATGTGTTGCATGTGAAAATACCAAAGCAGTAGTTTCTGAGATACTCAAACCACCCTATCTGGCACCAACAATCCATGGTCAAAGTCACTTCGATCACATTCTGATGGTTGATGTGAACAACTGCATCTCTTGACTAGGGTAGGATAGTGTCATGACAATGACCCTGTTATTATTCACCTGTCCAGCTCTTGGCTCCATCCCTCCCCCTCCTGTCTTCTCCTATCATTTTGGATCTCCCCCTCCCCCTCCAACTTTCAAATCCCTTACTCACTCTTCCTTCAGTTAGTCCTGACGAAGGGTCTCGGCCTGAAACGTCGACTGCACCTCTTCCTAGAGATGCTGCCTGGCCTGCTGCGTTCACCAGCAACTTTTATGTGTGTTGCTTGAATTTCCAGCATCTGCAGAATTCCTGTTGTTTACCCTGTTATTTTTGCATCTTTCCAAAATCTATCTCCCAAACTTCACAGTGTCTCCTGCTATGGGAGGGAAGTGTCTATAGAATACTCCCAATAGAATGATTGCTCCTTTTCTGCAGCTGTGATACACTCCTTGATTAATAATGCCACTTCCTTACCTCTTTCCTCCCACCCTGTGCCTCTTGAAACATCTAAATCCTGGAACATCAAGCAGCCATTCTTGCCCTTATGACGACCATGTTTCTACTGGCGCAAATGTCCTTGTTCCATTTACGGACCCCATGCTCTAAGTTCATCACCCTTGTTCATGCTGTTTCTTGCATTAAAATGGGCACATTTCAACCCATCCAACTGACTGCCATTATGTCCTATCCATTGCTTATCCTTCCTCAGTCTCTACACACTGCATCAACCCTGTGTCCATAAGACATAGGAGCAGAATTAGGCCTTTCAGCCCATCGAATCTGCTCCACCATTCTATCATGGCTGATCCCAGTTCCTACTTAACCACGTACACCTACCTTCTCGCCATATCCTTTGATGCTCTGACCAATCAGGAAATGGTCAACTTCCGTCTCAAATATACCCACGGATGTGGCCTCCACTGCAGTCTGTGACAGAGCATTCCACAGATTCACTATTCTCTGGCTAAAATAAATTCTCCTTCTGTTCTACAAGGTTGCCCCTCAATTTTGAGGTTGTGCTTTCTAGTTCTGGATATCCCCACCACAGGAAACATCCTTTCCACATCCGCCCTATCTAATCCTTTCAACATTTGGTAGGTTTCAATGAAATCCCCACCAATTTTTCTAAATTTCAGTGAGTACAGGCCCAAAACTGTTAATTACTCCTCATGTTAACCCCTTCATTCCCAGAATCATCCTCGTGAACCTCCTCTGGACTCTCTCCAATGACAACACATCCTTTCTGAGATGTGGGGCCCAAAACTTTTGACAATACTCCATGTGGCCTGACTATTCCCGGGTCCATGACTTTGGTTTCCATCCCACTGCCAAACTACTTTAAATCCTCCCCAACAGCTCTGGCAAACCTGCCTGCAATCATATTGGTCTCCCTCAGGTTCTCCATCTCTTTGTACAGGTTATAGTTTCCCTTGAAGAGATTCCAATGACCCAGAATCTGAAACCTTTCCCCCTAATACAGTTCATCAGCCAGACATTCATCTGCCAAGTCATTCTATTATTCTTATCCCCACTGGATAGGATAAAATTGTTGGCTTCTGCATCCCTAGAGATTAACAAGGCTCCATTTCTCTTTAGAATAATTAAGTTACATATTGTCCAAGTATTGTGTATTTCAGTACATATGGAATGACCACTGACCAAATTATTTTAGAATGAGTCTTGTACAAAATTTTGTAGGAGTAAGGACAAAGGGAAATAAATTAATATCTGAACTTGTGTTTTTCTGCTTCCTGACAGATAACATCAAAGACTCCAGTCCAACAATCATCTGATGAAAAGGTGGTCTGGTCTGGGTGGCTATGCTGTGTTGATGGAGACCTGGGCTTCTTGGCATCTCTCCCCGTGGAATTCACCTGTTTGCCCTTGCTTTTTGCCAATGGCCCTGAAACAGTAACAGCTATTGTTGGAGAATGGTTGCAGAAAACATTTGACTGTTACATCAGTGCGTTCCCTATTAGTTCTGAGAACTTGACCTGGATGGCTGCCATGTGGGCCAATTGTTTTTCTGACTGTATCCATCGTGTAATGGAACTAGAATGGTCTGTGCCCCCTGTGCAACTGACCATTTCACTGAGTATTCACCCAGAGGATGCTAAGGCATTGTGGGACAGTATCCATGGAGATGAGGATGAAATCACCATAGAAGAAGTGGATTTATTCATGAGCAGTCTTCATTCACATTTCTACAGGCATTTTGGGGTGAGGCTTGCAGCTACACGCCTAGTAAAGGTAACAACAGGCATTGCATCTGCTCACTGTGATGGAAAATTAAAGGTGAGGAACAGTTAACACTGATTTAAAATGTAACTTGTGCAGTATTAACTACAGTATATTGAGGAGAATCTTGTATGTGTAATTAATCTTCTGGATTTGAGGAGATAGTGTGGGGATGGGCAAGGGAAAGTGATTTGTGAATTAAAAAGATAAGTTATTCTGTTTTCAGCAGTGTACAGCTCTAGGAGCTGAAAGAATCTGGAAATTGCATTCAGATAAATTTCTGCAGTAGGTTCTGACTGGGGAATATATACGGATTTTGCAGCTATTGGTTTCTGATCCAAGAGTGGAAAGTTAGCATTGTAGAATTGTTTTTAATGTTGCCATTGCTGCAATATAGGAATACTGTATAAATACTGAGTTGTAGTCATGTACGAGCTATCCACTCATCCCTGCTAGCTTTGGTTATTTCATTTTTCAACTCAGTATGTATGTATGCTTATTGGCCTACTTGATAAAGAAGGAAAATTTACTCAAGTTGCTTAATGACCAATTCTTGGTTGACAACACCATGAAATAGTACACAACTTTTATACTGAGTAATGTTGGGATCAATGCTATTTTAATCCATCAATGAAAGTTTGTTTGCTGCTTGAGGAAATTCATGGCTTCCTAAGGTCATATTATATCCTTTTTTTTATTATAAACCCTTATATAATAAATGTATGTAACATCTCTTTAGGATCCCTGCTAACAGTTTTAAACTAGGATATATAATAATTACTATTCTTAGATAAATTATCAGTGTTTCTGTGCTATAGGAAGCAAGTGGGTTCTCTACTAAGCACCACCTCTAGGGTTTCTACACCTATTTTGTCAGCAGCTGTAATTGTAAAAATGCAACCTTAATTTAAATTTGTATAGTGGAGTTGTTTGCCCCTTTGAACCATAGAAAACATACAGCACAATACAAGCCCTTCAGCCCATAAAGCTGTGCCGAACATGTCCCCACCTTAGACCTAGGCTTTACCCATAGCCCTGTATTTTTCTACGCTCCACGTAGCCATCCAGCAGTCTCTTAAAAGACCCTATCCTTTCCGCCTCCACCGTCGCTGGCAGTCCATTCCACACATTCATCATTCTCTGCGTAAAAAAAACTTACCCCTGATATCTCCTCTGTACCTACTAACAAGCACCTTTAAACTATGCCCTCTTGTGCTAGCCATTTCAGCCCTGGGAAAAAGCCTCACAATCACACAATCCACACAATCAATGCCTCTCATTATCTTGTACACCTCTATCAAGTCACCTCTCATCCCCCATCGCTCCAAGGAGAAAAGGCCAAGTTCACTCAACCTATTCTCATAAGGCATGCTCCCCAATCCAGGAAACATCCTTGTAAATCTCCTCTGCACCCTTTCTATGGTTTCCATGTCCTTCCTGTAGTGAGGCGACCAGAATTGAGCACAGTACTCCAAGTGGGGTCTGACCAGGGTCCTACATAGCTGCAACATTACCTCTTGGCTCTCAAACTCAATCCCACGATTGATGAAGGCCAATGCACTGTATGCCTTCTTAACTACAGAGTCAACCTGCGTAGCAGCTTTGAGTGTCCTATGGACTCAGACCCCAAGATCCCTCTGATCCTCCACGCTACCAAAATGAACCACCTCACTTATCTGGGTTAAACTCCATCTGCCACTTCTCAGCCCAGTTCTGCATCTTATCAATGTCCCGTTGTAACCTCTGACAGCCCTCCACACTATCCACAACACATCCAACTTTTGTGTCATCAGCAAATTTACTAACCCAACCCTCCACTTCCTCATCCAGGTCATTTATAAAAATCACAAAGAGAAGGGGTCGCAGAACAGATCCCTGAGGCACACCACTGGTCACTGGCCTACATGCAGAATATGACCTGTCTACAACCACTCTTTGCCTTCTGTGTGCAAGTCAGTTCTGGATCCACAAAGCAATGTCCCCCTTGGATCCTATGCCTCCCATGCCTCCTTACTTTCTCAATAAGCCTTGCATAGGGTAACTCATCAAATGACTTGCTAAAGTCCATATACACTGCACCTACGGCTCCACCTTCATCAACGTGTTTAGACACGTCCTCAAAAAATTCAGTCAGGCTTGTAAGGCACGACCTGCCTCTGACAAAGATATGCTGACTATTCCTAATCATATTATGCCTCTCCAAATGTTCATAAATCCTGCCTCTCAGGATCATCTTCATCAATTTACCAACCACTGAAGAGAGACTCACTGACCTATAATTTCTTGGGCTATCCCTACTCCCTTTCTTGAATAAGGGAACAACATCTGCACCCCTTCAATCCTCCGGAACCTCACTAATGATGCAAAGATCTTTGCCAGAGGCTCAGCATTCTCCTCCCTCACTACCCACAGTAGCCTGGGGTACATCCCGTCCGGTCCCGGTGACTTATCCAACTTGATGCTTTCCAAAAGATCCAGCACCATCCTCTGTCTTGATATCTACATTGTCAAGCTTTTCAGTCCACTGCATGTCATCCCTACGATCACCAAGATCCTTTTCCATAGTGAATACTGTATTCATTAAGTACTCCTGCTATTTCCTTCAGTTCCGTACACACTTTTCCACTCTCACACTTGATTGGTCCTATTCTCTCACGTCTTATCTTCTTGCTCTTCATATACTTGTAGAATGCCTTGGGGTTTTCCTTAATCCTGTCCGCCAATGCCTTCTCATGACCCCTTCTGGCTCTCCTAATTTCATTCTTAAGCTCCTTCCTGCTAGCCTTATAATCTTCTAGATTCCTATCCTATCTTACCTAGTTTTTTGAACATTTTGTAAGCTCTTCTTTTCTTCTTGACTGGATTTACAACAGCCTGTGTACACCACAGATCTTGCACCCTACCATCCTTTCTATGTTTCATTGGAACGTACCTACTCAGAACCCCACGCAAATATCCCCTGAATATTTGCCATATTTCTTACATACATTTCCCTGAGAACATCTGTTTCCAATCTATGCTTCCAAGTTCCTGCCTGATAGTCTCATATTTCCCCTTACTCCAATTAAAAGTTTCCTTAACTTGTCTGTTCCTATCCCTCTCCAATGCTATGGTAAAGGAGATAGAATTGTGATCACTATCTCCAAAATGCTCTCCCACTGAGAGACCTGACCATGTTAATTTCCCAATACCAGATCAAGTACAGCCTCTCCTTTTGTAGGCTTATCTACATATTGTGTCAAGAAACCTTCCTGAACACACCTAACAAACTCTACCCCATCTGAACCCCTCACTCTAGGGAGATGCCAATCAATATTTGGGAAATTAAAATCTCCCACTATAACAACCCTGTTATTATTACTCCTTTCCAGAATCTGTCTCCCTATCTGCTCCTCGATGTCCCTGTTACTATTGGGTGGTCTATAAAAAACACCCAGTAGAGTTATTGACCCCTTCCTACTCCTAACTTCCACCTACAGACTCTGTAGAGAACCCCTCCATGACTTCCTCTTTTTCTGCAGCCGTGACACTATCTCTCATCAACAGTGCCATGCCCCCACCTCTTCTGCCTCCCTCCCTATCCTTTCTGAAACATCTAAAGCTGGCACTTGAAGTAGCCATTCCTGCCCCTGCACCATCCAAGTCTCTGTAATGGCCACAACATCATAGCTAAAGTTCTGGTCCACGCTCTAAACTCATCCGTTTTATTCATGATACTCCTCGCATTAAAAGAGACATATCTCAAACCATCAGACTCAGCGCGTCCCTCCTCTATCACCTGCCTATCCTCCCTTTCACACTGTCTCCAAGCTTCCTCTATTTGTGAGCCAACCTCCCTTTCCTCCGTCACTTCAGTTCGGTTCTCACCCCCCAGCAGTTCTAGTTTAAACTCTCCTCAATAGCCTTAGCAAACCTTCCCGCCAGGATATTGGTTCCCCTGTGATTCAAGTACAACCCGCCCTTTTTGTACAGGTCACACCTGCCCCAGAGGAGGTCCCAATGATCCAGAAATCTGAATTCCTGCCCTTGCTCCAATCCCTCAGCCACGCATTTATCCTCCACCTCATTCTATTCCTGTACTCACTGTCGCGTGGCACAGGCAGTAATACCGAGATTTCTACCTTTGAGGTCCTGCTTCTCAACTTCTTTCCTGACTCCCTGTAACCTGTTTTCAGGACCTCCTCCCTTTTCCTACCTATGTCGTTGGTACCAATATGTACTACGATCTCTGGCTGTTCTCCTTCCCACTTCAAGATATTATGGATGCAATCAGAAACATCCCAGACCCCTGGCACCTGGGAGGCAAACTACCATCCGCGTTTCTTTCCTGCGTCCACAGAATCGCCTTTCTGACCCCCTAACTATAGAGTCCCCTATCACCGCTGCCATCCTCTTCCTTTCCCCATTCTTCTGAGCCTCAGGGCCAGACTCTGTGCCAGAGATGCGACCACTGTTGCTTCCCCCAGGTAGGCCGTTCCCCCTAACAGTACTCAAGCAGGAATACTTATTGTTAAGGGAGACCGCCATTGGGGTACTCTCTAGTACCTGCTTCTTGCCCTTCCCTCTCCTGTTACCCACTTCTCTGTCTCCTGCGGTCCCAGGGCAACTACCTGCCTATAGCTCCTCTCTATCACCTCCTCACTCTCCCTGACCGGACAAAGGTCATCGAGCTGCAGCTCAACGCACCTGGTGCAGATATGGTCGTCCGGCCTCACACACATACTTTGTTTTTTTATTTCAAACAGATAACCTACCTGGCCTCAACCCCTTATCGCCTAAGTCCCATTGAGCCAAAGCCTTCCTACTCTGTCTCCCACTACTACGCCCGCTCTATAAATCTGTCTTCCTTTTAAACTCTTCCCGCTGTTCTCACTGGCCGACCTCCATCGCTTGCGCAGTTGTGCCCCATTCAAACCGCTGAAGAAATAACCGTCGCCTTTTCAACTCTGCTCACTTTTAAACTCTTTGAAATTCTGTTGCACTAATCTCGATTTCTTGGTTAATGTTGATCTATAGAAACCTAGAAAGCACAATAGAGGCCCTTCGGCCCACAAAGCTGTGCTAAACATGTCCCTACCTTAGAACCACTTAGACTCTACCTATAGCCCTCTATTTTTCTAAGCTCCATTTAGCCATCCAGGAGTCTCTTAAAAGGCCCTATTGTTAACGCCTTCACCGCCGCCGCCAGCAGCCCATTCCACGCACTCACCACTCTCTGCATTAAAAAAAAACTTACCCCTGACATCTCCCCTGTACCTACTTCCAAGCATGTTAAAACTATGCCCTCTCATGCTAGCCAATCCAGCCCTGGGGAAAAGCCTCTGACTGCCCACACTATCAATGCCTCTCATTATCTTGTATACCTCTATCAGGTCACCTCTCATCCTCCATCGCTCCAAGGAGAAAAGGCCAAGTTCACTCAACCTATTCTCATAAGGCATGCCCCCCAATCCAGGCAACATCCTTATAAATCTTCTCTGCACCCCTTCTATGGTTTCTGCATCCTTCCCAGAGTGAGGCGACCAGAACTGAGCACAGTACTCCAAGTGGGGTCTGACCAGAGCCCTACATAGCTGCAACATTACCTCTCTGCTCTTAAACTCAATCCCATGACTGAAGGCCAATGCATCGTATGCCCTCTTAACCAGAGTCAACCTGCGTGGTAGCTTTAAGTGTCCTATGGACTTGGACCCCAAGATCCCTCTGATCCTCCACACTGCCAAGCGTCTTACCATTAATACTATATTCTGCCATCATATTTGAACTACCAAAATGAACCATCTGGGTTGAACTTCATCTGCCACTTCTCAGCCCAGTTTTGCATCCTATCAATGTCTGTTGTAACATCTGACAGCCCAACACACTATTCACAACACCCCCAACCTTTGTGTCATCAGCAAATTTACTAACCCAACCCTCCACTTCCTCATCCTGGACATTTATAAAAATCACAAAGAGTAGGGGTCACAGAACAGAGCCCTGAGGCACACCACTGGTCACTGGCCTCCATGCAAAATATGACCCGTCTACAACCACTCTTTGCCTTGTGTGGGCAAGCCAGTTCTGGATCCACGAAGCAATATCCCCTTGGATCCCATGCCTCCTTACCTTCTCAATAAGCCTTGCATGAAGTACCTTATCAAATGCCTTGCTGAAATCCATATAAACTACATCTACTGCTCTACCTTCATCAATGTGCTTAGTCACATCCTCAAAAAATTCAATCAGGCTCGTAAGGCACGACCTGCCTTTGACAAAGCAATGCTGACTATTCCTAATCATATTATGCCTCTCCAAATGTTCATAAATTCTGCCTCTCAGGATCTTCTCCATCAACTTACCAACCTCTGAAGTAAGACTCACTGGTCTATAATTTCCTGGGCTACCTCTACTTCCTTTCTTAAATAAGGGAACAACATCCGCAACCCTCCAATCCTCGGAACCTCTCCCGTCCTCATTGATGATGCAAAGATCATTGCCAGAGGCTCAGCAATTTCTTCCCTTGCTTCTCACAGTAGCCTGGGGTACATCCCGTCCGGTCCCGGTGACTTATCCAACTTGATGCTTTCCAAAAGCTCCAGCACATCCTCTTTTTTAATATCTACATTGTCAAGCTTTTCAGTGCACTGCAAGTCATCCCTACAATCGCCAAGATCCTTTTCCGTAGTGAATACTGAAGTATTCATTAAGTACCTTCGCTATTTCCTCCGGTTCCATACACACTTTTCCAACTTATCTCGCAAGGGTCCTAAGAAAATGTGCATTTGTTGAAAAGGAAGCTTAGAAATGCTGTTCTTTCTAATAAATAAAAAAAAATACAAAAATATTTTGAACAGCAACAGCAAATGGATTTAAAACGTTGAATATACTCGTCAGAACAAGCTTTTTTCTTGAGAGAGAGTATCTTCTACCATGCTTATTAGCCTGCTATATACACAAGTCATTTCCTTAAGCCGAGTCAACCATGGTACTTCTGTGCTGCCTGGTTTGACTCTGAATCCAACAGAGAGGGTGCAGAATATAAAGGTGTCACAGGGAGCAGAGAGAATTAAAATGTTTAGGAACCAAAGGATGTGCATTGTTTGTGGATTGAAAGGGGTATCTGGAGTAAATTTTTGCTTGTCTATTTTCATAGTTTTACTGTTGAATCTGAAAATTAGGTGATGATAATAATTTGGGTGGGAAAAAATGGAATGGTGGAAACAGAATAAGCATGTTTTAAAAAATGTTTACAAACCTTGGTATAAGCAATGGAATTACTTGGTTTATCTAGTGCTAATTTTTACCCCCTCCTGCAGCTGTTCAACAACAAGCATATAGACCACGTGCTGCCATTCCTAACTGAGCTGGCTTTTCATCAGATACAGTATCAACCTCGTCTCTGCACTACTATGGATTAAATTTGACTGGATCTCGAACTTGCTCCTCAGCCACAACAGAAGACTGATTATCTTCTTCTGAAAAGAACCAGTTACTGGGCTGCGTGACATGACTGACAGGAAGGAGAAAATGGATGAACATATACAGAGCTACCAAAACATTTGACTTCTGTGCTTTTTTTCTCCAAGGAACCTGTCATTTTTTACATTCTTGGGCAAAATAAAAACTGCACTCTTTTTACTGGAGGGACCATCTCCTGTTTTGCAATTTGTATTGCACAGAACCGTAAACTGCTTTCACATCTTAATGCTTTCAGAAGTAGTATCTATTGAGCAAATTTTAAAACTAATTTTTCATATATATCTGCTCATGACTGGCAAAAGATATAAAATTATTACATAAATATTTAATGTCATTAAACCCAGTTTCAAACACCATGTCTATAATGCCATAACTTACTGTACAACAAATCTAAAGCTGTTAACATTAATAAAAGTATTAGTACCCTAAGTTGATTTATTCACTCTACAGAAAGCGCAATTATAATAAGCAACAACAATTCTTTGAAATCCCTACATCACCTTAATAAGTAGCCTTAGTTGTGTAACCCTTGGATTTATCATTCCTGACCCGTTCTTTCAAATAGTCTGTGCTTAACATTACCTCCTCACCTACATTCAAAGTATTCAACACAACTGCTAAATAAAAATGCTTCACTGCCTTTCTACTTCACTATCTGGTCTACTATATTACTTTATAGTATAACATGATAAAACTGTTCATGTCAAATAGACAAATGTAACTTAAAAACAAAAAATTTTAAAAAGATGCATTGGCTTTATTTGCAAAGAAGACAACACAGGCTCAGACCATTGTTGTACCAAAAAATTTACAGTTTATTTGTGGAAAGTGCACGTAACATTTCATAACTGCTTACAAAAGTCATAAAATAGCACTGTTGAAAGAAATTAGCACCTGGAGGAGATGCAATTGCCAATGACTGAAATCTAATTCTCTCAGACTCATTTGGAACTTGAAATGTGGACAACTGCCAATTTTGTTTATTTCTAAGTAGTATTTTTCTTTTAACAATGGATCTGTGGTAAAAATAAGTACAGGTCTTCTTTAATTTGAGTTTAAAAGGAAAGCAAAACATTAACAGGGAACAAATCTGATACAACTTGTAAAACCACCTGTTATAAAGTAAAATAATTTATTAAATCATGAAATAACCCTTCAATCACGTTCTGAGTGCTTGACCTGTACAACATTTTCAGTTTATCATATCTGTATATGTTTATGTTGCCCATTGTAATTAAGTACCACAACTACTGTATTTACTCCACATAAATGACTAGATATAAACCTAAAATATAGAGGTAGTCTTTTAAGCAATAAGACAGCGAAAGAAGATTCCAGTCCTGAAATTTAATCTTAAAATCAGAAAGCGTAAGAAATTACTGATTTCATTAATTGGGAGTGCCTGGCAGAGCGACATGAACTATTTTTAAAGTTAATAGGAAGAGAGGATGTTAACATTAGTAGGAATATGTAGCAATTTGATGAAGTCTTTCAACATAATAAATGGTTTAAGAATAATTATAAAATTTAATTTGACACTGCACCAACCATTCCAGTAAAGGTGCTTGCATGCATGCTCTAGGACTGGCTGCTGTAGTGAGAAAAGCACACACGTATGCAATGCAAAAACCCCGTGAATAGTACAGAATCGTGATTTGGTGGTGGTGGGGGAGGGGGGGGGACTTTGTGGCATCCAGCTTAAAAAATAAACTGATAAACTTAATTTACTCTACTTTTGCTATTTTAAAACCTGGCTACTAAAAGATTACAGTAGTTTAGATCACATGCTTGTGGCTGACATATACTGTAACTCTCCTGAGCTTCATTGGCAAATACAAGTACCATCCACTATACATTAGTTTTTTTTTTAAAAGGCTATGATATTAAGACAAATGAAAAATCATCCAGGCTGCTTAATTAGAGTGCTTCATTAATTCTTTGTGATTTTATTTTTACAGTTGAAACTTAGTTCTGACAGGGATTGTTACAATTATGTTTTGTCACAAAATACAGTGAACATCAGTATAAGCAGCAGAAGTTTTCTCCCAGTTTTCTGGCTAACATCTTACAACCAATAATCCTAAACCAGATATCTGGCCACTATCAAATTACTGATTATCTGGGACCTCACCGTACCCAAGCAGGCTACTGTGCTTCCTGAATAACAGTGGGAATTACATTCACTAAAAGCACTTTTGAACATCCCAAGATGGTAAGAAGTGCCACATAGTTTTTTTTTCCAGTCCTTATAAAGTATAAAACACAGTACTAATGAACACAGCAATAGGGTGGCACATCTAGTAAAGCCTCTGCCTCAAATGTATCAGCCTGTGTTCAATCCCTGACCTCCTCTGTTGTATAGCTTAAACCATTGCTTTATGACTGCTTAGTATTCTCCAGGTGCATATTATTCCTCCTACATCCCAAGGATGTGAAGATTGTCAGGTTAACTGGCCATCATACTTTACCCCCAATATGCAGATACATGATGGAATCTGAAGGAGCTGATTGGAATGCAGGAAGAGTAAAACACGATTATGGTCAGTTGCTGCAATGGATGCTTCATTTGATGCCAATTTAATGGGCCAAAGCCTTTCTCGGTGCAAAATTAGAGAAGTGTCAGGAGAAAAGTGCAAAACATCAGGAGGTTGGCTTGTTTAACTGGAGTGACAATGATTTGATCAACTTTAGGACAGAGGGCTAGGGGGTCAAAATTCTGTGGAAGAAGGAAGACATTTCATCTACACCAAAAGCACCCCTGGAACCCGATTGTAAGTATTGAAGACAGTTTAAATACATCAGTTAAATGAGAACACAAAAAAGACAATCATAAACACTCCCACTGATTATTTGCATAAATTTTCAGAGTGCTGCAAAAATTAATCCTACAAATGTGTAGTAATTAATTGAAATCAATAAATAATGATGAGATATTGCACAAATAAGAAAAGCAGGTGTTATAGGATTTGCTACATAAAATACTTTGGAATCAAATTGTGGGTGTTTTAATCCAATCCCATTAATGAAATGTCATTTAGTGAAAAATACTGTGCACCCAAAAGCCTGTTTTGGTCATGATAACTTAATACAAATTCCACCCATGACATTAGAGTCTAGGGTAAATGATGTGAATAAGAGACAAAGCAGCATCCATCTTTGGAGGTGGGTGCTGAGTAAACCTGTATTTCAAATCCATCAAACCATCCTAGTGTATCTTGTTCAGTGACTTGCTGCCTGTCAAATATTATCAAGAAAGAAAATAAATTGAACAATTACTCAGCTTATTACTGTGGTTGCTGCTTTAGAACTATTAGCATTACAGTTACTGACCTTAAAAGTAATCAATTAATAGTATGAAACATGTTTTTATTCAATGCTATAAATGCAATTATTGCATAATGTGGTACTGTACTCTCTCAAAGCAGCAAGAGAAAAAAAAATGAAGATCTGATTTTTAAAAAACTGCTGGAAAATATGTAATTTCTCTCTCCACAATTTCCACTGTTCCAGTTACACTAAGGATGGGAGAATCAGGAAATTACCATTGAAATTTACATACTTTTGTCAATATTTTACATCTTCTTAAGCTTTCTTATACCATACATAATGACACAAGCCTGAAAAAAAAATCAATGCCCTGCTTGGTATCTGTGATGTGTGTGTTTTTTTTTCCCCCAGTGAAGAAAAATATTACAGACAAGATTAATTCAATGAATTAATTAATTCAATGAATTAAGATCGCACAGAGTCCAGCCCTGTGGCTCAGAAAGGTAGGGAAAAGGAAGAGGAAGGCAGTAGTGATAGGGGTCTCTATAGTTAGAAGGTCAGACAGGCAATTCTGTGGACACAGAAAAGAAACTCGGATAGTAGTTTGCCCACCGGGTGCCAGGGTCTGGGATGTTTCAGATCGCGTCCAAGATATCCTGCAGTGGGAGGGAGAACAGCCAAAGGTCATGGTACATATTGGTACCAATGACATAGGTAGGAAAAGGGAAGAGGTCCTGAAAAAAGACTACAGGGAGTTAGGAAGGAAGTTGAGAAGCAGGACCACAAAGGTAGTAATCTCGGGATTACTGCCTGTGCCACGCAACAGTATAGGAATAGAATGAGGTGGAGGATAAATGCATGGCTGAGGGATTGGAGGCCAGGGATTCAGGTTTCTGGATCATTGGAACCTCTTTTGGGGCAGGTGTGACCTGTACAGAAAGGATTGGTTGCACTTGAATCCCAGGGGGACCAATATCCTGGCAAGTAGACTACTGGGGAGAGTTTAAACTAGAATTGTTGGGGGGTGGGAACCGAACTGAAGAGACTAGGAATGAGGCAGTTGGCTCACAAACAGAGAAAGCTTGAAGACAGTATGTGAGAGAAGATAGGCAGGTGATAGAGAAGGGACGTGCTCAGATGGACGGTTTGAGATGTGTCTATTTTAACGCAAGGAGTATTGTGAACAAAGCGGATGAGTTTAGAACATGGATCAGTACTTGGAGCTGTGATGTGATGGCCATTACAGAGACTTGGATGGCTCAGGGACAGGAATGGTTACTTCAAGTGCTGGGTTTTAGATGTTTCAGAAAGGACAGGGAGGGAGGCAAAAGAGGCGAGGGCGTGCCACTGTTGATCAGAGATAGTGTCACAGCTGCAGAAAAGGTAGATGTCATGGAGGAATTGTCTATGGAGTCTCTGTAGGTGGAGGTTAGGAACAGGAAAGGGATCAATAACTCTACTGGGTGTTTTTTATAGGCCGCTCAATAGTAACAGGGATATTGAGGAGCAGTAAGGGGGTAAAGATAGCCCAGGAAATTATAGACCAGTGAGTCTTACTTCAGTGGTTGGTAAGTTGATGGAGAAGATCCTGAGAGGCAGGATTTATGAACATTTGGAGAGGTATAATATGATTAGGAATAGTCAGCATGGCTTTGTCAAGGGTAGGCTGTGCCTTACGAGCCTGATTGAATTTTTTGAGGATGTGACCAAACACATTGATGAAGGAAGAGCAGTAGATGTAGCGCAAGGTATCTAATAAGGTACCTCATGCAAAGCTTATTGACAAAGTAAGGAAGCATGGGATCCAAGGGGACATTGCTTTGTGGATCCAGAACTGGCTTGCCCACAGAAGGCAAAGAGTGGTTGTAGACGAGTCATATTCTGCATGGAGGTCGGTGACCAGTGGTGTGCCTCCAGGATCTGTTCTGGGACCCTTACTCTTTGTGATTTTTATAAATGACCTGGATGAGGAAGTGGAGGGATGGGTTAGTAAGTTTGCTGATGACACAAAGGTTGGGGGTGTTGTGGATAGTGTGGAGGGCTGTCAGAGGTTACAGCGGGACATTGATAGGGTGCAAAACTGGGCTGAAACATGGCAGATAGAGTTCAACCCAGATAAGTGTGAGGTGGTTCATTCTGGTAGCTGAAATATGATGGCAGAATATAGTATTAATGGTAAGACTCTTGGCAGTGTGGAGGATCAGCGGGATCTTGGGGCCCGAGTCCATAGGACGCCCAAAGCAGCTGCGCAGGTTGACTGTGGTTAAGGCGGCATACGGTGTATTGGCTTTCATTAATTGTGGAATTGAATTTAGAAGTCGAGAGGTAATGTTGCAGGTATATAGGACCCCGGTCAGACCCCACTTGGAGTACTGTGCTCAGTTCTTGTCGCCTCACTACAGGAAGGATGTGGAAGCCATAGAAAGGGTGCAGAGGAGATTTACAAGGATGTTGCTTGGATTGGGGAGCATGCGTTATGAAAACAGGTTGAGTGAACTCGGCCTTTTCTCCTTGGAGCGACAGAGGATGAGAAGTGACCTGATAGAGATGTATAAGATGATGAGAGGCAATGATCGTGTGGATAATCAGAGGCTTTTTCCCAGGGCTGAAATGGTTGCCACAAGAGGACGTAGGTTTAAGGTGCTGGGGAGTAGAAAACCATAGAAACTACAGCACAGAAACAGGCCTTTTGGCCCTTCTTGGCTGTGCCAAACCATTTTCTGCCTAGTCCCACTGACCTGCACACGGACCATATCCCTCCATACACCTCCCATCCATGTATCTGTCCAATTTATTCATAAATGTTAAAAAAGAACCCGCATTTACCACCTCATTTGGCAGCTCATTCCAGGTGAGGTGGTAAATGTGGGTTCTTTTTTAGTAGGTACAGAGGAGGTATCAGTGGTACGTATTTTGTTTTAAGGAGAGAGTGGAATGGGCTGCCGACAACGGTGGTGGAGGCGGATACAATAGGGTCTTTTAAGAGACTTTTGGATAGGTACATGGAGTTTAGAAAAATAGAGTGCTATGTGTAAGCCTAATAATTTCTAAAGTAGGGACATATTCGGTACAACTTTGTGGGCGGAAGGGCCTGTATTGTGCTGTAGGTTTTCTATGTTTCTATTTTTAAATGTCCAACCTATGTTCCTTCTTAATGAAAGTACACCTGGTCATTTTTTTCAACACAGCCGGAGATAATCTAATGATTGATCTGTGAGACCTCTAACAAGATGCCATTCAGCAGAAGATTCATTATATTGTTTGCACCCACTGTAGTCATAAAACAGTGCAGTTTATGGTTTTTAAAAGTCTTAGCACTTATTATTCATCTAAAGCTATGGAAATGCTCCATGTGAAATATACTAATTATCAGTAAAACCTAAATGAAATCTGATGGCATTAGTATCAACTTTTCTAGAGTATCTCAAATTGACCCTAAAGAGGTATGCTTATCATGAGAAAAATCTTTTGCAAATGTTTTAGGCTTCCAGGAGGAAGAACCATGCATATTTAGTCATGACAACATTATACTCACTTTATGTGATATGCATTATCACACTGTGCACTTACAATTACAGAAAAAAACTTGATGTTCACTTTCTCATGAACACAATGCCCTTTAAGATTCCAGTTTTATTATATTTTAGAGAATTAAGAACTGTATTACTGCTCATGTATCTTGAATAAAAAGATACTATCACTGTACGAAACACAAAATTTATTAAGCATCAGGAAAAAAAAGTAGCAATGGGTGGTTTTAATAGTTATGTCTCCATAGTGGGACAACTGAGTTTCCATTTGCCCCAACTTAACATGACATAAATATTTTCTTTCTTTAAGTCCGTGGAATTGTTCAATTAGAAAGGAATAAAGTTTTTTCCACATGTTGATAGTCAATCATCTCCAAATGATGTGAACCAACAAATGTTTTCATTTCAATATCCTTGAAAAATGAGGATTAAAGAGTTGATTACATCCTTACCAGCCAAGTTACATTTGCGCAACTTTTCTATTCTGCCCATTTTTGAGGTGCTCCCAACTGTTCTGAATGAGAAGTCTTTCCCACACAAAAAAACTTCTACAGGCATCAATCTGTAATATCATTAGAACTGTTCACTGGACCAACATAGAAGTCTTTTTCCATCACTACGTGGAGCTTTGAATATCTCTTATTTTGATCAGTGGCCAGATTCTACTGAACTGAACACCAGAATGAAAGTGTGCTTTCCTAAACAATTACAGCATCCAGTAGCAGCAAGGATACCAGACTTCATGGTTTACCATATGTGGGATTCACAGTGTGTCATTTTGATAACACCCACTCCACCGCCCAGTCTGCGATAATTCATACCTCCATACAACCTGTTTTTTGTGGGGTGGGATCAAAAGATAGGGATAAGGAAAAAGAAGTAAACAAAAGCAATTAACAACTTCTAACTTCTGCAGGTTTACACAAATAAAATTCAACTTGCAAAATATAATTGCACAATGGCTTATGTGTAAAATTATTAATAAATCAGTAAATGGCAGTCATACACTTAGATGAACATACTGCATGTGTATAAATGGGGCATAGTTTAAGGGAGAACAATACATGAAATCATGCCACTCAGATTAAGACCATAAGACATGGGAGCAGAATTAGGCCATTCAGCCCATCAAAACTGCTCTGCCATTTCACATGGCTGATACATTTTCCTCTTAACCTCACTGTCCTGCCTTCTCCCCGTAACCTTTCACATCATGACAAATCAAGAACCTATCAATCTCTAGCTTAAATACGACCAATAAGCTGGACTACACAGTGCTTGTGGCAAATTCCACAGATTCACCACCTTCTGGCAAAAGAAATTCCTCCTTATCGCCATTCTGAGGTTGCGCCTTCTGGTCCCAGATTCCCCCGTCATAGGAAACATCCTCTCCACATCTACTCTATCTAGGCCTTTAAACATTCTAAAAGTTTCAATGAGATCCTCCTCATTCTTCTAAATTCTAGTGAGTAAAGGCCGAGAGGCATTAATCACTCCTCATATCATAAGCCTCGAATCATTCTCCTGAACCCTCTCCAATGTCAGCTCATCCTTTCTTAAATAAGGGGTCCAAAACTGCTCACAATTCTCAAAGTGAGGCCTCACTAGTGTCCTATGAAGCCTTAGCATTACATCCTTGCTTTTCTATTCTGGTCCTTTCAAAATGAATGCTAACATTGCATTTGTCTTCCACAGCATCAACTCAACCTGCAAATTAAACTTTAGGGAATCCTGCACAAGGACTTCCAAATCCTTTTGCATGTCAGGTTTTTGAATTTTCTCCCTGTTTAGAAAGTAGTCTATGGATTTTATTCCTTCTAGCAAAGTGCATGACCATACACTTCACTACACTGTAATCCATCTGCCACTTCTTTGTCCATTCTCCTAATCTGTCAAAATCCTTCTGCAGCCTCCCTGTTTCTTCAACACATACCTGCCCTTCCACCTTTCTTCATATTGTCCACAAACTTGGCTATCAATTCAATCATCCAAATCAGATATACAACGTAAAAAGAAGTGGTCCCAAAACCAACCCCCGCAGAACACTACTAGTCACTGGCAGCCAATCAGAAAAGCCTCCCTTTATAGGCTCTCTTTGCCTCCTACCAATCAGCCAATGTTCTATCCATGCTTGTATCTTTCCTGTAGTACCATGGGTTCTTATCTTGTTGAGCAGCCTCATGTGCGGCACCTTGTCAAAAGCCTTCTTAAAATCCAAACACTTGCATCCACTGATTTTCCTTTGTCTATCTAGACTGCTACTTCCTCAATTCAAACAGATTTGTCAGTTAACAATTGACTGCAACTTCTTTCCAACCACTGAGGTAATGCTAACTGGCCTATAATTTCCTTTCTTCTGCCTCCTTCCCTTTTGAAGAGTAGAGTGACATTTGCAACTTCCCAACTCTCTGGAACCATGCTAGACTCTACTGTATCTTAAAAGAACATTACTAATTCCACTACAATTTCTTTAGCTAGCTCTTTCAGAATCCTGTCCAGGTGACTTATCTACCTTCAGACCTTTCAATTTACCAAGCACCTTCTCCCTAATAATAGCAACTGCAGTCACCTCTGCCCCCGACACTCAAACTTCCGGCATATTGCCAGTGCCTTCCACAGTGAAGAGTGACGCAAAATATTCCTTCAATTTATTCACCATTTCCTTGTCCCCCATTACTACCTCTCCAACATCATTTTCCAGTGGTCCAATATTTACTCACCCTCTCTTTTTATATATTATCTTCGGTATACTCTTTGGTATTGTTAGCTAGCTTTATATTTCATATTTTCCCCCATATGGCTTTTTTACTTGCCTTCTATTAGCTTTTAAAAGCTTCCCAATCCTCTAACTTCCCACTAATTTTTGCTCTATTATATGCCATTTCTTTTGCTCTTCTGTTAGGTTTGACTTCCATTGTCAGTCACGGTTGTATAATCCTCCCTTTAAAATACTACTACTTCTTTGGGATGATTCTACCCTGCGCTTTCTGAATTGCTCCCAGGATCTCCAGGCATTGCTGCTCTACTGTCATCCCTGGTAGTGTCCCCTTCCAATCAACTTTGGCCAGCTCCTCTCTCATACCTCCGTAATTTATGATACTGATACACCTGACTTTAACTTCTCCCTCTCAAACTGCAGGGTGAATTCTATCAGAATATGGTCACTGTCTCCTGAGGGTTCCTTTACCCTAAGCTCCCTTATCAAATACATTTCACTACACAACACCCAATCCAGAATACATGATCCCCTAGTGGGCTCAACAACACGCTACTCTTAAAAAGTCAATTAAAGTTTCTACATTCAATACTGAAATTATACTTCAATAGTCCAATTCCAAACCTGTGGTATAGGCTCTATAGCCCTATAGAGTGCTATAGGGCTTTACATCTTTCTAGATTCACTGATCACTAACAGAAATTGAGATGGTGGGGAAAGACGATGGTGGGGGGAGGGGGGTTAGTGAAAAGGAATGTTATACAAGAAAATTTTAAAAAACGGGTTGGAGAGGTAAATTTTTTTTTAAGTGCCACATTAATTGAAGACACAAGCAATATAATTGCCATGCTCCTTTTTCCATCAGTATTTACTCATAAAATTAAAATACTGCACGTGGTGCCCATGAGCTCTGCTACCTGTAGGTGCATGAAATAATCTTATGAAGAGCTCTAATTTCCACTTCAATAATGCCTGCAGGAAAAAGTGGTACAGACTAGATTTACATTTTGTGATGCAACTGTCTCTGCATTCTACACCGAATACACATAAGAATGTACTCCAACCAGATGGGGAGCATTAAATCTGTTTTAACATAAATTCCATTTGTGCTCACCTCCACGTATTTGCATCTGGATCATAAACTTCAATGGTTTTCAAGTAAGTTGTACCATCAAACCCACCCACTGCCATCAGCTGTCCATTAACAACTGCAAGGCCAACCTATGAAAAAGAGAAAAAATAATCAGATTGACATGTTCTTCCTTTGTAAAGACGCACCATTTGCACATGTAAATTAAACACTTTCATGAAAAGAGATCCAACTGAATCAATGCAAAATGTACATACTTTAGGAAAAGATTTCAAATATTTTTACCACTTAAAAATTTTGTTTTATCAGTTTTGACAATGCAAAATGTTATGAGTTTATAAAAATGCACTAATGTATTTACCCATTATTAGCCAGACAAAATTGCATTGACCTTAGATGAATTGGCTTGTAAATTAGCAAAAGAACTGGTAACACACAAAATGCTGGAGAAACTCAGCAGGTCAGGCAGCATCTATGGAAAAGAGTATAGTCAACATTTCGGGCTGCTCTACTGACGTCAATACAAGTTTGAAGAAGATCATTTTATCTTCTGCCGAGGCAACTGGCTGCCCTTGGGACTCTGGATTCAAAGTTCAATAATTTCAAATAACCTCCCTTTCGTAATCGTAAAGAATTGAACTGACCAGTTTCAAGGTCATTTACCTGCAACCTTAGCTCAGTTTTTCCATCACACAAATGCTGTCTGATCCAGCAGCCCAAGTTTCCAGGAACTACCCGGTTCTGCATCTTACAGGTCCACTATGTCCTTTTGTTCTTTTTAAATATATAAAATGACTTCATTCATCTATTAACTAGACAGCTTTGAAAGTATTGTTACCAAGGCAACTTTGGTCTGCATCCTATCATTCATTTAATTCTATGCATTCTTTCCAACCCATGCAAGTTTCCTCCACTTTTCCAATTTTGATAAAACAGCACTGAACTGAAACAATAACAATTTCTCTTTCCACAGATGCTTCCTAACCTGCTGAGTATTAACAGTACCTGAATGGACTGCCAGGGATAGTGGCGGAAGCTGACACAATAGGAGTGCAAGAGGCATTTAGCCTAATACTTGTATTGTTTGTGCAGGGAATGAAGGGAAACAGTTTAAATTGGTGATCTTTTGTCTTCTGTCAAAACCATCAGTGATTTTAGTAACTTCAATGTCTGACACTGAGACACTTGAGCTTTAAAATTAAACAAATAATAAAGATTCAAATAATTAAATTAAAATAATTAAAAATTACAGCTTCCCATCTGTATTGTCTTCTAAATCTGTGCCCTGCATGCCAGTTAGAATCAACAAGGACTTCAATCTTCTGTTAGGCACTGTTCCCTCTAAGCTGCAATTTTCTTGTATATAATGTTTTATAGTAAGTGCCACACAGTTTTCAGGTTGTCTAAAAATTTCCTGCTCAGAGCAAATGCTGGTATGCGAGCTGTAAAAAAAAAAAATATCACAGGGAATAGTGGTGCTAGGTCAGGCCAAACATGTCAACTGAGAAGTGACTTCCAGTACAATACTGGGGAATCCTAGCAAAAATTAGACACTGCAAATCTACCTCAAGTTCTAGGTTCATAGTGAATATACTTAAATGTAGGGCATCCCAGATTGAGTAACTGAACCTGAGCAGTCCAATATATTATCTATAGAGCTCTTTAGTGGCTGAAAATGTTCAGGATAGCTCTACTCCAAGTTTGATACCTCCAGTCAAATGAAGTAATTCTATACACTAAGGTGTGGCAAGTTCACAGCTTCTAAGGAAATGAACACAAGTTAAGGGTGACATACGATCATCTTATATTGACACCAATACCTCCAAAGAATAATTCAGAGACACAAGGCTTTTGACAATGTCATAGTTCCTCTCTAAAACCAAGGTGTATAGCTCCAGGATTCAGCCAAATATCACTAAAGAAAAATCCTTACATCCTTCAACAGTAGATGCTTCCCACAACCCCAATCCCACTGACAACCATCTTTCAGAAAAAACACCAAGTAAAAATAAGGACAGGGCTCCACTAGGCAAAATCCTGTCTTGCTGATGCATTGTCACAACCACAATTCATCCGCAAAACAAGATTATGCCCAATAAAACTCTAATCTTCCTAATATCCTACACAAAAACTGGCCATCTGGTCATGTAGCCACATAGCACAGAGGAAATTAAATTTCAATTTGTGCAATTGGCAAACTATCCCCAATATTCTTCAAACATAGTCACTCAAAGCAGTGTCCTTGTCAATGCTGGAAAACCCCCGGTGCTAGAGGTACAGGATATTCCTAATGTTTGTGATGGAGGAGTCTGGCATTTTGTCTAAAGGACATCATTAAACTATATTAAAGCCTTTATCTGAGGGGATGTAGGAGAACTCTTCCACTGGAGGCAGCAGTCCTCATACATCTGAGAGTGACCTTACTGTGAATGAACTTGGTTCCTTGTTGATGCAGGGTGTCTGGTTGCATGCTTCCTTTCTGTTTTAATATGGGGGTTATGATACAATTGTGTGACCTGCAAGGCCATTTCAGAAGGCAACAAAAAAAATAAGCTACTTGAAGAACTCAGCTGTCAAGCATCTGTGCAAGCGAAGGGGTTGTTGAAGGTTTAGGTCAAGACTTTGGATATTCATTCTCCATTTCAGAAGGCTGTTAAGAGTCTATCGATTCCTGGAGTTACAAGGAGGTCAGATAAAGTAATGATAGCAGGATGTGCTTAGAATGTGTTAGGGATAATTTTGGAGTTATGATATTATGGGACATTCTGATTCTGTCTATTTGAAGCTAATAGAAGACAATGGGCAAATATTACTGCTACTACCACATTGTTAAAAGTGTATCCCTGCCTCTTAATGCACAGTGCACGACAGATCTGCTTTGTCTCTTAGCTTTCTGGTAAATTGTATATTCATGGAGCCACCCTCAACACAAGAGCAAAGGGGGTACATCCTGGAATATACAATATAAAGAGCTTCTGCTAGTTGGGATGTGCCACCATTGTGAAAAAAATGTAATCTGTAAATTTACCGGACTATATTTAGAATGTTAAAGTTAAGTAGGCGATCAAAGCAATTGAAACTGTTGGTAACTGTTTATTGTTAATTTTCTGTTGAAGTACAAAATATTGTCAGGTGAGTGAGATTCTCTTGGATTTGTTGTGTGAATAGAGAATTTTATATTTCCCAGTTATAGCTTCCCTTTGACTCAGTTTTAGTTTAGTCACAACAGGAAGATTTCCTGATGGACCAAAACAGGAAATGCAGGAAACAGTAAAGATGATACCAATCAGAAACAGCAGGATGCAGGCAGGCAGTACAACAGACAGATGACTGGCAGATGGAATTTAATACTGCGAAGTGTGAGGTGGTACATTATAGTTGAAGTAATGCATAGTTATAAACACCAGAGTTCTAAGAAGTGTAGGAGAGAGACCTGGTAGGATGAGGGTTACATGTGCATGATCTTTGAAGAACGTCAAACATATTGAAAGAGTAGTTAGCAAAGTCTATGGCATCTTCAGCTCATAAACAGAAGTACTAAGCACGACAGTAGGGAACATATACTGAATCTTAAAAAGTTCTAGCTAACTTAGGAACTTTAACAATCAAATAGATGAAAAATTCAGAAGAATTTATTTTAATCAAAAGTAATTTAGATACGTGTCTTAGTGATAACTTCTATTCAATGAAGCAGTGAAACCAAGGGAATTCAAGACTTAATTGGTGAATTATAATTGAAGATTTAGTTCATAAAAGGCAAAAAAAAAAAATCTAATTTATTTTCTCTTCCTTCCTCGTTCACAATATAGCTTGGAAATGATGCTTTCAGCCACTTTTGAGAGTTCTGAGGTGGCTGATGAAGCCAAGGTGGAAATCACAGACAAAGACAGATACAGCATGGAAACAGACCCATTATCCCACTGAGACCACTCCACAGCAATTATTCAATTGCAGCAATTGTACCCCCACCCAATCTGCCTTCCCTAAGCCTCCAGAGTCTACTATTCACCTACACACCAGAGGCAATTTACAATGTTCAACTAAACTACCAATCTGCATATCTGAGAAGAAATTGGAGTACCAATAGGAAATATGCAGGCACTGGGAGAACATGCAAACTATACAAGGACAGCACTTGAATACAAGATTGAACTTGGGTTGCTGGTGCTGTGAGGCAGTGGTTTTTATAGCTGAGGCACTCTGTTAGCATCTTAGACGATAGAATACATAGGAGTGTTGTTTGTAAAGTGGGACACTTCTTTTGACATTTTCACAAGGTCTCTATCTTATCCTGATAAATAAACTCACCATTCTCAATATCATCTCTAATACTCCTCCATTTTGAGTGAACATAAAGGACTCCTAGGAGTCAGAAGGGATGTTGCGTTGCTTCAAGGATGCTTTGTCTGCCTTTTAATTTCTTCCTGTGACTGATCTCAGAATAGAATGAGTATGTTTCAAGAATCTGGTGCTGGGCAACTAAAGAATACAAATTCTATCACTCTTCTTGGTGAAAGATCAAATCAAAAATGAGCCTCCTGAATATCCCAAGGCACTGGAAAGATATAAGCAAGTTGGGAAGTTGAACCTTATTAAGGTATACAGTACATGGTGCAAATATAAATGGGCATACTGGGAATATTAGATAACTGTCTACTGAAATAGTATAGGATTGGCTTGTATTCCCTTGAACATGTGGTTATCAAATTAATGTATTTTTGATGCTCAATAAATTTGATAGGATAGATGGAAACTAATTTTCACATTGTTCAAAATGTATTTTTAGAGTACTTACATAGAGTTTCTGAAGGTTATTTGATTATTATCATCTTACAGGAATTAAAGTGTGTATATTTGTGTTACTATCCACGATCAGCTAATCTGGTCAATTCTAAATCTTGACTTCACTGCAGATCTAAGCATTTATTTGTGAGGTTAAGATCGATGTAAGGTAGAGAATATGAGGTTAGAGATCAGACAGAAAAGTATTGGCCTGCTGCCAACTTGCAATCAAAGATAGAACAAGAGAGTTAACTATTCACAGCTCTTTTCATTACTCTCAAAACATTCACCCTGCACATGGAATAAAGCCACAATAACGATACAAGGACAACTGTTGTGTGAGTGACCAATGTGGCTTTGAGGGACAGAATAAAGGTTATACTGAATCCATGCAAAAAGCCAACAGACCATATACTGGGAGAACATGCAAACTATACAACAATATCACGTGGCTCAGTGAAAATTGTTTTATATATTAGTCCCTCCAAGTTTTCAAAATCTAGCACCTATTTTGTTAAGATTAACAAGGTGTCTACAGATATCTCAAGCTGGACAGCCATTGCCAAGATGGGATTTGAAAGAAAATGACTTTTTTGCTTTAATCCCGTTTTGGCAGTGGCTGACCAGCTTGAGGTATCTTGTGCAAAGACTATTCAACATCCTTCTATTTTATTATTCTAATGAAGCATTGCTGTTTTACTCTGGAAATCCAATTCACATCTGCTTCATTAGGATCTATACTCACCCCACTCCTCCGTGATGTCATAGCCACAACTGGAGACCACTGGTTAGTACGGGGATTGAACCTCTCAGCACTGCTTAATTCTGTGGTATCATCTCTTCCTCCAACGGCGTAAATCATGTCCTGGTAAACAGAACATCCCAAGTGCTTTCGGCGAGTTCCCATCGGTGCAATGGTATGCCATCGGTTTTCCTGTGGACTGTAGCGTTCAACTACAGGTAGAAAATACAAGCCAATCTTGATCAGCCACCATAGTACCATGGAAGTTCTCCTCTGATCTGAAATATCCCTCTCTCCCTACAGTTGTGCATCTTGCATACTTTTCAAAAGTTATAAATCCAAATGTCACTTTCTATTGGATTTTGTGTTACAAACCACTTTCCTCAGTCCAAAAGGAGCTGTATTAACAACCCGATCAGTTCTCAAGCCTATGCACAAAGACATTATATAAGAATACTCAGTTGTTAATTTTTAGTTACCTTTTTAGTGCAAAAAGGGCTCATTTCAGCTCCTTGTGTGCAGCACCTTCTATTCCATAGTGAAAAAAGGACCCATGAAACAATACACAGAGGGTCAAGTCTCACCACTAAGGTAGCTGGACACTGTCGCCTACACAACATTTACAAGTACATCATTATTTATTTTCTGGATCTTTGATAAAAGAAAATGTTCTTACACTGTGGTATTCTCAAAAATTAATTCTGTTTCAGGCTCTAATTGTAAATCATACTGCACAGGGATATGAATTATGGAGTCACTGTCATAATGGAATAACAGAATTTGAGCACCACTGTAGCATAGTGGTTAGCACGATGCTATTACATTGTGGGGAGTTCTGGATTTTGGAGTTCAATTCTGGTGCCATTCTGTAAGGAGTCTCTGTACATTCTTCCCACGGAATGTGTGAGTTTTGCCTGGATGCTCCAGTTTCCTCCCACAATCCAAAGACGTACTGGGTAGGTTAATTATGCATTGTAAATTGTCCCATGTTTAGGTTAGATTTAACCAGGCTTGTGAGGTTGCTAGGGTGGCATTGCTCGAAGGGCCGGAAGGGCCTACTCTGTGCCGTGTCACTAAATAAATAAATACATAAATCTTTCTACACAGAATAAACATACCAGTATTAAGGGGAGAAGTACCATCAGATCCACCAACAGCATAAAGAAATCCACCTAATACAGCAACTGCCACACCTAGCCGTCTGGTACTCATTGAAGCCACACGTGCCCATTTATTCTCTTTCGGGTCAAACCTAGAATGAAAATATTTTTGCCTGTATCACTTCATGCAGAACCACTGAAAGCAAAGATCGAATTTCCAACCATCTGCACTGAAAGATCTCTCGTATATTCACAGTTGAATCAAATTAGTTAAGTATGCATCGTTCAATTTATTTTTGATCTCGCATATTTTAAATTATGCAGACCAGGATAACTGGAGGAAGATATAATTCAATGAAGACCAACTTGAAGGAGTTCCTTTGGGTCTTAAGGGACTGCTGATTTTGTTAAAAATCCTCTTCCAAACACCGTTCTTCTAAATCAATACCGATCTTAAAATGTGCAATAAATATACCATATCTTGGAAAACCTGGACATCTGTTGTATGAAAATTTATAATAGAGTTTAAAATTAAAATTCCTTTGTATTGGGCCAAGTAACAACATATATAATAAAAAGACTTAATGAATTCAAAATATCTAGTAATATGGAAACGAAAAATAACAAATATTGGAAATACTTAGCAGATCAGGCAGCATCTATATCAAGAGAAACATGGTCAGCATTTCTACTTCATGACCTTTTTGTTCTAGTGAAAGGTCACTTACTTTCAATTTTATTTCTGTTTCTCTGGCCACAGATTCCACCTGACCTGCTAAATATTTCCAACAATTTCTGTTCTTAATTCAGATTTCCAGCATCCACAAAACTTTATTTCTAGATATCTAGTAATACTGCTGTCTATTTATCAGGGAGTTCGTATAAAACAGCAGAACAGTTGCCAGAGTACATGAAGTTGAATACACAAGCATTCTTTATGTAGGTAGCCTGCTGATCTGTGCCAACTTGCTGCACTACAGTGTAATCACTGGAAAGATGTCAGGAAAGTAAAAGTAAAAGAAATGCCTTTCTAAGAAGTGAGGAAAAATAACAGAACTTAAAGGCAATTTAATCCACTCATTCTCATAACCCTAAAAATAATCAGTCATTAGAGCATAGATACAGCCAGATCTCCTCAAAATCGATCTCAGAGTGATTAAGGCTGAGAGATGCAGAGAAAGGAGGAATGGTCAAAGGGGAAGGAATGCAAAAATTATTTGTCAGAATGTGTTAATCTTAAATAAAGCAAAACATCAAGATGCATTACTGAAGTAATACTTTTCATATTTTGCACCTATCATTAAATTGATTGTTTATACATTATTTTGTTCACATCTACAAATCAGTGAAAGGATCTAGAATTTGAAAATAAAGGGAGAGATATATACAAGTGAACCCTATCCCTCCCACCACCACCCCTCTGGAATAATAAGCATCATAACCAAGCATACTACCTATACTATGAGTGCCCTCTAATATATCAGCATTTCAAGTTTCAAATCAGGTTTCTGGTATAGATATTATCCACTTCCATCAAGGCACCAGGCTGCCAGTAATGCATTACCTTATATATAAGATTATGATCTGAAGCTCCCCTTGATGTAGATTTTCTGTGGCTGGGGAATTAAATGTCATGGTTCTGTAGCTTGACAAGTACTTTAATATTTAACCAGTGAAGAGGCATTGAAGCATTGTAGTTATCCGTGATGAAAAAACTTCTTGCTTTCACTTTGTCCTTTCACTAACAGCCTGTGTGAGAGCAGACCCCACAGAGCGGAATCACAAACACACACTGGTGCTTGTCCACTCCATAACGCGGCATGTTGACAGGCAACATTGCTATGCTACTTACTGCACCACACAATTACTGCTATCAGATCACGTTAGGAAGAAACACTCCACAAGTTTACCTTTCCACAATGTTCAGACAAGAGACGCCATCCTGGCCACCTACAGCATACAGATACCCTCCCAAAACTGCCACGCCAACACTGGTCCGACATGTACTGGTGGGAGCCACGTCACTACTCCACTGGTTGGTCTTTGGATCATATCTAAAAGTTTAATTATTAAAAAATTAAAAACATATGCCTAGTTTCAGAGCACTCGCAATTACAGAGTACACTGCGAGTGGAATTTGTGACCTTAAGACTTATTTCTCTTAAAACTTAAGTATTAC
Source organism: Mobula birostris (assembly GCF_030028105.1). NCBI lineage: Eukaryota > Metazoa > Chordata > Chondrichthyes > Myliobatiformes > Myliobatidae > Mobula > Mobula birostris. Next base: position 95,636,994 of record NC_092381.1, read on the forward strand.
AAAAAAAAGCAAACGCTACATTAAAGGAATAATTATCCTCCCAGGCTTTATCAAATATTAGAACGGAAATAATAAAATTCAAGGATAATTTTAATTGTGCAATACTTCTTGTCCCTTTGATTTTTTACATTAGTTTCTTTTTATGTGTTTCTTTATACTTGAGCAAAAATGGCATGGATAACTACTGTGCTTCCTATATTGTCTCCAATTGAAATTGAATGCCTGAAATTGAATGTTCTTATCTGAAGAATGAATCCACATGTGGGGGCATGGAAAAGACATGTACTGAATTCAATAATTCAACAAACATGTTGTTTTATGTTTAAGGAAACAGGTGCAGATGCAGCCGAACAAAATTCAATTCTCAACTACATTACTAATACCAGTTGGGTGGAAATCCGATATAGCATTTTAAGTCAGTGTAAATATAGCAAGAGATACAAAGACAAAAGACAGATAGACCAGAAAGCAGGTATCATCCACTTAAAATATTTATCATTATGCCAATGATCAAATTCCATTAAAAAGTGGAATTTGGCTAGAAAAATGAAATACCAATAGGACTGTTTGAGATACTAGAAACAGCTTTGACAGAGTCGTTATAGCTATTTTTTAAAGTTTATACCCTGAGGTGGCCTAGGAAGGTCAGCATTTATTGTCTATCCTCAGAAAAGATGGCAAGTTGCTTTCTTGAATTGCATCACGTTTAATGTACATTTCCACACTAAAGGAAAAACGATGTATTTCCAAGTCAGGATGGCACATGACATGGGAGTGGAATTTGGTAGTGGTATGATTCTCCTTCAGTTGATGGTCTTGACCTTTAGAATGGAAGTAATGAGGTTTGATGATTCAGTCAAAGAAGCCTTTATGAGTAACTGCACAGCATTCTGCAGATGGTACACAACAATGTTACTCTTGAAAAAGACTGAATTTTTAAGCTGGCAATAAAAGTGATAATCAAGTTAACTGCTTTGTCTTAGATGGAGTTAAGATTTGAGCTTTGTTACTTTTTCGACTTCTTGGTTTTTGTTGGAGCAAACATTCAATTAAACTCCTGACTTGCACCTTGTAGGTGATGGAAAGAATCTGTGAAGTCGGATAAGGCATTTGCCACAAATTACATAGCCACAGACAGGGCTGCTCTTGAAGCTACAATATGGTTGTTAAGGTGACTAATGGTAGGGGATTCACATCATTAAAAAAACTAGAAGTAATTAGGATCTCTTGTTGGAAACCGTCACGGCCTGGTTACTCATTGATTCACTAATTCTAATTTTAGGTTCTTCTTTGATCATTTGGCTCAGATTCAAATTAACTATTCAAATACACAAACATTATTGGTGACAAGATGCTGAACCAGAGTACAGCCAAGGGCGAGGAGATTGGTGGGAGGAAGGGAGTGCTAATGAGATAATGCTCTCTGCTGACTAGAATTAGATTCAGCAAAAATGACAATGGTTGCTGTTGGCAATCATCTCAGCTGCAGAGTTTTATTGGAGGTCTGTCTCAAGGAATTGTCTTGAGCCCAACTACTTTCAGCTACCATCTAAATGTGCACATGAGACATTCTGTGTAACTAAATGAGACAGATAGCAAAACTATCTGCTGATCATCAGTCTCTATTTTTTGCATCCACAGATGGTAATGCAGAGGACTTTGCTCATTGGGTATACTCGATGCACCTATGCAATATTATATACTTTTTTAAAAATCTAAACTGTATGTGGGTACTTAGTGAGGTTATTAACTTGAAGTTAAAATTAATCATGTAAAAGGTATAATCTTATATATCAGTTTGACTGACTGATTTATTTTGCAGGTGTACAAATACAGTATTCATCAATGAGGAAAGAATATGGGGAACAAAATGTATTCAGAGTTTTGAACCACAAACACACAAATACACACACACACACACACAAGATTGCACCTTACCTCTCTACACTGTTTAGATATGATGAGCCATCATGTCCACCCACTGCATAAAGAAGATCATCTAGCACGCTGACCCCTACTCCACACCGCCGTTTGCTCATAGAAGCTACCATTCGCCATTCATTGGTCTGAGGATCATAGCGCTCAACGCTCGAAATTGCATCCCCACTGCACCAACCTCCAACTAAACAAGAGTTCAGGTGTGAAAATATTTGCCATATTATTCAATCATCTGTTAACTTGAAGTCAACCTGTTTATTCTTACTTTGTTTCCTATTCTTACCTATGCAACCAATTCAAACCCAGACTGAGCCTCATTTTTGGTGACTATCTTTTTATGGCACCTCAAATAGATTTTGGGAATTAGATTTACTTCCCAGTAGTTATCCCATGTCTGTGCTATTTATAACCAATCTAATAACTTGTATTAACTCTGTCAAACACAATTTTTATTCATTAAAATAAACATGCTGACTCTTGCCTTGTCACCATGATTTTTTGAGTGCCCTTGATCTTATTGATGGATTTCATCGTTTTGTCATAAACAGTATCTGGCTGGTTTGTCTAGAGTTCCTTGATGTTTTCCTCTCCTTCCTCCTCCAAGTATATAAGTTACATTTGTTTCCCTCCAACCTGCTGGTTTCCACAATCTAGGGAATTTGGTAAAATAATCACCAACTAAAGCCACCTTTTTCGGAACACTTTGATGTCAGCTATTAGTTTTAACAGATTTGTCCTGTTTTAGACCTGTTAATTTCTCTTAAACTTTTTTAATGATATTAATAATCTCAACTTCTTTTTATCATAAATCTTTGGCCCATCTTAATTTTAGCTACATTCCAATATCATTAACAAATCTGAAACACACGGTGGCTCAAGTCAAAAGTCATCCATTATCTACGGTATATTTTAGTCAAATCTTAAAACAAGCTGATATCTTAAGAACTGTTAAAAGATAAATTTTACGCAAGATTACAAACCTGCAAATAAAACCTCGCCACATCGGATAGGTTTACGAGGCCTCGTCCTTGGACCCTGCATTAGGGGCCGTTCTTGTGGTAAAAGCAGATAATTTTTGGCTTCATCAACAAGGTCTCTGTAAAAAGGAGACAAGAAACAATGTAGTGATTTTCTTATATAGAACTTAACTGTTGTACATATGAAAAAACAATTAAAGTTAACAGAGCAGGAAGATAAATAATACATCCTGTACTGAATTATCAGCCACAAAATACTGCCATGAGAAGATGCTGATCAGGATCCACAGATCATTTCCAAACAGGCAGAAGAAATAGAGTAGAAGTGGAAGTCTGTTACCAGTGGTGTTCCGCAAGAAGTGGTGCTGGAATGTCTGTTGTTTGCAATATTACAGTGCCTATAAAATATATTCACCACCACCCCCCCCACCCCAGAAATTTTCATGTTTAGTATTTTATAACATTGAATCACTTTTTTGGCACTGATCAACAAAAAAAACTTTTATGTCAAAGTAGTCTAAATTAATTACAAATATAAATCACAAAAAAATTAATTGCATACATATTCACCCCCTTAAATATGACACACCAAGTCATCACTAGTGCAGCAAATTGGTGTTAGTTAAGTTAAATGGAGACCTGCTTATGGAAACCTGTGTGCCGTCAAGGTAGTTCAATTGTTTGTAGTAAAAATACATCTGTAGCTGGAAGGTCCAACTGCTGGTGAGTTGTATCCAGGCAAAAATTACACCATGAAGCCAAAAGAGCACTTCAAGCAACTCCGTGAGAAGGTTATTGAAAAGTACAAATCAGGAGATGGATACAAGAAAATTTCCAAGTCACTGGAGTACAGTTAAGTCAATCATCAAGAAATGGAAAGAATATGGCACAGCTGTAAATCTGCCTAGAGTAGGTAGTCCTCAAAAACTGAGTGACAGTGCAAGAAGGGACTAGTGAGGGAGGCCACCAAGAGACCTATGACAACTCTAGAGGAGTTACAAGCTTCAGTGGCTGAGATGGGAGAGACTGTGCACACAACTGCTGCCTGGGTGCTCTACCAGTTGCAACTTTATGGAGAGTGTCAAAGAGAAAGCCATTGTTGAACACTCACATGAAATCTCATCTAGAGTTTGCCAGAAGGCATGTGGGAGACCCTGAAGTCAGCTGAAAGAAGGTTCTTGGGTCTGATGAAACCAAAATTGAGCTTTTTAACCAGACTAAATGCTATGTTTGGCATAAGCCAAACACCTCACATCATCAAAAGCACACCATCCCTACCATAAAGCATGGTGGTGGCTACATCATGCTGTGGGGATGCTTCACTGAAGCAGGCCCTGGAAGGCTTGTGAAGGTAGAGAGTAAACAAATGCAGCAAAATGCAGGGAAATCCTGGAGGAAAACCTGATGTAGTCTGCAAGAGAACTGCAACTTTGGAGATGATCTTTTTCCAGCAAGACAATGACACCAAGCATAAAGCCAAAGCTGGAATGACTCAAAAACAATAAAGTCAATTTCCTGGAGTGGCCAAGTCAGAGACCAGACCTCAATCCAATTGAGAATGTGTGGCTGGTCTTGAAAATGGTTGTTCACTCACAATCCCCATGCAATCTGACAGAGCCTGAGCAGTTTTGTAAAAAATGGAGGAAAAGTTGCAGTGTCCAGATGCGCAAAGCTGACAGAGACCCTATCTACACAGACTCAAGGGTGTAACTGCTACCAAAGGTGCATCTACCAAATACTGACTTGTAGGGGGTGAATAATTTATGCAATCAATTATTTGTGTTTTATATTTGTAATTAATTTAGATCACTTTGTAGAGACCTATTTTCACTTTGACATGAAAGAATCGTTTTCTGTTGACCAGTCTCAAAAACAGCCAAATTAAATCCACTGTGCTTCAGTGTTGTAAAACAATAAAACATGAAAACATCCAAAGGGGGTGAATACTTTTTATAGGCACTGTATATCAATGACTTGAATGAAGATGTAGGTGGATGGATTAGCAAGTTTGCAGTTAACACTAAGATTGGTGGAAATGTGGACAATATCAAGGACTATCAAAGAATACAGCAGAATATAAATCAGTACATATATGGGCAGAGAGGTGGCAGATGCAATTTAATCTGGTAAGTGTGAGGTGTTGTATTTCAGCAGGTCAACAGAGAAGAAAAAGTATAATTAATATTAGGCCTTTTACTGCTGCTGAAGTACATAGGGATCTTGGGGTCCAGGGCCATAGTTCACTGAAAATAGCTACACACCTGGATAAACTGGTGTTAAAGAAGGCTTGCCTTCCTGATAGGGGTGTTAAGTATAAGAGTAAGGAAGTCATACTGCAGTTATACAAAACTTCCGTCAGGCTGTACTTGGAATATTGCATGTAGTTCTGGTTGCCCCATTATAGGAAAGATGTGGAGATTGTGGAAAGAGTACAGAAGCCATTTGCCAGGATGCTGCCTGGATTAGAGGGCATGAGCAATAACTACAGGCTGGGAAACTTGGGTTGTTCTCCTAAGTGCATCAAAGACTGAGGGGAGACTTGAAAGAAGTTTTTTTTTAATTGCAAGAGGCACAGAGGTGTAAACAGTTAGAATCTGTTCCTCAGGTTCAAAATGTCAATCACCAGAGACATGCTTTTAAGGTTAGAGGGGGAATTTTTAAGGGCAAAAAAAATGCAAAGTATGGTAGCTGCCTGGATGATTAGAGTCAGCTAGTTTGGTAGAATTTAAGAGCGCTTAGAAGAGTTTAAGAGAACATGAAGGGAACAAAGGGATATGGATATGCAAAAGGAGGATACTTAGCATGAATTAGCATTGACTGGAATATCGTGGGCTGAGTAGCCTATCCAGCGCTGCATTATTCTATGTTCTATACAAGTTGTCACTCTAGAAAGGCTGCCTCAGCGGCTCTATAACATACCCAGCAGCAGGTCACCGATTTATCCATTTCACCCGCAATTGCTTCAACATAGGCATAACAAATACGCAGAATTTTTTTTTTTGAAATAAGCATTTACTATTACTATGTAAAAAAAATGTACTAGGCAAAATTTATCAATGTGGAAGTGACTTAAAGCACTGCTGTATGCATTCTAGAGGAAAAAAAACAGAAAATCAATCTCTCTAAACAAGTGAAACTGTTTTGGAGAAAATGGGTAATCTGCTGCTGTAATTTTACTGGGATAAGTACTGTGCAGCCCAGAGAAAATTACTAAACTATTTTTGTATGTTAGTTTACTTGATATTAAGCTGCAATTAACAACTATGAGCAAAAGGATACCACTCCCTTCCTTTATACTATTAAAATCTCATATTTTCTCTTGGCAACATACCATTTAGCATAATTGCAATCAAGGCTTTATAAATTGCAATTCTAGAGCTTGAGCAATCCAAACAAAGTGCAAGAATCAAAAACTTAAAATAGTCAGCAACATCCCAATGTAGGGTTCAATGAAATCATAGCTTTCAATATTAAATAAGTCACAAATCTTAATGCAGGTTACGAGGTTGCTTTAATGAACAATAACCATGTGTAGATGAAGCATCCAGGGAAGAGTCAGTGAAAAAGATGTGTAGATGGACAAAAAGTACAACATAGATATGGTGGGATGAAGAGCCCACTTCTATGTTGCATATCTCTAAACCAAACTGTGAACAGATCTGAGCTTGTACAATTTGAAAACAAAGACTGTTTTCCTTCTCACTGCAAGACTTAGAGAAATGTGGCTAGAAGTCATCAATGCATCCAACAAAAAACATGTCCATCTTTATATTAAAACTTTGCACAAAGCTTGCTTTCTCAGAATGACATGCTCTTGCTATACAGTATTTTGTCTCTACACTTCAGTACATTGGTTGACATTGTGAGCAATGTCAAGTTTGCTATCCTTGATAAATGTCAGTGCACTGAAGGGAAGGTTATTATTAGGTTACTGGTTGAGTGGCCAAAAAGTGTATTTATAGACAATGAATTGAATTTTACCTTTGATATTTTGTAAAGAGAAGACCACACAAAATTCAGGAACATGGTTAAAAACTTTGTGAAATACTAAAATGTAAAAAATTATCTGCTTCTCCAGATTTCATTGTCTACATAAACCAAGTCAGTCAGGATCAACACTGAATTCCAGTGATGTACTCTGCTCCCCATGGGACAAGATATTAGTTCTGACAAGCAACAGGAACATGTGTGAACTAAATAGTTCTTGCAACACAGCTTGTTCTTAGTACCACTGTGCAAGCAACTATTTAACCAGCAGCTTACCCACTTAGATTCTAGTTTACACTCACTGAAATGTTTGTATTATTTATCCAAACAGAATAGTACACAGTATTAATAGTCACTCTTAAAATTCTTCTACATCATTGTGCATAAAGATAGGCAAGAGATGTGTTATCAAGCTGCCACTCAGGAGAGATGCAGCCTGTAATATTCAGCTTTTAGTTTCTTCTTTTCATTTCTCCTCTTCTACATCTTATATTTTAAACAGCTGAGTTGGAATGTGAACTCGTATGCAAGCGTATTATTTATCAAGTGAAAGCACCATTTCACTTGTTAAGGCAGCAGATCAGTATACTTCCAGTGACTCAAAGATTCCTCAACCAGAATGTCTATTCTATTTCAAAGTTACAATTATCAGGTATGTGACTGAGGCCTGACACCACCTCCCCTCCACCTGTTTAAATGTTTCTGTCCTTTATAGTACAACTCCCAAAGGAAACATGGCCATGTGATGCTCGCATTCATGTTTTCTACTATAGGTTTTTATTAAAACAACAACTTAAACCTTTGATCAAATGTTCGGCAACTTGTGAATTCAGAACGAAAAATTGAAACAAATTGTTAAACTGAGGGCTAAGAAACTGTATATCCAAATAAGTCTGTAACTGTTCACAAAGTATACATTAATTGTGGTAACCTGATTTATAATGTTAATGGTCACATGCAGGCAAAACAGAGAAATCATACCTGCATTCTTCATCACTCTTTATGAGGGGGTCAGATCCGACAGTTCCCACAAGAAACTTAGGGCTGAGCAATGGCAGGCGAACATGTTGTAATACCTGGAGTGAGGAAAATTAATTGAAAAGGAATGATTGCACTTTATTGTATCTCATTGGGGGGAAAATTTTAATCCTTGTTTAAATGGGTGTTGAGACAAATATGCTAATTTTTCTTCCAGATTGTAACTTTCCAATTTATTTACAAATCAGAACAAAGGGATCTCATGTTGAACAAACATAGGCCATGGAGGTGATTCATCCACGCAAGACCAACTACCTTTAAATTTTCTAACTAAATACAAAGTTACAGCTAAAATGAACTTCCAGATATACAATTTCAGGTCCCAGTTATTTTGAAGAAGTGCATTACATGAAGGAAGATTAATGTAACAGGAAAGTGTCATTTCAAGAGGACTGTGGCAGAAATGTGAAAATTGACTTGTTCATTCTGTGATAGCAGAAATATTGAGATGTCTGTTGCCAGAATGTTTCAAATCCAAATACAGTTAGAGTGTGGTTTTGCAACTTTATTCATAAAAATTTACAAATCCTCATAAATCTCAGGGCATCATGAGGAATCACATGGTTAAGTAGGTAGAACCTATTTGTCAGCCTGTCAGAATGTTGATAACTCTACAACTTGCCCCATTTAAACATCTTTGTGTCTTAATGGTGGAACATCAAGAAGAATAAAGACCTTTACTTGGCAATGGACTAACTCAGTGCCTACAGGCATAAGAAGCAATCATACCAACAAGATTGCGACAGGTAAAAAGCGTGGTGAAGGTGGTCTCTGGGTCACAGGGACACAGGAACGTGAAGATAGTCTGTGGCATATTAGGCTACTAAGTATAGGAGTTGGGTGGTTATTTTGCAGCTATATGAATGTTGGAGAGGCTACACTTGTAGTATTATATACAGTTTTTATTACTCTAGTACAGGAAAAACATCAATAGTTGGAAACAGTGCAAAAAAGATTTACAAGAATGTTGTCAAGAATTGAAGACAAGTTATAAGGAGAGGTTGGGAAAGTGGGGGATTTTTTCCTTGAAACATAAAAGGAAAATTGTAGAATTAAAGGAGTAATTTCAATTTGAATCTCAACCTCAGAGATACTATGTTAAGTCATGAGGGACAAAGGTGAATACCCAGTGAAAGGGCCTAGGTTTAACATAGCATGAATATGTTCAGGTCAAATTCAGGAGTTACAGTATGGGTTCATCTACCAGGTATTTTAAATGATCAAAACAACCCCGATCATGAACTCCAATTGAGGTCTCAATAAAAGTGAAAACTTTGCATAAAACATGGCTTTGTGCTTATGTCAACACAGTTAAACTGCAGTGGGACTTTGGTCTTTCATTTTAGTTCCACTGGTCACTACTTACAGAGCAACCACATAAGACATGCCCCACCTAAGGAATAAGCAAATCTGTTTGAATCTCTCAATGTCATGATTAAACTACACACTCAGGAAAAAAAAAGTTTGATATTGGCAACAAAGTCTCTATCACTCAAGGCCTGGCAAAGATAAGGTCCAAGTATGCCAACAGGCTGTTTCACCTAGTTGTGAAGTCCAAAACCAGTGGCAATAGTTTCACAAAACAAAGTCAGCCAATTAAAGCTAGGAGTGTTGCAAATTCTCTAATCAAGAGGATATTAGATGCATAGTCAGAGCATAATCAAGACCCTGTGGTTGGGAAGATTCATATGCAAGGAAATTGAGAGATGTGCATCTTCAGCCACGAGTTTACTAAATGGCAATCCAGTGTTGGAGTCTATTATTAAGGATGAGGTTGTGGGGTACTTGGACACTAATGGTAAAATAAGTCAAAGTCAGCATGGTTACAGTAAAGGGAAATCTTGCCTGACAAATCTGTTAAGAGGTCTTCGAGGAAGTAACAAGGCGGGTAGACAAAGGAGAGACAGTAGATGTCATTTGCTTGGATTTTCAAAAGGCATTTGATAAGGTGCCACGCATGAGGCTGCTTAACAAGATTAAATTCTATGGTGTTACAGGAAAGATATTGGCATAGATAGAGGTAGGAGGCAGCGAGTGGGAATAAAAGGGGCCTTTTCTGATTGGCTGTCAGTGACTAGTAGTGTTCCTCAGAGGTCAGTATTGGGACCGCTACTTTTCACATTGTTTGTCAATAATTTGGATAATGGAATTGATGGCTTTGTGGCTAAATTTGCAGATGATATGAAGACAGGTGGAGGGGTAGATAGTGCTGAAGAAGAAATGTGATTGCAGCAGGACTTAAGACAAATTGGAAGATTGGGCAAAAAAGTGGCAGATACAATAGTGTTCGGAAATGTACGATAATGCATTTTGGTAAAAGGAACAATAGTGCGGACTATTATCTAAATGGGGAGAAGGTTGAAACATCAGAGGTGCAGAGGGACTTGGAAGTCCTTCTGCAAGACACCCAGAAGGTTAATTTACAGGTTGAGTTTGTGGTAAAGAAGGAAAATGCAATGTTGGCATTTATTTCAAAGGGAATAGAATATAAAAGGAAGGAGATAATGCTGAGCCTTTATAAGACAATAGTCAGGCTGCAGTTGGAACATTGTCAACAGTTCTGGGCCCCTTATCTCAGAAAGAATGTGTTGTCATTAGGAAGAGTCCAGAGGAGGTTCATGAGGATGATTCTGGGAATGAAAGGGTTAACACATGAGGAGTGTTTGGCAGCTTTGGGCCTCACTGGAATTTAGAAGAATGTGAGAGGATCTCATTGAAACCTATCGAATGTTGAAAGGATTAGATAGGGTGGATGTGGAGAGGATGTTTTCCATGGTAAGGGTATCCACAACTAGAGCGCACAGCCTCAAAATTAAGGGGCGTCCTTTTAGAACGGAGGTAAGGAGGAATTTTTTTAAGCTAGTGAGTTGTGAATCTGTGGAATACCCTCTCACAGACTGCATTGGAGGCCACAACCATAGGTATACTTAAGGCGAAAGTTTATTGTCTCCTGATTGGTCAGGGCATCAAAGATATGATGATAAGGCAAGTGTATGGGGTTGAGTGGGATTTGGGATCAAGGATCAGCCATGATGGAATGTCGGAGCAGGCTCAATGGGCTGAATGACCTAATTCCGCTCCTATATCTTATGGTCTTAAGGGGTGCTAGAATCGACAGTTATTTCTATTTCATGTTCTCAAATATGTCAAACAACTCAGCTAATTTCCAACTGACTTTTTTTTTTAAAAAAAAGGAACTAAATCAGCATACGTTTTTGAAAGCAGTCAGAATTACATGTCTAAATGACAAATTGAATTTAGAGCAACCAAATCATATTATACAAAATGTCTAATTTATTTCTTAGTGCGATTCATGGAGCAAGATAATCATTACAACAAACAAAAATCAAGGACAAACAGATGGTGTATTGATGCTGATGCATGTAAATTCTTTTACCAGATCAATTTCTACTTCAGTCTGCAATCATAGAGGTTTTGAACATAAAAGAGAGTCAATTGTACATTATGCCTGAGTTAGCAATGTTAAGATTGCAGAAGTGCATCAGTGTTACACTTTAAAAACAAAAAAAAAGTATTTATTCCATTTTCCATTTTCAGGTGTCCAGAGAGTAATTATCAAAGAATTTCTGGTTTGTTGCAGATTTGGAAGCAAGTTATTTGCTCCACTCTTAATCAGATTAGTGCTCAGTTTTGGAATTCATGGTTTAAAAAATGTTCGCTTTTTAGAAGAAGTTAGCTAGATTAAAAGTATTGATAACAGCATCTGATAGCCTTCACTTAAGAACATAAGAAATAGGAGGAGTAGGCTATCTGGTCTGCTGACCCTGCTCCGTCATTCAATAAGATCATAGCTGATCTGGCAATGGACTCATCTCCACCTACCTGCCTTTTCCCCATAACCTTTAACTCTTAATAACACTTCATTTGCATTTAAGGCCAGGCAACGCAAGATTACAAGTGAATTGGAGAAAGAGCAAGCTATTCTCAAGCTTGCCCAAACAGTCAACATGATCATGGATATTCAACCCAAGGCCTTAACCTCTCCTTTGTGCCAATTCCCCATAGTCCTGAATTCCCTGATACAGGTTGAGTACCCCTTATCCAAAATTCCAAAATCTGAAAACCTCTGAAATGTGAATTTTTTTTGAGCGCTGACATGATGTCACAAATGGAAAATTCCACAAGGTGCTGGGAAGATTCCCAGGTCTCTGTGCATAACAGACAGGTCTGTGAATGAATGAAAAATAGAAAAACAAAAGATCTGGATCATGTATTGAAAGAATGAATTCACCAATGTCAGAGTGAACATGTACTGTTTAATGGTATGGTGATCATGAAATAAGCAAAGATCTATCACAATGAACTGAAAATTGAAGGTAATTTGTGAATATTCAGCAGACTGGCTGCAGAAATTTAAGAAAAGGCACAGCATCAAACGTTTAAAGATTTTAAAAATATTAGAGAGATAAACCATCTGCTGATCATGAAGTAGCAGAGAAATTCATCGATGAGTTTATGAAAGTCCTCCCTGATGAAAATCTAACATCAGAAGTCTACAATGCTGATTTTTATATTTCATATAAAAACAAAGAAATGTAAAATTCAAATACAGTACACAGTAACCTTTCAATCAAAACATGGCATCGTAGTTGGAGTCTGAAAGCCTGCCATTGTTTGATATTGTTCAACAGCTGATTCAGATACTCTCCTGATGCTGCTGAGCTGCTTTTGTTACCCCCACACATTATATGTTCATTATATTAATGGTAGATTCAGAGTCAGAAATGATTAGAGTCCCAAACTACTTCATTACATATTCTGAAGTCTGAAACACTTCCAGCTCCAAGCATTTCAGATAAGGCATACCCAATCTGTAGTTCAAAGAAATTATCTACCAACTCTTTAAATAGCCAGATTCATTGCCCTCTGCATCATCAGTTTTAAAGGACCGTCCCCTTATCCCTTTGTTCAAAATTCTCCCAGTGGTGAACACATCTTAACATCTACTTTGTCATGCCCCCTTAGAAACTTGTACGTTACCATCAGATCACCCCTATCATTCGTTCTAAATACCAAAAATACAGATCCAAATATTTTCAACTGCTTTTGATACGACATCCCTCTCATTCCAGGAATCAGTCTTGTGAATCTCTTTTAGACTTCCTACAATACTATTATATCCTTAATGAAAAAGTAACTGGCCCAACTGGTGAGATTGACCATGTCATTAGATCCTGTGCAAATCAGCTGGGTGGGTCATTTGCAGACATTTTTAACCAACCCCTGCTTCAATCTGAGGTTCAACCTACTTTAAAAAGACTACTATTATCCTAGTACTGTATTTAAGCAAAAAAAAAGGTAATGTGCCTTAATGACTACAGACCAATAAATCCACATCCATAATCAAGGATACTTCAAGAGGCCAATCATAGTACTCCAGCCTCCCAGACGACCTTAATCCTCTGCAATTTGTCTCCTGCTGAAAAGGATGCTCTCTCCCTGGCTCTACACTCATCTTTTGCACATTTGAACAGCAAAGACACCTACACTAGACTACCTTTTATTGACAACCTTCTCCCTTTGCAACAGGATCCTTGACTTCCTGATCAACAGACCACAATCAGTAATAAAAGCAGCAATACTTCTGCTATGATTTTCTTAACACTGGTTATACACTATAGAAAGCGTCCTATTCAGAAGAATCACAGCTTTGTATGGCACCCGCTCTGCCTGTGACCACAAGAAACTGCAAAGTTGTGTCCACAGCTCAGCACATCACAAACAACTTCCCTTCCAAGGACCCTGTCTATATCTCATTGCCTCGGTAAAACATTCAACATAATCAAGGGCCCCCTAACCACTTCAGACATCCTCCTTCTCCCCTGGTCCCATTAGGGAGAAGATACAAAAGCCCAAGAGACCATCAAGGACAGCTTCTATCCCTCAGTGAGAAGACTATTGAATAGTTCCCCAGTGTGGTATGATGAACTCTTGACCTCACAATCTACCTTGTTATAACCTTGCACCTTCATGTCTACTTGCACTACACTCTATAACTGTACTGCTATATTCTGCAAATTGTTGTTGTTTTAACTTGTACTACGTCAATGTACCATTGTAATGAATTGATCTGTTTGAACGGTATGCAAAATTAATTTTTCATTGTACCTCAGTATAATGTGACAATAATGTTGAAAGGCATGGACAGAGTGGATATGGCAAAGTTGTTTCCCATGACGGGGGAGTCTAGTACGAGAGGGCATGACTTAAGGATTGAAGGGCGCCCATTCAGAACAGTGATGCAAAGAAATTTATTTAGCCAGAGGGTGGTGAATCTATGGAATTTGTTGCCACAGGCAGCAGTGGAGGCCAAGTTATTGGGTGTATTTAAGGCAGAGATTGATAGGTATCTGAGTAGCCAGGGCATCAAAGGTTATGGTGAGAAGGCAGGGGAGTGGGACTAAATGGGAGGATGGATCAGCTTATGATAAAATGGCGGAGCAGACTCGATGGGCCAACTGGCCGACTTCTGCTCCTTTGTCTTGTGGTCAATAAAACCAACTAATGAAAAAGGGAGACAAAAATATGTGCACAATACTTTAAATGTGGCCTCGGCAATACCCTGAAAGTTTTTAATAAATTTCCCTATTTCACAGCTTCAGTCCCTGAAATGAAGGACCAATATGCCATTTGCTAACTATTTGTGATTCACACCTATTACCATCCAGATCCTTTTGCATTGCACTGATGACAAATTTTTCTCCATTTGGATCACAGTTCGCTGTTTGATTCCTTTTCCTGAAGTGCATAACCCCAATTTCCCTATTTTGAACTATATTTGCCAATTTTTCATAAACTCACTCAATTATCTGCAGTAAACACTCATTTACTTGGTATTTATGCATCTGGAATAAAACTCTTAATGCATAAACTTGCAAAAATTTCCAAAGATATTAAGTAATTTCATAAAACTTTTCTATGTAAAAAACGTATAGATGCAAGAAAAAGTTTGCAATTACCCAGTTTTCTGCATTAATTACTCATAAAATGTGGTCTGACCTTCATCTCAGTCACAATAATAGGCAAACACAATCTGCCTAAACTAATAACACACAAACAATTGTACTTTTCACGTCTTTATTGAATACATTATATAATCATTCACAGTCCAGGCTGGAAAGAGTACGTAAACCCTTGTACTTAATATCTGATAGAACCTCCTTTAGCAGCAATAACTTCGACCAAACATTTCCTGTAGCTGCTGATCAGACTTGCACAAAGTTGAGGAGAAATTTTAGACCATTCCTCCATCCAAAACTGTTTCAGTTCATCAATATTTCTGGGATACCTTGCATGAACAGGCCACTTCAGGTCATGCATGCATCTCAATTGGGTTCAGGTCTGGACTTTTAACTTGGCCGTTACAAAATAAGAACAATCCTCTTTTTAAACCATTCTGTTTTTGATTTACTCTTGTGTTTCGGATTATTATCTTGTTGCATCATCCAACTTCTATTAATCTTCAGGTGACAATAGGCTAACCTGACATTCTCCTGTCTCGATACAATTTTGAATTCATTGTTCCTTCAATGATTGCAGACCCTGAGGCAGCAAAGCAGCCCCAAACCATGATGCTCCTTCCACCATGCTTCACAGTTGGGATGAGGTTTTGGTGTTAGTGTGCAGTGCTCTTTTTCCTCCAAATATAGTGGTGTGTATTTTGGACGAAAAGCTCAACTTTTGTCTCATCTGTCCACAGAACATTGTCCCAGAAGCATTATGGAACATCCAGGTGGTCTTTTGCAAACTTGAGATGTGCAGCAATGGATTTTTTTTTTGGAGAGCGTGGTTTCCTCTGTTGTGTCCTTATTTGTTCACCATTCTTGTTCAGTGTTTTTCTTATACGGGACATATGAACAGACACTTTAGCAAGTTCTGGAGATTTCTGCAGGTCTTTTGCTGTTACAGGACACCCACTCCTAGGGAGAGCAGCAACAGTACAGAATTTCCTCCATTTGTAGACAATTTCTCTTACTATGGACTGATGAACACCCAGGTCTTTAGTAATGCTTTTGTAACATTTTTTCAGTTTTAACCTACACTGTTCTTGGTACTGACAAGAAGTACAATTGTTCGTGTGTTATTGCTTTAGACAGATTGTGTTTGTCCACTATTCAACTTAGATAAAGACCAGATCATATTTTATGAGTAATTAATGCAAAAAACTAGGTAATTGCAAATGAGTCACAAACTTTTTCGTGCAACTGTACGAAAGGGCATTTTTTGTTTATTTGTGTCCATACATAAGGAAAATGCTGTGGTTGATCATTTCACCAACACATAAGTATCTCTCTGCAACCCAAAACTACTTTACACACCAACAACTCCACTAAACTTTGTATCATTCATTAACTTACTGTGTCTTCTACATCCGCATCCAAATCCTTCATGCAAACTGCAAGGGTCCCAGCAGATACTTGTGAGACACCAGTAGTTAATGTAGAGATAAAAACTTCTACCTCCCCCCCTCTGTATTCTATTGTTAAGCCAGTTTTGGAACCAGTTTATTACCTTGCCCTGCATTCCACAAGTTCTAACTTCCTGAACAGACTCGCATGGAGGACCCAGTCAAAGGCCTTACTAAAATCCATATATAAATCAGATTGACTTCTCTGCCCTTACCAACAACAATGAAGAAGTGGTTGCAGGAGGCAGAGGAGTGGCTTCGGGATTGCTTCAAATTAATGGACTCAAGAGGATCTGAATGAATACACCATGGTAGTCACAGAGTTTATAAAGTCAGTCATGGATGGGTATGTCCCTCAAAATCATTTAGAAGCCCTGGATAAACCAAGAGATCCTCAATCTGCTGAGAGCCAGATGAGGATCAATGGCATTTGTGTCTTGGAACCAAGTAACAAAAGGTTTGTGGACAACCTCCAGAAAGCCATCTCATGTGCAAAATGGCAATTCTGGACCAAACAAGAATGACGGAAAGATGTTCAACAGCTGTGGCAAGGCTTGAATGCTATCACCTCCTACAAAGTATAACCAAACGACATATGTTTCAACAAGGTATGCTCCCACATGAGCTCAGTGCCTTTTATGCTTGCTTTAAATGACAAAACATGGAGGCACCTTCACAAACTCCCACAACCTCCAGCAACCCTGTGATTTCAGTCTCTGAAGCCAATGTGAGAGCATTCTTCAGGAGAGTGAACCACAGAAAGCATCTGGCCCGGACAGGGCACTTACATCCATTGTGATGAAGCGCTTTGACGGGTTGGTGATGAAACATATCCACTCCTGCCTGAGGAACAACTTGGATCTGCTCCAATTTGTCTACCATCACAACAGGTCAACAGCAGATGCCATTTCATTGGCTCTTCACTCAACATTGGAACATCTGGACAGTAAAGCATACACCATGATGCTCTTTATTGACTATAGCTCTGCATTCAACACTATCATCTCCTCAAAACTAATCAATAAGCTCCATCACCTAGGCCTCAATACCTCCCTGTGCAACTGGATTCTCAATTTCCTCACTTCAAATCATGTCAAGTTGAGTTTATTGTCATTTAACTACATACATGTATACTGTCAAACGAGACAGCTTTTTTCCGGATCGGGGTGTAAAGCACAGTAGTACACATTGCACACATATAACACACAATAATTAGGAAAGTAAGAATGAAATCTATAAATGAATCATGCAGAAATAAACGAAGTAAAGTACATAAATTAAATATTGTAGGGTATAGAACAGATTAACTGGTAACACTTAGAATGCAATATGGTAGGGAGTTCAGAATCCTGAGGGAAGAAGCTGTTTCCTATCTTGACCATTCTTATCTTCATGAATCAGAGTCTCCTGCCTGATGGTAGAAATCAAAGAAGGTGCTGGACGGATGGGTGGGATCCCTGATAATACTAAGGGCCCTGCATATTGCAGTGCTCCTGATAAATGCCCCCAGTGGATGGTAAGGAGACCCGTGATCCTCTCGGCTGTTCTAACAGTCCTTTGGAGGGACTTCCAGTCCAGTGCCCTGGTGCTTCCATACCAGATGAAGATGCAGCTTGTCAGGATGCTCCTGTAGAATTCAGTTAAGATGGTGGAGGGAGGGTAGTGTGGAGATCCTCACTTGCCTCAATCTCCTTAGGAAATGGAGGCACTGCTGTGCCTTCTTATTCAGGGAGGGAATACTGAGGGACCAGGTGAGGTCATCCATCATATGAACACCCAGGAACTTGGTGCAGTTAACTCTCTCGATGGAGGAGCCATGTATGTGCAGAGGAGGATGGTTCATCTGCACCTTCCTGACGTCCACAATCATTTCCTTGGTCTTCTCCACCTTCACTAAGGTTGTTGCTCTCACACCAGCGCACCAGCCGCTCCACTTCCTCTCTGTATTCTGAATCGTTGTTGTTAACAAGGCCACCCACTGTTGTGTCATTCACAAACTTGATGACAGAGTATGAGCTGAACCCTTTGACACAGTCGTGCATCAACAGTGTGAACAAAAGTGGGCTGAGCACACAGCCCAGAAGAGCGCCAGTGCTCAGCATAATGGGACTAGGACTTTGCTACCCACAGGGACTGACTGTGGCCTATCTGTTAAGTCCATGTTCCATTTACAGAGGGAGGCGTTGAGACCCAGCGAGGATAGTTTCCGCATTATTTTCTGGGGTATGATGGTGTTATATGGCGAAATGAAGTCTATGAACAGCAGCTTAACATATGAGGCTCTATTTTCCAGGTGGGACAGGGCAGAGACAATGGCATCGTCAGTGGAGCAATTTGAGCGATAAACAATCTGGCAAGGGTCCAATGTATCCAGGAGAAAGGCTTTAATGTGCTCCACTACCAGCTCCTCAAAGGATTTCATAATGATAGATGTTAATGCCACTGGATGACAGTCATTTAGACAGTTTACTGTCACCTTCTTTGGCACTGGAATGATAGTTGCCACCTTGAAAATTGAGGGGACAATGGACTGATCCAGAGAAATGGCGAATATATCCATCAGCACTTCAGTTAGCTGGGCTGAGTTTCCGCTCCCCTGGTGCCTTCCTTGCCTGCACTTTGTTCTGTGGATCAAACCGGGCATAAAAGACATTCAGCCTGTCAGGAAATGAGGCATCCTGATCACTGATGCATAGGGTAAGCTTAGTCTCTAATCCTCTGAATTCCCTGCCATATACACCTCATGTCTCTGGTATTGCAGAAGTGGTTGTATATTCTCTGAGCATGCTCCCGTTTTGCCTTCCTGATGGAGCAGAAAGGCACAGTTCTTGCTTCCCTGAGAGCTGTCACGTCCCCCAATCTAAAGGCAGCATCAGGATCTCTCAGCCATGCACAGACCTCTGCGGTAAGCCATGGCTTCTATTTGCTCTCACCTGGATGTGTTTGTGATGGTAACATCCAGACCCCCACCCAGTCAATTTTTTTTATTTCAAAATATACTTTATTCAAAAATAAATATATACAATAAACCATTCAATAACTTTTCATCCTTTACATACATTTCCATTATACTCAGTAAATATCCGTATTTATAGCCACCCACGTGGCACTCCAGTAGTTCAGCTTAGCATATCATTGTTGAGGGGTATACTCCCTGCCCACCGACCCCTCCCACTCCCATGAGTGGAGAAACCTATACTGTGGTCCTTCCCCACCGGGCCCTTGCGGTGGCTGCACCAAGTTTCAGTGCGTCCCTCAGCACGTACTCCTGCAGCCGAGAATGTGCCAGTCGGCAGCATTCTCCCACGGACATCTCCATGTGCTGGTAGATCATCAAGTTTCGGGCTGACCAAAGACCCAGTCAATTAGATTAGTAACAACTTCTCCTCCACAATCACCATTAGTCAGGTACACCATAAGGCTCTGTGCTTAGCCCCCTGCTCTACTCACTTTATAGTTATGACTGTGAGGCTAAGGACAGCTCTAATGCCATATTTAAATTTGCTAACACCACTGTCATTGACCAAATCAAACATCATGACAAATCAGCATATAGGAGGGAGACTGAAAATCTGACCACAACAACAACCTCTCGATGTCAGCAAATCCAAAGATCTGATTATTGACCACAGGAGAAGGAAACTGGACGCCCAGGAGCCAGTTCTTATCTGGGGATCATTGGTGAAGAGGGTCAGCAACTTTTAAGTTCCTCAGCATCATCATTTTAGAGGATCTGTCCTGGGTCTAGCATGCAAGTGCCATTACAAAGAAGGCACAGCAGCACCTCTACTTTGTTAGAAGTTTGCAAAGTTTCAGCAAGTCATCTAAAACTCTGACAAACTTCTATAGATGGGTGGTGGAGAGTATATTGACTGTTCGAATCACAGCCTGGTATAGAAACACCAATACCCTTGAACAGAAAATTACCACAAAAAGTAATGGATACGTCCCAGTTGATCACAGATAAAGTCCTATCCATACAGTATCTATATGGAGCACTGTTGCAGAAAAGCAACATCCATCATCAAGGACCCCCACCACCCAGCCCATGCTCTCTTCTCACTGCTGCCATCAGGAAGGTGGTAAAGGAGCTTCGGGACCCACACCACTAGGTTCAGAAGCAGTTATTACTCCTCAAACATCAGGCTTTTGAATCTGAGGGGATAATTTCATTCAAATTTACTCATCCCAACACTGAACTGATTCCACAACATATGGGCTCACTTTCAAGGACTCTTCTTCTCAATATTTATTGCTCATTTATTTATTATTATTTTGTTTTTTTTCTTTTTGTATTTGCACAGCTTGTTGTCTTTTGCACAATGGTTGTTTGTCCATTTGTCGTATGTGGCTCTTCATTGATTCCATTGTTTCTTTGCATCTACTGTGAATGCCTGCAAGAAAATGAATCTGAGGGTTGTATATGGTAACATACATGTACTTTGATAATAAACTTACTTTGAACACGCTTTGATGCCTCTTCAAAGAAATCAAACAAACTGGTCAGACAGTCATAATGGCAGTCTATAATTAGTCCCTGCTTTTCCAAGATAGCATTAATCCTTTCCCTCAGCACCATCCCACCCGAGATGTTAGGCTACCAGGTCTATAGTTTCTAGGCTTTTGCCTATTGCCTTTTTTAAAAAGGGGCATGACACATTTGATATTCTCCAGTCATCTAATATCATCTAGTTGCATCCATAAAAGATTTGAAAATTTTAGCCAAAACCCCAGTAATCTCTTCATTTGCTTCCTATAATGGCCTGAAACAAATCTCATCTGGTCTTGGAGTGTTATCCACCTTTAAGCCTGCCAAGGCACATAATACCTCCTCTTCATTTATGGAGACCTGATTATAGACACTGGTATCTTGCAAACAACAGACATTAAGCAAATATAGTCTGCCATCTGTTTAAGGTTTTGAAACGAAACATTCCAAGATGTAAGAATTCAGATTTTCACCTGGATGCTGTCTCACCTGGGGAAGCTGTGGTCGTCTCTCCTGAATACTGTATTTAACCCAAGCCATAACTGCATTAAAAACTTGTTCTTCACTCCGCACATTCAGCTCATCACTGGAAATAATATCAATCAGCTGATTTGCTGGTAATAGCATGAACTCCTCACTCTCCATCACCTGAAAGTAAAGGCAAAAAATATATTTTAAAGAGCAATTAAACAACGTACCACAGTATTTCATAACAAAACTCTCACTGATCATCAAATACCTTTATTTTCAAGCTACTGGATGTCTGGAACAGTTTACAACCTGCTTTAAAATCCCGACGTTGATAGGTTCAAGCTTGAGTTTATTGTTTGTCACGGACATATGTATATAAGGTAGAAATGCCATGTAAATAAGCTCTTGAATTTTAAAATTATCAGGTTATGATCATCTCCAGTCACGCTCTTCTCCAGTGTATTCCATTTCCCCAAATCCTGTTGGGGCCAACTTCCTGCTTTTAATGCTGAAATATTTAGCAGGCCAGGCAACATCTATGGAGTGTAAAACACAGTTAACTGCTTCTCTCTTCACAGTTGTTGCTAAACCTGAGTATTTTTAGCATTTTCTATTTATTTTTCAGTGTTCATCTTCCAGATTCTTCCTTTGTCAACTGTACTCCCACTAAAATGTTAACTCAGCTTCTCTTGACACTTAATAAACACAAGAAATTCTGTAGATGCTGGAAATACACAGTAATACACACAAACCACTGGAGGAGCTCAGCAGGTCAGGCAGCATCTATGAAAAGAGATAAAGACTTGACATTTTGGGCCGAGACCCTTAATTAGGACAGGGTCTCAGCCCGAAACTTTGATTTTTTTATTCCTTTCAACACCTGACCTCCTGAGTTCCCGCAGCATTTTTTGTGCGGTTCCTTTTGCACTTCTTGTCAACCAGTTGTTCATGACCAACGTTCATCTCCACAGCCTACAACTGCCTACCTCTCTGATGTCAACATTTGATCTCAAGTATTACCCCATCGTCAACCTTCCTTTCCACTCCAAAATTCTTTAATTTTGTTACTGCCTCTTCAGTGTATTTGATTTCATGCAGGATAAGAGAGAAAAGAAGCGACCAACATCTCTAAAATGTTATTCAAACTCCAATTTGAGGATGAAGGACACACGTTCAGAAGTTTCAGATCAGTAACTTTACATCTTGTAAAATGGCCTCCAGGCAACATTGTTCTCAATTCTACACAAACAGTTAACCTCCCCACAACTGTAGTAAATGCCAGAAAACTATTTGATTGTTAAGTAGTCCTGATATATTCCAATATTTTAGAGTACTCTATAAATTATTGTTCTTTTTAAAACTGAGAATCATAACTAAGCAAGAGTATAGCTGACAAATAATGCTGCAAAATCATCAGCTGAACTCACCTGTTAGACTGTTTTCCCTCAATGGCTCAGGTAGTAAACTTGCTGTTATGTAGCTCAGAAATATACTTAAAGACAGGATTGAATCGTAGAACCCAAGGGCAGTGATGGGCTAATTAGTCAAATAGACCTGTGATGTAACACTTGCTTCCATTATGATCTTATAAAATATGTGAAAACTTCTTGCGAGTGCAACATACAATCACCATTCATGTATGCATAAACACTGATTTTGACAGATTTAGCACATGGAACAAACCATATATTAAGTGGCTGGACATGCAACATGCTTCGCGTGTAAACGTAAATTTGCTGGATCAAATAACAATAGCACAAAAAGATCGTTACTTATCTTTTCACCCGCTTATTTCTTCGCTCTCAGCCGGCAAGTGAACTTGGACCTGACATCAGGGAGAGAAACGTTCTCATCTCCCCGGCAGTTCAACAAGTTCACTGCCTGATGTCAGAATTGTTAGAAGTTATAAGGCCACCGATACAAAACAACAATGAGTTTGATAAGCATTCCAACCAAGTTAATTAAAGAAAGTCCTACCTGGTTTGTTGGAGCCAGAACTTAATTATAAAGATAAGAACATACATCAAATTTATGCTTAAGAAAGGAATGTTCTGTCTAATTTCCGACAGGTACTGCCTTTTGTCAAAATCAAAAGGTGTGAAAAGCCCAGAGACATTTTATGTGGATCTGGGTGAACTTTAGCCCTCATCTTGCTCCAAAGAAAGCAGCTGTGAGGCAGTATTCAAACACACTGCAGTCACCCACAAAATACACATAGTCGTTACTTAACCCATTGTTTACAGGAATCTGAAAATCCCCCATTCCCTTACACTTTATCACCAGGACATCATTAAGTCACCTGCTACATCACCACCAGGAGATCACCTAGCAAAACCTATAATGGACAATAATTTGGGCACCAGCGCAATGCTATTAGAGCTCAGGGTATTTTGGAGTTCAGAGTTCAACTCCGGTGCCATTCTGTAAGGAGCCTCTGTACATCCTCCTTGTGAAATGCGTGGCTTTTCCCTGCTCCGTTTTCCTCCTACAGTCCAAAGATGTATCGGGTAGGTCATTGTAACTGTCTTGTAATAGGTTATAGTTAGGCACGTGGCCAAGTGGTTAAGGCGTTCGTCTAATGATCAGAAGGTTGCTAGTTCGAGCCTCAACTGTGGCAGCGTGTTTGTGTCCTTGAGCAAGGCACTTAACCACACATTGCCCTAGAGTCTGTGCAAGGAGTGGCGCCCCACACAGACTTCCAATCTGCACCTTGTAAGATATGAAAATGCCCGAAGCAGGCCTCTCATGGTCTGAGTCGACGTTCCCTCCCTAATCAGGTTTGTTGGGGGTTGCAGTGGTGGCATGGCTTAAAGGGCTAGAAAATTTCATATTCTCTCCTTCCCTACTTTTTCCTTCCTGTAATCTTTTTTTCTTTCCCTCTCTGGCCTCTTCTCACCTGTCTATTTTCTTCCCCTGGTGCTCCTCGTTCTTCCCTTCCTCCTATAGTCCACTCTCCTGGCTGGCTTCACCTGTCACTTTCCAGCTTGACTTCCTTCCTTTCCTTGCACTATTTTATTCTGTCATCTTCCCCCTTCCTTTCTATTGCTGATGAAAGGTCTCGGCCCAAAAAGTCAACTGAATATTAATTTCTATAGATGCTGCCTGACCTGTTGAGTTCCTCCAGCATCTTAGGTGTGTTGTTCTGGATTTCCAGCATCTGCAGAATCTCGTGTGTTTAAAATCAGTAGACATTGGTTTGAGGTGAGAGAGGAAAGATTTAAAAGCAATTTCAGAGGCAAGTTTTTCCACACATAAGATGGTAGTTTTATGGAATGAACTGCAAGAGGCAGTGGTAGAAGCACTTAAACGACCTTCGGACAGGTACTTGTATAGGAAAAGGAGAAGGATATGGGCCTAATGTGGGAAAAGGGATTAGTGTAGAAAGGCATCACAATTGGCATGGATGTGTTAGGTTTGTTTCTGTGATACACAGTTCTATAACTTCTATGACTGTAGATCTTTGCCTACTCAATTAACTTACCTATATCACTTTACAGGGATCTTTGCCTACGCAGTTAACTTACCTATATCTCTTTATAGGGATCTTTGTCTACTCGGTTAACTTACTGATATCCCTTTATAGCCGCCTAATGCCCTCTTCACAGCTTATACAGGTTTCCCCTGCTATCCGAAAGTAGAGCATTCCTATGAAACCTTTTGTAAGCCGAAATGGTGTAAAGCAAAGAAGCAATTATCATTAATTTATATGGGAAAAATTTCTGAGTGTTCCCAGACCCAAAAAATAACCTACCAAATCATTCCAAATAACACATAAAAACTAAAATAACACTAACATATCGTAAAAGTAGGAATGATATAATAAATACACAGCCTGTATAATTAGTACGAATGGTGGACGCAGGCAAGTTCAACGCACGCACAATGTCTTTATTTCGTTCACCATGATCGAAACGCTTAACTACGTCCAGTTTTACGCTAAGCGTAACACCCTTACGAGCTCTTTTAGGCTTTTCTGATACCTTAGGACACATCTTGCTAACAGATGCACA
This sequence comes from Mobula birostris, assembly GCF_030028105.1. Lineage (NCBI taxonomy): Eukaryota > Metazoa > Chordata > Chondrichthyes > Myliobatiformes > Myliobatidae > Mobula > Mobula birostris. The sequence goes on from NC_092381.1 coordinate 95,662,332, forward strand.
AAATAAATCGAGATAAAGCACAGATGCTCACACACACAGTTCAAAGCTATGGCAGCTTGATGCTGAGATGCTGAGTGTAGTTCCCGGGGAAGGAGCTTGGCAGCACCACACTTGCTGCTCGGGGTGCGCGCTGCCTCTATAACGGCTCGCTACAAAACAAATGCTGAATGCTACTTTCGCTTTTCGCCTTTTTTCGTAAAAGCAAAAATCCTCCGGATTTTTTTCAGTTAGCAAAAATAGGTACTAATGTAAGTCTCTCGTAAAAGCAAAGTGGCGTAAAGCGAACTTACAAAAAGCGGGGGATACCTGTATTCCAATCTGGCAACTTCATCATTAGTTCCTACATTCAAACCAATGGCATAAATTCAAAAGGTTAATCACTATTACACAACTCTCATCACATCTTGCCAAGAAGAAAAAAAATTAAGTCTACTTTTTTTTCTGCTGAACTAGCCAGTCATCTCTCCATATTACCCTCTACACAAACTGCTTTTATTTCCTTTAATAACTTTTGATGTAGCACCTTACTAAATGACTTCTGGAAATCCAAGATTATTTCTTCTTATCCACAAGAGGTTATTTCTTCAAAGAATTCCAACAAATGGTTAAACATGATTAAGCAATATGGACATTGCCTGATTACCTGGATGCTCTTCTCTAAGTGTCCTGCTATAATGTCTTCAATAAAAGCTTTAACATTTTCTGTATAAAATTAAGTGAACTGGCCTGCAGTTTCCAGCTTTCCCCACACTGAAGTGGATTTACATTTGCTGTTTAATGGAACCTTCACTGAATCAGACAAATTTTGAAAATTAATTATGACTTACTGGCAGTTTTCTTTAATCCACAAGATGAAGTCCATCAGGGAGTCCAAAGCAGAGGTTGACAGGTTCTTGATTAGTAAGGGTTTCAAAGGTTACAGGGATACAGCAGGGAATAGGGGTTGAGAGGAATAATAAATCAGCTATGACGGAATGGTGGAGCATACTCAATAAGCCAAATGGCTTAATTCAGCTCCTATGTTTTATGGGTCCAGAGAAATGTCAGGCAGCTCCAACAAATTAGAAACCTGGAAAACCCACAGCACAATACAGGCCCTTTGGCCCACCATGCTGTGCCAAACATGTACTTACTTTAGAAATTATCTCAGATTACCCACAGCCCTCTATTTTTCTAAGCTCCATGTACCAATCCAGGAGTCTCTTAAAAGACCCTATCGTATCTGCCTCCACCACTGTTGCCGGCATCCCATTCCAAGCACTCACCACTCTCTGTGTAAAAAACTTACCCCTGACATGTCCTCTGTACCTACTTCCAAACACCTTAAATCTGTGTCCTCTCATGTTATCCATTTCAGCCCAGGGAAAAAGCCTCTGACTAGCCACAAATCAATGCTTCTCATCATCTTATACACCTCTATCAGGTCACTGCTCATCCTCCATTGCTCCAAGGAGAAAAAGCCAAGTTCACTCAACCTATTCTCATAAGGCATGCTCACTAATCCAGGCAACATCTTTGTAAATCTCCTCTGCACCCTTTCTATAGTTTTTACATGCTTCTTCTAGTGAGGAGACCAGGACTGAGCACAGTACTCCATGGGGTCTGACCAGGGTCCTATATAGCTGTAACATTACCTCTCAGCTCTTGAACTCAATCCCATGGTTGATGAAGGCCAATCCATCGTATGCCTACTTAACCACACAGTCAACCTGTGCAGCAGCTTTGAATGTCCTGTGAACTTGGACCCCAAGATCCCTCTAATCCTCCACACTGCCAAGAGTCTTACCATTAATACTATAATCTACTATCATATTTGACCTACCAAAATAAACCACCTCACACTTTACCTGGGTTGAACTCCATCTGCCACTTCTCAGCCCAGTTTTGCATCCTATCAATGTCCTGCTGTAACCTCTAACAGCCCACCACATTATCCACAACACCCCCAACCTTCGTATCATCAGCAAATTACTAACCCATCCCTCCCTCCACTTCCTCATCCAGGTCATTTATAAAAATCACGAAGAGAAGGGATCCCAGAACAGACCCCTGAGGCACACCACTGGTCACCAACCTCCATGCAGAATATGACCCGTCTACAACCACTCTTTGCCTTCTGCGGGCAAGCCAGTTCTGGATCCATAAAGCAAGGTCCCCTTGGATCCCATGCCTTCTCAATAAGCCTTGCATGAAGTACCTTATCAAATGCCTTGCTGAAATCCATATATGTGTTTAGTCACATTCCCAAAAAATTCAATCAGGCTTGTAAGGCCTTTGACAAAGCCATGCTGACTATTCCTAATCATATTATGCCTCTCCAAATATTCATAAATCCTGCATTAAGTATCAAATCAACATCTTTCAAAAAAAAAAGCAAGCATCAGTACTTCCAAATACAGCACGAACCTGCATGTTACCCAGGCCAACTCATTACCAAAGGCATCATTTTAAGATCTTACAAAATGTGAGTTCCACATAGCAGTGGTAATAACATTTACCCTTAATGAAAATATACCACAGGCCTCAAAATATCTAAACATTGGGACTGATCCAACTGCAGATTGAAAGCTGACCTTTTCAAAAAGAGTCATCTGCAAGCAGCTACTCATTTCTCCACATAACCCCACCTATCTTTATTTGCAACACATACTCAAATGCTAGAAATGAGCAGCAGCCTATCTTCAACACAAGAAAATCTGCAGATGCTGGAAATTAAAGGGACACACACAAAATGCTGCAGGCCAGGCAGCGTCTATGGAAAAGAGTAAACAGCCAATGCTTTGGGCTGAGACCCTTCATCAGGACTGCAAAGCAAGGGGAGAAGTCAGAATAAGGAGGTTGAGTCAGGGGAGGGGAGGAAAAAGTATAAGATAGCAGGTGATAAGTGAAACCAGGAGAGGGGGAGGGGGGGTGACTGGTGAAAGACAAAGGGGTATCTAAATAGAAGAGGGGGAGAAAACCAGGAAGAAAGGGAAGGTGGAGGAGCACCACAGAGGGAGGTGATGGGCAGGTAAGTAGATAAGGTGAAAGAGGCAACAAGAATGGGGAATGTGAAGGGGGAGGCCCCCCTTCACCATTTCCATTCCTGTTTCCCTCTCTAACCTGGGGGGAGGGTGCAATTACTGGAAATTCGAGAAGTCGATGCTCATGCCATTAGGTTGGAGGCTATCCAGATGGAATACAAGGTGTTGCTCCTCCAACCTGAGTGTGGCCTCATCATGGCAGTAGAGGAGGCCCTGGACTGACATGTTGGAGTGGAAATGGGAAGTAGAATTGAAATGGTAAATGGGTGGCCCTCGGGAGATCCCGCTTTTTGTAGTCTCTGTCCTCTCCTATCAGATTTCCCCTTCTCCAGTTCTTTATCAACTTCCCAGCTCATTACTTCACTCCCTTCTCCTCTCCCAGTTTCATCTATCACTTGTCAACTTGTACTTCTTCCTCCCCCCCACCCCCCCCCCACCATCTTACTCTGACTTCTCCCCCTCCTTTCCAGTCCTAATGAAGGGTCCTGGCCTGAAACTTTAACTGTTTACTCTTTACCATAAATGCTACCTGGTGTGCTGAGTACTTGCAGCATCTTGTGTGTTGCAGCAGCCTATCAGCTGCAAACTAAATTAAAACGGCTAATATATCAAGAAATCATCTATTCAGAATTCAAAGACTAAATGATTGATCATGAGACTTGAAATACAGAAAAGTACTAAAATGGCCCCTTTGTAATCAATTAGAAATACTATGACCAGAAGGAGGATTGCTCGGTATTTAACCCTAAATCAAAGGTATTGTCACAAGAGCTACTATTTCCTTCACTCAGGGCTAGATGAACTATTTTCAAGAAGATTCCACAATAGGGAATTAGTCCTTGTAGACTTATCTCAACCACAGCAATAGAGATGGGGGATAAAAATTCTAAAAGTTATTCCATGGAGATACAGGTGGTCCCCGTTTTCCGAACGTTTGCTTTACGACACCTCGCTGTTACGAAAGACCTACATTAGTTACCTGTTTTTGCTAACAGGTGTTTTCACTGTTACGAAAAAAGGCAGCGTGCGCCCCGAACAACAAAGCTCCTCCCCCGGAACTGCATTCTAGCCGCCATTGCTTAAACACCTGCTTTAACTCAATTTATTTTGTGCATCCGTTATCAAGATGAATTCTAAGGTATCGGAAAAGCCTAAAAGAGCTCGTAAGGGTGTTACACTTAGAGTAAAACTGGACATAATTAAGTGTTTCGATCGTGGTGAACGAAGTAAGGACATTCTCCACGCGTTGAACTTGCCTGCATCCACCATTCGCACTATTTCTACGCAGAGAGGAAGAACTTTGAAAGCTGCCAATGTTACTGTTGGTACTGCTCTTAGCAAAGTGGTCTCTCTTAATCGGCATCCAATAACGGATAAAATGGAAAGTCTATTGCTTGAGTGGATTGATGGGTGTACAAAACATGGTGTTCTGTTAAGTTTTTTTTATACTTAAGGAGAAATCGATCAGTCTTTTTGATAAGCTGAAACAGAAAGCACTGGACAATGGTGATGAAAGTGTTGCAAAAGTGGAATTTAAAGGTAGTCATGGGTGGTTTGATCGGCTTCTGAGGCGAGGGCAGCTTCATAGTTTAAGCAGTGGTCCCTAACCTCCAGGCTGCACCCAACACATCTTTAAGAAAAAAGCCAAAATAAACACGCTAAATGGCACGTAAATGTCGGCCCAAATCAGAGGCGATTGCCAATTGCGTCACGTGGTTATTCGTATAAGTGTTTAACTGTGACGAAACTGCAATTTATTGGAGTCTTCCCAATTCCGGTAAGTGAAACTACACTGTACACACATTACTTCTACTTTATATAGGCTGTGTATTTTTATGTGTTACTTGGTATGATTTGGCAGCTTCATCACTTAAAGGTTACTGGAGAAAGTGTTTCTGCTGAGAGCGCTTCCGCGAGATTTTCGCTGCTCTAGACAGTGTTGCAGAAAAGTATTTCTACTTTATATAGGCTGTGTATTTATCATACCATTCTTGCTTTTACTATATGTTACTGTTATTTTAGGTTTTATGTGTTATTTGGCATGATTTTGTAGGTTTTTTTTGGTCTGGGAACGCTCAAGATTGTTCTCCATATTAATAAATGGTAATTGCTTATTCACTTTATGACATTCCAGCTTATGAACCATCTCATAGGAACGCTCTACCTTCAGATAGCGGGGGAAACCTGTATTCTTGCTCATGCTCGACTTAGCCACAAAACATACCCTTTTCCTGTTCTCTAATAGCTTCTAATGGAGAAGGAAACACATATGTTTCTTAAGAAACTTTAAGCTTGATTTGCATTGTAGCACATGATAGCTTAGCAGTTAGCATAATGCTTTACAATGCCAGTTATCACGATTGGGGTTTAATTCCCACCAGTGTCTGTAAGGCATTTGTACATTCTCCCATTGAAGGCAATGTTTCCTCCCGGTGCTCCAGTTTCCTCATTTCAAAGACATATGGGTTAGAGTTGGTAAATTGTGACCACGCTGTTAGCAATGGAAGCACAGAGACATTTGCAGGCTGCCCCAAGCACATCCTCGGTCTACGTTGATTATTGACACTAACGACACATTTCACTGTATGCTTCGACGTACATGTGACAAATAATCTTTAATCTTTATCAGATATAAAGAATGGTCATTTCAGCAAGACACCATTGTCCTACCAACATGTGTGAAGGCTTGATTCAGAAAGGAAAGGAGAACAAACTCAATGGGTATTTTATGAATAGCTTATGTAAACAGACAAGAGGAGAGTAATTCTTTTCAAGTGAGATACTTGTTTTTGATTTCTGCAGATTTTAAATGAGGTTTTTATATAATGGAAAGCAGAGAAATGCAATGGAATTTAATAGATACAATGATTTCCAATTCCTCTCCATTTCCCACTCTGATATTTTCTTAGTAAAGAAAATCAGACATTATGCAACATAGGTAGCTTATGGCAAAGGAATGCTTTGCACTACTCAAAGGTTACCCAAATACTCTAAGATAACAAAACCTTTAAATTCCCTTCCCTAATCAGAAACTGAACGGTGTTCGCTCATCACTGCCTTAAAATAATAAATCAGAAACTGAACGGTGTTCGCTCATCACTGCCTTAAAATAATAAATCAGAGGCATAGCCATGTCTGTGAACTATCTGAAATCACAAAAACATGCCTATACTCTATTATTGTCAAAACATGTTCAGTGCATTATGTTAACTAGTTGAGATGCATGTAGTACAGCAAATCTGGTGGCGTGGACTGGATCAATTTTCTGAAGATCCCAGCCACCACCACTGTGCAGGGGCTTCCACCATTGAAAAACACTGGCAGAAATATCTAGTAGATATTCAAGAGATCCATTCTTATACATTCACAAGTCACTCTTCAGCTTCCATTTTCCAAGAAATAAAATAATTCTATTACCTCACCTACTTACCATTAAAAGTTGCAAGCAAAAATTGATTTCAAAATAATTAAATTGACAACAACCAATTTTACTGCACCATGAACATTCAATTGTGAACATGGAACAAATGCGGCAGTGTCATGGGGGCCACTACTTAAGTTTAAATGCGCAGAGAAAATGTGAACCTTGTCCCTTTTCATTAGCCCTTACCTCTTGGAAGTTGTGCTGAGTGAATTTGTCAGCAATGCGGAGCAGTTCTCTGCAGGAATGGGTGTCAGCAAAAGCTCTGATCCCTAGGCAGTTGGAGGGATCAAGTTGTCTTTTCAGGAACTCGCAGCAGGCCTCTTGGATCTCAGCCAGCTGCAGGAGGCAAGCTGCTGGCAGCAAGGTCTGTACATTCCCCTCTTCTACTGTTATCTGAGACGTGTATGCAAAGTCAATTAAAAGCTCCATAGCTCGCTCATCGATGTCACGAATCACTACCTCCGTTTGCCGGCTTTCTGCAAGCTCACCAGTGAACATGGCTCGGAAGTAAGGGCTGCAGGCAGATAAGATAACTCGATGTGCATAAATCTTTTTTGCACCCACAACCAGTACCACATCACAGAGTTCCCGGTGCTTCCTCAGAAGATTAATCACTTCTAAAGTCTGTCGGGGATGCTTGTCTGATACAAATGGCATCCTAGCTGGTTGAGGTACACCCTCAGGCAGCTTGTTGGGATCGCCGAGTGTACATCGGCTCGTGACATCCATTCTGATCTCTCCTGGGCAGACACTGATACACCTGAGAAAAGAAAAGAACATTTCTTATCAAATTTACACATCATTTGCAATCAGTTCAACACTGTGCAATGTTAATATTAATTTTCCATCATTTTGAAACAATACACAAATCTATGGCAGGTTACTTGCCCCAGTCACAACACCTTACTGCAAAATCCATCATCAAGCAGCTCGAAATCCGTACAAGAAGGTGGAACAGAAGAGCGCTAGTGTGGATTGCAGACAGAAATAGAAGAAATCACTTTGTCAATGAATTCCCTTTAGCACATACTCAGGATAATCACTGATAGTGTTCATTGACACAATTATAGAAAGAATAGCCAGAAGGATACAAAGGATAACAGACAGAAGACTTAAAATAACAGTACAGTTGACGTTTCGAGTCTTCCCAAAGGGTTTCAGCCCGAAACGTCATGTGTACCTTTTTCCTAGATGCTGCCTGGCCTGCTAAGTTCCTCCAGCATTTTGTTTGTGTTACCAGGATTTCCAGCATCTTCAGATTTGCTCTTGTTTGTGAGCCTTAAAATAACATTTTAAAAATACTTTCATACTCTGCTCTGACAGTGAACCACAAAATGACTGATTGTTATCTGGTACAATCTACTTTAGTGTTCAACCACAAAGGATCAATCAGTGAAGGTTAGAAGAGCAAATATATGCTATTGAGATCACAATAGTGGTGTTCATGAAATGACCAGAGTTTATAAGCATTATCCACCAATACAGCAATATGACCTCTGGCTACAATGTCATAGTCAACAGTTAATTTCAGTTTTTTTGTCACATCTGCCACATCTGACCATGACCATACAATGAGAAAAGAACATTGAAAAAAATCTGAAAACAAACCTGGGGAACAATTATCAGATTTTACATCTGTAAACCTAGATACCCAGCTCAAGAACAGCAAAAGCAGTACGCAAAAATGGAATTAACTTTTGAAATCCACACTTGATATGCCACAGAAGAGATGGCATATAACAGATACTTAAAAAAGGCTAGACTGCTAGGTAGGTAATAAACAGTAAGTACTCCAGTAACTCCATTAATGCATCATGTACAACAGACTTACTGAATAAACTTCCTTAGGAAAAGGAAAAATAAGAAAAATAAAACATAGTATATTGCACCAGAACAATGCAATATTTTGAGTTTCCACCAGTTTTGTTTCTTCTCTTTTAGCTATTGAACCTTACTATGTTTCATTGCCATGAAGTTCATGGCAATTCGCCCATAGCTATTATTATACAAGTATTTTACTCTGAGCTGGCATATTTAGGCTAACAGCTGTCTGAGCTAAGATCAGCTAATCAGAATTGAGGAACAAATTCACAGAACTGCAAATTTATTACATATCATCTGTATCTCTACCTAATTAGCACTGTGAAAATCTAACAATGAGCAGTTAGAAGTTTTGGGGAACATCCACATTATATTCCAAAGTTCAAAGTAAATTTATTATTAGAGTACATGCAAGTCACTTTATTTCTTATGGACATACCCAATAAATCCAATAACCACAACAGATTCAATGAAGGACTGACTGCACCAACAAGGCAGACAACCAGTGATCAAAAGACAACAAACAGTGCAAAAACAAAAAGAAAGAAAAATAGGAAATAATAATAATAAAGAAATAAGCAATAAAAATTGAAGACATGAGATAAACAGTCCTTGAAAGTGAATCTATAGGTTGTGGGAACGGTTCACTGATGGGGCAAGTGAAGTTGAATGAAGTTATCCCCTCTGGTTCAAAAGCCTGACGGTTGAGGGGTAATAACTGTTCCTGAACCTGGTGGTGTGGGTCTTGAGGCTCCTGTACCACCTTCTTCTTGATGGCAACAGCAAGAAGAGAACATGACCTGGGTGGGGATCCCTAATGATGGATGTCGCTGTGAGGTGGGTTTTACCCATGATAGACTGAACCATATATGATTTTATATCATATATGGCCTGGCCTGCTGCATTCACCAGCAATTTTTATGTGTGTTGCTTGAAATTCCAGCATCTGCAGATTTCCTCTTGTTTGCATATATGATTTTATATGATTTTCTATTCAAGGACATTGGTGTTTCCATACCAGGCACTTTAGAATCATTTTATGCATAGTCAAATCCCAAAGATGTATGTTAATTGGCTTTAGTCTGCTTTTGTTGTTGTAGAGGGATGAGTGTTGACCAGATGACTGAAAGGAATCAATACTACACTCCATATAATGCCGCAGGATATTCACATCATTCAGCCTGTTATAATTCAAGTTCTGAAATGGAGCATGAACTCTTACCCCATCAACCAAACTGCTAAGAGTGAAACAAACTTTGCATCACCAAGTCTTGATGTGATTTTGCTTGCATCATTTACACAATGTAGATGCAATTATTAAGGTGACCCTCATCTGAGAATATTACTAGCAAAGTCTTGCAGGGTAAAAATCTTTCCATGCAACTGGAGAGAATTAACCAAAGGAACAGGGAAAAGAATTCCTGGGCAATGGCTTAATTAATAAATGGGTAACATAACACAGTGGGGACATGAAAGACTGTAGATGCTGAAATCTAGAGCAAAAAAAAGCAGCCTACTGGAGGAACTCAATGGGTCAAGCAGCAGACATACAGGAAAATCTAGTCTCAACGTTTCAAGTAGGTCCAGATGAAGGGACCATGACTCTCAATTTATCACCACAGATGCTGCTTGACCCCTGAGAACCTCCAGCAATATTGTTCGATGCAATACAATACCATGTTACAATTGGGGGGAAATGAAGTAATCAATGCACTTATAATGGTGAATTGCTTCCTTATCATTTGAGACATTTAGATAGACTCATTAATTTTGAGTGATTAGAATGGGATAAAGACAGGCCTTGCACCAGGGTTGCACATGTATTACAATATACAGCAGCACATGTTTCTTTGTGTCTCTTTCCCATCAATGTTTAAGTTTTCATACGATGGCATGAAATCTACAATACCCAGGAGCGCAAGGATGGAGAGAGGGGAAGGCAAAATATAAAGTCTTAACAACAACCTTATCTGAGAGCATTGTCTATCTCACAACGCATTAAAATTATGCCAATCAACGTATTCATAATACAGAGCTCTGCTGTATCTCAACTAAAAAGTTAGTTAACAATATAGCCTCATGCAGTTCCCTCATCAGTATTTGGATTGGAACAATCTTGCTGTTCTTTGCCAGTTCTAATGAAAATAGGGTGTGAAGTTTTCTCTAACATGTTAGTAAAGTATTTATTATGTACTGAATTTGAATTTATTTAAATCTGTTCCACAACATGAAGGAGTCACAATGTACAGACATGAGAATTTATAAGTCTAATAGCTCGTAGAAAGAAGCTGTCCCGTAGCCTGTTGATCCTGGCTTTAATGCTGCGATACCATTTGCCAGACAGAAGCAGCTGAAACAGTTTATGGTTGGGATGACTGGTGTCCCCAATGATCTTCCAAGTCTTCCTTACGCACCTGCTGCTGTAAATGTCCTCAATGGAGGGAAGTTCACATGCGCTGGGTTGTCCGTACCACTCTCTATGGTGCCCAGTGATCAAGGTTGGTGCAGTTCCCTTATCAGACGGTGATCAGCCAGTCAGGATGCTCTCAATGGTGCCCCTGTAGAAGGATTTGGGGGCTTATGCCGAACTTCTTCAGTCATCTGAGGTGGAAGAGACGCTGTTGCGTTTTGTTTTGCCACACACTTGGTGTGTACAGTCCAGTGATATCTTCGGTGATGTGTATACCAAGGAACTTGAAACTACTCACCCTCTCAACTACAGTTCCATTGATGTTGATTGGGGTGAGCCTGTCTCCGTTCCTCCTGTAAACCACGAACGTCTCTTTTGTTTTTTGTACACTAAGGGAGAGGTTGTTCTCTTGGCACCACTGCGTCAGGGTGTTAAACCTCTCCTCTAGGCTGTCTCATCACCATTAGAAATAAGTCCGATCAATGTTGAGTCATCTGCAAATTTATTCAGCAGACTGGAGCTATTTGTGGCAGCACAGAAATGGGTATAAAGGGAGTAGAGGAGGGGACTCAGGACACAACCCTGGGGGGCACCTGTGTTGAGGTCAGTGGGGCAGAGGTGAGGAAGTCCATCCTTACCACCTGTCAGCGATCCGAAAGGAAGTCCAGGATCCAGCTGCAAAAGGTGGGGTGCAGGCTGAGGTGTCTGAGCTTCCTGCCAAGTCTCTTTCGTGATTCATCTCTTTCCACATTTTTGCCATTTTAAAATTGTTGTGTTTTTAAAATTTGGCTCTTCTACTGCCCAACAAAGATAGATTCTCAAAGTTTTCCTTATCCCGCTACAGGAAAACTTACAACTCCCTCAAGATCCGTATTATGCTTTCTTCTTTCTGAACTCCAACATCTAATTATTTCAAAAGTTAAAATCAAGATTATTGTCATACATATATACACAGGTGCATTGAAAACTTACTTGCAACAGCATCATTGTCACACAGCATCAGCATCACAAGAAAAACATATACACAAATTTTACAAGATAGTACACAATTGGAACACAAAAAAAACAAAGTCCACTTCAGTAGCAATTGATCAATGACTACATTTCATTAGGAGTTTAAGTAGATTAGGTATGTCACCAAAGACTCTAGCAAATTTTGATAGATGTACTGTGGAGAACATTCTGACTGGTTGCATTCTCACTGTCTGGTATGGAGGCCCCACTGCACAGGATTGGAAAACGCTGCAGTGGGTTATAAACTCAGTCAACTTCATCATGGGCACTGGCCTCTGGACCATCATTAGGGACCCTCACCATCCAGGACACGTCTTCTTCTCATTACTACCATCAGGGAGGAGGTACAGAAGACTGAAGACACAAATACAACATTTTAGGAACAGCTTCTTGCCCTCTGTCATCAGATTTTTGAATGATGCTTGGATCCATTAACATTACCTCAATATTTTGCCCCTTTTGCACTATTTATTTATTTTTTATATTTTTTTAATTATACCTGATAGAATTTTAATGCATTGCACTGTGCTGCTGCCACAAAACAACAAATTTCACAAAACATGTCAGTGATAATAATAAACCTGACTCTGATCAAAGTGGTCAAAGTATTGCTAAACTGTAGTGAATACAGTTGTCCTGGTTGGTTCAAAAACTGAATGGCTCAAGGAAAGCAGCTATTCTTCAACCTGATGATGAGGAACTTTGGGATTCTGAACCTGCTGCCCGATGGTAGCTGCGAGAAGATAGCATGGCCTACATGTTGGGAATCTTTGATGATAGATGTTGCCTTCTTGGGGTAGTGTCTCACAGATACTACCAATGGTGGGAGGGATGTTCTTGCGATATATTGGGCTGAGTCCACTGCTCTCTGTAGCTCTTCGCATTCCTTTGCAATATTAATTGCCCTACCAGACCATGATATGAGTCTTTCAAGTCCATCTAGAAGTTTGTTAGAGTGTTCGGTAATATGCCAATCTCCCTTAACTGACATTGAGAGGTTGTTGTTCCTGCACCACTCAACCAGGTGTCCTGTCCATCAGTGTGTTGTTGGCATTGGAGTTGTGTTTAGCTACTCATTCACATGAGTATAGCAAGTAGTACAGGGTCTAACCACACAGCCCTGAGGTTCATTTGTGCTGATGGTCAGTAAGGAAGAGACATTACCAATCCACACTGATTGAGGTCCCAATGAGAAAACTGAAGATTCATTTGCAAAGGGAGGTCCAGAGGTCCAGGTCTTTAACCTTGATTAGGATGGGATAATTCTGTTAAATGCTGAGCTTTAGTCGATCTCTATCAAAGCATGTAAAAAAGGCATTGAGTTCACTCAGCAGTGATGGGCCATTGCCAATTCTGCTAACTGATCTCGACTTGTAGAAAGTAATACTGTTCAAGCTCTGACACAGCTGTGTTTCCAGTTTAGTCCAAAATCTCGGTGCTTGCAATGACATTCTGAATATTGTACTTTATTTCAATATCTTCAATTACCATTTAACTTCTGTACAATCTTCAGCCAATGGGCTAAGCATAACATTCTCATTATGGAGGAATTTGCCATCACACGGATCAAAGATGAAAGGGAATACCTACTTCGTTCACTCACAAGAAAAATTAGGATTCTGTGTTTTCTTTAGTATCAATTCTGGCTTTACTAGTAAAAAAAATAGTAACCATTAATGTACAACGAATGAGGTAACACAGCATAGTTCAAGTCCAGCTTGCATGGCGGAGAATGCTGAACCAAATCAAGATCATCTACTGATATTTACAAGAACAATGTAAGTCTTGGGCACAGTGCTGAAGGAGGTGAAAAGACTTCAATCCAATTATTTCTTAATCAGCTTCAATAACAGTTATGATTTGGCCAATGCTGTTGGACCTACTCCAGATTTATATTCCAAACTGTTCAATTTGGTTGGACTCAATGATAAACAAAACAGATCACAAGAACTTCTATACGTAAAGAGGAATTTTTTTTTTTGCATTGATCCATAATAGAAACAAAAGTAACAGAACAAAGGATCTGGTACAGATGAGGAATGGATATAAAAATAGCAACTTTTAGGAAAACAGAATAACCAGAGAAGTTATTAATGTTCCACATTTCAGAGTTTCAGAAGAGGTGGCTAAAAAGATAGTGGGTACTCTGGTTATCATCTTTTAAAATTCAAGATTCTGCAATAGTTGTCCCTGAAAATTATAAGTTACCAAATGTAACCACACTTGAGAAACTAAGGGACAAAAGCAATTTGGTTTTAGCATGTCAAGGCAAGTTAGATTCACTGATATGTGACAAAGGTCAATAAAACATGCATGAATGAGTCCAGTTCAAGTGAAATTGTAACATTTTAAAAACCTGTGCATTTTAACTGAAGGAGAACAGAGATAATTATAGCATGCAATCAAGGGAGGTAAACCAATTATAATGGGAGCAAAAAGATCTCTGCAAAAACAGATTACAACAATTATGAAAACATTTTCAGCTATGTCAGAATATAGAAACCAGAGGGAAAATTCAAACAGCTTCCAAGGCTATGATTTCCAAATAACTCTTTCAAATTTCTGCACTGAGTAGAATTATTACTAAAATAGGCAATAACATTACCTTAGTTAGATTAGAATCAAATCAGATTGAATCTTTCCTAAATTCAGGTATTGTTCCAGAATTCAAAAACAGGACACAAGTGCTGTGAGTCTTTGCCCACATCTGAAATAGAATGGTTTACCTTCGAAGTTTACTAACGCCAAAAAGAACATAAATTTGATTCTTCATGTAATTATAATATTATGCTGAAACTTATTGGAAATGTGGTATGTAAGATCACACAAAATGCACTTTAATAATAATTATTAAAGTGATTAGCTTTTTGGAGATAGTTAACTTCCAGGTAATGGCTTCCAGATTCATGAACATTTCAGTTTAGTTTGATATTGAATGGTAGAAATCCAGTAAAAAATATCAGAACCATACAACACAAAAATAGACCCTTCAGCCCATCAAATCCATGCTGACCATCAATCAACCTTTTAGATAAATTTTTAATAATCCCATTTTATTCTCTCCATATTTCTGTCAACTCCACCTAGATTTTAACCACTAACATAGCAACCACCTTGACTTTCTAAAACTTTCAATCAGGTTGCTCATACTAAATTATGTTAGTGAAGAATCTTGCAGTATCAATAGAAAATTAATCATCTGGAGTGGAGGTTAACTACAAGATTTTATCCAAAAGAAGAAATTCAGCCTTGTTTGGTCAGCATCAGCCTTAGGTACTTCACTGTTCGTTTCCTTTATTAATACCCTGGAATAGGATATTAGAGGCATGACAAGTAAGCAACTGTACATGGGTTAAGGATGTGAAGGAATACTGTCAAATTCAATACATTAAAGAAATGGGCCATGTGGCACTTAATTTGCATAAATGTGGTGCCATGCACACCATTAAGAAGTTACAACATAGGAAGCAGATTGTTGCCCTATCAGCTCTATTCCAGGACTATGCAAGTGCAATCCAGTTAGAGGAGCCGAGCTCCCCTTGCCTCTACCCTACCACTGCCCACATGCTGTCATCCCAAAAGACTCCATTCCAAATTCTAACAGCCGCCTGCTTAAAAACGTTTTCCTCAATTTTATTCTTCTGTCAATCAAGTTCAATCTATGACCTCTGTTCTTAAACTTCTGTCCATGAAATGATTTCTATGTACTCTGTCACCAACCACCATTATAGTAAATACTTCTATCAGATTTCTCTCAACCTTCACAATTCCATTTCTTCACATGACTCAAGTAGTTCAAACCTTACAGGACATGGTAGCCTAGTTGATTGATACCCCATCCACAACTAAAGCACTCACTCCATCACTGTTAAACAGTACCAGCAATTTCTACCATTTACAGGAAGCACTGCAGCAACTCGCCAAGACTCTTTAGACAGCACTTTCCAAATGTGTCACATCTACCATCTGGAAGGATAAAGGCAGCAGAAGCTTAGGAACACCACATCTGGAAGTTGCCCCCCCCATCCTGACTTGTAAATATGTTGCCCTTCCATCACTTAAGTAAAAACCCTTGAGCTCCTTCCTTAAAAACCACTGTGAGTGCACCCATACCTCCAAGATGCAGTGGTTCAAGAAGGCAGCTGACCACCATTTTCTCAAGGGAAACTAGGAACGGGCAATTAAAATGATGGCTCAGCCTGCAAAAGCAGCATCCTTGAATTAATACATAAAGTTATTCTCCAGTCAACCACATAACTAAAGCCTTTCATCACTGAATCATCCCGGGGAACCTGTTCCGTTCTTTGAGAATGTAACAGCGTAAATAAAGGGAAAACCATTCGATGTACTATATTTTGGGCATTCAAAAAGGTTCAAAGTTTAAAGTTCATATCACATTATCAAAGTATGTACATATTATACAAACTTGAGGTTGGTCTCCTTACCGGCAGCCACAAGACAAGAAACTCAAAAGAGCCCACAAAAAAAAACAAACATGCAATGTAGAGAGACAGAGACAGACAGCGAGAAAACAAATCATGCAAACAATAAAAGTAAGCAAATAGCATTTAAAATGAAAGTCAGTCTCAGACACAAACCCTGGAGCAGCATATAGAGTAAACATCACAGAGCCCACAAACACGAAGCCTGGAGCAGCACATAGAGTAAACATCACAGAGCCCACAGACACGAAGCCTGGAGCACCCAGAGCAGGCCTCAGCCTCAGTTCAGTGAAAAGCAGAATAAATATCGCGGAGCAGCAAGCAGAACCAGCCTAACTTCTGGTTCTGACATCCTGCCTTTTCAATCCACCTGGCCCGTCATTTTAAATCATTCCTCACGGACCCTGCCACATCGATACACTCTGGGCCTAGACCACATAAAGTTGGGAGAAAGCTATGAGAAAGAATCCAAGGAACATGAACAACTTCCTGGAGTTCCAATATGGCACAAGGTGTAGGACTGAGTTGCCTTATTATGCCTTTACTTATCTGATATTGATAAGCCCAGTTCAGAACATCAGTACTTCTTGTTAGTAAACAGTATGGATTGAGAGAGAATAAGTCCTGAGTATCATTGGAGACACGTCACTGAAAGATCACAACAAATATAAAGCTGCATATACAACTGAAAACAGTATGCCATCTGATCTGTAGGTATTACCGGCAATTTTTTAATGTCTATATTTCCAGTACATGCTGTATTTTTCCATTGGTAACAGATTACTGGACTGCATTCTGAGAATTATACAGAATTATATGGAGAAGCTAAAGTCAGATGTATCAATATTATAGTGGAGTAAAGAGAATTACAGAAGCATGAGAGAGGAGTTGACCAGAACTGATTGGAAAAGAACACTGGCAGGGATGATGGCAGAGCAGCAATGGCTGGAATTTCTGGAAGCAATTCAGAAGGTGCAGGATATTTACATCCCAAAGAGGAAGACATATTCTAAAGGTAAGATGACACAACCATGGCTAACAAGAAAAGTCAAAGCCAACATTAAAACCAAAGAGAGGGCATATAATAAAGCAAAAATTAGTGGGAAGTTAGAGGATTGGGAAGCTTTTAGAAAACAACAGAAGGCAACAAAAAAGTCATTAAGGTGAAGATGGAATACGAAAATAAGCTAGGCAATAATAAGAGGATACCAAAAGTTTTTTCAGATACATGAAGTGTAATAGAAAGGCAAGTGTGGATATTGGGCTACTGGAAAACGATGCTGGATAGGCAGTAATGGGGAACAATGGAGTAGCAGACAAACTGAATAAGTATTTTGCATCAGTCTTCACTGTGGAAGACACTAGCAGTATGGTGGAAGCTCCAGGCATCAGGGGGCATGAAATGTGTGAAGCTACCATTACTAGAGAGAAGGTTCTTGGGAAATTGAAAGATCTGAAGTCACCTGGACAAGATGTTGTACAACACAGAATTCTGAAAGAGGTGGTTGAAGAGATCATGGAGGCATTAATAATAATCTTTCAAGGATCAATAGATTCTGGAATGGTTCCGGAAGAATGGAAAATTGCAAATATCACTCCACTCT
Source organism: Mobula birostris (assembly GCF_030028105.1). NCBI lineage: Eukaryota > Metazoa > Chordata > Chondrichthyes > Myliobatiformes > Myliobatidae > Mobula > Mobula birostris. Next base: position 95,680,070 of record NC_092381.1, read on the forward strand.
TCAAGAGAGAGAGACAGAAGAAAGAAAACTATAGGCCAGTTCGTCTGACCTCAATGGTTGGGAAGATGTTAGAGTCAATTATTAAGAATAAGATTGCAGGGTACTTGGAAGCACATAATAAAATAGGCCATAGTCAGTATGGTATCCTCAAGGGAAAATCTTGCCTGACAAATCTGTTGGAATTCTTTGAAGAAGTAATAAGGAAAATTGGTTGATGTTGTGTACAGTACTTGGATTTTCAGAAGTCCTTTGCAAGGTGACACATATAAGGCTACGAGCCCATGGTATTACAGGAAAGATTCAAGCATGGGTAAAGCAGTAGCTGACTGGCAGGAGGCAAAGAGTGGGAATAAAGGGAGCGTTTTCTGAGTGGCTGCCGGTGAATAGTGGTGTTCCACAGAGGTCTGTGTTGGGACTGATTTTTTTTGTTATATGTTAATGATTAGGATGATGGAATTGATAGCTTTGTTGCTAAGTTTGCAGATGATATGAAGGTAGATGGAGGGGTGGGTAGTTTTGAGGAAGTAGAGAGGCTATGTAAGGACTTAGATTAGGAGAATGGGCAAAGAAATGGTAGATGGAATACAGTGCCGGGAAGTATACAGTCATGCACTGGCAGAAGAAATGAAAGGGTTGACTATTTTCTAAATGGAGAGAAAATACAACTGAGATGCAACAGGACTTAGGAGTCCTTGTGTAGAATTCCCTAAAGGTTAATTTGCAGATTGAGTCTGTGGTGAGGAAGGCAAATATAATGTTCACATCCATTTCAAGAGGACTAGAATGTAATGATGTAATGTTGAAACGTTATAAAGCACTGGTGAGGCCTCACCTGGAGCATGAGAAGGTTTGGGCCCCTTATCTTAGAAAGGGTGTGCAGAAACTGGAGACGGTTCAAAGGAGGTTCGCGAAAATTATTCCTGAATTGAATGGCTCATCATATGAAGCTCTGTGTCTGTACTTACTAGAATTCAGAAGAATGAGGGGTGACCTTATTGAAACCTATCGAATGGTGAAAGGCCTTGATAGAGTGGATGTGAAGAAAATATTTTCTCCAATGGCAGAGTCTAAGACCAAAGAACACCACCTCAGAATTGAGATGGGTGTCCTTTTAGCATGGAGATAAGAAGGAATTTCTTTAGCCAGAGAGTTGTGTATCTGTGGAATTCTTTGCCACAGGTAGCTGTGGAGGCCAAGACTTTATGTATATTTAAAGCAGAGGTTGATAGCTTCTTGATTGGTCATTGCATGAAGGGATATGAGGGAGAGGGCAGGAGATTGGAGCTGAGAGGAAAATTGGATCAGCCATGATAAAATGGCAGAGCAGACTCGACGGGCCAAGTAGTCTAATTCTGATCCTAAATCTTAAAACAATCCAAAGGGAAAGGACACTAAGAAATTTGCTGGATATTATATTGTATCCACTTTTGGTGATCCCACAGTGATACTTTTCCTAGTACAGGGGAGTACTACAGGAATAATGCCTAATCTAAAAAAACTTGATCCAAGTCTCTTGGCCTAAAAGATCTTCATTAACTTCAAATTATGATAATGTTTAATGTCAGTTTCAGTCTACAAGTAAGGTGGCCAGGCCAGATAACATCCCAGGCCAACTACTCAGGGAGTGTACACACCAGCTCACGGATGTCTTCACAGACATCTTCAACACTTCACTCATCCAAGTTGCTATCCCCATATGCTTCAAATCAGCCGCCATCATCCCTGAAGAACTCTACACCCGCAGAACTAAATGAGTACCACCCAGTGGGATGAACACCAATCATTGAGAAGCGTTTTGAACGGCTGGTAATGGCACATATCAAAAAATCAATTCCTACCACACTGGAAACTCACCAATATGCTTACCAACATAACAGCTCTCTACACTATACACCAGGTCTTGACACACCTGGAAAACCAGGATAATTATGTCAGAATGCTGTTTCCAGATTTCAATCTGGCATTCAGCACTATTGTCCCAGAGACCTTGGTGAACAAACTCCTATTCCTCAGTCTAACTACACCACCGTGCAACTCGCTATTGGATTTCCTGATTAACAGACCTCAGATAGTCAGGTTGCACATCTGCTGCTCCCTTCCCATCATCCTTAACACTGGTCTGATGCCAAGCAAATAACTGCTTCCTCAATGTTAACAAGACGAAGGAGATGATTATTGACTTCAGGAGAATTCACACCATTCTCATCCCCCTTTACATCGACAACACAGCAGTGGAAACTGCAAGCAGTTTCAAACTCCTGGGAGTTCACATCTCATAGAACCTCTCATGATCCTAGAACATAACCTGCACAATCAGAAAAGCTCACCAATGTCTCCACTTTCTACACTTAGGCATCCACAGAAAAAACACACACCATATGGTAACCATACCTCTACTATATGGCAATGCACGGCATCAAAAGCACATAAAACTGAAAACATAATATTTAAAGCAGATGAAGGAAACAATTCCTGCTGTTCATGGAAATGAACATATGCATGTCGGACTTTTGAATTCAATAACATTAATGGATCTTGTTTACGTGTGGAGGTGTCCACAGACTTATTGAGCCAGAATGTTTCTTTCTTTGTTGTAAGAAAATATAAGTTGAATAGCTTTTAAGCAATTGTAGGATCAGATAGAAAAGCACAACTGTGCTTGAGGGAAGAAAAATCTCAATTTAATAACAAAATATGATCTGGAGAAGCAAACTATTTGTAAAAACCAGAAGGGAAGCATTGAAGATAAAAACTGGATACAACTCTCATGAAACACACATCAAAGTTGCTGGTGAACGCAGCAGGCCAGGCAGCATCTCTAGGAAGAGGTGACGAAGGGTCTCGGCCTGAAACATCGACTGCACCTCTTCCTAGAGATGCTGCCTGGCCTGCTGCGTTCACCAGCAACTTTAATGTGTGTTGCTTGAATTTCCAGCATCTGCAGAATTCCTGTTGTTTACAACTCTCATGATCTGTGAGAGTGACATAAAAATCGAGAACAGGTAGTCTTAGGGAATGAAGCACTCTTGTAAATGTGCCACGAGGGGATCCATATCCCCAAAACATGCCTCCATCTCATTCTCTGCTGATGCATCTGTACAGCCATCCTCCATTACTAGCAGCCGGTTGTGAAAAATAAAGTGGGAGTACTGATTAAGACCTATGGTAAGACCAGAGTGCTTAGTAGAAAGATGAGGTTTCTTTTTCTTCCCTGTATTTTCACCGAACTTCTTTGGAACATAATGTAAGATGTTGAAAATGGAAAGGTCAGAATGGAAACTGACTCAAACCGATTATACTTGCACTAAAGTCTTTGAGTCCAAACAAATTCTATGTATCAATTAAAAAAGGGGAACTCTAACAAACAAATCCCACTTTGGGCAGCATCAATCAAAAACATGCTGCCATGAATCATTTCAGCTGTATATGAAATAACAAAGCAGATTGTAACAGTAAATTGTTAATCAATAGAACACCTTCACAGTTCAGAAACAGAATTGTAAGAGCCCAAAATTGAAGTGCAAGTCATCTTTATTTATTAATCTTTTTATTAAAAGGAACATAAATACAAACAAGAGAATTATCTCAAATATATATAATATATACATCTCAATAACAATACAAACAGATTGAAATAGACATTATCAAGATCATACATAGTGTTAAGCTAGTATATAATATATAATAAAAAAGAAAACAGCAATCCTCCTCCTATCAGTTCATGAAGAGGAAAGGAAAAAAACTTTGAATTTTAAATGAAGGAAAAAAAAGACCCCCACTACACTATACAAAAAAAGGAAAAGGGACTGGCAGTCCATTCTGAGGATACAACCAAAAAAAAAGAAAAAACTTTCTGATCAAATCTAAAACTTCAAAAAAAATTGGAAGAGTATTAAATTAAATTAAATGAAAATACTGAATAATAGGTCGCCAGATTTGCTCAGATTGAAAGAATGTATCAAATGTCCAACTTCTTATTTTCTCTAAACTTAGACAGGACATAATGGAGGAAAGCCAATAAAAGACAATAGGTGGATTAGAATCCTTCCACTTCAGTAAAATGGCTCTCCTAGCCAATAAAGTTGAAAAGGCTATCATTCCTGTTTCTGCTCAACGTATATTTCCTGGTTTCGATGGGGTAATCCCAAATATTGCCATAAGTAAATTAGGTTGTAGGTCCAGATCCAAGCCTTTTGATAATGTTTTAAAAACATCACTCCAAAAATTGTCTAGCTTTATACAAGACCAAAACATACGAGTTAAAGTGGCCACCTCACTATTACATCTGTCATAAATAGGTTTGATGTTGGCAAAGATACGTGCTAGTTTATCCTTTGACATATGGGCCCGATGCACTACCTTGAACTGTACAAAGAATGACGGGCACAAGTAGATGAGTTATTAACCAAATGAAGAATTTTACTCCACTGATTATCTGAAAATGACTCTTGAACTTCCAATTCCCAAGCACATTTAATTTTATCTTTAGATATCATTCGTAAATTCAATATCCGTTTATAAATTATAGCTATCAACCCTTTCTGAAGTGGTTTAAGCTGAAAAAGAGCATGTGTCATATTAGGTGGATAAACAGAAGGGTAATTTGGCAGCAAACCATGTAAAAAATTCCTAATTTGTAAATATCTAAAGAAATGTTCATTAGGTAAACCATATTTATCCACTAACTGAGAAAAAGACATTAAACAGTCCCGTAAAAACAAATCTGAAAAAAGTTGTTATCCCCTTGGTTTTCCAAATTAAAAAGGTCTTATCCAAGATTGATGTTTTAAAAAAATTATTAATATGGATATTACTAAAAAGAACAGAATTATTTAACTCAAAAAATCTACAAAACTGAAACCAAATTCTTAAAGTATGTTAAAGTCTTGACTACTAATCTTAGAAAACAAAAAGGGAAGAGGAGCTCCCAGTAAAGAGGCCAAAGAGAACCCCTTCACCAAGTTTTCCTCCAAATCCAACCATGAAGGACATTCATGTATGTCTGAGTAATGAATTCAAAAAGTAATATATCGAATATTAATTGCACAATAATACATTCTAAAATTTGGCAAAGGCATACCACCGTCCTTTTTTAATTTCTGTAAAGGTTTATTCAATCTAGGATTTTTATGATTCCAAATATAAGATAAGATTATAGAATCTATTCTATCAAGAAACAAAGGTAGGAACTGCCTGAAATGTATATATAAGAATTTTGGTAGAACTACCATTTTAATAGCATTAATTCGACCTATTAATGATAATGTCATAGGTGACCATTTAGAAAGCATTTGTTGGGTGTAATCAATTAATGGGAGAAAATTATATCTATACAGGTCCTTAAAATTTTTAGTAATTTTAATACCAAGATAAATATAGTAGTTTTTAGCAATACTAAAAGGTACTTGATGATACTGATCTGAGTAATTATTAATGGGAAATAACTCACTTTTATGTGAATTTAATTTATATCCAGAAAAACAACTAAATTCAGAAAATATAGATAGCATAGAAGGAATAGATTTCCTAGGATCTGAAATATAAACTAACAGGTCATCTGCATACAATGAAACCTTGTGTACTTTGTCCCCTCTCTTAATACCCTGAACAGTATTGGAATCTCTAAGAGCAATAGCAAGAGGTTCTAAAGCCAAGTTAAATAATAAAGGGATAAGAAGATATCCCTGCCGAGTATCTCTGTATAATCTAAAGTAAGGAAATTTTTGATTATTAGTTATAATCGCAGCCAGTGGAAATCTAAATAAGAAGAAAACGCTGGAAATATTAAGGTCTAACCTCCAAAAAAGACATGGCTGATCTTTTGTATCAATCTTCTCCTGTGCTACCATTGAAAATCCATTTGTCTCAACAGCAAAGATACTCAATTCTTTGGGAAGATGAATCCCAAAGACCCAACCATTTAAGTGAAGGGATTTCCTTTCATCACAGTCCTAATTAGTAAATCTTTAGCCTGAGACAACATTGCCTGGTTTCAGCTCTCTCTCATGCTACAGTACCACTATTCCAGCTGATCAATCCTATGTCAGCCAAAACATTTAAAAATATATTAAAGTATGAAGATCATCTCAAATTATTTTGAACTCAAAAGTATACACATTCTTTCCACTCATTCTCTCCTCTGACCTAGAGAAATTAAGAAACTTTAAGTGGCTGCTGACCTTGTTTTTCATCAATCAAAAAACATTTGATGCTACAAACTGAATACTAGGCAAAATATTGGAAATACTCAGCAGATTTCTTTCCACAGATGATGGCTGAATTGTTGATTGCTTCCAACATTTTATGTTTGTATTTACTTCCCAGAACATAGACTAACAGCAGCATCAACACTGGCTCAAAAACAAGGGTACAAAGGGCTTTCAAAAAGATTTATTTTAAGAAAAATCTAATTCAATATATACAAACTCTACTTGCTTCTTGTTTCACATATGCAATATTTCAGATTTCAGAGATGTACTAATACATTTTAAATACTCAACTCATCTGCTTTCCTTCTGTACAGTCAATAGAATCTTTAAAATATTTTCTATTTATGAAAAAGCAAGTGATAGAAACAAGACTGTTGTTCCATTGCACTGCATAGCATTGCTTCATTAGCAACACATTTGCTGTTCTGGTAACTTCCAAAATGGAAATATAAATCTTTTGAAACAATAACTCAGTCTTCTAAATTAACTAACCAATTCTCAATTTCATTGTATACTTCAACCAACACTTGGGTAACTCAACAACACCAAGGAATCCATAAAACCATAGGATATAAGAGCAGAATTAGGCTACTTGCATTTGGCCTATCAAGTCTGCTCCGCCATTTCATCATGGCTGACTTATTTTTCCTCTCAGCCCAAATCTCATTCCCTTTCCCCATATTCCTTCTTCCTTTAACCAATCAAGAATCTATCAACCTCTGCCTTAAATATACATAAGACTGGCCTGTGGCAAAGAATTACACAGATTCACCGCTCTTGAGCTAAATAAATTCCTCCTCATCTCCATTCTGAAAGGACACCCCTCTATTCTAAAGCTGTCCTCTGGTCTTAGACTTTCCCACCAAAGGAAACATCCTCTCCACATCCACTCTATCAAGGCCTTTAACCACTTGCATTCACATTCTCATTTTAAATAAAAATTAAATTAAAAAGTCACAATTTTTAAAGTAACTAAAATTAGTTAATTAGAGTCCTCACTTACACATAGAGATCTTGTATTTACTGCACTTCTTTTAGAAATGTTGATGGATTTCACCAAGTTATGACTTTCAGAACCAGAATTCTAAAGCAGCTAAACTCTTTAATGATGTCACTATTTCTTAATATAACTTTAAAATAGTACATGATCACTGTAATTTTTCAGTTAAAAATAAACCACAGGCCAGTATTAATGTATTTAAACACTTTAGAATGTTACCCTACATTACAGAAACCCATAAACTATACCCGAACCGAAAAATTATTGAGCTAGCAAATATTGGAAAATGACTCAAGAAGGGAAAGTCAATACAAATGATTTGATTGTCTATAGGAAATAGAAGGAAGAAATGGTTGTTTGCCCCCACATACCTGCTCTAGCATTCAGTAAAATTACAGCTGATTCTAACCCAGAATCTCTTTGCTGCCCAAATCACACTCTACTTGATTTTGTTAATATACAAAACTCTCGAGCTTTGCCTTCAAATGCTCAAAGACCAAATCTTTGCAATCTGTTAGACTGAGTATTCTGAGATTCTTGTCAGTCCAGAAAATGCAGCCCTTATTTTGAGAAAGGAGGTTCACTGATAACTTCAAGAATCTTACTCAGCTTAAATGAGTAAGTTAAATGTCTAGTTCCTACCATATTCAAACAAAAACTGCTTCACAATTTAGAAATTTATGAATAAAATCCACAACAGTATAATTAAGAAACATTCCCAAAGATCTTTAATGATAGTGACAATTTTTCAACAGATGCAAAACAATTCAAGTTCAATTTAAAACAAATTTCTGAGCAAATCATCAGAAAAGGAGAAATCTGAAGGAAGATGAAAATCTATGGTACAGGGGATCATTTGGCCAATTGTGTCCACAGCAGATCCAACCTAATCCCACTTCACAACACTTGGTCCAAGCCTTTAATTACCACATATCAAGCAGACATCCAAGATGTTATTTTGAAACCAAGCATATGCCCTAATTATTCAGTGATTCTGCTATGAAGTCAGAAAACATCTCCAATAAGTCACCCAGCAAAAAAGCAATGAGGTAGTCAGGAAACACTGGCAATCAGTAAGGATGGTAACTAATAGTGCCAAACCTGATAGTTCCTGCAAGTTTCATAACAGTGATCCAAGCTATTTGCTATCAATGTCCACGAATAACTGTGCCATTTGAAACCAGACACAAATGTACATGCAAATGATATCCATTCTTCACACAACAAAATGTCAATGTATTGGTACTCAAGTAATTACAGCTTCATTCTGTATTTCTGCACCCTGATTACAGTACAGTATTAACTTTATAATATCAATGACGCCCCCCCCCCCGAAGGTCATTAGAAACAAGACTATAGGATGATCATGCAACATACATTTTGCCACTTCCTATTTCTCTGGACAATATGCATTATATTACACAAAATACAACTGCACTAATCAGCTCACAAAAAAAGGTATAATTGGTTAGAAGAGGAGTCACCTACAGCACCGGTGAAATGTTTTGAACTGAAGTATTTTGGTGCAAGGAAAGAAAATTACAATCCTAATTCGTTGGGGGTCGAGACTGACACTATCGCCAGTCGAGACACTGACACTAAGATGATGCCTAGAAAAACAAAGGGACTACAACTGATAAAATTTTTTTTAAAATACGAAGTGATTTAGCAACTTTGAAATCATTCTGATCTTCCTGGTGTTTGTATTGTCAAGTAGCTTTTCTTCAGATTTCTTTAACTTAAAAGACATCTATTAATTAGTATCAGAAGAATACAAAAACTTATATTGAAATATATTTTTCTCATTTACCTGGAGTAAAATCAACAAATAGCATTAAACTGCTGTTCGTATAGTTTTGGGCAACAAAAGTAACTGCTGATGCATTCATACAGTTGACTGTGGTTGACAAAATTCCATGCCGCACATGTCCGACAAGCAGAGGGAGAACACGAGTATTAATAACACGTCCAATTCAATACCTGGGACTCAGCTGATCAATGCCCATTTTTAATGTCTCCACACAACTTAAGTAGGTTGTGGGTCCCTTGATGTTATAGATGGGCTGGCATTGTCATTGTATTTTAAAATACCTTCTTTAAGCTTGATGCTGTAAAGCTTCTGCCACTGGACAATAAATAAATACCTGTTCTTTCTTTGCTTTTAGTTTATTGATCCACACAGTTTCTCCAGTCACTCGCCAACTGCGCAGCTACACTGCGCACCTTCGGAAAGTAGAAGATGGTGCAGCCGCTAATATCTTCCCTACCAAAGCAGCCAAGTGGCTCAAAAATTGCATTCACATGAACCGACCACGCCAGTTGAAGAAAGGCCGAAAGTCTGCAGTGCCCCAGGTACGGTGCAAGCGACAAGTGGCCTCAAAAGTTAAAATTAACCAGCAGCCGCGCAGCATTTCAAAATCAAGGAAGAGGCCATCACACGACCGAGCTGGCAGCGCGTCCTCGGCTTGTTTCTGGAAGGCGGCTGCGCCCATTCAGCGCCTGCGCGGCAACTGCCACCCGCTCACAGGGCAGGGACAGCCGCGCAAGCGCGGAGAGGAAGCGCTCAAGTACGAGCCGAATTTGGCACGGATGGGTGCAGGTGGTACCTTAGAGAGAGAAAATACTTCCTTCTCCTCAAATAAGCTGATCTTGGGTTTACCCTCCTCGCCCTGTTTCCTGGCAACAGTGCTTTCCTTTGAAGGCACATCCTTATTCCTATTATAACATTCCCCTTCTGACCAAACTCTTCCATTCTTTACCCCATCATTAGCTTTGTATGTTTTTTAAAATTTTATTTCGATGTGTATCAGCTAACTCTGGGGTGCTGTTTTATTACATTAAAAGGTGACAAAATGCAATTTCTTTATTAATATGAATTACTGTCAATATTGAAAGTGACATCACAAATAGATAGGGCCGTAGAGAAAGCTTTTGGCCCATTGGCTTTCATAAATCAATGTTTTGATTGCAGGAGACGGGATGTTATGTAGAAGTTGTGTAAGACATTTGTGAGGCCTAATTTGGAGTATTGTGTGCAGTTTTGGTCACCTAACGGCAGGAAAAATGTAAATAAGGTTGAAAGAGTGCAGAGAAAATTTGCAAAGGTGTTGCCGGGTCTGGGAGATCAGAGCTATAAGGAAAGATTGAACAGGTTAGCACTGTATTCTTTAGAACGCAGAAGATGAGAGGAGATTTGATAGAGGTATACAAAATTATGAGGGGTAAGGCTAAATGCAAGCAGGCTTTTTCCACTGAGGTTGGGTGGGACTACAACCAGAGGTTGTCGGTGAAGGGTAAGAAGTTTAAGGGGAACACGAGGGGAAACTTCTTCACTCTCGAGTGTGGAATGAGCTGCCAGCACAAGTGGTGCATGCGAATTCGATTTCAACGTTTAAGAGAAGTTTGGATGTTAGCAGTATGGAGGACAACGTTCCCGGTGCAAGTCGATAGGCAGCTTAAATAGTTTCGGCATAGACCAGATGGGCCTGTTTCTTTGCTGTATTCTCCGACTCTAACGGTAAGTTATGCTTAGGAAAATGTATGTAGATGTTGAATTTCTGAAATGAAAACGGTAGGTCATTGAATCGAAACGGTAATTCAGATGCATTCTTCACAGATGTTGGCTGACCTGCTGAGTATGTACAGCATGCATTTTTACGGCCTTCTGTGTAGATTTTACTTTTGAGACAGGCTTTTGGCCTTTCTCAAAACGAGGTTGTTGGCTACTATGGGTCAACTGCCCTCATAAGAAGGTCTAAACTGCAGATACTGGAAATCTGAAATTAAAGGCTGGGAACTCTCAGCAAGTCAGGCAATATCTGTGCAGATAGGATTAACATTTAAGGTCTGAGACCCTTCAGCAGACCTGTGGTTTGAGTTATTTACCCCGGACACCGCGACCTTTCCACTGGCATCAAATCACACGCTGGAATCATAGAGGCTGTTTTTCCCCTCCCTCCCATTGGTACCGGATCCTAATTGGTGCCGCTCCTGTTTCAGGCGGACGGATCTTTATTTGTGTTACACAGAGAGTACGGTTGCTATGGAGACGGTTGTGGCGGGTGCTTGGGAGGACGGTAGATCAGAACACGGACGCCGAAGATGTGGTAGTGCGTAGTTGTGACCTCGATACTGCCACCAAAAGTCAGTTGGTGAGATCTAGAAAAGGAGAAAATTAAATTGCGGGTCAAGTTAGGTTTGCTTTAATTTGGAAAGACAATGTAAGGATATTTCCATTTATTGAGGAGCAAGGAGTAGTGTGCTTTGCTGGTAGTAGGAGTGAATGCCTTACCACATTGAATAATAGAGCATTTTTCTTTATATAATACTTTTAAGCATCGAAACATTCCAGAGGGCTTCTCGGGAGCATTTTTAATTTATTCACTGTGGGTTGGAGCTGGTGGCAGGAGCAGCGTGTATTGCTCAGCCCTAATTTGTCATTGCTTAATGTATAGCCACTATTTCTTCCTCTTCGTACTGTATGTAGTGTGCAGAGCAGTGTATGGGAGGAGGGGAGTGAAATAAATTGTGCCTGTTTATTTAACAGAAATAAGGGTGAAGCATTGACAACTTTTAGTAATTTATAGGTTTAACTGATTAACTAGTTTTCAAAATCTGTTCAGTCTTTGCAAACGGTATTTTTGTTGATCCCAGAGGCTCAACAAACGTCAATGTAGCATACATCTCTGGATTTACCGAAGAAAGCACGTCTTATTCTGTATCACCACCGCACCTCCAACAATTGTAGGACTCACTGAACTGCATATTCAAATACAGTCCTCTTCCTCTTGAGCATTATGCACTACATAAGGATACCTTTCCAAATATCACAGCCAATATTCCTATTCACAATAGTTTAAAACATTTTCTTATTTCCTACGCATTGGCTCTCATCCCCCCTCAAACCCCTCCATTTCAAGGATCCTCTTGTCTTCAGATCCACTCCACAAGCTCCACATTCAACAGATCATTGTCCATAATCCCTGACATCTTCACTGTAATGCAACCACCAGTAACATCTTCCCCTCCCCTCCTTCAGCCATAGCACCTCTATTTGCTCTTCCATCTTAGATAGTAACTATTCTCCTACTCATCAGAGCTCATTGTGCAACCCTATGAGATACTTCATGGAATCATATGTCTCCACAAGTTTTAGAATATCTTGCTGCCTCACCTCTTACCAACCTAGTGATGCCAGCACCCCCAAATCATCAAACAATATCAAGTAACTTGAATCTCTGTGCTTTGAAGCATGTGTCATATTTGCTTTTATATCAACTTCCTTCCTTCCAGCTCCAGTTTAACCTCACCTGAACCAGGCTCAATTATGTTTTGCAACACACACAAAATGTTGGATGAACTCTGCAAGTCTACTACTCATTTCTGCTTCCTACCCAAGAGCCACAAACATAACTGTCCGGATAGGCCCATTGTTTCTGCTTGCTCCTGCCCCACTGAACTCATGCCTGCATACCTCAACACCATTGGTTCAGTCCTTTTCTACTTGCATCCATGACACTTCACATGCTGTCCTTCACTCCAGTAACTTTCAGTTCCCTGGCCTGGATTGCCTTATTTCCTCTATAGATGTCCAGCCCCTATACACTTCGATCTCCCACCAGGAAGGCCTGAAAACTTTCTTGACCAAAGACTTAACCAGTTCTCTTCCACCACCATCCTTCTCGGTCTCTTGCAATTGGTCCTCATCCTCAACAATCTTTCTTCCCTCCACTTTCTCCAAACAAAACTTGCAACGATGGACACTAGCTATCTGTGCCTTCTTGTCAACTAATTTTTCTATTGACTGCTTTTCCTCCACCCTGCCTGCACGCTTACTGAGCTCGTCAATTTCATCGAATTGCCTCCAGCTTCCAAACTGCCCTAAAATTTACTTGGTCCATCTCTGATACTTCTCTCCTCCTTCTTGATCTCTTTGTCTTCAACTCTGGAGACAGACTATCCACAGACATCTTTTAAAAACCTACCAACTCTCACAGTTATTATGACTGTACCCTTCCCACCCTGTCATTTGTAAAAAAAAATGCTATTCCCTTCTCTCAGTTCCTCCAATTTCATTACACCTGTTCTCAGTGTGAACCTTTCTATTCCAGAACATCTGAGATGTCCTCTTTTTTTTCCCCAAAGAATGGGGTTTCCCTTCCACCACAAATGCTGCTCTCATCCACATCTCCATTTCCCACACATCTACCCTCACCCCATCCTCCTGCCATTAAAACAGGGATAGGGCCCAGCAGCACATTATTCTTTTTAACCTGGCATCTTCAATGGGATCCTACCACTAAGCACATCTTTCCCTCCCCACCTCCTCTCCACTTTCTGTAGGGATTGCTCTCTACGGGACTTCGTACCTCCAACACGTACTCCTCTCCCCACCCCTTCTTATTTTGGCCTCTTCTCCTTCCTTTCCAGTCATGATGAAGAATCTCAGCCTGAAATGTTGATGGTTTATTCCCCTCCTTAGATGCTGCCTGACTTGCAGAATTCCTTCAGCATTTTGTTTCTTTTGCTCAAAATTTCCAATACCTGCAGAATCTTTTGTGTTCAGCCATGTTTTGAATCCTTTGTGTGTTAGTATTTCTGCAGTAAAAGTAATATATTTGTCAAATGCAGACAAATGGCTCTAACTTGATTAGATACCTTGATCGGTAAAGAAATGTTGGGCCAAGGGGCCCGTTTCTGTGCTGACTTACTCTGATTCTGAAACCATTTTCCACAAAGCCGCTTCTATTAACAGCAAATATTATAATTGTGTTATAAACTAATGGCAAAAGATAATCCTGATCTTTTTTCCCCTCAAAATGCAGGTAGTATTTTGGTTTAATGACTTATCCAAAAATAGGTACTTCCAATAGTGTAGCATTCCCATATTAATGGTGTAGGTTTAAGAGTTGAACTCATAACATTTGACAATAAGTCAAAACATTGTCCGTTTAGTCTTTCCTGACATCTGACTGAGTATCAGATGAAAGTGAAGAGAATTAACTATAGTAAAAGAATCAAACAGTGGAATTAGTTTAGCAGTCAGCATTCCTCTTGAGCTGAGTGGTACTTCTTGATGTAAATATTTATTTTATTTCCATGCATAACAGCACTGCGTATTTAATTATTATTATTTAGATAATGGATCAAGATGGTGAAAATAAAAAAGAAGCGATTAACTCAAATGATGATTCAGCAAATATTGAAGATCTTGAGCTAGAAAACAGGAACAACTTTCTTAACAGTGTGCTTACAGGAGATGCTGAGAACTTACGCAAGTGTTTTGTAAATGAACCAAGCCATGAAAAAAGTAATGAATTGTTAAATATACATGATGACTTTGGCAGAAATGCTGTCTTTGCAGCTGCCATCCTGGGTCACTGTGAAGTTATTCAAGAGTTGGTGTCACAAGGAGCAAATGTGAATGAGCAAACTAACAGAGGTACTTGGCAACACTATTTGTTGATTTTTTCAATACTAGTAGTGGCTATTTCTTTAATCTTCTATTTCTCTAATTAAGATGCATACAAATGAGTTTGGCAAACATTATGAAAATATTTTGTGCAATAACGTAACATACGTACATACACACACACATCTTCTGGATGACACCGTGAAGATAAAAGTTCAGACTGGCAAGATTAATAAGCACAAGCCCAGACAGCAAGATTTAAACTATAGTTTGTGTATTCTTCAGCACAGAAAGGCACTGTGGAATAAATATAGGATGAACACATCAACATATGTTACTAACTTGTGACACATACTGTTTATCTTAATTACCTAGGCTTCTGTTAGTCATAGGCTTCTATGTAGGCTTACATAGGCTTCTTTTGCTTTAACAGAGTATTTTTCAGAGGAAGCTGACAAGTTGGACTGAAAATTGGCTCAGCAACAGAAAAAAAATATTTGAGACCTTTAGTGACTTGTAGGCTGTGCGGAGTGGAATTCTTCAAGGCTGTGTGCCAGTCCATTGTATTTCATGGCAAATTGATAATTTGAATTCCACATATAAGTTTGCTAAACAACACAAGAGTCTGTGTATATTACAGGAAAGGTACTAGCATGGACAGAAGGTTGGCCGACTGGCAGGGGCAAAGAATGGAAACAGGGGGCCTTTCCTGGCTGCCAGTGATTAGTGATGTTCTGTAGGGGTTGGTATTGGTTCAGCTCCTTTTCATGTTATACGCTAATGATCTGGGTGGCTTTATGGCCAAGTTGGCAGACAATACAAAGATAGGTGGAAGGGCAGGTAGTGCTGAGGAAACAGGGAGTCTACAGAAGGACTTGGATTAGGAGAATGGGCAAAGAAGTGGCAGATGTAATATAATGTAGGGAAGTGTATGGCTATTCCCTTTGGTAGAAGGAATAAAGGCATAGACTATTTTCTAAATAGGGGGCAAATTCAAAAATTAGAGGTGCGAAGGGACTTGAAAGTCCTTGCGCTGGATTCCCTGAAGGTTAATTTGCAACTTGAGTCGGTAGTAAGGAAGGCAAATACAATGTTAGTATTTGTTTTGAGAGGACTAGAATATAAAAGTAAGGATGTAATGCTGGGGCTTTATAATGCATTGGTCAGACCACATTTGTGAGCAGTTTTGAACTTCATATCTAAGAAAGGATGTGCTGGCACCAGACGTAGTTTACAAGAATTGTCCTGGGAATGAAAGGGTTAATGTATGAGTTGCTCTGGGGCTGTATTTGCTGGAGTTTAGAAGAATGATGGGGATCTCATTGAAACCTACCAAATGTTGAAATAGAGTGGACATAGAAAGGATGTTTCCAACAGTGGAACAGTCTAGGACCAGACGGCACAGCCTCAGAATAGATGTCCCTTTAGAACAGAGACGACAAGTAATGTATTTATTCAGAAGGTGCTGAATCTGTGGAATTCATTGCCACAGACAACTGTGGAGGTCAAGTTATTGGACATATTTAAAATGGAAGTTGATAGATTTCTGATTAGTAAAGGCATCATAAATCAGCCACGATTGAATAGTGGAACAGTCTTGATAGGGGTGAACGGCATAACTTTGTTCCTATTTCTTATGGTCTTATGAATTTAAAAAGTTTGAAGTTAGTACTACAGACCCGGTTTTATATGCAGTAATGTCGTAGTATGTGATACATTTGTTCACATGAGCTAGTCCCATTTCCCCACACTTGGTATTTATCCCTCTAAACCTTTTCTGTGTATGTCACCAAAGACTCTTAACAAATTTCTACTGATGTACTGTGGATACCATTCTGATTGGTTGAGTCATAGCTTGGTATGGAGATTCCAATATGCAGGATCAAAAGAAGCTTCAGGGGGTTATAGACTTGGCCAGCACAACTCTCCCCGGTATCAAATATATCTTCAAAAGGTAGTGCCTCAAGAATTTGGTGTCCATCATTAAGGACCCTCGACATCCAGGAAGTGTCATTTTCTCATTAATACCATTGGGCCACAATCAACTTTTTAGAAATAGTTTCCCCACCACAGCATCAGATTTCTGAAAAATCCATGAATACTACCTCATTTTCCTTTTGCATTATTTATTTAGTTATTTTTGTAACTTGCCTGAGAAGAACGTGGAAATCTGCCTCAATGACTATTGGCCAGAAGCACTTACATTCGCAGTGATGAAGTGTTTTGAGAGGTTGATAATGAAACATTTCAACTCCTGGGTGAGAAGCGAATTGCATCAACTCCATTTTGCCTACTAGAGCAACAGGTCCATAGCAGAAGCCATCTCATTGGCTCTTCACTCAACTCTCGGACATCTGGACAGCAAAGATGCATATATCAGGATGCTCTTTATCAACTATAGCTCGGCATTCAATACCATTATCCCCTCAAAACTAATCAATAAGCTTCAAGATTTTGGCCTCAATATTCCCTTGTGCAATTGGATCCTCGATGTCCTCACTTGCAAACCCCCTTCAATTCAGATTAGCAACAACATCTCCTCCACAATCTCCAACAGCACAAGGCTGTATGCTTAGGCCCCTGCTCTACTCACTTTACCTTTATGACAGTGTGGCTAAGCAGAACTCCACAATGCCATATTCAGGTTTGAAGTAATGAGGTGATCTGACAGCACATGTGTTAGAGGAATTAAGCTTAGATCAATGACCTTTCAACTGTGGAAATATATCTGTAACCCTGAAGTCTTTATGATTTTGCTTTTATAAAACGTAATGTGAACAAGATGGAGTCTAAGAAATCCCAAAGTACTTTGCTGATTTGCATGCGAAAACTTACAAGTATGTTTGTGTTATCTGTGAGCAAGCTATTTTCTTTTATGTCAGGCAAATTGTTTTATGGCCAGAGGGGTTGTTTTAACAACAAGGAAAACGGGGTGAAGCTTCTAAGGATCAAATGTTAGAACAAGATAAGGATAAAGATAAGAAGGATGTAATGTTATGGAATGAATAACTGTTCTTTGTATTCAAAAATCATATAAAAGTACTTTGGTTGAAACAGAGGATTGGAGCTATATTTCCGTGCAAAACTTGGCTGGAACTATACCACTCCTTGCAAGTAAAATAATAAATCTTAATAATGTGATCCATTCTGAATTTGTTGTAGCTTGCTTCTTTATATTAGAAGACCTAGCTAAACGGTACGTGACAACATAATTATCCCAATAAAAGCTTTTCAATCTGAAAAGTTAATTGTTCCCTGGTTTGTCAAGTAATTCCACTGATTTCAATTTTGTTTCATGTTCACAGGATATACGCCTTTACATTGTGCTGCTGCATGGGGGAAGCTGGAGAGCCTAAAAGCTTTGGTGAGCCTTGGAGCTAATGTTCAAACAATCAACTTCAGAGATGAAAAAGCACGAGATATAGCTAAGCGATATTCAATTGCCAATTGTGTAGAGTTTCTAGATTGGGCAGGTAAGAAATGGCATTAACACTTTATATTGATTTCAATAATGATGTACAAGTTATGTTAAGAAAAGCATAAACAAAAGGGAGTTTCTGGTTCTGTTCTAAAATAAGCAAGTTTTGGATATCTGTCCAATAGTAGTGTTTGCGCAAAGGAAAATCTGAACCTTTAGAATTTCTTAGTTTTATACAATCATATACAATACATTAAGTTAGAAGAGGAATTTGTAAGTATAGAACTTTTCTCATTTCTTTGTTTCTCCCTAACCCTGTAGTGGTGTTTGGTTATCTACTCCACTATATTATTCCTTCAAAAAATGAAGAGACTGTGAAAGGTTTTATGGAGATACTTCCATTATTTCCCTTTTGGTTGTAGATTTTAGCCTGCTGTTCATTTCCAGTCTCCAAGTTAAAGAGTGTTGAATCTGGCTTGTGGTAACCAATTCTCATACTGTTTCTTCACTCTGTATATTGTAGAGTTGTACAGCACAGCGATGGGCCTCAGCTTATCAGTCCATGCCAACTAAAATGCTCCACTGATGCCCATAATCTGTTTATTTGCCTATCTAAGTACCTGTCCAAATGCCTTTTAAATCCCTTGCCACCACTTCCTCTTTCAGCTCATACACACAACCACAATCCTGTGTGAAAAAATTACCTCTCAGATTTCATAAACCAGTGGGTTATTGTTATGCCTCCCACTCGCTGTGAAAATGGGGGACACCTCTCTCTCCCTTATTAGGGAAAGATAGAACCTGTGAGTTGCCGAGTGCCAGATGAAATGCGATAGTTTTTGGGGTAACTGCAAGGTCTGTGTCTTTGCTATTGCCTAGCTCACTCTTGTGCTCAGTGGCGGTTGCACTTTTTTGCCGGTGGGGTGAGGGGGGGATTGTTGCTTCCTGCCACTTACATGCGGGAGGGGGGAGCTGGGGGGACTTTGGGGTTCTCACGTTTAACTGTCGTTCATTCCTTGGGGCACTTCTCTGTTTTCGTGGAAGCTTTGCGACGAAAAAGCATTTCAGGATGTATATTGTATACATTTCTCTGACATTAAATTGAATCCTTGAAATTAACCCAAATCATATCAAACTTATACCCCTTAGCCCTACATTCCACCACCCTAAAAAAAGATTCTACCTTTTTTATGCCCCTCACAGCATTATAAACCTTTATAAAGTCACCCTTAGTCACTTACATTACAGTGAGAATAAACACAGCCTTTCCAATCTCTCTTTATATGGAAAGTCCTCCAGGCAATGTCCTGGTGAATATCTTATGTGTGCTTTTTAATAACATGGCAATCAGGTTTGTACACAGTACAACAAGCGTGGCCTGAGCAACTCTTGTATGCCTCAGCTCTTATACTCAGTACCTCAGCCTGTGGAATAAAGTGTGATGAATACCTTCTCACAACCCTATTTACCTGTGTCGCCATTTTCATGGAGCTATGAACTTATACCTCCCCCCCCCCCATGTTCCCCTGTACACTAATATTCTTTAAGCTCCTGTCATTTACTATTTGTCACATAATATTCCAAAATGCATTACCTCATGCTTGTCTAAATTACTTCTACCACTGCTCCCAGTTTACCAACTGATTTATGTCCCATTCTATTCTTTTACAAACTTTACTGTCTACAATTCAACCAGTCTTCACATTGTCAGTAACCTATCATATCATATTCTCATACAATTCATTTGTTTAACAACCAAGGTCCTGGCATCAATCCCTGCAGTACACCACTGGTTGCAGGGTTCCAGTCAGAAAAGCACCCACCTGCGTACTATCCTCTGCCTTCTATTACCCAAGCCAACACATTTCCCTTAAACATGTGAATAAGCTTACATTGCAGATCTAAGCCTATCTAAGGGGCATGTAAGCTAAGTCTACCACTTGGTCTTCATCAATTTTCTTAAATACATCCTCAAAATACAAAGATTTGTGAGATGGTATTTCTCTACACAATATCAAGTTCACCTGGAAAAGCAAGGACTGATGAAGAGGAATCAACATGATCCTGTCCTTTGTGGACTTTTTACCAGTAATTTCCCTCCTATTGATATAAGGCTCAGCAGTTCCCTGGATTATCCCCTACTGCCCTTTCCGAATAAAGGAACAACATTAGCTATCCTCTGCTCTTCTAGTACGATGAAGATATAAAAATCTGAGTCCCAACCATCTTGTCTGTTGTTTCCCTTAGGAAAAACTGTCAGTCCCTGAGGATTTATCCACCTTAATTTGTGCCAACATATCGAACACTTCCTCCTTCTGGACACAAACATGTCCCCTTCCATAATTCTCCATCCTCCTCCTTAATGATTATCAATGAGAAGTTTCACTTAGGAGCCCACTCATGTTCCAATTTCACAAATAGATTTCTGTTTACCTGTGAAGGAACTGCTCTCTTGCTTCTAATATACACAAACAAAAACTTTTGGAGTTCTCTTTAGTCCTCTTTGGTTCTCTTTTTGCCCTCCTAATTTTCTTCTTAGGTTCGCTAATACATTCCCTATAATCCTCACCAGACTCACAGGCTACCAAATGGCTCCACCTGACATACTAATTCCTCTTATTTATGATCAAATCTTTAATTATTTTTGTTAATCATAATTCCCGGCAGATGCTACTGGCCGTTGATGGAGTAGCAGCGCTTTTATAGGTGCTTCTACTCTTTCTAATTTACTGCTTCCAACTTGTTTTGAAAACTTACCTTTAAATGCAATATTGCTTTATGATGAGTCGTGCTAAAGCTACTAAAAAAGAGGACCCTCTTGTAACTTTGAAATCTATTATGGTGACACTTCGGAAGCATAAAAATGAACTTTCGGAGGAGTTCCAGCAACTCAGCACTGAATTTAAACAGATGGATGAAAAATTGGAGTCTATTAAAAAAACTTTAAGTGAACACGATAAACAGATAAAAGAGAACAAGGACACTTTGACGACGTTCAACACGAAGATTGACGACCTGGAACAGATCTGTGATAAACAGTTAAAGGTTAATGAAACATTAAGGCAGACGATTATCGACTTAGAAAATAGAATCAGAAGAAATAATCTACGTATTCTGGGTTTTAAAGAGTCATTGGAAGGCAATCAGCCTTCGGAATTTTTTGCAAACCTGTTGGCTAATTTATTTCCGAATATTTTAAAATCTCCACCTAAAATAGACCGAGCTCACAGGTTGCCTGTACCGAGACCTCCCCTGGAAGGACGACTCTGTTCAATGATAATTTGTCCTCACGACTTTCAAACAAAGGAACTTTTAATTTGTGAATCTCGTCGGAAAGGTATGATTGATTATGAGGACCAGAAGTTCAGAATTGTGGAAGATTTTTCACCCAAGGTGTTTAATGAATATTTCAAGTTTAAAAAAGTCTTGTCTGAGCTGTATAATAAAGGTTTTAAACCCTCTCTTCATCACCCCACTCGTCTTAGAATCATTTTGAAAACTGGCTCTCAAAGATGGTTCCATTCGACAGAGGTGCAGGATTTCTTGAGTGCCAAATCAATTTCAGAAGTTTAACTGTCCAATAACTCTTTACACAAATTTATGTTGCATCTGCCTGATGGATCCTCTTTTTTAGAATCAGCAGTCTAACTGTTCATTACTTTCTTTTATGAACAATTGTTTTTTTTAACTTTTGGTATACCTACGTATCTAATTTTTTTGTACTTTTATTTCCTTGTTTAGAAAATTAAGGATTTAGTATTAGTAAGTTTTCTTTGAGTTAATACTTTCTAAGTTAATATGTTTTGAACTTTCATATTTCTTTCTAATATTTTATACTATAATTTTTTATGAGGTTTATAAAATATGTTTAATGTTGCTCTGTTTTTTGTTGTGTCTTGTTGGAATGCAATTTTGCCTTGAATTTTTTTTTTTGGAGCTCAGCCAGTAGATTGTTTTGGGAGAGAATGGTAGGATTAGCTGGCAACTGCCCTTTGGTCGATTTTCTCTGTTTGGGTGGGGGGTGGGGGTGGTTTTCTTCTTTTCTATCAGCTGTTTGGCTCTCGTAGCTTCATTTGTGGCTTGGTTATTTTTCTTAAAACTCATTGTGTGGATTTAATATATATTCCAGCAGTTTTTATTAAAACATTTCCTTTAAGCAGTATTTAAAATGGACCATATTTTTAATTTACTTAGTTTTCAATGTGAAAGGATTAAACCATCCTGTGAAACGTAATAAGATATTTAATTATATTAAGAAATTGAATATCTCAATTATTTTTATACAAGAAACACATGTTCGTAAATGTGATAATTTACGTCTTTTCAGCTGTTGGAAGGGTTTATCTTTCCATTCCTCCTTTCAGGCTAAGGCAAGAGGAGTTTCGATTCTTATAGACAATTCAGTTTCTTTCGTTCAACATAATGTAGTGTCTGATAGCAATGGGCATTTTGTTATAGTCTCAGGGAAATTAGATTATAGATTAATGGTTTTTGCTGATTTGTATGCCCCGAATATAGATGATCCAGGCTCTTTTGAACATTTTTTTTCACTTTTACCAGAATTAAGTTTATATTCTTTGGTTTTAGGAGGAGATTTCAACTGTTGTTTAGATCCTGTTTTTGATTGTTCTTCTAAATGATTGACTTGTAGTAGATCTGCCTCCTTTATCTAATCTTTTCTAATGAAATGTTATATTGTAGATATTTGGCATTTTTTGCATCCAACAGATAAAGAGTACTCATTTTTTTCTCATGTTCATCATACGTATTCCAGGATTGATTATTTTTTTGTTGATAGCCAATTGATTCCATTAGTTTGATCCTGTGAATATAAAGAAATTGCTGTTTCAGATCATGCTGCTGTGTTTTTATCTTTAAATCTTCCGGGTATCTCCCAAATAAACAGATTCTAGCGTTTTAATCCAACTTTGTTATCAGGTGAGGATTTTAAAAAATTTTTGGAGAGACATTTTTTTTTGAAGAGAATACCCTGGAAGAGACTTCTAGTCTTATTTTATGGGATGCTTTTAAGGCTGTTATTAGAGGTCAAATTATTTCTTTTACCGTAAGTGTTAAGAAAAAAGCTAATAAGGGGAGAATTGAATTAGCCAATCAGTTGAAACAATTAGACCAAAAACATGCTTTGGCTCCAGATCCTGTTTTATATAAAAGAAGTGTTGAAATTGAAACTAAATACGATCTGCTCTTAACTTACCCAATTCAAATGCAACTTTTAAAAGATAAAAGTCAGTTTTATATTCATGGAGATAAAACGGGTAAACTATTAGCAAACCAGTTAAACATCTTTATAGTTAAACATCAACTTAAAGAAATTTGTCAAGCTAATGGTGATAACATCCGATCATTTAGAAATAAATAATGCTTTTAGAGAATTCTACTCTAAACTTTATAGTTCTGATCCTCCTAAAGAATAATTTTACTCTAATGAATCATTTTTAGATTGATTAAACATTCCTACACTTTCTGATGATATTCGAAAATTGTTGGATCAACCTATTTTCTATGAGGAAATTGCTGGGGTTGTTCACTCTTTGCACTCGGGGAAGGCTCCGGGTCCTGAAGGATTTTCTGGAGAGTTTTATAAGGCTTTTTTCCCTCTTTGCTTATACCTCATTTATATTCAGTCCTTTCCGACTCTTTTAAATTAGGTAAGTTGCCACAATCTTTTTATGAAGCCTCTATTTTGCTTATTCTTAAAAAGAATAAGGACCCAATTGAATGCTCTTCTTATAGATCTATTTCCTTACTTAATGTTGATACTAAAATTTTATCTAAACTTCTGGCTCGTAGGATTGAAAATATTTTGCCATCTATTATCTCTGATGATCAGACTGGATTTATCAAAAATCGATACTTCCACTTTAATATTCGTCGTTTATTGAATGTTATTTATTCTCCTTTAAAGAGATTTCAGAATGTGTAATATCCTTAGATGCTGAGAAAGCCTTTGATCAGGTTGACTGGAATTATTTATTTAAAACTTTAGAAAAACTTAACTTTGGGCCTGATTTTATTCAATAGATTAAATTACTTTACTTATCTCCCTCCGCTCAGGTTCTTACTAACTCTCAGTACTCTAAACCATTTAAACTTTATCGTAGAACTAGATAAGGTTGTCCTTTGAGTCCTTTGCTTTTGGATTTGGTCTTAGAACCTTTAGCTATTGCTTTCCAGAATCTAATGATATCACTGGTATCTTAAGGAGGGGTATTACCCACAAAGTTTTGCTTTATGCTGATGACCTTTTGTTCTACACTTATAATGTGGTGTCTTCTTTACCTTCTCTACTTTTTTTACTCTCCTGCTTTAGTCAGTTTTCAGGATATAAACTTAACTCATAAGAGTGAACTTTTTCCTTTGAATAATTTGGTATTAGTTAATACTAACTTTCCTTTTAAAATTGTAAGAAATCAATTTACTCATTTGGGCGTAACAGTTACTAAGAATTATAAATTACCTTTTAAAGAAATTTTTTTACACTCCTGAATTATGTTAAGAGGGCACTTTCAAATTGGTTGCCCCTCTCTTTATCGTTGATTGGCCGAATCAATTCTATTAAAATGAATATTTTGCCTAAATTTTTATATTTATTTCAGGTCATACCTGTTTTTATTCCTTTTTTGATTCTTTGGATTCTATTATATCTTCTTACATTTGGAAAAATAGAATTACTCGATTAAATAAAGTTCATCTTCAAAAAGCTAAAAAGAATGGAGGTTTAGACTTACTCAATTTTAGGTTTTATTACTGGGCAGTCAATATACCGAATCTTACGTTTTGGTTATATTATATTAATCGAAAGGACTGTCCGGTCTGGGTTTCTTTAGAATCTAACTCTGTTAATAAATTCTCTATCATTTCTCTTCTCGGATCCTCAATTCCTTTATCTTTAAGTAATTTAACTGATAATTTTGAAGTTAAACACACTTTGAGGATTTGGGTACAATTTAGAAAATATTTTGGTTTATTGAGTTTTTCACTTTCCAGTCCCATTTTTTTCTAACTATTTTTTTAAAACCTTTTTATGTCTGATGTAGATTTTAAAGAGTGGAATAGATTGGGTATTAAATGTTTTTATATTTGTTTGTTGGAGATAGTCTATCTTCATTTTGAACAACTGTCAGTTAAATATAGCCTACCGAGAACTCACTTTTTTCGATATTTACAAATTAGAGACTTTTTGCATTCTCAAGTACATACATTTCCTAAAAGTCCAGATAAAAAATTTACTTGAAATAATTTTTAATTTGAAAACCTTCCATAATGCATCTATATCTAATATTTATGGTATGTTGTTGGGAATGAGAAATATTCCTTTAGATAAAATTAAAATCTTTGGGAATAAGATTTACAGATTTCAATTTCTGAGGACACTTGGAATGAAATTTTTAAATTGGTTAATACCTCCTATTTATGGGCCCGTCATTCCCTTCTACAATTTAAAGTGGTTCATAGAGCCCATATGTCTAAAGATAAGTTAGGACAAGTGACGGAAGTCTGTGTAGGGGAGCACTTTGGTTCCAGTGATCATAACACCATTAGTTTCAACTTGATCATGGACAAGGATAGATCTGGTCCTAGGGTTGAGGTTCTTAACTGGAAGAAGGCCAAATTTGAAGAAATGAGAAAGGATCTAAAAAGCGTGGATTGGGACAGGTTGTTCTCTGGCAAGGATGTGATCGGTAGGTGGGAAGACTTCAAAGGAGAAATTTTGAGAGTACAGAATTTGTATGTTCCTGTCAGGATTAAAGGCAAAGTGAATAGGAATAAGGAACCTTGGTTCTCAAGGGATATTGCAACTCTGATGAAGAAGAAGAGGGAGTTGTATGACATGTATAGGAAGCAGGGAGTAAATAAGGTGCTTGAGGAGTATAAGAAGTGCAAGAAAATACATAAGAAGTGCAAGAAAATACTTAAGAAGGAAATCAGGAGTGCTAAAAGAAGACATGAGGTTGCATTGGCAGTCAAAGTGAAGGATAATCCAAAGAGCTTTTACAGGTATGTTAAGAGCAAAAAGATCGTAAGGGATAAAATTGGTCCTCTTGAAGATCAGAGTGGTCGCCTATGTGCGGAACCAAAGGAAATGGGGGAGATCTTAAATAGGTTTTTTGCGTCTGTATTTACTAAGGAAACTGGCATGAAGTCTATGGAATTAAGGGAAGCTAGTGAGATCATGGAAACTGTACAGATCGAGAAGGAGGAGGTCCTTGCTGTCTTGAGGAAAATTAAAGTGGATAAATCCCCGGGACCTGACAGGGTGTTCCCTCAGACCTTGAAGGAGACTGGTGTTGAAATTGCAGGGGCCCTGCCAGAAATATTTAAAATGTCGCTGTCTATAGGTGAGGTGCCAGAGGATTGGAGAGTGGCTCATGTTGTTCCGTTGTTTAAAAAAGGATTGAAAAGTAATCCAGGAAATTATAGGCCGGTAAATTTAACGTCGGTAGTAGGTAAGTTATTGGAGGGAGTACTAAGAGACAGAATCTACAAGCATTTGGATAGACAGGGACTTATTAGGGAGAGTCAACATGGCTTTGTGCGTGGCAGGTCATGTTTGACCAATCTATTGGAGTTTTTTGAGGAGGTTACCAGGAAAGTGGATGAAGGGAAGGCAGTGGATATTGTCTACATGGACTTCAGTAAGGCCTTTGACAAGGTCCTGCATGGGAGGTTAGTTAGGAAAATTCAGTCGCTAGGTATACATGGAGAGGTGGTAAATTGGATCAGACATTGGCTCAATGGAAGAAGCCAAAGAGTGGTAGTAGAGAATTGCTTCTCCTAGTAGAGGCCTGTGACTAGTGGTGTGCCACAGGGATCAGTGCTGGGTCCATTGTTATTTGTCATCTGTATCAATGATCTGGATGATAATTTGGTAAATTGGATCAGCAAATTTGCTGATGATACAAAGATTGGAGGTGTAGTAGACAGCGAGGAAGGTTTTCAGAGCCTGCAGAGGGACTTGGACCAGCTGGAAAAATGGGCTGAAAAATGGCAGATGGAGTTTAATGCAGACAAGTGTGAGGTATTGCACGTTGGAAGGACAAACCAAGGTAGAACATACAGGGTTAATGGTAAGGCACTGAGGAGTGCAGTGGAACAGAGGGATCTGGGAATACAGATACAAAATTCCCTAAAAGTGGCGTCACAGGTAGATAGGGTCGTAAAGAGAGCTTTTGGTACATTGGCCTTTATTAATCGAAGTATTGAGTATAAGAGCTGGAATGTTATGATGAGGTTGTATAAGGCATTGATGAGACCGAATCTGGAGTATTGTGTTCAGTGTTGGTCACCAAATTACAGGAAGGATATAAATAAGGTTGAAAGGGTACAGAGAAGGTTTACAAGGTTGTTGCCGGGACTTGAGAAACTCAGTTACAGAGAAAGGTTGAATAGGTTAGGACTTTATTCCCTGGAGTGTAGAAGAATGAGGGGAGATTTGATAGAGGTATATAAAATTATGACGGGTATAGATAGAGTGAATGCAAGCAGGCTTTTTCCACTGAGGCAAGGGGAGAAAAAAACCAGAGGACATGGGTTAAGGGTGAGGGGGGAAAAGTTTAAAGGGAACATTAGGGGGGGGCTTCTTCACACAGAGAGTGGTGGGAGTATGGAATGAGCTGCCAGACGAGATGGTAAATGCGGGTTCTTTTTTAACATTTAAGAATAAATTAGACAGATACATGGATGGGAGGTGTATGGAGGGATATGGTCCATGTGCAGGTCAGTGGGACCAGGCAGAAAATGGTTTGGCACAGCCAAGAAGGGCCAAAAGGCCTGTTTCTGTGCTGTAGTTTCTATGGTTCTATGGTTATATAAGCTGTCTCGTTTTTATTTGGATATATCTCCCTTTTGTGATAGATGTAATAATGGAGAAGCTTCATTAATCCATATGTTTTGGACTTGTCCGAGTCTTGAAAAATATTGGAAGGAACTATTTCAAACTTTTTTGGTAAAAAGTAAATTGTTGCTTAAGTGGAAGGATGCCACTCCACCTGCTCATACTCATTGGTTAAATGATGTTACGTCATGCTTAAATTTAGAGAAGATTCGCTGTTCAATTTCTGAACCTAGACAAGGTTTTTTAACATTGTGGGGACCTTTTTTGAATTATTTTCAAAATCTTTGATTTGCTATTAAGCACAGATGTTGGCTAATAATATGTTTTACTATATGTTAAAGATTTCTTCCTTTTCTTTTTTTTTTAACCTAACGGCTGTTTTTTTCTGGTAGTGGGTTTAGATTTTTTTTGTATAATAAAATCATCTCTCATGATGTTTAAGTTTAATTTTACATGGATTTTAATTTTATATGGATATGGGGTAATTACACTTTATATGTGATTTCAATATATTGTAATCGATATATAATATACCCTACTGTACTCTGTATTCTTTTATGTAAGAAATTAATTAAAAAATTGAAAAAGAAAAAAAATCATAATTCCCTCATCTTACCATCTTTGTTTTGATTCTCTGCACAGATGTGCTGACTCATATCTTACTAACTCAACTTAAAGCAGTTGCTCCCAATTTACTTTTGCGAAGTGCTACATTAAATTGTTGAAATCAATCCTCCTCCTAGTTCTAGGTTCATTATCCACACTCATCTGTCCTTTTTCCCTAAGATATGGTCAAGTTCAGCCCTTTCCACGAATAGGACCCTCTACATACTGTTTTAAAAACACCTCTTGAATGCATTTTATGAACTCCATCTCATTTTAGCCCTTTATATTTAGGCAATCCCAGTCAATATTGATGAAGTCAAAATTGCCTGCTGCTACAACCCTATGCTTTTACACCTTACTGCAGTTTTCCTACACACCTATTCTTCTAATTCCTGATGACTATTGGGAGGTCTGCAGTATAACCCTGCAAAATGTCCCACATTTTGTATTTCTGAGTTCTGCCCGTATAGCTTCATTAGCTAGACCATCCGGGATATCTTCCCTGGTCAGCAATGCAACACTGCCTGAAACTTCCAGAATATTAGGCTGTCAGTCCTATTCTCCCTCAAACATGTTTCCATGACTGCAATAATCCCATGTGCTGATCTATGCTGTCAGCTCATCTTACTTGCCGGGTTTCCTATATTAAAGTAAATGTAGATGAGCCTCATCCAGAAGTGTCGAATTGTCTGTGAAGTAACCTTTCAAACAGTGATCATATTCGGTAAGTTTCAAGACAGTCAATGGAAAAAGATGACCATTCTAGAATTGGGAAAGTAAATGTAGATGTGCCCTCTCATGCTTCCTCACATCTGTATCTGCTCAGCCTACTGAATGCCTGTTCTATTTTCTGCATGTGATTCTGCTTCCTTGTGTCTTTCACTATCGTCTGAGTCCCAATTCCTGCCTCTCTAGTTTAAATCCTTCCAAGTAGCTAACAAACCTCAAATGAGGATATTGGTTCCTTGCCCTCCAGTTTAGGGGTAATCTTCACATCACAGTAACCTTGAGAATGGAAACTCGTTCACAGAAATCACATGATTGAACCTCTACCATACTCCTAGGTGATGCTGCAAGCAGACAATATGATCCCATTTCCTGTTTATTTAGGTTAAAGAGAATAATGTAAAAATAACAATTCATATTTAATTTGTACTTTTTAACTGCAGAAGGCAAAATGATTTTGGAATTGTATATTAGGAACATCCAAGAAACTGTTACTGATCTTGAAAAATCACAAGGCAAGCTGTCTAAGCAAGACAGGGTAAGCTATAATATTCTTCATTTGAAAGCACTGTTGTCTGTATTTCTCTCTTTAATCAGTGAGTGCTCATTGTGTCTTTGGGTTTATAAATTTTTATCATCTGGTAGACTGCCTTTACAAATGCCTGCCGAGCAAAATCTGAATGGCTTCTAACAGCACAGAATGCTTCCATAGAGGAATTTGAAGAACAAAAGAAACAACTGGAGATGAGTGTGGAACCGATCATTACCAAACTAGCAACCCAATGTGAGTGCAAATATCAATTCACAGTGAGATCTTTGAAATGTTTATTTTTCTCATTTCATTAGTTGGTGGATGTAAGTGTCAGTGTTCAATCAACAGGAGCAGGAAAAAAATACACTGAATTGAAAGGAATGTTTTTGTTAGGTTTTCTCATTTGGAACTTCATCAGTGGTATAGAAGTGCCAAATCAGGTTGGGAATGTAAAAACTCTTATACTGATAACATAGATTAGTGCAATATCAGCCTTGTCAAGACAAAAAGGAGCAAAAAGTTAAAATATGCAATACTTTTTGGTATGCCTTTTTAAATTTCTTCAATTTTAACTTTGGAAGTAGTACCTTTATAGGAGGGCGTGTCACAGAGATTAGTACTGAGTTCTAGGTTATTCACACTTCATTAACACATTAAATAACTAGACTATAAAGAAGCACATTACCATATCACAAATTTTCCTTTATATATAACTATTTCGATAAAATTGATTTTTTTGTAAGCCTATGTATTTTTGATCTATTTAAATACATTATTCTTGAGAAGAGGGCCATAGGCTTCACTGGACTGTCAAAGGGATCCATGGCATAAAAAAGGTTAAGAACCCCTGCTTTATAGTAATGGCTCCAAAGATGCTAGCCCTGCAGTCACACTAATGTTTTGCAGCTGTCCAATGCCCAACAAGCAGAGTTGGGCATTTAGGGAAGGAGACTGAGCTTGTTTACTTTATTGAGAAGCACAGAACTTTTTAAAAATATAAACTACTATGGAATAATCTGAGTGTGCTACTTATGAAATGTGGGAAGTAAACATGCCTGAAGAACAATTAGTTAGCAAGATAGATAATGTGTTAGCTGGTATTGCTGGATGAATAAGAAAGTCGTCATTTGGATGCATAAAAACACCTGCCTACTGCCTTCTGAGTTACATTTCCAGCCTTAGTTGTTATACTTAGGTAAGGAAATACTTAGCTTGAAGGTAAGCAATACAGATTCGAAGCCGAGATTAAAAGGTATTAGATAGTATCAAGTATTAGATAAGACTTACTAACTCTTCCTTCAGTTAGTCCTGACGAAGGGTCTCAGCCTGAAACGTCGACTGTACCTCTTCCTAGAGATGCTGCCTGGCCTGCTGCATTCACCAGCAACTTTGATGTGTGTTGCTCAGATAAATATCCATTGATTTTAATCCTGGCAGTAGAATTGTCATATAGTGCCTGTATAGTTTTAATAATTGTGTCATTAAGACCAAATCTATGTTGTGTACATCTATTGATGCTTCTGGACACACCTTCAGTGATGTTCTTGGAATCATCGGGTATTTCGGGTCTTTCAACGTCATACAACCTCCTCCAGGTGACCCAGCCGGGGCTGATCAGACCCCAGCTTGTGTCCAGATGGCTAGCTACTTATGACTCCATGGCTCCCCTCTTTTGAGCCACAGCCATCTTGAGGCCCTCTCTGCCGCATCAGTGGTACTGCGGATGGCTCTCCTCTTCCTCTCTCCCTCGATGCCCAAAATGCTGAAGACTCTAACTAAAGAACGGGCTACGAATCCCCTACAACCAACCTCCACTGGGAGACACCTCGCTCTCCATCCAGCCTGCTGACAGTTGCTGACCTGTCCTGCGTACTTGGAGAGCTTCCTTTCAAAGGCCTCTTCCAAGCTATCTTCCCATGGGACTATCAGCTCCAGCAGCACCACTTGCTTAGTCGACTCAGACACTAGGACAATGTCTGGTCTCAGGGTGGTGGCTGCGATATGGTGGGGGAACTTCAGCTGCTCTTCGAGGTCCACCAACAGCTGCCAGTCCCTTGTAGAGGTCAGAATGCCTGCAGATATTCTTTTGGCAGGTATTGGCTGCTCCCCAGCTCTGACAAGGACAATGGTCTGCTTGGAGGGTCGGGACCGCTTCGCCCACTCAACTCCTGCGCTGACGGCTTCAGCGATGGTCTTCAGGACCTGATCATGCCTCCATCGGTACCGTCCCTCACCAAGTGCCCTTGCACAGCCGCTGAGGATGTGCTCCAGAGTTCCTCGCTTGGAGCACAGTGGGCACGCAGATGACTCTGCCTTGCCCCATGTGTGCAGGTTTGATGGGCTTGGAAGCACATCGTACACTGCCTAGATGAGAAATTGGATGCGGTGTGGTTCGGCTTTCCGAAGGTCAGCCCAGGTCACTTTCCTCTCAACCGCATTCTCCCATCTTGTCCAAGCTCCCTGTTGCTTCATTCCCACCGCCTTGCAGGCTCTCGTCTCCTCCACTACTGCTCTCACCTCCTCCTGAACTAGACGACGCCTTTCCTTCCCTCTGGTGTCCATTTGGGGAGTTGGAAAGGATCCTAGCCCAGCTCGGCCTCGTGTGACCACTCCCACCAGCCTCCTGTGACGCAGCCTCGCCTCTGCCTCCTGAACAGCTTCTTCTGCCCTCCACTTCCTGCCAGTACTATATCCCTGCTCTAGCCACCTTCGGGTCACTTGAGTCCCTATACTGTAGCACTTCTCTGGCTCTTGTTACCTTGAATTCTTCCTCCAAGGATTTGAAGGGCAGTTGCAGTTTGTTGTGGTGTCCATAGAGTGCGATGCTGCTCAGGCCCTTTGGCAGCCCCAGCCATCTCCTGAGGTGGTTGCTAACCCTCCTCTCTAAGGTTTCGACTGTCGAGATTGGAACTACATAGACGAGGAGGGGCCACAGGATTCTGTGAAGAATGCCATGCTGATACACCCAGGCTTTAAACTTCCCAGGTAGGCCAGACTCATCCACAGATTTCAGCCAGCCATCCGACTCAGTGCAGGTTGCCTGAATGGATGTTGTGTCCCTTAAGAAGCTGTCAAAAACTTTGCCTAAGCTCTTGACTGGCTTTTCTGTGATGGTTGGGATGGCTGTGCCTGCGATGCTGAACCAGAACTTGTTCTCCACCTTCCTGTAAAACTCTGTAAAGAAAATTCCAATTAACAGAATCAAATGCCTTTTCAGCGTCCACGCTTATCACTATTGTTTCAATTTCATTTTTTTTAAAAATATGATCCAAAATGTGAAGTGTCCTTCGTATGTTGTCTCGGGTTTGGTGTTGTTGTATAAAACCTGTCTGATCATTATGTATCAGTGTGGTTAGGAACTCTTCTAATCATTTGGCCAGGATGGAAGTGAATATTCTATAATCCACATTAAGAACAGATATTGGTCTAAATGACCCATATTCCATTTTATCCTTGCCTCCTTTCGGTACAGCTGAGATTATCACCTCTTTCCAGCTGAGTGGCATTTGCGCCTTTCTTAGAGCCCAGTTCAGTGTGGGGAGTAAAATAGAAATTAACTCATTTCTAAACTCTTTATACC
This sequence comes from Mobula birostris, assembly GCF_030028105.1. Taxonomy (NCBI): domain Eukaryota; kingdom Metazoa; phylum Chordata; class Chondrichthyes; order Myliobatiformes; family Myliobatidae; genus Mobula; species Mobula birostris. Next base: position 95,713,408 of record NC_092381.1, read on the forward strand.
ATTCTGCCGTATATCCATCTGATCCTGGTGACTTGCTTAATTTAAGCCTACTAATTGCAGTTTTTAGTTCAGCTTCAGTTATGTAGCATTTATTGTTCTACTTTGTTCTTTGCTTAAAGTGGGTAACTCTAAAGAATTCAGGAAGGTGCCAATTTGGGTTTTGCTTCCCCCCTGGAACTTTGGAATATAGTGTTTTGTAAAACATTTCAAAAGTTTCTTGAATTTCACTTTGCTTTTTTTTAAAAATCACTTTTGTTCTTGGATCCCTTATTCTATGAATTGTATTTTCTGCTATTTTTTTTTCGTTTCCATGCCAGTATTTTCATAGTGCCTGTTTCAGAAACATTAATTTTTTTCTAATTTCTTGTGTAGCCAAACTTAATTTCATTCCTAATTTTTAAAATTTCCTCACGTACTTTATACTTCTAATACAGTTCAGCTAAAAGTAATTTATCAATTCTGAAACTGATGTTAAATTTTCTTAATAAAAAGGTTAAATTAAATTCTTTTTTTAACCTTATGCTAAACTATCTCTGAAAACGTTGATTTAAACATTCCAGTTTTCATTTATGGTACACCATTTTATATCAGTAAAGCTACAAAAAAATGTGCTTTGATGGCTTGGTTCTCAGAATTGAACCAAATCTAAATCAGCCAAATGATGATGTTCAAATCAAAAAACCTGTACAAGTAGTTACATATGTTTAGATTTCCTTCATTCCGTTTTAGATTGTAATTAAACTGCTAAGACACTATCCTAAAATAAATTGATGCAAATACTGGTTACTGGATGTCACCTCAGAAAAATCTCCAATGATTGACTTTGTGTAGAACACATACTTCGTGTACTTTTTACATGTACTGAATGTCTGTAAACATAATTTGTAAAAATCAACATTTTAAGAAGGTCTTCTTAAGAAAAAAACTAATTTTTATTTTTCTCTTTCAATGAAGCTCCTCAGCCCTCAAAATCCTCCAAGACCTAACAAAATCATCACACTTGGCCAAACACTACAATCAACAATGAAGATAGAGTAATTAAAATTTAGAACTTTTTTTAGTCAATTTATATCACTTCACCTTTTGACTTGTGTCACTGCTGCAATTGGTATAAGCCTTTAACAGATTCTTGATGGCAGTTCTGTATTACTACATTTACATACCTTCTAAGTAAATTTTATTATTGAAATATATAGAATCCATATACAACCCTGAGATTCATTTTCCTGTGGGCATACTTAGCAAATCTATAGAATAGTAACTATATCTTCATGCTATTCTAAAAATATAGAAACATGATAAAGAACATTCTGAAGGTCAGCTTTTTACCACAATTAAAAAGCATTACATTTTTCAGACAGCTTCCGTGAAATGGAAATTTCTACAGAGCATTCTAAATGGTTGGATCTCTGGCTGGTATGGAAGTGCCAATGCACAGGATTGGGAAAAATCTGCAGAGGGTTATAAACTCAGCCAGCTCCAGCATGGCCGTTAGCCTCCCCAACATCGAGGAAATCTTTAAAATGCAATGCCTCAAATAAACAGCATCCATCGTTAAGGCCCCCCACCACCCAGGATATTTCTTGGGGAGGAGGTATAGGAGCTATAGGAGCTTAAAGAAACACATTTAACATTTTAGGAACAGATTCTTCCCCTCCACAGCAGATGTCTGAATGGTCCATGAATGTCACCTCACTGTTTTGTTCTTTGTGCAATACTCATTTATTTTTTATATTCCTTATTTACCTTATAGTATTTTTTTTTTATGTATTACACTGTACTGCTGCCGCAAAACAACCAATAAACCTGATTTTGATTCTGATAGTGGGTTCCACACCTTTCCATTACGAGTCACATTGGAAATAGCACACACTGCAGTTAGTCAGGGAGGGCATGGCTGTTTGGGTTTGATGCATTATCAATGCAGTATGTTCCACACTATTCCATTGCAAATTACATTGGAAATAACCACCATATATTGTTGATCTATGACCAATTAGAATCACTTTTTCTGTGTATATACCTTAAAAAGGCTGGTTAAAAAAAACTGTGTACTTTTCTGTTCTTTTATCAAGAATTTTGAATAAAATATAGCTTTTTAATGCAAATGAGTTACAGCATATACAATTATTTTTACTATTTCAAAATGCGGGCTAGTATACTGTGTTATAGTCCAGCTTTTCTCTGGCTATTTTTCTTCAGTTCATTTCATGGTTAGGATGACCTTCCCAATGGACTTGCGCTGCAATATGTGTTGGAAAGCTTCATTTACCTGGAAAATTACAAATCCAATAAAGTAACACTCATTTCCATTATACTTTGCCCATAATTTAAGAAACCACTGCAATTATGATCAAGCTATCATTTAGTCATTTTTGATTAACTACTAGATTATAATATTAATTATTTTTATATCACACCATTTTTGACCATTCACATTGTTTTCTGATACTCTCTGCCTATGTGGGCAATTCAACCTGCTTGTATGATTGCAGCCAGAGAAACAACATTTGATTGGCACCCAAACCACCATTAACCTCCTCCACTACTAGCAGCATAGGGTGGCTTCTGTGTCTGCTATCTACACTTGGTCTATTTATCTGCTGTTCATTGATTAAAGCAGGTAGTTACTAACAAGCAAAATCTTTCAACATTAAATAAATTAATGGTCCAGATCATCAGTAATAAGAACTTTTCTAACAATTTTACTTGCATAACACATGGCTTAATGTCTCCATACCACAACATAATAAGTGAATTGATAGGAGTTTAAGGAAATCCAACAATCACTTGAATCCTACGATATCACATGTGATCTAAAGGTCCAGAAAACACCTGATCTAAGGTCCCAATGATATGAAGAGTTAAAAATAAACTCCACTTTTAGATGTTTTATTTACCAATACAGAAATCCCTGAACACAATTTCTAGGATTTCTTCAACTCCAATTTTTCCAGTGATCTTTCCCAGTTGTCTCAGTGCCATTCTCAGATACTCCGTGGCCAGGACAATGTCCAAGTCCCGATTCTGGTGATAGTGCTTTAGATATTGGGTGCAGTTCTGGAGGTGCAGTCGATGACGGGCCTGTGTCAGACTAGGATTTCCAACCAAGGGGTTCCCACACATCTTTTCAACTCTTTCCCTAAGGAGATCTAAGAAGTCATCAAAACCACAGCCGGTTTTACACGACAGCATGCACACTTGAGGCAGTTCATGTTCTTTATGAATTTTGGGCAGCTTTTTGAAATCTTCCACCTGAACCAGATCCATTTTATTACAAACTACAATCCAGTCTTCCAGTCTTGGGCTGGATATATCCGACTCCTCATTAGATTTATGCAAAACTACTTTGTTCAGATAATCTTGGAGAAAATGAACAGCATCAGTCATGTTTGTTGGGAGCTCTGTGGTATCCACTACCACAACCACAACATCTGCCTGCTTTAGCCTCTGCCGCGCTCGTCTCATGCCCTCTTGCTCTACAATGTCAGATGTCTCGCGGAGTCCTGCTGTGTCACTCAAAAGTACAGGGTACCCCCCAATGTTCAGAGCTGTCTCCACTACATCTCGTGTTGTTCCGGCTACAGGTGAGACTATGGCAGTTGGCTTCTGACAGATTGCATTCAAAAGGCTACTTTTCCCAGCATTTGTCACCCCAACAATCACAACATGAACTCCCTCCCTTAGTCTCTCGCCTCGGCGACTGTCACACAAGTGATTGTCCATTTCTCTCTGCAATGCTCGCACTTCACTGTCAACGGTATCGAGTATTCCATCCTCAATGTTGTCATCTTCGCTGAAATCAATGTAAGCTTCTGAGTGAGCCAGGCATCGAGTTAGCCTCTCACTCCATGCATGAAAGAGCTGTCCCAGGCCGCCAGCCATCTGCCTCAATGCCTGCCTTCTTTGGGCTTCTGTCTCTGCATGAATGAGATCTCCTAAACCCTCCACCTCTGTCAGGTCCAGTTTCCCATTCTGAAAAGCACGTTTAGTGAATTCCCCTGCTTCAGCTGGGTGCAGCCCAGGTAAGCTTCCCAGAGATTGAAGAACTCCACTAACTACTGCTGATCCACCATGGACGTGAAACTCACAGCAATCCTCTCCAGTAAAACTTCGCGGTTCTGGAAACCATAATACCAGGGCCACATCCAGGCGCTCCCCTGACCTGGGGTCCAGCAACGGCCTGATGACAGCAGCCCTGGCTGGGGGTAGAGGTCTCTGGCCAGTCAGAGAGCTGAGTGCATCCCGACTAGCAGGGCCACTCACTCGGATAACAGCTACCCCACACTTGCCATGACCCGAGCTCAGTGCAAAAATGGTCCTTCTTTCATGGGAGTCTGAGCATTGTGTCTTCAGAAAACTGTCATGGAAAGTACGCTGTTTGAAAAGAATTAAAAGTCTATTACTTCAAAAGAAATAAAAGATATAAATTGTGCAGAGCAGAAGAAACACTCCAGAGATTCTCTCCAGCATCATCCAGCATTCCATATTGGAAGTAGTTTTAGCCTCATTACAAAGTATCATATCCCCACTCACTTTCTGTTGATGTTCTAGATGCTGAACGAGGGTAGTTGGGGAGGTTGATTTTCTATTCACTACATGCTAAGCATAAAGTTCCATACATTTACTTGGCAACTTTCTCTTCTACCTCTTCCTCAAGTCAAATAAACAAAGATTAAACCTGTTAGATCTGCATTCAGTCAAAATCTTTTGTATCACTAGGATACCTTGGTAGAGACACACCAGGCAAAATAAATCAGTATCCACATTTAGGGAGATTAAGCCATACATGTTAAATTTCAATAGCATAAGGTGGGAAAAGATATCAGTGACTCATGCTATTTGAATATCTTAACAATGGAGTTAGAAGAACTAGTGTAAACTAGGAGCTGAGATGTGTTCCCATAAATTTCATTAACAAAAGGAAATCTGTTTTTAAACAAGGGGAACTGGAACAGTTGAAATAACAATGCTGTGTGTAATTCATGCAAATACAAAACTATTCTAAAATTAATCCTTTCCACTAACTCTAACAAGAGTAACATAGTAATTGAAGTATCTTAAAATAGAACTGCAAAAGGACAGATTTTGGCTGTGATTGCCACATCCTAGTGCACATCGCTGATTTGCCTGCAGTTTCAACCTGCTACTTTGTGAGTCATTCCCATCTGGTGCAGGCTGTTCTCTCCAATTCCCTTGTCCTTTTCCCTCACTGTTTCCACTCCTTATATGGAAAATCACAATCTGACATCAGCTAAAATTCTAATATGATAAATACTTAGAATAGTTAATCCATAGAACCAGTTTATGGGGATCAATATAGGATTTCTGTCACTGATGCTAATTGCTTAATCTCTGATTTTAGCTTGTAATACACCTTTATTCAGAGCCGACATAATAATTGTGAATGCTGTAAATCATCAGTTGATCAGCTGTGAAGAGAGAAAGTTAACATTTCAGGTTGAAGACCCTGTGTCAAACTTTCCCACCTGAAATATTAACTGTTTCTTTATTCATAGATCCTGCCCGACCTACTGAGTGTCTTCAGCATTTTCTGTTTCTATTTAAGATCTTTAATTTCCAGTTAAATAATAAAACCACCTTTTCAAGTAATGTAATAAACTAAACCAAATTAAAAGCATTTCAAAATCAAGGTTCTGTTAATCTACATTTCTGAAGATAAAATATATTGTTTGAATTCTCTTTAAACTCTCTTATCCTTCACCTTCCCTCCATACCTGCTAATTCTCCTTCACTCTCTGTACGGATAATCCAGCAAAAATTTAGTCAACTTAGTCAATGGAGCAAATCTGCTCATCATCACTGAATGATTACTGTTAGGTGATTTAATCTCTCTGAAAAGCATTAACACAGAGTCGCAGAGCATCGCCACAGGCCATTCGGCCTGCCACAATCAATAGGCATCCACCTGTATTAATCCCATTTTCCAGCACATGACGTATAGTCTTCTATATCAAAGTGATTCTAGTGCTCATCTAAACAGTTGTTAAATGCTGTGAGCAACTTTGCTTCCAATACTCTCTCTGGCAGTGCGTTCCAGGTTTACACCACTCTCTAGGTGAAAAGCGTTCCCCTCAGACCCCCTCCTAAATACCTTACTCCTTAACAGCTCCACTGACCTCTCCCAAATCTCAATCAGCTGATCAAATTTCAGGAGCACATCTAGGCGACAGATGGCTAACTTACCATGAGAAACAGCATAACTGAATTGAACCACGTCATTGTCAAAAACCCACAGATATTTTCTGTATATTGTTACGTAGAAAATCATTCAACACTTGTCCATGCTGGCACTCAAAACAATCCCATCAATTCCATTCTACCACCTGTTTCCTTGTAACAATCTCTCTCACATACCCACCAACTCCACCCTGATTTCCTCACCACCACCACCCACCACTGGCTCATACGAAGGAATAATTTATAGTAACCAGCATATCTTCGGGAGAAACCAGATCACACAAGGGGAAATCCACAAAGCCATTGGGAAAATATGCTAACTCAACACAGACTGTATCAAAGGTCATAATCAAATCCCAGTTACCTGAGCTTTAAGTCAGCAGCACCACTTGATCTACTGTGTCAACCATATTTATATGTCAAACACAGCTGAAGTTTCCTGTAAGTGAAGTGTTAGGCTGAATAGGTTGCCCACCATATCACAGAGTCAGCTAACTCAACAGGGACCAGGGAATGAAGCAAAGACTTTCTTCTGATCTTACAGTCTATAACAATGTCATATGAGCTACCACAGGCACCCTCCCTCAACATGAACACACACAGAAAATTTGAGAAATGCATATAAAATCATGTGACAGATAATAGAATAAAAATAACTCCTTTCAACAAACTGAAGAAATGCATAGTTGAATGATTAGATAATACACTTATACAAAACTCACAAAGTATGGTTAAAAATCAGTTTATGAAAAAATGTTAAAAGAATCATATTTTTGCATATTTTGATAGGTATTTTGTTGGGTTCATTGTCACCAAGATTTGCTGTAACCCAAACTCAGGAATGAAATGGAGTGTGCTATTGTGCACCCAGTAACTGAGCGAATACTTAAGGGACTTACGAGAGTTCATTAACTTCTGACTGAACCAGCAGGGATCTTTTGTTCTTCCTTCTCACCACCCCATCTTCACAATATGGTTTATAGTCCTCAAATAAATTTGCATATTTTCCATTCTATCACAGAATGATACACAATATATCAATCTGCCTTTTTCTCTTCATTGGATTGATAGATGTGACATATACTTACAGTTTTTTCACTTTTGTTTCTGACTTACAGATTCTGAAAATACAATATGAACGAGTAGAAAGAATATTTACCTGTTGCATTTTAAAGACTGAACCATTATAAGGACTGATTCTTCCCTCTTTGCAGAATTGAATTGCAGATGTAATGGATCTGGAGAAGACTGGGAAATGCTGATCTTTGTATTTTCCCCAGAAAACACCCATGGCTGTCACATTCTTTAGCAGCAGTTGATTAGCTGGTATGGTTGATACATTTCCCCCAGCAAAACCAACCACCACAATTCTGCCTTCCCAGGACAAGCTGCCAGAAATGGAAAGCAAACCTTCAGTTAAATGCCAGTTGAACACATCAAGGCATGAAAGAAGATGAACATTTTTGTATTATGACTGCAGGACAGCTTTAAAAAAATCAGAGAAATTAAGTACCTATGAAATGTGATCACTGCTGAAATGCAACAATCAATATGAACATGAGTATTTTTAAATGGCAACTGATTTGATCATCTTTAGCTGAAATGTATTCCGTTCAGAAGATTTGTAGTAGCAAGGTGTGTAATGGTAAGGGGCATACAGGAGTAAGACAGATCAGCTGGCTAAGTGATGTCACAGCAACCATCTCACAATCAATGTCAACAAGATCAAGGCATTGATTATGAATTTCAGGAAAGGAAGTCAGGTGAATACACACCAGTCCTCATTGAGGGGTTAGCCATGGAAATGGTGAGCAACTTCTTGGATATCAACATCTCAGCATCTATTTTGGGCCAAACACATTGATGCAATCACATAGAAGGCACCCCAGCAGCTGTACTTCATTAGGAGATTTGGTACATCACCAAAGTCTTGCAAATTTCTATTGGTGTATGGTGGAGAGCATTCTGACTGGTTGCAATCCTGCCTGGAATGGAAAGGGGCTGCAGAAAGTGGTCGACTCAGCCAGCTCCATCACAGGTATGACCCTCCCCACCATTAAGGACATCTTCAATGGCCAGTGTCTTTAAGACGGTGACATTCATCTTTAAGGACGCTCACCATCTGAGACATACTCTCTTCATGTTACTACCGTCAGGGAGGAGGTACAGGATCCTGACGACCCACACTCAGTATTTAAGCAACAGCTTCCTCTCTCCACCATCTGATTTTTGAAAAGTCTATGAATACTACTTTGTAATTTCTCTCAGCATTACTAAATTTTGTGCCTCAAATTAATTTTCCCATCTTGCACCTTACTACACCTGCAAAACCAGACTTCACAGCACGTCAGTGATAATAAACCTGATTCTGATCCTGAGGGTACTCTTGCTGGTCTCATCAAAAAGTATGCAATGATCACTTCCACCAAGGTTATTGTGGCCAGATGCACCAGTTCACTGGGTGTATCCATCCTGGTTCATTCACTGTTTAGGTTGATTCAGTCTAGCAGCCACGTCTTTCAGGGCTTGGCCAGCTCAACACTGTAGTGGAGCTACCAATTCCCCTTGGTGATAGACATTGAAATTCCCCCACCCAACCAGCAGGGAGAACTCATGCCAATTAAAGCCAGATCAAGGGCTAATTTTTCAGCTATCCCCACAGTCAAAAGCTACAGATATTGAAATCCAATTCCAGTGTGTGAACTTTTTCTATGACTTCTCATTTTGGCAACTTTTCACCATATGTACATTTTTTCATTCCCACCAAAGAGGTGTGTGCATTTCCAGTCTTGTGAGGCAACTATTCAAGTTTCTGAACAAGTAACCACCTCCCTAACAGGTGCACAGCATTGCCCAGATGACATAGCAGACACTCCAACTTCCTTTCTCATGGGCTTTTACAGCCACCAAGTGAAGTAACGAATGCAATCAGAAGACCACTTAACACGAGGAAATCTGCAGATGCTGGAAATTCAAGCAACACACGTAAAAATTGCTGGTGAACACAGCAGGCCAGGCAGTATCTCTAGGAAGAGGTATAGTCGACGTTTCGGGCTGAGACCCTTCATCAGGACTAACTGAAAGAAGAGCTAGTAAGAGATTTGAAAGTGGGAGGGGGAGGGGGAGATCTGAAATGATAGGAGAAGACAGGAGGGGGAGGGATGAAGCCAAGAGCTGGACAGTTGATTGGCAAAAGGGATATGAGAGGATCATGGTCTAGGGAGAAAAAAAGGGGGAGGGGGGGAAGCCCAGAGGATGAGCAGGGGTATAGTGAAAGGAACAGAGGGAGAAAAAGGAGAGAGAGAAAAAGAATGTGTGTGTGTGTGTGTGTGTGTGTGTATATATGTAAAACGGATGGGGTACGAGGGGGAGGTGGGGCATTAGCAGAAGTTTGAGAAGTCAATGTTCATGCCATCAGTTTGGAGGCTACCCAGACAGAATACAAGGTGTTGTTCCTCCAACCTGAGTGTGGCTTCATCTTTAGAGGAGGCCATGGATAGACATATCAGAATGGGAATGGGACGTGGATTTAAAATGTGTGGCCACTGGGAGATCCCGCTTTCTCTGGTGGACAAAGCGTAGGTGTTCAGCGAAACAATCTCCCAGTCTGCGTCGGGTCTCGCCAATATATAGAAGGCCGCATCGGGAGCACCGGATGCAATATATCACCCCAGCCAACTCACAGGTGAAGAGTCGCCTCACCTGGAAGGACTGTCTGGGGCCCTAAATGTGTAGCACCTGTTCTGCTTACAAGGATAAGTGCTAGGAGGGAGATCGGTGAGGAGGGATGGGGGGACAAATGGACAAGGGAGTCGCATAGGGAGCGATCCCTGCGGAAAGCAGATGGGGGGAGGGAAAGATGTGCTTAGTGGTGGGATCCCGTTGGAGGTGGCGGAAGTTACAGAGAATTATATGTTGGACCCGGAGGCTGGTGGGGTGGACAAGGGGAACCCTATTCCTAGTGGGGTGGCGGGAGGAAGGAGTGAGAGCAGATGTGTGTGAAATGGGGGAGATACATTTGAGAGCAGAGTTGGAGGAGGAGGACGGGAAGCCCCTTTCTTTAAAAAAGGAGGACATCTCCCTCGTCCTGGAATGAAAAGCCTCATTCTGAGAGCAGATGTGATGGAGACAGAGGAATTGCGAGAAGGGGATGGCATTTTTGCAAGAGACAGGGTGAGAAGAGGAAGGGCAGGGTGAAAATTGGAGGCAAAGTTAATGAAGTCAACTAGCTCAGCATGCGTGCAGGAAGCAGCGCCAATGCAGTCGTCCATGTAGTGAAGGAAAAGTGGGGGGACAGATACCAGAATAGGTACGGAACATAGATTGTTCCACAAAGCCAACAAAATGGCAGGCATAGCTGGGACCCATAGGGGTGCCCATAACTACACCTTTAGTTTGGAGGAAGTGGGAGGAGCCAAAGGAGAAATTATTAAGAGTAAGGATTAATTCCGCTAGACGGAGCAGAGTGGTGGTAGAGAGGAACTGGTTAGGTCTGGAATCCAAAAAGAAGCGGAGAGCTTTGAGACCTTCCTGATGGGGGGGCGGGGGTGGATGCAAGTATATAGGGACTGGACATTCATGGTGAAAATAAAGCGGTGGGGGCCAGGGAACTTAAAATCATCGAAAAGTTTCAAACCGTGAGAGGTGTCACGAACATAGGTAGGAAGGGATTGAACAAGGGAGGATAAAACAGTGTCGAGGTATGCAGAAATGAGTTCGGTGGGGCAGGAGCTAGCTGAGACAATAGGTCTGCCAGGACAGGCAGGTTTGTGGATCTTGGGTAGGAGGTAGAAACGGGAAGTGTGGGGTGTGGGAACTATAAGGTTGGTAGCAGTGGATGGGAGATCCCCTGAGCGGATAAAGTCGGTGATGGTGTGGAAGACAATGGCCTGGTGCTCCTTAGTGGGGTCATGATCGAGCGGTAAATAAGAGGTATCCCCGAGTTGTCACTGTGCCTCGGCAAGGTAGAGGTCACTGTGCCAGACTACAACAGCACCCCTCTTATCAGCGAGTTTTATAGTAAGGTTAGGATTAGTGCGGAGGGAGTGGAGAGCAGAATGTTCAGAAAGAGTGAGGTTGGAAGGGGAACAAGGTGCGGTGAAGTCGAGATGGTTGATGTCCCGTCGGCAATTAGCAATAAAGAGATCCAGAGCAGGCATAAGACCAGAGCGGGGTGTCCATGAAGAGGAGGAGGGTTGAAGACGGGAGAAGGGGTCATCGGTGGGGGTGGGAGAGTCCTTGTCGAAGAAGTAGGCTCGAAGACGGAGCTGGCGGAAGAACAGTTCAGCGTCATGGCGAATGCGGAACTCGCTGAGGTGTGGGTGAAGGGGGACAAAGGTGTGGTCCTTATTGAGGACAGAGCGTTCTGCCTCAGATAGTTGAAGGTCGGAGGGGACGGTAAAGGCTCAGCACAGATCAGAAGTGGGATCAGAGAGGGGAGGGGGAGGGAGGCTGGTGGTGTCAGTGGAGAGGGGAGGGTTGGGGTGAGAGGAAGAAGAAACCTGTGAGGGCCCAGGTACGTTACATATCTACCATACTGTCAAACTGAAGGCATGACACAGCACCATTGGTCCCAACACTGTCCCACCACTGACAAAACATAGTCTGACATCTTGCAGGAATACTCCCCATACAGAGATGGACAACTGAAGGGATGAAGTTTGAACCCACACCCTGCTGTCTGTCACAACTTGGTGATTAAGCAGTTAATACCATAGACAAGTGCATTATGATGAAAATACCTGCTGAAAGCTTGCTTGAATACATCTCCTCCCACAGCATCAAAAACCACACCCACTCCTTTATTTCCAGTCAGTTTTTTCACCTCCTCTTTCAGGCTCTGTGTGGTATAATTGATGGCTGCTACAGCACCTCTTTGCAATGCCAGTTCGCTCTTTTCATCTGTTCCTGCCGCAGCAATGACCTACAGAGAAAGAGAGAGAGAAGATAGAGACAGAGACAGACAGATGGAGAAAGAGAGAGACAGAGGGACAGAGAGAGGGACAGAGAGAGAGAGGGACAGAGAGAGAGAGGGACAGAGAGAGAGAGACAGAGGGACAGGGAGGGTGACAGATGGAGAAATAGAGATAGAGAATGTCAGTGCTCATCAATAGAGACAAGGTGGTTGCTAGATATGCTTATGAAGATTGCTGAATTAGTATGCCAATCACTTTTGAAAATGCTTTTCAAGATGTGAAAAATATGCCTGCACAGTAACCAAGAACTATAATATGTAGTGAAGATTATGTTTCAGAGAAATATATACAACAGATAGGTCAGTGACTAGATTGTCTAATTCAAGATACAGAAACACAAATAGTTGAATTAAACCAGACCGTTCCTTATGCAAATCCCACATTGTGCCCATGTTGACCAAGGAATAAATGACATGCTATCAGTTAACCCCAGCATATGGAAATCAAAAAAATTGCAGAAGCTGGAAATCTAAAATTAAAAAAAGATAAAAAAAATATTGGAAACACTCAGCAAGTCAGACCCATTTGTAGGAAGAGAAACAAGAGTTGACATTTCAAGTTGAAGACTCTTTGTCAGAACAGAGAATGCTCTGTCAAAACTGAGTTGAAGTATATGTAACCCCTACAATGCCAGTATTTAACAAGAAGCCAAAATCCATTCACAGTGACAGATGTTGACGCGAAACCCTATTCTAACATGGCATTAAGCAGACCTATGACTACTCATGAGCACATTCAGATGACTACAGCAAAAGTATTCCAAACAGTTTGTCACTCAAGCAATCTCAGATCAACAGGGTCACCAGAAGCCCCAAATTCAGTTCCTGTCTCCAGGTAGCAATGCAGAATGGTCCAACCTTTTGGCATTGGTTTCATATAGAACTCATGGCCAATATAACCTTGCTTATTACATCTTGAACTGACTCAACTTGCCTGGACTTTCTCAGAGATAACAACAATCTCTTAAAAACTTTTTGATGTCTTGTAAACTAAAAGCTGATTAATAAAATCCATGCTACACATGATTCTCCATTCCAAAAAAAGTCTACACAATACACCGTGTGCCTCCTTCCCATCAAGATGCGCTCAACAATGCTGGCTACCTGATCAGGAGGAAACTCGAGAAATCCTTTGGAACAAGGAGTAGAAATCAAGGAAGCAAACAACATATTGTTCACTATCTCCATGTTCATTACAAAGGAATTGAGAACAGCTTTTACAATAGGTCATTGACAATTTTTATAACTGGCAACCAGGTGAAGTCATTTTATGGTTTTGGATAGAGGCAGTATTGCAAGTGTCCTCCCAACACCTTCAATTGAACGAACAATACTGAAGTCTGCATGTGAGGAGACAGTTATGTGCACTTACCAAATAAATAATGCAGTCTGGTGAGAAAGTGGAACTCACTACCAAATGGTAATTGAAGTGAAGAGCATAGAAGACATTAAGGAGAAAAGTTGAGAGAAAAGAGGAAGAAATTGATTTGATGAAGAAAGGTAAGTGGGGGGGGGCAAGAGGCTTATGTGTCTCCCACAACAGATCATTTATATGCTGTCATTAGATGGAAATATTTCTAAAATTGCAGCCTATCATCTTATCACGTCAAAGATAGTGTGGATAGTTTCAAAGTAAATGATTACTTTGAAACATGAAAACATGGTTGACATTTTGTACCCTCGGAGGATGTACACTTTGGAGAATTCCACTGAGGAGTGGGAGAAATGGTGTAGGCTGATGGAAGAATTTATAAATACAAGAAGATCCTGCGCTTCTCAGACTGATCTGTGGGAATTACAACATCTTCCCACGTCATAATACACCAGACAAAGCCCAACACCTCCAGCACTGTAGGACTCCCCACACATATATCAAACCCCCTGCACAATTAAGGGAAGTTCTGAAGTTTAGCCTGAAGGTACTGCATTCTGATTTTTGAGGCAGGAATGCCATCTGCTGACCCAAATCTGCAAATGAACACGAACATGAACTTCATCAAGCTGTTAAACTAAGTTGTGAGGGGAATACCTTCTCCAATATCACAATGATTCCAAAGTGCTCCAGCAAGCCAATTATGACTGTTTCCTCCATCAGCTCCACAGTGCCTGCAGCCCCTATTGCCATCATATAAGACACCATGTAAAGATGAGGAACTCACTGAGCAGGAATCACCAAGATGATCAACCCTAATCCAAGAATACCTCTCTTTGTAATATGTTCTCAGCCCAACCAGAGCAGTTTAAACTTAATATCTACTTGTGTTGGGCATTTTTACCCCCATACGCATGTCTGATATAAAATGAGTTCAGGAGAAACAGTCGGCAGTTTGACCACCAATCCCCATTTCCCAATCCCACTAAGAGGAGGCTGTTTATGTTGAGCTGCCATTACAAGTCCAATATAAGCTCAAAGGCAACATCAAAAATCAAGAACTGCAGCCAATGGAAATCTGAGAGAGAAACAGAAAATGCTGGAAACACTCAGTAGGTCAGGCAGTATCTGTGGACAGAGGAGCAAACTTAATGTTTCAGGTCATGTTTTTTTTTCCCTCTTTCTAATTAATTTTGAGATGTGGACATCACTGGCCAGGCTCATGTTAATGGTCAGTCCCCAGCTGCACTTGGGAGGTTGGTAATAAGCTATCTTCCTGAACACTTGTAACCTGGATGAATGGTGGAATTGTGATAAAATCAAGGTCATGAGGATGCCATTGCCCTTCTTGGTGGTAGAGATGCTTTAAGAGGTGAGTAAGTAGTGTTATTTGCAGGTGATACAGAATGCAGCCAAGGTGAGCCAGTGGTGGAGGGTTTACGGTCCCTTTTGAAAGGGATAGATAAGATAGAAGTAGGAAAGTTGTTCCCATTGGTAGGTGAGACTAGAACTAGTGGATATTGCCTCAAGATTCAGGGGAGAAGAATTAGGGCGGAGATGAGGAGAAACTGTTTTTCCCAGAGAGTAGTGAATCTGTGGAATTCTCTGCCCAGGGAAGCAGTTGAGGCTTCCTCACTAAATATAGTTAAGAAACAGTTGGATAGGTTTTTACATAGTAAGGGAATTAAGGGTTATGGGGAAAAGGCAGGTAGATGGAGCTGAGTTTACGGACAGATCAGCCATGATCTTACTTAATGGCAGGGCAGGCTCAATGGGCCAGATGGTCTACCCCTCATGTTCTTATTATGTTCTTATCAATTATAGAAATATAGAAAACCTACAGCACAATACAGGCCCTTCAGCCCACAAAGTTGTGCCGAACATGTCCCTACCTTAGAAATTACTAGGCTTACCTATAGCCCTCTATTTTTCTAAGCTCCATGTACCTATCCAAAAGGCTCTTAAAAGACCCTATCGTATCCGCCTCCACCACCATTGCTGGCAGCCCATTCCACGCACTCACCACTCTGAGTAAAAAGCCTACCCCTGACATCTCCTCTGTACCTACTCCCCAGCACCTTAAACCTGTGTCCTCTTGTGGCAATCATTTCAGTCCTGGGAAAAAGCCTCTGACTATCCACACGACTAATGCCTCTCATCATCACATACACCTCTATCAGGTCACCTCTCATCCTCCGTTGCTCCAAGGAGAAAAGGCCGAGTTCACTCAACCCACTCTCATAAGGCATGCTCCCCAATCCAGGCAACATCCTTGTAAATCTCCTCTACACTTCCACATCCTTCCTGTAGTGAGGCAACCAGAACTGAGCACAGTACTCCAAGTGGGGTCTGACCAGGGTCCTATATAGCTGCAACATTACCTCTCGGCTCCTAAACTCAATTCCACGATTGATGAAGGCCAATACACCGTACGCCTTCTTAACCACAGAGTCAACCTGTACAACTGCTTTGAGCGTCCTATGGACTCGGACCCCAAGATCCCTCTGATCCTCCATATTGCCAAAAGTCTTACCATTAATGCCATTTTCTGCCATCATATTTGACCTACCAAAATGAACTACTTCACACTTATCTGGGTTGAACTCCATCTGCCACTTCTCAGCCCAGTTTTGCATCTTATCAATGTCCCGCTGTAACCTCTGACAGCCCTCCACACTAACCACAACACCCCCAACCTTTGTATCATCAGCAAACTTACTAAACCATCCCTCCACTTCCTCATCTAGGTCACTTATAAAGATTACAAAGAGCTAGGGTCCCAGAACAGATCCCTGAGGCACTCCACTGGGGACCGACCTCCATGCAGAATATGACCCGTCTACCACCACCCTTTGCCTTCTGTGGGCAAGCCAGTTCTGGATCCACAAAGCAAAGTCCCCTTGGATCCCATGCCTCCTTACTTTCTCAATAAGCCTTGCATGGGGTACCTTATCAAATGCCTTGCTGAAATCCATATACACTACATCTACTGCTCTTCCTTCATCAATGTGTTTAGTCACATCCTCGAAAAATTCAATCAGGCTCGTAAGGCACAACCCACCCTTGACAAAGCCATGCTGGCTATTCCTAATCATATTATACCTTTCCAAATGTTCATAAATCCTGCCTCTCAGGGTTCTCTCCATCAACTTACCAACCACTGAGACTCACTGGTCTATAATTTACTGGACTATCTCTATTCCCTTTCTTGAATAAATGAACAACATCCACAACCCTCCAATTCTCCGGAACCTCTCCCGTCCGCACTGATGATTCAAAGATCATCGCCAGAGGCTCAGCAATCTCCTCCCTCGCTTCCCACAGTAGCCTGGGGTACATCTCATCCAGTCCCGGCGACTTATTCAACTTGATGCTTTCCAAAAGCTCCAGCACATCCTCTTTCCTAATATTTACATGCTCAAGCTTTTCAGTCTGCTGCAAGTCATCACTACAATCACCAAGATCCTTTTCCATAGTGAATACTGAAGTAAAGTATTCATTAAGTGCCTCTGCTATTTCCTCTGGTTCCATACATACTTTCCCACGGTCACACTTGATAGGTCCTATTCTTTCATGTCTTATCCTCTTGCTCTTCATATAATTATGTGGGCTGCTTTGCCCTGGATGGCATTGAGCTTCCTGAGCCCTGTATCCAGGTGAATTCACTCATGCTCCTGAACCATAGATTCAGAAGGTAAACTACTCACTACAAGATTCCTACCCTTGTAGCATCAGATGGTTTAGTCAATATGGAACTCAATATATAAGTTTGCTGATGACACAACAATTGTAGGCTGTATCTTGGGTTTGAGGACAGAGAAGAGAAGAAATTAAGAACATGGTGGCATGGTGCAAAGACAATAACCTATCCCTCAACGTCAGCAAGACGAAGGAATTGGTTGTTGACTTCAGAAGGAGTAGCGGACTGCACGACCCAATTTACATCGGTGGTGCGCAAGTGGAACAGGTCAAAAGCTTTAAGTTCCTCCGGGTCAATATCACAAATGATCTGACTTGGTCCAACCAAGCAGAGTTCACTGCCAAGAAGGCCCACCAGCGCCTTTACTTCCTGAGAAAACTAAAGAAATTTGGCCTGTCCCCTAAAACCCTCACTCATTTTTATAGATGCACCGTAGAAAGCATTCTCCTAGGGTGCATCACAACCTGGTATGGAAGTTGTCCTGTCCAAGACCGGAAGAAGCTGCAGAAGATCGTGAACACGGTGCAGCACATCACATAAACCAATCTTCTGTCCTTGGACTCACCTTACACCGCACGCTGTCGGAGCAGTGCTGCCAGGATAATCAAGGACACCACCAACCCAGCCAACACACTTTTCGTCCGTCTTCCCTCCGGGAGAAGGCTCAGGAGCTTGAAGACTCGTACGGCCAGCTTTGGGAAAGCTTCTTTCCAACTATGATAAGACTGCTGAACGGATCCTGACCCGGATCTGGGCCATACCCTCCAAATATCCCAACCTGCATCTCGGTTCTTTTGCACTACCTTACTTTCCATTTTTCTATTTTCTATTTATGATTTATAATTTAAATTTTTAATATTTACTATCGATTTGTAATCCAGGAAGCGGGAAGCGCAGAATCAAATATCGCTGTGATGATTGTACATTCTAGTATCAATTGTTTGGCGACAATAAAGTATAAAGAATATGCTGATTAGAATTGAGCCTCAACTCCCATCTTCTACTCACCAACTCCCCCAGTGCAATGGTGGGGAAGTTTGCAATGACACTGGAGGTGGTTAGTTTCTCTCGTTTCAGCTGGTCATTGCCAGGCTCTTATTATTTCTATGGCAGCCCACAAAGAAATGCTGTGTAGTTCTTGCTGCTTGAAGCCCAGGCTGCTCCATTTTCAGGGCTTTAATCTGATCAATTGTTTGCAGGATAACTTAGAACTATTAACTATATGCTTGTTTTGTTGTTTAGTGCACATGTAGGTATATTCATCAAGTTGGCTCTTTGTTCTTGGTATTCCTGGTACTGCTGCTAGGGTGTCCTATTATATTCATTGCTGAATCCAGGGTATTCCCTGGCTTGATAGTAATGCTGAGTGAGGGATATCCTGGGCCATTAAGTTACAGATTGTGAAGGAGTACACTTACGTTCCAAGCTGCCAGGTCAGTTCAGTGCTGTTGCTACTGAGCTCCTCTTGGTGATGGTTGTGGAAGTCAACCATCCAGTGTGTTGGAATCAGATTCAAGACAGCACAGGTATTTAAAGAAAAAAGCTTTGCCATCCTTCCATGTCACTCAGACTCCACAGTGCTTTATTGTTAAGTATTCACAATGTTGGACAGGAAACAACATTTGTTAGTGTGCAAATGCAAATATTTTCCCTAAGTAAAATACTGCACGTTGAAAATTCAAAATAGAATAGGCAAGGGCAAAGTGTTCTACAGCACTGACAACCTCTGCAGAGGGACCTTTCCCTCGTTCTGTTCATCTCTCCACAATACTCCTACCAAACTGCTGGGCAAGAGAGCACCAGATAGAAACAAGATATACCAAAAGTTTCTTCGGATACAAAGTGTAAACGAGAGGTGGGAATAGATGTCGGGCCACTGGAAAATGATGCCATAGTGGTAGTAATGGGGAACAACAAAATGGCGTATGAACTTGCATCAGTCTTCACTGTGGGAGACACTAGCAGTACGGTGGAAGTTCCAGGTGTCAGGGCATGAAGTGTGTGAAGTTACCATAACTAGAGAGAAAGTTCCTGGGAAGCTGAAAGGTCTGAAGGTAGATAAGTCACCTGGACCAGATGGTGTACACTCCAGAATTCTGAAAGAGATAGCTGAAGAGATCATGAAGGCATCAGTAATGATCTTTCATAAATCACTAGATTCTGGAATGGTTGCGGAAGACTGGAAAATTGCAAATGTCAATCCACTCTTCAAGAAGGGAGAGATCCAGAAGAAAGGAAATTATAGGCCAGTTAGTCTGACCTCAGTGGCTGGGAAGACGTTGGAAGGATGAAATCTCAGGATACTTGGAGGACATGATAAAATGCGCCAGAGTCAGCAGGATAGACAAAGGAGAATCCATTGATGTTGTGGACTTCGATTTTCAGAAGGCCTTTGACAAGGTGCCACACGAGACTGCTTAACAAGCTATGAGCCCACAGTATTACAGAAAAGATTCTACTTGGATAAAGTAGTGGCTGATTTGCAAGAGACACAGAATGGGAATAAAGGGAACCTTTTCTGGTTGACTGCCAGTGACTAGTGGTGTTCCACGGAGGTCTGTGTTGGGACCGATTCTTTTTACATTATTTATCAATGATTTGGATGATGTAATTGAGGCATTGTTGCAAAGTTTGCAGATCAGATGAAGACAGGTGGAGAGGCAGGTAGTTTTGAGGAAATAGAGAGGGTAGAAGGACTTAGACAGATTAGGAGAATGGGTGAAGAAATGGGAGATGGAATACAGTGTCAGAAAGTGTATGGTCATGCACTTTGGTTGAAGAAATGAAAGGGAGAGAAAATACAAAAAACTGAGGTGCAAAGAGACTTTGGAGTCCTTGTGCAGGATTCCCTAAAGGTTAATTTGCAGCTTGAGTCTGTGGTGAGGAAGGCAAATGCGATGTTAGCATTCATATGAAGGGGACTAGAGTATAAAAGCAAGGATGCAATGCTGAGACTTTATAAAGCAGTGGTGAGACCTCACTTGGAGTATCGTGAGCAGTTTTGGGCCCCTATTCTTAGAAAGGATGTGCTGAAACTGCAGAGGGTTCAAAGGAGGTTCACAAAAATTATTCCAGGATTGAATGGCTTTTCATATGAAAAGCGTTTGAGGGCTCTCGGCCTATATTCACTAGAATTCCAAAGAATGAGGGGTGACCTCACTGAAACCTATCAAATGGTGAAAGCATATTTTCTATGATGGGGGAGTCTAAGACCAGAGGACACAGTCTCAGAATAGAAGGGCGCAGTTTTAGAACAGAGATGAGGAGGAATTTCTTTAGCCAGAGGGACAGCTGTTAAGGCCAATTCTTTATGTATATTTAAGGCAGAGGTTGATAGATTCTTGATTGGTCAGGGCATGAAGGGATACATGGAAAAGGGAGGAGATTGGGGCTGAGAGGAATATTGGATCAGCCATGATGAAAGGTGGAGCAAACTCAACAGGCCAAATGGCCTAATTCTGCTACTATATCCTATGGTATCAAAAACAAAAAGAGCATCAAACCTTGGCATTCAGGATGTGAGATGCAATGTCCATAGCAGCAAGTCCTGCTGCACCAGCTGCTGCTGTCACCAGAACCGTCTCCCTGGCAAATGTCAGCAGAAACAAGGGACACAACTTCAAATTAGATTCAGGCCTCTCAGAAATACAGAATCACATGCTCACAAAAAAACAAGTTGCATTTAATCATCCATGTCACCTCTGAACAACAGCAGCAAGGTACTTGGTCAATGACCAACACTTTGGTCGAAGTGGTGAGTTTTAATGACTGTATTAAACAAGAGTAATGGAAGTCAGGATCTTTCCCCATAAGCATGGAGCTGAGAAGCAATGTCCAGCATGGAACAACATCTCATGAACCAGGAAGCTCACAGAACTGGTCTCTGGGTACTGCTTAGCTGGTGATCTTAATCAAGATACAATTCTCCAAACCGACTGCCTCCAGGTGACACTTGCTAAGAGGCTTAGTTCAAGAGAAATGAGAATGGACTGGCCATTTTATTCACAATCACCCCCCCCCCGCTAAGAAAAATGCATCTCTAACAATTACACTGTATTGTTCTTGGCCCTTGGCAGAGTTACTGGAGTGGGAGCAGCTGTCAGTGCTGGTAAAATTACCATAAATGTGTGGCCTCTTTAGCTACCTCAGAATTGGAGTGAAAGTCGCAAAGTCATATTCGATCCCTGAGGACAACCTCAGAAGAAGGAAGAAGAAGCAGGTTGTGAATTTGGTGACAGTGATAACTGATTGCGGGGGGGAAGGAATATTAAATTGTGGTTTGAGAGAACTTGGATGAGATTGTCTAACTTTCACATTATTTGACATTTTCTTTTGAAATGAAAGCTCATTTAGACCACTGTATCTATGCCAGCTCTCACAGAACATTTTGAGCAATTCTATTCCCCATATTTTCCTGCCACCCATTCTCTTTCCCATACCCACTAACATCCACCAGAGTCTCCTGCCATCCACTTACACCAAGGGAAATATGGAGTGCCCAATTAACCAACTGAAGAGCACCTCTTTGGAATGTGGGAGGAAACAAAAGAACCTGGGAGAAACCAACCTATCTCACAAAGAGAACAGGCTCGAACCTGGGTCACAGGAGTCACTAGATGGCTACACAAACTGTAGTACCAATGGTGTTTGGTGTGTATGAAGAAAAACTTAGATCAGACTTAAAATTTGTTATAAATAGTGTAATCTAAGTAACAGGTTGTACCACAGACTTGCTAGACAGCAAGACTGCTCCAAGTGAAGTTGTTTAGGAGTATAGGTTGAAACTTGCTAGTCAAGCAGCCTTGGGACCTGACTGGTGTTGAGTCACAGAAAAATTGCCTCCAATCATCATCTTCGGAGCAGGAGAATTGTTCTTTCCAAGTACGAGCAGTCCTCAGGCCATGCGAGGGTTCTGAGGACTGTCTGTAAACAAAAGTTTCTTTAAATTGGAAATACTGTCACCTAAGATTAGAAAAGCTGCACTGGTAGGTTAATTAACTACAGATTAGTATAGATAAGAGAGCTAATTTTTGATTTTAGTTAGAATTAGTTAATTGGTACAGATCTATACGACAGATTCAAATCAGACCAGATCAAGGGAGCTGCAAGACCACAGATTGCTGGCTAGAGAGTTTCAACCTGGATTCATCTTCAAACTCTTAGGTTCATCTACTGAGAGTGAGACCACTTGCAAAGAAGGATGACGCAGGGGAAATCATACAGGAGTTGGATTAGTTCAATTGCTCTTTCAAGGAGGTATTCCGGAACTTTGAGTTCATCAATCTTGTTCTGTGCTGCACACTTCAAAATTTTGTCTACAAGGTTAAGGTAAATGGAATAAAATTGTAAAACGTATTTGTCACCATATGTAAGTTTTTGTCCCAGTTTTCACCATAAGCTGTTGCTCCCGCAATTGCCAGAGAACCTCCTATACTGTCTGCTGACAAGCACATGAAAGGCAAACTAGGATTGAATGATGTCACTTCTCACCCTGGCTGTGTATTTGCTCGGTGCTGCAGAGCCAGGATCGCTGTGCCATATGAAACCGGTAACATGCTTGCCATTTCAAACGATATAGTCTCATCAATCGGCCACAATACCTAAAGGGATTTCAGGCACACAGTTAAAACCAAGGCAGCATATTGGATATGCAACCAACCACCGCTGACCACACATTGTTCTCCCATCCCATATTCCTCCCTTTCCCCTCCAGCGTGTTATTACTCAATTCTGCAGTGACTTCTATGATCAAATACGTCATCATTATGTGCCACATTGTTAGATCATGGTCTTTCCATGATCATTATTGTTTTTGGCAAATTTTTCCACAGCAGTGGTTTGCCGCCTTCTGAGTAGTGTCTTTACAAAACGGGTGACCGCAGCCATTATCAATACTCCTCAGAGATTGTCTGCGTGGTGCAAGTGGTCCCATAACCAGAACTTGCGATATGCATCAGCTGCTCATATGACTATCCACCACCTGCTCCCATGGTTCCATATGACCCCAATTGGGGAGCTAGGCAGGTGCTACACCTTGCCCAAGGGTGACCTGTAGGCTAGCAAAGGGAAGGCCTGACACCTCATTTGGTAGAGAACATTATCTCCATCCTCCCACCCTTAGGCTTTTTAAAGCAACTGATGCTACTGGACTACAATGAGCACTCAAGTTAAAGGGCACACTTACAGCATCTGGCAAGCTTGCTCACACTACTCTGTAGGTGAGATGTTTACTCTAAACAATACAAAACAATGCAACCCAGCCTTAAACCATGAGAGCATTTGGACATATTTTTAAAACAAGGTGATCAACGATATCACTATCAATCAGAGTGACAAGGTCAAGGCACAAAACAATTATAGTTACATCATGAAATCTCCAGGGTTGACTGCTGGGATACATATCCAATCATCTCCACTCGGTCTGGGCTATAAGCAGTATAGTCGTAATGTCAGACAGCATGGAAATGAGCCCTTTGCTCAAGGTTCCGATCTAACCTCGTCCCATTTGCCTGCATTTCACCCAGATTCTTCTCAACCTTTCCTATCCATGTACTTGTCCAAATATTTAAGTGTTATTAAGTTACCTGCCTCTGGCAGCTCATTTCATAAAATGACCATACTTTTGGTGAAACAGTCGCCCCTCAGATTCCTATTCCCTTAAACCTACGTCATTGATTTCTTGATTCTCCAATCCTGGGGAAAAGGCAGTCCACATTAACTCTGGCTGTGCCCCTAATTTTATACACATCTATAAGATCACCTCTCAGTTCCATAAGACATTAGGGCAGAATTAGGCTATTTGACCCATCGAGTCTGCTCACCATTCCATGGCTGATTTATAATCCCTCACAGCCCCATTTCTCTGTAACTTTTGACATCCTGACCAATCAGGAACCAATCAATTAGAGAGCACAGACACAAAATAAGAGGGGAGAGAATTAAAACATACCTGAGAAAACTTCCTTACACAGAGGGTAGTAAATACCTAGAATGAACTGCCAGAGGAAGAGGTCGAAGCAGGTACAACTGCAACGTTTAAGAGACTCTTGGATAGGTACATGGAGGAGTGTGATTTGGAGGGTTATGTGTGAGCAAGTGGGGCTACCAGGAAATATGCTGTGGTTGGCATGGACCAGTTGGGCCGAGTGGCCTTTTTCCATACTGTATTACTCTATGACTCTGACTTCTTGACAGTGTGTAAACAGTACTAACTATGGCGATGGAAGAGCACGCGTGGTATTTCCATACCACAATCACAACTAGAAGTACATTGCCCTATCTTTCCCTACTTTTTAATTCAGACCAGTATTTGCATAGCTTCGGAAGCTGTTTAGCCTCTACACTCATATTAAAGACAATGAAATACATTTGATGGAGTTTCCTCGATTGAAGAGAGTACTAAAAGATTAAACTTCTTTAAAATACAGAACACAGGAGCCTTTTAAAGTGTGACAAAACTTTCTATCACAGACTCAGCTTTGTTCACCATAATGGGAACGAGGGATCAGCAATTGAGCTCCTTAATTACAGGTAAAACTAATTTAGCTGTAGGAAGGACCTAAGGTGACAAAAGGACAACTTACCTCAATAATTTTACCTTAAAGCAAATATACAATCAGCAAACATCATTAGTCTATTATACCAAAAGTATTCCTTTCCTCTTCATCTGAAAGCAGCATCTTTCCAAAAAGTTACAAGAACTCAAAAAGATCAGCTTACAGAGTTGTGTTCCGAATTACAGGGTTAAACTAACAAGCCTTGCTGGAACAGAAGAGTTTTCCTTCATCTCTCTCTCTTTCTCACAGCATAGTGAGCACAGATTCCCAGATAAATTAATACATCATGCTAGTTCATAACTTTAAAAAAAAATACCGATCTGCAGTTGGAAATGAAGTTTATGAAGATTGTGATGAGGTGAGCAAACACAACAAAATGTGTACGCGGGGAGGGGGCCAGTGCAGCAGCCAATGGAAAACAGAGTAAATGGCTTGAATACCCTCATGATGTTGCAATCCTTCACAGAGAATGAGAAACATATTAAAGTGCAACCTCTGTAGCAATGTTGGGTGTTGCAACAGTTGATTAAGCATGGCAAGGTGTCAGAGTGAGACATGAACACTTGAAGACTCAAAAAATCATTACTGAGCACTTTGCAGTTGGCTTGGTTTGTCTAAAGTCATAGCCAATGTGAGAACATGAGAAAGAAGTTGAGTGATAACCCAAACTCCACAGAAGAGTTGATTCAGCTGTATCCTTACCCATGGACTTGCGCTTTTGAGACATGACATATCCTTCTTGAGGTAGTATTTAAACCACAAATACCAAACCAAACATTAATTCAAACTGCACTCCTTCCACTCCATCTCAGCCCAAACGATTGTTTCACCCTGCAAGATCACGAGATTTTCAGAACAGACTTCATTGGCTGCTCTGAAATCGCACGCCACTCACCTTATGGTCAACGATGCACTGTTCTGCCATCGCTCCAATGGAAGTCACACCTAGCACTCGGTCTCCCTTAACAGAATACAAATTAAATCTCTCTTGATATTATATATATATATATATATATATATATATATATATATGTTGAACTTTATCCAACATGGGTGGGTATATATATATATATATACACCCATGTTGGATAAAGTTCAACAACGCATACAGATGATGATGAGGTGTGCTGGCACTACAACAAACCCCCCACCCTCCAAAATACAGGGAAACAAAAATCATAATGAAGAATCCAGCTTAGAATCAATTTTCTTTCTGAATGATGGTTTGGCATTTCCTGTCATGTCATTTGTCAAAAACACTGTTCCTTCAAATAATATTTGCATACATAGATTAAATACTTTATTATTTTCATTCAAGTTATTGGAGCTTTATTGCCACCGGATTTTCAACTTTCTAAACTCCAATTTTAATAATGGAGAATAAAAAGGGTATCAAAGAACAAGACAGTTCTGAAATAGCAAGTGAGAGAGCGACATCTTGTAAGGTGAGAACTATTTGAAGACCGCATGCCTTGAAGATGAAGAAAGGAAAGGCAGCAGGTCCTGATGAATAGGAATAGAACAAATTATCGCCCTTGAAGATTATGGAATTGAAAAACTTACTGATTTAATTGATGACATTTATGAGACTGCAATAATACCAGAAGAGATGAAAAAAATCAGTATTTATCACTCTTCCTAAGAAACCTGGAGCAATAGAATGTGAATTACGTTGAACCATAAGTTTAATTAGTCATATCACTAAGATACTTCTAAGACTTTTGATAACAAGAGTTAAAAGTAAGATACAAGCTGAAATAGCTAAAGAACAATGTGGTTTGTGAAAGACAAAGGTACAAGAAACGCGATATTGATGTTAAGGATACTATCAGAACAAGCTATTCAAGTGTAAAAAGATTTGTTTGTTTTATCAACTGCACAAAAGCATTTGATAAAGTGAAGCACAATAAGTTATTTGAAATATTACAGAAAACTCTAGATCTAGATTCGAAAGGCCTCCGCCTAATCAGAAAACTGCCACTGTAAGAATAGATGGAGAAGTGAGTCAGTTTACGAAAATCAAGAGAGGCGTTAGACAAGGGTATGTTTTCTCCCCTGATTTGTTTAATGTGTACAGCGAAACAATATTACAAAAAATAAGAGACATCTTGGGAATCAAAGTTGGCGGTGTCAATCAATAATTTTAGATATGCAGATGACACTGTGTTAATTGCAAGTACAGAGGAAGAACTACAAAACTTAATTGATATAGTTGTTGAAGAAAGTGCAAAAATGGTCTATCAATTGCAAAAAGACAGAATGTATGACGATATCCAAAAAGGAGGAGAATCCTTTCTGCAGGTTGAGAATAAATGGGGAAAACATAAAACAATTACAGAGCTTTTTCTACTTAGGAAGCTGGGTGACATCAGATGGCAGGTGTGTCATGGACATCAAAAGAAGAATAGGGATGGCAAAAGACCCTTTACGAGAATGAAGAGTATACTGACCAACACTAAACTAGGCATGACAACCCGCCTCAGAGCACTGAAATGTTACATTTATCCAGTTACGTTATATGGCTCAGAATGTTGGACAATATCTAGTAACACTAGGAAACGAATTGAAGCAGCAGCAAAGTGGTTTTTGAGGAGGATGCAAAAAATATCATGGATGAAATGAATATCTAATGAGGATGTCAAGCACAAAAAGAGAAATAATGTATGAGATCATGAAAAGGCAATGTAACTTCATTGGACATGTGATTAGGGAAGAGGAGTTAGAATGCATGGTACTTATGGGAAAGATTGAAGGGAAGAAAGCAAGAGGAAGGCAAAGACAAATTATGATGGAGACAGCTGCCAGAGAACTGGAAATGAATACCAGTGAATTGATCCACTTAACCCAAAACAGGAGTGTGTGGGCCATGGCAGTCAAAGCTCAATCTGGGCATAGCACCTGATGATGATGATACCTTGCTGGGACTGAATTTTATCTGAGCCAACAAAGAGAAGGGAGGTGTAAGTGGAGCAGCCATTCCCCTCAGTAATAAGTATAATGCTTTGGATACTGTTGGTTGGGGGGCGGGGGTGACCTACCACGTCTCTGGCACTCAGCTGGGATCTGCAGTTTAGAAGGGAAGCGGGGAGAAGAGGTGAAAGGGCAATCATTGGTTAGAGGAACAGAATGGAGGCTCTGTAGACGAGAACAAGTTTCCCATTAGTTTGTTGCTTTCTGGGTGCTAGGGTTAAGAATATCTCGGATCGAGTCCACAGCATTCTTAAATGGAAAGGTGAGCAGCCAGAAATCTTAGCCCATGTCAGTACCAATGACATGGATAGGATGGGTGACGGGATCCTGCAAAGTGAATTCAAGGAGTTAGGTGTTAACTTGAAGGATAGGATCCCCAGGGCTGTGATCTCAGGACTGCTAACTGAGAGGCCACTGTTAGTGAGGCCAGAAATAGGAAGATCATGCAGTTCAACATGTGGCTAATTTTTGGATCGTTGGACTCTTTTTCAGAGAAGTTGGGACACGTACAGACAGAACTGTTTGCACCTGAATTGGAGAGCTAATATCCTAGCAGGAAGGTTTGCTAGTGCTACCTGGGATTGGGGGCAAGGGGGGGGCAGGAGGGGAGAGGTGTCTAAACTAGAGTTGCAGGGGAATTGGAACCAGAGCACCAGAACACCAGAACAGATGGTTGTGGAGAAAGACAATGCTAAGCCTACACAGAAGGTCAAGAATCAAAGTGAGCATGGTGGGACCAATGTCCGAGCTGCTTATATGGCAATATGAGCTGCATGTATTGTAGGAAAGGCAGATAAGCTTATGGCAGGAATTAGCACGTGTAATTATGACTTTGTAGCCATCAGTGAGATTTGGTTGCAGGAAGGGCAGGACTGGCAGCTTAATATTCCAGGGTTCCATTGTTTTAGAGGTGAAAAGTGGGAGGGATTAAAGGCGAAAGAGTGACAGTACTAGTCAAGGAAAATATCACAGCAGTGCACAGTCAGGACAGATTGGAGAACTTTGTCTAGTGAGGCTTTACGGGTAGAACTGAGAATGCGTTAATGAGATATTATAGACCACTCAACAGTCCCCAGGATTTAGAGCAGCAAATTTACAGAGAGATCTCAGACTGTTGCAAGAAGCGAAGTTTCTGATGCCTATTGCTTGCAGGTTAAAGCTGACACATGAATCAGGGAAGCTTATCTGTGGATGTGCACCCTACAGCTTGGCATTAGCCTCCAAATACATTAGATGGACCCAATGCACCTAAACTGCAAAGTCTTACCTTGGAAACCCCTGTGACATTGGTACCAACTTCTATCACTGACCCCGCAAACTCCAGTCCTGCAAAACAAATGTAACCTATTGAGTAAATGCTTGAGACCAAGCATACAACTTCATTTGTCTACACATCCCTTGTTATTTTGTGACTATTTCCCCACTCCAGCCTGTTAACTCCTCTTCTCACCCGACTATTCACCTCTCCCTAGTGCCCCTCCTCCTTCCCTTTCTCCTATGGTCCACTCTCTTCTCCCATCAGATTTCTTTCTTTCCAGCCCTTTACCTTTACAACCCACCTAGCTTAACCTATCCTTTTCTAGCTTGTCCTCCTTCCCCTCCCCCACCTTTCTATTCTAGTATCTTCCCCCTTCCTTTCCAGTCCTGAAGAGAAGTCTCCGCCTGAAACATCGACTGTTTATTCATTTCCATAACTGCTGTCTGACCTGCTGAGTTCCTCCAGCATTTGTGTGTGTTGCTCCTATACCTCCTCCCTCTTGGTAGTAATGAAAAACAGCCAAAAAAACCTTAATCAAGTCACGTGGTCATCAAGTCAGTAGGAGGAAAACTCATCACTTCCAGCATGCTGAAGGCGTTTTGAAATTTCATCAACCTGCTGGGGCAGCAGGCTGAGCATAGCAGACACCAACAGAATCAACAAACTTATTCGCAAGGCCAGTGATGTTGTGGAGATGGAACTGGACTCTCTCACGGTGGTGTCTGAAAAGAGGATGCTGTCTAAGTTGCATGCCATCTTGGACAATGTCTCCCATCCACTACATAATGGACTGGTTGGGCACAGGAGTACATTCAGCCAGAGACTCATTCCTCCGAGATGCAACACAGAGCGTCATAGGAAGTCATTCCTGCCTGTGGCCATCGGACTTTACAACTCCTCCCTTGGAGGGTCAGACACCCTGAGCCAATAGGCTGGTTCTGGACTTATTTCATAATTTACTGGCATAATTTACATATTACTATTTAACTATTTATGGTTTTATTACTATTTATTTATGGTGCAACTGTAACGAAAACCAATTTCCCCCGGGATCAATAAAGTATGACTATGACTATCCTGTGAATTAAGAGCTTTCTCAAGTTTGTCCTTTCTTGTCACTACCTAGAAATCCTGGAAATGGTGCTCCAGACTGAATAAATCTAGGCCACCTAATAACGCGTACACCCTCTTTCATTTATCTCTCTGCAAAGTTAAAGGTCTGTAATCTTTCCAGCCCTCTCAACATGGACCTGGGCCTCTGCCAATTGATGAGCTATCATGCCCCTGGCCTTTGCTCTGCACTTTATCCACTGAACACATCCTCAGCTCTAGTTCTTATGTCCTCTTCCCTATGGAATCTTTCTCACTCTCTGCACCCCCCCGCCACCCCGGCACAGCCACATCTCTGTTCCAATGTGCTCAACCAAGAACACTTATGAATTTAACAGGTTTGCCCATTGGCCACCATTTCTGGCTAAATCAGATAACATATGGCTTAAATTACATAGAGTCATACAACATGGAAAAAGGCCAGACCAGACATCAAACATCTGCTTAGATTAATCCCATTTCACTCCTCAAACATTCCTATCAACTTCCCCTTTCCACCCTTCCTAACTTCCAACAATCACCAACACACTCGGCTCAATATACAGTAGCCAATTAATCTATCAGCTGAGATGCCTTTGCGTTGTGAGAGGAAACCCAGTGAGGAGAATGTGCTAACTCCACACAAAACATGCCCGTGGTCAGAACTGAACCTAGGTTACTCAAGCTACGAGACAGTTGTTCTACTTGCTATGTCACTGTACCTGTGCCCCAGCTTCAATTCAAACTGCCTTGTTAAACCTCTCTCTCCTTCTCCTTTAAGAAACTCACAGACTTCTTTATCATTGAGATAGAAACCATCCATTAGCCACTTACCTTCAAGGCTGCCAAGCCAAAGTCCCTTCCTTGTGGTTCCCTGCCTCCTCTGGATCTAAACTCCTGGATCTAAACTCCCATTTCATTGAGGTCCCCTGCCTCCTCAGGATCCAAACTCCAATTTCACTTGTTGCTTGCTTAACTCCCATCAAACCATCTCTGATCCCTTCTTCCAAAAAACCCCACCTCCTTCTCCCTTTATGTCAGCCCTACTAACCACCCACCTTCTCTTCCTGGACCCACAGTAGTTGATACTGGTAAAAGCTTTTCTCTGTACATACTGTTCCCTCTGCTTCAAATCTGCACAATGGCTCATCTGCTCAAAAATACAACTTCTGTCCTTGCAACTACCCTTTACCATCAGTCCTAATTCTTAAACATACATCAGCTCCTGTATCAATACCCAGTTTTGCTATGGCTCCACGTCTGAACCTCTGCAACAAGCCTGCATTTCCTCTACTGCACTGGCAGCGTACTGTCCAATGTTGGAAACTGTATTAAGTATGCACACGTGTGTGGCCACCATTCTTCTTTGACCTTTGACACAGCCAACCCCGTGGTACTGCAAGTGCTGATTGTGTGGAGTTTGCACATTCCCTCCATGTTTCCTTGGGTGCTACTATTTAATTCCATGTTCCAAAATCACCCTGGTAAGTTAACTGATTGCTGTAAACTAACCGTGGGTTAAGTAAATGCGAAAAGAAAGGGGAGCTAATGGGCACCTGAGAGGGAAAACTGCTGTGCTACTGGGGGGAAGGGGAATAGGACTGATTTGTTGGGGTCTGGAAAGGTCCCAATGGGCTGAACTGCCTCCTTCTGTGAGACTGCACCATCCCCCACACCATAACTAAGCTGGTTGGGACTCCTCCTCCTTGTTCCTTCCCCCTTCATCCACCCATTGCCAAAAACAAACATAAGCAATAAATATTGAGAACGCAAGATAAAGAGTCCTTGAAAGTGAGTCCATAGGTTGGGGGAACATTTCAGTGATGGGACAAGTGAAGTTGAGTGAAGATATCCCCTTTGATTCAAAAGCCTAATGGTTGAGGGGTAGTAACTGTTCCAGAACCTGGTTTATTGAGTTCTGAGGCTCCTAATGGCAGCAGCAAGAAGAGATCATGACCTGGCTGATGGGTGTCCCTGACGATGGATGCTGCTTTCCTGCAAAAGCTCTCCATGCAGATATGCTCAATAGTGGGGAGGGCTTTACCTGTGATGGACTGGGCCGTATCCACTACTTTTTGTAGGATTTGCCATTCAAGGCCACAGGTGTTTCCATACCAGGCTGTGATGCAGCCAGTCAATATACTCTCCACTATACACCTACAGACATGTGTCAGAGTTTTAGATATCCTGCTGAATCTCTGCAAACTCCTAAGTAGAGGCATGGCTGTGCTTTCTTCATAATTACACTTCCAAGCTGCACAGATCCTCAGAAAAGATAATACCGAGGAATTTAAAGTTGCTGACACTCTCCACCTTTGATCCCCTGAGGACTGGCTTCCTCCTCCTGAAGTCAATATTCAGCTCCTTTGTCTTGCTGGCATTGACTAAGAGGTTGTTTTGTGACATCACTCAGCCAGAATTTCAATCATACATTAACCCTTTCATCTCTGGGATCATTCTTGTGAACCTCCTCTGGACCTTCTCTAATGCCAGCATGTTTCCTTAGATAAGGGGACCAAAACAACTCACAATACTCAAAATGTGGACTGACCAATGCCTTATAAAGCCACAGCATTAATTCTCGCTTTTGTATTCTAGTCCTCTGATAACGAACGCTAACATTGCATTTGTCTTCCTCACCCAATCTGGTGGAATTTTTTGAAAAAATACAAACAGGATAGGCAAAGGAGCATCGGTTGATATTGTGTACTTGGATTTTCAGAACACCTTTGACAAGGAGCCATACGAGGCTACTTAACAAGTTTAGCACCCATGGTATCACAGTAAAGATACCAGCATGGATAGAGCATTGGCTGATTGGTTGGAGGCAAAGAATGGGAATAAAGGGCCCCTTTTCTTGCTGGCTGCCACTGTTGGTGTTCCAAAGTGTTGGGGCTGCTTCTTTTTATGCGTCAATGATTTGGATGTTGGAATCGGTGGCTTTGTGGACTAGTTTGCGGATGATATGAAGATAGGTGGAGGGAAAGGTAGCTTTGAGGAAGCAGAGAAGCTACAGTCACATTAGGAGAATGGGCAAAGAAGTGGCAGATAGAATGCAGTGTCGGGAAGTGTATGGTCATGCACTTTGGTAGAAGAAATAAAAACGTGGACTACTTTTTAAATGAAGTAAAAAAAATTGAGGTGCAAAGAGACTTGGGAGTCTTTGTGCAGGATTCCCTAAAGGTTAATTTGCAGGTTGAGCCAGTGGTGAGGAAGGCAAATATAATGTTAGCATTCATTTCGAGAGGACTAGAATATAAATGCAAGGATAGACTGTTGAGGCTTTATAAGGCACTGGTGAGGCTTCACTTGGAGTACTATGAGCAGTTTTGAGGCCCTTATCTAAGAAAAGATATGCTGATGTTAGAAAAAATTCAAAGGTGATTCATGAAAATGATTCCGGGATTGAAAGGCTTGTCATATGAGGAGGTTTGATGGCTTTGGGCCTGTACTCACTGGAATTCAAAAACATGAGGGGGGAATTACATTGAAAACTATCAAATGTTGAAAGGCCTTGATAGTATGGACGTGGAAAGGATATTTCCTATGGTGGGAGAATCCAAGACAAGAGGATACAGTGTCAGAATAGAGGGTCATCCACTTAGAACAGCGATGAGGAGGAATTTCTTCAAGCCAGAGTGTGGTGAATCTGTGGAATTAGTTGCCACAGGCAGCTGTGAAGGCCAAGTCATTGGGTATATTTAAGGCAGAGGTTGATAGATTCTTGATTTGTCAGGGCATGAAGTGTTTCGGGGAGAAGGCAAGAGATTGTGACTGAGAGGAGAATGGATTAGCTATGGTGAAATGGTGGAGCAGACTCAATGGGCCAAATGGCCTAACTCTACTCTAGTATCTTATGGTCTTACAGCCTCAACCTGCAAGTTAACCTTTAGGGCAGGGGTTCCCAACCTGACCTGTTGCTTCATGGTATTGGTCCAAGCCAGAAAAAAGATTGACATACAAAAGCTTTAGGGTATCCTACACAAGGATTCCAACGTCCCTCTGTACCTCTGAATATTGAATCTTCTCCCCATTTAGAAAATAGTCCACACCTTTATTCCTTCTGCCAAACTGCATGACCATGCACTTCATTACATTATATTCCATCTGCCACTTCTTTGCCCATTTCCCAAATCCGTCAAAGTCCTTCTGCAAACTTCTTACTTCCCCAACACAACCTGCCCCTTCGTATCATACACAAAACTGGCCACAAAGCCATCAATTCCTTCACCTAAAACATAAAAAGAAGTGACCCAACACCGACCCCTGCAGCACACCATTAGTCACTGGCAGCCAAACAGTAAAGGCCCCCTTTGTTCCCATTCTTTGCCTCCTGCCAGTCAGTCAATCGTCTACCCATGCTCCTACCTTTTCTGTAGTACCACGAACTCTTATTTTGTTAAACAGCCTCACCTGTGGCACCCTGTCAAAGGCCTCCTGAAAATCAAAGTACACAACATCCACTGACTCTCCTTATCTATCCTACCTGTTATTTCCTCAAAAAATTCCAATGGCTTTATCAGGCAAGATTTCTAAAGGGGGAAGGTGAAGAGCCAGAAGTCATGGTACATACAAGTACCAATGACATAGGTAGTAAAAGGGAGGAGGTCATGACGAGCAAATATAGGAAGTTAGGCAGAAAACTAAAAACCATGCTGACATTGGCCTATTTTATCTTCTGCCTTCAAGTACCCCAAAACTTCATCCTTAATAACAGACTCTAATATCTTCCCAATCACTGAGGTCAGGCTAACTGGCCTATAATTTCATTTCTTCTGCCTCCCTTCTTAAAGAGTGGAGCGACATTTCTAATTTTTCAGTCCTCGGGAACCATTCCAGAATCTAGTGATTCGTGTAAGATTATTACTAATGCCTCCTCGGTCTCTTCAGCAACCTCTTTCAGATCCTTGAGGTTTAGTCCATCTACCTCAAGACTATAAGACATTGGAGCAGAATTAGGCCATTCAGCCCATCAAGTCCACTCCACCATTTCATTATGGCTGATCCCAGATCCCATTCAACCCTATACAGCTGCCATCTCACCATATCCCTTGATGGTCCAACCAATCAGGAATCCATCAACTTCCGCTTTGAATATACCCATGGACTTGGCTTCCACTGCAGTCTGTGGCAGAGTGTTCTACAGATTCACAACTCCCTGGCTAAAAAATTCCTTCTTACTTTTGTTCAAAAAGGTCGCCCCTCAATTTTGAGGCTGTGCCCTCTAGTTCCTGATTCCCGCCTACCAGAGGAAACATCCTCTCCACATCTAGCTTCAAGCTTTTCAGCTTCCCAAGCACCTTTCCCTTAGTAATAGCAACAAGTCTCACTTCTGCCCCAGACACACACATATTTCTAACATACTGATGTCTCCCACGGTGAAGACTGATTCAAAGTACTTATTATGTTTGTCCATCATTTCTTTGTCCCAATTACTACCACTCCAGCATAATTTTCCACTTGACTCTTTTACGCATTATATACCTGTAAAAGCTTTTTGCACCGTCTTTTATATTATTGGCTGGCTTACCTTCATATTTCATCTTTTGTCTCTTTTTGCTTTTTTTAGTTGCCTTCTGTTGGTTTTTAGAAACTCCCCAATCTGCTAAAATCCCACTAAGTTTTGCTATGTTTCCTCTCTTTTATGCTGCCTTTGACTTCCCTTGTTAGTCACAGTTGCCTCATCCTCCCTTTGGAATCTTCTTCATCTTTGGGATGTATCTTTCCTGCGGCTTCAGAATCACCGCCAGAAACATCAGCCACTGCTGTTCTACCATCATTCCTGCTAGTGTCCCCTTCCAGTCAATTCTGGCCAGCTCCTTTCTCATGCCTCTGTAATTCCCTTTACTCCACTCTACTACTGATACATTGTGATTTCATCTTCTTCTCAAACAGCAGAGTAAATTCTATCATATTATGATCACTACCTCCTAAAAGCTCATTTACAAGCTTCCGAATCAAACCAGGTTCATTGCACAACACCCAATCCAGAATTGCCTTTCCCTTACTGGGCTCAACCACAGGCTGCTCTAAAATGCCATCTTGTTGGCATTCTACATATTCCCTCTCTTAGGATCCAGCACCAACCTGATTTTCCCAATCTACCTGCATATTGAAATCCCCCATGATTTTGGCTCCATTATACTTTAACTCAGCGGTCCCCAATCACCAGGCCGCAAAGCATATACTACCGGGCTGCGAGGAAACTATACAAGTCAGCTGCACCTTTCCTCATTCCCTGTCACGCACTGTTGAGCTTAAACATAGGGTTGCCAACTGTCCTGTATTGCTGGGACATCCCATATATTGGGCTAAGTTGGTTTGTCCCATAAGGGACCACCCTTGTTCCATACTTCCCCAGCTAAGGTAGAGCATTCCTATGAAACCTTTCATGCCAAAATGGCGTAAAGCGCAGAAGCAATTACCATTAATTTATTTGGGAAAAATTTTTGAGCGTTCCCAGACCCAAAAAAATAACCTACCAAATCATACCAAATAACACATAAAACCTAAAATAACACTAACATATAGTAAAAGCAGGAATGATATGATAAATACACAGCCTTTATAAAGTAGAAATAATGTATGTGCATCGTAGTCAGGAAGATAAAGTCAAAACCGATTTGTGGGGGAAAAAAAATCGCACGTACGTGCATGCGCACGTCACGCATGCGCACACAGGTGCCCACGCAAGGCTTCATGGTCATGGTAGTCTTCCTCACTGTCCTGCATTTGACTGCTACTTTCGTCCCTTATTTGGAAGTGAGAGTGTTGGCAACTCTAACTGTAAAAGACATGCTGAGGTGAGTTTAACCCTACTTGAATACTCCACCCCCCAGTCGACCAGTCCGCAAGAAGATTGTCAATATTAAACTGGTCCGTGGTGCAAAAGAGGTTGGAGACCCCTGCTTTAACTCATTGCACTGACTGCAATTTTGCCCTATCATCTGCCTGCCCTTCCTCACAGTCTCACTATTCACTTCATCTACTTGTATACCAACTGTCCCATCCTCAACCCTATCAGTCCCCATTCCCCTATCAAGTTCATTTAAACCCTCCCCAACATCTCTTGCAAACCTGCCAGCAAGGATATTGGTTCCCCTTAGGTTCAGATGTAACCTGTCCTTTTTGCATAGATCATACCTTCCCTAAAAGAGATCGCAATGATCCAGAAATCTGAAAACCTGCTCCTTGCGCCAATTCTTCAGCCACACAATCTTCTTACTCTTACCCTCACTGGCATGTGGCACCGATAGCAATTAGTACTCTGGAGGTTCTGCTTTTCAGCTTTCTGCCTAACTTCCTATACTTGCTCGTCATAACCTCCTCCCATTTCCTACCTATGTCATTGGTACTTATATGTACCATGACTTCCGGCTGTTCAGCCTCCCTCTTTAGAATGCCACGGACCTGATCGTTGACATCCCTGACCCTGGACCTTGTAAGGCAACATACCATTTGGGTGTCTCTTTCATATCTGCAGAATCTGTTTCCTGCTCCTCTCGTCATGGAATCCCTTATCACTACTGCACTCCTCTTCCAACCCCACCTCCTCCCCTTATGAACCACAAAGTTAGACTTAGCGTCAAAGGCTTGGTCACTATACTCTAATATGTTAGCGGTGTATACAGTGGAGATGCTGGCAGTGTTGGTTGCGTTGCGATGCGATGGGTGGAGAAAGTTAGACAAGTCAAAGTGTTGATATACTCAGATTCATCCTCAGTTCTAGCAAGTTTAAGGTCTTTTCACTCAAACAGCTGGCAAGATGTACTTTTATGAAGTCCTTCAGTCAGTCACAAGAATTGCAAATCAGGGAGGTCAGGTAAAATTTCTACAGGTTCCAGCACATGTAGGGGTGAAGGGGAATGAGAGGGTGGATGAGTTGGCAAAGAGGGCATTAATGAAAGAAAATATAGAAATGTACATTACTATCAGTAAAGCAGAGGTTAAGTGTGTAATCTGGGGGAAAAAAAAATCAACCAAATGTGGCAAGAAAGATGGGACAGGGAGGGGAAAGAGAGGCATTTATATCAAGTACAAAGAAGTGTTGCAGGTGCTAGGGTAGGTAGTAGATACAGAAGAGAGGAGACTGTGTGGACTAGGTTAAGGCTGGGGCATTGCATTAAACAAAACATTGAAAATGATAGGGAAATACCAGACAGGATTGTGTGAGGAATGTCAAGAAGAGGAGTCAGTAGAACATGTAGTTCTGAGTTGCAGGAAGTATGGGATACAGAGAGAGATGATGAGAATTAATCTAAGGGAATTGGGGGTGCAAGAATTCACATTAAAAGGGTTGCCGGGCATGGGTGAGAGAGTACAGGCCAGGGTATTTTTAGCTTTCTAAAGGGGTACAGGGGTTTTTTTTATAGGATATGACAGATAAGCAGGAATAGGGTACTAGGATAGCCAAAGATGGGAGGATAAAGTGTGGGTGAGGGTGAGAGGGTGAGAGGGTGAGAGGGTGAGAGTGAGGGTGAGGGGAGAGGAGGGTGAGGGTGAGGGTGAGGGTGAGGGTGAGAGGGAGAGGGAGAGGGAGAGGGAGAGGGAGAGGGAGAGGGAGAGGGAGAGGGAGAGGGAGAGGGAGAGGGAGAGGGAGAGGGAGAGGGAGAGGGAGAGGGAGAGGGAGAGGGAGAGGGAGAGGGAGAGGGAGAGGGAGAGAGAGATAGATAGATAGATAGATAGATATTGGGTGAAGGGATGTAGAACGCAAGTCTATTGCACACGCCAGAGCAGAAGGTGGTAGTAATGCACCATTAAGCTGGGTGCCAACCGCCGTAAAACAAGACAAAGAAGAAGTTGGTCACTATACTGCTGCCGCAAAAAAAAATACAAATTTCATTATGTATGTGAGTGGTGATAAACCTGATTCAGATATGGGTCTCCATTGTGGACTGAGAGTGAAAAGGGGTCAGGAGACAGGAATCATGGTTGGGAAAAGGGAGAGGAAAGGGGGGAGAAGCAAGCAGCAGAGAGACATTCTGTAATGATCAATAAGCTAATTGTTTGGAATCAAATGACCTTGCCTGGTATCTCAGGGCTGAGTGTATCTACACCTGCACCAACTCTCTGCCCCTGGCACTCCTTCTCTGCCATCTCTCCCACACCCCTCCTGTGGCACCCCATTCTCGCCATTCCCAATATCCTTTGCTCCCGCCAGATTGACAAACTCGTTCTCGACTCCACATTGACAAATACAGTACTGCACAAAGGTCTTAAGCACCTGAGAGCGAGCGTGTTTTTAATTTTTTCTCTCTCTCTCTCTCTCTCTCTCTCTCTCTCCTCCCCCCCCCCCCACAAAAGTTTGGACACCCCGGTCAAAATTTCTGTTACTGTGAATAGTTAAGTGAGTAGAAGATGAACTGATCTCCAAAAGTCATAAAGTTAAAGATGAAGCGTCCTTTTCAATATTTTAAGCAAGATTAATGTATTATTTTTGTCTTGTACAATTTTAGAGTGAGAAAAAAAGGAAAGGAGCACCATGCAAAAGTTTGGGCACCCCAAGAGATTTGAGCTCTCAGATAACTTTTACCAAGGTCTCAGACCTCAAATAGCTTATTAGGGCTATGGCTTGTTCACAGTCATCGTTAGGAAAGGCCAAGTGATGCAAATTACAAAGCTTTATAAATACCCTGGCTCCTCAAACCTTGTCCCAACAATCAGCAGCTATGGGCTCCTCTAAGCAGCTGCCTAGCACTCTGAAAATTAAAATAAATGATGCCTACAAAGCAGGAGAAGACTATAAGAAGATAGCAAAGCATTTTCAGGTAGCCGTTTCCTCAGTTCATAATGTAATTAAGAAATGGCAGTGAACAGGAACAGTGGAGGTCAAGTTGAGGTCTGGAAGACCAAGAAAACTTTCCAAGAAAACTGCTCGTAGGATTGCTAGAAAGGCAAATCAAAACCCCCGTTTGACTGCAAAAGACCTTCAGGAAGACTTAGCAGACCTGGAGTGGTGATGCACTGTTCTACTGTGCAGCAACACCTGCACAAATATGACCTTCATGGAGGAGTCATCAGAAGAAAACCTTTCCTGCGTTCTCACCACAAAATTCAGCGTTAGAAATTTGCAAAGGAACATCTAAACAAGCCTGATGCATTTTGGAAACAAGTCCTGTGGACTGATGAAGTTAAAATATAACTTTTTGGCCGCAATGAGCAAAGGTATGTTTGGAGAAAAAAGGGTGCAGATTTCATGAAAAGAACGCCTCTCCAGCTGTTAAGCACGGGGGTGGATCGATCATGCTTTGGGCTTGCGTTGCAGCCAGTGGCACGGGGAACATTTATTGGTAGAAGGAAGAATGAATTCAATTAAATACCAGCCAATTCTGGAAGCAAACATCACACCGTCTGTGAAAAAGCTGAAGATGAAAAGAGGATGGCTTCTACAACAGGATCATGATCCTAAACACACCTCAAAATCCACAATGGACTACTTAGAGGCGCAAGCTGAAGGTTGTGCCATGGCCCTCACAGTCCCCTGACCTAAACATCATCGAGAATCTGTGGATAGACCTCAAAAGAGCAGTGCATGCAAAAGAGCCCAAGAATCTCACAGAACTAGAAGCCTTTTGCAAGGAGGAATGGATGAAAATCCCCCAAACAAGAATTGAAAGACTCTTAGCTGTCTACAGAAAGCATTTACAAGCTGTGATACTTGCCAAAGGGGGTGTTACTAAGTACTGCCATGCAAGGTGCCCAAACTTTTGCATTGGGCCCTTTTCCTTTTTTGGAATTTTGAAACTGTAAAAGATGGAAATAAAAAAGTTTTCTTGCTTAAAATATAAAGAAATGTGTCTTCTTCAACTTTATGCCTTTTGGAAATCAGTTCATCTTTTACGCACTTAGCTATTCACAGTAACAGAAATTTTGACCAGGGTGCCCAAACTGGGTGACTGTTAGGAGAGGGAAGGAGAACAGACAGAATGAGCACAGCACCCCTGTGGCCGTTCCCATCAATAATAAGTATACCGTTTTGGAGACTGTTGGTGGGAATGACCTACCAGGGACAAGTTGCAGTGGTCACATCTCTGGCACCAAGACTGGAGCCTCAGCTCAGAAGAGAAGGAGGGAAAGCATAGAAAATAGGTGCAGGAGTAGGCCATTCGGCCCTTCGAGCCTGCATTGCCATTCAGTATGATCATGGCTGATCATCCAACTCAGAACCCTGTACCTGCCTTCTCTCTCTATACCCCCGATCCCTTTAGCCACAAGGGCCATATCTAATTCCCTCTTAAATATAGCCAATGAACTGGCCTCAACTGTTTCCTGTGGCAGAGAATTTAACAGATTCACCACTCTCTCTCTGAAGAAGTTTTTCCTCATCGCGGTCCTAAAAGGCTTCCCCTTTATCCTCAAACTGTGACTCCTCGTACTGGACTTCCCCAACATCGGGAACAATCTTCCTGCATCTAGCCTGTCCAATCCCTTTAGGATTTTATACGTTTCAATAAGATCCCCCCTCAATCTTCTAAATTCCAGTGAGTATAAGCCTGTCGATCCAGTCTTTCATCATATGAAAGTCCTGCCATCCCAGGAATCAATCTGGTGAACCTCCTTTGTACTCCCTCTATGGCAAGACTGTCTTTCCTCAGATTAAGGGACCAAAACTGCACACAATACTCCAGGTGTGGTCTCACCAAGGCCTTGTACAACTGCACTAGTGATAGAGGATTTGATAGTTAGGGGGACAGATAAGAGGTTCTGTGAGAGAGATCGAGAATCCCTGATGGTCTGTTGCCTCCCTGGTGCTAGGGTCCATGATATCTCAGATCGAGTTCTCAGTATTCTCAAGAGGGAGGGTGTGCAGCCAGATATCCTAGTCCATGTAGGGACCAATGGTGTGGATAGGAAGGAGGAGGAGGTCCTGCAAAGAGTTTAGGGAGTTAGGTGCAAAGTTGAAGGACAGGACCTCCAGGGTTGCGATCTCAAGATTGCTACCCGTGCCACATGCCAGTGAAGCTAGAAATAGGAAGATAATGCAGTTAAATACGTGGCTAAGGAGTTGGTGCAGGAGGGAGGGCTTCATGTTTCTGGACAATTCGGCTTTGTTCCAGGGAAGGTGGGACCTGTTCCGACGGGACGGGTTGCACCTGAACTGGAGGGGGACGGACATCCTTGCGGGAAAGTTTGCTAATGCTGCTCCAGGGAGGTTTAAACTAGATTTGCAGGGGGTGAAGAACCAGAGTGTTAGAGCAGATAGTGAGGTGAAAGAGGATAAAGGTCATGCGAGAACTGCAAGTATAGTGCATGGAGTAAAGCCAGATCTGACATATAAAGAGGCTTTGAGGAAAGGGAAACAGAATAAAGGATGTAAAGGTAGTAAGGTAGAAGGGCTAAACTGCGTGTACTTCAATGCAAGAAGCATCAGGAACAAAGGTGATGAACTGAGAGCTTGGATACATGGAATTATGATGTG
Organism: Mobula birostris; assembly: GCF_030028105.1. Classification (NCBI taxonomy): domain Eukaryota; kingdom Metazoa; phylum Chordata; class Chondrichthyes; order Myliobatiformes; family Myliobatidae; genus Mobula; species Mobula birostris. The sequence goes on from NC_092381.1 coordinate 95,755,946, forward strand.
TGGCCATTACAGAGACTTGGCTGGCACCACGGCAGGAATGGATTCTCAATATTCCTGGATTTCGGTGCTTTAAAAGGGATACAGAGGGCGGAAAAAGGGGAGGATGGATGGCATTACTGATCAGGGATACTATTACAGCTACAGAAAGGATGGGTAATGTAGCAGGATCCTCTTTTGAGTCAGTATGGGTGGAAGTCAGGAACAGGAAGGGAGCAATTACTCTATTGGGAGTATTCTATAGGCCCCCTGGTAGCAGCAGAGATACCAAAGAGCAGATTGGGAAGCAGATTTTGGAAAGGTGCAAAAATAACAGCGTTGTTATCATGGGTGACTTTAACTCCCTAATATTGATTGGCACCTGATTAGTTCCAATGGTTTAGACGGGGCAGAGTCTGTAAAGGGTGTCCAGGACAGATTCCCGTCACAGTATGTTGACAGGCCGACTAGGGGGAATGCCATACTAGATCTAGTATTAGGTAATGAACCAGGTCAGGTCACAGATCTCTCAGTGGGTGAGCATCTGGGGGACAGTGACCACTGCTCCCTGGCCTTTAGCATTATAATGGAAAAGGACAGAATCAGAGAGGTCAGGAAAGTTTTTAACTGGGGAAGGGCAAATTATGAGGCCAAAGTCCTTTTCCATAGTGAATACTGAAGTAAAGTATTCATTAAATACAAAGCATTTGTTGCTTTGTGGTAGCAGTCTAGTGCAAGATATAAAAATTACTATGTTACAAAAATAAATAACTAGTGCAAAACAGTGTAATAGTCCTATGTACTACCACATTGTTTGCCAGAGTAATTACTTTTTCTCATACTGGACTACTCCGTACTCAGTAACACAGGTCTGGCAATAACTTAGTAACCAGTTCATTCCTGCACTCACGGCTCCCAGTTTAATCATTCTTTTCCATACTCACTGTTCTCAGAGTAATAATTCATTCCCAACTCACCATTTCTAGTCAGATAATTCATTTGCACACTCACCATTCTTGATGTAATAAATCACTCACACTCATTGTTTCAATGTAAGAAATTATTCCCACACTCACAGTCCCCAGTGCAATAATTGATTCCCATCTCATCATTTCTAACGTAACAATTCACTCCCACACACAATATTCCCAGTGTAATAACTCAATCACATACTCAAAGGTAGTAATTTATTCTTGCACTCACCATTCCTAGTATAATAATGTATTCCATTTCACACCTTTCCCCAATGCAATAGTTCATTCCAAACTCACCACTCCCAGTGCATGAACAGTGATTTTCCTAACTTCAGTAATTTCTCCCCCCTCCCTTCCCCCTTTCTCCATTCCGCACTCTGGATCTCCTCTTACCCATTCTCTTTTCCTTACCTCCTATCACCCTCTGGTACCCCCTTTCCTTCCATTTCTCCTGTGGTCCACTCTCCTCTCCTATCAGATTCCTTCTTCTTCAGCCCTTGAGCTTTTCACCTATCACCTCCTAGCCTCTCACTTCACCCCCACTCACCTATCTTCCCCTTACATAACACTTTCCAGCTTGCACTCCTTTCCAGTGCCCCTCCCCCATCTTATTCTGCTTTTTCTCCCTTGCTTTCCAGTCCTGATGAAAGGGTTCAACCTGAAATAGTCCCCTCCAAAGATACTGCTGAGTTCCTCCAGCATTTTGTGTGTGTTACTCTGGATTTCCAGAATCTGCCAAATCTCTTGTGGTTATATATTTACAGGCATCCGTTAGTCTCATGAGACCATGGATTTGAGCCTTGGAAGGTTTCCAGGGCGCAGGCCTGGGCAAGGTTGTATGGAAGACCAGCAGTTGCCTACGCTGCAAGTCTCCTCTCTCCACGCACTGATATTGTCCAAGGGAAGGGCATTAGGACCCATACAGCTTGGCACCAGTGTCATCACAGAGCAATGTGTGGTTAAGTGACTTGCTCAAGGACACACGCGTTGTCTCAGCCAAGGCTTGAACTAAAGACCTTCAAATCACTAGACAAATGCCTTAACCACTTGGCCACGCACCAACACATATACAGTGGCATGCAAAAGTTTGGGCACCCCGGTCAAAATTTCTGTTACTGTGAATAGTTAAGCGAGTAAAAGATGACCTGATTTCCAAAAGGCATAAAGTTAAAGATGACACATTTCTTTAATATTTTAAGCAAGGTTACTCTGTTATTTCTATCTTTTACAGTTTCAAAATAACAAAAAAGGAAAAGGGCCCGAAGCAAAAGTTTTGGCAGCCTGCATGGTCAGTACTTAGTAACACACCCTTTGGCAAGTATCACAGCTTGTAAACGCTTTCTGTAGACAGCTAAGAGTCTTTCAATTCTTGTTTGGGGGATTTTTGCCCATACTTCCTTGCAAAAGGCATCTAGTTCTGTGAGATTCTTGGGTCATCTTGCATGCACTGCTCTTTTGAGGTCTATCCACAGATTTTCGATGATGTTTCGGTCAGGGGACTGTGAGGGCCATGGCAAAACCTTCAGCCTGTGCCTCTTGAGGTAGTCCATTGTGGATTTTGAGGTGTGTTTAGGATCATTATCCTGTTGTAGAAGCCATCCTCTTTTCATCTTCAGCTTTTTAACAGACGGTGTGATGTTTGCTTCCAGAATTGGCTGGTATTTAATTGAATTCATTCTTCCTTCTACCAGTAAATGTTTCCCGTGCCACTGGCTGCAACACAAGCCCAAAGCATGATCGATCCACCCCCGTGCTTAACAGTTGGAGAGGTGTTCTTTTCATGAAATCTGCACCCTTTTTTCTCCAAACATACCTTTGCTCATTGCGGCCAAAAAGTTATATTTTAACTTCATCAGTCCACAGGACTTGTTTCCAAAATGCATCAGGCTTGTTTAGATGTTCCTTTGCAAACTTCTGACGCTGAATTTTGTGGTGAGGACGCAGGGGAGGTTTTCTTCTGATGACTCTTGCATGAAGGTCGTATTTGTGCAGGTGTCGCTGCACAGTAGAACAGTGCACAACCACTCCAGAGTCTGCTAAATCTTCCTGAAGGTCTTTTGCAGTCAAATGGGGGTTTTGATTTGCCTTTCTAGCAATCCAACGAACAGTTTTCTCAGAAAGTTTTCTTGGTCTTCCAGACCTCAACTTGACCTTCACCGTTCCTGTTAACTACCATTTCTTAATTACATTACGAACTGAGGAAACAGCTACCTGAAAACACTTTGCTATCTTCTTATAGCCTTCTCCTGCTTTGTGGGCATCATTTATTTTAATTTTCAGAGTGCTAGGCAGCTGCTTAGAGGAGCCCATGGCTGCTGATTGTTGGGACAAGGTTTGAGGAGTCAGGGTATTTATAAAGCTTTGTAATTTGCATCACCTGGCCTTTCCTAACGATGACTGTGAACAAGCCATAGCCCTAATAAGCTATTTGAGGTCTGAGACCTTGGTAAAAGTTATCTGAGGGCTCAAATCTCTTGGGGTGCCCAAACTTCTGCATGGTGCTCGTTTCTTTTCTTTCCCACGCTAAAATTTTGGAGATCAGCTCATCTTCTACTCACTTAACTATTCACAGTAACAGAAATTTTGACCGGGGTGCCCAAACTTTTGCATGCCACTGTATATATACATACACACACTTATTATCGAGGGAAGTTGTCACGGGTAATCTGCACTGGCTTTTTCCCCTTTCCCTCTCCCGACAGTCACCCAGGTACCTGTCTCCTGCAACTTAGGGATGACTATCTCCCTGTAGCTCCTATCTATCACCTCAATTCCCATATGAGCCAAAGGGCATCCAGCTGCAGTTCCAGTTACTTGACGTGGTCTCCAAGGAGCTGAAACTCGATGCACTGTAAGTCTCCCAAATTTCCCACATCTCACACAAGGAACATATCACTGCCTTCGGATCCATTCTCAGTGCATTAGCTATGTAGTAGCAGAAAAGAAAGTTACCAAAATCTTTCTTTCTTACTTAGAACCTCCACCGGTGCTTGCCTAAGCCTGTTGAGCCAAAGCTGGACCACTCTAACATTGGCCCGCTTCCACAATGGCCGCTCTGCCCACACCTCCTTCCTTTTTTATTAGCCCCTCACAGATTTCAGCCCCCAAAAGGAAGCTGAAAGCTCCCGAGTTCTTTTTAAACTTTGCGCTGCATCACCAACGAATGACCTCTGGCACTGATTTCAACCCAATGAAAAGGATCAGCAAAGTGCAACTCTTCACACGTCGGCATAAAATTGCATCTACTATTTTTCAGCCAGTCCCTGTCATGTTGCAAGCTTTGATAGCCTTCTTCACTGTCCGCTATGCCCCAAATTTTGGTGTGTCTGAAGCATTAAACATCTTACTGCTAACATCAATTCCGTTTGCTAAAAACAATACACAATTCTTACACAGCAAAAATTGGTTTTACCTGGAGTGAAGGGGAGCTGCGGTTGATGCTGATACAGTCCCTGACATATCAGAATGTCAGCAAAGTTCACACCACAGCAATGAATATCCACTCGCACCTAACCACAAAGTGCAGGAGAGATCGTCACTGGAAGACATTCAGTCAATGCCTGTTCTCATGCACAAGCAGCTTAACATGAGCAGCTGTTAGGTTCTTCATCAATGTTATTGGTTAGTACATGGAACATTAAGTATAATAAATCAAGTATTTATTTGTGTTTACTCTTGGATTTGAAGTAGGCTGAGTGCAAACAATGATTTAAACAACCTGCATCCATCCATGCGGCGTGATTTACCTCGGTCGGTTTGAGGGCAACTGAAGGCAATCGCTGGATCTCTAATGGCTTCTTCAGGTCAGTACACTGCACTGCTAAGTAGGAATCTCTTGAACCTGCAGCACTGCTGGTACCAATTTCTGCCCGTCTAGGATTTTGCCTCAATACATTATTCCTCCTGTACAAAGAGAACGAACATTACTTTTAATCTGAAACCCGTAATTACCGGGAAAGTAGGGTCAATAAAATAAGCTCAGGTAAGTTTAGAGTAATTAGGAGCTTGGTTGTCAGCAAAAGGTTTGTTTTCACTCTCTATCGCAATGATAAAAAAATACCTAAACTACTGACATGGAAAATCTGAGATAAAAATAGAAAAGCCGGAAACACTTGGCAGGTCAGAAGGGACAACACCGGAAACAGTAAATATATCTCCTGGTACAGATGTCGCTGAATCTGTTGAGACTCAATACTGTAGGTAAGTTATCGATGTGGATAGAGAGTTGGTTGGCAGACAGGAAGCAAAGAGTGGGAATAAACGGGACCTTTTCAGAATGGCAGGCAGTGACTAGTGGGGTACCGCAAGGCTCAGTGCTGGGACCCCAGTCGTTTACAATATATATTAATGACTTGGATGAGGGAATTAAATGCAGCATCTCCAAGTTTGTGGATGACACGAAGCTGGGCGGCAGTGTTAGCTGTGAGGAGGATGCTAAGAGGATGCAGGGTGACTTGGATAGGTTGGGTGAGTGGGCAAATTCATGGCAGATGCAATTTAATGTGGATAAATGTGAAGTTATCCAATTTGGTGGCAAAAACAGGAAAACAGAATCTGAATGGTGGCCGATTAGGAAAAGGGGAGGTGCAACGAGACCTGGGTGTCATTATACACCAGTCATTGAAAGTGGGCATGCAGGTACAGCAGGCGTTGAAAAAGGCAAATGGTATGCTGGCATTTATAGCAAGAGGATTCGAGTACAGGAGCAGGGAGGTACTACTGCAGTTGTACAAGGCCTTGGTGAGACCACACCTGGAGTATTGTGTGCAGTTTTGGTCCCTAATCTGAGGAAAGACATCCTTGCCATAGAGGGAGTACAAAGAAGGTTCACCAGATTGATTCCTGGGATGGCAGGACTTTCATATGATGAAAGACAGGATGAACTAGGCTTATACTCGTTGGAATTTAGAAGACTGAGAGGGGATCTGATTGAAACGTATAAAATCCTAAAGGGATTGGACAAGCTACATGCAGGAAGATTGTTCCCGATGTTGGGGAAGTCCAGAATGAGGGGTCACAGTTTGAGGATGAAGGGGAAGCCTTTTCGGACCGAGATTAGGAAAAACTTCTTCACACAGAGAGTGGTGAATCTGTGGAATTCTCTGCCACAGGAAACAGTTGAGGCCAGTTCATTGGCTATATTTAAGAGAGAGTTAGATATGGCCCTTGTGGCTAAAGGGATCAGGGGGTATGGAGGGAAGGCTGGTGCAGGGTTCTGAGTTGGATATGAGCCATGACCATACTGAATGGCGGTGCAGGCTCAAAGGGCCGAATGGCCTACTCCTGCACCTATTTTCTATATTTCTATGTTTCTGTACCGATCGCCAGCTGAGGACAGGTTGTCGCCCTCGTCAATCAAATGTGAACCGAGTACACACACAATAGAAGTAAAAAGTAAACACGTACAAAATGCCGGAGGAACTCAACAGGTCCTGCAGAAAGGTCTCTGCCCACAGCGTCGACTGTAAATTCATTTCCATAGATGCTCCCGACCTGCTGAGCTCCTCCAGCATTTTCTGTGTCACTTTGGATTTCCAACATCTACAAATATTCTTGTGTTATAGAAATTACATGTCTGGAATCCGTCACAAATTACACGTAAGCGCAGGATCGAGAGAATTATTAAAAACTTTCAACGTTGGAACCGAAGCGAAAAAAGTTGGCCCCGAAACACGCTGAGGTGTTATTTCTGAGCGGTGTTGTGTGTGCGTCTGTGTGACCAAAGGGGCAGTTTCACCCAGCAAATGCTGGAATTTGGAGCAAAGAAACTGCTGGAGGAGCTGAGAGTCAAAACACAACTCTCTCCACAGATCCTGCTCAACACGCCGAGTTCCTCCATGCAGGAGTTCTCTGGCCACACACACGCATGGGTCCTGTGCCATTCTTAGCATAATCTGAGGAAATTTTGTTGTAAAAGCACAAAATAACTTTAAAACATGTCGTCCAGATCAGAAAATCTACCGCTGTGGCTCGAGACGACGACGTTTCCTAGCAAAATAGCATTAATGGGGTCACATTTTGCATTTAACGTTTATGCAAGGAAGCCTCCTGCCCAGAATACTGGGATAGAGATGCGTGCTTCCTGTTAGGCCGCGGCACGGGACATCGCGCAGGCGCGCAGCAGACGAATGATCGCAGTATTGGTCTCGTTGCGGCTGCTAACCTGCCCACATTCCGCCGGACGCCCCGCAGCAAGGAACGCAAACCGACCGCCGCTACTCGCTCCATTACTCTGACGTGTCCAATCCAGCCGTTAATTGGCGGCTCACGGGGAAGGGAAATGCTCGACTACGCCATCTACTCACGACGGTGGGTACTGCAGCAGACCAATCACAAAGTCAATGCCAAATTGCTTACCTGACGTTACACCTGGCCACGTGAAAGTTGCAAACAAAAGGTTGGCTCCTCTGACGCTGAGGACCATTGCACCTGTTTTGTATCAATAGTGCTAGTGTGTAGAACAGTGTGGCTGAAATATCAGACAGCTTAGCACAAAGCCCTTGATGCTGTTGACCAATGCTTATTCAGAGATGGATTTTTAAAAAGCATCTTAAACAGTAAGAGGATACAGACCAACCCACAATCACTGAAACCCAACTTGCTCGCACAACAAGTAATTAGGAACCAAATATAGTAGCTGTCATTGCAAGATTTGAACACGAGTGAATGTTTCCTATTCCTTGCTGGCCTCACATCTAGAGCACAAAAGATAGAACATAGAACAGTGCAGCAAAGGAACAAGCCATTGAGCCCACAGTGTTGTGTGGAAACAGCTAAAAAGCAAATCAAAAACACCCAAACACTAATCTACCTACACCATGTCCATATCCCTCCATCTTCCTCACATCCATGTGCCTATCTAAACATCTCTTAAAAGCCTCTAATGTATTTGCCTCTATCACCATACCAGGCAGCGCATTCCAGGCATCCACCACTCTTGAGTAAAAGAACTTACCCCTCACATCCCCCTTGAACCTACCCCCTCTTGCCTTCAATGTATGCCCTTGGGTATTAGACATTTCAACCCTGGGAAACAGATACTCTGTCCACTCTATCTATGCCTCTCATAATCTTATAAACCTCTGTCAGATCTTCCTTTCGCCTCTGCCACTCCAGAGAAAACAACCCAGGTTTCTCCAGCCCTTCAAACCAGACAGCATCCTGGTAAACTTCTTCTGCGCCCTCTCTAAAGCCTCAACATCCTTCCTATTGTGGAGCTGACCAGAACTGTATGCAATTCTCCAGATGTGGCTTAACCAGAGTTTTATAACCTCTTGACTTTATGCTGTATAACAATGATTTCAATGATGGAATAGATTGTTGCCAAATTTGCAGATGATATGAAGGTTAGTGGAGAGGCAGGTAGTGTTGAGGAAACAGGTCGGCTGCAGAAGGACTTGGGCAGATTAGGAGAGTAGGCAAGAAAATGGCTAATGAAATATAATGTTGGAAAATGCATGGTCATGCATTTTGATAGTAGAAATAAATGCGCAGACTATTTTCTAAACAGGGAGAAAATCCAAAAATCTGATATGCAAAGGGCTTGGGAGTTCTTGTGCAGAACACCCTGAAGGTTAACTTGCAGGTAGAGTCGATGGTGAGGAAGGCAAATGCAATGTTTGCATTAATTTCAAGAGGTCTTGAATACAAGAACAGGGACGTGATGCTGAGGCTTTATAAGGGACTGGTGAAGCCTTACCTTGAGTAATGTGAATAGTTTTGGTCCCCTCATCTAAGAAAAAGATATGCTGTCTTTGGAGAATGTTCAGAGTAAGCTCACAAGGATGATTCCAGGAATGAAAGGGTTATCATATGAGGAACATTTGATGGCTCTGGGTCTGTACTTGCTGGAATTTAGGATTAGTGGGAGGGATCTCACTGAAACCTTTCAAATATTGTAAGGCCTAGACAGAGTAGATATGGAAAGGATGTTTCCCAGGGTCAGGGAGTCAAGGACAAGAGGGCACAGCCTCAGGACAGAGAGGCATCCATTTAAAACAGATGTGGAGTAATTTCTTTTGCTAGAGGGTGGTGAATTTGTGGAATTTGTTACCACATGCAGCTGTGGAGGCCAGGCCATTGGGTGCATTTAAGGCAGAAATTGATCAGTTCTTGATTGGCCACTGCATCAAAGGTTATGGGGAGAAGGCTGGGGAATGGGGCTGAGGAGGGGGAAGAAGGTTCAGCCATGATTGAATGGTGGAGCACCCTCAGTGGGACAAATGGCCTAAATCTGCTCCCATGTCTTATGGACTTCTGAGCTCAATGCCTCAGCTAATAAAGGCAAGCATTCATTAAACCTTCTTAACCACTCTATTGACCTGTGTAGCACTTTCAAGGAGCTGTGAACTTAGCTCCCAAGATCTCTCTGCTCAGTAACACTGTCCTGGATCTTGCCTTTGCATTTGCCCTACTGAGGTGCAACACTTCCCATTTAACTTCATCTGTCATTTCTCTTCCCACACAAGACAGCCCAATGGAGCTAGTAGTATATAAATATATATTTTAAAAATAGATTTCCAGGATATTGTATATGATTTGCGGGCATCAGGGAGCCGCTATCAATGTGCGGGAGACTCCTGGAACTTCCAGGAGAGGCGGGATGTCTGTATACAACCTTGAGATTCATCTCCTTACAGGCAGCCACTAAACAAAGAAACCTGATAGAACCCATTGAAAAGACCATCAAACATCCAGTGTGTAGGGAAAAAACAAATCTGTAAACCATAAAAGTCAGCAAGTAACATTCAGAACTGAAGGTCACGAAAATGAGTCTGCAGCCATGAAGCCACTCATCACTGCAGGAGCCCATTTTGTTCAGTGCAGACATGAGTAAACTTTGCAGAACAGCAAGCTAAATAATCTTCTGGAAATAGTAGGGGACAGAGGGTCCAGTGAGATGGAGGAATTGAGGGAAATACATGTTAGTAGGGAAGTAAATTAAAGGGATTAAAGGCAGATAAATCCCCAGGGCCAGATGGTCTGCATCCCAGAGTGCTTAAGGAAGTAGCCCAAGAAATAGTGGATGCATTAGTGATAATTTTTCAAAACTCTTTAGATTCTGGACTAGTTCCTGAGGATTGGAGGGTGGCTGATGTAACCCCACTTTTTAAAAAAGGAGGGAGAGAGAAACCAGGGAATTATAGACCGGTTAGCCTAACATCGGTGGTGGGGAAACTGCTAGAGTCAGTTATCAAAGATGTGATAACAGCACATTTGGAAAGCGGTGAAATCATCGGACAAAGTCAGCATGGATTTGTGAAAGGAAAATCATGTCTGACGAATCTCATAGAATTTTTTGAGGATGTAACTAGTAGAGTGGATAGGGGAGAACCAGTGGATGTGGTATATTTGGATATTCAAAAGGCTTTTGACAAGGTTCCACACAGGAGATTAGTGTGCAAACTTAAAGTTGGATGATCAGCCATGATCATACTGAATGGCGGTGCAGGCTTGAAAGGCCGAATGGCCTACTCCTGCACCTATTTTCTATGTTTTCTATGTTTAACCATCAGCCTGTCCCTCACCTCCAGCCCCAACAGACTGATCTTTTCAGTCTGCCCTGGCACTTAAGTTGGCCAGACTTGAGGTTGTTCCTGACTCAGGCTCTGCTGCTTCAATACACTGGACCCCAAGGGCTGAATTTAGCCGTACCCAACCTTTCCAATTTGGCCTGGTACCAAACAATGGGCTGTTCCTTGTTCTTGGACCCGGGCCCCACTGCCTTGACTCTGCCTGGTCTCAGTTTTTTCCCTTTGAATCAGCTTCAAATCCGCTCCAGCAAGGCCAAACATTGGCTCATTACCCACAGTTGCGCCCGACTTCAGGCCCTGTGACCTTGTTTCAGACCGTACACACTATGCTGCAACTGTCCTGCACTTTTGAGCCTTCAAAGGTCCAAAGGTCCAATTTAATGTCAGAGAAATGTATACAATATACCTCCTGAAATGACTTTTCTTCACAAAAAAAAGGGATTTGCATATGCACAAATTCTTATAAAGTTCCACAGAATACAAACAGGCAGGATGTCACTGCCTGGCTGAGGAATTTGGATCCTATAAAAATATGGGGTGGGCTATTTAGAATTGAACTGAGGAGGAAGTTCAGTTGTAAGATGGTGTATCTTTGGAATTTCCTGCACCAGAGAGAGAGCTCTGGCAGCTTAGTCATTGATGGCATTCACTATTGTGCAATAGATCTCTGAATGTCAGAGGATTTGAGGAAAAGGTTTTGGTCAGGAAGTTGGTGTTGGAGCAGAGGATTGGTCAATGATATCTTTGAATGGTAGAACAGGGTTGAATGGTCTACACTTGCTGGTTTTGTTCTTGTATTCTTACAAACTAAAAGGTGTTGGAGAAGGAGTTCTAGAACTTGATGCCAGGGCAACCGAGGGCATAGTTACCAATGGCAAAGCAAAGGAGGTCAGGGAGCATTAAGCTGCTGGAAATGAAGGAATGTAAGTATCTCAGAAGGTTACTGAATGCTGAAAGGATGAGGCGATAGAAAAGGAACAAAACTGTGGCTGCAAGAGCAGCTCAGAGGCTGGGTAACCTGCACTCAACTCCTGCATCCACCATCCACAGGACACAGATGGAGTGTGATGGAATACTCTCCACTGGCCTCCATGAGTGCATTTCAACCAAATCCACGATAAAACAACTTTCCAAACACATTCATTTCCTCCAGTAGTTGAGCACAGTAGCGGTGTGTGTCATTGACAGAATGCACTGCAATGACCTGTCTAGGCTATACTTGAGCATCTACTTGCAATCCAAACTTTACTATCAACAATAGGTACATTGGAAATGGCACTTGTATCTCCTTGTACACTGATTAGTGAAAAGTAGTACGAGTGTAGCAGATGTGAAAGCAAATGGTGACCCAAGAACAACAGGAATTCTGCAGATGCTGGAAACCCAAGATGACCCAAGACCTGAGGAAGGATTTCTGACCTAATTGATTGACTGGTCATCTATCCATAACTGCTACTTGATGACCTGAGCATTCCCAATATTTTCTCCTTGTTTCTTTGTGTTCTCATTGTTTGCAGCATGTCCCCTGTTGCACATTGGTTGTTTGTCAGTCTTTATGTAGAGTTTTTTCATGAAATGTTATTGTATTTCTCTTTTCCTGTAAATACCTGCAAGAAAATGAATATTAAGGTAACATAAATATACTTCAATAATAAATTTAGTTTGGACTTTGAAAAAATATTCACTGATCCACACCTTCCAAGGATTTACTTTTTTAAAAATCTACTGCAGGTATTTTGGTTCCTTAAGGGTGTGATTGCCGGGGGTAGTAATGCGGACAATTCCCACTACCTATTAAATGCTCCCAATAGTGTGTGCCTGAAATAGCCTCTGACAACCAAATCCAGTGGAACTGTTTCTATTGATAGGAGAAGGGGCAAAGGCAGGTTACTGGTGCCTTAAAACCAGTGGCTTAGGGCAGTTGGGGCTTGTTAGCCATGGTTGGCAGTACATCTAGGAAAAGGAGAACTCTGATCTCAAACTTATGCTGCCTTGCCGTCAAGAGGAAGGCTTCGGGAGTAAACCCCAAAGAAAAGAGCTGGAGTCCCCAAGACAGCCCTGCATTGAGTTCAACGCAGCAACTCCTGTGACACTGCTGGTCTCTTCCATTCCTTTGGGTTCATCAGATGCATGGAGATGGGGAGCTTGCTGCATGGGCAACAGCTTGCTCTCCATATTGTACTGCCCTGGCTTGTGTATCTAGACAGCAAGAATGCAACATCCCCGGTCAACCCGGACAGACCAAGGCCCATACCATATACCCTAAGACAGTGGCAAGATACTACCAATGTCAAATATCACATAAATCCGTCAACTTCACTGGAAAGATATGTGAACCAATGGCAGTGTACAGTCCCAATCCTACAGCACCGGTATTGACCACAGTCTACACTAATTTTCTCCATCATGTTGGCCACGTCACTCACCACTCAGGCTCCTGAACTCTGCCGGGGGGGGAGGAGCGGGGGCGGGGGGCGTGATTCCCAAGCAACGAGGGAAAAAGGTTCCAAGATGTATTCAAGGCTACCTGGAGGTTCATCATCAGCATCAACTCCTGGGAAGCTCTGGCCCATGACTATTCCCCGAGCAGAGAATGGCTGTGAAGAAGCCACCGACTGGGAGCACACAGCAGTCCAGTAGAAGTGATGAAAGGTGTGTATCACCTTTTATTCTTTTGACAGCCACCTTCAGCCCTGAGGGGGAGTCTCCAGATCCAGGAACCTCAGACCCATAAAACAAGTCATCCTTGATTTGGGGGAGGGCACCATGGTAGTGTATTGGTTAATGCAGCACTACTACAGGTTTGGGAGTCAGAGTTCAGATTTCAATCCAGTGCCGTCTGTAAGGACTTGGTACATCCTCCCCATGAATGCATTGGCTTCCTCCGGGTACTCCAGTTTCCTCCCACAGTCCAAACACGTACTGGTTAGTCGTTAAATTGATTGGACTTGGGTGAAGGTGGTGGGTTGCAGGCTAGTTGAGCTGAAAGGGCCTGTTCCACTTGTATCTCCAAATAAGTAAATAGAATCCCAAGGGAATGCCTGAGAAGGCAACAATTAGGTTCCTCCCATTGTAAGAGGTTTTCAGTAGAGGAACAGGCATGTCTTATTACAATTGTACAGCTTCCTAGCCAGACCACAATGTTGCCATCCTACCAGAGAGAGTTACCACTGAAGGAGAGCAACAGAAGTTCACTGGGCTGATTCCTTGGCTGGTGTCATTACTAAACGAGCAGGGACTGGGTCAACTGGTTTAGTTTTCACACAAGAGGAAATTTCATATTTGGAACCAGAGATCATAATTTTCAGATATGGAATAAAGCATTTCTGAACGGAGTGGAGGAAAAACTTCTGTACTACAAAGGAGAAAGGTAATTTGTTAAATGAATTTCAGTTGATAGATTTTTGGGCACAAAGTACATCAAGGGGCCTGGGAAGAGAGCATGAATCTGATATTGAGAGAGGATTAACCAAAAATTGAATGATAGAACAAATACAAAGGACCAAATAGCCTACTGCTCTTTTTTGTGGTTTGTGAGATGATCTTTTCAAACAACAAATGATTGTAGACAAAGCCCAATATTTCATCTACTTCCTAATATCTCTTTGCGGTTATGTACAAGCACCAACTAACTTCTCAGCACAAGAAGTTCCCTCCACTCCTACATTTGTTTTTTCTCTCCCCAATCAAACTGATTAATTCTTACTTTCATCATTTTCCATCGGCTACCCAGTCTGTTCATTTACCTTGTCTGCGTCCCATGACCTCTTTGTTCCTTCTCAAAGCTCACATTCCCACTCAGCTTTGTGTTATTAGCAAACCCATTACATAATACAGACTTGCATATCAACCAGAAATACGTCATAAAAAAGTCCAACAGAACCCATGGGACAAACCTTAGCCAAATCCCTGTAAAGCCTTTGAAATTGTACTAGGCACAATTTCTATGCATTGCGTGCTGCTTCCAATTATTGTTGAGTCCTTGGAGAAATGTAGTTGGAGGCAGATTAGTGACTGTGATGGAGGTGAAATTGCCATTGTGATGGAAAAGTGATGTCAGAGGTGTAAACACAAAATCTGCAGATGCTGGGATCAAAGCAACACTCCTGATGAAGGGTTTCGGCCCAAAACATCGACTCATCATTTCCACGGATGCTGCCCGACCTGCTGAGTTCCTCCAGCGTGTTGTGAGTGTTGATGTCAGAGGTGGGTGGGGTTTCAAGTGGGTGTTGTGGAATTGTTTGGTAGGTACTGGAGATGGAAATAAGCTGGCTCAGTCATGTGTTTGAGGAAGTCAGTCATGAGATGGTAGTAAATGCGATGCAAGGAGGCACTGCTTAGAGCAGGAGTTCCCAACCTGGACCCCTCTGTCAATGGTAGGGGTCCATGGCATAAAAAAGGTTGGGAACCCCCAATCTAGAGGAAGATGGTAGAAGCACAGGTGGGACGAAACCTTTGCATAAACCTCATATTTGCAGTACAGTCTTGTGCAAATTATGTCAGCCTCATGTTGTACTCCACTTGACATCAGCAGTCATGCACAGTCACCCCCATGCAGTACTGCATCAAGTGCATAGAGTTGCCTGCAACAGTTCTGGCCCTTGATCTTCCATTGATATCTGAAACTTAATTCTTCAAGGCCAAGCACCAGTGGAAATCACCCAAAATTGTCCTGATCCTTGTGGCAACACACATGTAACAACCAGCCAAGCAACATGAGAAAAATATTCTCACCCCTATGAAACCACTCCTCTAGCCATACTATTATCCACAAACCAATAAGCTGTAAGGTTTGTATTGCACTGTAAAGCAGTTTCAGATTAAGTATGAAAGAGATGTGGTTAAATTAGAAGCTAGGATCTTATATTTGCACAAAACTTAGTTACAGAAATATGTGGGGTATAGTGTAATTTTCCAATTCCATTGGGCTTTGAAATATAAAGTGATGTTTTACTGTTTATCAGAATCAGGTTTAATATCACCAGCATAGGTTGTAAAATCTGTTAACTTTGCAGCAGCAGCACAATGCAATGCATAATAATAGAGAAAATAGTGAATTACAATAAGTATATGAAATTAGTGCAAAAATAGAAATAAAAACAAAGTAGTGAGTAGTTCATGGGTTCAACGGCCATTCAGAAATCGGATGGCAGAGGAGAAGAAGCTATTCCTGAATCGCTGTGTCTGTGCCTTCAGGCTTCTATACCCCCTTCCTGATGGTAGTAATAAGAAGAGGGCATGTTCTGGTTGATGTGGGTCCTAAATGATGAATGCCACCTTTTTGAGGCACCGCTCCTTGAAGATATCCTGGATTCTATGGAGTCTGGTGCCCATGATAGAGCTGACTAAGTTTACAACTCTCTGCAGCTTTGAGCCTGTGCAGTAGCACGCCCCATACCAGATGGTGATGTAGCCAGTTAGAATGTTCTCCATAGTACATCTGTACTATGCATGATGAAATACCAAATCTCCTCAAATTTCGAATGAAATATAGGCATGGTCATGCCTTCTTTGCAGCTGCATTGGTATGTCAGGTCCAGGTTAGGTTCTCAGAGTTATTGACACCCAGGAACTTGAAATTGCTCACTCTTTCCACTTCTGATCCCTCTATGAGGACTGGTGTGTGTTCCCTTGACTTACCCTTTCTGAAGGCCATAACCAGTTCTTTGGTCTCACTGACATTGAATGCAAGATTGCTATTGCGACACTACTCAACTAGCTGGTATATTTTGCTCCTGTGTGCCCTCGTCACCATCTGAGATACTGCCAACGATGGCTGTATCATCAGCAGATAGCATTTGAGCTACAGAGTCATGATAGTGAGAACAGAGCAGTGAGCTAAGCACTAAGGTGAACACAATAGACTTTGTTTTTTTCTTGTTATAATTATGTTCTTTCTTCTAATAACTGTTTATATTTTATATTTAATGTTTAATTTGTTTTTCTGGTGAATGGTGCTTATCTGATGCTGTGTTTGTGATGCTGCTGCAAGTTTCTCACTGCACCGATGTTTACATGCACTTGCGTGTATGGCAATAAACTCAACTTTCACCTATGACAAGCTGTGTTTGATTCTAATTGCAGTCAAACAATATCTGACTGGATCAGCCAAAAGCAGATAAATTTGGTGTACGTGAGGGACACCACACTTCCAGCCTGAGACAGATAGAAACATAGAAGACAGAGGAGAAAGCAATGAGAGGGGCCCTGAGCAAACACTTTAAAACTCACTTGTTCAAAATGGACAAAAGGAATGGGGAGGATTGTGCAAATAAGGAGGACCGATTTGATTTGGGAATTGAACGGTTAGATTGAAAACCAGCCACAGCTCTCCGTTACTTTTCTGCTCAACGTCTGTCATGAGAAACCATGAGAACCTTGTTAAATAAAAACAAATGATCAGGGATACTGGAAACCTGAAATTAAAACAATAAATGGTAAAACGTCAGGCAGCATCTACAAAGTAAGTAATGGTTACTGTGATAGGCCGCTGACAGTTCACATTGAAAATGACTGTCACTGGAACAACAGGGTGTTCAGACCCAAGAGATTAGGGGGAAATCATTTATGATTAATCGAGCTTTTGAAGAGGTCATCAGGTATACCCAGTGCCTTTATTTGCACACACTTTCAGAGGAAGCCTTTTGATCAAGGTTGGAAAGCAGGTGGGAAGTGGGAGAGTGCAAATAGAGGGCAAGATCACGTGTTGAGGAGCCAGAAGTGAGCAGAATGTTTTTATTGTGAAGAAATACAAATCAAAAGCAGGAACATTAGATCAAAATGCAAATCCATCATGATCCAAATTATGACAGAACAGTTTTGGATGGTTTATTCCTGTTCCCTTTGACAGTGAGATCTTAGTCTGCAAGCTCCAAGATGTCTTGGGAAGCTACCTTATCAACAGAACTATGCCTCATCATTAAATTATTCAAAGGACAGTGAATGAGGTTTGTTGTTTAATACCAATCCGTGGTTTATAGGTGTACTTCCGTATGCAGACAAATGGGACACATTAATTCCCAAACAAAGACAGATGGATATCCATTTTAAACATTTATCATGTTACATTTTGTACTTCATGTATAAATCACAATCTTAAAAAATACTTCTGTAAAAATTCATTTCAAACAACTTTTTCATGAAAAGCTTTTAAGTGTAAAAGTTAAAAAATAGTATTCCATCCACTAGTTCGATGTATTCAATAGTTCATCTAATATGAGATAGCAAAAATTTTTAGTACATATCGATTTGACAGTAAAAGATACAAAGTCATATAAGGTTAGCTTATTTACATTAATTGATCTGACTTGTGATTCACAGGCCGTTGGTTCTGTAGTTTCAGTGTAGTTGTCATGTGATTGTCGGTACGAAGTACATCCATCTACCACCCAGACATCTACATTTCTAGCTTGCTTTGGAGAAAGGCCAGGAGTTACTTCACACTTATTGAGGGGGAAGGAACATATATGCTGGGTAGGACAGTTCGGCAAGTTGGAGATGCACTAGACAAAAACTGATCATGTACTGTGACTACAAACACATGAACTCAGAGCAGAATGAAAATGATTTGTTAAAATGTTTCTGTTCTGTGTGTACTCTCTTTACACTAATTTAGAGTTTCTCTTTCTAATCCTGGAAAAATATCGGCTGGGAAGATAATTGTAAAATTACAACAATAGGAATCCATTGATTACCAATCAATTGGCACTTTCAAAGAAGTGGACAGCATAAAACAAGTGGATCTTTCTAGGCTGTTCTCTCATGAAGCTTCTGACGATTGTTCAGTCTGAGGAGCTCAGTGGTTAGCTCACAGACTTAAAGTGCAACATTCCATTGAGGGGTAAAACATCTGTAATAGAATTTAATCAAAGGGTGAAGACTGTGAATGATCCTTAAATAGCCTAAAGATTTATAAGTTACTTGGGCATAGTTGTACTTCAAAAAAAAATTGTACAAGGTTGGTTTAGTGTGGCATAACAAACCATTCAACTGCTTCAGAAGATCACAAGACAAAGGAGCAGAAGTAGGCCATTCGGCCCATCGAGTCTGCTCCGCCACTCCACCATGAGCTAAACTATTCTCCCATCTTGTTCCAATTTCCGGCTTGAATGTGAATTTCATTAAACTGGATTTATTTTGCAAAATGGGCTCAGTTATATTTGCAAAAACTAAGTGAAAGATGCTGTTTTCAGACTTCTGATTCACTTATGGAAAGTGCTATTTATCCAAAACATTTAAAACCCCAAACATTAACCCTCTGTATTCCAGGATCAACCCAATTTCAACTAGCATCATATGTTGGGTTTTCAACACTGTCCTTGCAACAGCTGGGGGAGGAGTGACCACTAGCCATTTGATTCACAAACTTTCAGGTAAGTTGGTACCAAAATAGAAAATGCATCAACAACTGTGTATTACCGTATAACTATTCATGTTGGGGAGGGGGGGCTTAGTGTGGATGAGGGCAAGGGCAAAGGCTGGCAGTCACACAAACTTACAATTCAGATCAACAAGCTAAAAATAGAAATATTTATTAGTGCTAAAACATTTTTCAAAATGTAACCAGGAAGTCTTTTTATAACCTGTTTCAGGTGCTATGTATGAAAGGCAAGTCCCAGAGGTTGAAGATCTTTCTTTCCAACAGCATACATCACTTGACCCAGTTATGATCTGTCACAAACAATTCTTAGACCAACGGGTGAGATATACCTGACAGAAACCCTCTGCTTCCTCTCAAAGTACGTTCCAATGTTTTCTTTTGTGTCTGAATTTTAATGGTTTCTATCTGCACACAGTTCACAGAAAATACAGAACCCAAACTTTTTCTCTCAAAAATTAATAATATACATTATGACAATATGAGTCATGAAAGAACTCTGAAACTCCAGGGAGTAGATGAAACTTATTCAATGATAAAGACTAGGCTCTGAATATCTTATGCAGCAGTAGAACAAGCCCAAGAGACGTGATTTCTACCTCAAACCTATCAATCAGCAAAAAGAGAAAGAATCCAAGTATCCATAAAATTACTGTTTTTAGATTTTTCTCTGTGTTTCATAATTACAGTGAAATGTTGCAACTCCCAAGACTTTGCTTCTTTATGTGGAAGCTTTCAATTTAACACTGTGTTTCTTCATCTTAGTATAAAGTATAAATCTTTGAGGAAAAAGTTATAAGTGGTTAAAACATAACAATAAATGAAATTAATTCAGACTCAAAAACTGGCAAGATTTGTTCAACAAACTTCAGAAAGGAGACTCAAACAGAGTCGATGTCATCCAAGGCCAGCTGAATGTGCTGGGAAACGTGGGTTGAGGTCTCTGACTTCCTGGAGCCCAGGGCTTTGCTCATACCTCTTACCAATGTGAGGGCTGACAGGATTGTGCACTTTTGGAACAAGTGTAACATCAAGCTGACTGCTAATTGTGCCTTCTCATCAGCCTAGAGGTCAATGTGACATAATGTCAGCAGACCAGGAAAGTATCCTGCATGGAGCCAGTTGCAGAAATTACACATACAACTTCCTTGTGCAGCATGGGTAGGTAGATTGAGACAACTGCCCTCAAAGGTTTCAGTCATCAATTTTTAGACTATGAACTACAATTTCTTATTGTAGCAGAGAAAGATCTTAATGTTATACACCATCCATCACTTCACTTGAGCTTCCAGCCTGTTATGTACATTCTAAAGCTGCAACATCTTAACAAGGATACAGGAAACTAGAATGCATCATAATCACATTCATGGAATTAATCACCCAGACATTTTACTCCTTGTAGAAGATTAGCAGATCTGAAGCTAGTTCTTTTGCTAAACACTGAGCCTTGCAGATGACTGTCTAGAGAACAATAGTGCTCAGATCAGGAACTATCTTCCCCAACAACCCACTGCACTAATACATTCTAAAAAGTTTACTTCACCACGAGTCCCTGTCATTACATCCTTGTTGACAAATTGCTGCAGCTAAAGACAAATTCATGATCGGAGTTCTCTTAAATAATATATTTTTAATGAGGAAGTGCTCCCGTGACCAAAACCTAGCAGATAGTACTGAAGTTATCAAGTTTTAAGTTTGCTTCTTCAATGAAGCCAAGAATCTATTGGTGAATCCAAGTAATGGATTTACTGGAAAAGTTATATTCCAGAAGACTTGCACGACAAAGGAATGGTTAAAAAATGTAAGCCTATCTGATCTTAAAAATTAATATAAAAGCAGATAATGATATCCCAACGGTCCAACTCTTTGCTCTGATGTTGCAGGCTAAAGGAGGCATTGGTACAAATTAACGCTAAGGCACTACATTCAGAATACAAGTGCTGCAACAAGCAGCAACTAGCAATGGAGGGGAGTCTGATCTACAGGATTACAGCATGACAGCATCTACCCTCTCCCTTCCCTTCCCACCCCAGCCCCAAAAACAAAACAAAAGCTGTAACAAAGATGCATTTCCTTCAACGACTGGATTTCGAAGTTGCAGTGTCAAGATCTGCCAAGTGGTGTTGGCGTCACAACTGACCATGCAACACAAGTGCCAAGTTTAGCTTAGTGTGCCCTCTACATTGGAGAAGGGCAGCATAGAGGGTGGCAATTATGTGTGCCAAGCTCATCTTCACTGGACCGTGTTACTGAAAGGGAGTTTTACTAAAAAGGTTGAGCTATAAAGACATGGAAACAGGCAGTGACAGTGATTAAAATAAATAAAACCCCCAAAAAGCACAACAATATATGATATTTCTCAAGTCCAAAAGAGTCGATCTTAGACTCAACAGGAACAGTTTCTCTATTCTTGTCCTTTGCTCCCCACAACAGTGAAGGAAAATTCCCAGGTAGAAGTTCAAGGAATTAATTTTCCTTTATTTCAAGCAGTCAGATTGTTTCTTCTCCTCAGCTTGGTAAATGTGCTCAAGCAAACACCTGCGTGTTGCCCCTTTGCTGCTCGGGCATGTGTGAGACCTGCGGCCGCTGCCCAATGGGGGCTGGGCTGGGTGTGATATCAGACCAGTCAGACGTGGAATGTGGAGAGGAGCTGGACCACTGATCGGGGGACTCGGGGGAGGGCGTCAGATACGGGTGCTCACTCTGGAGGTGGATGTTGTGGTTCGGGGTGTTATCTGTCGCTGAGACGTAGCTGTGCTGAGACGGAGGAGTGGGGTACTTGTCAATCTGCACGGAACTCGGCAGCTTGTGATAAGCCGGCAGGGTGATCTGTGATGCCTGGCCCTCTTGGCTTGTGGATACCATGGAGTTATTCATTTGGCCGTTTGGCAGCCGGACGATCTCGGGCATCTGGTGCATACTCCCAACGGACACTGGCGCCATGGTGCTGCAGTAAGGTTGCCCCTGTGGTGGCGTTATTTGAGAGTTCTGTTGCATTGCTGGCTGTGATGTGCTACTATTCATAGGCTGGTAGGTCATTAACTGTGGCATCTGCTCCCTGACCATGGTCATGTGCATTGAAGGCATGTTTGACTGCAACACCCCATTCTGTTGATGGATGTTGGGGTACGAATTGGAGACTTGGTGCAGGACACCCAGTAATGGGTTATACTGGGAGGTGACAATTCCCATTCGATTCATCCAATCTTGCTGCGGATTCATGTGTCCGACCCGGCCCAAAGACAGCTCCAGGTTGGAGCTTTGCCCAGCGATGGAAGAGTGCGACATGGAGGGGAGCACCTGACTCAGGACTGAGTTGGAGCCCACATTCACACCCTTCATTTCACTCAGGTTTGAGAAGGACATCGCCAGTTGGCTTTGTACTGGAATCGAAGGGTGCAGAGATACTGCTGGTGATTGCTGCAGAACCCCTGTCGATGCAAGTAGGGGTGGAGATGTGGTGGACAAGTAGGTGTGCGGAGATTCCAGTGATTCGACCGGTGACAGAGCCACCGAGTTCTCCACAAGGGTCTCCTTACCATTGCCAATGGACCTTTTCCGCCGTCTGGCTTTTGCTTCCTTGGAGTCTTTGGCATTACCCGGAGCCAGGCTCTTTGTGCTCGGCTTTCTTGCTTTCTTGCCCGTGGGGGTTAGCTTGAGGCTAGAGCAAGAGCTGCTGGTTGGGCAGGCGGCAGGGGACATGGTAGGGCCCACCATGGGTCCACCCAGGCCCTGGGGACTCCGGACCAGGTTGTATTCATCCAGCAGCTGCACGATGTCGTGGTGCATTCGCTCCTGAGCGATGTCCCGGGGCAGTCTGTCCATGTGGTCTGTGATGTCACGGTTGGAAAAGTGGTCCAGTAAAATCTTGGTGGCCTCAAAGCTGCCTTCTCGTGCAGCAAGGAACAAAGGTGTCTCCTCCTGCAGAAAGAACAAGAGAGTTTGGTGTTTATATATGAAATCTCAGATATGAGAAAATCTGCAGACGCTGGAAATCCAAGCAACACACACACAAAACGCTGGAGGAACTCAGCAGGCCAGGCAACATGTACGGAAAAAGAGTAACCAGTTGATGTTGCGTGCCGAGACCCTTCATCAGGACTGGAGAAAAAAAGATGAGGAGTCAGTGTGGGGGGGGGGGGGGGTGGAGAGGGAGGAAGAAACACAAGGCGATAGATGAAACTGGAGAGGAGGTGGTGAAGCGGAGAGCTGGGAAGCTGATTGGTGAAAGAGATTCAGGGCTGGAGAAGGGGCAAGGAGAAGACAGAAGGCCATGGAAGAAAGAAAAAGTGGGTCTCGGCTCAAAATGTCGACTATACTCTTCCAACATTTTGTGTGTGTTACACATGAAAATCTAATCTTTTTTAAAAATCCAGGCTTGTTATATGTAAATGAGGCAGAATTCATCATCCACAGGAAAGCAAAGGATCTCCGTTTTGGAGACACTCAAAGCTGCGGATGCTGAAATCTCCAGCAGGTTTTTCCAGACTCTGGCATCCGTAGTCGCGATTGTCTTTAGTTTGCTGCTCCACTGTGAGGTCTCTTCAAGGTATGAAGAAGCATTCCTCTTCTCTGCAACTGTGTCGCTACTCCTGTTCTGAGATCTTGCTGCTCAATTTGACCATGTGCTCACCCAGACTTGCTCCCTTACTTGCCTATTAACCCCTCCCCCCAACCTGGACCCACCTACCACATGTAAGCGCCTCCTACACCCCTTTCCCTCCATCTTTTTAAACCGGTCCTTTCTTTCCAATCTTGATGAAGGGTCTTTGGTCAAAGTGCTGACTGCCCATTTTCCTCCACAGTTGCTGCCTGAATCTCAGTTGCGATACTGTGAAGAAATGTTTTGAGTTTTCTGTCACAAGATCACAAGACAAAGGAGCAGAAGTAGGCCATTCGGCCCATCGAGTCTGCTCCGCCACTCCACCATGAGCTAAACTATTCTCGTATCTTGTTCCAATTTCCGGCTTTTTTTCCGGCTTGAATATAAATTTCATTAAACTGGATTTATTTTGCAAAATGGGCTCAGTTATATTTGCAAAAACTAAGTGAAAGATGCTGTTTTCAGACTTCTGATTCACTTACGGAAAGTGCTATTTATTCAAAACATTTAAAACCCCAAACATTAACCCTCTGTATTCCAGGATCAACCCAATTTCAACTAGCATCATATGTTGGGTTTTCAACACTGTCCTTCCAACAGCTGGAGGAGGAGTGACCACTAGCCATTTGATTCACAAACTTTCAGGTAAGTTAGTACCAAAATAGAAAATGCATCAACAACTGTGTATTACCGTATAACTATTCATATTGGGGAGGGGGGGCTTAGTGTGGATGAGGGCAAGGGCAAAGGCTGGCAGTCACATGACAAACTTACTCCAATTGGTAAGTCGTGCTGATATTGTGGTCCTACCTGACCAATGTCTCGTTTGTTAGAATGTGGAAAGGGTAAGCTGTGGCCTGCATTCTTTCTCTTAGCCTTCTACTCCACATTAAAAACCCCGTTAGCAGGCCTATTGTAGCAAGGTGTAGTTTGGTGTGTGTGCGTATGGGGTAGGGAGGGGGTTTAGATTAGGTTTGATTCAGAGTAAGTGATTTGTTGAGATTTTGGGGGATAAAACTGTCATAATAATGGGAGTGGAGGGTGATCAGGCAAGGTTTCAAACAGTTGGGAAATATCCAGTCATCCATGGTCTATGCTGATAGCTGGAACAAGGACACAGACTAATGGGAGTGTGTGGGATCAACTGACAGGGAATGAATGGCACATTAGGAACCTGCAGAATTCAGCATGGGAATGTGTTGGGACAGTACAGCACAGGAACAGCAGTACAACACGTTGTGCCAAACTAATATGCTCCACTAAACTAATCCCTTTTGCCTGTACAAAGCCCATTCCTTCAATTCCCTACTCATTAATGCCTTATCATATCTGCCTCCATCAGTAGCCCAAACAGCACATCCCAGGCACCTACCAAACATTGCGTAAAAAAACTTGCCCTGAACATGTTCTTTGAACTTGGCCTCTTTCACCTGAACCGCATGCCTTATGGCATCAGAGATTCTGACCGTGGGGAAAGGATACTGTCTGCCTTGCATAAATTTCTATCAGATCTCCCCTCAGCCTCCACTGCTCCAGGGAGCGCAACCCAAGTATGTTCAATATCTCCTTACAGCACATGCCCTCTAGCCCAG
Source organism: Mobula birostris (assembly GCF_030028105.1). NCBI lineage: Eukaryota > Metazoa > Chordata > Chondrichthyes > Myliobatiformes > Myliobatidae > Mobula > Mobula birostris. The sequence goes on from NC_092381.1 coordinate 95,781,001, forward strand.
GCAGCATCATCTGCACCCTGTGCAAAGTTTCGGCATCCTTCCTATAACAGGGCAGCCAGAACTGAGTGAAATATTCCAAAAGCGACTGTTTTATGAAGTTTCATATATTTTCATGAAACTGCAATATAATTTCATGACTCCTGAGCTCAATATCTTGATTCATTAAGGAAGCAAGCATACTTTACCAGCCTTATCAAACAACGTAGGCACTTTCAGGGAGCTATGGACTTGGACTTCAAGGTTCCCCTGTTAAGGATCTTGCCATTAACTGTGTACTGTCTCTTTACTTTTGCTGGCCTGAAGTACAACACTCCACATTTGGCTGGGTTAAACTCGCTGTCAATACCCAAACCGGGAGGGGAGGCGGCTTTAACAGAGACATTTTATTACCTTGTTGTCCTGCATGTCTTTGTTGGCTCCGTTCTTTAGCAGGGCCCGAGTTGCATCCACATTATTTACAGCTGCTGCCCAGTGAAGTGCTGATTTACCTGTTTGGACAACATCAAAGCAAAGTGTTAAAGGCAATTCCATCCAGAAAACAGTGCCAAGTCTGAAGCTACTTTGACCTCGCATGATGGAACAACAGCCAGGTATCTTGTGAACCCGGGATGAGACTTCTGGTGGACTCCATTCTCCTGCAATTTTACCCTACTCAATCTCCTCGAGAACAATTTATACTGTGTCTTCTTTCACTCCAACTGCATTTCCTATTTTCAGTGGATTACACTAATACTCCTATCAGCATTGCTGATTCAAGTAGGTGCAAGAGAGTTTTGTAAATGCTCTTTTTTTTTAAACCAAACAAGATGCTGGAGCAACTCAGTAGGTCAGCCAGCATCTGTGGAGGGAAAAGGACGGGTGACGTCTCAGATTGAGACCCTTCACGTGGACTGAAAGGTAGAGGAGAGATAGCCAGAATGAAAAAAAAACTGGAATGAAGGGATGGAGCAGATGATAGGGGGATTCAGCTGAGAAGGAACTTGCAGTCTTACAGGCAGGACCAGTAATCCAACGTAACAGGCTGTTTTGCTTACAAAGTAGTACAAGGGGTCATCTAAAATGTGAGAAAAAGGTGCAAACTAGGGCTCGGCAACTAGCCAACTTTTAGAGACACAGGTAGGCCTAATCATGAAAGGCAAAAGCTTTGTGGTCATGGCTGTGAGGTAGAAAATGCAGCAGTCAATTTATTGCTCTCTGGGTTTCGCTGCACTCATTTGGTCCAGCAGAGAAATTTCTGTCATGCGCCTGGCATGAGGTTTCCAGATGGCAAGGAAAGATTCAGATTGGCAGGGGGTGAATCTATCTGGAGGATACCCAGCTCATGAGTTCATGAACCACTACCCACGCAGAACACTAAGAATGGAGATTCTGTGTTTACAATTCTGTTCAAAGCCAAAGGGAGCTGGGTTAGACGCTCCATTATTGCCTGAATCTTAATGGGCATGACACGTTGTCAGACCTTGCAGCTTGCTTGAGTAGGCCGATGAGATACCATAGGGATTGAATGCTCTGCAATTTTCAACAAACATTCATTGTTTTGACCTAAAGGAAAAGTCATTGGATGAGGTGGTTAAAAATGGACGGGGTCATGATAACACCCTGAGCAACTAACTCCTGAAGTCATGTCATTGACTGCCAATAATCCTGGTGACACCAAAGATGCCAAGGGATCTTTTTCATGAGCAAAGACTGTGTACTGAGCCATTATTTAGCATGTTGCCTGCAAATTGATATCTACAATGTAGAACACGTCCTTTGCATATTATTGTCTGCCTGATCTGTACTTTTTCCCTGTACCTGTAACACTTTATTCTGAATTCACTTATTGTTTTCCCTTTCTCGTAATCCCTCCATGGATTTAAGTATGAAATGATCTGTCCAATTGGCTTGGAAACCAAAAGCCTTTCACTGCATCTTGAAGAATGTGTCAATATGAAAACAATTACCAATTAATGGCTTGAAGCATCAGCCTACATATTTGAGGTCTGATCTCTGGAGAGAGGACTTCAACCATGACCTTGAGTCAGAGGGAAGACAGTCACCAAATGACACCTAGTCCAAGTACTGTAGGTTCAGGCTAACGCTGTTCTGCCACCTTCCATGCAAGATGTTAATCTGAAGCCCCAGCAACACTCTCAGATGGATGCACCTGAAGCAAGAGCTACGTAATTCTTATCTCTCAATTAACATCAGTAAAAATTACATGGCTACATTGATTCTTCATCACTGACCACAAAATGGCTAGTGTGCCTGGCCAATACACTTCAATAGACAGTTTCTGAAATGCTGCCTGTAGCTTTCTCCTCAAATCCCATGCTTCTCTTACCATGGTCATCCACGGCATTCACATCAGCGTGGCAATTAATCAGCTCGACCACCATGCCCTCAACCGCAAGGCGTGCAGCCAGGATCAGAGGAGTGGTGCCGTCGTTCATTCGGCAATCCAGGTCCGTGGCTCTGTTCCGAATAAGAATCTGTATCAAGAGAGGGGGTGAATGCAGCTCATCACTTCAACAACTTGTGCACCCTTCCCTTGGTCCTGACGCACCACCCACTCTTCTCACCGATTTTACGATCCATCTCAACAGTTACTTCAGGGACCAGGGACTGATTTAATTCATTAACATCCATCTGTAAAATTGCCCTCAACACTTACACTGCAGCAGCATATGGAACCACTAGTTATGCAGTTACTTGCTACTGACTCGAGCTGTTTTCATAAAATTATACTGCATTTTCCATGATTTTCTAACAAGGGATAAATTACATTCAAATCAACATTTCCACAGCTGCATTTTCTCAAAGTTATGCAATTTGTATAAATACAAGCTCCACTTAGACTTCGAATTGGGTGAATTGTTAAGATGGGAAACATGAATAGTGCAGTTTCATTTGCTTCCATCACTTAGTGGATTTAATACTGCCTTCAATATTTCCCGAGTGTGCCTGGATATCTGGGTTCAAGAAAGATGCAAACTTAACAAACAACTTCTCAAGCTAACACAAGAAACTTCTGGCTGTTAGCATCACAAACTGGAACATTCAGCAACTAGAACAGTCATATCAAGCAACAGGGGAAGGAAGGAACACTAAACATAAAGCAATGCTACTTGGGAGCTTCCCCTCCAACATCATTCAGAAACATGGGTTTTTTCCTCCTCACCCCTAGATAAAATGTTTTTATTTTCCAGTGTTCCTTATATCAGCTCCCTGCCTACAACAGGCTGCCCTTACCCACCTGAAACACCCCCTGAGCATCGGCTGCCACAGCTGCATGGAGTGGCGACCGACCCATGTTGTCCTGGGCATTGGCATCGGCGCCCGCATCGAGGAGGCACTTGGCCGCGTCTGCCCGAGCATAGCGTGCTGCCAGGTGGAGGGACGTCTCCCCGGTCCGGTCGGTCTGGGAATGAAGGCTGGCACCCTGGTAGATGAGGTCAGTAATGACGTTGGCCGACGAGTCCTCCACATCTTCTTCCACTTCGATTCCCGTGTCCAGCCCACCACCACGCAGCGATGCCAACATAAGAGGCGTAAATCCATCTGGGATCAAAATAGCATATGATATCAACATGGGGACTGATGGACATCCAAAAAGATGACCATAATACAAAGATTTTACAGGTGAGAAGCAGCTCATTTAGTCCAACTGATCTATCGGATTATGACTTCCTGTTACCTTCTTCATCTAACCAAATAGTATATCGTTCCACTCTTTTTTTCCAATATTTACATACCAAGTTTCCCAAGTTCTTCTCTTTGTTTCACCTCAACTAAAACATATGGTATGAAGGTTAACATTCTAAGGACATCTGTGTATAGAATTTGAGTGAGTATTTGGTTTTTGTTTGAATCACAAGTAGAAATGTCATCACCTCAATCCTATTAAATATCTTCATAATTTTAAAGGCATCAGGTAATCTTTTCCAGGAACCCAACCCAAAATAATCTTTCATGGTACTGGTATCATTTTTGTTCCATAATCCTTGTAAAACCTGTCTTGCACGATTTTCTTCTCGTAGAAAGTACTTTGATAGCAACTTCACAGCTTCTGAGTCCTCTTCCATTTGGAATCAATACATGTATTATTTTAATTACTAAATTGAGGAATGACATATAAAGATCTAGAGTTCATTTCCTAACACCTCAGGCTGATAGTTAGAAATGTCAGGGAAAATCCAGTCAACAGATTCAACCCTTTGATCACTCTGAAGTTTGTTGGAGTATCGATAAAGCTTATCCATAAAGATGTATATTTTAATTACCAATCTGAAATACAGGTGCACATTCCTTTATCCGAAATTCTGAAATCCAAAAAGCTCCAAAAACCGAAGCTTTTTCGCCAACAGCTGACGTCACTCAGGTGTGATGTGGCAGCACTAGCAGAGGCCGCTAGACATCAGTTGTGGCTCAGCACACATACTGGTTACACGTGCATTTGCTGTTCGCTGATATTTTGTGTTCACTGTTGACTTTGTGTTTAATTTCACTGAAAATGTCAAAAAGAGCTGCAGATACCCCTAATGAGTAACAATGAGAAAAAGAAGGAAGCATCTATCATTATCAATAACGCAGAAAGTGGAGTTATTGCGGAAACTTGATCGTGGTGTGTCTGTGCGGCATCTTACTGAAGAAAATCGTGTCGGAACTACCACTGTATACGATTTAAACAAACAGAAAGACAAGTTGCTGAAGTTTTATAGTGACAGTGACGTTCTACATTTATTCTAATAAGTTATTTACCATGTGTTTGATTTGGTTCATTTGAAGCTGTATATTTTTGTTTTATTAAGACCAAAGACCATAAGACATAGAAGCAGAATTAGGCCATTTGGCCCATCAAGTCTGCTCTGCCATTTGATCATGACTAATCTATTTTTGCCCTCCACAGCCCCACTCCACGACATTCTCCCTGTAATCTTTGAAGCCGTGTCCAATCAAGAACCTATCTAGCTCTGCTTTAAATACACACAATGACCTAGCCTCCACAGCTGCCTGTGGAAATAAATTCCATAAATTCACCACCTTCAGGCTAAAGAAATTTCTCTGCACCTCTGTTTTAAATGGATGCCCGTCTATCCTGAACCTGTGCTCTCTTGTCCTAGTAAATGTTTTTGATGGAAATAAATTTTTTTCTTGTCATTATTCCCTAAACAATACAGTATAACAACTACTTACATAGCATTTACATTGTATTAGGTATTATAAGTAATCTAGAGATGATTTAAAGTATACAGGAGGACGTGTGTAGGTTTGGTGTGCCGCTAGGTCCTAAAGTCCACTGCACTGACACAGGTTAAATAAGAGACTTGAGCATACGTGTTTTTCGGTATGGCGGGGGGGGGGGGGGTCTGAAATCCGAAAAATTCTGAATGCCGAAACTCAACTGGCCCCAAGGATTTTGGATAAGGGATTGTGGACCTGTATTAGCATATAAACCATAAATCTTAGGCACAACATGCAAAACATTGCTCGTTGGTTTTACAACAAGTGATTCTGTCCATACCTGGACCTCTCACATTGACATCCATACAGTTGGCATCCTGGTCTCCCTGGGGTGGTGTCAGCGCTAGCGATGGTGTTAACCGGACATCGGCTGCCACCAGGTGCTGCTGTGTCCATGGTCGATGGTCCACCTGGTCTTTATTTTCAGACAACAGGGCCTGATTTTCAGTCTGTGAAGAATAGAGGGAGTCTGTTATCAACACGTGAACAGACCCCATGGATAACTAGCAGCACTGTGGCTCGGAGATACTGAAGTTACAATGAATTTAAAGAGCAACTGAAGCACAGCATCCAGATATGATAAAGGGAAAATACAAGAGGTACAAAGTAACATTGGACATGAGAAATATTGGAGAGAAGTTCCTGTGAAGAGTACTCGATCGTGCAACTGTTGGGACAAATGTCTGGTAACTGTGTAGTAAACTCCAAGTAAATGGCAAATCAGCAACACATTTAATCAAAGTGTGAGGAGCATAGATGGAAAATCAAATCTAGAACAGGTTTCTGTAACCAACTCCAGACTTTTCTCAGGAGCAAGAGAACTCAGGGACACCTTAGTAATCAGGGAGCCGCTACGCTGCACCAGTCAGATGGGACTGCACTGGATATACTAGATTACACATTGAGTGGTGACCGTCACACAACAGACACAAAGGCGTGTTTAATTTATTCATTGGGAGCCAGACCACCAGTGGTTGTCTCTGTCGAGTATTACCAACACCATACCCTGACATGATCAATAGGTGTGGACCATCACTACATTATTGGAAAATGTGTGCACTGAGAGACCAGGGGTTGGACAGCTTAATCTGAATGTTGAGATGACACAAGCAAAAATGATCCATTTACAACCGCCCTGGTCTGGTACAAAGACTTGCACTGCTCTGCTATCACTTCCATCCATCAAGGCACCACTGCTATTACACCACAGCAATGGTTGCCAACCGGTCGATCTTTGAGACTTTCCCAGTAGATCCCGAAAAAAATGAAAAATAAATACACAAATACTGTTGTAATGTGAGCATTATAAAAATAAGTAATACTAATTAGGATAATGGTAATATAGCAACACTGCCGATACTGAAAGTTGTTTGTAAAGAGAGATTGTTTCTAGGTTGCGGGGTTTTAGTTCCGTTCTTTTTGCCCAGTGCGCATGTGTGTGTAGCTCCTCCGCCATGCGCTGAGGTAGAAAAGACCAGAAGTAAAACTCCGCAACCCGGAAGCAACCTCTCTTTACAAAGAGCTTTCCGTAGTGGGGGTATTGCGATATTACCATTATCCTAATTTGTATTAGCTTATCTTTATAATGCTCACATTAGAACACTTCTCCCCCTTTAAACTCCAACATTCCCCAAATGTAAATAACTGGGAAACTAAAAACAGTGGTGTCATTATCTTGCGTACCTCTGAAATTTATACTAATGTCTCAGTAACAGTTTACCAATACAAAACACCTGAAAAACATGGCAGATTCAACATTCAGTCTAACAAAGGAAACTGTCCATGCAAATATTCAGTCTGTCAGGAGGTTTGCGAGGGCAATGTGCTGCAACAGATGAAAATTATGAAATCTAAGTACAGGAGCTGTCTTACTGACAGACACCTCACAGACCATCTCAAACTGGCTGTCTGTAGTTATGAGCCAAATTTCAGGGAACTAGCAGAAAGTATTCAGCCCCAGTCATCACACTGAGTGCAACAGTCAATTTTTATTCATTTATTTTTCATGTTGAAATAAAATTAAATAATGAAACATAGAATTAAAGGTGTTGTAATGTGAGCATTATAAAAATAAGTAATACTAATTATGATAATGGTAATATAGCAGTACTCCCGCTACAGAAAGCTGTTTGTAAAGAGGTTGTTTCCGGATTGCGGGGTTTTACTGCCGGTTTTTTCTGCCCGGTGCGCATGCATGTGACTAACTGATTTAGTAGGTCGATCTTGCCTTTCACTAAGGCTGAGGTAGGGGATCTTGGGATTAAAAAGGTTGGCGGACCACTACACTACAAAGTTCTCAACCAATGTCTGTCCATTGACTTTGCAAACCCACCTTGACCTTCTTTGCCTCTGGCCCTCCTTCGTCCATCCACTGCTCATTCTGGTTGTCATCACAGACGCTGACATCAGGCACTGGCCTTGATAGATTCCTAAGCAAATACAAAGCAAACCTTTTACGTTAATTTTGATACAATGACAGGGGGCAGGTAGCCCTTGGATTTCAAAAGCACCCAGACCACCAAGACCAATTGGAGGGAAACATCAGTTTAAATAAATAAATAAATAAACAGATAGATAGATATATTTTAGTGTTTGAGAAGAGAGGGGAAAGAATTGTCAGCATCTCAGGTCAAAGCCAATGCACAATTTTCACCCAAGTCATTAACTTATCCTTCCTCTGACATAAGCTGCTCAACGCACTGAGTTTGTCCAGCAGATTGTTTGCTATTCCACATTCCAGACACACGTGGTCTCTTGTGTCTCCACACCTTGACAGAGGTTGTCCAGACACAACTTAAAGCTATCAGCCAACGTCTGATCTCATTGAGCTCTCACACTAGTGCACTGCATAGAAAACAAATAATACACCATTTCAAGATGCAATCATGCATGGCTTAACAGGCAGTGCTTCAGCTGAAAACTCAGACCTGAACACAGTAAGGCGCTCGGCCAATCATGAGCACTGCAGGTCCACCACAGACAATCAAAACTTGAATTTTCCGAAGCTGCAGTCTAAGTGGAAGGAATATGAAAACCAAACTGATTAAGCTCACAGACATGCTTAGGAGGGTCCTACAAAATATGAAGTTTTCTATTTATTCCTCAACTTCACCCATTCTCCTTTCAAGCACATCCTATTTTTCTTTGTACAATGTCCCACAGAAGGGATCCAAGTGGCCACAGCTCACAGGGTACAAAGTGCTCGTCATGTAGGCTAGTGTGAGGGCAACATTTTGGTTTGCATTATAGATTGGTCAACATATTGCATCCAACCACATAGAATATGGTGGGAAATTAACCCCAGTAAAAGTGGATAGCAGGATAAATGGGCCCTTCAGCCCACTAATTCCATGCTGAACATCATTTACACCAATTCCCATCAACTTTGCCCGGATTCAATCACTCACCCACACACTGGGGGTGATTACGCTGTCCAACTCACCTACCAACAACATTGGTTTGGGATATGGGATTTGAGAAGAGAGAGAGAGTTGCAGTGAAGTAAATGGGGGGAGTGGGATGGGAATGATGGGACTACTCAGGAATAACAAACCCTAAAAGACTGAACAGTACAAAAATGAAGAAAATAATCCTTGTCAAACAAACCTGGTGCCAACTTTACTCTGTGACCGAGACCAACTTCAGTCACATTTAAATGCATATATCCTCCATTTATTCAATGAACAAAAAAGAAAGTTTGCAACATTTTACTGGGAGAAATTGACTGGCAACATCTGAACATTGGGATTTATTTGTACCAATACTCAATGTTCCATTTTTCTCACAAATACCCACTTCCACTTTTCCCTGCCCCATAGAATCACCTATTTCTAAATGCTACCATTCATACTTCGCTAATGCTAATGGCCTGGCTGTTCTTCCTGTTACTTGCGCTCACTGGTTGCATTCTAGCAGAGATCCTGCAAGGCTAGTATCACAGCTGGAGAAATCAGAGAGAGCAAGCAGAGGTGTCTGGCCTCAAAACACGCATGACACAGGCTGGCCACACCCACCACACTCATCCAGACACCGAGGACAAGAAAGCAGTGCCACACTTGCAGCTTTCCTGCCTGTTCAAGTCCCCAAGGTTTCCACACTGCTTCAGAATGTGTCAAGTCTTCAGAAACATTAAAATGAGAAACAACAAACACTTAGAAACACTTCTAAATAACTAAAAACATGGAGCAGACAAATAATGATGATAAAACCTGTAAATTAGGTTTAGGTTTTACTCTGTGGCCCATCGTCACCATTCAAACAAATGGCTCAAAGCAAATTCCAAAGCAGCACCAAAATTCAACAGGCACATTGTTCCACCTTCAGAGTCTGCAGAGAGCCCCGTGGTGGCGTATTGCTGGGAGACTGTCAGAAGAGTTTTTGTGGTTTTTACATTCACGTGGGAACCCTGAATTCATTGGTATTCGCACGAGTAAGTGCCACTATTTCAAGTGGCAGTACTTTAGCAAACTGGCACTGTGATTTACAGAGTTAAAGAAACCCATCTGTACAATATAACCACATTCCCACACTGAGCACCAACAATACCTACTTCATTCCCACTGCATCCTGCCCCACAGGTTCTCTGCGCTTCCGATTGCCAACCTTCTTGAGTGTAAAGCCTTCTGGGAACCAGAGTGGGCCGAGTTTGCGTTTGCGCTTGGCTGCTACCACACCCAGGATAAGAATAAGAATGATGATCCCAACTGCAACCATCACAAGATAGAGGAGACTGAGTTGTCCCTGCTGATCCAGATCATCGCGTTTACCTGATGGGAGAACAAACAACAGTTTCATTTGACATTTGTTACTGGGAATGGCAGAGGAAAATACATAGAACAAAAGCTAATTGAGAAAATAGCTGTGATTCCCTTTCTTAATTTGTCGCCAAACAAATTTTTGACAAGCATCAGTCACGTGCACTTGTGTGGTCGTTAGATATTACACCTTACTTACAACAAACAGCTTTTACATCAGCGTCAGTTGTGCGTGTTTTTGTTCAAAAAGCAGTGATTTTTGACACTGATGGTTGGTGAGAAATAAGCAGCAAGACAATTCAGAGCTGTTTTCTTCATTGTGGTTTCAAGTATTCGGGCTTGGAGATGCCAGGAATGGTCAGGAGTGAAAACGAAATGAATTCACTATTTCAACAAGTTAGGGACCATGAAGAATTTGACAATCATCTTGAATGTTACAAAGAAAATGAAGACTTGGAGGGAGCAAATGTGTGAAAACATTGTATGAAGGCAGTCCATTAACTGCGCTTGGTGTTTGTGATGATTTTGTTCATTTACAGTCAATCAAAAGAACACAGTAGCATCCACAGGATGAATTCCCCCATCAATAACTATTAGAAACTCATAACAGTTTGAGTTCTGGTAAAATGGCAGCCTGCTGGGATGCAGTGGCCTCTCTGGGTCCAAACAAAGGTGCAATCGCAAGACGCTGCTGACTATTAAGAACATCAACTATTGCAGGTCTGTCCCATTAGTGAGCTGCTGGACAGCAGTGTAGCTGGACTTATTGCAGACTGTGTTCTCACCTGCATCAGCCACTAATGGAAGAAGGCATCAGAGGTGGTGTGCGGAGTGCTGTCCTACAGAAGGTGTGGGTGATTGTCTAGGACGTTTATGTGTGATCACAAGGTCCTGTTAGACATTGGTAATGTAGAATACTGTGAATCTGATTCACTGGTTCCTTGGCGAGACCGACGGTAGGGGAGCTGAGTTATTGATTGTGGTGTGGTCTAGGCCCTCTCGCCTTGGAGACACTTGTCACAGTTGGACCAGAGCTGGCTGTGTGCAGCTGGGGTCTGCGCTGGGTTGAGAGCTGGCTGGGCCAATGGCTGGAGCCTGGGCTGGGCCGACGGCTGGCTCCTCCTGTCAGTGCTGCCCTCCAGTGTTCGCTCCCAGAAAAGTAAGCTGGACTGCATTCATCTGTGGCTCCACTCGTGCATGATGAGGAACTGCTGTGGCTTGTTCTTGATGACATGTGGTTCCAGGATAACATCCATGCACCAATCTGCAGGCCATGACACTCAGGGCCTTGGGCTTTATTAGCATATTTTAATTATGTTTCTCCACTAGGATATGTGCTATCTGTGTTGTGTGCTGTCTGTGACTATTGCTACTGCAGTTTGCACCTTGGCTCCAGAGGAACATTGCTTTGTTTGGTTATATTCATGTATGGTTGAATGACGATTAAACTTGAACTTAGTGTGGGTTTTCGCAAATAAAACTAAGTGAGGCATTTTATGCTTAAGAAAAAAATCATAACATTTTATTGAAGTCCAAAACCTGAACATAAAGCATACTAAAAATCCTTTAAGTTATCATGTCATCACATCAGTCCTGCCTCTTAAAGTGAAACCTCAACTCAATGTCGGTGGCTGCGAATTACACATTTCCACCAACTACAATACCCTACACAGGTCGCCCTAGAATTCACTAAAACTAACACTGACAGCCTGTCCAGAACTCAGACAAGCTCCCTGCTCAGGTCCTGTGCTCCATGGGCAGAGGAACTGTGGTGCCTCTGGCTTGTCCAGAAGTGTGTTGACGCAGACATGGTCATGTTGTGACGGAACGGGCACGGTAGTGGAATCCACCAAAACTTGGTGGGCTTGTTTAAGGCAATCTACTGAAACGCGTTCAGGTTTACCCCTCTTTTCTATGATAAGTCTTCTCTTTTTTCCAAAATGCTGGACACGCCATGTAAGGAGGCCTAAGGAAATGTTAATAGACAATAGGTGCAGGTGTAGGCCATTCGGCCCTTCGAACCAGCACCGCCATTCACTGTGATCATGGCTGATCATCCACAATCAGTATCCAGTTCCTGCCTTATCCCCATAACCTTTGATTCTGCTATCTTTAAGAGCTCTAACCATCTCTTTCTTGAAAGCATCCAGAGACTTGGCCTCCACAGCCTTCAGGGGCAGAGCATTCCATATATCCACCACTCTCTGGGTGAAAAAGTTTTTCCTCAACTCCGTTCTAAATGGCCTACCCCTAATTCTTAATTGGTGCGCATCATGGCAGACAAAAGAAAACAAGGCGGAATGTAGGTCAACAGAAACCCAAGAGAACTGTACGCCATGATGGGAGGTAGGAATAGGTGAAAAGAATTGAATTTACTAAGGAGGGTGGAACACCGTCGAGAGGCTGACCAGATGGTCATGGCATCAAGAATAAAATCACCTGGCACTTGCAATGGCTGCCTGTATACCAGGTCAGCCACGGATGACTCCAGGTCCACTTCTGAGCTGTTCTGAACCCCAGCAGGACTCACAGGAGATGATCATGCCAACCCTCATCGGTCAGGGAAGTTTTTAGAGCAGCCTTACGGAGCAGTGAAACCACTAGCCTAGGCTATTGGACTGCAGGTGGTGTGAGATTCTGGGCCATCACAGCCCAGATATGAATTGGGGACCATGGTGAGAGGAAATACCAGGTGGGGTGCCAAACTGAACAACCCAGGTGCTGATAAATGCCCGAGCCACGTCTGCAGCCATCGTCGATACGAGAGGGACGATCTCTGGCCACCTGGTATGGTCCACCATGGTAAAGAGGTGTGTGAAACTGTGGGGCGGGGGGGGAAGAGGGTGAAGGAAAGAAGTCCAACAAGGTCCACACGGACTGGGTAAAACTGTCGGTCAGGGGCTCAATGGCACCTGAACATATCGCAGTCCAATCCAAGGCCATGCCACACAAACTTTAGTGCAACTAATTTCTGTGAGGCCTTCCAGTCCGGATGCGAGAGGCCAAGTACAGAGTCAAAAACAGCCCATATCCAGTTTGCAGGCACTATGAGGTGAGGGCAGCTGGTATAGACATCACACAGGAGAGAAACCCCAGCTTTCCTGAACTTAATATCAGCCAACCACAGGCCCATGACTGCTGCTTGGTAAGCTGGGACCTCTGGGTCAGTAACTTGATTGGCTGCCATGCCAACCCCTTTGCGTAAGGCCTCAGTGTCTGGCCGTGAGAGGCAATCAGGCCATGGGATTATTCTTCCCGTTGATATGTTGTATATCAGTTGTGAACTCTGATATGTAGGCCAGGTGGCGTTGCTGCCGTGAAGACCAAGGGTCTGATATTTTGCCCATCACATGTACAAGAGGTCTGTGGTCAATGAAAGCTGTGAAATGGCGACCCTCTGAAAGAAAACGAATATAACGAACAGCCATTTACAGATTGAGAAGCTCATGGTCAAAGATGCCGTACCTACTTTCGGAGGAACGGAGCTGCCGGCTGAAGGTGGTGAGCGGCTGCCACACGCCTCTGACCAACTGTTCGTGCACAGCACCCACAGCATAGTTTGAAGCATCAGTAGTGATGGCCATAGGTGCATTGTGGAGTGAGTGTGCTAGTAGGGTTGTGTTGGAAAGAGTTTGTTTAGTGTCATCAAATGCATGTTATACAGGAAAAGCATAAATTCAGCAGCTCATGGAATGAAGTGGTAATAGAAATTCACCATGTTTAAAAACTCCTGTATTTTTTCCAGTAGTGTGGGGTGGTGGGAAATCCGTAACGGCTACTTTTGATGGGAGCAGTTTTGCACTTACTGCTGAGATGCATTGGCCAAGAAAGTCGATGGTTGACAACAAAAACTAGCATTTAGCAGGCTTAATAATCAACCCATGTAAGCACTCGAAAAGCATATGGAGATAGAATTCATGTTCACTGGCAACAAGTACAGTATGTCATCCAGGTAAACAAAGAGAAAATGTAAGTCTTTCAATACAGAGTCCATCAGCAATGTCTGTGCTGCATTTTTCAGCCCAAACAGCATAAGCAGGAACTCAAAGCGGCCAAACAGAGTTATCACAGCTGTTTTGGGAATGTCCTCTGAGAACACAGGCACCTGATGGTATCCCTAACTAGATCGAACTGGGTGTTCTAGTGGACTCCACACTCTCACAGGCATGGAGCTGCTCAGCGACGCTACCATATAGAAATATTTGATGTCATTGGTGGAGATTTCTCAGTGTGAATCGGGGCTCTGCTTGTACAAACCAAGCAACAGCATTTTGCTCCCGAAACTCCAGCAGTTTCAAAGTTGGCCGTCATGTTCCGTAACTCTGAAATTGTCCTGGAGCATTGGGGTCACCAATGTAAGTTTTTGCAAATAAAACAAAGTGAGGAGTTTTATGTTTAAGAAAAAAAAACACAACACATTTTATTGAACAAAGTGTGCTGAAAACCCTTTACGTAAGTACATTGACATGTCAGACCCGCCTCGGTGGTTGTGAATTATGTATGCATCCACCCATTACCCTATAATTATGCAATAGTAGTATTGGTAATGTTTTATTTTGTTCTGTATTTCATTTAAATCCATAACTTGTTTTGTTAAATGTCTGTTTGTCTTTTTTATACCTTTTTAGTTATTTCCACAAAACCAGTTAATTGGTCAGCTGCAATGTACTGGTCCAAATGTGTCCCAATTAACAGGAATTCACTGTATTTAAATGAAAATAATAGTCTTTTTCTCATGATTTAATATAACTTTGGTCTACTTTATACATGTCAGTGCCTGTCCTACTTTTCTTCCCCTCTATACTGGCAGATAGCTGCTGGCCAGTCTTCCTTGATAACAAGGCAATCTTGCATTCACTTGCTAGGTGCTCTGGACAAATTGGATGCACTGATGTGGCAATACTTGGGTTAATAAGGGGGACTCCAGCATCTGTGGTTAAAGTCAACAAGCCTTGTTTAACAACTGATAGCTTCTCTTTCCAAAAACTGAGTGATCTTTGGCTGGGCAGGATGTTCACAAGGATGACAATTTGAGGAAATTACACCATGATATTTTTCTAATTTCCATTTTGTAAGTGCCAATTCAGATAGGTTTCTCAGGAGTGAGAAAATTGCCAAAGGTTTCTGGAGCCACAACATTGTTTGGTGAAAGACAAGAACCTGCCAGGTGTGGAGTGACTCTACTTACTTTTAACGGACTCAATTGGGTACGGCAGAGTACCCTTGCTGGACTGGGCAGCGATGAAAGCAGCAGCGGTGTCTGTCGATGGAAAACAATCCTCAGATGTCTGCAAACACTGCCGATTGTCAATCTCCAAGTAGACCTCAGAACTGTAGGAATAACACCAGAAGATTAATCAAGGGCAATAAAAATCTTCCTTCATTCAAACTAGTTCTGTCTATGCAGACTGTTCCATATGCTCATTCCTTCCAGTTGCTAAGCAAGGCAATACATCTTTTATTTACAACCATTTTCTTCTATTTATTCACTCATGGGATGGGAACATTATGGGCTAAGCCAGTGTTCATTCCTTACTGACCATTGAGAGCCACTTCAGTCCACAAAAGAGCCATCTACCTTGTTGGAGTCCCGAACTTCACAGATGACTCTGGTTAAGGATGGCATATGATGCTGAGATGCATCCCAGGATGCACTGGGATACATCATTAGTGACGTTAACCTGGGGTCATCAGGTGTTTCAACATCAAACACCCTTACCCAGGCGACCAAGCCAGGTTAATTAGGCCCTGGCTTGTGTCCCCAGCAGCACTGGTCCACAGGTCACATCTGTTGATCCATGGCCAGCTGCAGGCACGCTCAGTACCCTGTGACAGTCTTGATGGCTCTTCTCTTTGCCAAGGAGAGAGTAGGTTCTGCACAGCAAAACCACTGCACCCCACCTCTTTCAACTCGCACCCTACCCTTCATCTCTGTCTCTGGCACTGCTCTACCAGCTCCTGGTATTTGGCTTTCTTCAAATTACCTTCTCTGAAAGGCAGCGATGAACCTCTGTTTTTGCAACAATCATATTTTCATAGTCAGGAACAACATAGCCCTGCTCTTGTGAAATTCCAGATTCATTTAAATTGATTTAATTCCCCAGCTGCCATGAAACTCTGATAAACATAATAGTCCATTACTTAAGACAAAGGACAGAATAGGCAGATTAAAAGTAATGGAGGGAAAATATACCAGGTAGAAAGATGTAGGGCAGAAGTGAGCTGACACCTAGAGTTAAAATTCAAAATGTGTGAGAACATGCAAGTAAAGCAATAATTAAAGCTAATTAGTATCTTGGAACTGACATGTGCCCAAATATGCAAATTCTTTGTAGGATACATGCAACAGTCCTGGTTTGACCTCTTCCCAGCTAGTTACATTCCCCTACAACCGGAGGCAAGATAGGTAACACAAGGAAGTCTGGAGATCCAAAGTAATACATATACACACGTGCAAAGTGCTGGAGGAACTCAGCAGGTCAGGCAGCATCTATGGAAATGAACGAACAGTTGACATTTCTGGCCGAGATCCTTCATCAGGACTCCAGGCAAGACTAATAACAGCCACAATGCAATGCTTCATCAAACACCCCCTGTAAACCCATATCCTCAGCAAACGCTTGACCTTAATTATTCAAAACACAAACTCATTTCACAACATTTTTCCTCAATTATCCCGATCATGTCAACTGCCAACGCGTCAAGCTGATCCCTTCGTTTTCTTCAAGAGTGCCAAGATGTGATGACACTTGCCAAGTATATTTGTACCCAGATAGTAGATTTAGATTATGAGTGCTCATTTATTGTCATTTAGAAATGCATGCATTAAATAAATGATACAACATTTCTCCAGAATGATATCACAAGAAAGCACAAGACAAACCAAAAACTAAAACTGACAAAACCACATAATTATAACATATACTTACAACAGTGCAAAGTAATACCATAATTTGATAAAGAACAGACCATGGGCACGGTAAAAAAGTCTCAAAGTCCCGATAGACTCATCACCTCACGCAGGCGGCAGAAGGGAGGATCTCTCCCCACCATGAACCTCCAAGCACCGCCAACTTGCCGATGCAGCACCATTGGAAGCACCTGACCGCAGCGGACTCTCAGTCCGTCCAAAAACTTCGAGCCTCCGACACATCCTCTGCCGAGCGCTTTGACCCCTTCCCGACCGTTGAGCAACAAGCAAAGCAGAGGGCTCGGGGCCTTCTCCTCCGGAGATTCTGGACCACACAGTAGCAGTAGCAGCAAAGCAGGCATTCCAGAGGTTTCACCAGATGTTCCTCTGTGCTCTCACATCCGTCTCCATCAAATCAGGATTGTGCACGGCACCCTACTTGACAAATAACAGACATCACCACCGGAGTGGCCGCTGCGAGCTGCCATCTTCTCCTCCCGAGTAGGGCACAATTCCAATTTTGTACAATTCCTCTGTGTTGAAATGGTAAATGTTTCTCTTGCCACAGACCTCTCCCGCGCGCACCGCGCCCCCCCCCCCCCACCACTGTATTCTGGCTTATTCCCCCTTTCTTTTCAGTCCTGAAGGAGGATCTTGGTCCAAAACGCCAACTGTTCATTTCTATAGAGGCTGCCCGACCTGCTGAGTTCCTCCAGCATTTTGTGTCTGTTGCTTTGGATTTCTAGCATCTAGTTATGATTTGCTGAGTATTTTCATTTTTCTTTAACTTGCTTTAACAGAAGTAAGATGACCCAGCAAATTCCACCCTTGCACCCAGTGCACAAATCTCAGAAGATCTTACCCAATAATTTCTTGCCCGAGTTCCCTCACAATTCTAATAAAACGCTTCATTCTGGACCCGTGACCGTAGTAAGGGAAGATCATTGGTTCTCCTCTGGAGTCCTTCTTGAATCGCAGAGTGGTATGCAGGAGGGACCCCAGCTTTCGAAGGAAATTGACAGAATCCTTCAGTAGTTCCTCTGGTGGCAGGAGCACAATCAACACCAACATCCCCTCGGCCAACTGCTCGGTCTCACTGTCCACGCAATCCAGCCCATCCCAGCCACACTCCTCATTATTGCAGCCCTGGTCACAGCGGCCATCACGGTAGTGGTCGGCACAGTACTTCTCATAGAATGGACTAGAGAGAGACCAAAGAGGACAGGTCAGACAAGCAAAGGCATTATCAAAAAATCACTTTTCACAGGTCATGCACTACATCAGGGGACAGGGAGGGGGAGTGGAGAGGGAGGTGAAGGACGGTGGGAGGGCGGGGAGCGGAGAGGGAGGTGAAGGATGGACGGGGGGAGCGGAGAGGGCGGCGAAGGACGGACAGATGGGGGGGAGGGAGGGGACGGAGGGGGGAGTGGAGAGGGAGGCGAAGGGTGGAGGGGGGAGTGGAGAGGGTGGAATAATTTATGTTGAATCTGTTATTTTTATATGAGGGGTGATTGATAAATTCATGGCTAAAGGTAGAAGGAGTCAATTTTAGAAAATCTAGCACATTTATTTTTCAACATAGTCCCCTTCAACATTTGCACATTTAGTCCAGCAGTCGTGGAGCATACGGATCTTGGACTTCCAGAAACTGTCCACAGCAGGGGTGATTGATAATTTCATGGCCTAAGGTAGAAGGAGAATGAGTTATACAGCTCTCGTTATATGCACATGCAGTTCAACTCTTTGAGTGATTATGCGGAAAGTGTGAAGTTAATAACTCATCTCCTTCTACCTTAGGCCACGACTGCTGGACTAAGTGTGTAAATGTAGGAGGGGTCTATGTTGAAAAATAAATGTGCTAGGGTTTTCTAAAATTGACTCCTTCTACCTTAGGTCACAAACTTATCACCTCTCGTATTGTGTATCTGATGCTCTGCCTGTGCAAGCAAGCTTTTCATTGCATCTGTGCACACGTAGAATTGTGCAGATGACAATAAACATAAAGCGCAACTCCTTCCTTTCCTCCTCCTCACACACTTGGACTGAACCACTTGCAAAGCCAGAGGTTCAAAGCCCGACAAAAGTTGTGAAACATACTTGCAGGACTTCTGACTGTTGCGACAGGCGAAGTTGTCAAACAGGCACTCGGGTGTGTTGCAGGCTTCGTCGCACTCGTTGTTGTTGAAGTACTTCCAGCACTGCAAGCTGGCCGTGCAGTTCTCCCAGGGGTTCAGGTTCAGCGAGCAGTCGCCACCATCCCACTCACACTCGTAGTTGTTGCACTCCTGGTCGCAAATCCGGTCGCGGGCCTTCTCCTTGCACTGTGGCACCAGGCAGCTCTGCGTTTCCCGCCGGGTGCAGGTCTGCCCACTGAAGGGGGCGGGGCAGCTGCAGGCGAAGAACGGCGGCGAGGATTTGGGCAGGCAGGTCCCGCCATTGCGGCAGGGCCGGGTGGCACAACTAGGCACGTGGCACTCGGAGCCTCTGAATCCCCTCGGACACTTGCACTTGGGGCCCTGTGGTGTCATGGAGCACGCCCCACCATTCTGGCACAAAACCTGCCCACAGGTATAGTTGGTGTGCTCACAATTCACACCCACCACGCCCTGCAGAGAGAATTAAAAACAAGCGTCAAAGTGAGCTCCATCAATCTGACTGCTGAGTGGCTGCGTGCACTGGTCAGGTAGATGACTTGCCCTCCAGCGTCCAGTGCCAGCTGCCCAGGGTCTTGTGCACTGGTCAGGTAAGTGAAATGCCCTTCGCTGTGTCCAGAGCCAGCTGCCCAGGGACTTGAGGACTGAAAGCTGGCAGAGCCAGGAAGGTGACTGTAAAATCAATGTCAATTTGGTTACTAAAATATAAACTAGTCATGGTTGTTGAGACACCAGGCCAACCATTGGTTTGTTGCCTGTGAGTCACTGCAGTATAAAATTGGTTGCCTTGTTTCCAGCGTCACGTTTAGTTTCAGTCTACAAGAGCTGCACAGAAGCAGGCTCTTTACCCACAATGCCTGTGCAGAACAGAATGTCAAACTAACCATATTGCCTTCTGTATGCACGTGTTCTTTCAGCTACTGTTCAGGTCCGTGGCACATTCATATCTGTCTAACAGTAATGCCACCATCCTTTCTGTTTCTGCCATTCCCCTCAGCAGCCTGTTCCAGATACACACCACTCACTGTGCAAAAAAAACAAACAAACCTGCCCCACACATCTCCTCCTCACTTTAAATGCACACCTTTAAGTTTTGAAGTGTTAATGGGGAATTAAGTTTAGTGGGCTGAAGGAAGACGGCTCTGTTGAGAGGGACAAGGTGATCCTTCTCAGAAGCACACATTAAGGGAGACAAAACCGGGACTTGCTGCCTTTTGAGATAGGCAAGTAAATGTTGGAGCAGTGTTGTAAGCAGAGCCACAGAGGCTTTAGTTAGTTACAACAAACTTCATGGAGCACAGTTTGAACCAGTGCTGCTGTCAAAGGGAGAACTACAAGATGTTTGCTAAAGATCATCGAAACAAAATAACCTTCAACTGAAGGTACAAGCCTATAAAATTAGTAGTAGGCCTTTCCATTGAGGAAGTCTAAAGGGATTGAATGGTCTATTACTGGTCATTAGACATATATTATTGCATTAATCATGGATGCAAAGTGAAAGCTACTGAGACACAGCTAACAACACATAACTCTTGGTAAATGGCAAAATAGTAACTGAAAGAACAAAATGGCACCATGAAGCTCACACAGCTCAAAATGAGTGCTGAAGGGATGTATCTTGTGACTATTTATTCAAGCATTAATTTTACAGAAGTTATCACAATTGAAGAAAACTCATTCATAACCAGTGAGGAGAAAAACAACCAGTTCCACTTACAGGTCTGCACTGGCAGGTGTATCCCAGAGGGGTATTAGCAGTAGAGACACACATCCCTCCATTCTGACACGGCTGAGAAAGGCACAGGTCAATGACAGTCTCACAGTGGCGGCCTACAAAACAACAGTAGCTCACGTCAGTGGCTGAACGCACCAGGATGAAATATCCTCATCACCCTTGCTATGCAACAACATGAGTATTGGGTGCCAAGTTGCTGTCTATACTCGAGTTTTTACATAGCTGGTATTTGGAAGAGAGAGGTGGCAGGAAGACTTGCCTTAATTTTGATCACAATCACATCCTGCACAAGGGATAGGTTATATTTTTCCACCTTAATTCACAAAGTACATCCGAACATGAGGCAGAAAAGATACTTTGGTAAAACATGTTATGGACTATCCAAGTCACTTGTTGCATGTCAATATGGGATTAAAAAAAAAAGTTAAGCCATACCACATACATTACAAGTGTCTGTTTTGCATTGACTGGAATAGCACTGCAATCTTGTTGTCTAGAGCAATAACAAAATTCTATTCTGTTCTACTTTCTATTGTTATATTCTTGAGGATACATGGGCCAGCTTCAGGTAGCAGTTTAGTGGTTTCCCATCACTGCAATACCTCTAGCCCTTCAATTTTCCAAATAGATGGGTTTCTCTAACTCTGAACTTGGACATAACCAGTGCTCCCTCATCCAGGCAGAGGTGGTGCTTACTTAAGCTCTGGAAAACAAAATCCTCCTCTAGAGGAAGGAGGAATGATGGAGCTAGACAAGTGACCAGCATGGTTTTCCCCCAAAAACACCTAATCAGTGATCTCAAAATAGATCTGACACAGATCAATAGCCCCAATGTAATTAGTGAGCCAACAGGACCAGAATCAGATTGGTTATCACTGACTTAGATATTTGTGGTTTTGCTGCAGCAATACGATAGGAAGACATAAAATACTATCAATTACAAAAATAACTAAATAGTCCACAGCAAAATAGGAATAACAAGATAGTGATTCATGGGTTCAGCAAACACTAAGCGAGAATGCAGGTGTATGGGATTAAGTGGGATCCAAGATCAGCCATGATGGAATGGCAGAACAGGTTCAATGGGCTGAATGGCCAAATTCTGCTCCTGTGTCTAATGGTAATGCTGCTGCTTCACAGTTCCAGCTACCCAATTTGTTCCTTGGGCATATTGTGTGTGGAGTCCGCACATTCTCCCGGCAACAGCACTGTTTTACCAGATATGTGGGGAATTGGGAGGTTATCTGGATGCTGTAAATTGCACCCTGCCTGTGGGTGAGTGGTAAGAGTTGGTGGGCATGAGAGAGAGAGAGAATGAAGGCGAGGCAATGACATTTATGGGATTACTTCAGGAAAGAGCCAAATCTTGATGGGACAAATGGCCTCCTGAATTATGAAGAAAATGAGGTGACTGGACGTCTGTCTGCAGATTCTGAGCCCGTCCAATCACTGTTTCTGGATGTAGTATGTCAACACTGATTAATTAATCAAAACTGTGCTCAAACTGATGTGAATATCTGATACCAATACATCTTTCTCATGTCCTGTTCAGCTTTCAAAATTGCCGCTTTCTGGTCCCTCCCTCAACAACTTGCTCTAAGGCACTCATTTAGATCTGAGAAAAGCAGGTTGCTCTCTTTCCTTCAGGCGCCAAATAAACCCATATTTGTCATGGGCTTGAACCCCGCTTAATCAAGAACAACTTTTTGGCATTCAGCTCCTTGGGAAATGCTCAAAGAATGCATCTCCTCACCCCAAAAATAACCATCACCTTCAGATAATCTCAAATGCTCCACAGGTCTCAAGACTAAAATGGTTTCCATGCCAGAATCTGAAAACAACAAGGATTCACGTAACATTGCCCATGTAATGAACACATTTCTGCTTTACTGATTGGGAATGGTCTGTGTAGACCCATTCAGATCATTAAATCTGCAAGTAATGGAGTCATTGCAGCTGCAAATGTCCTGTTGCTGTTAGGTTAGTGTATCGTGGCAAGGTAAACAATACTGAACTCTCACAATTGATCTTAGTGAATTTAGGCTGAACATCTTTGTTAATGAGATTTAGTACAGATGGGCACACTGGCTGGTGTAAATATACTGGGTCAAGGGATCCATTCCTGTGCTGCACAGCTTGATGTAACAAGGCTAATGTTCCTGAGCATCTCAGTGGAGGAAGAAAGTAGCAAAAGTGGACAGCAAATGGGACCAAGGCTGAAGACAGGATATGTTTAAGCAATCTAATAATCATTGCTTATGCCCAAATTCCAGGACAGCCAGTTGCTGATCACTTGGGCACCGAAAGGCATAAGGGGAAGATGGTCTTCAATTAGCACAAAGGAATAGCTTTGTAACTCACCCGTAAAACCAGGTCGACACCTACATAGGTAATCGTTGTTTAACTGGACGCAGTCAAGCATACCCTTGTGGTCACATGGGTTGGACAAGCATTCGTTGACATCTCCTTCACAGCGTTCGCCAATAAAGCCAGGTGGGCAGATACAGCTGTAGCCACCAATTTTGTCGACACACCGGCCGCCATTTAGACACTTGTGGGGATCAAAATCAGGCTCACAATCATCGTTGTTTATTTCGCAGTGAATACCTGTGAACAAAATATAATTATGCTCAAACCTACAGGACTAATTATCATTGTAACATCTCACTCTAGTCTTGTCAATCATACCCAGTTATTATGTTTGGTTAACCAATTTATTCCCAGGCATTTAAGTTGCCATGCACCCAATATTATCTCTCGCACTTCTATTTCCAAGAGGAAACAATTATCCACAACAAAAGAAAAAGAATCAATGGAGGCAGAAGAAAGGAAATTATAGGCCAGCTAGCCTAACTTCAGTGGTTGGGAAGATATTGGAGTTGATTGTTAAGGATGTGGTTTCGGGGTACTTGGAGGCTCGTGATAATGTAGGCCAAAGTAAGCATGGTTTTCTTCAGGGGAAATTTTGCCTGGCAATCTGTTTGAATTTTTTCAGGAAATAACAAGCAGGGAAGTCAGTGGATGTTGTTTTCCTGGATTTTCAGAAGGCCTTTGACAAGGCACTGCACATGAGGCTGCTTTACAAGATAAGAACGTTACAGGAATGTTACTAACATGGATAGGAGATTGGCTGATTGCCAAGAGGCAAAGAATGGGAATAAAGGGGCCTTTTCAGGTGGGCTACCAGTGACTAGTGGTGTTCTGCAGGGGTCAGTGTTAGGACTGCTTCCTTTCATGTTATATATCAACGATTTGGATGATGGAATTGATGGCTTTGTGGCCAATACGAAGTTAGGTGGAGGATTGGGAGAATGGGCAAAGAAGTGGCAAATGGAATATGGTGTAGGGAAGTGTATGGAATAAAAAAGTTGATGGAATAAAAGCATAGTCTATCTTCTAAATGGGAGAAAATTCAAAAATCAGAGGTGCAAAGGGACTTGGGAGACTTTGTGCAGATTTCCCTAAAGGTTAACATAGGGTGAGTTAGTGTTAAGAAATGGAAATGCAAAGTTAGCATTCATTTCAAGAAGACTAGAATATAAAAAACAAGAATGTAACGCTGAGGCTTTATGAGGCATTGGTCAGACCACAATTGAGAGTACTATGAACAATTTTGGACCCCTTATCTAGCATTGGAAAGGGTCCATAGGTAACTCACGGGAATGATTCTGGGAATGAAAGGGCTAAAATGTGAGGAACATTTGATGGCTCTGGGCCTGTACTTGCAGAAATTTAGGAGAATGAGAGGCGACTTCATTGAAATCTGTTGAATACAGGTTTCCCCCGCTATCCGAAAGTAGAGTGTTCCTATGAAACCTTTCGTAAGCTGAAATGGCGTAAATGAAGCAATTACCATTAACTTATATGGGAAAAATTTTTGAGCATTCTCAGACCCAAAAAAAACCTACCAAATCATACCAAATAGCACATAAAGCCTAAAATAACACTAACATATAGTGAAAGCAGTAATATGACAAATACACAGCCTATATAAAGTAGAAATAATGTAGTTTCACTTATCAGAATTGGAAAGATTTGGCCAAAAACCGATTTGTAGAAAAAAAAAATCAGCACATACACGCATGTGCACACACCTGCCCGCACATGGCTTCATGGTCATGGTAGTCTTTCTCGGGGTAAGCACAAGTTTAAAGCAGGCACCTGTCTTTGTAAAAGCAAAAATCCTCCGGATTTCTTTCGGTTAGCGAAAACAGGTACTAATGCAGGTCTTTCGTAAAAGTGAAGTGGCGTAAAGCAAACTTTCATAAAGCGGGGAACACCTGCATTTAAAGGTCCAGAGAGAGTGGATGTGGAGAGGATGTTTCCTATAGTGGGAGAGTCTAGGACCAGATTGCATAACCTTAGAATAGAGAGAGAGGCATCCGTTTAGAACAGAGATGAGAAGGAATTTCTTTAGCCAGAGGATAGTAAATGCCTCTGGAATTTAGAAGCAGTGGAGGCTAACTCATTGGGTATATTTAAAGCAGAGGTTGATACATTCTTGATTAGTGAGCGTGTCAAACGTTCCAGGGAGAAAGCAAGAGAATAGCATTGAGAGGGATAATAAATCTGCCATGGTGGAGCTGACTCGATGGGCTGAATGGCTTAACTCTGCCCCAATGTCTTATGTAAGACTGCCAGTGTCAGAGTGAAACACACACACTAGAATTCTCACCATAAATATGTACTCATCAATAACTATCATTATTTCTAATATCCAAAGGTCTGAACAAGAACTTCTTCACCAGTGAGGCACCTCTGATTTAAGGACAATCCTGTGTAAACCTCCAGACTCACAAAATGTGAAGCAAATGAGAAACACAAGCGATGAAATTCAGGGATCACATTCAAGTTCAGCAGCATTTCTAAAATGGCGGCATTAATATCGAGTGTTTTACCATCTGACTCCATCCAACCATGAAAACAGATTTGGTGCATTAATTTAACTTCCATCTTTCAAAGCCAAATTGAACCCTAATTCCCTAACCACATCTTCAATGCATTCATGAAATTCAGCCCGACCTCAATACTATCAATTCAACGTACCCTCATTTTGGCAATAGGCGTGATGGTAAACACCTGCCAGAAATTAGTATAATGAACATCTAGATACCCCCTCACCTTCCATCTCAGTAAGATCAAAAATTCAGCCAGGTTTGTTCCCCGTGATTTGTGTTTCACAAACCCACGCAGGCACTCTGTCGCTGGTTAGACTCTGTCCAACTGTATCTAGACTCCACCCTCCCCACTCTCCCCTGGAATGGCATAAGTACATCAGTAAGTGAAAATACAGAAGCTGAAAATAAAAAGAGACAATGTTGGTAATGTTCAACAGGCCAAACAGCATCTGAGGAGGGAGAAAGGGATCAACTCTATTTGCCTTTTCGCAGTTGTTGCCTGGCTTCCAGAAAATTTGCAGCAGTTTCTGCCTTTACCTCAGAAACCAGTAGATGTTTAATGAAGGGCAATCAGACTGTTTGCCCCTCTCCTCCCTGAAATCCATTCCACTTCAGCCAAGCATGTCAACTACAGTATGACAAATACCATCAGACAAATCCCAAACAGTAGACTGAGACCAGGTTTCACTGCTGGCATCGCAAATGCAGAGGAAAGATGGTATCCTCTCTCAGCGTAGGCACATTTCATTACCTGCAGTTCCGGGCGGACAGGAACACTTGTAATCATTCACCAGGTCGATGCAAGTGCCTCCATTCTGACAGTGCGCGATGCTGCACTCATTAACTTCGGTCTCACAGGTGGTGCCCCTGTACCCTGGAACACACTGGGGGGGGTTGGGAGTAACTATTATTACAAAGGTAATTTTAAGTTATTGCTTCAGCAAATGTTGCTTCTGGATGTCACTGCATTGAACAGATTATTAAACAAAGATAGCACAGAGCCACAATTCGCACAGTTGCCTCAGAACTCAGGGCACAAAGGTTCCATCTTGTTTCAGTACATTCTCCCCATGACAGCAGGGGTTTCTCCCAGGTCCCAGTGTGTTAATGGGTTAATTAGCTGCAATAAATGACCTCTGAGTGGCTAAGTGGCAAAATAGAACTCAACAGACATGTCAGTTGCACATACAGAGAAATGGTTGGGGGTGGAGGGAATGGCCTCAATCTGCTGGGTGCTGGCATTGACGAATGGGCCAAATAGCTTCCTGTGTGTGTGTTTTAACTGAGTATTCAACCATCCATCAGCAGTTGGTTCCAGGGATGGACGCAACAACAGGAAAGTGGCGCTAAAACTGACTAAGTGAATGATCAACCATGATGTTACTGAATAGGCAAGGTGGCCTATCTCTGCTTTTATCATGATGTCAATTCATAGTTATGGAGATTGGATCAGTGTGGTTCCCCAATCTGGCTGGTGAGATGGCATAGTCAAAGAGAACCAGGTGGATTCAGAATTGGCTTGCCTGCAGAAGGCAGAGGGTCATGGTGGAGGGAGTACATTCAGATTGGAGGATTGTGACTAGTGGTGTCTCACGAGGATCTGTTCTGGGACCTCTACTTTTCGTGATTTTTATTAACGACCTGGATGTGGGGGTAGAAGGGTGGGTTGGCAAATGTGCAGACAACACAAAGGTTGGTGGTGTTGTAGATAGTGTAGAGGATTGTCAAAGATTGCAGAGAGACATTGATAGGATGCAGAAGTGGGCTGAGAAGTGGCAGATGGAGTTCAACCTGGAGAAGTTTGAGGTGGTACACTTTGGAAGGACAAACTCCAAGGCAGAGTACAAAGTAAATGGCAGGATACTTGGTAGTGTGGAGGAGCAGAGGGATCTGGGGGTACATGTCCACAGATCCCTGAAAGTTGCCTCACAGGTAGATAGGGTAGTTAAGAAAGCTTATGGGGTGTTAGCTTTCATAAATCGAGGGATAGTGTTTAAGAGTCGCGATGTAATGATGTAGCTCTATAGAACTCTGGTTAGGCCACACTTGGAGTACTGTGTCCAGTTCTGGTCACCTCACTATAGGAAGGATATGGAAGCATTGGAAAGGGTACAGAGGAGATTTACCAGGATGCTGCCTGGTTTAGAGAGTATGCATTATGATCAGAGATTAAGGGAGCTAGGGCTTTACTCTTTGGAGAGAAGGAGGATGAGAGGAGACATGATAGAGGTGTACAAGATAATAAGAGGAATAGATAGAGTGGATAGCCTGCGCCTCTTCCCCAGGGCACCACTGCTCAATACAAGAGGACATAGCTTTAAGGTAAGGGGTGGGAAGTTCAAGGGGGATATTAGAGAAAGGTTTTTTTTTTTTTTTACTCAGAGAGTGGTTGGTGCGTGGAATGCACTGCCTGAGTCAGTTGTGGAGGCAGATACACTCGTGAAGTTTAAGAGACTACTAGACAGGTATATGGAGGAATTTAAGGTGGGGGGTTATATGGGAGGCAGGGTTTGAGAGTCGGCACAACATTGTGGGCCGAAGGGCCTGTAATGTGCTGCACTATTCTATAAAATATTTGTCCAACTTCCATTCTCAATTGATTCGGATGCAGTGAGCCTCCGTAATGAATGGAAACCTCCTCCAATGGTCCAGCTTGCCAGCAGAGGACGACGGTAACCTCTGATTACATACTGCACTTTGGAGTGCCCAACATTGATTGGATGTATCCCGGGAGATCTCATCATGACCTCCCATCTCCAAACATCCCAGCAACCACCATGCCCCTCCCCAATAATGCTTTCAAACCTCATACTGTTTGAATCATTTCCTGAAAAAGACATTTTATTTTCTACTGGGGTGCGTCCAGCATTGTCCAGGAAATTAATCTCGAATTGCTGGAGTTTCCAACAGTTAATCCTGATGGTCCGTTATGGCCATGATAACCAAACTCTAACCAGTTCTTGCTGCACCAATGTTACCAACAAAACCATGAGGGGGAGCTCCTGGTTAATGTTTCAAATAAACCTGATTTATGTGCTTGGCTTCATTGGCTGCAGAGGGATGACCTTGCTCCAGTTCTCACAGCTCTTGTGATACATTCTTGGAATTTTCTGCCTTCGACGGCCCACAAGGTATGTCTGAGTGGCAGTGTACCCAGACATGTGGGCTGCAGGCCATGGCACCATTTTCTATGTACAGGCAATAATGAGAACACAGCTTGGTGTTACAACTTACAATGGGTGAAGGAAGGATAAACAAAGGTTTCTTCTATGCCACCCCAATCATTTTTCCCACATGAGTGTTTATTCTTCACACTTATGGATGGGAGTCTATCTATATCTGGATATATCTGCACCTCCACACCTGTTTCCACTCATCCTCTGCCTCAACCCCTCCCTCTCACCTCTTTACACTAGCTATCTCTCCTCAGCCCAGATGCAGGGCCTTGACATGAAATGTTAACTATCCCTTTCCCTTCACAGATATTGCCTGACCCACTGAGTTCCTCCACCATTTTGTGTGTTGCTCCAGATCCCCATGATCTGCAATCTCGTGCGTCTTTGATGAACAAGGTCCTCACCAGAGGAATGAGGTGATCTTTCTGCAGCGTTTAAGCAGTAAGGGAGTTATTTAGTATCCCAGGAACTAGCTCCCTTTCTATTATCGGGTTCACGTTCTGCCTCCAGGAAGAGTTACAGGCTTGAGAGCCAAGTTGCTATATTTAATCAGTTATTATGCAAGACAACACTTATGCTCTGCTTAACATGATAGGAACAAGGCAGTGCAATCTTCTGATGCCAAGTTAGTTTCTCCAGTACCCCTTCAAACTAGTATCATCCTCCCTGTTATTAATGAGGTCCAAAACACTGGCCTGAGCAGTGGGAGGGAAACACTCACCTCACATGCATAGCTGCCCAGATAATCCTTGCAGGTGGCACCATTCCGGCATGGGTTCGATGCACAATCATCCACATCCTGTTGGCAGTAGCTGCCAGTATATCCAGCCATGCACTGACATCGATGGCTGTTGCCAGTGTTGATGCAATTCCCCGAATGCTGGCAAAGCTGCTCAACCGTCAAGCCTAGTCAGGTAGAGATTGACGGATAACAGTTAATGGAACGTCAGCCGGTCAGAGTGCAGCTATGGAATTAAAACAGAACAAATCCAGGGACAACTTCCTCCCCACAGAAAGGCTTGTACAAAACGACCAAGTTACAGCAGACCATCCTACACCAACAACACCAGAGCTACTGTTTCCTCAGTCCAAGTGTTGCACTGTTCTCAACTCACCTCTGCGAAAAGCTGCCACCTCACACGACACATCTGGCACGTCGCAGTACAGCCCGGTCCAACCGCTCCGGCAGTTGCAGTGGTACGTGGCGCCTCGCTGCACACACCTGCCTCCATTCTTGCAGGGTGAGCCATTGCACAGATTGACCAGGGTCTAATGCACAGAACAAGACGGCATCAGCCAGTGAAGACCAGCCATTCATTCCCAATAGCTTAGTAGTCACATTACTGGACCGGGAATATTGAGCCCCAAGTAGATCATCAGGAATGCAGGTTCAAATTTCACCTGAGCAAGTTTCAAATTTTCAATTCAGCACAGACAGATATCGGTTTTAAAAGCCAATATTAAGACGCATGCTTGATAAAGAATCCTCTTTAACAGTGTCCCTGAGCTCATGGCATTAGGATCAGGTTTCTTGAAAGTGGCCCAATGAGACACATGGACTGAACAAGCAGAGGGCCCAGCACCCTCCCAGGGAAATAATGGTGACAATGAATAGCAACCTTTCCCACACCCTGAGCAGGATAACAACCAATGTTGTAGGAACATTGTCCACTGTACAGGTCAAAACTGGTTTGTGAAGTAACTTTGACAATCCCCATCATGTTGTTTCACTTTCCCTTTTAATGTGCAGGAGAGACACTCTGGCCATCAGCTAATGTCACCGTACAGTACAAGATCCAGTCACTGACATAATTCTGCCTGGTCAAGACTGCCATTTCCTTCACTACAATAGTGACCATGTTGAAAAGAGCAATCACTTGCTGGTAACCCTAGAGTTGTAAAACATATTATGTATTGTACTTTACTACTGCCGCAAAAAAAAAAAAAAAAACAAATTCCATGACATATGTCAATGATGATAAACCTGATTCTGATGTGGGTCTCAATTCTGGATTGAGAGTGGGAAGGGAATCATGGTTGGGAAAGAGGAAAGGCAGAGGGGAGGGAGCAGAAAGCACATTGTGCAATGATCAGTAAACCAATTGTCTGGTATCAAGTGACTTTGCTGTTGTCTCAGGGCTGGGCGTGTCTTCACCCACACCAACCCCTACTCCTTCTCTGCTACTTGTCCCATAACCCTCCTGTAGCACTCCACCCTCGCCATTCCCAATAACCTTTGTTCCTGCCAGATTTACAAATTTGCTCTCTGCTTCATGTTGACAAATACAGTACAAAAGTCTGTGTAAAAGTCTTAGGCATCATAGCGCTATATCTGTGCCTAAGACTTTTGCACAGTACTGATTTGAAGATAATAACATCCAGATTTACAGGGGTCCTTGAAAGATGCAGAATCAAAAGAGTCTCCTGACCCACTGAGCCCATGTTGACCATCTCCATTCATGACCATCCCCAGATTCCACACTCGACCAAGTAACCTCCCAGTCCTGACCTTTGGGATGTGGGAGGAAACCAGAGCACCAGCAGACCTGTAAACTCCAGAGGGTGGGCCTACACTCGCTGGAATTCAGAAGGATGAGGGGGTATCTCATTGAAACCTTTTGAATGTTGAAAGGCTGAGACAGAGGGGATGTAGAAAGGATATTTCCCATGGTGGGAGAGCCCAGGACAAGAGGACACAGCCTCAGGATAGAGGGGTGCACTTTCAAAACAGAGATGGGGAGAAATTTCTTTAGCCAAAGGGTGGTGAATTTGTGGAATTTGTTGCTACATGCAGCTGTGGAGGCCAGGTCGTTGGGTGTATTTAAGGCAGAGATTGATAGGTTCTTGATTGAACATGGCATCAAGGGTTACGGGGAGAAGGCCGGGAACTAGGGCTGAGGAGAAGAGAAAAGGATCAGCTATGATTGAATGGTGGAGCAGACTCGATGGGCCTGATTCTACTCGTGTGTCTTATGGAGACAGCACCCGAGACCTATTGCAAAAATTAGTGGAGTTACCTCACACAAAATGGTCCCGTCCTTGCTAAAACAGACATGACGCAGCTGCCTTCTGAGTTTGGCAGCGTAACTGCTCCAAGGGCTCCTTGCTGTATCACACCTTACCTGGCAGTTCTTGCCCGAGTAGCCAGAGGGACAGGAGCAGCGGTAACTGCCCAACCCATCGATGCAGATGCCACCATTTTGACATGGCTCAGAGTCACATTCATTGATGTCAAACTGGCAGTTGGAGCCGGTGAAGCCTGGCTGGCAGTGACACGTGTACGAGTTGATACCATCGATACAGGTCCCATCGTTGAAGCAAGAGCTGTCGAGATAAAACCAGTCCACTTAGTTCAGCTGACAAGACAGTGCAAGACAAATCACATCTGCTGGAGTCAAGATGATTCCAATCTACTCAATAATGAATGCCCTCAGAAGAGCCATTACCCAACCACAGAAAGCCACCATTCCACAACATTGATCACCTCTCCATAAAGATTACCAAGTTTCCCCCTTCTAACTCAACCACTTAGAAGGGGAAACCTTTCTTAAAATGCTGCACTCCCCCACTCTGACTTTCACTTCTTCTCACCCGCCTGTCACTTCCCCCGGGTCCCCTTTGCAAACTTGGGGTGGGGGGAGGGGAGGGGGCAGAGAAAACACTCTTTAAAGACAATAAAGTTCTGTCTCTCCTTTTCCCAACTTCTTAAAGCTGCTTTTGAGGATTAGTGACTGGCTGTACTGCCTAGAGCTAACTTCAGCTTATTTATGTGTGCTGATGGTGATTAATAGCAAAAGTGAATGCAGCAA
Organism: Mobula birostris; assembly: GCF_030028105.1. Taxonomy (NCBI): domain Eukaryota; kingdom Metazoa; phylum Chordata; class Chondrichthyes; order Myliobatiformes; family Myliobatidae; genus Mobula; species Mobula birostris. Next base: position 95,813,662 of record NC_092381.1, read on the forward strand.
TAATGTGTGGGAATCCCCTCTCTCAGCCTCAAACTTAATCACATTCATCCCTGCCCACCCACCACCCAGTTTCATCTTCTGAGCATCGTTTGCTTCATATCCTCCTTCCTCCCTCTCTCCCTACTCTCACCTAGTGTCCTGCAGGGTAAGCTCACCCCACTCTTTCCTAATATGTCACTTATTTTTGATATGAGGTGGCAATTTCTAATAGATTGTACTTCTATTAGCATTTGATGCTCTTCTTTCCTTCCCACCATGATGAACAACTATTGAAAGACCGTGGGTGCTTGGCTAAAATGAAAATAAGATCAGTGGCATTTAAAAAAGAGGTTTTGATTAAAAGCTAGTCACATGGATCAAAGACAGCTCATCCATGAATTTACAGAATGACACAGAAAACCAACAGGCTAACACATCTCTTGTTACCCAATTTACTGAGTAAATGTATCTTCAGCAACCAACAGGCTAACACATCTCTTGTTACCCAATTTACTGAGTAAATGTATCTTCAGCAATGCTTTCAGAATCAGGCAGGGCTCCCATTGCAATGAAACAGGCATTCTAATGCTCTGAATGACAAATACTTTAAACAGAAAGACCTATTTAGTTAAAAGTGCTTTCCTGTTGTTCTGCTTGATCACTAGATTCAGTCACAATAACTCCCTTCACGTGGTGCTCCAACTAAACAGGGTGCAGTCTGTGGGATTTTGCAATGTAAGATGGCTGCTCTATTCCCAATGTTCTGAAGATGACCATACTTCAAAGGATGTGCCACTGGCTGTGAAGGCACAACGTAAACCAAAACCATCCATTCCCTTACCTCTCTGTGCAGTCGGGCATGTTGTTTTCACAGTGAATCCCATTGAAACCTTGCGGGCAGGTGCAGACGTAACTGTTGACGTAGTCAGAGCAGTTGCCGCCATTCAAGCAAGGACTGCTGAAGCATTCATTGATTTCCTGCTGGCATTTGTTGCCAGTGAACCCCAACACACAGTTGCACGAGAATGCGTTGATGCCATCGATACAGGAACCTCCATTCTGGCACGGATCTATGCAATCACAGGATCACATTTTAATGATTAACCAGGTACCCATGGTGCAATATAAATGAAGCTTTACTAAGGAAATAACATTTTTTTGGAACAGAAATCATGGCTCAGTCACAACTGCTGCTTCCCAAGACTGCTGGGTGTGAAACTGGCTGTGCTTGTGCTCCAGATTGAAAAGTGTGGGTGGCGGGTAGAGACACATCTCTACCAAAGGAGGTGCGAGGCTCTCCTTCCCTCTGCTTCCCTGCAGGTCACACTCTGAGAAAGGTGTAGCGCTTGCTCAGTCCCTGATTAGGGTCACATGAAGCCACAGGAGCAGGTGGTGGATGATCGTAAGAGCAGCTGGTGCATATCACAAGCCCTGGTTATGTGACCACTGACACCAAGCAATCGCTAATGTGTATTGATAATGACTGGGGTCACCTGTCTTGTAAAATCACTGCCCATAAGGCGAAGGCAAACCATTTCTGTAGAAAAAATTTGCCAAGAACAATCATGGTCATGGAAAGATCATGACTGCCCATGTCATATGACATACACATAATGAACAAGCGAACCATGACTGCATTTCAATGTGTACCTCACAAGATGGAAAGCCTTTTAGGCTGTGATTGTGCAGGACTAACAGAAAAGCAAGCTTTACATTTAAAGAGAAACTTATAAATGTCATTGCACTATTAATCGACTTACTAGGGGTACAATCATTGATGTTTGTCTCACAGTTCACTCCAGCATAGCCAGGTAGGCACTGACACTTATAGCTCCCAGGAGTATTTTGACAAGCACCACCATTTTTACAGGGATCAGCAACACACTCATCGACATCCACTGAACATCTCCGACCTGCAAGTGAAATATGAATTAGAGTCACCCAATGTACTAAGTAGGGACTTTACAAATTCAATACCCACTAAAACAACTCCACTCTACAGGAAGATGAAGCTCAGAGGCCAGATGCCCACATAATAATAGGTTGAACTCTTTTATCGTGGTAGTTACTGAAATAAAATGATTAATGAAATTTCCCAAAACTTAAGAGCACAAAAGTGCAAGAACACAACAAGTAGCAGTAGTTAGACATGGCATAGGAGCAGAGTTAGGGCATTCAACCCATTTATCATGGTTGACATATTCTTGCACATTTAGAAGACATAACGTAAAGATTTTTACTCCTTACGCATGTGAAGGACGTAAGAAATAAAGTCAATTCAATTCCCTTTCAGCCTCATTCGCCTGCCTTCTCCCCTTAACCTTTGTTTGACATGCTTGCTAATCAAGAAATACCAAACTCCACATTAAGTATACCCAATGACTTGGCCTCCACAGCCGTTGTGGCAATGAATTCCACAGATTCACCACCATCCGCTGACTAAAGAAACTCCTCATCTCCGTTCTAAAGAGACGTCCTTTAATTCTGAGACTGTGCCCTCTGGCCCAAGACCCTCCCAGGACTGGAAATTCTTCTCCATGTTCACTCTCTCCAGGCCTTTCAATATTCCGTAGGTCTCAATGAGATCTCCCTTCATCCTTCTAAACTCCAGCGAGCACAGGGCCAGGATTATCAGATGCTCCTCATATTAACCCTTTTATTCCTGGTATTATTCTCATAAACTTCTGAACCCTAACCAACACCAGTATATCCTTCCTTAGATATGGGGACTAAAACTGCTCACTATACTGCATATGTGGTCTGACCAAAGCTTTATAAAGCCTCAGCATTACAACCTTATTGTAATATTCTTGGTGTCTCAAAACGAATACTAACATTACATTCACCTTCCTTACTACTAACTCAGCCTGCAAGTTAACCCTTAGTGAACCCTGCACGAGGACTCCCAAGTCACTTTCAGGATGTAAATTGTATACATTTCTCTGACATTAAATATACCTATTGAAATCTCTGATTTCTCAATTCTCTCCTCATCTAGAAAATAGTCCATGCCTTTATTTCTTCTTTTGCACACTGCATTTCATCTGCCACTTCTTTGCCCATTCTTCCAATCTTTTCTTCTGTAGACTCTATGCTTCCTCAATACTATATACATCTTCTCCTTCTTTTGCAAACCTGGCCACAAAGCCATTAATTCTGCCATCCAGATCATTAACATATTATGTGAAAAGTATCAGATTCAAAACCAACTCTTGAGGAACACCACTTGCCACTCGTAGCTAACCAGAAAAGGTCTCCTTTATTCCAACTCTCAGCCTTCTGCCAGTCAGCCAAGCTTGTACACATGCTTGTACCTTCCCTGTGATACCACGGGCTCCTATCTTGTTCAGCAGCCTCATCTTTATTTTATTTTTTATTTTGAGATACAGTATGGCCTTTCGAGCAGCACTGCCCACAACCCCTGGCAACTCTGATTTAACCCAACCTAATCAGGGGACAATTTGCAATGACCAATTAATCTACCTGGTAGATCTGTGGACTGTGGGAAGAAACCCGAGTACCCAGAGAAAACACACACGTTCCACGGAGAGGACATTCCGACTCCTCACAGAGGATGCTGGGATTGAACTTTGAACTGTAATAGTGTCTCGCTAACCTCAACCATACTGTGACATTCATGAGTAGTACTTGAGTGGCCTTCTGAAAATTCAAGTGAACAACATCTACTCACTCTCCTTTGTCTATCCCGCTTATAATTTCCTCAAAGAATTTCAATCTCTCCATTTCCAACTGTACTATAGACTCATCTACCTTGTTTCATATACTGTGTACATTCAAATATTACACACCAACTTGTCCGACTGAAAATAATTGGCCTTGCCAGCATCATCCAAACCTCATTAATTAACACATCAAGGCAAGGCTTAGTGGACAAACTGAGGTTTCATTACAGTGAAATATTTTTGATGATTGGGAGTGTAACAGCATATGAACGGATATACATCGACAGAAAACAGGAGGACAAATAGTCCATTCATTCCTTCAAATCTACTCTGCCATCGCATATGATCACAGCTGATCATCTACCTCAGTAGTGACTCTCCCAATCTCTCCCCATGCTATTGACGCTTTTTGGACACCTTCAGCGTCGTGACCTCCATAACCTAGTGAGTTCCATGGGTTAACCATCTGCTGAGTGAATGCAATTTTGCTTATTCCAGGCCGAACTGTCTTGCCCTGTAACCTGACACTGTCACCCCCCTTTTCCTGACAATAACCCAGGCAAAGAAAGACCTCCTCCTCATATTCAGTCTCTCTAGCCCCATAAGAATATCATCTCCCATTCGGCATCTCTTCGAATCATTCATGAATATAAACCCAGGTGACTCCTTCCACCCTCACTCTCTCTCCTACCCACCTGGAAAACTGTCTGATAAACGTGTGTGTACTCTCCCTGGCTAGCATCTTCTTTCTTAAGTTAAGTGAGTCGAGGTCAAGGTAGTCATGATTTCATATAACCATCTCAGCTGTTGAATGGGCTGGGATTACTTAAAATCTGTATGAAATCTCACCTTGCCAACTCGCTGTGCAAGTGCACACAAAATTCTCATAGTCTTCTGTTTCGCTGCACACACCACCATTTTCACACGGCTGTGAGGAGCATGGAGCCAGAATAAATTCACAATCCTTGCCTGAGGAGGTGGGAAGGGAAGGTGAAAATACATAAGAACCAGGTAAAGTATAACTGGTTGCAATATCAGCACCTACAGTGATGTCAGTAGACATGCACATTCAAATATCAGGACATCTGAAGTCTTGCAAGGAGTGTTTGCTTTAACATAGAGAAGGGCAAAGAGAAAGTTAACAGAAGTCTTCAAAATTGTTGGAATAAGAAGAAAAATGCACTGCAAAATGAGGATTGATAACCACAGGATAAAGATTTAACATCCTTTGCAAAAGAAACAAAAGGGAGATGATTTTTGTTGTTGAAAGAAAGAAAGCACTTCCTGGTTCTGAATGTTTTCTAGAGAGCAATAGATAGCACTTAAACTAAATGGTAAAATTGCAGTCTACGGGAAAGGAGAGCAAAGTGGGACTAAATTCAAAGGCTGTAAAAACAGTCTTTGAATATACTTAAGGCAGGGGTGGACAGGTATTGATAAGCAAGGGGATAAAAGTCACAGCCGGGAATACCAAATAGAGGTTTATCAGGTCAGCACAATATTAATACATGCCTTTAAGGCCAGAGTGGCCTAATTAGTTTGTGGCATGTTAATTGGCGAGCTCTTTCTAAACATCAGCAGAGACAGGATGGGCCCTTATCTGTGCTGTGGAATTCTGATATAAGACTACCATGATTCAGTTTACAATCAAAGTCCTGCAGCCTTGGCAGAGGGCTGATGAATGTGAATGGTCGAGAGTACTGATGGCAAGGAGAAAGAAATGAAGAACATTAAAAGATCTAATACTACAATCTCCACTCTTCCACTTCACCTGGGTTGGAAAAACAGCAATAAACCAGTAAAATAACAGATATACCCACAAAAGACAATACCATCAGAAACTTTTCGGAGATCTGTACAACTCAAAAATTGAAAACAAAATAATTCAGTCATAACACAAGCCAATATTACAGCAAGGCATGTACCAGTACTTTAAAAACAACTGTTATCTGTACTTTGAGAATGCTTGAGAACGGCCTTCATTGTCTTTCCCATCACTACACCAGACTAAACCCATCACCCACAGAGTGACCTCCTACAATAATGAAGCACGATAAAAAAATATTTTTACAAAGGATTTTAGATAGCGGCTTGAGGGGGAGATTCAAGATTATGTGGAGTGAACATTAGATTGAGCAGTCTGCAAGGATTAAAGCAGAAATGCACAAAATGTGAGATTAAACATTTTAAGGCTAGCACAAGTCTAAATCCTTGCACCATAGTGTCAAGCACAATGCAACCAACCGAGCCTCATCTCAATGAGTGGATTCCAGTCCCAGACATTCTGGCAAGCACTCCGGACTTAGACTAGGCTTAACAACAAGAATGAGATGTTAGAGCAAGGAGTTGACCAATTCCTCAGGTATGAAGATCCCATTGCACTATTCACTGGTTAGTAACAATTGCTGATTTGAGTATTGCCAAAAAAAAAGTCGGAGATACCCTGGGACTGAGAGTTGTGCAAATAGTCTGAGCAGGTGAAGCAGTGCCCACAGTTTGTGCTAAAGCACCCAACGCCAGCTGTTACAGAAGAACAGAGCTGACACAGTGGGCAGCGCCAGTAGGCAAGCAGGGAAGCAAGGAGATACCATGGGTCTTACCTCCCGGTCACAAATTCAGAAATGCAAGAGGCATCATCACTGAGCTTGTTCCTCAGCTCCTGTTGCCTTGCACACCACTGTACAAAGGCCCAGAGTGAAACTAGGCAGATTTCCCTAGCATTTCCCACATGCTTTCTTCTATTACATGCAACCTCATCACCCAATCACCTCGAGATCAATGTTCATTTTGGGAAACATAAGGTTATCTGAATATAATTACGCCTAACTTTGTCCTTCTTGGCCACTGCTAACCAGAGACAAAAATGCTGCACTGGTGCACTAGTTCTCACTCTGCCCTCCCCAAAGGGTATCTAATGGCAGTGCTGGAAGAATGAATCTCATACTTACACCCGGAAAAGATTGCTGGGGATTTATAGAACTGGTTTTAGTTCACATGAGCCAAACTAATAAAAATGATCCAAGAGCTTAAGAATGGTAAATGTGGAAAATATACACTTATGGGGCTTGCAGGTTAATTAGGCAAGAAGGTGCGGACTACTTGACATGCCGTACACCTCTGGAAGGAGGCTGGGCTGATTTCTGAAACAGATACCCAAACCCATCAGCATGTACCTCTACTTAAAGCATGTTTTACATCTATTTCAATGAGCTTAGGTCAACCCCGTCCTGTTTCAAATTCACTGATGATACAATGCACTGTTTTGCAGTGCAATACCTGTGAAACACAGCAGCAACAGTGCACACCATAGTATGTCTTTATAAACTCTTACCAGTATATGGGAGAGAACACACACACTGGTATCCGTTCACTTTATCCACACAGACTCCTTTGTTCAGGCAGGGGTTCGATGCACACTCATTTATGTTGATTTGGCAGTCGGAGCCTCAAGTTTCAGAAGGGTGAGAAAAGAAAATATTATTTTCTCCCCGTTATTTCGGGTGCTAGCAAAGCCCTTGCAGACTTCAGAAAAAGGAATTCAGGTTCTGACACCAGTTATAAAACAACTCTTTGCCCCGTGTCACATTTCCCTTCCATTTCATTGTTTTCTGCAGGGCTGTGACCAACATGACTACCAATTGGTGGCAAAGTTGGAAATGGTTTTTCACTGCAGACCCATGTCCCACACTGGCTTCGTATCCTGCAATTCCTTCCCAATGTCATGCAGCAAGTGACCCTTCAAATGCTACAGGTCCCAATAATTCTTTCAAAGCAGCATTTTACATGGCTTGGACATTCATTTATTGTAAGACATGACATAACGTACACATTAACATTTAAAACTGCTTAAAGTACATGAAAATATTGATAAGGGTCAGAATTTATAATTTGAATTTATCCCTACTTTGAATATTGCTTAATGACAAGAAGTTAAATTGTAAAGTTTTATAATAGTAGCTTTCTAGTACCCAGAAACCCACAAGGAAACCTGAAACTTCAGTGGGTCTTTGAAGGAGTTGACAGGTGATTGGGCTGAATAAACACCAGAATGATGCAGGCATATTTTTGTGTCCTCAGAATCAACAGTTTAAAGCTTGGCTTTGGACAGACCCACATAATTAGTCGCCTCCACCAATTCAAAGCTTCAGTGCTTCTCTCTTACCTTTAAATCCTTTCACACACAAGCACTTGTAGCCATTGACTAGGTCCTCACAGGTTCCTCCCTGTTGACAGGGATTTGATTCGCACTCATTCTTGTCCACGTCGCAGTTGACTCCAGCCCAGCCAGCATGACACTCACACCGGTAACTGCAAAAACAAAAATGGTAACGGTGCAAGGCGAGTATTAACTGGAAGCATTCCTTGTTTGAAAATCATGCCAAGAAACATAGCCCTGTAAATCCAAAAGTAATTTCAAAAAATAAGTTATCTGCACTGAAGTCCATGCAATGAACCCAGGATGATAGTCTAGCGGAGTGCTTGGGGTCAATGCACTGCTCAATATACCACCTCTGAGATGAGGAATTTGACACCTGGTCTACAAAAGGTTCCAATGGAACTATTTCGAGAACAGTTGGCTACCAATTTTCTCAGCTACCAATATCCTGAAGATTACCTGGGCACTATGGCATGCCTTTGTGGAAACTGGTGCTGTAAATTTTACTTTACAAAAATAGTTGATAACTCAAAAGGATTACTCAATAAGGTCATTGTTATGAAGAGATCCATCAGTTTAAAGGGAGCTCAAAGATAAATCTGCTGCCTTGAAGTTCGCCTTCATTGACTGTGTTAACTCTTTCCAATTACTTTCATAGGAAGATTTAACATTCAAAACACAACACATGCATCAAGCATTGTTTAATCTTAATGCATTAAAAACAAATAATTCCACATTAAAATCAAACAAACACATGCAAGCAACAAACAAACAGAAAATGCTGGGTTCACCATATCCAAATGGAAATGACCTTTTTGCACCTATTCTTTGGCTTCAAGTACTGACCGCACAGAGAAGAATTACATTCCAATTATGTCCTCACAATGATTCATATTGGTAATTTAGTTTATGGTTTCAAAATATTGAATTCTCCATGCATCTTCTCTCAATGCAATAAATCAAGCTGGAACAAACTTTCAAAAAAAAACACATTCAGGCAAGTTTGTCTCACCCAGCAAGCCAATCACCATAGGCAAACCAAACTCTGCCTGTATCCCACATCCACATAGGATAAACAGACAACTATCTGCAGGTGGCATTCAGACTCCTGCCCAGTTGGTTTCACAACCATACAGGTAACTGTAAAAATGAAAATAATATTCAAGATAAAAATTAACTGTGGCCCCAAGGTTTTGCTTCTGCCTCCATTGCAACCACTCTCTCGCCCCCTTTATACAAATCTTAATTAGCAGCATGAACTGTAAATAGGTTGCAAGTCGCATGAAGGGGAGACAGAAGGAGCCGCGGAAGGCAGTGTTACTAGAACTGACCTGTTGACATCATCTACACACGTTCCATGAATACAAGGACCACTCTTGCACTCGTCCACTTCTGATTTACAATAGGGATCATGATATCCTTCCGGGCAGCGGCAAACAAAGCGGTTGATCTCATCAACGCATGTACCACCATTTTGACACGGGTTGGAGGCACACTCATCTATGTCAATGTTGCACATGGGTCCTGCAAGCAAGAACACAAAAAATGCAAACATGAATGCAAACACAATTCAGGATTTTTTTTTTTGGTTTCAGGTCACATTCCCTCACTCAGTGTATGAGGAGGGGTAGGTTGGCGTGACTCAACATTACAAAAATAAACAATTCAAAGTAAACTTTTCACCGGACCAAGTATTAGCCTGTCAGTTGACAGTGAACATTTTCAGTTAAGGAAACCAAAAAGATCAATTATTGCAAAATAACTAAGGCCTGTTGAAGTGACCCAGGAGTAAGAGCATACCCAGTGGCTAGTCTCCAGTTTATGGGGTGGAGCCATGAATTTTTTTGTAAGCTTGATGGACAGGCCTAGGGTCTCAGCACCTGTTGGCTTCACCTAGACTGTCGGTGAAGATTCCTGTGAGCTTTAAAGAATGAAATTGCAAACCTATTCTTTTATGAATTGGTTTATGATTTCATTCCACTAAAGAGCTCTTATTTCAGCCCCACCCTCCCTATCTCTTTAAACACTGAGCCCATTGATTGCAGCCTAGTTATCTATCACCAACAGAACAAAGAGAAATCACTAGAGGAATTATAATTTGACAGCATGATTTCTGAGGTATTAGTCACAGCTATAAATGGATGCAGACGATTCTGTATTTATTAAACACAGCACACAAAATGAATAAAATCATTACAATCATGGCACTGCCAAAATTCAGTCACTCAGATTTACAGTCACAAGGGCAGGCTGAAAGATTTGCAGACCATCAGCATGATGACCATCATGAATCCATCATCTTGTCCGATCAAAAGGGAGGGGTTTAAACTCCAACTGTGCAACAATACTTAAATATGGAATCAATCCCAAAATTCATGAAAGGATCTTAGAATGAGGGAAAACACAGGCCTGCCAGAATCTAAAGGAGTCATTTGTGAAATAAAGAGGGGAAGGGAATGAGTCAGTGAAACCTATTTTTTTTATCATCCAGTCTCTGGGTGCCATCATTCTCAGGAGTCGAGTATTTCTGGTGCTGAATTTGGGGCAAGTGCTCCATGTGGCAGTGATGCTGTGAGGAGAGCTATTGTCTCACAGCTCCAACAACCTGGGTTTAACCCTAACCTCCCGTGCTGTTTGTGTGGAGTCTGCATGTTCTCCTTGTGACTAGTTTCTCCTTGTCCCTGAGCCCTCTGGTTTCCTCCCACCTCCTAAAGATATGCTGGCATGTTAAATGGCCACTGTAAATTACACCCCCCCGCCCCCGCCAAGGCAGCAAGTGGGAAAAATGAATTACTCCCCAAGGCAGCAAATGAAAAAAATGAATTATCTCCCAAGGCAAGTGAAAAAGTGAATCAAAGGAGGGTTAGAAACATAGAAAACCTACAGCACAATACAGGCCCTTCGGCCCACAGAGTTGTGCCGAGCATGTCCCTACCTTAGAAATTACTAGGCTTACCTATAGCCCTCTATTTTACTAAGCTCCATGTACCTATCTAAAAGTCTCTTAAAAGACCCTATGGTATCCGCCTCCACCACCGTTGTCGGCAGCCCATTCCACGCACTCACCACTCTCTGAGTAAAAAACTTACCCCTGACATCTCCTCTGTACCTGCTCCCCAGCACCATAAACCTGTGTCCTCTTGTGGCAACCATTTCAGCCCTGAGGAAAAGCCTCTGTCTATCCACACGATCAATGATGGGCATGTGAGAGACAACAAATTACAGGGGTACAGGGGAATAAAAAGAGGGGGTAATTGGACAGATGGAATTGCTCCCCTGGAATCTAATAACTCCCTTACACCAGTTTAATGAAATATGTACTACGTATTTTCCTACATGCCTAAAATCTAATTTTTATTCTGTTGAAAGATCTGGGCAACGAAAACCATTTCATTTTCATTTCCTTTGACCCCTCCACCTGGCTGAGTGGTAGCACGATCATTTCTGAGTCACCCCATCCAGGAAACAGACCGACACTCCTTCAGAGAAGCAGGGGAACTCTGCTGTTTTCACGTGCTGCCTTCTCAATCGTTTGCTGCACTGAAGCCTCAGATGAAGCTGGCACAACGTTGTGGTAAACCATGTATATATGTTGTAACTCAGTTACCTGTCTGGACACACCCCTCTGCTGACTGCCCCTGTGGTTCCTCCCACAGAGTCCTGTATAAAGGTGTTCGCCTTGCCCCTCCCCCTCAGTCCGGGGGCAGACACTCACTGTGGAGGTCATATTGTACAGCGAATAAAAGCCTTTCAGTATCTTACCAAACCTCAGTCTTTTGGAATAATTGAAGGTGCTTCAAACGTGAAAGCGCTTGTTTCCTGGGAACACGGTCAATATTTACACCTCACCAACACATAACTGGCTTGTGACACCGACTGGCTGCGCCACCTTGCTCTATACAAACCAGCTGGCACACCATCCCATCCCATGGGACTGCAAGGCTGATTTTCACTTAGGCTAACTCATTAAAAAGCAACCTTAAAAACACTTTGAAGAGCCAAGTGCTTTGAGTGCCAATATGCCAAACCCACACACCTGGTGCCCAAAGTGGCTTGTGACAAACAGAATGAAATGGCCCCAAATTTACTATACTGAATGGAATATTCAAAATTGCACTCAGAGTTGTACAAGGCATCGGTGAGGTGGCACTTAAGAGTAATCTGTTCGGTTTTGGTCACTTTCCTATAGAAAAGATGCCATTAAGGTGCGAAGAATGCAGAGGAGATTTACAAGAATGTTTCTGGGACTAGAGTGACTGAGTTATGGTGAGAGGTTGAAATGGCCGGGACTGCATTCATTGCAGGGTAGGGTGATCTTGTAGAGGTGTATGAAATCACGAGGGGTCTAGAGATGGTGAATGCACACCATCTTTTTCTCAGGGTTGGAGAATCAAGAACAAGTGGTCAAAGGCTTGAGGTAAGAGGGGAGAGGGGAGAGACTGAGGAGCAACCTTTTCACCCAGTGGGTGGTCGGTCTATGTATCTATGCAATATGCTGTCAGAAGAAGTGGTTGAGGCAGGTACATTAACAACATTTCAAAAGGTTCAAAGTACGTTTATTATCAAAGTACGTATGCAGCATGTAACCCTGAGATTCATCTTCCCCACAGTCAACAAAACAAAGAACCATGGAACCTTTTCAAAGGAAATAAAGCACCAACCCTCCACACACACACAAAAAAATCACGCAAACAACAACGAAAAAAATGAAAAAGACAGAATATAAAGCACAAAATCAAAAGGCATATTTCAGTTCGGATCAGTGTTCCTTATCTGCAGACTGACATGATTCAAAATTGCCAAACTAGCAACAAAAGAGGAGCCACCAGAAAAACATCACACGGTGAATTAGAGTCCACAAACTGCACTGATTAAATTTTGCTCTGGCAGCATCAAGGGAGAGTGACTGTCACACGCAGACACCTTCCTCCGGCAGCAAAAGGATACTTGAACAGGTACGTGGATAGCAAGGCTTGAGAGGGATATGGGGCAAATGCAGGTAAGTGGGACTAGATGGATTGGAATCTTGGTTGGCATGGGCCAGTTGGGCCAAGGCCTCTTTTGGTGCTCTATGACTCAATTACACAGTGAAGCAAGGCCTACCAGTACTCTGAGGAGACACTGGGGTACTTGCAGACTATGTCAGAAAGCAGAACACCTCTTAATACTCTGGCTAATATTTATCCCCTTATATTTAGCTTCAGCACAACATGATCATATAATTGATACACAAGAGAATGCAAAGCTGGAATTCTGGAGGATCACAGAAAGCAATATCTACGGGGAAAAATGGACAGGTGACACTTTAGGTCGAGGCACTTCCTCTGGACTGGAAAGAAAGAGGGGAGATACACCGGTGTATAAAGGTGGGGGGGAGGGAGTGGAGCAAGAGCTGGTGGTAGGTGGATGCAGGTGTGAGGAAGTGGGGGGGAATGAGTAGGAATGATGTGAGATGCTGGAAGGTGATAATTGAAAGTAAAGGGCTGAAGAAGGAATCTGAGGGGAGAGGACAGTGGACTATGGAATAAAGGGAAGGAGGCAAAGAATGAGCCAGAGTCTGGAATGGGCAGATCAAGAGAGTACGGCTGGGGAAGGATGGGGTAATGGAGGCCAGTTGGATAGGGAATAAAAGGGACAGAGGGGAACTGTTCCCAAAAGTTAGAGAAATCAATGTTTGTACCAAAGCAGAATGTGAGGTGCTATTCCTCAGATCTGCCTCTTGAGCCAACTTGCAGTTGAGCCATGGTAGCGCAGCAGTTAGCATGACACTATTACAGCCCAGGGTGTCAGAGTTTACGAGTTCAATCCTGGCGTCCTCTGTACAGAATCCGTACATCTTCCCCATAGAATGCGTGGGTTTTCTCCTAGTGCTCTGGTTTCCTCCCACAGTCCAAAGCCATACCAGCTGGTAGGTTAATTGGTCACTGTAAATTGTCCTGTGATTAGATTAGGGTCAAATTGGGAGTTGCTGAGCAGTGTGGCTTAAAATTCCACACTGCTATGGGAAATGGGAAGTTGAATTAAAATAGGTGGCAATCAGGTGATCTCAGCTGGTTTGGTAGATGGAATGAAGGTGCTGGACAAAGTGATCCTCCATCTGCATTGGGCCTCACTATGCACAGGAGGTTGTATTGGGAGCACCAGATGCAATAAATGACACCAATCGATTCACTTGTGGAAAACTATCTCACCTGGAAGGACTGCTCAGGGCCTTAAATGGAGGCAAGGTAGGTGATGTAGGGGCAGGTGTTCTGTATGTGATCACAGAATGCTTGTATTATTTCTAATTTTTTGGAGGAACTGTTCCCAGTAATGCTGAGACTTTGTCTTAAATTATGGAAAATAACAGCAATCTGTGCCAGACTGAATGCAAATTAGAAAAGAGGATGTTGGAACAAGGTCTTACCTGAATACCCGGGACTGCAGACACAATCGTACCGATTGATACCATCTCGACAGATTCCATAGTCACATGGGTTACTGGCACAGTCATCATAGTTGATGTCACAATTAACACCTGCAGGGTTGTTCAAACAAAAATGTTCATTTAATGCCTGTGAAATGCATCACAGGAGAACAGCAACATCAAATGGTGCAGAGAAGTATGATAATTTTCAACTCATACAAGTTCCTGTGGGTCTGAGGAGATCCAAGAATCCAACAAAATAGCATGGTTACTGTGGTAACACATTAAATAAACTATTTTCTATCCACAGTAAAACAATGTAAACAAATGCTTTCTATGCACATTAAGCCACACAGCTAAAATTTGCTGCAATACTTCCAGCTTTCGAAAGTTCCTAATTCTATGATTGATAGAAGCAGAAGTCAGCACATGCAGAACAGGAGGCTGAGAACTTAATTGTCTCGTTTCTTCCTGTCCATCAATTAATCACTGTTCTGGCTCTGACCACATCTAGAGCTCAGCACGGATCATGAAGAAGCAAACAAGTGCACCCAAAATTGGTTCACGAACTCTGGCCTTGATAGGGACGTACCAGTGGTGAAGGCAGCAAAAGAAATGGAACCCTGAAATTGATGGCTTCCATTCCACATTGAGTGTATTAGCATTTGGTTGCCCCTTGGACAAAGCATTCTACGTTGAACCCGCCACCTCGATGAGATAAATAACATAATAAAATGGAGTAAGTAATCCAGTCCTTTAAGTCTGCTCTGCCGTTGAAGGTCGTCACTGATCACTTCCCTCACCATCGTTTTCCAGTCCATATCCCCGATGCTCAGAAATCTATTAATCCCTACTTTAAATGAATGCAACAACTGAGCAGCAAGTCCATCATGGGAAATAATCCCAAAGAACCAGCACCTTGAATGAAGAATTCTTCCTCAACTAATTACGAAATGTATTAACCCTTACTGTGAACCCATGCTAGCAGTCCTAGACTCCTCAGTCAGAAGAAGCATATTCCACCTGCTTCTTGTTTTCTACCTGCACTGTACTTTCTCTGGAGCTGTTACACCTCATTCTGCATTGTTATTGTTTTACCTCGATGCACCATGAACTGCATAAACAGTCTGCAAGACAGGCTTTTCACGACATCTCAGTACAAGCAACAAGAAACCAATTCAATCTAACCTATCAAACCTTTTCAGAATATTGTAAGCTTAAGGGCTCTTCTCATTCTTTTAAACTCTTAAAAGAATTTAATCCCACTCTACTCAATCTCTCCTCACAAGGCAAACCTGTCAACTGTGCTACCAATACAGTAAATTCTATAACCACAACTTGTGATGTGCACCAGCTGCTCATACAACTATCCACCACCTGATCCCACGGCTTCAGGTGACCCTGATCAGGGGCCAAATAGGTGCTACACTTTGCCCAAAAATGAACTGTAAGCTAGCGGAGGGAAGAAGCATCTTACACTCCACCACCCAACTGAGCACTGTAGGAGTGTTTTAATATCAATAGGGGTAATGCAATATTTATTGCATCTTTCCATCGAATTGTGAGCATATCCACCAAAAGGATGGAAACAGTTCACCTACCAATCTGTGATAAATTAATACCAGTTCACCAAAAAGCAGCAAATTGAAGTAGTATGGGGTGTGGTGCGGCATTAACCACCAGCAGATAATTGCCAACTTACAGAGCGATTGCCCTGTCCTTGACAAGACAGTCTCTTTAACCACAGGTACTTGCCTGAGGTGCCAACCGGGCATCGACACTTGTAGTCATTCACACGGTCTTGGCAAGTGCCTCCATTCTGGCATGGCTGACTCTGGCACTCATCAATCTGTTCACTGCAGATCGGCCCCTTGTAGCCAGGTGTGCAGATGCACGTATACCCAGCGATCCCATCCTCACACGTCCCATAGTGGCAGGGGTCCGGATTGCAATCATTTTCGTTGATCTCGCACTTAGTCCCTGTAAAGCCTGGCATCCATTTGGGAGGGCAAAAAAAGAAAAGAGTGGAATTCTCAGGAAAATGCTGTTGTCTGCTGTGGCTCTTTCCAAAATATTATTTAAACAAAAAAATGTTTCTACAATTTATCCATGCCATGCTTTAATATAACAATTACAGCATGGAAACAGGCCATCTCGGCCCTTCTAGTCCATGCCAAACTCTTACTCTCACCTAGTCCCACCAACCTGCACTCAGCCCATAACCCTTCATTCCTTTCCTGTCCATATAGCTATCCAATTTAACTTTAAACGACGACATCAAACCTGCCTCAACCACTTCTGCTGGAAGCTCATTCCACACAGCTACCATTCTCTGAGTAAAGAAATTCCCCCTCATGTTGCCCCTAAACTTTTGCCCTTTAACTCTCAACTCTTGTCCTCTTGTTTGAATCTCCCCCACTCTCGGTGGAAAAAGCCTATCCATGTCAACTCTATCAATCCCCCTCGTAATTTTAAATACCTCTATCAAGTCCCCCCTCACCTTCTACGTTCCAAAGAATAAAGACCCAACTTGTTCAACCTTTCTCTGTAACTTAGGTGATGAAATCTAGGTAACATTCTAGTAAACCTTCTCTGTACTCTATTTTGTTGACATCTTTCCCATAATTTGGTGACCAAAACTGTACACAATACTCCAACTTTGGCCTCACCATTGCCTTGTACAAGTTAAAATTCTACCTAAAGTTTCCCAGAGCTGGAGAAAGTCTCTTGGATGAGCAACAAATTGCCATGCCAAATTACTTTGTCTTTAGGCTAGTGATGAAAGCACATCACCTTGCCAAATGTTCTGCCAGAGTTAGCAAGCCTGCAAAATCATTGCTGCAAAGGTTTACCTTGGGAGCTGCAAGTATCAATGCAGTCTCACCATGGCTTTGCATGTGGTCAAAGCAATGGTTAGCAAGTGGTTGGCTAAACCTTTGTGGGTTTATGAGTCTGGCATTCAAACAGTTAAACCCAAGTGTGGGAAAATTATTTTAATTCAGATATGTCTCAAGGACAAGTAATCTAATGCTGAAGTGTACTGGGAGGTAACATTAATTATCAATTGCCTGAAAGCACAACTGTAGTGCAAGAGAAATCTATTCCTGCAGCAGAACAGAAATTCCAGTTTAGTCAGAACCTGCAAGTTAGACAACTCAGAAGCTGTCTGATCACAGAACTCTCAAAATTTGGTCATTAAATACCTGATGCTTGCCTGGGTACTTTGCTCCCCCAGGTGGAGAAAACAAAAAGGAATGTGATAGTTGGAAGCAGGGGAAAAAAAAAAGGGGGGGGGGTGGAAACGACTTGGCAGATTGAGTAATAAAACATTCTTGGAGTGCAAGATTTCAACCACTTCAGAGAATATTTAGTCTCAATTCCATTTATTTACAAACTAATTTGCTTTACCTTCACTGCACTCGCACTCAAACGCATTTGGGCGATCAATACATTTGGCTCCATGCTGGCAGGGTGTGCTGGCACACTCATCAATATCGATCTGGCACATATTCCCAGCAAAACCTGAAGCAAATGCACACACAGGCACACTCAGAAAAGTGAACAAGGGCACAGAAAACTTCAAAAGGCCTTTAAGGGAACAGTGACACTTATGAACAAGTAACAAAGAAACCAGGATAGAGAGTTCCAAAACAAGCTCAAATTGAAATATTTCATTTAAATTCTTAAATAAATACATCCTGATTTTTTTTTAAAAAACTGGTTTTTAAACATTGACTTTGAAACAAACTAATTCTCATAAAATTTTGTAACTGGTTCATTTTGTGAAGTCCTTCTGTGAAGGAAGGAAGGTTACTGATCTGGTTCATCCTCCAGACCTTGAAATGGCGAAGAGAGTCTCAATTATACCACATCTCTGTAATAGAGTTTAACAATAATAAAAAAAAAACAGATACGTTGGATTATCCAGCGTCATACAGTTCTAACACCTTTTAAACTTCTCGACAATTGCAATCATCTCTCCATCTAACTTAATCCAATTCACTAGTTATTGAAATCTTTTCAGGGAATGTGGTTGTCAGCATATAATGGGAAATATATCACTGTTCCTTTATTGTTGCCAGGTCCAAGTTCTTACCCAAGCTCCCACCCTAACAGCACTGAGTGTACTGCTTAGAGCAAGCAGCCAACTTCTGCCTTCAAGGACAATTAGAGCTGAGCATCAGTTGCTGACTTTCCAGTAACAGCCACATTTTCTGAAAGAATACAATAAATTATTAAGGATTTGATAACAAGAAGGATAAATAATGTTTCCAGTTTTGGGAAGAGTCCAAGGTTGGAAATGTTTGGTGGCCCTTCTTGTCGAAAGGGCAATTGAGAAGCTACTTTACCCAGAAACATTGCAACATGGAATTCACTACCCCAAGGAGCAGTTGAAGCAAATAAATTATCAAGATAATATTGGATAAAGTAGAGTTGGGCAGCTGGGGTGGTCATACCAGCTGGCTTGGAAGACACAGCAGTGCAATACAAGGTCAAAATAATTTTTTCATCCTATTTCAGAGCTGAACATTCTAGTTCAGTTGCATCTAAAAAATGCCACTTAATTTGCATTTGTTGCACAAAACAAAATATTTAAAAAGGAATTTTATTAAAAAAAATACTTTGCATATGTTGCCTCTACAACCTTGCCAGGAATTCATAGTTGGCTGAGTGACAATCAGCAGGAACAAGTTGATTATTCCTTGCCACGGATGATAAATGTCCTTAAATGAATCTCTACGAGCACCATTCCCCAGCCCTCCTTGTCCTATCATCAGATGAAGTTGGAAGACAGCACTACAACATACCCATACTTTGGATAGGATCCAGCTCCTATAACACATCAGTAGATAGGCAGTGCACGTTGAAAGGAACCTAACCGTGGATTAAAGTCTGCAGAGTGAAGAGCACGTTTGACAACAAAAACATGGGAAACATCTGAGCACATTTCCCACAAGTGCTTCAGTACTTATCCCAACTCAGTCATAATCTTATTGAACAACAAAGTAGCTTTTCAGAGAATGAGTAGTACGCTCCTGCTGTTCCTCCTGCTTAGTATGTACAACATTGACTATATTTGACCTCAGTGAGTATGAAACGACAAATGTAAAGCAAAGTTTGGGTGTGGGGCTGAGGTGGGAGGATCTGGTGGATATGTTTGGAGCAGTCAGGTTTGGCTGAGTCAATAGCCAACAATCTTCTCCCAAAAAGCCAGGGCTTCCTTATCACTTCTTGCTTTCAACCTGCTGCCATCTTCTTCTGGAAGTGTGTGTTGATCAGAGCAACCGAGTTTAAGGGAGGACTATCATTGCCAGTGGTTAAGTACTTACTCTTGGTTCATATAGGGTCGTAAAGAAAGCTTTTGGCACATTGGCCTTCGGAGTTCAAAGTACTGAGTACAGGAGTTGGGATGTTATGTTGGAGTTGTACAAGGCATTTATAAGGCCCAATTTGGAGTATTGTGTACAGTTTTGGCCACCTACCTACAGGAAAGATATAAATAAGAATGAAAGAGTACAGAGAAAATGTACAATGATTCTGCCAGTTTTAAAGAAAGATTGAATAAGTTAGGTCTATTTCTTGGATCAGAGATGATTGAAAGGAGATTTGATAGAGATATACAAAATTATGAGAGGTATAGATAGGGCAGATGCAAGCAGGCTTTTCCTACTGAGGTTGGGTCAGACTACAACTAGAAGTCATGGGTTAAGGGTAAAAGGTGAGATATTTAAGGGGAACATGAGGTGAAACTTCTTCACTCAGATGGTTGAGAGGTTAAGAGCTGCCAGAACAAGTGGTGGATTCAATTTCAGCGGTTAAGTTTGGATAGGTACGTGGATGGTAGGGGTATGGAGGGCTATGGTCCAGGTGCATGCCAATGGGACTAGGCAGTTTAAATGGTTTGGCATGGAATAGATGGGCTGAAAGTCCTCTTTCTGTGCTGTAGTTTTTCTATGACTATATCTGTGAGGCAATAGATGAGGGGGATTGGGATGAATGAAGTGCGAAATTCATCTGTTTCACATTCTTCTTTTCTGTTACCCCATACTCCTGACCCTACCCCGCACATGCAATGTCTCACTCCTCTCCCAAAGACTGTAAAGTTACACTCAAAGTTATGCTTTGGCTCAGAATAGGTGCAAAGGGGTTTTCAGTCTTGCTGGAGTGTGAGGGGAATCCACTGTCAGACAAAACGTGGCCCACAGTGGGAGACAAAGAACCAAGGTGAATTGCACAAGCACCTGCCTGTGGTTGAACTGGCATAGAGAGTGACCAGCTGCCTGGCAACAGCCAAGTGTGCTTTGCAATCCTGCTGCTTTATGCACTCAACAACAGAACTGCTCGGTAGCCTCCGCGAACTTGGGAGAACTTTCCAAAGAGGAAGGTGCCATTATCACAGGATTGCATCGATCTTCCTTCGCAAACAAGGAAATATTCATTAGCTTTTTGCAAACTTCTCAAATTATATGCTGAAACAGGTACACTGAGCAACAACCAACAGGAATGCAGATTCCTCTTTGTCACCCAGAGTGGAAATATTCACTGCAAGGGAAGTGAAAGGAGATAAAACTGCACTGCTTCCTGTGTTCTCCGCATATCTCGATAAACTGCCAGGATATATCGCATCATGAACTTGGAAGCAGATTTTTAATTAACTAGTTTCCAAGCACCCTGGGGAACGTTTAACAAAATTACACCTTTCCAACACCTTATTTTGCACTAAGTAATTTTTTTTTTAAAAAAAGTATCGGAAAGATACTAAACAGAGGACTTTTAATTATGAATGTATCTGCATGTGGAACAGGATGATGCTTAATACAGTTGCAAGAAAAAGTTTGTGAACCCTTTGCAATTACCTGGTTTTCCTCAAAAGTCTTTGACACAGACTTTTGCACAGTACCTTATATATTTTGCTAACATGCACTCGCCTGCACACAATCATCCTTGTAAACACAAGGGTATGATTGAAGTTGCTAGATACAACCTAAACCACTATTGCATAACTCATTAGTAAAATACTGTGAAGTACGACAGCTATAACCCCCTGCCCCCAAAATGAACCAATTCAGCCAATTCCTTCCGAGATTGCACATTCTGCTTCCTATAAGACACTGATCACTCTGCCCAATCAGATAAGGGATCTTGATTTTAGTGAATGTATTAAAACACATAACAAATGAATGAATAGCAAAGCACAGAAGCTCCAAGCCACACATTGGGCAGCAATGGTTCAGTTTTGTAACCAAACCTTTTGGTCATAGAATAACACTGATAAAAAGCTGCGGAAAGAAAGGGCAGCAATAAAGATCCCATGAACAGCTGCATGGTCCAACAACCCAGTAGAAAGCATAAATCCTTATTAGTTTTTTTTGGGGGGGGAGTGGAGAATTATAAATACACAACCC
Organism: Mobula birostris; assembly: GCF_030028105.1. Classification (NCBI taxonomy): domain Eukaryota; kingdom Metazoa; phylum Chordata; class Chondrichthyes; order Myliobatiformes; family Myliobatidae; genus Mobula; species Mobula birostris. The sequence goes on from NC_092381.1 coordinate 95,835,292, forward strand.
GGTATTTTTTTTTAACAGACATTTGTTTTCAAGGTCATTAGACCGAGACCTCTCTGGAGATGTCACCTGACCTACTGAGAACAAGGAAGAGAGACGAGTACAGCACAGAAACAGGCCCTTCTGCCCAGTGTCCGCACCAAACACAACGCCAAATTCAGCTAAATCTCTTCTGCCCACACACAACCGGTACCTCTCCATTCCCTGTATGTCCATGTGCCTGTCTAAAAGTTTGTTGTACGTGGCAGCAGAGTCCAAGCACCCACCACCCTGTCCCCACATATCTTTAACCTTTCCCTGTCTCACCTTAAATGCATGGACTCTAGCATCTGAGGTGTACAAAGTCCTGTAACATTCTAATTGCAAAACCAGGATGATCAAACTGATGCCACAAAATACTTGTCTGAAAAAACGTTTTAAGAAACAGTCAATTTTTGAAGTTCCTGTTGAAAAGCCATGCCTAGTTGACTACTGCAGTCTGATGTCATCAGCAACCTATCTTTTATAGATGCTGTGTCTCTGCACAACTTTCTCTCCTCTTTTTTCCTCTCTCGCCTAGCCATCCCCATGTCCCAGCTGCAACGAAAGCTCTCCCTTGCCCATTGCTGCTACATTCCAATGTACCACTGTTGCAATATCATGAACGCTGAGCACTATCATTCACAAGTGAGCAGCTTAGAGCTCACAGATCACTTGCTTCCTCACACAAGAGATCCTGGGACGAGTACATTATTTTCCCCGAGGGGTGTGGGTAGCAAAGTGAAGAAAAGTCCAGCCAATGCTGTTGCCCTGCAGTGGGAAACAGTACTCCGATTATGCGCTTCTGAAGTGGCCTCTACAGCTTTCCTCACTCTCCACAATGAGGCTGCTTTTCCATTGGTATGCAGAGCAGACAGCGCTCCACTGCTCCACTGCCTGCCTTCTCGAACAACACTGATCAGAATAGGTCCTGTCAGCAGCAGTCAGCCGCTACAAGGACTATGGGCTGGTTTCATTAAAAAATATGCAGCAGTGTCAGTCAACGAGGCTGGTTACGAAAGGGCTCTGGCCTATTGACAGAGGAGTAACAAAATCCGCTATCTGAATAATTTATTACTAGTTACTGTCAGAGAAATGACATGGTTATTCAAGAGCAAAGCTCGAAAGAAAGAACACCATCCTGGAGGGCAGGACACAGGTGACCACACTCTGCTTAATGGAAAACCTCCAACCATGTTCTTGCCTTAAATTCCAGGACAGGGAGGGTTGCAGTCCCTTCAGGGAAGTCACTGAGTGGCAAGCCTTTCGACCATCTCCATGCCCATTCTGGGATGCCAATCACTGAAATGGTTACCTCCCCAAGAACAACAATTCATCATTTCCAGCCAGGGGCCACCCCACATCCCCCACTGCCCAGAATATATTCTGAGCTTTTGCTTCCAATCTTCCGGCTGCTTCTTGCACGTACCCGAGCCTGTAGACTACATAAACAGGCACATACCTCGATAGGAATGTGTGAAAGGGCATCACTGCCATCTCAGTCCCCATCTTAGTTATGATACAATTATTTATCATTCACTTCTCATTTAAGATTGTATATTGTCCTACCTCAGTACAAGAGAACGAAGTGATTGTTACTTCAGATCCAATGCAGCATAAAAATACATAATAAGCATAAAGAACACAATAAATACAAACACAATCCTACAAAGCACAATGTACAAGTAACTGCTATATACATAGACTGGATTTATGTACCTTTACATAAAGTGGCACAAGGTGACGTGTATGTAGTGGTGGTAAATCATGTAAGTACGAATGCACCTGCCATCAGTAGTGGGAAGCATCAGCATTATTTTGATAAGAAAACTCAGGTGACACAAGTTATCTGGAGCAGTTACTGGTCAAGTGCAATTGGGACAAATCATCCAATCCCCACCGGAGAGAATGTAACCCCAGAAGAATTCAGTAATTGAGGTGAATAGGGTTCAGGCTCTCTTTCTTGATTAGCTCTGAGTTACCGAGAAGAATCCCTTTGCCTTACTTTAAGCACAAGAGTAAGCTGAACTTGAAAACTTGTACTCACCAGGTGGGCATTTGCAAGCAAATCTGTTCACCTCGTCCTTGCACACACCATTATTGAGGCACGGCTGGCTTTCACACTCATCGATGTTGGTCTCACAGTATACTCCCACAAAGCCTGGTATCAACAAAGACATGGTGAGAGCTGCCCAGGGTTGTGCAAGCAGACTTATTAGCAGAAGGAGTTATGTCTAAAAACATGTTCCAATGACTTGAAATGAGAACTGTCTGTCTCTCTACAGGTGCTGCCTGGCCTGCTGAGCATTTCTAGTATTTGAGGAATTAACCCTCTCAATTCAGACAAGAGAAGTAAATTGCTGCTTCCAAATGGCTTCGGTACAGCTTGTTGGATGCATGCCTACCTTAGTTGTCAGGTTGTTGTTTCAAATCCAATTCCAGAACCTGCAGCCAATGGCTGGGTTGACTCTCCACAGCACAAATGAGGGAGTTTCATTTTGGGAGTACATGAAGTGACTGTTCAAATTGGGGTACAAGATCACACAGCACCTTATAAATGTGGAGCAGCCATTCAGATACAAGCCCAGGCCTCGCCACTGTGTGGCGCAATTGGTTAGCAGACAGCAGTAGTGACATTACTTTCCATCACAGGCCAAAGCAGGGTTAGAAACACCCAACTTACAGCCACCCTGCCATACAAATGAGTTCCCATAATAACCTTAAACTCAGAAGTTTAATGCATTTACAAAGGGTTGTTTCTATGAACAGCAGAACTCGGTTCCTCTCTATTTCCAATTTTAATAATTGTTCCTCCTTATCGGTCGTATGTACTTTTGATGCCATTCATTCAATGCTGTGAAGGCGTGGTTACCACAGAGTGGTTTTTGTGTATTTTCTGATTACCAACAAAATAGATGACATCTATAACAATCAAACACATTTACTACTCAGGCCTGCATTTCCATAAACTATCCACTGCTCACAAGAATGACCTTCAAGTTTCTGGATGATCCAAATATTTGGTGGAGAGAGGAATATTATTCCAAACAGAGTTTGAAGCACTGAAACAACATGCTGAGCTCTGCTCTTTCTGTACAATCAGAATAGCCAAGAAATCATTAAGCTTCTAAACCATCTATAAATTTGCTGATGATACAACCATTGTTGGTAGAATCTCAGATGGAGGTGACAGGGTGTACAGGAGCGAGATATACCAACTAGTGGAGTGGTGTCACAGCAACAACCTTGCACTCAGCATCAGTAAGACCAAAGAGCTGAATGTGGACTTCAGGAAGGGCAAGATGAGGGAATGCAAACCAATCGTCCTAGAGGGATCAGAAGTGGAGAGAGTGAGCAATTCCAAGTCAAGATCTCTGAGGATCTAACCTGATCCCAAAATATAGATGCAGCTATAAAGAAGACAGGACAGCAGCTATATTTCATTGGGAGTTTGAAGAGATTTGGTTTGTCACCTAAAACACTCGAAAACATTCTACAGACGTACCGTGGAGAGCATTCTGACAGGATGCATCCCTGTCTGGTATGGTATGGAGGTGGGAGGGGTGGGGGAAGAAGGGGTGCTACTGAACAAGACTGAAAGTTACAGAAAGTTGTAGAATTAGCCATCTTGGGTACTAGCCTCCATAGTATCCAAAATATCTTCTGGGCACGGTGTCTCAGAAAGGCGATGTCCATTATAAAGGACACCCCCCTCACCCAGGACATGTCCTCTGTTTATTGTTGCCGTCACTGAGTGTGATCACTGAATCACACTCAGTGATTCAGAAACAGCTTCTTCCCCTCTGCCATCCGATTCCTAAATGGACATTGAACCCATAAATACTACCTCACTTGCTTTAATATATATTATTTCTGATTTAATATATATATTACACATATACACACACATATATATTTACTGTAATTGATTACTTATATATTTTTCTTTCTATATTGCATTGAACTGCTGCTGCTAAGTTAGCAAATTTCACAACACATGCCAGTGATAATAAACCCGGTTCTATTCAATGTCCAGAATACCTATATTATTAGAACAGCCTAAATTGGCTTCAGTCTGTGGACATACTTGTCTTTCTTGGTTTCTCCATGATAATCTGCATAACTGACAATGTCATTGCAATCTGATACAGCTGAATTACTGCAATTTATGCCTCATGACTATTTAACTTGCCATTTAACTTTATAGTAAGATGCAGAGATTCAAACATATTAAAGTTGAGTTAGTCTAATAATGTACTCAAAAATTACTGAATTAATTGTTATATACTCATTTAAAAAACAACAATTCCACCAACCCACACATCAACTTGGGCTGGATTGACAATCTGCCATTTTGTTCATTTATTTTTGGGAGTTTTCCTTACATCGAGGCAGTATTTGTTGAGGAGAGAATGGAGATGTTCAATTATAGGGACACAACTGTGGTGCAGTGAGCAGAGGTGCTACCTCACAGTTCCAGACACCCTGGTGCAAGCCAGACCTCCTGTGCTGACTGTGTGGCATCTTCAGTTTCTCCTTGGGACTGTGTGGGTTTCCCCCTCAATGCTTCAGTCTCCTCACACATGTATGGGTTGTTAAGTTGCCTTGCCATTCTGAATTGCTCCTGGTGCGCTGGTGACTGTTGGGGGGAGTAGAGGGAAGTACCGGGAGCATAAAATGGGATTAATGTGAGATAGAAACATAGAAAAGATCAGTGTAAGCAGGTACACAATGGTCAAGACAAACTCAATGGGTTGAAATTATATTCTCCTGCTGTACGATTCCATGACCCTGATTAGAGAGCGACTCAATTATTAGCAGCAATTATTATCTGGTAATTGCAACATAGAGCCTGTTTGCTGGGCCTCTGTCCCACCAATCCTCACCTGGCATACAAATGCACTTGAATTCACCGATCTGGTCCAAGCAGGTAGCATCATTCAGGCAGGGCATGGCAAGGCACTCGTTGATGTCCATTTCGCAGCGTGGTCCAGAATAACCCACAGCACACTCGCAGCGGAATGAGCCTTTGGTATTTACACACTTCCCTCCATGTTCACAAGGATTGCCCCCTACAAACAGAGACATGGTGTGAAACAAGGCTGAATGCATCATGAGCTTTGAGCAGCGGCAACAATGACTGATGCAAGAAGCACCATTTTTAACATTTTTGTCCTCTACCAAAACATACACTCCCTTTTCAAAAGTTATTGCTCTCGCTCAATATTTAAATCTCCTGGCAGCATTTGCCAGCAACACCAACCATCAAACAGACCATCTTCCCCTGAGTTTTAACAGATTCCAGCTCATATTATTCTTCCAATGCAGGAAGTTTTGTTTGGCACATGGGTTGAGGCAGGGAAATAAAAAGGAATGGGAGGTCACACCCGCAGAATTCTCAAAACTGTCTTGAAAGAACCTGGAGGAAGTGACCAGCAACATACAGCTCATTAAGCCAACAGAATTGCACTCAATTACAGTAGTGTGACCTCCACCCGCCTGCCAACCCCACCAACCTCAGCATAATTAGTTAATAACAAACTCTGAGTTGGAAACTAGACAGAGTTAAATAAAGCACCTGCATTGTTCTTTGAACTGGATGACTGACAGGAATGTTTTCCTCCCTCTCAACCTTAAAGGGGTCCTAGTGATTTCATCTTGGCCATTGAGGACATCTTCCTCTAACACAGAGAAACACAAAAGACTGATGTATCATCCAATGTTCCCCTTCATCATGGGATCATTATCCCAGACTTCCTCCTTACTTCCAATGTGGAAGTGCTTTTGCCACGTGACTTCAGGAGGACAAACCGGGTTGGGGTGAAGACAAAAAGGCAGGCTTACCCATGATACCCATATTCCCAAGAATGAATGAAAAGAAACCACCTTTGTTGGTAATCTGTGGAACACAATATGTTATGTGACAATGAGATGATGTGACTGCTTACCCAGAGAACATTCATTGATATCCTTATCACAGACCGTGCCTTTGTACCCAAGAGGGCAACTGCAAAAGAAACTGCTTTTGAGAGGGTTGGTTTCACATGTGGCTCCTTCGTGACAAGGGTTACTAACACACGCATCATCCACCTGACAGAAGATACCTAAAAATAAAGAACCACTCATTACCAAGCATATACAGGAAAAAGCCTACTACTTCTGCAATTTCTGGAGAGCAGTAAGTTTTATAGAATTAAGAACACTTCCCATTCACACTCCAATTAGTGCAAAAAGATTCCAGTTGGTAATCTGTTTTAAACAACTTCATCTATCACAATTTCTCTCTCTCCACTATTCCTATCAGGAGGAGGAGTTTTTTTTTAAAAAAGAAGGGTATTTATTTTGACTCTAGCCTTGAGGTCATGACATTGAATGCATTTGGACAGGAAGGAAAGCAAACCAACTGTGGTCCACCACTCCTACCAAAGAGCTTGTAACCAAATACAAAAGCATAGAGAAAAGACAAAATTATTTTTAAAACCAGGAGCTAACTAACATCAAACACTTCCAACCACAAGATTATTTGAGAGAGTCAAGGGGCCTCACATTGGGTATCATAACTCCCTCTAAAAATAACTGCCTCAGTCATACATGTACCTGCACAAGGACTTATTTGTAGATTTTACTTGTGCTTTGACTGATCTTTTCCTCAACTTTGCAGAGCATTATTTCAATGAAAATCGGCAGCAGCATACACGTGGTGAAAATTTTTTAAGAAGCACTGTCCCGAAAAGTAGCTATTCTACAAGAACAGACAACCTGATCACCTCCAACCACCAGAAGTCCTTCTGAGTCTACAATGCCCTGAAGTCTAAAGAATCTTGGGTTCACCACCAGAAAGCACTAGGATTCATTTGAGAAGAATACTCAGGAGATTCTTGGATTGAAAACTCTACCATACATGGAAGGAAAAGAAGAAACCCTGCAGGGATCTGAAGACTGAGATCCATCATAAAACACATGGCCTGAAAAACAGATGGCCAATGGAAACAGTGTGCAGGTGATCCAGGAACTCACTGATACCAGTAATGTCTGAGGAATCTTCAACACCGTATCGGCCACCCATAGCCCAACACCGAAGAAAACACATTGCTGAGAGTTCAAAGCGAGGAATCAATGCCCACCAGAAGGAATACTTTGGGGAAAACCACCTCCATATGGTTTGGCCATGATACTAATGTTCTTGATTCAATCCTACAGGAAAGCATCTGGTGCAGCCACACCACCATTCCAGATAAAGAGGCCATGGGATTATGGCTAAAACTCTAAAGTCTGGCAGAGAGAAAATGCAGTCAATTTTGTCATACATGATTTTTGGGAAGAAGGACCTCAAGGTTGCCATGTTCTAATCGGAAGGCTAACCCTTGCTGCCTACCACAAGGAAAATCTATACTTAGTTCCTTCACAACCACCTCATCCCACTGATAAAAATGCTTCTTTCCAGGTGTCAGCACAAGTCCATCAGTCAAGATTACAGGATCTTTAGAAGACATCAGAGCAGAATTAGGCTATTCAGCCCATAACACTGCTCTGCCATTCCATCATAGCTGATTTATTTTCCCCTCTCAACTCCATTCTCCTGCCATCTCCCCTTAAACTCCAACACAGTTACTAATGAAGAGCATATCAATCTCCACTGTAAATATTCCCAATGACTTGGTCTCCACACCCATCTGTGGCAATGAATTCCACAGATTCACCACCCCCCAACTGCACAAATTACTCCTCAACTCTGTTCTAAAGAGACATCCTACTGTTCTGAGGTTGTCCCTCTGATAGCAGACTCTCCCACTATTGGAAATTTCATCAGGTCAACTTCAAGAGAAATGAAGTGGTGGTACCAACCAACCACTGTATGCGACCTTTTCCATCCTCACAACAGCTTCTGACAATTGCTTCTCAAATGTGATTGTCATCAGAAGTCCATCCCACTTCTACTTCAGTGTCATGTAAACAAAGATCATAGCAAAAAAGGTCCACAAGAGACCTGATCTCAGTACAGACCAGTACTAAGCATGAGTCAGCAATCCAAAGTTTTTCTCAATCTTTCCAACTGTAATACTTCACCTCACCTCCAGGCTCACTTCCAACTGGAGTAGAACTCGTCTTCAGGATGAATGGAAATCTTGCATTCAAGAACAAAGGTTGCATTGTCAAACTAGTCACAGGTGCTTGTGCATCTGCATATTTGGAGGCCATGTCATCGAGTTGTCCACAAACATACTTAAAAAATGAATTACACACTAATGCTTGCAAAACAATTTTCCCACTTTGACAACAAAGGTCCATTAACGAAAGGTGGGAAACATATTCTCTAATCCCTTAAGAGTGGTCTACTTGCAATGGCAGGCATTGACAACGTTTATCACCTTTTCCAGTACATAAACACAACTTTTGGCCATCTGAAGGCAGGAGGGTTTGAAGATCAACACTTTGTGCCTGGCTCACTGTTCCAATCTCACAGGTGTATGTGACTCATAGCAACTCAGAATGGAGGCACATCCAGATGCCACTCAATACTTTCGTCAGGAGTACAACAGCCCAGGGAAAGGGAAAAACACTTCCTAAATTACCTGCCTGTCCTCAACTGTACACCAAGCATCTCCTGCTCCACCCTAGGAAGAATTTAAAGGATCCACATTGGCCTCCTCAGATACCCCAAACCCAAAGACCTGGAGTGGGAACAAATCAGCCTCGATTCCAAGGGACTTCCTGCAGAGAAGACTGGCAGTGATCTAGACCTTAACCTTCTGACATCCCGTCTAAAATTCATCACATCTATCTCCAATAAATTTTCTATCAGTTTTGTGCAAAAGTCAAAACCTCACCTGTGTTAATTATTGTTTCATTGTTCCATAAAGTGCATTCAGATACAAAAATATAAAATGGTCGATATACTCAGGCCAGGTAGTATGTGGGTCAGGGGAAAACAACTGTTAATGTTTCAGTTTGAGGGCTCTGTCAAAATGAATGGTCTTCAACATAAACTGCTAAATGCTTCTCTTTCCACAGATGCTGCCTGACCTGCTGGGTGACCGCAGCATTATCTCATCCCAGATATCCAGTATCTGCACTTTAAAAAAAAATTATTTTCAAGTGTTTTTTGGTGCTTTATAATGTTAAAAATGCTACACAAATATAAGTAGTTGTTGCATTCAACATCTTGACCAAATGTTTCTGAACACACAGCAAGAGTCTATGCTATCATGTAAGAATAATAATTGTTAGATTTGCAACCCTGATAAAGAACCCATGTGCCCTTATTTGCCTGTATGATTCTAAGAACAATTAAATCTTCATCCTGTGGCACTTTTAATTCTCTTTAATAGCCTTTTGTTTAGCTGTTAAAGTAATTGCAAACACTCAGTTTTGACAACACTAAGAGAAGCAGCAGGAAAGAATGACTGAACCCAGCTGTAGGAGCTCAATAAGACGGTGGAGAGAACAGAATCACTAGGATACAACAGTTGTTATAAACTTAACTCCTTCACATCTTCTTTCAAAGTCTTCCCAGAGAGACAACAGGATGAGATCAGTTACATCAAGCATACAGAAAGGGATTGTGAAAATGGCTCTGCTTTGCAAGTCAATATGTCATCCAGATGTGCGAGCAAGCATTCAGCTTTCTCCTGCGTTACCTGGCTGCTGCTGGAAAAAAAAACAACTACACTATCCTCTTCCAAAGCCTCTGTACCACTCTCTGCTTTACCTGGCTGCCAATTGACAGAGTCGACCACAGTATCCTCTTCCGAAGCCTTTGCACCACTCTGCTTTGTGGGACCTAATGAGCCAGCCCTGTTTTTATTTTGCCAGTTTTACCTGTAATCACTTCAGTCCCCAAGCCTGCATTTGGTCCTTGCAATCTCCAGAACTAGATCCTGGTCTCTCCCTACTTCTGATCAACATGCCTGCACCTGGGTACAACGCATTACCCCTGAACCACATGGACACCACTGACACCCACATATACTTAACATGAACCACCCCTCCGCCACCTATGAACTGCCTGACCGCAAGATCCAGGTTTATATGATTTCCTTTGCAGAAATTTAAAATCAAAGCCATCATCTCTATCATACTCTCCATCCACCAACTTCAAACCTAGTACAGCTCCAAAAAATGAACTAGACAGTTTACAAACGTTATCATATTTGAAAATAATTGATCTTCAACCTGCACCGTCACTAACACAAAACAACCTCCTCTAATACTGGTTGGCTCCAATTCTGCCTTATTTCAACTGCTGCTGAAGTTCTCCATGCCTTTGTTGTATCTGCACAGTGTATTCTGGATCACTTAAAATACTGTAGACTGTGTATTAATTCTTACCAAGTCCTGTTCACCCACTCTCCTACAACTGCTGACCCATGCTTACTGTCAACAAACCACTTCTTCAGTATTGAAATTCTTAACATGGTGCTCAAATCCCCTCATGGGCATACCTCTGTCATCATCAACCTGTCCTCAAACTCTGGCCTCTTTCATATTTCTAAGCTCCACCAATGACAGCTGTGTAATTCAGCACCAAGAGCCTGAGCTCTTTAAATTCCCTCTTGAACCTTCCTGTCCTTCCCTTTCCTCCTCTCATTAAAACTTTCAAACCTCTCCCTTCAGCCAAGCTCTTGGTTGTCTACCTCAGTTCTCCGGTTCATCTCACTCCAGTGAAGCACTTGGAGATATTTTTCCTGCATTAAAAAGATATTATTTCAATGGAAATTATTGCTATATGAACAGAATAGAAATACAAATACAGAACAAAAATGTATGGTCCCTTTCTCAGTAAAGGGGATCAGCAGGCATTTGTCAGATAGCCACTCTTGTGCAGGACAATGGACAATGCTGGCTTGCGAGCAACAGCATTTTGCAATTAACTGTTAAGCAGCAGGCAAAGATCAGTCACACTGCCAGTTGAACATTAAAGTTTACACTGAAGGCCAAATATAAAACACATTCATAGTTACGGCAGATTTTAAAGATCTACAGTTGTTATTAACAAATACTGCCCACAATTCAACATTTCATTAAGCCTCACCCATGGGACAAGAAGGTCTTTTTACAACTTAACATGGTTTGTTTGAATTCAGGGCACAAACCCAATAAACAGACAACTCCTTGGACAACTTTCCCTCAATACCGCACACACTTCACCACATGAAATATAATCTATAGGCATTAAGCAATGTTTTTAACTGCGCCTGGACATACAATGGATATTTTTGTTGGGATACTGTAGCTTCTAATTTCACAAACATTCTTCCAAACTGGAAAAAAAGTCTGAATTTTTTCCAAGTTACAGTTTTGAGTGCATTATCAAAAGTTTTATCAGTCAACAGCAACAAGGTTAGAGGTTTTCATTTTGAGAAATGAAGGTTTAGAGTTATACCAGATTGGTTTTGTATATAACGAGCACCAAGGCCAGAAAGTGTGCTAGAGTAGTCAGGGCCTGTTTGGGAAGCAGAACGAAGGGGCATCTGCTGGGGCAGAACGTGCTAGGAGGGTGGAAGAGCTGAGGCAAAAGAGGGAGACAAGCTGCAAGGTTGGGAGGAGTGATGGGGAAAGAGGTGGGCAGCAAAACACTCTTTCCAACCAAACAGTTCTGTGAGTATCCTCAGTTCTGACAGAGATCCAAGGGCATCTCATACCATGGGAATAACAGTTGCAGCTGTTTGGAGATTACCATGGGAGGGTATTATGGCTGTTCTTGCTCTGAGATGACCTTGGACGAATTTAGACATTGTAAGTGAACAGGTAGATTCATTTGGCTGATGTGCATATATATCTTCAATGGGAACAGAGTTACAGAAGCATGAATCTTTCATTTTCACAACATTGATTTGAAACCAACCAGAAAGATGAAATGAAAGTGCTTTTTGAGATGGGCTAAAAAATATATATTTAAGGAACAAGCAGAAAATATTCACTTTAGTAACAACATGACTTACCTCAATGCACAAAAACGAAACAGCAAAATAGACTTCCTTAAAAAAGGAAATGAAAAATATGCATTTTTTTTTTTTAAAAAGGGAAGATAAAAATGACAATGATTAGCAAAAAAAAATCTCTCTGCTGGGCAGGCAAAAAAGCCCATCATATCCAGCTGCTACTGACTTGCTGAATAGAGACACCATGGGCATCAGGTTGCAGCAGTAAGATGATAAGATGATAAATTTAAGTTAAATAGGTTAATTATTGTCACACGAGGTACTGTGAAGGCTTAGTTTTGCATTACATTTACACAGATCATTTCATTAGTTAGTGCATTGAAACAGTAAGAAGGGAAAAGCAATAACAGAAAGCAGAACAAATGCAGATAGCTTCCCTCGTGGACCAGTTGTCAGAACAGATGTTCAGAAACATCAGTAGTGTTAAGAGAAGTGATAACAACAAGCCTATTCCATACTACATGCACTGATAATTAACTTTTCATGGATTTTGTTTCAACCAACACTACCTGATCATGCCTTGTGTGGAAGAATTATTTCATCTTGTTGGAACTTTTATTTATCTTTCACTATAAGGCTGTAATGGGCATTGAACAACTCAGAAAGGCATTTTAAATCAATGAGGGATGTCTTGCAGAATCTAACAATGATTTTAAAGCAAATCATGCTGGCTCAGATTTCTAAATCACACTTGTGCTGTGCATTTCTCTCCTCCTGAAAGTCTGTAATTAGTGCTGCAACTTTAAGAAGCTGTTGACAGACTTTGTCAATATTCTGAATCAAAACTGACAAGCACTGACTCAAGGCAGAAATCCACCTTTAAAATAACAAACTCAACAGGCCTCTGGCTCAGCACACTGTGCTTTAAATGCAGCTGTTTCAGGCAAACCAAGTCCAGTCGAACCTCAGAAACCAGAGGAGGTAGAAGTTACATTAATGACCTTTTACCTCAACATTATTCAAAGCCACCTCAGTTCAACCCGATATTTAGAAACGTTCACGTTCGTTGAGAAAAAAATCGCCGGACTTACCAGCTTTGCCAACAGGGCATTCACATACGAATGATGCCACTCGGTCATGGCAGGTGGCACCATTCATGCAGGTGGCACCAGCACAATCGTCAATGTTCTCACTGCAGTCGTCACCACTCCAGCCGTTGACACAGACACACCGATACCCTCCACTGGCATTGGAGCAGGTTCCTCCATTCTGACAGGCATTTGGCTGCAGTTGACACTCATCTACATCCTCTGTACAAAACTGACCTAGATAGTGGAAGTGATGAATAGTTCAGCCATGTATCATACAATCCAAATGGCACTTTATCAAAATCATTGAGCATCACTGAGGAATACATCAGGTTTTTGGGATTACAACACAGTTCACCATGCTGTCCACTGTTCTATCCACCATATGGCTGGAAAGGAAGTGCTTTCACATTGATGGAATGGGGTGATAGCGTCCAAAAGGAAAAACACCTTTACCCAGAATGGTGGGAATTTACTCAATGCTGTCATTTTAAGTGATTGAGATGATTAACAAAATGGATTTAAAAAGACACCTGATAAGCAGAGCTGGGAGAAAGGAATAAAAGCAAAATGCTGATAGGTCAACAAGAAGGATAAGAGTGACAAGAGGCTTGCAGTGGGGGGGGGGGAGGAGAGAAAGAGAGAGACAGAGACAGAGACAGAGACACACACGTAGGTTTCTCATTTCAAGTATCCTAACTCTAGGAAGCAAAATGGCACAGAGGTTCAGCATAGCTGCCTCATGGCTCCTCGGACCCAGGTAGGTTCAATCCCGACCTTGGTCACTGCCGGTGTGGAGTTTGCAAGTTCTTGTGACTGCACGGGTTTTCTCCAATATGCCAAAGATTTGGTAGCCGGTAGGTGTACTGGCTACTGTACATTACTCCTAATGTGTGGTTGTGTAGGGGAGCTGATTGAGAAAGAAGAGGAAAGACGGCGAGAGGAGAGAGAGCAGCGCACCACGTGTGCGCAGCCCTCCGGTGAAAAATGGTATCATATCCGTTAAATAGGGGCCATGGACAATTCTGATTTAATGGAGACGGACGTGAAAGTACAGAGAAACATCTGCAGAAATTTCTGAAACGCCAGTTCGCTGCTGTTGTTACTGCGCGGTCGGGAATCTTCCGGAGGGAAGGCCTCAAAATCCCCAGCTTTGCCTGCTGTTGGCGACCGAGATTGAGGTCAAATCGTTTGGACAGAGATGGCACTCAGTACTCGGTGTCGGAGAGCTGATCAGAGTTCGAAGTTTTCGGATAACTCAGAGTCGGACCGTGGTCAGGCATGGCAGGGAGAGTTTTTCTTCCTTCTCCCGTCTGCGTGAGATGTGGGACATTTGAGAGACTTTGAACTTTTTACTGTGCTCATGGACTTCTTCATCAAGTTATGGTATTGTTGCACTGTTGTAACTATATGTTATAATTATGTGGTTTTGTTAGTTTTTTCAGTCTTGGTTTGTCCTGTGTTTTGTGATATCACACCGGAGGAAATATTGTATCATTTCTTAATGCATGCATTACTAAATGACAATAAAAGAGGACTGTATGTCTTCATAATCTAAAAAAAAAGTAAGATTACTGTGGATTGGGGCTTGTGGATACGGTAGACTGTAGGGCCTGTTTCTGCACTGTATGAAGCAACAACTGGTGATTGGCTTATTATCACGCATACCAAGGTACAGAGAAAATGGTTTTGCATACGATCCACACAGATCATTCAAACACAAGCACATCAATGTAGTACAAAGGGAAACCCAATAGCAGATTGCAGAATTGTTACAATGACAAAAGTTACAGAGAAAGTGAAGCGCTGAACCATGATGAGTTCAAATGTTTATCTCCATCATACCAGAGGTCTATACAAGAGTCTGATACCAGTGGGATAGGAGCAGTCCTCGAGGCTGGTGGTGCGTGTTCTTAAGGGGAAGGGGAAGAACAAGAACGACTGGGGTGGAAGAGGTTTTTGATTACGCTGGCTGCCCACTGGAGGCAACTGCAAATATAGAGAGGGTCAATGGGGGAGAGGGTGTCAAGTTTTCATTCTGGACTGAGCTGTGTCTACAACTCCCTGCAATTTCTTACACCCTCAGGCGGGGCAGGTCTCATAGCAAACTGTGTTGAATCCGGATAGCATACTTTCCATGGTGCATCAGCAAAACAGTGGGGAAGGCAAACAGGAGCAAGGTGAATTTCCTTGGCCTTCTGAGGAAGTAGAGGAGCTGGTGAGCTTTCTTGGCCATGGCATCTACTTGGTTGGACCACGACAAGCTTCTGATAATATTTACGCCAAACAATTGGCTGGTCAAGCAACACTAGGGACCCACAAAAAGTTAAATTACAATGTATTTTCAATTGTTCCAAGACAGATTCAAGATGAAATGCTGTCAATTCCTTCTTCCCCTTCCCCAATCTCCACAAATCATGTTCGACCCAAGTCTCACAAGTGGATTGTTTGCTGTGCTAGAATCCCGCATCTGCTGTCTGTTCTATTCTGTTCTACTATTCTGCATAATTCTTTGCAATATTATATGTGATGACGGGTGTGAGGAAAAAGAGAAGAGAAATCACTTTTGCCACAATAGGAAGTTTACCACGGAACACTGGGTAGAAGCCATGACCCTCCCTCTCACATCACATCTATTACTGCTAGACAGCAGTATATGGAACTAGCCTTGATATGCATTTAAAATAAGCATTTGCACTTGACTTGCACTGGCCAAGTGACTTGCAGAGGCAAATTGAAGCCTCCTCCCACCCCACCTGCAAGCAAATTAGTACTGTACAGTATCAATCTCAGGAGCTCAGTCCCTGGAACCAGACCAAATCAATTCCACAACCTCATATATTGCTCACTTACCCTGAATGCATTCCAACTGAAAAGCTACAGGCACTGCCAAAGGGACGAAATCCAAAAACTCCTTTGTTCACTGTGCCTTCCCTCGTTCTGCTTTCAATTTATTCCAATATCCTGTTCACCGACCTAATTTAAAACATTTCTCTCTTGCTCCCCACCCTCAAGTTCACCCACCACCCCCTCAGATCTAAGCAGCATCTGCCAGCCACTTGTCACCAACTTCCCTCTGCACAAACAGTATTACACAAAGAAAAAGAGTTGAAGGAACAAGTAACACTTTCAAAAGAATATCTTCATTTTGTTAGTCGGAATCACAGAACAGGAAATACTGATGAAGAACTGTACATTCCATTGGCCGAAAGGGAGAGGCAGAAGTTCAAGACTTGACCTTCACTGCTCCTTGCTTCGACTTACCTTGATAGAAGTGCTCTTAACTAGTAAATAGTGATCACTAATGTTGGTTGGAACCAAGAGGAACATATAATACTGGTAAAAGCACTGCAGAAATATACCACAGTCTTGCATAGGCACTGAAAAGTGCAGGAGAAGTTTAAAAAGGTGTGGATGGGTAGAATGAGTGCCCCACCACAAATAACTAAAAAATGAAGTTAAATTTATTTTCTCTAGAGGTCAAAAGAATAGTAGACAATCTTATAAATGAGAAGGGTAGCGAGGAATTTGATGGAAATTGATGAAGGCAAGGCAGTGGATTCCACAAACGAGAAAATCTGTAGATGCTGGAAATCCAAGCGACACACAAAATGCTGGAGGAACTCAGCAGGCCAGGCAGCATCTATGGAAAAAAGTAAACAGTCGACATTTGGAGCCAAGATGTAGGGTTCTGGCCTGAAATATCAACCGTTTATTCTTTTCTATAGAAGCTGCCTGGCCTAGTGAGTTCCTCCAGCATTTTGTGTGTTGCTTGGATTTCCAGCATCTGCAGATTTTCTCTTGCTTGTGACCACTCCTTTCTCCAATTCCAATCTCACGCATTCCGAATGCTCTGCTCTCCACCCTCTCCACACCAATCCTAACCTCACCATCAAACCCGCAGAGGAGGAGGGTGCTGTAGTAGTCTGGCATACTGACCCCTACTTTGCTGAAGCCCAGCACCAACTCTCAGACACCTCCTCTTACCCCTCGAACAGGACCTCACTGAGGAACACCAGGCCATTGCCTCCCACACCATCACCTTACTGACTCTGGGGATCTCCCGTCCACCGCCACCAACCTCAGTTCCTGCACCCTGCAACTCCCATTTCTACCTCCTACCCAAAATCCACAAACCCGCTTGTCCATTATTTCAGCTTGTTCCTGCGCCGCTGAACTTGTATCTGCTTACCTTGACTTAGCTTTATCCCTTCCGGTTCAGTCCCTTCCTACCCACATGCATCACACTTCACATGCTCCTGATCTTCTCAATGATTTCAAGTTCCTGGCCCCCATCATCTTACTTTTACTATGCATGTCCAGTCCCTACACCTCCATCCCCCCACCAGGAAGGCGTCAAAGCTCCGTTTCTTTCTGGTCACCAGACCTGACCAGTTCCCCTCACTCTTGATAATTTCTCCTTCGGCTCCTCCCATTTCCTTCGAACAAAAGGTGCAGCTAAGGGGACTCGCATGAGTCCCAGCTATGCCTGCCTGTTTGTCAACTGTGTGTTCCAAGCCAACACTGGTATCACTCCCCAACTTCTCCTAGGCTACATCAACGATTGCATTGGTGCTGCTTCCTGCACTCATGCGGAGCTCGTCAACTTCAGCAAATTTACCTTCAACTTCTACCCTGCCTGGTCTATTTCCAACACGTCCCTCCCCTTTCTCGATCTCACTGTCTCTATCTCTGGAGATAGCTTATCTACTTAAGTCTATTATAAATCCACTGAATCTCAGAGCAACTTGGACTATACCTCTTCCCACCTTACTACTTGTAAAGATACCATCCTTTTCTCTCAATTCCTCTGACTCTGCTGCATCTGGTCTGAGGACGAGGTTTTTCATTCCAGAACTAATGAGATGTCCTCCATCTTCAAAGAAAGGGACTTCCTTTCCTCCACCCATCAACACTGCCCTCAACCGCATCTCCTCCATTTTGCACACGTCTACCCTCACCCCATCCTCCTGCCACCCAACAGGATAGGGCTCCCTTTGAGCTCACCTCCCACCCCACCAGCCTCTGCGTCCAGCACATAATTCTCCACAACTTCCACCACCTCCAACGGAATCTCACCACCAAGCACATCTTTCCCTCCCCCACCCCCCCCGCCCCACTTTCCACAGGGATCATTCCCTATGCGACTCTTTGTCCATTCGTCCCTCCCGGCACTTTTCCTTGCAAACGGAACAAGTGCCATACCTGCCTCTACACCTCCTTCCTCACTACCATTCAAAACCCCAAACAGTCCTTCCAGGTGAGGTGACACTTCACCTGTGAGTCTGTATCCGATGTTCCCAGTGCAGCCTCCTGTTTTTTGGTGAATCCTGATGCAGGTTGGAGCGCCTACATTCCCTCCACCAGAAGAAGTGGGATCACCCAGTGGCCACCCGTTTTAATTCCGCTTCCCATTCCGACATGTCAGTCCAGGGCATAGATTCTCCAACTTTCAGTAATGACCCCCCCCCTTCATCATTCCCCTCTCACCCCATCTCCTTACCTGTCCATTACCCCACCTCCCTCTGGTGCTCCTCCTCCTTTTCATTCCTGTCTTCACCTATCAGACTTCCCCTTCTCCAGCCCTGTATCTCTTTCACCAATCAACTTCCCAGCTCTTCACTTCATCCCTCATCCTCCCAGATACACCTATCATCTGTGCTTCTTCCTCCCTTCCCCCCCCCACTTTCTTACTCTGACTCCTCATCTTTTCCCAGTACTGATGAAGAGTCTCAGCCCGAAACGCCGGCTGCACTCTTTTCCAGAGATACTGCCTGGCCTGCTGAGTCCCTCCAGCATTGTGTGTGTGTTGCTTGGTTTTCCAACGTCTGCAGATTTCATCTTGTGTGAATACAGTAATTTATAGTTTTTTCTTGTTTGCAAGTTGTCACCATGCTTCACCAGCACCATCTTAACAGCAACCAGCTGATTTTCCAGTTCTTCATATCTTATCCAACATTCCTACAGTAGCAGAAATAGACTCAACTCTTGCTGCAGTAGTGGGACTTTGGTCCCGCCAACTGCACGAGAAAAAAAAAGTGACACTTCAAAAGTAAATTATTTCCTGAAGATATGCAGTTTGAGAGCTCATTAACTCATCAGTTTGGAACCACCTGCTGGCAGAATCACAACAGATACATGAACTATTGCATGTCCCAATCTGACCTTCCTCCTTCCTTTTATTTCAGGTCAATGCAGCCAATTGCTTCAAATACCTGTCCACTCAGGTGTGCATCGGCAGTTGTAGGTGTTCACTCCATCCACACAGGTACCTCCATTCTCACATCGATGGTCAGGGCAGTCATCAATGTTTATCTCACAGTCTTTTCCATTGAATCCTACGAGAGAAAAATTGCTTCATCAATATAAGGCACAGGCCACTGACATGCACACACATCAGCAGTCAGATACAGCAAATGGGCAGGAAGGCAGATGTCATATTAGAGTGAACAAAGAAGCAAACCATGGAGGAGCTCAGCAGATCAAGCAGCATCTGGGGGAAGGATGTTGTGGGAGGAAGACTTTTTGTATACATTTCAGGTTGAGATCCTGTATCAAACTAAGAGCTGAGAAGTGGACAGAACTTTAAAAAGTTCAACTTCTAGCCAGAATGCTCCCTTCCTGTGCCATAAATTTCAATGTTTCTTTAAAGCAACATTCATATAAACTGATGCAGGTTCTCAACCTAAAACATTGACAATTCCTTTCCATGCCACGGCAGATGCTGCCCGTCAGATTGTCTTTTGCTCCAGATTCCATCATCCGTAACCTCATACATCTCCAAATGTCTCCCTGGTCTTTACTGCAAGAGGGCTGGAGCTTAGAAAGAGAATTATTGTCACAATTACATAGGGTGTTTGTGAGTCTACACTATATACAATTAGCAAAGGACAAAGTAAAACATCAGCAAGTCCACAAGTTGGCCAATTCCTGGTTGAGAGGTGACAAATGACGAATACAGTCACATTTTTAGTGCTGAAAGAGAAGTGGTGTTCTTTAAGATCCAGCCGGGGAATGTCAGGGTGGATACTGAGGCACTCTTCTGTGGCAGAGTCTTAAAGAAAGAAACAGTTATAACACAAGGGGAAGTCATAGACAATTAGTGTAGAAGAGTTTTGTCTTGTTGAATCTCTAGTATTTTCTAACTGACAGAACTTGGAGAGTAGATCACGAAGTACTCAAGGGAGTAGATATATTTTTGATAATTTTGAGAACTGGAGACTTGTGGGACCATCACAGGTTTGAGGCTTGGAGCAAATCAGCTCTGATCATATTGCAGGGTAATTAATTGGTAGGAATGAGCATAATTCACAATCATCAACATTGAGTTGGGGGGTCACTTTAAGAGGCTGGTCAGACGTGATGACGTATTACATGAAATTCTGTTACAATGCTTTTTGTGTTCAGTGTTTGGAGTACAATAAATTAATTGCTACTGTTTTTCCTTAAACATGAAATGCCTCACATTGTTGTATTTGTGAAAACCTACAGTATTAAATGATAGAGCCAGCTTGAGAAGCTGAGTGGCCTACTCATGCTCCTACTTAATATTCTTGTATGTTCCTTTTGAGGCTAAAAATGGTGCCCTGAGCTTCCAAAACGAGGCTCTTTCAAACTTTCACCCTTCCACATAAGCCATTGCTTTCATTAATAATCCTCACATGATTTCAAGCAAAGATGCTCTCAAAGCAACATTCAATGTCATTCTCACTGCTGCCCTCAAAATGGATCCCGAATGAATTGAGTACGGGAAGCAATTATTTTCAGATGGCATTGCCATATTATTAATGAAGCTGATAATCTAGTCTTCCAATATAAGCACTGCTTACAGCTGTTTCACACAATCTGTGATTATACACAATTACAAAACATGAAATAGAGAATATAAATTTGTGTGAGAAAATTTTGTTAACCCAAACAGGAATTGACTCTAACAGTCAATGACTTTCTTGGAAATCAAATAAGTAGTTATTGGGAAAACAGTTTGTTGAGATGGCTACTGTGAGATATGGTTTTCACCTCAGCCATTCAATCTTCAAGTATTTCAGCATGTGGTAAGATAGAAACTCTGAATCAACCTCAAAAGTGTGGTGACCTCATTTCTCTTCTAAAGTTTTGTATTGCAATTTTACTGATGTGCCAGAACACTAGATCCTGCAATTTACCTCTATAAATACTATGGCCACAAAATCAGTTCAAGGATTGAGTATCCTGTGCTGTGACTCACCCCTCAACTCTCTGAAGCCTTTCTACCATCGATGAGACACAAGCCAGGAGTGTGGCAGAATGCTCCAAACTTTCCTGAACAAAAGCAGCTCCAACAATACTGAAACTGAAATCATCTAGAACTGAATGCTGTCTTGTTTGGCAACTCATTCACCACCTTAGCATTAACTCCATCTCGGGCACAAGAAGATAGCAGGTTGTACCACCTACAAAATATTCAACACATCTTTTTTCCAGTATGTGAGCGGCACCAGCAAGACAGTCCTTGAAGAGGTGATAATGAAGCAAATTCTGAAACCACTGCTCTCCTTCTCAGGAACACATTTTCACAATGCCGTTGATTAGAGATTTCCAGAATTTGTGATGATAAAAAAAAAACAATATTTTTCCAAGTCAGTTATAGTGACTTGGAACAGAATCCTTTGCCCTTCTTGTGTGAAGTCACAGGTTTAGGAGTTTGGGGATGCTCGAAAAGCCTGATGATTACATTCTTCAGCCAGGAATGAGGAGATCGTATGGTTAACGTTCAAAGTAAATTTATTATCTAAGTACTTGTATGTCACCATATACAACCCCGTGATTCACTTTCTTGCAAACATACTCAGTAAAGCCAATAAGCGTAATAGAATCAATGAAAGACCTCAATAACTTTGGTGTTCAGTGTGCAAATACAAAAATAAATAATAATAATGTAAGCAATAAATATTGAGTACATGAGATGAAGAGTCCTTGAAAGTAAGTCGATGTGTTGTGGGAACAGTGGAATGACAGGGTAAATGAAGTGTGGTGAATGGGGTGTCAAATCCAGCAGGCTGCTTTGTCCTCCTTAATGGGAGTAGAGTCAGAAGCTTTACAAGTTCCACACTAGGTGCAATTTGCTGAAATATCAACAGCACCTTCTTTACTGACAGCTCCCACCTCTGATAAAGGCAACGTGACAGTCCGTCAGGGACTGAGGGATGCCCTGAAGCTAGTGCAGAAGGGAAGGCTCACAGTTGAGGATCCCACTGCCACTGGACATTGAGGGGCCAAGTCCAGTGGGGAACCCCTCAAATAACAGAAGTGGGTGTTACCCAAGGAGCTACATGCGTGACAATGGTGTGAAGTAAAAAACAAACATGTTTCAACTTTACTGAATGCATTGACTAAATGGTACTGCACATGTGAAGAGTTTGGTCCTGTGGTTAAATTGTGCTACTCCTTTCCAGACCTCACTGTATATCAGGTGGCAACCTTGCTGATTCTTTAGCGATTTTGTCTGTTTTTTCACGAGGCCGAGTTGCTAGTTCGACCCTCAATTCAGCACGGATGAAAAGCGTGCAAGGAGCCGGCCGGATTTGAACCCGGGACCACTTGCTTTTAAATATGCTACTGATACCACTATGCCACCAGCCTGCACACTGTGGTTAATCTTTAATGTACATTACTTTTATGAATGAAACTTATTTTTGAAATTTTAAAAAGAGCAGCAAGCTTGGGGAACGCCCATCACCTCCTGAACACACACCATTCTGGCTGGCAATGAGTATTTATTGACTGCAGCTGGAGCGGCACTGTCATATCGTAGTTAGCAGAGTGCTATCACAGTACCAGCAATCCGGGTTCAATTCCCGCTGCTGTCCATAAGGAGTTTTCTGTCCTCTCCCAGTTTCCTTCCACTTTCTCAAAGGCATATGGGTTAACAGGTCCCATGGCTGTAATTGGGTGGCCCAGAAAGGCCCGTGACTGTGCTGTATCGCTAAATTACATTACAAATCCTAGAGCTCCCACTTTACCTGACAGTGGGATTTTCTTCACCCCAAAGACTGCAGCAGTGCTCCATCCGTTTCAGTGCAATTAGCAATGGGTTCTCAACACCAGTTGTGCCAGCAACACACACGTCCAAATGAAAAGCTTGTTTCAAATATTAATTCAGTGTAATCCTGATGAAACAACATTTGGACCTTCACCATGTGACCCATTCTTTTTTCCACTCCAAAGCCATAAACTCCTTCGAAAAGTGCAATTTAACTCTGAAAGTGTGCAGTACCACTTAGTTGAATACAGTCTGCAATAATGAGCCACTTTCAGCACAGCAGCTCAAGTTCTGCAACAGTGTGTGCTCTTGTATGCAGAGTACTTCCATCAACATCCTCTTGTACTGTGTCCAAGAAGCTTGTTTTTCTAGTATTTCACATCCTGCAACATAGCAAGACTCAGCTTCCTGCACACCCTTTCCCAACAGGCAATTGCCTTTCCCATTTTGTGCGATAGCTCCTAATTGACCTTGGAGTAGAGTTAATAGCGCCAAGGGGAACCTGCTATTGGAGCTAATTGTTTAAGTAATTCACCCACATTTTCAGTTTAAATGTTTCCTCATTGACAAAACACATTTCCTGGCCAAGATCCTCAGCCAGATTTTTTTAAAAAGGGTTTTTTTGTACATCAGCACAAGCGTTCAACCACAAGCTTAGAGTGAAGGAAAAATGAAGGAAAAAAACAATTACACAAGAACCACATGAGTAGATTACATTGAGGTTAATGCACTGAATAATCTCTCAAACAGAGGTGACAACTTGACCCCTTCTCCAATTAACTGCAGACTTTAGATAGAGGCAAGGGAGAAAAAAAGATCTCCAGTCAACTCCTCAGCCAACTCAGTCTCTCCCCAACAGTCATTATGTTAACAATTAGTTGCAACTTTTTTTTAAACATTCAAACTCAGCATCTGGACTATGTTGGCCATGGGGCTGAGTTGGATTGTGTGTTACCCGAGGTTGACTGCTGCAATGTTTTCAAACGCAGCTCATGCAAGCGCACTAGCAATTGCTCGGTGACTCTGAAGCATGTCTGGAACATATGAGCAGCAGCAACTGGAGGTGAGAGTTTGCCTGGCACTCCCTCTAAACCCAAGTCATGTAAACAAAAATCTGGAGCTAGCATTTTTCCCCAATTTTTTTCTTCTTCTGTAAGCGTATCCCATACTGGAATTCAAATCCTCCTGTACATAGGCTTTACTCATTGAAGAATGTGCTTTGTGCAGCAAAATGATTGAGTTGGACAAGTGGGACAGGAGGAAAGTTAACCAAAGGGAATAACCTTACCATCTTCTCCATTCCACAGGAACACAAACTCAAAGCATAAGCACAATGATTGTGTACAACAAAATATAGTCAACATCACCTAGATCAGTCCACACTAGACTGATGTCTCAACCTCCCCCATTGTGTGGGATGACTAAACAGCAAGCAAGAAATTCTTATGCCAAAATTTATAACTCTTTTGGTGAGAGGAGTGAGAATAAGCTCATTTCAACTGTTAATACTTACTTCATCTGGCACATCTCTTACTCACCAAATGTGCAAGGTGACTCCCATTCTAAACTGATTATCAGCAAGTTAACAACCCTAGCCGTGAGAAAGATGTGCTCTCAGTCCTTTCGTGCCTTGATCACTCTATGCAGAAACAAACCTGGACAGGATTGTTGAGAGTAGCAATACTTTATTCAGGTACGCTACACCTTCTGAAACTCTCTTTGACCGTAAGCTTGAAATGTGCTCCGATATGATAATAGCTGCAGCATTCAAAGGGATAGTGGATGAAGAAATAGAGATATCAGAAATCCCTACAAAAAGACCGTTGCTCCAAGTTCTTCTCTCCCTCCTGCACTTCACAAACTTCCAAAACACAAACTTGCTTTCATAACCATAATCATTAGGGGTGGCAGAGTAGTGTAGTGGTTGGTACAACACTTTACAGTATCTGCAACCCAGGTTTAATTCCAAATGGAGTTTGCAGGTTCTCCCTGTAACAACGTGGGTTTCCTCCGGGTGCTCCGGTTTCCTCCCACAGTCCAAAGATGTTTGGGTTAGTAGATTAATTGGTCATTGTGAAGTGTCCTGTGATAAAAGGGATAGAGAGGGGGGAAAAGGGGAGGAGGGGTGGCATTACTAGTCAGGGATACTATTACAGCTACAAGAAGGGTGGGTAATGTAGCAGGATCTTCTTTTGAGTCAGTATGGGTAGAAGTCAGGAACAGGAAGGGAGCAGTTACTCTATTGGGGGTATTCTATAGGCCCCCTGGTAGCAACAGAGATACCGAGGAACAGTTTGGGAGGCAGATTTTGGAAAGGTGCAAAAATAACAGAGTTATATCATGGGTGACTTTAACTTCCCTAATATTGATTGGCACCTGATTAGTTCCAAGGGTTTAGACGAGGCAGAGTTTGTAAAGTGTGTCCAGGACAGATTCCTGTCACTGTATGTTGACAGGCTGACTGGGGGAATGCCGCACTAGATCAAGTATTAGGTAACAAACCGGGTCAGGTCACAGATCTCTGTGGGTGAGCATCTGGGGGACAGTGACCACCGCTCCCTGGCCTTTGACATTATAATGGAAAAGGACAGAATCACAGAGGGCAGGAAAATTTTTAATTGGCAAGGGCAAATGATGAGGCTATAAGGCTAGAACTTGCGGGTGTGAATTGGGAGGATGTTTTTGCAGGGAAATGTACTTTGGACACGTGGTTGATGTTTAGGGATCTCTTGCAGGATGTTAGGGATAAATTTGTCCCGGTGAGGAAGATAAAGAACGGTAGGGCGAAGGAACCATGGATGACAAGTGAGGTGGAGAATCTAATCAGGTGGAAGAAGGCAGCATATATGAGGTTTAGGAAGCAAGGATCAGATGGGTCTATTGAGGAATATAGGGTAGCAAGAAAGGAGCTTAAGAAGGGGCTGAGGAGAGCAAGAAGGGGGCATGAGAAGGCTTTGGCGAGTAGGGTAAAGGAAAACCCCAAGGTATTCTTCAATTATGTGAAGAACAAAAGGATGACAGGAGTGAAGGTAGGACTGATTAGAGATAAAAGTGGGAAGATGTGCCTGGAGGCTGTGGAAGTGAGCGAGGTCCTCAATGAATACTTCTCTTCGGTATTCACCAATGAGAGGGAACTTGATGACAGTGAGAACAATAGGAATGAGGTTGATGTTCTGGAGTATGTTGGTATTAAGGGAGATGAGGTGTTGGAGTTGTTAAAATACATTAGGACAGACAAGTCCCCGGGGCCTGATGGAATATTCCCCAGGCTGCTCCATGAGGCGAGGGAAGAGAT
The DNA here is from genome assembly GCF_030028105.1 of Mobula birostris. NCBI lineage: Eukaryota > Metazoa > Chordata > Chondrichthyes > Myliobatiformes > Myliobatidae > Mobula > Mobula birostris. The sequence continues at coordinate 95,861,593 of NC_092381.1, forward strand.
TGCTGAGCCTTTGGCGAGAATCTTTATGTCCTCGTTGTCCACGGGAATGGTACCGGAGGATTGGAGGAAGGTGAATGTTGTCCCCTTGTTCAAAAAAGGTAGTAGGGATAGTCCGGGTAACTATAGACCAGTGAGCCTTACGTCTGTGGTGGGAAAGCTGTTGGAAAAGATTCTTAGAGATAGGATCTATGGGCATTTAGAGAATCGTGGTCTGATCAGGGACACACATAAAAGTTGCTGGTGAACACAGCAAGCTAGGCAGCATCTCTAGGAAGAGGTACAGTGGACATTTTGGGCCGAGATCCATCGTCAGGACTAACTGAAAGAAGAGCTCATAAGCGAATGAATGTGGGAGGGGGAAGGGGAGATCCGAAATGATAGAAGACAGGAAGAGGAGGGATGGAGCCAAGAGCTGGACAGTTGATTGGCAAAAGGGTTATGAGAGGATCATGGGACAGGAGGCCTAGGGAGAAAGAAAAGGGGGAGGTGTGAAGCCCAGAGGATAGGCAAGGAGTATAGTGAGAGGGACAGAGGGAGAAAAAGGAGAGACAGAAAAAGAATATATATATAAATATATAAATAAATAAATAAATAAATATAACGGATGGGGTACGAGGGGGAGGTGGGGCATTAGCAGAAGTTAGAGAAGTCAATGTTCATGCCATCAGGTTGGAGGCTACCCAGACGGAATATAAGGTGTTGTTCCTCCAACCTGAGTATGGCTTCATCTTGACAGTAGAGGAGGCCGTGGATAGACACATCAGAATGGGAATGGAACGTGGAATTAAAATGTGCGGCCACAGTCAGGTTGGAGGAACAACACCTTATATTCCGTCTGGGTAGCCTCCAACCTGATGGCATGAACATTGACTTCTCTAACTTCTGCTAATGCCCCACCTCCCCCTCGTACCCCATCCGTTATTTATTTACACACATTCTTTTTCTCTCTCTCCTTTTTCTCCCTCTGTCCCTCTCACTAGACCCCTTGCCCATCCTCTGGGCTTCCCCTTCCCCCTTCTCTTTCTCCCTAGGCCTCCTGTCCCACGATCCTCTCATATCCTTTTTGCCAATCAACCGTCCAGCTCTTGGCTCCATCCCTCCACCTCCTGTCTTCTATCATTTCAGATCTCCCCCTCCCCCTCCCACTTTCAAATCTCTTACTAGCTCTTCTTTCAGTTAGTCCTGACGAAGGGTCTCGGCCCGAAACGTTGACTGTACCTCTTCGTAGAGATGCTGCCTGGTCTGTTGCGTTCACCAGCAACTTTTATGTGTGTTGCTTGGAATTCCAGCATCTGCAGATTTTCTCATGTTTGCGCTGATCAGGGACAGTCAGCATGGCTTTGTGAAGGGCAGATCATGTCTAACAAGCCTGATAGAGTTCTTTGAGGTGACCAGGCATATAGATGAGGGTAGTGCAGTGGATGTGATCTATATGGATTTTAGTAAGGCATTTGACAAGGTTCCACACGGTAGGCTTATTCAGAAAGTCAGAAGGCATGGGATCCAGGGAAGTTTGACCAGGTGGATTCAGAATTGGCTTGCCTGCAGAAGGCAGAGGGTCGTGGTGAAGGGAGTACATTCGGATTGGAGGGTTGTAACCAGTGGTGTCCCACAACGATCGGTTCTGGGATCTCTACTTTTCGTGATTTTTATTAATGACCTGGATGTGCCGGTAGAAGGGTGGGTTGGCAAGTTTGCCGATGACACAAAGGTTGGTGGTGTTGTGGATAGTGTAGAGGATTGTCAAAGATTGCAGAGAGACATTAGACCATAAGATACAGGAGTAGAATTAGGCCATTTGGCCCTTTGAGTCTGCTGTGCCATTTCATCAATGCTGATCCAATTTTCCTCTCAGCCCCAATCTCCTGCCTTCTTCCCGTATCCCTTCATGCCCTGACCAATCAAGAATCTATCAACCTCTGCCTTAAATATACATAAAGACTAGGCCCCCACAACTGCCTGTGGCAAAGAATTCCACAGATTCACTACTCTCTGGCTAAAGAAACTCCTCCTCATCTCCATTCCAAAAGGATGTCTCTTTATTCTGAGTCTGTGTCCTCTGGTCTTAAACTCTTCCACCATAGGAAACATCCTCTCTACATCCACTCAATCAAGGCCTTTCACCATTCGATACGTTTCAATGAGGTCACCCCTCATTCATCTAAATTCTACTGAATACAAGCCCAGAGCCATCAAACACTCTTCATATGACAAGTCGTTCTTTCCTGGAATCATTTTCAGAATCAGTTTTATTATCACTGTCACGTATCGTGAAATTTGTTAACTTCGCAGCAGCAGTTCAAAGTAATACATAATACAGGAGGAGGAGAAAAAATAAAATAATAATAATTACCTAAATAAGTAAATCAATTGCAGCATACGTATATTGAATAGATTAAAAATTGTGAAAAAACAGAAATAATATAAAAAAACTGAGGTAGTGTTCACAGGTTCAATGTTCATTCAGGAATCAGATGGCAGAGGGGAAGAAGCTGTCCCTGAATCGCTGAGCATGTGCCCTCAGGCTTCTGTACCTCCTACCTGATGGTAACATGCCCTGGGTGCTGGAGGTCCTTAATAATGGACGCTGCCTTTCTGACACACCGCTCCTTGAAGATGTCCTGGGTACGTTGTCGGCTAGTACCCATGATGGAGCTGACTAAATTTACAACCCTCCTCAGCTCCTTTCGCTCCTGTGCTGTTGCCCTCCATACCAGACAGTGATCAAGCCTGTCAGAATGCTTTCCACAGTACATCTATAGAATTTTTTGCGTGTATGAGTCATGAAGCTTCTTTGAACCCTCTCAGTTTCAGCACAACCTTTCTAAGATAAGGAGCCCAAAACTGCTCACAATACTCCAAGTGAGGCCTTGACAGTGCTTTATGAAGTCTTTACATTACATCTTTTCTTTTATACTCTAGTCCTCTTGAAATGAATGTTAACATTGAATTTGCCTTCCTCACCACAGACTCAAACTGCAAATTAACCTTTAGGGAATCCTGCACAAGGACTCCCCAAGTCTCTTTGCACCTCAGGTTTTTTTTTGTATTTTGTCTCCATTTAAAAGTAGTCAACCCTTTCATTTCTTCTACCAAAGTGCATGACCATACACTTCCCAACACTGTATTCCAACTGCCATTTCTTTGCCCATTCTCCTAATCTAAGTCGTTCTGTAGCCTCTCTACTTTCTCAAAACTACCTGCCGCTCCAACTATCTTCTTATCATCTGCAAACTTTGCAACAAAGCCATCAATTCCATCATCCAAATCATTGACATATAATGTAAAAAAGAAACGGTCCCAACACAGACCCCTGTGGAATACCACTAGTCACTGGCAGACAACCGGAAAAGGCTCCCTTCATTCCCACTCTTTGCCTCCTGTCAATCAGCCACTGCTTTATCCATGCTGGAATCTTTCCTGTAATACCATGGGCTTGTAGTTTGTTAAGCAGCTTCACGTGTGGCACCTTGTCAAAGACCCCCAGAATTCCAAGTACACCACATCAACTGATTCTCCTTTATCTGTCCTGCTTGATGACAAGCAGGAGCAGTACATAAGTGTTTAATGGCTCTGGGCTTGTACCTGCTGAAGTTTAGAAGAATGGGGGTGGAGAGGGATCTCACTGAAATTGAATATTGATAGACCTTGATAAGAGTGGACTTGGGCGAAGATTAGATTAGATTATGAGGACATGCAGTCCTCTTTTATTGTCATTTAGTAATGCATGCATTAAGTGACACAACTTGTTCCTCCAGAATGATATCACAGCAACACAAGACAAACCAAGACTAAAAAAAACTGACAAAAACCACATAATTATAACATAGACATTGATAGGATGCAGAAGTGGGCTGAGAAGTGGCAGATGGAGTTCAACCCTGAGAAGTGCGAGGTGGTAGACTTTGGAAGGACTCCAAGGCAGCGTACAAAGTAAATGGCAGGATACTTGGAAGTGTGGAGGAGCAGAGGGATCTGGAGGTACATGTCCACAGATCCCTGAAAGTTGCCTCACAGGTAGATAGGGTAGTTAAGAAAGCTTATGGGGTGTTAGCTTTCATAAGTCGAGGGATAGAGTTTAAGAGTCACGATGTAATGATGCAGCTCTATAAAACTCTGGTTAGGCCACACTTGGAGTACTGTGTCCAGTTCTGGTTGCCTCACTATAGGAAGGATGTGGAAGCATTGGAAAGGGTACAGAGGAGATTTTCCAAGATGCTGCCTGGTTTAGAGAGTATGCATTATGATCAGAGATTAAGGGAGCTAGGGCTTTACTCTCTGGAGAGGAGGATGAGGATGAGAGGAGACATGATAGAGGTGTACAAGATATTAAGAGGAATAGATAGAGTGGACAGCCAGCGCCTCTTTCCCAAGGCACCACTGCTCAATACAAGAGGACATGGCCTTAAGGTAAGGGGTGGGAAGTTCAAGGGGGATATTAGAGGAAGGTTTTTTACTCAGAGAGTGGTTGGTGCATGGAATGCACTGCCTGGGTCAGTGGTGGAGGCAGATACATTGGTGAAATTTAAGAGACTACTAAACAAGTATATGGAGGAATTTAAGGTGGTTATATGGAAGGCAGGGTTTAAGGGTCGGCACAACATTGTGGGCCAAAGGGCCTGTACTGTACTGTGCTGTTCTTTGTTCTATTAGGCTAGGAGATTGTCGGGCAGCGCGGCTTGAAGGGCCAGAAGGGACTATTCTGCACTGAATAAATAAATAAAACAACCAGAAGAGATATTCAGCTATTCAGATATTCAACTGTGCTTATCTCCTCACTGAAGCTCATTAGTTCCTGGTTTCCTGACTTTCAGCATCAGTACATCATGCTACTCAACAACAAAAGGTTGAAGGCTGATCAGATCCAGGGATTTCGTGCATTGAATGATTTGATAGGATAGTTATGGAGAAACAACTTTGTCTGAAGATGCTCAAGAGCAAGGGCACAGAGACTAAGAGGAAGGGAAGCATTTAGCAAAGGTGATAAACTTGGCAAGTTACATTAAGGTGTAGTGATCAGTACCGATGCAATCAATATAATAGAGAGGGTTGTGGAATAGTATCCAAGAAAGTTTGGAACGACTGTTCCACTTAGTCAGTGAAAAGATGGGCACAGCTTGATCCAATGGCTCCATCTTGGCTTGTAGGAAGTGAGCAGAGTCAAAAAAGACGCCATTCAGAACAAGAACATGTTCAATCAGGTGGATGAAAGTGTTGATGGAAGGAACTGATTGGATCCTTGCTGCAGAAAGTAGAGGGCTTTAAGACCTTGCTGATGGAGGATGCAGGTGTATATAGACTGGAAATCCATAATAAAGATGAGGCAGTGGGCTGGGAATTGGAAATTGTCAAACTGGTGGAGGACATGCAAGTTTTCCTGGATATGGATAGAAAGGGTCTAGGTGAGGAGAGACATTGTAAAATCAAGATCTGGGTAGATAAACTCAGTGAAGTACAGAAAGAAAGGAGGGGGCTTACGAGGACAGTCCCATGAGGATCTTGTGCAAGAGATGCAATATCTTAATCTGAAAAATTGACAATTCCTTCACTCCAACCCCCAGGAAATTGGGGAAAGCCAGAAAGTATTGTAACACCCAGGGAAAGGGTTCACTGCTGAAGTAATGGTTTCTCTGTAGCTGCAGTGTTTGGGTTACGACTGGAGGTAACGGGGGCTTTGGAATGTGCGCTGGCCAATGAGGAGAGGTGTTCTTCTTATGTGCCTGAGAGAAGGAATTTCGTGGCCCTTGGTTCAGAAGATGGAGAGAGATGATGCCAGAATGGGGAAGTTGTAGACTGCAGGACTGAGCGGACTTGGAATAGGGTCAGGAGTGGACGACACCTGGGAGGAAAATCAAAGGAGAACGAACAGACGGGAAAACAGTGAGTTCCAATGTGCGCATTGGACTGTTTCATTAAAATGGGCCCCTTCTTTTTGCTTTCTTTACTAACCCTATAGTCAAATTAACTATAAAGCTCAATCATTTAATTGCATATTGTGTACTGTTTGTTATTTTGTGGTACTGATTTGTAACAGGAAAACACATCATGCAGCATCCACCCAAACAAGATTTCTCAAGTTTGGCCAGGCCAGAGGCCGTCTCCCCCTAGGTTAAAGCAGCTGGCCGAACCCGAGGGTTAAAGTATCTTTCCACGTTAAAACTGTGTTGGGCTCTCCTTCCCAAAGCAATAGATGATGGTACATTTGCAGCTTTTGAGTTATATTTTTGTTTGACATAGGTACTGAGGGATATAGAATGGGTGAGTGGTTCTGAGGTCAGATCAGCCATGACTTAATTGTACAAAGGATCATATTCACAAGGCCAACTAGTCTACTATAATTTCAGACCTGGCAGGCAGTTGCATTCGTAGGTCAGGTCGTCATTGGTTGGTCGGCAGGTGCCTCCATTGACACACGGTGATGGTGAGCATGGCACATACACACTCTCACAGTTGACTCCAGTGAAACCTGGCTTGCATAAGCAGCGATAGGAGCCTGGCTCATTCTGGCAAACTCCCTCATTCAGGCACAGATTCCCAGCGTTACATTCGTCAATGTCAGTTTTGCACTGAAATCCTGTGTAGCCTGAAGGACAGGTACAGGTGTAGTTGTTTCTTGAACTACTGCACTTGCCACCATTCGCACAAGGTTGTGAAGCACAGAAGTCCACGTGTTGGCAGTTTTTACCTGTTTAAAAAAAGAGAAAATTCAGAGTTAAAATTATGGTTATTTTCCACCCCTTACCCTTTGACACAGTCAGTTGACCAAATGTCGAGAATGTGAGCTCATCTCAATTCATAAATTTCAGTGTCATATTATATTGACCAACATTTAATTGAATATCCAATTGCCCTTTCAAGTAAATATAGAAAAAAGCTGCAATTTTCTCTCCATTTCTCATTAGTCTTATGATCAACCTCACCTTTTTCATTAGCTGAGACCTATCATACTCTACATCACACACTTTATTAGCAAAATGAAAAAAAAGATCGAAAGCCAAGATGAATTCAGCATTAAACAGGGACAATTCCCCTCCATTGCTCATACTGTCCATTTCAGTATGTGCTGATAATCGTTTGGGGTGCAGTAAGGGTCCAAATATTTTACATTAAGACAAATTCTGTACTTAAACATGAATTGATAGTTTTATGCTTATTTTCTTTCTCGCGGATCAGGGTCAAGAAGCGTTACACATGCATACAGGCACGGGTGCACACTTGCTGCAATTGCCCTATCATCTCCAAACATTAGCAGCCCAATGAATTCATGGCTTTGGTCTTTAAGAGCAAATTTGAAAGGTCTAGATGAATGGACACGGAAAAGACGTTTCCAGTGGCGGGAGATTCTAGCCCCAGAAGAGACAGCCTCAGATTAAATGCATGTCCCTTTAGAACAGAGAAGAGGAGGAATTTTTTTAGCCAGAGAGTGGTGAATCTATGGAATTCATTTCCACAGAGTGCTATGGAGGCTGTCATTGGGTATATTTAATATGGAGGTTGATAGGTTCATGATTAATCAGGGTGTCAAAGGTTACAAGAAGGCAAGAGATTGGGACGGAGAAGGAAAATAAATCTGCTCTGATTGAATGGTAGAGCACACTTGATGGGCTGAATGGCCTAATTCTACAATGTCTTGTATATATTGTTCAAAGGGCAGTGAGGAATATAATCTTTGTGGTTCTTAGGTTGGAACACAAGACTATACCTACCGATCCATCCTCGTTGGCACTTGCATTCATATTTCTCAAGGGTGATGAGGCGGCAAGTTCCTCGATTTTGGCAAGGTTTGTTCAGACAGACATTGGTGACTATTGTATCACATCGATCACCAGTAAATCCCAAAGCACAACTGCATGACCCTTGTACTTTGCTTTCAGTGAAGGAAATTCTACACGTTCCTCCATTAAGGCAGGTTGAAATCTGACAGGGATCTGGGTGCTGGCAGTATTCACCCACAAATCCAGATCGACACCTAGACAGTTGAGAGATTCAGAGCTCAAATTAGTCACCAATTCCTTCTGAAAACTTTGTGAATTAATAACTCAATTTTTATCCTTAAATTGACACTCAAACACAAAAAGAAACACAAGAAAAAAACTAAATCAAATAGAAGCCAATGAATTATCTTTTCGGACCTTGTGTGTGCACAATATGTGCCGATGTCTTGGCATTTACCAGAGTGGAAAATGAGGTGGTGGGGGGAGATTAGGTCAGGCACAGAGGAAGATGAGAAAATAATTAAGTCAAAATGACATTTTATTCCAATATTATGTCTTCTTTGTATGTTTTGAAATCATATTTGAAAAAATTAAAAGCTTCAACTTCAATTAGGTGGCACACGAGCACAGTGGTTAGCATAATACTGTTAGACTAGCAGCGATCACCAATTGGGATTCAATTCCTGCCGCTGTCTGTAAGGAGTTTGTATGTTCTTCCCCATGGCCGTGTGGGTTTCCACAAGATACTCCAATTTCCTCCCACATTCCAAACTCATAGTTTCGTTAGTGAGTTGTTGGACATGCTATGTTGGTGCTAGCAGTGTGGGGACGCTTGCAGACAGCCCAGCGCAATCGTCACTGATTTGTTTTGACGCAAACAATTCACTCCAGTGTATGTTCAGACTTTTCAAAGCACACGTGACAAACAAAGTTAATCTTTAAAATGTAAACTCATCCACTCACATGGAAAACCCCACTGATAATCTCAAGTGCAATCTGCTGCCAGACCTTGCCCCTCGCCATTAACTGAAACTTGCAGACTTCTCCCCAAGTAAATCATCATTGTCTCGTCCCTCTTGTCCTGCTCAGACACCCTGTGGCTGGGATCAAAATATACCAGAGTATGGAAAGCAAAACTGCATTGTCCCCGGCCAAAGGAAAGATGAACCACATTCCACTGACACTATTGCATGTCGTCTTACTTCTCAAATGCACTGCTTTCCATTGGTCTGTTTAGCTTTTTAAAGTTATATTGATGTGTTCAGCAGATTTACTAATGTAGTGGTACAAAGTGCCCCATTTTGTATTTAACGATTTTTGGCTTTTACAATTCCATGGTAAATGTGGTACAGTGTTTAAAGTGGCAATAATATCATGTAAACCTAATGCTATGTAGATGAGTAAGCACTTGTGAAATAAGTGGGTGCCTGCCTCTTTCACGTGGTTTGGTTTGGGCACTCATGTCCAAAAAGCTCGAGCATTACTCATAACCCCATCAAGCACCAATCATTAAAACCACCCTTTGTTCCAATTACACCCTGATTTCAACAGGAGGGAGGTGGAGAGTTAATGGTAGAACAGAGAATTGGAAGGGAAAAATAGTGTCAGCACAATTTAATTACATCTTGTTGGCATCAAGTCAAGGTTCAGATTTATTTATGCTGCCCAACCCAATAAAACAAGACATCAACACATCACTAAAAAGTAAATGGGGTAGATCTTGATTGACTGCAAACTTTAACAAGGCAGCATCTATACGCATGATGAGGAGGAACCATTCAAATGGAAACTACACATAGTGGCCACTTTATGAGGTGCCTCCTATGCACCCAATAAATTAACCACTGAGTGTATGTATGGGCGTGGTCTTCTGCTGCTTTAGCCCATCCACCTCACGATTTGAGACGTTGTGCTCTTCTGCACACCACTGTTGTAACATGTGGTTATTTGAGTTACTGTCACCTTCCTGTCACTTGGACCAGTCTAGCTATTCTCCTCTGACCTCTCTCATTTTTGTCCACAGAACTGCCTCTCAATGAATGTTCTAGACACTGTTGTCCATGAAAATCCGAGGAGATCAGCAGTTTCTGAGATACTCAAACCACCCATTCTGGCACCAATTATCATTCCACATTCAAAGTCACTTGGATCACATTTCTTCCCCATTCTGATGTTTGGTCAGAACAACATCAGGACCTCTTGACCATGTCTGCATGCTTTTAGTCACTGAGTTGCTGCCACATGATTGGCTGATTAGATATTTGCATTAACAAACAGGTGTACCTAATAAAGTGGCCACTGAGTATTAATTTTAAGGAAACAGATGACTGCAAGAAAGTAGATGTGGGATCTGCATATACAGCTTGTGGCAAACCACAGTAGAGATGGCCTTTGGAGAAAGATCACATGCAGACACGACAGGTCTTCATGCCGAAGGCACGTTTATGTCCTACCACCACGATGTAATTCACTAGGCTCAATGTTAAATGGCAGAGGAAAACATTACTCAACCTTCCAGCACAGGTTTGCATCAATCTGATAGTGTGTCACTGAAACTAATGCAAATGTGAGAAGACTTGAAGAAACTGCACAACAGTGGAAAGATGGTGACATGCAATGGATTTTTCTCCATTAGGCAGTTGCCAGCAACATACTCAGGCAACACATATCACTGAACCCATTGCAGGCCAAAACGCAAGGACAGAGAACTATGAAAAATATGATTAGCAAAAGGTCTTAATTATCAGAAAGGGGAATTCCAAATATAGCATTTCCCAGACAGGATGCAACTCTTTAAACGCACATTTAATACTAAGTGTTAAAAAAACCCACATTAAAAGCTTTTTTTTAACATCAGAATTATATACTGATATGAAGCTGTGATACTTGATAGAGATCCATTTGCAGTACTTCAATTCCAGCACACACAAATTCTCACAACTCTTGCTCCTTCCTCCCAAGCCTGCCAGTTACCTGTTGTCACATTCCTGTACGTGAAACCACACACATGATGAAAAAATCTCTTATCTTCGGAAACTCATCTCACCTTTCACAGCATCATTCTCTCAGCCTTGAACAATTCACTCAGAAAAGATAGAGCCCCAACAGCTAACAGGTGTCAAAGACACAGCCTTTTTGAACCAACATCAAGATAGTTTAGCTCCCATGACTAGTTAAGTTACAAATGGACTGGTCAAGTCAACTGCCCTTTGAATGTCATGTTTTGATTAGAAATCCTTCCCTAACAGTGCACCTCAGTAGTTCTTGGCCCACATACAATTAAATCTCATTTGATGTTGTAAGCTTGCGGTCAAGCCTCAGAATTCACCTTTGAGAAAAGATATGAGAGAACTATTTACATTCACAAAATTGGGAACATTTCACATTGTTCAGCATGGTAAATAAAAGTATATATTATTAATTCAAATTGGCAACCTTTCTGTAAAACTAATGAAATTACAGGCATAGTGTCATACTTTGACTTGAAACAGGCCCCTCTGCCCACTACTTCCATGCTGAACAGTGGGTACTCATCGGTATTAATCCCATATTCCAGTATTTGACCCATCGCCTTCTATACTTATGTAGGTACTCGAAATACAATGGATTCCAGTTAATTGGGCCATCAGCTAATCAGGACAGCCACTTATCTGGGATAACTCTTAAACAACCAAAACTAATCAAGAAAATTGCTGGGACTCCCTCCACTTATTTGGAACACTCCGCGCTTAATTGGAACTGGAGACTTTGTCCAAACAGTTCTAACCAGCGTTAGTTGTGTGCATTTGTGTGGCCATTAGATACTACATCATGCTCTCAGTGAACAGTTTCAAAAGTGTCAGCTGCATGTGTTTCTGTTTTTTGTCACTGATAGTTGGCGAGGATTAAACACCAAGACAATTCAGAACTGTTTTGCTCACTCCAGTTTCAAGCATTCAGGCTAGAGGGTGCCAGAAACGACCAGGAGTGAAAATGAAACTATTTCACTACTTGACCAAGTTAGGAAATATGAAGGTATCAACAATTATCCTGAATTTTGCAATGAAAATGAAGATTTGGAGGATGTAATCATCGATAGCATTGTATGAGGGCAGTCCATTATTTGCACTAGGTGTCTGCACTGACCTTGTTCATTGTGTACACTGGATGAATTCCTCCACTGATATCTATGAGGAACTAATACAGTTTTATAGTACTGTAGTACTATTGGCAGTGTTTTTATTTATTCTGTATTTCACTTAAATACAAAATTTGGTTTTCAGTTTGTCTTTGCTATACCAGTTTAACTATTTCCATGAAACCGGCTAATTTGGACAGCCACTTAATTGGGCCAAAATGTACTGGTCCCAATGTGTCCCAATTAACCGGAATCCGCTCTACTTTAGACACCTAAATAATGTCACTGACTGTTTTCATTACTCTCTCAGGCAATGTATCCCACTTTGAGTGAAAAAGGTGCACCTCAGATCCCTGCTAAATCATTTGTCCTTCACCCTACCTTGCTTCATCAGTCTCTTCTCAAAACTGAAACACTTCATCTCAATTAACATCTTCGTGAATCTTCCCTGCACCACATCTACAACTGCTTGTAATACCCCGGCTGATGTTTGACTATTGGTTTAAAAAGTTGGAGGACAGCGTTCCTGCTACTGTCCTCATTGTGTTGACTAATGAAGGTCAGGTGCCATAAGCCTTCTGAGCCATGTGATACAATTGTACAGCCTTCTACTAACATCTGTGGACTTGCTGGCCAATGTCCCTCTGTCCCTCAACACTCCCTGAGACACTACCATGCCATAGCCTCAATAGTACTCTTAACATGCATCAGCTCACATGTACATGTGCTGAACTCCATCTGCCATTTCTCAGCTCATTTCACTGCACACCATGTAGCCCAAGATAACACTCCACAGTATAACAATATCATTGACCTTTGTGTTGTCCACAAAGTTACTGATCGTGCTTTCAACATCCACATATACTGCAACAGCACCAATCCTACGTAACATTACTAGCCACAGGCATCCAATCACAAAACCCACCGTCTATCTTCTGTTCACAATTGTCAAACCAACTTATTTATTTACCAACCTGCCCTGGATTCCATGTGTCTTAACCTTGTAAACGAGCCTCCCATGTAAGATCTTACCTTATACCTTACCGAAGTTCATACAAACCATGTTTAGTGAACAGCCCTCAACAATACACTTATCGCTTCAAAAAAACAATCAGGTTGGTCAGACTGAATCTGCCCTTGACCAAGTCTTGATGCAGACCTCTGATCAGACCCAGTCTTTCAAAGTAATTGTTAACTCTGTCCTTCAGAATGTATTTCCATAGGTTCACAGATCGGTAATTACCAAGCTGTCCTTCTTGAAAAAGGGACTACATCTGAGCAGGAGACACAAGACATATAGGAGCAGAATCAGGTTATTTGACCCGCTGAGTCTGTTCTGCCTCTGAGCTTGATGTCCTTCAGTGAAATGGCCAGCGAGGATCTAAAAGTCTCAGCCAGAATTCCAGCAGTCTCTTTCCTTGTCTTCCATAGAAGCTGGGATAAATGTCATCTGGTTGTCGGGATCCATCCACCTTTAAGTCTGCTGGACAGTTGCACTGCAATCTCATCTTCCCTGAGATAAATTCTGTCATCAAATCCACTTCCTTTGACAATGGTAGGGGTCCATGATTGGGAACCCCTGTCTTTTGTGAATACCAATGAAAGTATTCTTTTATGACCTCACCTGTACCTTCTGGCTCCACACACAGGCTGTCCCTGTTGTTGCTAATGAAGAGACAGTGTTAAGTGCTGGCCACAGTTTATATTCCAGACCAATCTGGAGGTGGCACAATTAGAATTCACAGGAGAACATTCATCAGTACTATTTGGTGAGCTTTGAGAGAATAAACACGTATAGTATTCCAACTTGCTTGAACAGGTGCAAGTTCATCCAGTCACTCAAACATGCAAGATCTAAAACAGGGTGAGTCAGCAACTTGGAGAATCTTGAACTTGTTATTGATTTCAAATCAGATAAAAGACAAGTTTTTTTGCTTATGAACTCTTCTCCAGATTTCACTGTTGAATGTGGAGTGAGCCTGGGCTATTTTAAACCTGTGGCTAACAGGGAGGGAGGCAGAATCATCTCACAATTGAATACAACTGAAACACACTTAGAGAGAGCATTGAGGCATCAAGGGTAGAGGATGCAAAAATGTTGTGTGAATCAAATGGGGCTTCCTTTCCAGTTCAGATGAGAACAAGAATCACAATGAAAATCAAAACCCTTGGATTAAGAGCGCCACAAGAGAAAGGGAGAAGTGAATAAAGATGAATTGAAGGAAGTCCACACAAAAGGGTTACTGTACTCTGGAACAAAGGCACTTTACCTTCATTCACAGCATGGAGTGCATCAGATCCACTCAAACAGCTGGGCTTTAATGTCAGGCTTCATTACCCTTCCAAATACCATACGTTTTTTTTTCCTGACGCATCATGTTTGAGATTAAGAGTTTAATCAGCATGATACTGGATTCTGGCCAAATGAGTCAGGCCATGAGCAAAACACTTCATGGTGCAAACAGTGGCTTCAAACTTGTAGTGACCAGCGTCAGATTTGAGCTGATATCTCAAGGTGTCCCAAGCTGCTCAATCATTTTCTCCTCTGCCACTCGTACCTCTTGCTTTAGTAACTGTGCTCATAACCACCAGGATTCGCTATATGATTAAGAGTTCCACACAATCATGTTGCACACTACTCAATGGAAAACCACAAGTGCAGTGACAAATACTGAGCAATGTGATGGGGGAAAGAAAAGTTCAATCAATACTGACAATACTGAAATAACATCCAAGTAAATTAATGAAATGACAATGCAACAGCATGGCTCGAAGGAGGAATGTGAAAATATATTTCATTTCAAGCAGAATTTGTTGATGAGAAGCCCTCTTCTGCTGGAGTACAGAATCAGAATCAGGTTTAATATTATCGGTATATGTCATGAAATTTGTTGTTTTCTGGCAACAGTACACTGCAATGCATAAGAATGAAAAAACTAAAGGTTACAATAAGAAATATATAAAAAAATAAATTAAGTAGTGCAACAGAGAGCAAAAAAGAGATAGTACGTGGGTTCATTGTTCATTTAGAAATCTGATGGCGGAGGGCAAGAAACTGTTCTTGAAACATTGAATATGTGTCTTCAGGCTCCTATACCTCCTCCTTGATGGTAGAAATAAGAGAGCATGTCCTGGGTGATGGGGGTCCTTAATGATGAATGCTGCCTTTTGGGACTAGGTTGTTAGGGTCTTATGAGAATACGGAGGAACATACTCAAGAATGCTTGATTAGTCCACTGCTCTACACACACAACTGTGCAGTGAGGCACAACTCAAACATGATCTATAAATTCACTGATGACACCACTGTTCAAAAAAAGTTCAAAGATTGAAGTAACTCTACAACTCGTTCAATATTTATTATTTATTTATTACTATTATTTTTTACTTTTTGTATTTGCACAGTTTGTTACCTTTTGCACACTGGTTGTTTGTCTCATTTTTTCCATTGTGTTTCTTTCTATTGCAAATGCCCGCCAAAAATGAACTTCGGGGTCATATATGCTTACATATATGTACTTGATAATAAATTTACTTTAAGCTTTTTGAGGCATTGCCTGTCGCAGGTGTTTTTCCATGCTGGGGAGGACAGTGCCCAGGATGGACTGGTTGAGTCGAGAACTTTGTGCAGCTTTCCCAGCTCTGTGCAGGAGGCTCCTCCATCCCAGATGGTGATGCAACCAGTCATAATGCTCTCCACAACACATCTGTAGAAATGCGTGAGTCTTTGATGACAAACCGAATCTCCTCAAACTCCTAATGAAATATAGACACTGTCGTACCTTCTTTGTAATTGCATCAATATGTTGGGCCCATATTCAAGTTGCTATTTAACCCAGCAACTTGAAACTGCTCACCCTTTCCTCTGCTAACCCCTCAATACGGACTGGAACATCCTCCCTTGACTTACCATTTCTGAAATCCACAATCAATTCCCTGGTCTTATGGACATTCAGTGCAAGGTTATTGTAGCACCACTCAACCACTCAATCTATCTCACTCCGGTATGCCTCCTCGTACAGCGAGATTGCATTCGCTGTAGATCTAATGTGGCAAAAGGCAAATTTCAGCAGATCTGGGTCCTTGCTTAGGCAGGAGTTGATTCTGGCCACGACCAACTTCATCACAATAGATGTGAGCATCACCCTGCTCTTCTTGGGCACTGGTTATGATTGTTGTCCTTTTGAAGCAAGTGAGAGCTTCCAAACACAGCTGTGGGAGATTGAAGATGTCCTTGAAAACTCCGGACAGATGGTTAGCACTGGTTTTCAGTGCCCTTCCAAGTACACCATCAGGACCTGATGCTTTGCAAAGGTTCACCCTCACGAAAGGTGTGCTGACGTCAGTTTACGAGGCAGAGCTCACAGGGTCACCGGAAACTGCAGGGATTCTATTTTTATTCTCCCTTTCAAAGCATCCATAAAAGGCATTGAACAACACACCTCAAAGTTGCTGGTAAACGCAGCAGGCCAGGCAGCATCTCTAGGAAGAGGTACCGTCGACGTTTCAGGCCAAGACCCTTCGTCAGGACCATAAAAGGCATTGAGCTCAACTGGGAGTGAAGCATCATCTCCAGTTAACATCATGTGGTTAACTGTAGCCATCAAGAAACCAAAGTAGCTGTTAATATTCCCACTTCTCAAGTTCAGAAACATGCCTTCAATCTCCCACTGCTGCAGATAGAGGTTCCCACCTGCTTCAGAAGGGCAACAATCATACCAGTGCCCAAGAGCCCAGTGACATTCACATCTACTGGGATGAAACGCTTTGAGAGAGTGGTCATGGCCAGAATCAACGCCTATCTATAAGAAAGGACCTGGATCCGCTGCAATTTGCCCCCTGCCACAACAGGTTGACAGCCTTAGAAACCTCTTGCCAACTTACATTAACACTTTAAATTCTAGACAGTTATTTATCAATTCCTGCAGGTTCAGGATATGAAACCTTATGCAACTTAACTGAAGGAAAAAAGAACACCTTGACCTCTGCACCTTGCTTTGTAGGTCACTAGATTTTTATAGGCTGTGACTCAGCTGCCACTTGAAGACCTTCCCTTCTCTGATGTGGGCTTTCAGCTTCAAGGGACCCTGGCATCCAATGATAATTTCCATCAAGCTCACTCAGCATTTTAAGGGTAAACTTTTAAATATGCCATAGATTGGTGAAAATAGAGGTAAAAGCGAGAAAACAAACTTTAATTCAAAAGTATTGTCACAACTCAAAAACAACTGATTTTCAAAGAAAAACAAGAGGTTGCTTAACATTTATAGTTCAAAGCACCTTTGAAAAGAAAAACTCAGTCACATCTCAAACATCAAAGCATACCATTTTCATGGCATTTTACAGTGAGAATAAACCATAAATAAAATCAGAAATTGCTGGCTAATTGCAGCATCGGTGAAAAAAAAGCACGGTTAATGCCTCAGGTCAATGGCCCTGGATCCATTGAAAGGTTGTCCACCTGAAACACCAGCTTTGTTTCTCTCTCCTCCACTCTCCCCCCCCCCACCCCCCCCAATACTGCCTGACAATCTATTTCCAGCAGTCTGATTTTATTTTTTGAACACATTACCTATATTACAAGATTAGCCTACAGGAAGCTACAGAACATCATTTCCTCTCGAGAAACAGGAAAACACCGTGAGCAGCTTCTGCATTTCCACATTTAACTGCACATTTTCCAGTTGTCACAGTGAACGCCACCGTCCAAAAGACTGCAAAATGCAGGGCTTTGTCCAAACCTACCAATATAACACTGCGAAAACACTGTAAACTGCGGAGGGTGCAAGATCTTCTGTTCAACAATGGTATTGTGTAAAAGGAAGATCTTTAGTTTTAGTAAACTTGACAAAAGATACAATTCCACGAATGTACTGGGCACAAGGAGATTTCATCTCTGCTGCATCAGGCCGTGTGACTGCGTTAAGTAGAAGTTCTCACTTTTCATGAGTTAAATGCACAACCACACTGAATACAAAAGTCCGAGTGAAATATGTATTGCGGTTTACTCCTCCCTAATTGATTGCCTTTTAGAGTCAGAGGACTTGTTAAGTTGCTGTGTTCTACAGCTTACTGGCCCATGCTGATCATTTTTGCATGTTTATAAAATTTCCACTTGCCTGCATTGGGTCCACCTTTCTCTGCCTGTCTGTTCGTCATTCTCTGCAGTAAATGCGCAACTAACATCTAAATGTCTAACTCTCACCATCTCCTTTGCAAGTTGCAGATATAAATCTGTAGAAAACTCCCTCAAATCCCCTTTAAAACTCCTTTCTCTCACCTAAATTTATAGTTTTGTTTTTGATACCCCTACCATGGGAAATTTTCTGACTTTTGCCCCTTATAATTTTATATATTTCTATAAAATAGCCTCAACAGTATCAAAAGCAAGAAAGCTGTGCCTGAACATGACACAACATACTAATCATATGTATGCACACACAGGTGGCTTGTGAAACACCTGCACAGGTAACTTAAGGGCAGAGCCCAGAAATACTCACGAATGTTGAAATGCTCAGAATGATCAAGGTCAACATGACTGAGGGATTCCAAAGCCCCAAGCAAAAGAAGGTTGATTTTTTTTTTTTGAAAAGATTTAAAATTACAGGGAAACATAAATATAACAGACATACATACAGACAGACATACAGGAAGATTTTTTTTTTGTTCTGGTAATTATGGTTATAGCCCAATATAACAAGGAGATCTTTGACTTTTGGCCCATGATTGAAAATCAGCCGAGCTTTCCAACAGGCACCTCTGTGACGGAATACAGTTTTGATGACAGGTGGTGCGATTTTTAACATACAACAGTGGTTCTAAACTTTCTGGATTACTGCCCCCTTGGCTCCCAGATCTCATCCCTGGTGCCCCTCTCCTATTCCAGCCATGACATAAAAACTATTTTTAAAAATTGATTTATGATGACCAATGAAAGAAAATCAGAACTGCTAACTCAAAGTTTCATTGCTTTTTCACCTTTCAATGAGATGGATGGGCTTGGTGCAGTGACATCAGGCTGAATGTCACTCAGAAACCATCTCAGATCCCCATCTTCAATCATTTCCAGTCTGTTTTGTTGCTTTGAAAGAAGTTGAGCAACTGCTTTGAAACTGCTTCCCTAAATATGATGTTGGAAAGGCAATAAAAAACATCTTGACCTCCCCCACCCACTCCACAGTGCAGAATAGCATTCAGAGATTTCTTTCTGAAACCAAAAGTCTTGATATGATTGTTTTTGACTTTAGGAAGATCTGTTCTTCCTCGATCCTTCTTGTTAATTCCTCATTACAAGTGTAGAGGAATAGATTTATTACCCAATCTGGAATTTGGATCAAGAAAAGATCTTGAAATCTTTCTGTCATGTCTTTATGTAACTCATCCAGGCGGACACAATACACTTGAAGATCATTTGGTATTCTTTCTTTCTCTTCCAACTCAAAGAGGCATGGAAATTAGATAAAGTCACAATGACCAATGTTGCACTTAAATAAGGTTAACTTGGACACAAATATGGAGATGACTGATTTGACTTTGATAAGTTTCACATCATTTCCTCGCAATTTAAGAATGATTTTGTTAAACTTTATGAATAATTCTGACAAGCAATGTCATGCCTAATATTCTTGAGTTGATTACTGAATGAAGCATTGGAGTCTTCAAAGAATTTTATCACAATTTCAAAAAGCGCAATAAAGCATCTCAGACAGTTTCCTTTTGAAAGCAATCTGACTTCTGTGTGTAAAAGCAAGCATTCAAACTTTTATCATTCTCAATACAAAGCTCTCAAAAAAGTTGAGAATTCAGAGCATGGGACCTAATGGTTTGTGCCGTGATCAGTTAGCTTTTTTTCATGACAGGATGTTCTCTGTGAATGGTAAGTACGACACATACAGCTTTTTCAACAGTGGTGTCCTCTCATTGATGGTGCCCCATGTGCTGCACAAGAACGTTGGTGAGAGGAATATCCTTCTCTGAAAAATTGCTTGACAACCCAAAATATTGACTCCCCCTTCATATCCGCTTCTAGTCCCTTACAAATAACCGCCCTTAAACCAGGCTCTCTCTTTTAGGGAGCAAACATAACCAAGAAGCAAAGATTAATTGCCTGGCAAAGTTGACTCATCCAACTGGAGAGCAAATTCTGTTGCCCTAATATGCTGCACAACGTGCCTTCCACATTCTCAGACATTTCATTCATTCCCTTTTCAACAGAGTTGTTGTTGAACAGGATTGCTTTAAATGTTTCATCTGGTGACTTAAAACTGTATTCAGAACCTTCTTTTCTGCTGGTAGAATCAGTTCTTAGGCCATAAAACCATAAGACAAAGGAGCATAAGTCAGCCATTCAGCCCATCGAGTCTGCTCCGCTATTTTATCATGAGCTGATCCATTCTCCCATTTAGTCCCACTCCCCCGCCTTCTCACCATAACCTTTGATGCCCTGGCTACTCAGATACCTATCAATCTCTGCCTTAAATACACCCAATGACTTGGCCTCCACTGCTGCCCTGGCAACAAATTCCATAGATTCACCACCCTCTGACTAAAAAAATTTCTTCGTATTTCTGTTCTGAATGGGTGTCCTTCAATCCTTAAGTCATGTCCTCTTGTACAAGACTCCCCCACCATGGGAAACAACTTTGCCACATCCACTCTGTCCATGCCTTTCAACATTCGAAATGTTTCTATGAGGTCCCCTCTCATGCTTGTAAACTCTGAGTATACTCCAAGAGCGGTCAAACGTTCCTCATATGTTAACCCTCTCATTCCCGGAATCATTCCAGTGAATCTTCTCTGAATCCTCTCCAAATTCAGCACATCCTTTCTTAAATAAGGAGACCAAAACTGCCCACAGTACTCCAAGTGAGGTCTTACCAGCGCCTTATAGAGCCTCAACATCACATCCCTGCTCCTATACTCTATTCCTCTAAAAATGAATGCCAACATTTCATTCGCCTTCTTCACTACCGACTCAACCTGCAGGTTAACCTTAAGGGTATCCTGCACAAGGACTCCCAAGTCCCGTTGCATCTCAGAACTTTGAATTCTTTCCCCATTTAAATAATAGTCTGCCCTTTTATTTCTTCTGCCAAAGTGCATAACCATACACTTTCCAACACTGTATTTCATTTGCCACTTCTTTGCCCATTCTTCCAATCTATCCAAGCCTCTCTTCAAACTCTGTTTCCTCAGCATTACCGGCCCCTCCACCTATCTTTGTATCATCAGCAAACTTAGCCACAACGCCCTCTATTCCATAATCTAAATCATTGATGTACAACGTAAAAAGCGGCCTCAACACGGACCCCTGTGGAACACCACTGGTAACCGGCAGCCAACCAGAATAGGATCCCTTTATTCCCACTCTCTGTTTCCTGCCAATCAGCCAACACCCTATCCACGTATGTAACTTTCCCGTAATTCCATGGGCTCTTATCTTGTTAAGCAGCCTCATGTGTGGCACCTTGTCAAAGGCCTTCTGAAAATCCAAATATGCAACATCCACTGCATCTCCCTTGTTGAGCCTACTTGTAATTTCCTCAAAAAATTGCACTAGGTTTATCAGGCAGGATTTTTCTTTAAGGAAACCATGCTGAGTTCTGCCTCCAGGTACTCTGTAACCTCATCCTTGACAATCGACTCCAACAACTTCCCAACTACTGATGTCAAGCTAACAGGTCTATAATTTCCTTTTTGCTTCCTTGCCCCCTTCTTAAATAGCGAAGTGACATTTGCAATCCCCCAGTCCTCCGGAACCATGCCAGAATCTATTGACTTTTGAAAGATCATTGCTAATGCCCCTGCAATCTCCACAGCTACTTCCTTCAGAACACGCGGGTGCATTCCATCTGGTCCGGGAGATTTATCTACTCTTAGACTATTCAGCTTCCTGAGTACTTTCTCTGTTGTAATTGTGACTGTGCACACTTCTCTTCCCTGCCACCCTTGAGTGTCCGGTATACTGCTGATGTCTTCCTCAGTGAAGACTGATGCAAAATACTCTTTCAGTTCCTCCGCCATCTCCTTATTTCCCATTATAATTTCTCCAGCATAATTTTCTATCGGTCCTATATCAACTCTCACCTATCTTTTACTCTTTATATACTTGACAAAGCTTTTACTATCCTCTTTCTCCCATTGTATGGGGTTTTCCAGGTTTAGCAATGAAATGTTGTATGAAGCACACAAACCATCACTGTTTTGTTGTGAAGTGCAGGCAAACATGTTTTTTAGTGTGATCCATTTCTGAAAATTTTCACAAAGTGACTGAGAATACTGTAAGCCAATTTCTTGTTTGTTTTATCGAACTGTATTCTCTTCAAATGTTCAAAGAGCCCGAATGGTTTCATTACTTCAGTTGAAAAACATTTTCACACAATAAACATTGGCTGCTGTTGATTGCTTGGTGCTGGTATAAATCCATATTTCAGATACTCCACACTATATAGTCGACACTTTTCTGTTTGGCTGCTCCGCTCTTTTCATTATGGATTAACAACCACAGTTAATCACCTATTTAAATCCAACCTCAAGTGCTAAGATCAATGAAGAGGAAAGTTATGACATCAAGCAAAACTCACTCAGGCAAAACTTGACTCTGCCAGAAGGTAAATAAAGTGGAGCAGCAATATCTCAGTTAGGCTGTGAGCTACAGAAATGCAGTCAAGACCGCTTAAAAGGTATTGTTCTGAACTTTACCCATTGAACGCCACCATAAGCGAATACACAGGAATTGTGTCACTGCATGAGAGTCGTACAAGTTAACACTGTACTACAGTAGTGAACAGCAAAAAACACTTTCTTCAGACTAGATTTCTCATGATCTGCCAAATACAGAAATGCCATTAACACGAGAGATTCTGCTGATGCAAGAAATCCAGAGAAACACACCAAATATTGAAGGAATTCAGCAGGTCAGGTATCACCTATGGAACTGAATGAACAGCTGATGTTTCAGGCTAAGACCCTTCATCAGGACTAGTAAGGCAGGTCACATTGCAAAGGAAATGGGGGAGATCTTAAATAGATTTTTTGCATCTGTGTTTACTAAGGAAACTGGCATGAAGTCTATGGAATTAAGGGAAAGAAGTAGTGAGATCATGGAAACTGTACAGATCGAAAAGGAGGAGGTCCTTGCTGTCTTGAGGAAGATTAAAGTGGATAAGTACCCGGGACCTGACAGGGTGTTCCCTCGGACCTTGAAGGAGACTAGTGTTGAAATTGCAGGGGCCCTGGCAGAAATATTTAAAATGTCGCTGTCTACAGGTGAGGTGCCGGAGGATTGGAGAGTGGCTCAAGTTGTTCCGTTGTTTAAAAAAGGATCGAAAAGTAATCCGGGAAATTATAGGCCAGTAAGTTTAACGTCAGTAGTAGATAAGTTATTGAAGGGAGTACTAAGAGACAGAATCTACAAGCATTTGGATAGTCTGGGACTCATTAGGGAGAGTCAACATGGCTTTGTGCCTGGTAGGTCATGTTTGACCAATCTATTGGAGTTTTTCGAGGAGGTTACCAGGAAAGTGGATGAAGGGAAGGCAGTGGATATTGTCTGCATGGACTTCAGTAAGGCCTTTGACAAGGTCCCGCATGGGAGGTTAGTTAGGAAAATTCAGTCGCTAGGTATACATGGAGAGGTGGTAAATTGGATTGGACACTGGCTCGATGGAAGAAGCCAGAGAGTGGTGGTAGAGAATTGCTTCTCTGAGTGGAGGCCTGTGACTGGTGGTGTGCCACAGGGATCAGTGCTGGGTCCATTGTTATTTGTCATCTATATCAATGATCTGGATGATAATGTGGTAAATTGGATCAGCAAGTTTGCTGATGATACAAAGATTGGAGGTGTAGTAGACAGTGAGGAAGGTTTTCAGAGCCTGCAGAGGGACTTGGACCAGCTGGAAAAATGGGTTAAAAAATGGCAGATGGAGTTTAATACTGACAAGTGTGAGGTATTGCACGTTGGAAGGACAAACCAAGGTAGAACATACAGGGTTAATGGTAAGGCACTGAGGAGTGCAGTGGAACAGAGGGATCTGGGAATACAGATACAAAATTCCCTAAAAGTGGCGTCACAGGTAGATAGGGTTGTAAAGACAGCTTTTGGTACATTGGCCTTTATTAATCAAAGTATTCAGTATAAGAGCTGGAATGTTATGATGAGGTTGTATAAGGCATTGGTGAGGCCAAATCTGGAGTATTGTGTTCAGTTTTGGTCACCAAATTACAGGAAGGATATAAATAAGGTTGAAAGAGTGCAGAGAAGGTTTACAAGGATGTTGCTGGGACTTGAGAAACTCAGTTACAGAGAAAGGTTGAATAGGTTGGGACTTTATTCCCTGGAGCGTAGAAGAATGAGGGGAGATTTGATAGAGGTATATAAAATTATGATGGGTATAGATAGAGTGAATGCAAGCAGGCTTTTTCCACTGAGGGAAGGGGAGAAAAAAACCAGAGGACATGGGTTTAGGGTGAGAGGGGAAAAGTTTAAAGGGAACATTAGGGGGGCTTCTTCACACAGAGAGTGGTGGGAGTATGGAATGAGCTGCCAGACGAGGTGGTAAATGCGGGTTCTTTAACATTTAAGAATAAATTGGACAGATACATGGATGGGAGGTGTATGGAGGGATATGGTCCGTGTGCAGGTCAGTGGGACTAGGCCGAAAATGGTTCGGCACAGCCAAGAAGGGCCAAAAGGCCTGTTTCTGTGCTGTAGTTTCTATGGTAAGTACCACATTACTCTTTAACAACTATAATGTACTTCGAGCAAAGTCTGAGAACAGTGGGTTTGCAAGCAATGAGGTGATTACATGATCATTGTAATCAATTATGAGGCACTGAGGATCAAATGTTTTTAATAAGTAATTCATTTCTTAAATTAAGCCTGTAATCCCTCAGCTGCCCACCTTACTGCCGAGCAGCCCCATTCCCCTCACCATCCCTATACCTTCATTGCTCCCTTAGAAGCTCCCCAGGGGTGCAATATCGTCCACTTTGGGAACCTCTGTTCTACAGTAATCTCAGTTTCCCAATTCACTTCAGCAGCAATCCTTTCGCAATGGGCTACATCTGGCAAGGTATTCTTCCAAATGCCAAAGTAGTTACTTTCCAGCAGTGAAAATGGGCCTCCTTGCTGCCCGGCTCCTCGAAGCGTCAGATCTTCAGCAAGTTTTCAATGCTGACTTGAAATTGGATAATGAGCCCTTCATCCCAGAACCTCAATCCACTGTTGCCTTTACTCAGACGCACTTCAAAAATCAGTATCACTCTCCCTTGCACTTCTTCCTGGAATCACAATCCACTGTTGCCTCTTCACTCAGATGCTCTTCAAAAAATCAATATCACTCTCCCTTAGAGTCAAGCATGTTAAGCATCCTTAGGAACCTGCCAATTACATAATTTCGGGAACAGTGATAATTCATGGTGGTAGGGATAGAAATGCAGGGAAACATGAACTGAAACCCATTGCATGTAATCTCTTCTGTCACACCAACTGGCACAGACACTCAAGTAATATTATAATTTCAACTTGAAAAGACAGTTTTCCACTAATAGAACAAAAATGCACAATAACTCATATCTGAATCAAATTGACTTTATTTCTTACATTCTTCATAGACATGAGTAAAAATCTTTGTTATATCTCCATCTAAATGTGCAATTTATAGTAATTTGTAATAAATAGTACGTACAACAGGACAGTCAATATAACATAGAAACACAATAGTATCTGCATGAATTAATCAGTCTGATGGCCTGGTGGAAGAAGCTGTCCTGGAGCCTGCTGGTCCTGGCTTTTATGCTGTGGTACCATTTCCCCGATGGTAGCAGCTGGAACAGTCTGTAGTTGGGGTGTAGTTGGGCCTTTTTTACACACCTGTCTCTGTAAATGTCCTGAATAGTGGGGACACAAGAACTGAAGTTATCCCTTTTAACTAAATTGCTGAAAGATGATGCAAAGTTGAAAAAGCTGGTAGACTTTGTAGCAGCTATGACGCTCCTGACTTCACCATCAGTTGGGGACCTGTTGTAAATCTGTTGATTCAGACCAACTCGACAATACTAACACAACTTTAAAAAAGTGATTTCCGCACTGTAGATTAAGGGTAAAGAACCACTTTCCGCCAGGTGTAGAGAGTGTTCTTACATCGTGTGTGTTTACTCAAGCATGCAACATGCGAATAGAGCAGGAACCTTGCCCTACAACATGCAGGGCTGACTGCCAGAGGATGAAGTGGGTAAGGTCACAGCTGCACACTTCCTCCCAGCAATAAGCTGAACTACCTGCCCCCATTTAACAGGTATGCACAAAACTGACAAAACAGGACTCAGCCAAACAGCCCATCTACACACACTTGCAACACTGAGCATCAGCGGTGTTACAATAGAAAATTATTCTCTCTATTATACATGCCTATGACAGCTGCTTGAAAGACCAAAAAAAAAATCGCTCCATTATTCTTGCTCTTTCCCCATCAGTAAATATTTCCTCACAAATATGAGGAAATCTGCAGATGCTGGAAACTCAAGCAACACACAACAAAGTTGCTGGAGCAGGCCAGGCAGCATCTCTAGGAGGAGGCACAGTCGACATTTCGGGCCGAGATCCTTCATCAGGACGAAGGGTCTTGGCCCGAAATGTCAACTGTACCTCTTCCTAGTGATGCTGCCTGGCCTGCTGCGTTCACCAACAACTTTGATGTGTGTTGAGTAAATATTTCCTTTCGTGTTTACTTTTTAAAATTGCTATTGAGCCTTTTCCATTGCTATTCTTCCAAAATGTTAGTAATAACTGAAGTATGATTATGTTCATCTTACTTTCCTGGCTTATAGTTGTTTACGATCTTAAAGGGACGTCAAGTAGTTTACTGGAAGTAAGGTGGATGACAAGAAATGATTGAATCCAAAATTAATTGGCTTTGGCAGACAATCATGCATGCAAACCATAGGCAATTGCTTCTTGTCATTCCTGACTGGAAAAACTTTGAGAAAGCTCTGCAAAGCTTTCTGTCCCAAAACCCACCAAACAGAAATTGTAAATGAACGTTGGATGTCAAAAAATTATGAGTTCAAACCTGAAC
The DNA here is from genome assembly GCF_030028105.1 of Mobula birostris. NCBI lineage: Eukaryota > Metazoa > Chordata > Chondrichthyes > Myliobatiformes > Myliobatidae > Mobula > Mobula birostris. The sequence goes on from NC_092381.1 coordinate 95,888,502, forward strand.
GGTTTCCCCACCCTTCCACACAATGAATGAGATTCAGAATGACAGGTGTAATGAAAACCACCGTTTTAAATACGAGTGCCTATCCCAGAGGTAACATTACTTCGTGTCACACCCGAAGGAGTGTAATAAGTTCCAGACTGAAGCTTCTTAAAAAAAGGAAAAACTGCTGAATTCTAAGATCAATCTGCATCTTGCCAATGTAAAATGCAACAGACTAAACAAAACCTTAAAATGTCCCCCGTGAAAAGAAATGAACAAAAAAAAGACTTGTGTTCAGCAATCTCTACTACACTCAGGGCCACATCTTTCTCATTCCTCTGCATATGAAATAAACAGAAACTTCTTCATGCACCAAGAGAAATAACTAAAATCATTTCATCAGCAGGTCCTTGGCCAAACCATAGCCTCATAGTAAATAAGATTACCACTGCATCAACTCCTCAGAGATACGAAAGACTGCAAGCACCAACTACTCCTCTCATAATACTCAGTTCCCATGACAACCATGCACAGCCTGTGCACCCGTGCTCAATTCCCTGGCCATGGCAGCACTCCAGAACAAAGATTCACTGAACTGTTTCTAACAAGGCACTGCAAATTAACAGTGAAATGAAAGGGGTCAGCCATACTTTAAGTGCTGCTAGTTATGTGAACTTGATGTCACCCAACCCCCTCCTTGTAACAACAGGAAAGCTTACCGTCAATCAAGTTCACCTTGCCTAATTCTTTACCCTCCCCTCCCCCACCTTCCTTCAGGCACCAGTCATTCAAGCATGGTCACAGGACCACCCCATTCACTTTTGAAAGCCAGGACCGCACAACTTGTTCACTTGGAAAAGTCTAGATCATTTCAAAAATTCCACAAACTCCAATGTACAAATTCTTCCATCGTTAGAACAGCTATGTATAATCTACAGGCAGTAGGGGAAGGGTTGCAGAGGAGGAGACAAACTGAGAGGGGGCAGCAGCTGCACCGGGGGTGCTTTTCGGATATGTCAGTCACAGAACTTAATCTCTGAATTACCAAACTGAAACGACTTGCTCAAGGTTACATGATGGAAGTACTTCTACAAAAGTATACCCTTTCTTGATTTTCAAAAAGAGCCTATACACACATTGCTCCTTTGATCAATATTTCGAGTTTATGGTAACAAGTCAGTTGATATAGGATTCTACAGGTAAAGCATCTGGGCAGTGTTTTTGAATTCTTTTAAAAATCTGTGCCTGTAGTTCATCTGAAATGTAGCTACTAAACTCTTGAAACAATGACAGAATTCCTTAGCTTGGAAAGTCAGTGAACTAATGTTCAACACCCACTGGCGACTGGAAGATATATTTTTGACCACAAGTGCAGTAATGGGAGAGTGCCACCTTGTCAATGAAACAGTAAGTGTATATGCCACCTCCAATGGAGGTAAAAGGTGCCCTAGCACCATTTCTCCCAATATTTGTTCTGCAGCCAACAAGAAAAATGGATTGCTTATCATCTCTTTGGTATCTGAAACATCTTGCTGTTGTCCACTCGCTGCCAGGTTTCCTGCAATATCTTTGAAAATACTCACTGTGAAATGTTTGGAGGAAATCCTGAGAATGAGAAATGAGACACATAAATGCAGTTTCATATCCTTCAAAAGGTCTTTACATCAGGTGGTCTTTAGGTAGCAGCAAAGTTCACAATGAAGCACAACTCATTTCTTGTGCCTTTCTTATTTCCTCCTTTTATCATGGTGGCCCCTCTTACTGTGACTATGATGCTGTTATCTGGTTTCTCAAGAAAGCAAAAACTTTGCTCTTCAAAATTCAGTATTCTCCTCAAAAGGGCAGTACAGCGGCAAAACAGACATAGCTGCTGTACTTCATGGTGCCAGTTGTAAACGTAACTTTGCTGGATCAAATAAGGAAGCACAAAAAGATCCTTACTTATCTTTTCACCCGTTTATTTCTTCAAGCTCAGCCGGCGAGTGAACTTGGACCCAACATCAGGGAAAGAACCTCTCATCTCCCCGGTGGTTCTACAAGTTCACTGCCTGATGTCAGAATTGTCAGAAGTTATAAGGCCACCGATACAAAAGAACAATCAGTTTGATAACATTCCAGCCAAGTCAATGGACTATTGATACAGAGAACAATCAGTTTGTTAGACACTCCAGCCACCTTAATTAAAGAAAAGAATGTTCTACCTGGTTTGCTGGAGCCACAACTTAATTACAAAGATATGAACATCCGTCAAATTTATGCTTTAAATAAAAAGCAATGTTCTGTCTAATTTCCGTCAGGTACTGCTTTTTGTCAAAATCAAAAAGTGTGAAAAGCCCAGAGACATTTTATGTGGATCTGGGTGAACTTTAACCCTTATCTTGCTCCAAAGAAGGCAGCTGTGAGACATTATTCAACACACTACAATCACAGACATAGTCAGTACTCAATCCATTGTTTACAGGAATCTTGAGAATCCCCCATTCCCTTAAACTTTATCACAGTGACCCGAATTCAATCCAAATGCCCTATGCTGTTAACATGGAGTTTGCACATTCTGCCTTTAACTGTGTGGTTTTCTGCCTTATGTTCTAGTTTCTTTCCACATCCCAGTGATGTGGGAGTTGATAGGTTAATCGAGCACCAGTTTTCATCCATAGTGTGCAAGTGAATGGTAGGATCACAGGAGGGCTAATTGGAATATGAGAATATAATGAGATTGGTGATTTTTCACACAGAGTGGTGGGTGCATGGGATTCACTGCCAGTGACAGCGGTAGAGGCCAATACAACAGGGCCTTTTAAGAGACTCTTAGATAGACACATGGAGCTTAGAAAAATAGAGGGCCATGCAGAAGGGAAATTCCAGGCAGTTTCTAGAGTAGGTTGTATGGTCAGCACAGTATTGTGGGCCGAAGGAACCTAGATTTCTAGGTTCTATGATTGGCACAAGTGAGCAGGAATTTAGGCCTGTTTCTGTTCTGCAGTGGGGGGGGGGGGGGAACAATAAATTACAGATACTGGATATCTGTAATAACAACAAAAATGCTAGAAACACTCAACAAGTTGAGCAGCTTCTGTGGAAAGAGAAACACAATTAGTATTTCAGATCAAAGACCCTTGGTAAGAAGTAGAAAAGAGATAAGCAACACACAAAATGCTGGTGGAACGCAGCAGGCCAGACAGCATCTATAGGAAGAGGTACAGTCGACGTATCAGGCTGAGAACCTTGCCTGCTGTCCATCTTCCTCTGGTGCTCCCCTCCCACTTCCTTTCTCCTTAGGCCTCCCATCCCGTGATCCTCTCCCTTCTCCAGCCTTGTATCCCTTTTGCTAATCAACTTTCCAGCTCTTAGCTCCATTCCTCCCCGTATCATTTCGGATCTCTCCCCCTCCCCCCCCCCACCCCACTTTCGAATCTCTTACTATCTCTTCTTTCGGTTAGTCCTGATAAAAGGTCTTGGCCTGAAACGTCGACTGTACCTCTTCCTATAGATGCTGCCTGGCCTACTGCGTTCTACCAGCATTTTGTGTGTGTTGCTTGAATTTCCAGAATCTGCAGATTTCCTCGTGTTTGCGTTAGTTTTAAGTTGCAGGAGGTGCAGAGGGGAGGGACAGGGAAGACCTTTATTAGGGCGAAGCCAGTTTTGCTTTGACAGAAAGAAATTGATGAATTCATTCATTTGATATGTTAATGAGGGAATCCCACATTGGCAGTTGAAGATTTTAGATGAAATAGGATGTGAAGCCTCGCCAGCCAGTGGTGTAGTGGAATCCACACCAGACTTCATGGTCCGGGGTTCAGATCCGACCGGCTCCTTGCATGCTTTCCATCCACACTGGGTTGAGTGTCCAGCTGGTAACTTGGCCTCGCAAAAATCGAAAAATGCTGAAGAAACGGCATAGTTGCCACCCGCTGTGCCACAAGGCGCGGAGAGAAACAAGGATGTGAGGTGCTCTTTGGACATCATGGTTGGAAGGTTGTGGTTTTCTCCCATTACGTGGAAATAATTGAATTGTCCAATAACAAGGAACACCCTCACACACTATTGTTATCATCTGCCATTCTCCATGGCCCTTGTTGTAATTAACTATTCATCTCCAAAATCTTGACAAAATTTGCACTGGTGAGATCCCAAAGGATCCAGTTACCATTCCACCCTTTTGCAATGACCTTTCAATGTTTTAAAAAATCACTTTCTCAGTTTAGATGCTGGGGCAGTCATTATTTGAGAGAACAATGAGCGATGCTTGGACCATCTCTGCCGCATGTGATTTGTTCCTTGATTTGCAAGTCCACAAATGCAGATTAAAGTTCTTTTTAAATCTGAAATCCTCATCCATTTCTTGATATCGTCCATCGATCTTCCTGCACCTATCTACTTCACTCGATTGTTCCAATGGACCTTTGCATTCCCTCCTGGCTAGTTCCTTTTTATTGCTTTGCCACAAGCAGAGTTTTCAACCTCTACTGTTACAGTGAATTACACCACAACAACTGTGTTGGTATTTTCTCTGCTTTTAACTTGTGGATGTTTGTCCAAGGTCACAGATTTGCAGAGCAAGAAAAGCACTAACAGAAATTATCCTCCAAGGAATGCCGCACTGATATGCAGAACGGCCAATACACCTCAGTTGTTTTCTCATATTCCTTTTTGGCATAGAAGGAGGCCACTCAGCCATTAGGTCTGTGCTAGCCCTTGAGCAATTCCATTGTCCCACTTCATTTCTGTATTCTGTTCTCTCAGATGAGCCCATTAACACCCTGTTATTCCACAGACAGGAGTGTATGGGGCAGCACCTCTGGTGAATTAGCTTCTTGCGTTAACTCCAGGGCTGTTTACTCACCTTTGGACACTCAGCTCTCACCTTTGGCTCCAAATAGCTATTGAGGTTAGCCACTGGCCTCATACCCCAGTGAGATAAAACATGTCTGTCCTAGCATGGGAAGTCAGCTGTGACGGATGAGATCTACAGTGAGATCCAATGGCTACAAAGGTGGCACTGCAACACTGTGGAGAGCAAAGGGCATGACAAGGCACAGAAAATGTCATGGTTATCCAAGGCAGACCCTGTAATCTATGAATCTACTTCTTTTAGAGCAACAACTCCCCCCTCCCCAGCACTGTATTGATCTGTCGTCTGCGCATGTACATTGCTCTCTATCTTGTTGCAATGGGAATGCACCAGTTAAAGCCAACTCCCGTGTGTGCTCTTATTATAATCAATATGTAGTTGTGCACAGACACAACAAATTGGCAACAACTACAAACCCCAATTTCAGAAAATATCACAAACTGCACTGACAGTTATGGCATATTTATGGAGCAAAACAGCAAGAGTTAAACAGCACGAGAAGGCTGTCACAGACGCTGACAAACTCATGACTACAGTGCATAGTAACAGTGGAAGACGCGCTGAATTTCAAGTGAAAATTACATGGCAATTGCTTCAGTCAGGAAAGTTGGCGAATTTGATAGTGCTCTTAAAGGCTGTATATTGAGAGGGTTGAACTGTATTGTTACACAAACAACATGGAGGAGCAAAAGAAAGCCCCTACACTTCTTAGCTTAATGGGTGCAAGAATGTACAGTCTCTTACGCAACTTAGTAACCAACAAGCAAGATGCTCAACAAAATTGTTACACTATTACAAAATCACTTGAGCTCTGAAGCACTGGCAATAGTTGAGAGATATATTTTACAAAAGGAACCAGTCAAAAGCCTTTCTGAAATACATTGCATTACTGCACAAAACTTTCCCACTACTGTGACTTCAGAAATGGACTTTCTGATGCATTAAGGGACAGGTTTGTATGTGGCATGCACAGTCAAAGCACTCAGCAAAGGCTACTGTCCAAAAGAGACCTAACCTTAGAGCAGGCATTGGCCATGGCAATACTGTTAGAGACTGCAGCAAATGATACAACAGAGCTACAGAAAAGGAGGTTAGAAAGTGAAATGCACAAAACATCCCTGAATGGTACAAAAAGCCAAAGATGTTACCGATGTGGCAAATCCTCCTGAGAAACACAGAAAATAGGTGCAGGAGTAGGCCATTCGGCCCTTCCAGCCTGCACCACCATTCAGTATGATCATGGCTGATCATTCAACTCAGAGCCCTGCACCAGCCTTCCCTCCATACCCCCTGATCCCTTTAGCCACAAGGGCCATATCTAACTCCCTCTTAAATATAGTCAATGAACTGGCCTCAACTGTTTCCTGTGGCAGAGAATTCCACAGATTCACCACTCTCTGTGTGAAGAAGTTTTTCCTCATCTCGGTCCTAAAAGGCTTCCCCTTTATCCTCAGGCTGTGACCCCTCATTCTGGACTTCCCCAACATCGGGAACAATCTTCCTGCATCTAGCCTGTCCAATCCCTTTAGGATTTTATACGTTTCAATCAGATCCCCCCCCAATCTTCTAAATTCCAAAGAGTACAAGCCGAGTTCATCCAGTCTTTCTTCATATGAAAGTCCTGCCATCCCAGGAATCAATCTGGTGAACCTTCTTTGTACTCCCTCTATGGCAAGGATGTCTTTCCTCAGATTAGGGGACCAGAACTGCACACAATACTCCAGGTGTGGTCTCACCAAGGCCTTGTACAACTGCAGTAGTACCTCCCTGCTCCTGTACTCGAATCCTCTTGCTATAATTGTCAGCATACCATTCGCCTTTTTCACCGCCTGCTGTACCTGCATGCCCACTTTCAATGACTGGTGTATAATGACACTCAGGTCTCGTTGCACCTCCCCTTTTCCTAATCGGCCACCATTCAGATAATAACCTGTTTTCCTATTTTTGCCACTAAAGTGGATAACTTCACATTTATCCACATTAAATTGCATCTGCCATGAATTTGCCCACTCACCCAACCTATCCAAGTCACCCTGCATCCTCTTAGCATCCTCCTCACAGCTAACACTGCCGCCCAGCTTCGTGTCATCCGCAAACTTGGAGATGCTGCATTTAATTCCCTCATCCAAGTCATTAATATATATTGTAAATAACTGGGGTCCCAGCACTGAGCCTTGCGGTACCCCACTAGTCACTGACTGCCAGTCTGAAAAGGTCCCGTTTATTCCCACTCTTTGCTTCCTGTCTGCTAACCAATTCTCTATCCACATCAATACCTTACCCCCAATACCGTGTGCTTAAAGTTTGCACACTAATCTCCTGTGTGGAACCTTGTCAAAAGCCTTTTGAAAATCCAAATATACCACATCCACTGGTTCTCCCCTATCTACTCTACTAGTTACATCCTCAAAAAATTCTATGAGATTCGTCAGACATGATTTTCCTTTCACAAATCCATGCTGACTTTGTCCGATGATTTCACCGCTTTCCAAATGTGCTGTTATCACATCTTTGATAACTGACTCCAGCAGTTTCCCCACCACCGACGTTAGGCTAACCGGTCTATAATTCCCCGGTTTCTCTCTCCCTCCTTTTTTAAAAAGTGGGGTTACATTAGCCACCCTCCAATCCTCAGGAACTAGTCCAGAATCTAACGAGTTTTGAAAAATTATCACTAATGCATCCACTATTTCTTGGGCTACTTCCTTAAGCACTCTGGGATGCAGACCATCTGGCCCTGGGGATTTATCTGCCTTTAATCCCTTCAATTTACCTAACACCACTTCCCTACTAACATGTATTTCGCTCATTTCCTCCATCTCACTGGACCCTCTGTCGCCTACTATTTCTGGAAGATTATTTATGTCCTCCTTAGTGAAGACAGAACCAAAGTAATTATTCAATTGGTCTGCCATGTCCTTGCTCCCCATAATCAATTCACCTGTTTCTGTCTGTAGGGGACCTACATTTGTCTTTACCAGTCTTTTCCTTTTTACATATCTATAAAAGCTTTTACAGTCAGTTTTTATGTTCACTGCCAGTTTTCTCTCATAATCTTTTTTCCCCTTCCTAATTAAGCCCTTTGTCCTCCTCTGCTGAACTCTGAATTTCTCCCAGTCCTCAGGTGAGCCACTTTTTCTGGCTAATTTGTATGCTGTGGTGCAAATAACCATTGGTTCAAAGAAAAAGTCTGCAGAAAGAGTCACAGACAAGGTCACATGGAGAGAATGAGCAAGGCAGACAAAAAGCACAACTGAGTGAAAAGTCTCAAAGACAATACTAAGCAAATGCATAAAGTTACCGAATGTAAAACAGAATCAGACAACATAGAGTCCAACAACGGTGAACTGTCATGCCTAGAACTGTATAGTATAACTGAAGATGATCACAAAATCAGCTGGATCATATTAGATGTGCCTGATGTAAAACTGGAAATGGAACTGGCCACAGGGTCAGCTTTGTCCATAATTCCAGAGGCTGACTACAACAGACTGTTTTCCAAGCTACATCAGAGGAGACCTCAGTGATGCTAAAGACCTGCACAGGTGAAAGAGTGTCTCCCAAAAGCAAACTGAAGGTGAATGTGACATATGGAGGCCAAACACTACAGTTAGAGCTTTATGTATTGAAAAGTGGAGGGCCAGCACTTTTTGGACACGAACGGTTGAGAAAAATCCAACTAGGGTGGCAGTCAATCAAAGCTCTTAATGTGACATCAACTGGCAACTGCAGCCCAAATTGTAGCACTAACCAGAGACTGGCATAGCATAGCTACTTAATGCTAATGAGGTGGTTGAGAAGGGGAATGGTAAACTCAAGGGCATGAAGTCCAGAACTGAACTGGTTGAAATGGCAACACCAAGATTCCATAAAGCACGTCCAATGCCTTACGCACTACGTCCTAAACTGCAAAGCTTGAAAGCATCTGGAATTCTCTCCGAGGTTGAGTGGAGTGATTGGGCCATGCCCATTGTCCCAATGGTCAAGAAAGGGAATGCTGGAGCCGTTCACATATGTGGGGATCTCAAGGTGAGCATCAACCCAGTGCTGTATAATCTGCAGTATCCCCTGCCATGAATAGAAGACATTTTTGCATGCTTGGCAGGCGGGGAGAGATTTTCAAAGATTGACTTCTCACAAGCCTATCTGTAAATGGAGATTGAGTCGTCAAACAGAAAGTTTCAGATAATCAATGCTCACACGGACCTGTTCCAGTATAATCGTCTCATTGTTGGCGTCACATCAGCTCCGCCAATTAGGCAAACAGCAATGGACCAAGTGCTCCAAGATATCTCAGGAACACAATGTTACCCTAATGACTTCATCACAATTGGCAAAAATAATGAAGAGCACCTCCAGAACCTCAGTGAAGTGCTTACCAGGCTGAGTGAGTATGGTCTGCGCACAAAGAGAGAGAAATGTGAGTTCTTCAAGAATGAAATCTCATATTGTGGACATGTCATTGACAAGCATGGCTTACATAAGTCACAAGAGAAGACTGAAGCAGTGCTACAGGCATCCAAACCAGAAAATTTATCACAACTTAGTTTATACTTGAGGGCCTTTTAAACCACTACCACCAGTTTCTTCCAAACATTTCATTGAATGCCCTGTTACAGATAGGAGTAAAGTGGGAATGGTCAGAAAGATGTGAAAAAGCATTCAAGAAACAAAGAGACGAATAACATCCGAGGAAATGCTCGTCCATTATGATCCATCTCTACCTGGTGTACACTGGAGTGTGATGCATCCCCTTATGGCATTGGAGCCATTTTGTCACACATTATGAAAGATGGATCTGAATGTCTGATTGCATTTGCTTCAAGATCACTGACAAGTGCAGAACACAACTACGCACAGGTCAACCAAGAGGCCCTTATGGAGAATAAAGAAATTCCACCACTACCTCTATGGACAAAAGTCAACGATAATGACAGATCACCAGCCCCTTGTGTCCATTTTCAATCCCAGGAAGGGAATTCCAGTGATGACTACTACCCGGTTACAACTTTGGGCTCTATTCCTCGAAGCCCACCCTTATGACATAACGTTCAAGGGTACCAAACGCTGATGGCTTGTCACATCTTCCACAACTGGCATCTGAAGAAAAGTCTTCTTCATAATGCGACCCAGCAGAAGTGTTCCACACCGTGTTGGTGAACCAGTTACCGGTAACAGACTCCAAAATTCAAAGGGAAACAAGGAATGAGCTGACATTGTCAAAAGCTTATGAAATCACCACACAAGGATGGCCAGCTCATGGTAACCCTATGTTTCCAGAGTTCTCAGCGAGATGAGACCAACTGTCAATATGTCAAAGAAAGCTGATGTGTGGATCTCATGTTGTGTTTCCCTCTAAACTGTGCACCAGAGTGTTAGAAAATCTGCATGAAGGACACTGGGTACACAGTCAAGATGAAGAGTTTTGCCCAGGGCTACATGAGGTGGCCGGGAATAGATAAACAGATTGAAGACTTGGCCAAAAGCTGTTCAGGATGCCAAAAAGTTCAAAATATGCACCCTGGGCACTGTTACACTTGTGGGAGCGGCAGTCTTCACCAAGGCAAAGAGCACATATTAACTTCACTGGGCCATTCATGGACTCCATGTTTCTGATTGTTGTGGATGCTCATTCAAAGTGGCTGGAGATTATACCAATGAAATCAACCACCTCAACAAAGACTGTCTCCGCTCTGAGGACTATCTTCACCAGAAATGGCTTACCTGAACAAATTGTGAGTGACAACGGACTACAATACACATAAGAAGAATTCCAACTGTGAAGAAAAATGACATCAAGTCAGCTCCTCACCACCCAGCAATGAATGGGTTATCCAAACCTTCAAGAAGTCCATTAAAGCGATGGACAAGGAAGACATTTATCTACAGCACAAGGTGGACAACTTCCTTTATGTGCATTGGAACTCTGTTCATGTAACGACAAATCAAACACCTGCAATGCTTTTCATGAGCAGGAATCTGAGATCTTGCATAGACCTCCTGGATCTAGACCTCCAGAGGGAAGTGCAGAATAAACAGTTCAGCTAGTTGCCAGGTGAAGCAGCAAGGAGCTTCTGGACTGGACCAGAAATCCTAGCACATGATTACCAAGACGACAAGTGGACACCCGGTAGGATAGCTAGAAGAACTGGACCACTGATGTACACTGTGGATGTTGGAGATCCAACATGGAGACATCATGTGGACCAGGTACTGGATGCTCAACCAAAGGACACACCTGAGTCAACTGCATCCAACAAGATGGACACATTACAATCACTGGACTTACTTCTCAGTGATGATGTCACTGACAGCAAGCTGACACCGGAAACCAAGAACATTGTATCAGACAAGACACCCACCAAACCCAATGCCACTCCAGAGACGCCATCCTGAAAGAAACAGAGCACCACCCAAAAGACTGAACCTTTGGAACTGTGAAGTTGGTTGTGGGCTGTTATTGTGAAAGCATGTTTATTTGGAATATGGGTATACAAAAGGGAAATCGAATGTTTTGTACACATACAGCTTTATGTTGCATTAATCTAAAGGGGGAGGAAATGTAATGTATGGATCTATTTCTTTTAGAGCAATGATACCCCCCCCTCAAGCACTATGTATTGATCTGTTGTCTACGCATAGGCATTGCTCTCTCAATGCAATACGAGTACACCAGTTAAAGCCATCTCCCATGTTCATGTTTTTATTGAATTGATACGTAGTTGTGCACGGACACAACAAACCCCATTTTGTGACCACTGGACCCAGAGCTCTGAGGTCAAGAGAGCGGAACTGCCCCAGTGCAACAGCTTTTCCACTTTAAAAACTCTGGTGCACAGGTTTCCTGGCATCATCAGATACAATGGACAACTGCAGTCGGGGCAATTTACAGCTGGCAATTAACCCACCACCCACCCATCTTTGGGATGTGGGGAGAAAACCAGCTGAGCACCTGGGGGAAACATCTAAACTGCACTTAAAGATCATCTACATCCAGTTGCTGGAGCTGTGTACCACCCATTTTATTTTACACTGGGTATCTCGTCTCTGTGCTACCTATTCCAAAGATAGTAACCCGGAACAGCAAACCCTGTCTACATTCTCCTTTGTAGGCTACAGCCTCTGACCAACTGATGCATGGAGAACGGTGAAACTGGCAGAGCTGAAACCAAAACATTAAATCCCTCCCATCTCCGCTGCTCACTGTGCAACAAGACCATTTCATTTTAACCTGTCCTGGGAATCCACCATCTCACCTTAAAATCTGCCACTTGAAAATCAACTCCACTTTGTACATTAGTGTTCCAAATGATCTTCCATTTTGTGACATAGAAAAAGGAATGCAAGTTGAATTGATCTTAATGGAGGACTGCTGTTATAAACCATTTGTTTTAGTGTCATGGGTATACACTGTAATTACAACCCTATCTCAGAACAACCTAGGAAGGAAATAAACTCTAATCTTTGTTAGCAACATCAATCCACCTTCTGCAGCATGCCCCGTGGTCAGAAAAAGCACTGCATTCCACTTGCTGCTATTGACAGCAAATTAGTGTTAAAACATAAAAGTGTTCTGCTCCCAAACTCTCTGCATGCAAGTAAACTTCCTGCCACACCTTTCCCAACCTAAAAACAAACAATATAAACCAATTCTCTTCCATGTATCAGAATTAATTTTTTCTTCCTGAAAGCTCTAGAAACTATCTCCCTCCTTTGGCTGGCCTCACTGCCTAGCCTCAGGCAGTTCCTTGCCCTCACAAAGGAGTGACTTCTCTCAGATAACAACCTTCACGGATGATGGGAGATTTCCGAAGAGATTTATAGCCACTTTGAGCACCCTGCTGCAATGGTAAAGCAGGAGCACGAGGGATCAACGGAGGGTAACTGTCTCTCTATATCTCAAAGTGATGATATGTGGTTTTCAAGTCCCACATTCAAAAGAAAGGAAAGCATGCACACTCATTCAGCTACCATGCAGCACCACAGAATTTACATACTTAAAAATCACTTGAGTGCTTGTCACGCAATACAAATTGCTGACTCTTAACTGAAAATGTGATAGCAAAGAAAATGTAGATAAGCCACGGAGGGAAAGGTGAGGACAACAAAAGAAAACGTCCCCTTAGAGAGCAGGAGACTTCAGAATTGAAGGTCATATTTATAAGAATAAAGAATGGGAATTGAGTATATCAGGCACAAGGATGGGTGGGGCATGCACGAGGTGGTGACTGAGTGCCTGGTTGAGACTGAGTACATTGGAAAGGGCAGCAGAGCAAACAGGCCATAACTGCCTGTGGTTGGGTGGGAGGGCAAGCAGAAGACATGAGCGAGATGGGAGTGAAGGAAAGATCTGCACCGCACAGGAACATCTGGAACAAGTAGCAAAAACCAACAGAAAATGTGAAAGCCGTTTCCAATTTAGTAAGAATTCACTTTGTTCCAAAATAAGTTTATTGGCACTAATTGAGAAGCACAATGCTTTCAGCCGACATGACAATGGTGAAAAGTGAAATCAGGAGGCTGGAAAAATGCATTTGGCCATAACTTATAACCATGTAATTGTCTTGTTATCAAAGCAATGCAGAACACACCTGGTGCAACCCTTTACAGGGTTGTGTCTATTTAGTTATGTTCAGGAGATTAAACTGTTTCTTCAAAGAGAAACATTGATGTGAATGGTTTACGGGAAACTTAAGATCGTGGGAATCTTTTACAGACTCAGCAAGTAAGAATATTCCATAGCTAGACAGTACCCACAGACACACTACAAATCAACCTCCAGGTTTTAGACTAGGAGCTGTCATCCAACCTAACAGCTTAACCTTCCTGCAGGAATTTCCATACAGGTACTTGGCAACCTTGGGATTCTCAAGTTTCTTTACAAGGGGCAAATGTCATCTTTATTGGTTCCTTCATGGAAGCCCAAGGCTTTCAAGGAAAATGGTGCCATGTGCCAAATGGATGAATGTGATAGACGCACTGAGAGGATGTGTCCCCAAAATTCTTGGCCAAGAGCAAGAGAGAACAAACTTGAGTGGTGAGCAAATATTGCCCATCATGAGAAAACCCTACTCAAAGCATACGGAGACACCAGAGAAGGTGCAATAACTAAGATTTACACAGATGATGAAAGAACAGAGAGCACAACTTGGAGGGAGGCTATTAAGTGAGCCAACAGAGATCGCGATATCTTTGAAGTTCTTGCTCGTTTGCTTTATTTTAACTTTATAGGATGAACATGGAGAGTCTGTTTCGACTTGGCAGCACATTTTAATATCTGCTTCAGAGTAAAGGACAACACCCAAGAACAAGAGCACCAATGGAAATCAGTCATAAAAGAGTCATTATTTAGAGGGATGGATAATGACAGCATTATTCAATTTAGGCTGCTTGATTAGTAGAAAAATTAACAAATAAAACTTAATCAAGTACATGGTAATGCATCTGGGGCAGTGCAAAAAGGCAAGGACGACATAATAAATGGAAAGGTGGCAAGACAAAGTGAGCATCTAGAGATCCTTAAAAGATAGAAGGACAGGTCAGAAGGTGGAGCTTGAAAGGTTACATGATCATTATTCTCTGCTTAAGGCACAAATGCTGTGCAGTATGGGAAATGGTGTGGTCCGGTGTGTTATTGCAGTGGGTTCTGTTTTCCTGTCTGATGAGGTACTTGGGAGTCGTCGAAACAGCACACAACTGCCTCACTGGTCTTTACTGACCAAGATGTCCATGTAAGCCAATCCCATTTGCTCACATTTGGCCCACATCCCTCTAGACCTTTCTTATTCATGCACCTAACCCTTTAAAATGTTGTTATTGTGTCACCCACTTCTTCTAGCAGCCCATTCCACAGCTCACCACTTTCTCGGTGAAAAGATGCCCCTTAGGTTTTTCTTAACTCTCTCCCCTTTCATCTTAAACCTAGTTCTTGATTCCCCAAACTTAGTAAAAAAAAAGTGTTCATTCACCCCCTCTGTGACCAAAACGGAACACAATCTACCAAATACGTCCTCACCACCATCTTGTGCAAATCTGATCAGTTTATAAATAGAGAATAGTTAGTCACACAACATGTTCTCATTCATGCATGCTGTTGGAAATGGTGAACAGTTGAAAGGCATGAATCATTGAAAAGAGGAGGAGTTCGTTGCTTTCCTCAGCCAGGGTGCTCAGTCTAACACGACTCTGACAAATAATTGTCATCATGGTATTCAAGGTGGTGTGGGACAAAGGATGCAGTAGAGTTGGAGTACAGCCTCAAGCTGCTCATTCGTATTTGGAGTTGACCCAAGTTCAGAAACTTCAGCTCCATCATTATGTTTGTTGCCTCCCCTAGCTTCAATTGCAAGATCCAGTGATGAGAACTGACCATCACGGAGACGCAGTTTTGTCAGGATTCCAGCAGTACTGCTGCACAACTGTTTAACTCTCTGCAGCATCCTTGAGAAAATGCTCCATTTTATCTTTGTTTTTCACAAGGCCACTTTTAAGTCGTATTTTTCTTCCTTGGAGCAAAATTTTTAAAATTGCACTTACAAGATCTGCATTTCATTTTTAATTAAAAATGACTGCATACTAATCAGCAACCCTGAAGGACTGAATGTTGCCATAATATGGAATAAAACAATAAGCTCACTACGTGCTGCTACAGGGTTCCAAGCGAGCTTGGCGTATTCAGTCACACGTCCTTACTTGGATGCATTCAAAAAAAAAATCCTTCACCCCCATCTAAAATTAAAAAGTAATATTTTTTGTTCCTGCTACCAGGTACTAAAAACATATTTTTTGGAAAAAGGAAAACCATTATTTTATTTGCCACCTGATCAGACTTGAGTTACTGAAAATGAGCTGTCACTAGGTGTCTTTGATCAGAGGAACACTCTTCCTTGGATTGAGGTTTGCTGTCTTTATGTAGCTGCCACATAAATGCAATTTTAGAGTGGGTTTGTTCTTATGTATCCATATTTGTGGAATTGGCTTTGGGTTTATTCTCAGACTTCTATCATGCAAAATTTGTTGTTTTGTGGTGACAGTACAGTGCAAAGACAAAAATTAATGTAAATTATGAAAATAAATAAATAGCACAAAAAGTAGGATCATTCAACAATGGTGGACGGGAAGACATGGCTCCTGAATCAGAGAACGTGAATCTTCATGCTCCCCAGTGGCTGTAACAAGCAGAGGGTGCATGCTGGATGGTGAGGGTCCTTGATGATGGATGCCCCTTCAGTCAGCAATTCTTAACCATGCCCCATTCGAAAGGGAAGTACATATGGAAGCACTTCTTATTTACCCAAGACCTCACACAGTGCTTTACATACAATTAAGCTTTTTGACAAGTTGATTCTAGCTATTCCATGTCCTCTCATACAAATGTTCATGAGAAAATAACCACATGATCAGTTTCTGTGTGAAAGTTTAAGGTTATTATTGATCAGGGTATTACAGGTAGCTCCTGAACTCTTCAAAGTACGCTAGTCCCAATCCAACTTTCTCCTTCAGATTCCTAGTTTGTTACAGTGGTCTTGTTCCTCCAGATCCAACACCAAGACTTTGCTCACAGTGCAACGTTGGGAACCAGACGAGGCACTGCCCTTTGCACAGCAATGGATCGCTCGTGTCTTCGTTGGAGAGACTGCCTGTGAGCGTGAGCTTTGGACAGGTTAAAGTCACTGAGTGCCAAGATGCTGGGCTCAAGGCTGCACCAGGTAGATACAGTGAGTGTACAGTTCTAGAGGGATCCAAACAATCCATTGAAATCTTACAGTGCTTCCAGTAAAGTAGTTGAAAAAGGCAGAGAGATAAAGAAGAACACAAGATTCTGCCGGTGCTTGAAATCCAGAATAACACACACAAAATGCTGGAGGAACTCAGCAGATGAGACAGTATCTATGGAAGTGAAGAAACTGTTGCTGTTTCAGGTCAAGCTCCTTCTTCCAGGTCTATCTCCTTCTTCCGGGTCTATCCTTTATAGGTACGATAAAGATAATACCATCCTTTATTAGATCTAAGAGCAAGGAAGTTGTGCTGTAACTATATAAACCATTGATTGGGCAACATTTGAGTACTGCAGAGAGATTTATTCACATTTCAGGAAAGGCACTCAAGAAAATGCAGAGCAGAGATGTTTGCAAAGATGTTGGCAGAAGTTAGAAACTGAAGCTGTCAAAATGATTACAGATGTAAATAAAAAAGTAGCACCTTTGGTTTGTTCCAACTGAAATGACAAGTCTTGTAACCTCATGTGGAACAGAGCACAAGATCACAATCCCATCCCAGGCTGGGTAGATCTGAAATCTCAGTATTTGTGATGTTTAGGAGTCATTTCATCTGTATATTGCACAGAACAATAACTTTATTTAAAAAGAGGAGTTAATTCCTTAATTGATTATGCAGGGAAAGCTAAAATACTCAGCAGAGAGAAAAACAGAAACACAAGGAAGTGAGCTGGTCACTAAGAATTAGGCCAAATGTTCCTGTGGTACCAAGCTTACTTGCACGCCCACAACCTCGCCACCCCAGGATGATTCCAACACCAGAGACTGTGGAGAACTAGATGTTTGGACTGCATAGAGATGAATAATAATTATTATTCTTCTTCTAAGTGTTTTGCAAAAGATTGAGAAGGGATCTTTTCACCCACAGTGCACTGCTTGAGAGAATGGTGGGAGCACAGTCACTGACAGCATTTTGGAAGTGTCTGAATGAGCTAATATCTAGATGGTCAAGTGCTGGAAGAGGGGATGAATGCCCATGAGCTCGAGTGATGTGGTGGGCCAGTTTCTAGCCAGTGGAATACAAGACTCTAAAAGTACTAAATAAAAACCCTGAAACAAGATAAGTTTTTCAACACATGATGCTGCATTGTTTGCAGGGGGTTTACAACTGAAACTCCTTCACTGGGACTTGAAACAACCTCACATCCAGCCCAGCAATTTTGTGTCACGCACTTAAGCTCACATTGAACTTGATTTTGCTGCGTAGACTTTGTGGCTGCAAATATTTTTATAATAGGCACTTGCACATGGAGCAGCTGTTTCAGGAACAGCTTTGCTCTGAGAACTCTGCCACCTCATCATCTTGACCTCTGGAGAAAACTAGCATGATTGTTAGGGTATAGACAACTCCAGAGTGGTTGGCCTTTTCAAGGAAGCACCAAATTTATCTGTGAGAGGACAACTGATTAATTTTCTTGTCTTCCGTTGCTCAATTAATGACTTATTTCCCCTGGGATCAATAAAGTATGACTATGACTTATCAAAGGTGTCAGTAAAGCAAATACACCCATTAGTCACCCCCACTCAAGTAACCTCAGCTTGAATGTCTATCACCACCCCCAGCTTCATCCACCATAAACCCCTTCGCCTTGTCAAATTTCCAGCATTACATACATCGAGAATGGTCCTTCCACACTGGAGGGCTCAGCTACCAGGGTTCAAGCATTTGTCTGACTTCTGTGATGATTACTCACCTTCGTAAGCCAATGCCCAAGCAAGGCAGTACATTCACACAGTGGTGAAGAGTCAATTAGACTGATGTTATACCAAAGGAAGATTAGTAATGGTCAGTTGTTTCCTTTCCAAAAGGGGCATCACTGAACTGGTTGAAAAATCCAAAAACTTTTGAGGGTCAGCATTCAGGGCCCAGTATTTTTGTTTTGTTGCTTTCTTGTCAGAACCCCTTCCCCCTCAAAAAAATTGTTTATTATCATTTGTGCAGTCACCTGCAAACTCATAGACGGGAGTTGGAGCAGAATCTGGCCACACAATTGTCCGTGTACAGGGAGTAAAGAAGGGGCTGAGGATGCAGTCTTGCTGGTGTTGAGGATGAACTGCTGCTGATGTTGCTGCCTATACTTACAATCTGGAGTTAAAAGCAGACAAAAATCCTATTCAACCCATCTCAAATGATTCATCTTTCCTCATTTCCGGGCACATTCACATCAACTTTCAAAATTCTCTAACAAATACCTTTCCACTGTAGATTCATCCTGCGCTGTTCAAAAAATTTCACCCAACCCTACTCAGTCAGACATACAGGATATGAGCACATTAGTGTAGTGGACAGCACAACACCAGGTGATCCAGGTTCAATTCCCGCTGCTGCTGGTAAGGAGCTTGCACATTGTCCCCATGACCTCATGGGTTTCCTCTAGGTGTTCCGGTTTCCTCCTGCAGTCCAAAGATATTCTAGTTGGTCATTGTAAATTGTGCCGATATTAGGCTAGGATTAAACTGGGGGAGTGCTGGACAGCGTGGCTTGAAGGACTGGAAGAGCCTATTCCACATTGTATCTCAATGAATAAATAATTAAAATACACATTTTTAATCTTAAACACAGCACAGTGAACATGGGAAGGTGCCTGATGTTATCACTCAGACACCTGACTGGAAAACTTGGAGGAAGAGACACTATATTTTTTAATTAGCGCAAGGTGGTAGATACAAGGGGCAATGGGGAAACAAAATACCAAAGTGCATTGCAATAAACAGAAGACAGGAATCCTGTCCAAATTAATGTTGGACAGCAAATCTCACCCAAGTCACAATTAAGTGATCACATAAACCACTCTTCACGATCCAGACCAATGAATGTATTGTCAAGCTACAGGCCTTGTCCTCTATACCCGTAGTTCTCAATGTGGGCCATGCAGGATTATGTAGGGGCACAAGTTTAAAAACAATAAAATGGAGGCCACAGGAGTTCCTAAATGGGCCAAGTTTACTGCTTTAATGAAATATTACTAAAATATATAAATATAAAATAGACATATGTAATTTAATTGGAACCCTGAATGAAATGAGTGGGGAAATGCTAGATAATGCAAATGAGGCAGCAAAGCAGACACACACACACACACACACCCCTCCCCAAATAGTCATCTCTGCTTTGGCTTGACCATGCACAAATCACCGTCCAGGCCCTGCAGGGTGGCCCACCGAGCTCCACCCCAGACAGCAGGACACCCTACAACTTGCTCCACCAGCTATTCATTATGATTACTTTGTTATAGATAACTACATGTTAATAGAGAGCCACCACATCCAATTCCAACTGAAAGACCAGCAGAAGTTGCCAGATTTTGCACATCAAAACCCTTATCAGAAGGGGATTAATCCGGAAGACCTGGTGGAGCCAATGATGTGGTTATCCAATTAAAATGGTTAGAGTATCAGGATCAAACTGAAGATTGGGTGGGGCTGTCTGCAGCAAGGCCAATCAGCACGTAGACAGGAGGCTGGTTCTGTTTGCCTTTCACTGACCCCTGCATAGTTATGAAACATGACACGAAGGCTGCAGTTACTGCAGTGGGTCATCTGCCCGAAACGGAGAACTACAGAGAGGCAATAACACGTGTAGTCGACCACTGCACCACCATCTATCACTACAACTTCCATTAAATCCCTCAACTTATTATACTTTGAAAGCAAGTTCAATTCACTTTTCTTGGTGAGTACACACTTTATCGGCACATAAAATTTCCATATATAACAGCATTAAAAAATATTTATGACATGCATCTAGGTTTTATTCCATCCCTACAGGACAAAAAGATGCCAGTGGGTATAATTTGTATGACTACATTTTCAATAGCAATGTCACAAGCTTATGTAATTTCCTTCCCTTGCTAGTCTTAAAATAGAATTGCAGGACTCAGCTCTGATTATACAGGTGGCCACCGTTTTCCAATCATTCGCTTTACGACACCTTGCTGTTACGAAAGACCTACATTCGTTACCTGTTTTCGCTAACAGAAGGTGTTTTCACTGTTACGAAAAAAGGCAGCGTGCGCCCCGACAGCCAAGCTCCTCCCCCGGAACTGCATTCTAGCTGCCATTGCTTAAGCATATGCTTTATCACGATTTATTTTGTGCATCTGTTAGCAAGATGAGTTCTAAGATATTGGAAAAGCCAAAAAGAGCTCGTAAGGGTGTTACACTTAGCATAAAACTAGACATAATTAAGCATTTCGATTGTGGTGAATGAAGTAAGGACATTGCCCATGCGTTGAACTTGCATGCGCCCACAATTCGCACTATTTATACGGAGAGAGAAAGAATTTTGAAAGTTGCCAATGTTACCGTTGTCTCTGCTCGTAGCAAAGTGGTCTCTCTCAGTCGGCATCCAATAATGGATAAAATGGAAAGTCTATTGCTTGAGTGGATTGATGGGTGTACAAAGCGTGGTGTTCCGTTAAGTTTTCTTATACTTAAGGAGAAATCAATCAGTCTTTTTGATAAACTGAAACAGAAAGCACTGGACAACGGTGATGAAAGTGTTGCAAAAGTGGAAGTTGAAGGTAGTCATGGGTGGTTTGACTGGTTTCTGAGGCGAGGGCAGCTTCATAGTTTAATGTTTACTGGAGAGAGCGCTTTGGCTGATACTGAAGCTGCCGAGAAGTTCCTAGCAGAACTGAAGAAAATAATTACAGAAGGTGGTTATTCGTATAAGCAAGTGTTTAACTGTGACGAAACTGCAATTTACTTGAGTCTTCCCAATTCCAGTAAGTGAAACTACACTGTACATACATTATTTCTACTTTATATAGGCTGTGTATTTTTATGTGTTATTTGGTATGATTTGGCAGCTTCATAGCTTAAAAGTTACTACAGAGAGTGTTTCTGCTGAGAGTGCTGCCGTGAGATTTTAGACAGCGCTGCAGAAATGTATTTCTACTTTATATAGGCTGTGTATTGATCATATCATTCCTGCTTTTACTATATGGTACTGTTATTTTAGGTTGTGTGTGTTATTTGGCATGATTCTGTAGGTTATTTTTTGGGTCTGGGAACGCTCAAAAATTTTTCCCATATTAATAAACGGTAATTGCTTATTCACTTTACGACATTCCGGCTTACAAACCGTTTCATAGGAACGCTCTACCTTCGGAGAGCGGGGGAAACCTGTATACCTTGACCATTTGAAACAACTGCACACTGATATGGAATTTTGGTTCCAAGACCTGCTGGAGATGCATATTCCACTCTGGGTGGTGGATCCACTTGAGCTGAATGTGAGTGATGTTGATGCCACATTGCAAGAATGTCTTATTGAGCTATAACTGCTCAAGCAAAATTCAAAACACGGAATGCAAAATTTCTGGATAATAGTATGTTCAAAATAAGTTTCTATATGGAAGAAAGCAAAGTTGGTTTTTTTTAAATTGGATTTCCCACCATTTATCTAGTTGAAGGTGGTTTTAGTCTAGCTCTCCTCCTGTTATCAAAAACTCGTGGCCTGGGTCACCACCTTGTGACCCAGGAAATTATAGGCCAGTGAGTCTTACCTCAGTGGTTGGTAAGTTGATGGAGAAGATCCTGGGAGGCAGGATTTATGAATATTTGGAAAGGCATAATATGATTAGGAATAGTCAGCATGGCTTTGTCAAGGGCAGATCGTGCCTGATTGAATTTTTTGAGGATGTGACGAAACACACTGATGAAGGAAGAACAGTAGATGTAGTGTATATGGATTTCAGCAAGGCATTTGATAAGGTACCCCATGCAGGGCTTATTGAGAAAGTAAGGAGGCATGGGATCCAAGGGGACATTATTTTGTGGATCCAGAACTGGCTTGCCCACAGAAGGCAAAGAGTGGTTGTGGACGGGTCATATTCTGCATGGAGGTCGGTCACCAGTGATGTGCCTCAGGGATCTGTTCTGGGACCCTTACTCTTCGTGATTTTTATAAATGACCTGGATGAGGAAGTGGAGGGATGGGTTAACAAGTTTGCTGATGACACAAAGGTTGGAGGTGTTGTGGATAGTGTGGAGGGTTGTCAGAGTTTACAGCGGGACATTGATAGGATGCAAAACTGGACTGAGAAGTGGCAGATGGAGTTCAACCCAGATAAGTGTAAGGCAGTTCATTTTGGTAGGTCAAATATGATGGCAGAATATAGTATTAATGGTAAGACCCTTGGCAGTGTGGAGGATCAGAGGGATCTTGGGGCCTGAGTCCACAGGACGCTCAAAGCAGCTGTGCAGGTTGACTCTGTGGTTAAGAAGGCGTACGGTGCATTGGCCTTCATCAAGCATGGAATTGAATTTAGGAGCCGAGAGGTAATGTTGCAGCTATATAGGACCCTGGTCAGACCCCACTTGGAGTACTGTGCTCAGTTCTGGTCGCCTCACTATAGGAAGGATGTGGAAGCCATAAAAAGGGTGTACAGGAGATTTACAAGGATGTTGCCTGGATTGGGGAGCGTGCCTTATGAAGAGAGGTTGAGTGAACTCGGCCTTTTCTCCTTGGAGCAACAGAGGATGAGAGGTGACCTGATAGAGGTGTATAAGATGATGAGAAGCATTGACCGTGTGGATAGTCAGAGGCTTTTTCGCAGGGCTGAAATGGTTGCCACAAGAGGACACAGGTTTAAGGTGCTGGGGAGCAGGTACAGAGGAGATGTCAGGGGTAAGTTTTTTTTTAAACTCAGAGTGGTGAGTGCGTGGAATGGACTGCCGGCAATGGTGGTGGAGGCAGATACTATAGGGTGTTTTAAGAGACTTTTGGATAGGTACATGGAGCTTAGAAAAACAGAGGGCTATAGGTAAGCCTAGTAATTTCTAAGGTAGGGACATGTTCGGCACAACTCTGTGGGCCGAAGGGCCTGTATTGTGCTGTAGGTTTTCTATGTTTCTATCTTGATGTTGTGAAAAAAGGCAATCTTTGATAATCTTTAACCAAATTGCAACCAGATATTCAAAAACTCAAAAGATCTCACCAAATACCCAAAGTAACAATATTAAGTGCTTTTACCATTGCTGGTTGGAAGGATATGACATACATAATATAAAGATCCAAATCAGAATTTTGAAAGTTTTACTTTTCATACGCATCTGTACAATTATATTGAACAGAGAATACCTATAACCTATTATATTGTCTGTATATTAGAATTAGTACAGTTGACCAAAAAAACTTTAGCAACTAACGGAGACGATAGAGGTGGGGATGTGGGGGGTTGGGCGTGCCACAGAGGTAAATGAGAGTGACAAGTTGACACGAGCAGAGAGAGATTGAGAACCACTGCTCTATACCACAAGAGGACACAGGTCTATGCACACAGGGTTATACACACACAGGCTCCAACATCAACACCAGCTTGACACTTCCTCTCAGAGCACAATGCTTGAAGCAAACCAGTCACCTTTTGATACAGCAGCACAGATCCTCAGCAGGACACATTGGAGCAGTCCAATTCAGAGCAGCATATCCATTGCTCCTGTCAAACAGAGCATAGGCAACATAGGCAAACTAGGAAATCCTGACACATTTCAGATTTTCTTGTAACATCAAAATAGGGCTTTCAATCGATCAAATCTAAGCAGGTATCTAAAAAATTGCAAGCAATCTCCAAAATGCTCTGGAAGAATGTTTTGTTAAATCCTATTCACCCACCTTTTTCCCTGTCACCTATTTTCTAGCACATTCATTAACTCCCTCGCGGTTCTCCCATTACCTGCCTACGCAAGGGCTACTTTACAGTGGCTAGTTGACCTATGGCATTTGGGAGGCAACCCAGTCACAGGGACAACATCACAAACGAGGGAAATCCAAGCAACACACACAAAATGCTGGAGCAACTCAGTAGGCCAAGCAGTTTCTAGGAGAAGAGTGCAGTCCTGCTGAAGGGTTTCAGCCTGAAACATTGACTGCACTCTTTTTCCCTGATGCTCCCTGGCCTGCTGAGTTCCTCCAGCATTGTGTGTGTTCTCACAGGGACAGCAGGCAACCTCCATACACACAGGACCCGAACCCAGGACTGAACCCAGGACACATATGAGGCAGCAACACAATATGTGCCATCATTGCTACCAGAAAGCTCTAAATACATTTATTATCAACACATGTATACGATACACAACCTTGAGATTCGTCTCCTTACAGGCAGCCACGGAACAAAGAAGCATAATAAAAAGAATACAATTAAACACCCAATGTGCAGAAAAAAACAGATCGTGCAAACAATAAAAATAAGCAAATAACATTCAGAACTGAAGCTCAGGAGTTGTTAATATTTGTTAACAGGCAATGCAGATAAAGCCCTGAGTTGAGCAAGCACCATGCAGCTATACAATAACGTGTCTGTTTGGTTTCTTGTGGGAATAGGAAAGCCTGGACCATGGGTAACTATGATAGCGGGAGATTGAAGGTCTGTTGACGAAATCCACACAAATACATTCAAGCTTGTAAACAAGGGTTTAAAACAAATTCCTGAAACAGCATGGCATTGGAGCATCTGGAGCAGGCAGAACTGTCATTTGATCCCAGGTATTTGCTGAGTCGGCTGACCTTGGGTTGGTTTACACCATCTGATAGCCTGGTGATCCTCCAGTCAATTTGTAAAACAGCAGAAGAGAGAGCATGTTCCGCAGATCAAGAGGTTATCCAAAAATATTTGTGTCAGTACATCTAAATCTGCTATTCTATTACCACACAGGCTCCTACACTTTCTAAAGGGCAATGTTTTGTAATTACAAACCAGTTGAACCTTTCTTCTCCTCCATCTGCCCTGACAGGAGGGGTAGAAAGTGGGAAACTTGGATTCAGTGAGCACCCAATACTTGCACACTGCAAGCTGGCTTTCCCACCGTTTCTCAATTCCAGCTCCCAGAAAGCATAACTATTTACAGACATCCCACCCTGCAAAAACTCATCTCAGGGAGGTAGCACCATCAATTTGCGGGAGACTTCCGGGAGAGGTGGGACGTCTGCAATAGAGTAGCTCGTTAACAGCTAATGAACAAATGACACCTGTTAAACTCACCTCAACATATCTTTTACAGTCTTAACCCACCATGAGCAATAGAAAAGTCATTGTTGCAAACAGTGCAGCGAGCAACACTGTCATTATTTTGACCCCTATTAGGCAGGGGTACACTTTAGTGTAGTCTGGGGTGGCGTACGTTTTATATATTTTTTTGGAACACTCTGCAATGGCGTGTTTTTTTCTCTCTCTCTCTCTAAAAAAATTGATTTCCGTGATATTGTATATAATTTGCAGGCATCAGGGAGCCACTATTAATATGCGGGAGACTCCCGGAAGTTCCAGGAGAGGTGGGGTGTCTGTATTTAGCCTCAGCCCTAGCCCTACTGAAATCACTTTACAAAATTCTTTCAAATAAATATCTATGTTATTATTCAACTGCTGCGCTGTTTCTGAAAAAAATAATTATCTACCCAAAGCACAGGTTCCAACTGATTTCAATGTTACAAGCTGATCCAAGGACAACAAATGAAGGTGCAATCATGCACTTACTCTTTGGCATTTATCCTTGCCCCCAAAGAATTATGCATTGTCAAACATGTAGAATCGTGTCCTACCCACATACAAATTGCAAGAACTAATTCAAAGAAATAAAAAAAATACAAGAATACAAATCTATAATTGCTGTGACTTGGTGAAAGTTGGAGGAAAATCAATTTTGCACAGAGCTACTCCATGTCTATGACCTCTGACCTTGCTATTGCTTCCATTAATCATAGCCATTAAGCTTACTCCACAAAGGGAGGGCTTCTGTTTTCAGCAAATTGGTTGCTTACTGTGATACAGGTATTTCCACTTCCCTTCCCCCCCCCAACTCAGATGAAATCAGCACAATTGATTCTTACCTCAGACACCAGACACCTGTGCAAACCTTACACAAGGCTTGGCAGGAAAGTTACATGGAAGAAATTACATTATTATGTTGGAAATCAATGCTTTTACATCACAAAATGGTCAACTCGCCCCCCCCCCCCACAAAAGCAAACATGCAGCACGTGCAATAGTTACTGTGATTAACTTAAAGCCCTCTCAGATGGTCAACCCTTCAAACAGTGTCAGGAGACACTCACTGAGACACAACAATGTTGAATGGAAATTCCGGTGATTCCTCTGCGGTACGAGTGGCAGAACCACTGCCCTACAATTCCAATCATCTGGCTTTCATCTCCACCTCTAGTGCCATGGTTGCAAACTTTGTAAATTCTCTGTGACCATGTGGACTTCCAAGTTTGCTCTTGTTTCCTCAAGATGTACTTGTTGGTTAGCGAGCCGAAGTAAATTGTACAAATGTGTTGATTTCTGGTTGAACCTGGATTGGGGGTGAGAAGGATGGATGGATAGAAATTGGTGGGATGTATGAAGAATAAAATTGGATTAGGAAAGGTTAAGGTTAATGTAAATGACTACTTGATAATAATCAGGGATTTAGCAGGCCAAAAGGTCTAGTTCTGTGCTGTGAATTTATCACGAAAACTACACATTTTTTTGAGCTCTGGGCGACGGGATGGAGATACATCTCTACCAAAGGAGGTGTAAGGTACTCCTTCCCTCTGCTAGCCTGTAGGTCACGCTTGGACAAGGTGTAGCACCTGCTTAGCCCCCCGATCTGGGTCACATGAAGCCATGGGAGCTGGTGGTGGATGCCATATGAGCAGCTGGTGCACATCACAAGTTCTGGTTATGCAACCACTGGCGCCAGGCAATCTCTGACGGGTATTGATAATGGCTGGGGTCAATTGTAAAGATACTAGCCAGAAGGCAGCAATGACAAACTACTTCTGCAGAAAAATTTGCTAAGAACAATCATGATCATGGAAAGACCACGATAGCCTGTGTCATGCAACACGGCACAATGAACGAAGTACCTCATGTCAACATGTACACTTTGCAAAGGGCTTTAAAACAGGCATGAAGAACACAGCTCACACGTCACAAAAGACACAAACACCAACAAAATTATTGCTCTAGAAGACAAACATGAACCAACTCCTCGGTTATTTACTGCATTATTTCTTGGAATGTAGAAGACGCAGAGGAAATTTGAGAGAGGTATACAAAATTGAGGGGTATAGATGGGTTAAATGCAAGCAAGCTTTTTCCACTGAGGTTGGGCAGCACCACAATTCGAGGTCATGGGTTGAGGGTGAAGGGCGAAAGTTCAAGTGGTTTGGCACAGACTAGATGGGCCGAAGGTCCTGTTTCTGAGCTGCACTTTTCTGTGATTCAAACTGAAGTACACGTTAGTAATAGCTTCCTAGCTACAGGCCTTGGGTCTTTGGATCTATTGTGTTTGGGAAGAAATAAAATTGCTAGACCCATGTTAGATGTATTTGCTGAGCAACAAGCCCATTTTGCTTTCTTGACCAGTCTCTGTATAGTGATACTTGCAATAGCACACACCTCTGTAACCTCACGCCTTAGATAACCCCATCATAGGGAACAAATACACATTATTTTAAAAAAAAACAGAATCCTGCAGATACTCAGCAGGTCAAGCAGCATAAGAGGGCACAGAAATAAAGTTTTGAAAGAGGTACTCCATATTCCATGAGACAGCCCTGGATTCCATTTGCTTCCCCCAAAAAGCAGTAATCATAATGCCCAATGCCAAAAGATGGAAGATGCATTCATCGGCCAGACATGGAGTTACCTGACCTGGTTTATCATTATCAGCCAATAAGCTCAATGGCCATGGAAATCCAATTGCTTCACATAATATAATCCTTGACAACTTCTTCCAATTATTTCCTACATTCAGGTAAGAAAAATCTCCAACCAACTTTAATATCATATAGGAAAGACCAGAGACTTCCTTTGTGAAATTAGAGACTCCAAACTGAAATTTCATCTGCTCAACAAGATCTCACAATCATGAGTTTGCAGTTCAAGTGTTTTGATTCATCTCCAATTTTAGTGCTTTGTCTGAATAATTTCCCACAAAGCCCAGTCTGATGCAACCTCATCAGAAATCTTCACTTAACTCAGCATCATTTAATATCTTGACTGAGCCCTGGGTCAGGAATGTTCACATTCCTTGACTAAGGTTTGTCAATTCTAGGGAAAAATCCCATAGGT
Organism: Mobula birostris; assembly: GCF_030028105.1. NCBI lineage: Eukaryota > Metazoa > Chordata > Chondrichthyes > Myliobatiformes > Myliobatidae > Mobula > Mobula birostris. The sequence continues at coordinate 95,917,175 of NC_092381.1, forward strand.
AAAATAACAATATGAATAATCAACCACAATTCCGGTCTGTGGAAGAGAAGATAGTTCAATTAAAAGCTCAGGATATTTAAAACTATTCAAACACCAAGACAGGGTGAACCTTGCTGCATTTTTTTTAATGAACAGAACAGGACCAAAGGATATAGGCATTTTCTTTCTGCAAATCTTGATAAATGTAATAACTGCTATTGAAACAATAAGTGGTAGACTTTGAGGCACATTCTAAACAAAGGTGCTCATCAATTTATGACAGAGTATGCAGCATAATGTTTCTTGTTCACCACATCCAATGTTTAAATGCTCTCTTTACGAAGGTAGATCAAAATGCCATTGTACCATTGTGCAGGAGAGTCTCTTCAGGTTAAGGACCAAATGAAGACAGGTGAGTTCAGGTACCTATTGTAGTTATGGACTACTGACACAGGGTTTTGACCAAAAACATCAATAATTCTTTTCCCTCCTCTACAGATGCTGCTATACCCTCTAAGTTCCTCCAGCAGATGCTTCTTGCTCATGACTGCAGTATCTTCAGTCGTTTGTCTCTCCAGGGAAGGCGAGAGAATGGCATCTACCGGTAGGAAGATCTCACACGGAGTGAGCAGAATTACCTGCAGCTTAATGTGAAACAGACTAAGGAGCTGGTGGTAGACCTGAGGAGAGCTAAGGCACCAGTGACCCCTGTTTCCATCCAGGGGGTCAGTGTGGACATGGTGGAGGATTACAAATTCCTGGGGATACCAACTGACAATAAACTGGACTGGTCTAAGAACACTGAGGCTGTCTACAAGAAGGGTCAGAGCCGTCTCTATTTCCTGAGGAGACTGAGGTCCTTTAACATCTGTCGGACGACGCGGAGGATGTTCTACGAGTCTGTGGTGGCCAGTGCTATCATGTTTGCTGTTGTGTGCTGGGGCAGCAGGCTGAGGGTAGCAGACACCGACAGAATCAACAAATTCATTCGTAAGGCCAGTGATGTTGTGGGGATGGAACTGGACTCTCTGATGGTGGTGTCTGAAAAGAGGATGCTGTCAAAGTTGCATGCCATCTTGGACAATGTCTCCCATCCACTGCATAAGTACTGGTCGGGCACAGGAGTACATTCAGCCAGAGACTCATTCCACCGAGATGCAACACTGAGTGTCATAGGAAGTCATTCCTGCCTGTGGCCATCAAACTTTACAACTCCTCTCTTGGAGGATCAGACACCATGAGCCAATAGGCTGGTCCTGGACTTATTTCCTGGCGTAATTTACATATTACTATATAATTATTTATCGTGTTATATTTATACTCTATTCTTGGTTGGGGCAACTGTAACGAAAATCAATTTCCCTCGGGATCAATAAAGTATGACTATGACTAACTTCGGTCAGTGGCAGGATATGTGTGCTGCAGTGACAAGCAGCTTCATTTATAGGCACAGGTGTGGTGACCTATGAATCAAACAGAGCACAAGTTTGTCGGAGTCTGGAAATGAGGGCAAGGGGTGTCAGAGTAAACTCACGTTTATATATGTATCCCTCTCAATAACTGGATTGCTTGCAGTTCTTTGCAAAAGTCTTAAGTACACAAAATGACACACCAAGTCATCACTGGTGCAGCCAATTGGTTTTAGAAGTCACATAACTAGTTAAATGGATATCTGTTTTTGGAGACCCGTGTGCAGTTAAGGTGTTTCAATTGACTGTAGTAAAAATACACCTGTATCTGGAAGGTTCAACTGCTGGTTTGTCAGTATCCTGACAAAAACTACACCATGAAGACAAAAGAACACTCCGAGCATCTCTGCAAAAAGGTTATTGAAAAGCGCAAGTCAGGAGATGGATACAAGAAAATTTCCAAGTCATTGAATATCCCTTGCAGTACAGTTAAGAAATGGAAAAAACAAGACAGCTGTACATCTGCCTCGAGCAGGCCATCCTCAAAATCTGGGTGACTGTGCAAAAAAGAGACTAATGAGGGATGCCACCAAGAGACTCTGGAGGAGTTACAACCTTCAGTGAGTGAGATGGGAGAGACTGCACGTACAATTGTTGCACAGGTGCTTCACCAGTTGCAGCTTTATGAGAGTCACTGTTGAAAAAAACTCACATGAAATCTCAACTAGAGTTTGCCAGAAAGCATGTGGGAGACTGGAGTCAGCTGGAAGAAGATTCCATGCTCTGATGAAACAAAAATTGAGCTTTTTGGCCCTCCAACTAAACACTGTTTGGCATAAGCCAAACACTGCACCACAAAAACACACTGTCCCTACTGTGAAGCATGGTGGTTGCTGCATCATGCTGTGGGGATGCTTCACTGCAGCAGGCCCTAGAAGGCTTGTGAAGGTAGAGGGTAAAATGAATGCATCAAAATACAGGGAAATCCTGGAGGAAAATCTGATGCATTCTACTAGAGAACTGCGACTTGGGAGAAGATTTGTTTTTCAGCAAGACAATGACCCCAAGCATAAAGCCAAAGCTACACAGGAATTGTTTAAAAACAAAGTTAATGTCCTGGAGTGGCCAAGTTACAATCTAGACCTCAATCCAATTGAGAATTTGTGGCTGGATTTGAAAAAGACTGTTCACTCATGATCCCCATGAATCTGACAGAGCTTGAGCAGTTTTGTAAAAAAAGAATGGGGAAAAATTGCAGTGTCCCAATGTGCAAAGCTGATAGAGACCTATTCACACAGACTCAAGGCTATAATTACTGCCAAAAATGCATCTACTAAAGACTGACTTTAAGGGGGTGAACACTTATGCAATTATTTTGTTTTATATATCTAACTAATTTAGATCACTTGGTAGAGATCTGTCTTCACTTTGACACAAGTCTTTTTCTGTTGATCCAAGTGTCAAAAAGAGCCAAATTACATTTGCTGTGATTCAATGTTGTAAAACAATAAAGCATGAAAGCCCCCAAGGGGGGGTGTGAATACTTTTTATATAGGCACTGTATGTAGTTAGAATTTTGCACAGTATTGTATTTGTCAACATGGAACAGAGTGTAAATCTAGCAGGAGCAAAGGATGTTGGGAATGGCAAGGGTGCAACACCATGGGAGGAGTGTGGGACAGGTGGCAGAGAAGTAGGGCCAGGAGGGTGGTGTGGGTGCAGACACACCCAGCACCGAGACACCAGGCAAGGTAATTTGATTCCAAACAATGAGCTTATTAATCATTATAGAACATGTTTCTGGTGCTTCCTGCTCCCTTCCCCCATTTCCCAACCCCAGTTGCCCTTTCCCTTCCCGATTCCCTCCCTTCCCTCATTTCCCAACCTCAATTCCCCTCTCCCTGCCCCCTTCCCACACTCAGTCCACAATGGGGACCCATATCAGAATCAGGTTTATCATCTCTCAAATCTGCAGTGAATTTTTTTGGCAGCAGTACTGTGCAATACATAAAGTTACTACAGTACTACGCAGTTTTATGTAAAAACATTATTTTAATCCAAAAAGAGGGCAAGACAGTAAAATAATGTGCTCTATGTATGACTAGGTACCAGCCACTGGAGTTAACTGCAAAGTGACTGTCTTCAATAAAGCGTCCTCTGGGGCTTACTCTCCCTCTTATTTGCCTTGTGAGGAACAGCACATCTACAGTCACTACAATGCCTTTGTAACCACTGAGCTGAACAGGCAAGTTTCCCCTGCCCCCCCACCTTCCTGTTGGCTTCAGCATCTCCATCCTCTATTCAACTCAGATGTTTTGCCCACATTCTATTCTACAGCATGTGCCACAGATTTATTCATCTGTTCTGAGAAATCCGGTCATTGATATCTTTCCCTTCAACTTACAGTGTGTCTATGTACAGTGCTGCAGTCAGTAACATTTCCATTTGACAAACTCTACTGGAAAATTTACCCAGGGAACAAATGCAAACCGTCCACACACCAGTAGCAGCTCTGCCATTACTTTATTTAAACACTGTGTTCAAGGTCCCTTTTATATGAACAGCTTGATGCTGTTAATTAAAACTCACTCTGGAAATGACAATCTGATGTCATGGCAATGGATGCAGCAACAGGAAGTGTTGTGTAGCTAGAGTACTCCTGGTTTCAGCCTGCAACACCCTCCCGTCACTCAGTGTCACAAAAAACTGTGGGTCAATTGTTTAAGAAAAATAACCAGATGGCTTGAGTCGCAAAAATAGATTGAGGTGCTTTTATTTACTATTTACCTCAAAACAAGACAAAAACTGAAAAAACTATATATTATATACATATATTTTATATATAGATATGGATAGAGAGAGAGAGAGCGTGCATGCACACACCACCCTCAGACTGAACACAAAAGAAAACTAACTCCAAAGCCTTGATAATCTGAGGTTTATAACTGCTAAGACCCTCCCCCTAGACCAACCAAGCTAATTAACTCAATTATCCAATTAAAGATGGTATCCTCCACCATCAGCACACCTGTGCAGGTTGCTGCTGCTTCTATATGAGACAGCTCCATGCAGCAGCTCTGTTTCAGACCCAGTCACTGTTACTGCTGGGGATGAGTGTTTTACTGAGTGCACCATGTGCCGTCCGTAGTTAGTGACGGGCCTTCGTCACACTCAGTAATGGACAAAACACAAATCTCAATTCCACTCATTCTACATCACGTTGAACAAAGTTATTCTGCATTATACCTCACTCAAAATCTGGAGACACCACCGATTTCTGATGTTGCTGGAGTGTGTGAACAGGAAGTGGGTTTGAACCACTTGCTTCAGCTCTGTTAACAGGCCAACAGAGGCCATTAACGAACGTGGCAAAATTGTCACTCAAGTCCCATCTTCTGGCACCAACCTAAACCACACACAGCTCATTGAAACACTGGTCCCAATAAAAATGCAACAAGTTACGAGAATTATGTCCCACCCCCCGCTCAAAAACAAAACTCGTTAGAAACAGCACCTTCTTCTCTCTATTAGTTTCACATAAAGAAAGCTTTACACAATTGCACTGTAAATACAGAAGTACAATTGGAGAAATTAAGAGACTGCCATTTCATATTAATTACATCAGTCTCAAACAGTGCTAAAGTACAAGTCAACTTTAGCCTGAAGGTACTCTGAGCCCACTTCAGCCTCCGTGTAAACCACAACCACACCTTCTGAATATGATCCGAGTAGCAAGCCAAATAGAAGGATGCTTCACCTCGTTTCTATCTCTCCCCCACCCCCAGGCGCATGAACACGTGACAATTGCTGGAGCACAGAAATGTCCCACACACAGCAGCCAAAGTGGTCACCTACCAGAAACGAGAGGAAAAGCTTAAAAGGTTGCACTAGGCTTCACCAAGTATTGCAGATAAACCACACGCACATCCAACTACATAGATGAAATGCAACCTCACATGATAGGAATGCATATTTTAAGAAATGAATGCACTAAAACTAGATGATAATAATTACACTGACACGCTGTTAATCTGTGGGAAAGAGGGCAAGACAATTAAAAGTGGAAATACTATGTTAGGATCTTTGGCAAATTACCAGAGATCGAGTTTCTGAGGACTGTGTGCAGATTAAAGCATATACTGGACAGAGGAACATAAACATTTGAAAACCGTCAACAGGAATTGAAGAGGTTGTCCATCAAACTCACCACACAAACCTTGCAGCCCCAAGCACAGCCATGGACTGACTGATTTGGGGTCCTAACAAGAAAGTTGTTGCAGTTAAACCTAAAGCTGATTGCATTCAAACTTCACGTTCCAGTTGGCGTCAATAGGTGCGCGTCATTTGGGGGGGGGGTGGTGCAGACAGAGGGAAAAAAAAAACAGGAACCTGGGGCTCGAGCCAGCTTTTGTTAATGAGTGCTCAGTCACTGTCTTGAACCAGCTCAGAATAGGTTTCAGCTATTTTCAAATTATTAATTCAAAAATTAGATCAAGAATAATATGAGCCAGAAAACCATCATATTTTGCTGTCACAGCTAATGTTTCATGTCACCAATTACAAGAGTATACAAGCATAAGAAACATTTCCAAATTGAGGCGAGAAGACTGCAACTAGCGGGGCACTGTCTACGCCACCCCAATCTACCTGCCAGCCTAGTCATCATATGGGAGCCCAAGCATGGAAGGATGAACGCTGGGCACCCTACCAAGACTATGGTCAACATGCTCCTAGAAGACAGCAGCACAGCAAATGTAGATGAACTGAACACACTGATGAGGGAGAGGGAGAAGTGGAGAGTCTGTCATCGTACCTGACGCTGGCCCTCTCGGCCTGAGTCGATGTAGTAGTAGTAGTAGTAGTAGTAGTAGTCGTCGTCCAAATAAAACTGTGGCTGCTCTTCTTTTTTAAAACTGAGAAAAATGGGAAGGAATTACTTCGTCAAATCGGCGATAGATAGCTGAATGCACATTCTATTAAGGTGCAAGGACAGCTTCTATCCCGCTGTGATAAGATTAATTTCAGCCCTCGGTAGAATAAAATGGACTCCCAACCTCACAATCTAGCTCATTGTGGCCTTGCACTTTCTCTGTACCAGTAACACTTGCTCTGTTATTATTTTCCCTTGTACTACCCCAATGCACTGTTGCAATGAAATGATCTGTATGGATGGCATGCAAAATATTTTTTCACTATACTTCAGTACATGACGACAAAACAATTTACTACAGAATATTGGCGTGGGTGATAGTACCCAAGGTGGAGTTGTGCAAGTCTGATGAAATTGTAATTAATGACCAGAGACCTACGTCAGCTCCTCACCAGAGCACTAACATACTTGCCAAGGAGGACATCACTAGATATGAATCAGATTGATTCCAAATTTGTCAGGTTTGTCATAGGCAATGAGATTTTACAGACTGGTGCCTCTATTAACTTGACAATGTAGATGCAGGTGTAATGTTCCTCCTGCTGAGGTGTCTGGACCTCACTCTCACAGGGTTATATTCGTTTAAGAATGAAAGGAGGCTGCCGACAGAAAATTATAGTCCAGTAAGATTTTATAGTCCACTGTTAAGGATGAAATTTGAAAGTACTTCAAAATACATGATAAAATAGGCCCGAGTTTCATTGAGGCAGGGATTCCCAACCTTCTCTATGCGGATGAGCGGTCCATGGACCACAAATTGGGAACCCCTCTGTTAAGGGGAGACAAACTGCCTGACAAATCTGTTGGATTCTTTGAGAAGGTAATAAGCAGGTTAGTCAAAGGACAGCCAGTGGATGGTGTTTACCTGGATATTCAGAAGGATTTTGGCATGGTGCCACACACAAGCCTGCTAAATAAGAGCACACAATTTTAGAAGCAAGGTACTAGCAGAGGGAGAGAAGATCAGATGATTGGCAAAAGGAGGAAATTAAGGGGGCTTTTCCAGGATGGCTACCAGTGATTTGTGGCAATCCACAGGGGTTAGTGTTAGGACCACAATTTTACTCTTTCTACACTCATGACCTGGATGAAGTAGCAGATGGCATTGTGGCCAAGTTTGCAGATGAGAGCCAGGCAGGGAGTCTGCAGAACAACTGAGGTAACATTTGCATCCATTTCAAGAGGACTGGAATATAAAAGCAAGGATGTTTTGAGGGTGTTGTTCAGACTGAATTTGCAATACTCTGAGCAATTTTCGGGCCCCACATCTATGCAAAGATGCGTGGCCCTGGAGAGATTGTACAGAAGGTTCATACTGATGAATCAGGGAATGAAAGGCTTCAGGTATGAAAAACGTTTTACATCTGTGTCTGAAATCAATGGAGTTCTGAAGGATTGGGGTGGGGGTGGGAAGAACATATCATTGAAATCTGTGGAATACTGAAAGGCTTGGACAGAGTGGACATGGACACTCAAAGCTGCTGCGCAGGTTGACTGTGGTTCAGAAGGCATACGGTGCATTGGCCTTCATCAATCGTCGGATTGAGTTTAAGAGTCGAGAGGTAGTGTTGCAGGTATATAGGATCTTGGTCAGTCGCCACTTGGAGTACTGTGCTCAACTCTGGTCGCCTCACTACAGGAATGACGTGGAAACCATAGAAAGGGTGCTGAGGAGATTTACAACGATGTTGCCTGGATTGGGGAGCATGCCTTATGAGAATAGGTTGAGTGAACTCAGCCTTTTCTCCTTGGAGCAACGGAGAATGAGAGCAGACCTGATAGAGGTGTTCAAGACAATGAGAGGCATTGATCATGTGGATAGTCAGAAGCTTTTCCCCAGGGATGAAATAGCTAGCACGAGAGGGTATCATTTTAAGGTGCTTGGAAGTAGGTACAGAGGAGATGTCAGGGGTTAAATTTTTTAACGCAGGGAGTGGTGAGTGTGTGGAATGGTCTGCCGGCTGCGATAGTGGAGGGGGAAACAATAGGGTCTTTTAAGAGACTCCTGGATGGGTACATGGAGCTTAGAAAAATAGAGGGCTATGAGTAAGCCTCGGTAGTTCCAAGGTAGGGACATGTTTGGCACAGCTTTGTGGGCCAAAAGGTCTGTATTTTGCTGTAGGTCTTCTATTTTTTTATTTATATACAGCTGAATACACAGCTTTACAATAAAGGGACAGTCATTTAGACCCAGATGAGGAGTTACTTTAGTCAGACAGCAGTGAATCTATGGAATTCATTGCTACAGAGGATAGTGACCAAGTCGTTGGGTGGTTATTTAAGGTAGAAATTGATAGGTTCTTGATCAGTAAGGGGGGGGAGGGCATTAAGGTTTGCAGGAAGGCAAAGAAGAGATTTGAAAACTTGGCCATGATTAAATGGCAGAGTACACCTGATGGGTCTAAATTTCTGGTTGTATCCCCCCTCAGAACTTATCCAAATTAATATATTTTATCACTTCCAAACTTCAGTGTGTTCCACGTGTACAACCAGCTGCATATCTACATTTCTCACTGACAGATTTAAATTATCAGGCAACTCAACAGCCTCTCAAGATCCCACAAAAACAGACCAAGGATTGAAAGTAATGTACAACAGAACAAGCAAGTGAAATACTCATGTGCCTCAGAACCAAAGTCAGACACGCTTTAATGGGGCAACTCTTCTGTTGGCACCAATGTTTCATCTGTCAATGGCAATGCCCATAATTGGGCAATTTCCTTGTGGTGGCTAGAGTGCAGCCATCCACTGAACAGAGAGCCAGCCCATGACATCTAGACTGGCTGGTTGCACTTCCCATGGATACCAATCTGCAGATGTCCCTTCTCTTGGGCCAAAGCACTGAACCTTGGCAAGGTTAATAAACCAGAAGTAGACCAAGTCTATTCAACGAGATAAATCAGAGAAGTAAATATTTTTGATTCAATTAAATCAGTTTCAACATTCTAATAATTTTCAGCATGTACACGCCTTAGTCTTAACTCAATCTTTTTAAATTACTTGATCACAAAAACTGTGATGCAAAATAGCCATTCCATTTAAGTGCAGGTTTGGTAGCTGGGGGGGGGGGGAAAGAGGGGGTAGTAAATAGGTGGGGTTACATTGCAACTCTCTACTTGGACTGGAAGGGCTCCACACTGCCCCTATCTATTGGGAGCCAAGCTCCCACTGGAAAATGATATCTCAGACCCCAATGGGAGCAAGATCTTGTGAGAAAACAAATCAAATCTACACAGAGAAGGTTTGCCACAGTGTTTTTCTTCTAAATTCCTCTCTGGTCTAACTGGATCCCATGCCGATTAAGCTGTGTGGCCTTCCAACACTCGTGTGGAGGATCATCCATTCTTCATTCTCCAAATTAGTAAAGAGAAAATGAAAGAAATTTAAAAACCAATGATCCCTGAGCTTGTCAGGAAACAAGCAAATGGGAAAGCCTTCGAACAAATACTACATCAACCTAGAGAAAGCCCAGAACCTTTAAACACAGATAATTACTGTTTAATAATTACCACCAAATTCAATGAGACTATAAGATTGATATCTGTTGGACCCTTCTTGGATGCAGGATAGACAGTGATTCTGATTGCCCAAAATTTTCTGGATTGGAAAAAGATCTCTAAGGATTTGGAAAATCCTAATTGTCATGTCTGTTTTCAAGGAAGGTGGGAGGGAAAAAGGGAAAAAAAAAAATCAGTTATACCGATTTTTCTTTTTGGGAAAAATGAAACAAACACACAAGAGATTCTGTAGATTCTGGAAATCTTGAACAACACATATAAAATGCTGGAGGAACTGAGCAGGTCAAGCAGCATCTATTGAGGGAAATTGACATTTTAGGCTGAGATGAATCACCAAATGTTCAGTTCCCTCCACAGATGCCGAGTTCCACCAGCATTTTGTGTTGCTCAATTCACCATCTAAAATGGATTAGCAGGTCATTTGGCATACCATTATACTGTTAAACATTGTGTACAACACCGATTGAAGGGAAGTAGTGTTCAAAAAATTCTTGAGGGATTTTTAAACAATGTAAAGACAGGCATAAAATAGGGGAAATGAGTAGCTATTAATAGTTGTATTTCCAGGGGGCATTCAGTACAGTGAAACAAAGTTTAATTTCACAAAACCATTAGATGTGACACACAAGCATGGAAAGAGGATTGGCTAAATAATAGAAAATAAATCAGGCCATTTTCAGGTTGGCAAGAATGCCACAGGGATCAGGCAGCAAGGTCAACTATTTGCCTTCTTCCATTAATGACTTGGATGAAGAGACCAAGTACTGTACATTTCAGCCAAGTCTGCTAAAGACACACAGCAAGGTGGAGAACAAGGCATGATGTGTATGCAGAAAATCTGTAGGGAGACGTAGAATGGTTGAGCAGTGGTTTGGCAGGTGGAGAATTGTCCACTTTGGTAGGAAGAACATAAAAGCAGAATATTAAATGGAAAGCAACTGCTCAACACAACAGCAGAGTGTTCAGGGTGTCCTTATGTGGAGCCTCAAAGTTGGTATGAAGTTATGACAAATAAAAGAGAAGGCAAACAGAATGCTGGCCTGTATTGGAGTGGGGACAGATTGTACAAGGGAGGAAATACTGGTACAACCATTCTGGCTATTTGTGAGGCCACAACAACTGAAGCATTGCATACAGGTTTGGTCATTTGAGGAGCTATCTTCTTACACTGGAAGGAGTTTAGGGAAAATTTACAAATGTTTGTACTTGGTTGACTCCTTGAACGAAGCTATCACCATACGAAAACAGATTCAGCAGGTTGAGCCAGAATAAGAGCTTAGAAAAAGGAGATGATCTTCCTGAAACAGAAGATTCTGAGAGAGGGGGGCTGATAACTTAAACTGAACAGAAGACTCTCCTCATGAAGTGCTCAGGGGAAAGGGATTTCTTCTTCAAGAGGGAGCTGAAGAAAAACTTAGGTATCATGAATCTTCAGATTTCCTGAGCCCACTCTTTGAATACTCCAGGCTTAAGTTGACAGGTTTTTGGTCCCTTGGAGAGTCAAAGGATGCAACTAGCAGGCATAAAAGTGGAGCTGCAGGCAAAGATGAGATCAGTCTCACTGTCCTTGAAAACAGTCACATGGTTGATCCCTGCTGCATTTTCTATTGCTCCTTTATCTCACGTCTATGACTGTTCAAAGATGAGGACTGTAGTGTCTTTCGCAGTGTCTGTCAAGACTCTACTCTCATGAAATACTAACTGGTCATTCATTACCAAGGACGTTGGGCATTTGCTGGCAATGACCAGTCACAGTTTGCCAAATCAACAAACACTGAACTTCAAACAAAAAAAAGAAAACTCCCAGCTTGAGGTGTTTCAAAATAAAAATGCAACACCTACCCTAAATAACTTTATTAATTCCCATTGCTGCAGAATGTGTTAACAATCAAGTGGGTTGGACAGAAGCAAAAGTCATTAAAGCTACAAATACCAAAAGCTATGCAACTTCAGAGTCATTGTTTATGGCTCCCTTACTGGCCAATGTGGGCTTTCCCTGTCATTTCAAACAATACACAAACCAAGGGCCACACATTAGGTTTGGATCACCTGCCTTCTCTGAATATTCTGCAAACCTCTGTGGAGAGGATCACATTCCATTCAGACCCATGTGAAAGATCGCCTCTCAACAGTTTATAAACATTTCATTTCTGCTTATTCAACATAGAGAACAAAGACAATACACACAGGTAGAACAGCTGAGATCTAACTCCCACACCTCCAGCCCCTCACTCTCCAGCCCACACAAACATAACTTTTTTAAATCTATGTAATGGCCATGTAATAATTATGAAAGTTTTAACATTGTATATTTAATGAAATCGGAATCTGCACACCCCACCACACATAACAGATTTGTTGGTGCCCTGGTAACTGAGCTTCTAGACAAACAAAAGCAGCCTATTTAGCCCCAGGCATCCTTGTTTACTTCCCAAATTAAAGACTGCAAATCTCAAAGATCATGCAGTGTCACGGCAATTGTGGCAGATCCTTTCACAATCTAATACCTAGAAATATTTGTTAAGGCTCTATCACACAAAGCATTCAAAAGTGAGAGGCTGCCAACAGGAGACCAGTTTTTATTAAAGACCATGGGTGTCCAATAGCAAGCAAAATGAAGACAATTTAAAAAACCAGGGGAAGCCCAGCCTAATCCACTACGGCACATATGTGTGCACCCACATACACCAAACCAACAGTTACCCACTGGCTGAAACGGAGAAATTCTTAGGGTTGGAGCTGCAGTAGGAGTAAAAACAGAATTCTTTCCTTGAAGGGCCTGAATGAGATCCACCAACCAGAATACAGTATAAGATTATGGTATCTCAGGTTGAGTGAAGGCGAGGCCAGGGACTCCAGCAGGCAATACCAGGCCACCAAGAGGTGAGGGAAATATCAGGTTTCCAGTAGTACAATCTTACTGAAGACAATTTCCCAGCACGCAGCATGCAGGGAGACACTAGTGCATTTTGTTAACAAATACCCTGCTGATGCAAGTTATTTTATTTAGCGATACAGTGCAGAGTGGGTCCTTCCATCTCTGAGTCACACTGCCCCAGCGACCACTGACAACCCTACCCTTATCACAGGACTATTTATAAAGACCAAATTAATTCACCCAGTACTTCTTACATACACCTGTTAGGGTGCATTCTCCAGTTACCTTATAAGGTAACCGTAGCCTTCAGCCAGGAGCAGATGTCATCAGGTGGTTCCCAACCTTCACCCAGTGTTTCGACCCTTAACCACGACACTCCCCAGTTGGTGGGCCGGCAGTGGTGGCCAAATCACTGCCCATCTGCTCCTGGCTTCCAGCTTCCCTCCTCTCGCCTACTCCAAATCTAACAAGAGGCTCGTTCTGCCTCTTCCCCCCATCCTACGAGCATCCTTGGACTGTGGAAGGAAACCAGAGGACCCGGAGAAAACCCCGCACATGTACAGAGCCTCCTTACAAAACGGTGCCAGAATTGAACTTTGAACTTCAGGATGCTCCAAGCTGAAACAGTGTCACACCAACCACTACACTACCGTGCTTTTAAGCAAACTACTTGAATCACTGAACAATGTCGTAGGAAATAAAGGTAAAAGGGCAAAAATGGCTCAAGATAGGGAAAGTGGATTGATTTTTTTTAATTCGCTGTGCATACAAGTTGCCTTTTGAGAACGGAGGAAAGAGAAACTGCAATTCTTGCATTCCCCACACAAGTCGCCTCCCATCAGAGGCAAACGGGCAGCAAGCAATTCAATCCTACTCATCCTAATCTGTTACCAGGGCCAGAAAGGGTTAGGAGTCTGAAATGCATTACAAGCCATAGAAAAAGAACAAAAACAAAGTCACAAAATGGGTGACAACCAAAAAAATTCAAGAGCTGCCTGATAAGTTAACACTAAGTAAATATTTAGTGGCAGAGGTTTGTCTGCTCAGCAACATTCCAGTCTGCTGTGTCAATACCAACGTTGCCAACAATCCATTTAAATCAACTTCAAATCTTTCCTCAGGACCTTTCAAAACCACAAGACATTAAATGCACTGACAGTCAAGAACTTTTGTTACACGAGAATTTACAAGCAACTGATTTCAGTTGTTCCTGTTGTTCACCTGAAGTAGGTTTTGCAGTCTAGTCTGAACAATCTCTGCTTAACTTTCCTTCTGCTAATTACTGCCCAGACACGCCCATTCTCTCCTCCCACCATACCATGACCTGTGATATGCCATCTCCTCTTTGCCCACAATACTAGACCCAGTGATATGGCCATTCCCTCTCCTCCCACCATAGTACACGCTGTTGACTCTCAGCTTAATTGGAATTGGCTTATTATCACATGTACCAAGGTATATCGAAAGGTTGTCTTACATACTGTTCATACAAATCAATTCATTAGAATAGTGCATTGACATAGTTCAAGGTAATACAATAACAGATTGCAGAATACAATGTCACAGAGGAAATACAGTGAAGGTAAACAATCCTGAGCCAGCATAGATTAATAGGATAAAAATCTCACTTGTGTGTTGTAATGTGAAATGAACTCAGCCTCTGCAGGCGCAGAATGTTAAAGACAGCCAGAGATAGAGTTGGCATTCCTGATGGGGTTGAACTATCACTTTATTAGATTTTGCTTTTAATTAAAAGTGGGTGCTCCACCCACTGAAAGTTTCAACAGTGCAGGCCAGAGATTATGTCAGTTTAGTAGGTCAATCACATTACAAGTGTGAAGAAATTGGCAGATTCAAAGAGCGTGCGTATTAGGAAATAGGATGGGCCAATCAATTCAGGGCACAAGATCCAATGTTACTTGTCGATGGATACAAACAGAAACCATTAATATCATTATGCTTCTCCATCTGAAGCAAAAGTTAACAAATGAAGTTGGAAAGAAAAACAATTCCCAGGTTTTGCCAAGAATCCATGTCAAATTGCAAGTGTCTTCTCCAGGGGTTCCCAACCCTTTTTCTGCCATGGACCAATATCATTAAGCAAGAGGTCTGTGGAGCCCAGGCTGAAAACCACTGGTCTACTCCAAGCGTACTGAGCCACAGTGATAACAATGTCCCATATGGAGAATGATCATCCCAAAGTGTATTTGGTTGCTAAGGTGAAACACCACAGGAAAACACACAAAATCAAGGCCATCACCTAAGGTGGGGATAATGGTTTGCCAGAGTTCAAAAGCAACATCTTTTGGATGGAGTGTTGAAGCAAAATCCTCATACCCCCTCAACTAGATGCAGCACACATATTTTGAAGACGAGCACCGGTGATATCTATGTCAGTGTTCATACATCGGATATCACGAATAGAAAGACTCAGGCTGTCAGGGGTCCGTTGCTGGGAAATTACACCGAGTCAGTTTTCATACCACATTTCCCATGTCACGATAATACAACAGTTCAAGAGGCATTTCATTTGCATCAAGCAAACTAGCAATATCTTTGCATTGCTGGGATTGTTACAACTCCCTACATGTTTTGGGGAGTGTGAAGCAATATTTATCCACAGAATCTTATTCCTTAATTTTGTTCAATGAACCAATGAGAAAATGCAGACGTGAACATCTGAAAAGAGTTGAGCAGGGATGGGGGCAATTTTAAATCCTAATTGAAGTCTGTCAACTGTTAAAAGAAAAACACCACTAGCTCCATAGAAGCAAGCTGCCTGAAAAGACTCTGAATGATCTCATCTCTTCAAGGTCTGTGACAAAAAGGGAGACAAATCCAGGTCGACATACAAAAGCAATGGTCTTGTGCAGATACGAATTACAAAGTAGCAACAAGAGTGATTTGCTCAAACAAAACTTCTTCAGCAGGGCTAGTCAACCCTGCTATTCAATCTGCTGTTCCCCCAGGAACAATACAAGCCCTGTCTGTATCTCAGGGAATATCCATTACCCACAGAGCGAAGGCAGCCCTCAGCACTGTGAACACTCGCACAATTCCTACGCGTTTGCTCCATGCAGCAGCACGCCTCCCCACTGGATTCTCTCTTCTGTCCTTGTGCTGGGCTGCCAGCTGATGTTCCAGTCAGAGTACAATAATGCAGAAATCCAATCTAACCAGTTCATTCATCTTTCTGGCTGCCAAAGCTTGCTGTGTAACAATTGGCTACTGTGTTCATCCACCTAACCATGGCCTCTCTTCACAAGTAATATACTCGGCATAAAGGACAAAGAGGCAATAAAAGCCAAGGTGAAGGCAAGATATGTCAAGATGATTAGTTATTGGAAGTGAGGTATTAGGCATTGTATGCTATTGATTCTTTCCACAATTCTGCTTGATGTGAATTAAATATGCTAACATTAAATTTTGATCTATAGCTTTGCTGAGTTTATATATCACGTGAATCACAGACACAGTAAGGTGTTGTACACATTTGGCAAAAATTACCTAACCAAATCAAGAGATAATTAGGCACATGGTGAGGTGGGTGGGGGGGAGGAGAGGAGAGGAGGAGGCAGAAGATCAGATACAAGATTAAGCTTGACCCAAAGTGGCATTGTAGCAGCACCTTAAATAAGGTAGCAGTAGAGAGGAGAACCAATTCCAAGGACACCCAAAGAGACAGACTTCAATAAACCATTAGGAACTTTGCAGAATTTGAGAGAGATCACATTCCTTGTTGTGCAAAAAGGATGTGATCCTGGAAAACATTGTTAAATTAAATACCATCAATTCGAATGGCTGGTTGAAGTTATTCTTTAGTTATTGAGCTGGAGCGTGTAACATGCCTTGGAGCTGCACAGCCCAGTTTCCCCTGATTTAACCCTAGTCTAATCACGGGACAACTTACAACAACCAATTAACCTACCAACTGGTCGATCTTTGGACTGAGAGAGGAAACCGAAGCATCGGGAGGAAACATGTGGTCACAGAGGGACGCAGACAACGAGGGCAGGGTCTATTTTGGTGCTATGTATTACAGCAAAGCTGCAGTCACATCACCCAAAGGGCTACAGCATCAGTTCAAAAACTATAAAACTGCAAAGAATGATCTGAATATAGTTGGAGGAGATTAGAGACATAACTTTGAAAGGCCTGGAAGGAAATTAATCCTGAGAACATGGATGTTAAAACCCAGGTGTTCATGAACCAGGTGCCAATTTAGCCTCATCAGTCAAAGGATGCTAGTTGAAACATACACAGGTTGGGATCCAGCATCAAGGTGCAAACCAAGGAGTACATGGTAGCATAGTGGTTAGCATAACGTTTTACGGTACCAGCAACACAGGTTCAGTACCTGCTGTTGTCTGAAAGGAGTTTCTATGTTCTCCCTGTGATTGTGTGGTTTTCCTCTGGGTGCTCCGGTTTTCTACCACAACCAGTTGCTAGGTTAATTGGTCATTGTAAACTGTCCCATGACTAGGCTAAGATTAAATCATGGGGGCGGGGGAGGAGAGATTGCTGGGCAGCATAGCTCAAAGGGCTAAAATGGCCTATTCTGTGAGTATCTCAATAAATAAGTTTTTTTTAAAATCACCAACGTATGCTGGGACTTGAATCCTAAACATCAGGAGGAATCAATCTTTCCATGATCCTCTCGGCACACACACTGAAGTGCATCTTATGACTTGCCTATGAAACACAACCACAACACAGTAAACTGCAGAGTGGAGGTTATTTTTATCCCCTTTGGTTGCAGTGGACAGGAAGCACACACACATATGCTGCAATTAATGCAAGTTGTGTTGGACAGGAAGCGCGCGCGCGCACACACGCAGCAATTAATGCAAATTGGGAATAGAGCCAATTTGCAACCTTCTGTGACCACGAGCAGCAACCATGAAATGAACCAAGTCTATAACAAAGAGAAATAAAGTACAGGTTTACTTACGCACAAGCTCCAGTACCGTTCTGGTGCGTTACACAAGTTCCCCCATTCATACACGGCTGAGAGGAGTCACGGCACTGGAATGCTGAGACAAAAGAAAGCTCTGTTAAAACACAAGTGCATAAAGTTCATTTTCTGATCTTAGACAAGCTTTTGCAATTCTCCCACTCCTAATGATAGAAAATTAATTTTTAGCATGCAGCTTCAAAATCTCATCAATTCCACTACCTACAAAACAGATTTATGATACTAGTCAACTGGATACTAGGAAGTTAAATGATGGAATTTAAGTTTCCAATCTTCTTTATTGCATCTTTAACAGTGAAGTATTATACTATGTGCTTAATGCCAGCTTACCAGGAAAAATTACCAAAAATTGCTAAAGGGGTAAATTTAAGTTGTACCTTCATGGAAGTAATAACACAGGGGATTAGGGAAGTTAGTGGCTGCAGTCTTGGCATCTGCAGGCATAGTCAACAACAATGAAGTCATTCAACCTGATACATACAGGATGCCCAATACTGATTCCAGTTCAACCGTGTCAAAAGGAGATTGATCCAAAACCTGATGCAGTGTAGGTCAGTGAGCACACAGGTATGTACAGTACTGTGCAAAAGTCTTAGACATATATATAGCTAGGGTGCCTTAGACTTTTGCTCAGTACTGTAGCAATTTTATATATTGCACTGTCTGCTACTGCAAAAAAATACAAAATTCATGTCATATGTGAGTGACAATAAACCCAATTCTGATATGTGCTAGAGGGTCAGGTGCAAAATGCCTGCTTAGCCTTCCTTGGTGAAGAAGGGAAGATGGGTAAAAGGATGGGTGGAGGTAGTGTGATGAAATTTAATAAGTATTTAAAATTCTAATCATGTGATCGAGAAAGCTACCATCAAGTGATGAGTCAAATGAAGTGTGTGGTTACTTTTGACACTAGATGTCTGGCAGTTTCCTGTTGGACAAGTATTACCCAATTTGCATGTTAATTTTTACTCTTCAACCAGACAGGCTGGATTCCTGATACATGCACAAAAGAAAACACGATTTCTTTATTTCGAAGTCCATCTTCAATACTGAGATTCCAAATAAACAAATCTGAAACATCTTGTTAAAAGCAGAATGGGAGAAGACAAGAAATATAATACACTGTCTCACTGTTCATGAGTGGACAACTGCTCACATTTTAAGATGTTGCTGAACAAATTAAGTTTTGCTCAATATTCACTTCTCCTCCCTGTTCAATATACACCCATAATCCTTTTTGTTTCCATGATTGTGCCTACACAAAATGTTGTCAGCTAACCAGACACTCATTCAATCACTAAGAATTCATCATGCAATTAATGTGCACAATGTTAAAAATCATCAATGTTGTGGTGAACAGATACAAACACACAATTGTCAATCTTCCCATCAACCCCCATCCAATCTCACTTCAGCATCACTGAGTGACACTGTGTTACATGCCCAAAATTACAAACATCAAATGTGGTCAGGACAATGTCTTATAGAGCCTCACCATTACATTCTTGCTTTTATATTTGAGTTCTCATAAAATGAATGCAAGCATTGCATTTGCCTTCCCTACCACTGCCTTAACCTACAAGTTAACATCTCGGAAATCCTGCACAAGGTCTCACAAGTCACTTTGCACCTCTGATCTTTGAATTTTATCCTAGTTATAGTCCCCACCTATTTATTCCTTCTACCAAAGCGCACGACCATACACTTCCCAACATCATATTCCATCTGCTACTTCTTCACCCAATCTGTCCAAGTCCTGAAGACTCTCTGCCTCCTCTACATGACCTGCCACTCCACCCATCTTGGTCACAAAGCCATGAATTCTGTCATTCAAGTCATTCACATATAATGTACAAAGCAGTCCCAACACAGACCCCTGCCGAACACGAGTCACCATCACCCAACCAGAATAGGCCTCTTATTTCTCTCTTTGCCTCTTCCTAGTAAGCCAAACTTCTATTAATGCTACTATCCTTCCTGTAATACCATGAGCTCTTGTTTAGCAGCCTCATGTGGTAGCTTGTCGAAGGCCTTCTGAAAATCTAAATAATCACCATCCACTGAGTTTTTCTTTATGTACCCTGCTCATTATTTCCACAAATTCAACGAAATTTGTCAAGCACCATTTCCTCTTAAGGCCTATTTTATCACGTGCCACCAAGTACCCCGATGATGGACCCCAATATCTTCCCAACCACTGAAGTCAGGCTAACTGGCCTACAATTTCCTTTCTTCTGCCTCCCTCCCTTCTTAAACAGTGGAGTGACATTTACAATTTCCAGTGCTCCGGGACCATTCCAGAATCCAGTGATTCCTGAAAGATAGTTGCTAATGCCTCCACCATTTCTTCAGCTAGTCCTTTCAGAACCCTGGGGTGTAATCCATCTGGTCCAGGTGACTTATCTACCTTCACTTTTCCAGCTCCTAAGCACCTTCTCCTTAGTAATAGCAACTACACTCACTTCTGCCCCCTGACAGTCTCGCACTTCTGGCATTCTGCTAGTTTTCCACAGTGAAGAATGACGCAAAATACGAATTAAGTTTCTCTGCTGTTTCTTTGCCCCCCCCCGCCCCATTACTACCTCTCCAGCAGTCTGATATCCGCTCTCCCTTCTTTTAATACATTTGAAAAAATACTTTGTATCCTTTTTTGTATTATTGGGTAATACACCTTCATATTTCATCTTTTCTCTCAAGGATTTTTTGGTTGCCTTCTGTTGGTTTTTAAAAGTTTCCCAATCCTCTAACTAGAAAGATTCTACATTCTCAGATCCAATGTCACCTCTAAGAATTTACTTTCTAATTTTACCAACAGTCACCCCACCCCCCTCTGCCTACCTGCCTGTCTGTCCTATCAATACAATGCATGTGCTATGTTACATTCCCAAATACAATCTTTTTGGCCATGATTCAGTGCCCACAATACCATTCCTGCCAACCTCTAACTGCACTGCAAGATCATCTACCTTATTCTGTATACCACGTGCATTCAAACATAACCCCTTCAGTCCTGTAGTCTTCACTTTATGATTTTGCCCCCAGGTTACACTTCAACTAATCTTGCCCTCTCATCTGCCTCCCTCACAGTCTCACTACACACTGCATCTGCCTGTCAACCATCTGCCCCATCACTCCAGCTACCATACCCCCGATATAGTTTAAACTCTCCCCAACAGCTTTAACCTAAAAACCTAAAAAATATTATTGATAACTAACTCTGGTGGGAGTAAGTGGCAGAATCCTTTCCCCCTCTAAGGGTGAAATGTAAACAAAAACATTTAAGCAAGTGTTTGTGAGGATATTGTTATAATGCATTTGATAGCTCCAATCACTGTCATATTTACACGCAAGATCCATGTTACTGGGACTTCTAAGATTCAGCTCCAGGTGGGAGAACACCATTTTTCATAACAGTATAACATTACAGCAGGGAAAGATGGAAAGTTCAGCCGTTCCACTTGATGACCATAAATCATTCTGTCCCATGGACCTTCTGCAAATCGAGTTCATTATGTCCAAGAAACCTCAAATTCACCCCTTTGATCCAGTAGTTAAGGGGGAAAAGAAAACAATCCTGCTAACAATAGATTCTCAAGACTAGCTATTTTCAGTCTTTTCCTTTGATTATCCCACACCCTCCTTCACACTGAAGATAGAGAATCCAAATATCCTGCTACCCAGGACCAGATGTCACTTATTAGAATTCCACTCAACGTGCCAATCTCAGTGCTCCCGACCAATGCTTGACATCAGGACTTGTGTATCCCATTGTCTCCTGTCTTGACCCCCACAATGTAGTTGCTTTTATCGGAGCTGGGAACCACAAAGTCAGTGATATACAGTCAGAGGTATCTTTAAGTACAAGCTATTGTCAACGCCCTCTTCCTCTCCTATTTTTAACTACAATCAAGCAGCAAGGTTGCAATTGCAAGGCACACCCCCGATCACCCAAAAGCAAAGCTCTGTCACACCCTGCCACTTTCAGGAGCCTCTCAGGTCTGTAGCCAGTGAAACAGTGCTGCAACACACATCTTGTATCCAGGTCACTTTATGCTTCATGAAGTACACAAAGTCCAAATTAATGTTCCCACTTACTTTAAACGTTGTTTGATAACATCATGATCCTGATCCAAGATCCTGATACACTCAAATTTTGTTAAGATGATACAATTTCACAAATTCTTCAAACTTAAGCCTTTTGAATGCTACAACTGAATCTGCCTCCACTAGCAACTACTCAATCACTGCACACAAGTTTTTTTTATTTCACATCACTATTTCTTTTGCCTACCATTCTCTTTCTTGCATCTCCTCAGGCCCAAATCAATGTAACCATCAACAGGAGCAGATTCTTGATGTTCTCCATTTGGCCCTACTTTCCTCTTCTCATTCCCCCCCCCCCCATGACCATGCTCAACATTTGCCTTCTTGTCTGCCCATGGCAGATTTCCCAACATCCTTCAAGCCTGTTCCTTTCAACCCCTGTTCATGCTGCACATTTGGAAACTACATTAACATATACAGTAATCATGTCCAACTTGTCCAAGTGCACCAACAAAGGCAGTGGTGCAAGTACCAATCCATGGGGATCTACGCTCTTCCATACAGTCCAGAAACCACCACTCACAACTACTTTCTGCATGCAGTTTCCCAGCTAATGTTTCACCCATCTGTGAGGACATCATTGTACAAACCTATAGAACCAACTTGAAAGTCAGAAATGAACTGACAATTGGAATGGTTGCCTACAGGAAAGCAAGGCAAACACATTCCCTGGGTTTAAATTTGATCATTTGATTCAGCTGGCAAGTACTTGGAAACATACCAGGAAATAACAAATCACCTTATATCGAATGTGAATTCGTTTTTTCTTTCTCCACCACTACCCTCAATGAGCCTCAGCTCCTCAAAGATGGTTCCTGTGGCTTACTGGTTCACCATTAACTGCAGATCACAACTCCAAACTCAAGGCGATTCATTTGCTTTCTAAGGTGGTACAATCACCCAGTCTTAGCCAACCCTCCAAGGCATGACTATTATAAACCCCTCATTTTCTCTGACTTTTACTGACTGGCAATTTCCACTCACAACACAAAACACAGCAGAGCTTATTATGACTTTCATACATTCTAAAGCATGTATGACATTCTTGGCAGTCAAAACACAAGAAATTCTGCAAATGCTTGAAATCTTGAGCAACAAACAAAATGCTGGGGGGGGTGGGAACAACCAGAAGGAGTTGATGGGAGAAGGGATGAGGTTAACCAGTATGAAAGAGAGCAGAAAAGAGAAAAATCACCAAAGGTTAGAAAAATCAATTCATGCTATCAGGTTGAAAGCTACCCAGATGGAATGAGGTGTTGCTCCTCCAACCTGAGTGTGGCCTCATCAGTGAAAGCAGCCATGAACAGACATGTCAGAATGGGAATGGGAAGTCAAATTGAAATGGGTAGGCATTGGGAGATCCACTCCTTTTGCAGTAGACAGAGTGGAAGTGCTCAACAAAGCAGTCCCCCATTCTGCATCAGGGAGGGAAAGACATGCTTAGCGGTAGGAACCTGTTGGAAATAGCTATGGAGGTTCATGATGTGGTAGGCAAAGGCAAGGAGAACCCTATCCCTGTTATGACAGTGAGAGCCTATGTGGGAAATGGAGATGTGGCTGAGAGCAGCACTGATAGTGGTTGAAGAAAAGCCTCATTCTTTGAAACAAAAGAACATTTCAGATGCTCGAGAATGGAAAGTCTCATCCTGACAACAGATGTAGCATAGATGGAAGAACTGAGAGAAGGGAATTGCATTTTCACAGATGATAGGGTGGGAAGAGGTAGATTTGTCCTTCTTCAGCCCTTTAATCTAATCTACCTTTCCTCTTCCAGCTGTCTTCTTCATCCCCCTCAACTGGTCTCACCCATCACCTGCCAATCTGTACTCCTTTCCCTCCCTTCATCTTATTCTGGCTTTGGCTCCCTTCCCTTCCATTCCTAATGAAGTGTTTCAGAATGAAACATTGACTGTTTATTACCCTCCAGAGATGCTGCCTGACTAGCTGAGATCCTCCAGCACTTTTTGTGTTAAAACAAATTTTCCAAATATGGACACTGTGGTAAGGCAAGCAATTGGAGACGGTAAACACATACAACATTGTTTTCTCATGTCAGCTTGGGCCACCAGAATGCTACCCTGTTTGTCTTCAATAGTACTGAGATATGCCAGTCTATTTTGGGCTGTCTTGGTTTAACATTCAGATGGCAGTGATAAAGATAGGTACTTTATTGATTCCAAAGGAGATTACAGTGTTACAGTAGCACTACAAGTTGACAGATATACTTATTCAAAGAGAACCAAGAATAATTTTTTTTAAGTCACCTTCTAATAGGAAGGGGTCATCCCTTCTCCGACTATAAGAACATAAGAAATAGGAGCAGGAGTAGGCCATCTGGCCCTTTGAGCCTGCTTCACCATTCAATAAGATCATGGCTGATCTGATCATGGACTCATCTCCACCTTGGCTTTTCCCCATAACCCTTAATTCCTCTATTATGCAACAATCTATCCAACCTCGTCTTAAATATATTTACTTAAGCAGCCTCCACTGCTTCAATGGGCAGACAATTCCACAGATTCATCACTCTTTGGGAAAAGCAGTTCCTCCTCATCTCAGTCCCAAATCTACTCCCTTAAATCTTGAGGCTATGTCCACTAGTTCTAGTCACACCTACCAGTGGAAACAACTTTCCTGCCTCTATCTTATCTATCCCTTTCATAACTTTATATGTTCCTATAAGATCTCCTCTCAACCTTCTGAATTCTAGCGAGTACAGTCCCAGGCAACTCAATCTCTCCTCATGGTCTAACCCCCTTATCTCTGGAATCAACCTGGTGAACCTCGTCTGCACTGCCGCCAAAGGCAGTATATCCTTCCTCAAGTAAAGAGGCCAGAACTGCACGCAGTTCTCCAGATGTGGCCTCACCAGTACTCTGTACAGTTGCAGCATAACCTCCCTGCTCTTAAATTCAATCCCTCCAGCAATGAAGGCCAACATTCCATTTGCCTACTTGATAGCCTGCTGCACCTGCAAACCAACCTTGTGCGATTCATGCACAAGCACTTCCAAGTCCCTCTGCACAGCAGCATGCTGCAATCTTTTACTATTTAAATAATAATCTGATCTTCTACTTTTTCTTCCAAAGTGGATGACCTCGCATTTACTCACATTGTACTCCTTCTGCCAGACCCTTGTCCACTCAGTCAACTCTCCGCAGACTGTCAGTAACCTCTGCACAATTTGCTTTTCCACTCAATTTAGTATCATCAGCAAAACTCAGATGCACTACAGCCAGTCCCCTCTTCCAGATTGTTAATGTATATTGCGCACAGTTGCGGGCCCAGCACCGACCAGAGGCATACCGCTTACTGCTGATTGCCAACCAGAGAAACACCCATGTATCCTAACTGTCTACTTTCTATTGGCTAACCAATCCTCCAGCCATGCTAATACATCATCCCCAGCTCTATGCATCCTTATCTCAGGGACAAGTCTTTTCTGTGGCACCTTACCGAACACTTTCTGGAAATCCAAATAAAGAATGTCCCTCTGTTCCCCTCTATCCACTGCACTCATTTATATCCTCAAAGAACTCCAGTAAGTTTGTCAAATAGGATTTGCCTTTGCTGAATCCATGCTGCAACTGCCTGATGGATCCATTTCTTTCCAGGTGCCTTTCTATTTCTTCCTTAATGATGGCTTCAAACATTTCCCAAATACAGGTGTTAAACTAACTGGCCTATAGTTACCTGCCTTTTACCTGCATATTTTTTTGAACGGTGGCATGACATTCACCTTCTTCCAATCTGCCAGACCAGAGGACCTGTCGATCCTCAGGCCCACAAGTTTGCTCAGCACTACCTCTTTAGTGAAGCTATTGTATTGAGGTCCTCACCTCCCATTGCATCCATATCATCTCTCTTTGGAATATTAGACATGTCCTCCACTGTGAACACACACAAAATAGTCAAAGCTTCAGCCATTTCCTCATTACCCAGTATCAATTCCACCCCGCACCCCCCACCGTCCTCCAAGAGACCTACGTTCACTTTCGCCACCCTTTTCCACTTTAGAGCCTAATGTCCGAGGGTAAGAATGACCTCAAATGGCACAGTTGTCTTAGTCAATTACTAGAACTGCTCCTCTGTTCTGCTAAGCAGAGGTTGAAAAACATTGCCCAGAAATGACAAGATTTTCCACAGGGTCCATTCTACCACAGCCTCTAGTGTGCCCAGTTTGACTCCTATAACAGAGCCAGCCTTTCTAATCAGTTCATTGAGGCGGTTGGCATCATCCATGTTGGTGCCATTGCCCCAGCACACCACCACATAGAAGATTGCACTAGTGACAACACACTGGTAGAACATGTGAAGGAGAGGCTTGCATACTCCAAAGGAATGCAGCTCGTAAAGCCAGTGTCTGCAGCACTGGAGTCAATCCCCAGTACTGGTATGTATTTAAATACTGGGCCGCCGGTTGGGCAGTGGTATCAGAACTGAACTTCAAGGCAGATGACCCTGAGTTCAAACCTAGTCAGGTCCCAACCTGGGCAGCAGCAGTATCTGTGAAGAAAAGGCCTGGCAATCTATTTCCGTGTCCTGCCATGAAAATCCTATGGACCCTACAGTCCATGAGGTCACGAAGAGTTGGACTCGACTTAACAACAAATTTAAATATTTCTCTCCTCACAATAAAATACCCTAAAATGACCATCTCAAAGGTCTACATTGTGTTCTGAATTAGTTAACCACAGCAAGTTTACAGGATGCTACAAATTGTTTATGTGCCACCAACCACCCACCCCAACTGTCACATGTGGCAAAAGAGAATGAATTCGGGTTCACACCTCATTATCTGCTCATAGATAACCAAGCAGGGTTTTTTCCTGCTAAAATTAACTCCATAGTTACTAACAAATAAACCAACGGAAATTCCATTAGCCTTACTGAGCTCATTTCTGTCCCAGACAGGACAACAGACACTCATTCAAGAATGGGAGAAAGTTCTGTAGCAACTCTTCAGACCTACTTAGTACAGTCTGCTCCAGTACGAGTGGCATAAACAGCATATTTCTCAGCATACACATAACAATGTAAAAAAAATCCCTTGCATTTTCGCAACACATTAATTTCCAGCATCTGCAGATTTTCTCTTGCATTTCAATAAGATTGTACTTGCCCTTTGTATATTAAGAAAGTTCTCCAAAACAGAGCAGATCTAATGAAGAACCTTTTCCACCGTCTTTGGTTAGAATCTGACCACACTTGAGCAAATGGTAAATGCAGGCAATCACAACATTGAACAAATATAGAGACTAGCATTTGAATCACCTTGACAGAGAAGGCTACTGACTTGGTGCTAATAAAAGGGATCAGTGTAGAAAGGCAGCTGGTGGTCAAAGTGAAATGGTGGGCTGAAAAACTAATTTCAGTACACTAAGAGATTGAGAGAGGGTTCACTCCCCAAATTCCTCATCTTCAAACCGAAGGAAATACACAGCTCTCAGGAATCACATCAGTTAACAGCACAGACATTTGTGGCACAAAAACAGGCCATTCACACCATGTTAGCTGAGAAGGCCACTCACCCAAAACCACTTCCTGCTTTTCAGTGCACTGCTTTGCCAGTCTCAAGCACCTCAAGTGCCCTCAAATATTTTAAGCAAGATTATGCACAACAGAAACCTAACAGGGCAACAGTCAAGTACAGAAGAGTTAATTAAAATTGGCCTTTTCTAAGTGTTCTGACTTAACCGCTGCCTACCACCAAAACTACAAAGGAAACCAAATGTGGTACAGTTATCAACCTTCCACTGGAACATTGACTTTGTACAGTCAGTGGTGGTCCAGACAGAACCACGAGCATCTCATCAAATGAAAATATACAGTTGGTCAGTTTAATCTTGGTTTCCTGCTATTACTGTTATAATCTTCCAGAACACTGTCAACATACGCATTATTCATATGAACATGACTGAAATGTGTCAGCAATGCTGAGACATTTAAAAGAAGTCAAATAAAAACCCCAAAAAGTTGAAAAGGGACAGAGAGCTACACCAAAGAGGTATTAAAACAACACAACTGAAGCTCTGAAAGGATTTAAGAGTTGAGCATCAAAAACATGCAAAGACATGAGACGCCAACAGCATTCACTCAGGATGGAGAAGCTGATACAATGGGATATGTTTGCAAGAATGCCAGCTACAATAATCTCAACTGCAATCTGAGACTGATGACTCAAAAGAACATTTCATAAATTGATACAATGTCTGAATTTGGATTTTGGCAGCAATGGGGTAGCAATAAAGAGACATGGACCAGATGTGCTAGAGGAACTGCGGTTAAAATGCATCCAGTTGGTCCAACTATGCGTGTAAATGAATCTGGAATCCAGCAAGTCAAAAGGAGTCAATACTGTCAGAATCAGGTTTATTATCATGTGACGTGAAATGTGTTAACTTAGCAGCAGTTCAATACAATACATAATATAGAAAAAAAACACAAAATAAGTAAATCAATTATATTTATATTGACTAGATTAAAAATCTTGCAAACAACTGAAATAATATATATTAAACAAGTGAGGTAGTGTCCAAGGGTTCAATGTCTATTTAGGAATCGGATGGCAGAGGGGAAGAAACCGTTCCTGAATCGCTGAGTGTGTGTCTTCAAGCTTCTGTACCTGCTACCTGATAGTAACAGTGAGAAAAGGGCATGCCCTGGGTGCTGGAGGTCCTTAATAGTGGACGCTGACTTTCTGAGACACCACTCCTTGGAGATGTTCTGGGTATTTTGTAGGCTAGTACCCAAGATGGAGCTGACTAAATTTACAACCCTCTGCAGCTTCTTTTCGTCCTGTGCAGTAGCCACCACCCCGCACCCCCATACCAAGACAGTGACGCAGCCTGTCAGACTGCTCTCCACAGTACATCTATAGACGTTTTTGAGTGTATTTGTTGACATACCAAATCTCTTTAGACTAATGAAGTATAGCCACCGTCTTGCCTTCTTTAAAACTGCATCGATATGATGGGCAAACACGAGGAAATCTGCAGACAACAGGAATTCTGCAGATGCTGGAAATTCAGGCAACACACATAAAAGTTGCTGGTGAACGCGCAGGCCGGGCAGCATCTCTAGGAAGAGGTACAGTCGATGGGACCAGGTTAGATCCTCAGAGATCTTGGAACTGCTCACTCTCTCCACTTCTGACCCTTCTAGGAGGATTAGCAGGTGTTCCTTCATCTTACCCTTCCTGAAGTCCACAATCAGCTTTTTCGTCTTACTAATGTTTGTAGGTTGTTGTGTGACACCTCTCCACTGCACATCCTCTCATCACCATCTGAGATTCTACCAACATCATCAGCAAATTTATAGATGGTATTTGGGCTATACCTAGCCACACAGTCATGTGTATATACAGAGTCGAGCAGTGGGCTAAGCACACACTCCTGAGGTGCACCAGTTTTGATCATCAGTGGAGGAGGAGATTTTATCACCAATCCACATAGATTGTAGACTTCCAGTTAGGAAATCAAGGATCCAATTGCAGAGGGAGGTACAGAGGTCCAGGTTCTGCAACTTCTCAATCAGGATTGTGGGAATGATGGTATTAAATGCTGAGCTATAGTTGATGAATAGCATCCTGACATAGGTGTTTGTGTTGTCCAGGTGGTCTAAGGCTATGTGAAGAACCACTGAGAGTACACCTGCTGTTGACCTATTGCAGTGTTAGGCAAATTGCAATGTGTCCAGGTCCTTACTGAGGCAGGAGCTCGGTCTAGTCATGACCAACTTCTCAAAGCATTTCATGATTGTGGATGTACGGTTTACTCCCATTGTTAAAATTGTGTTTCAGGAGTTCATGGACAAAATTTGAATAAACTAAGATTACACTGGAGTTAAAAGTACTTGGACAACCTTTATAGGGTTTTCACACAGCTACATTTCTCATAAGGATAAATTAAATTTACAAAACTGCTTGCAAGGAGGGAAATTCCCTTCTGACATTTTATATCATCTGAATCGTTTCTTGTCACCACAACTTGAAGATTATTTTTTATGGAATCCAACACAAAGATTCCTAAGTCCCTTTGCAACTCTGATATTTAAATTTTCTCCTTGTTCAGAAAATAGCTGTTGCTCATTCTACCAAAGTGCATGTCCACACACTTCCCTTATACTATATTCCATCTGCCACATCTTTACCCATTCTCCCAATCTAATCCAATTCCTTCTGCAGACTCCCTGCTTCCACAACACTAACTGCACCTCCACCCATCTTTGTATCGTCTACAAAACTGGCCACAAAGCCATCAATTCCATCATCCAAATCATGCACATAAATGCAAAAAGCTGTCCCAATCCAGACTCCTGCAGAGCACCACTAGTCACCGGTAACCAGTCAGAATAGGTCCTCTTTACTCTGACTCTGCCTCCTGCCAGTCAGCCAATCTTCTATTCATGTTGGTATCTTTCTTGTAATACTATGGGTCTCATCTTGTCCACAACTTGTCAAAGGCCGTCTGAAAAATCCAAGTAAACAACATCCACTGACTCTCCTTTTTCTATCCTGCCTGCTATTTTCTCAAAGAATTTCCATGATTTGTCGGGCAAGATTTCCCCTCAGGAAACCACGCTGACTTTAGGGTCATTCTATTATGTGCTTCCAAGTATCCCCAAACCTCATCCTTAATAATGGACTCTAACATCTTCTGAACCACTGAAGTCAGGCTAACTGGCTTATAATTTCCTTTCTTCTGCCCTCCTCCATTCTTAAAAAGTGGAATGACATTTGTAATTTTCCAGTCCTCCCAAGACATTCCTGAATCTAGTAATTCTTGAAAGATCACTCCTAATGCCTCCACAACCTCTTCAGCGACCTCTTTCAGAACCCTGGGGTGTAGGCCATCTGGTCCAGGTGACTTATCTACTTTGTTTCCCAAGCACCTTCTCCTTATCTGTACCAACTACTGTACATTCACTTCTGCACCCGATGCTCTTTAATTTCTGTCATACTACTAGTGTCTTACACAGTGTAGGCTGACACAAAATACTTATGTTCATCCGTCATTTCTTTGTCCTCTCCAACATCATTTCCCAGTGGTCTAAAATCTACTCACTTTTTATATGTCTGAAAAATTCTTTGGTATCCTTCTTTGTCTTATTGGCTAGATTACCTTCACATTTCACCTTTCTCCTCCTCCTCCTCCTGGCTTTTTTTTGTGGCCTTTTGTTGGTTTTTAAAAGTTTTCCCAATCCTCTACCTTCCCACTAATTGTTACTGTATTATATGCTTGCCCTTTTCCGCTGTTCTTGTCTTCCCTTGTCAGCCATGGTTGCCTCACGTTCCTTTTAGAATACTGCTTCATCTTCGAGATGTACTTATCCTGCACCTTCTTAATTGCCCATGGAAACTCCTACTATTGCTGTTCTGCCATCACCCCTGCCTGGGTCCCCTTCCAATCATCTTTGGCCAGCTACTCTCATGTCTCTGTAATTCCCTTTACTCCATCGTAATACTGATACATTGGAGTTAGCTTCCCCTTCTCAAACCGCAAAGGTGAATTTTATCATATAATTACTCTCTCCTAAGGGTTCATTTACCTTAAGCTCCCTCATCAAATCTGGCTCATTACACAATGCCTAATTCAGAATTGCCTTTCCCCTAGTGGGCTCAACCACAAGCTTCTCTAAAAAGCCATCTACAAATACTCCCCTTGGGATCCAGCACCAATACAACTTTCCCCAATCTATCTGGATATTCAAATCCCCATCACTATTGCAACATTGTCCTTTTACATGCCTTTTGTATCTCCCATTCTAATTTGTATCCCACATCCAGGCTACTGTTCAGAATATACAATTCTGAGTCATTTTACCATTGCAGTTTCTTAACTACCCACAAGTATCCTGATCTTATGTCACCTCTTTCTAACGATTTGATTTCTTTTTTTTTTTAAAAATCAGAGCCACCCCAAACTCTCCACCTCCTAGCCTGTCCTCCCGATACAATGCATATCCTTGAGTGTTAAATTTCCACCTATGATCTATCAGCCATGACTCAGTGATGCCCACAACGTTGTACTTGCCAATCTCCAACTGCATTACTTGCACACCAACTGCCCCATCCTCAGCCCTATCCATTGCTTTTCGCACCCCCTGTCAAAGTAGTTTAAACCCTCCCCAACAGTTCTAGCAAACATGCTTGCAAGGATATTGAACCCACCTCAGGTTCAGGTGTAACCAGTCTTTTTTTGTACAGGTCATACCTTCCTCAAAAAGAGATCCCAATGATCCAGAAATCTGAACCCTGCCACCTGCACCAATTCCTCAGCCACACATTTATCTGCCAAATCCTCCTATTTGGAACCTCACTGGTGCCTGGTACAGGCAGCAATCCAGACACCACTGTCCTGAAAGCCCTGCTTTTCAGCTTCCAGCCTAACTGCCGATATTCTCTCTTCAGGACTGCAGTGAGGCGACCATCCAGTCACAGAAAGTGACTTGAGCAGCAGGAAGACGACAGAACATCGAACTACAGCATCACACACAAAATTACTGCTCAGTGCTGCGAATAGTGCTCCTTTGCTGCATGTTTGCTCCTGCTGCTATGAATATTTTTGACAATATACATGTTTCAATGCAATGCAAGTCAAGATGTCAGTGAATTGCTTCAGCAAACACATACCCAAGCATCTGCCTCCAACTTAATAAATCATCAGCAGCAAATACAGCTTCTTACCTTCACTCTCCTGTCAACTAATGGAGCAAACAAGTATCACATAGATTCATAGATTCAGGCTGACAACAGATCTCAGTTTACATTTTTTTAATACAGTACCATATCTGGAAATTGACAACAAACTGCTTCGGAGTATATCTGCTTCATTCACATAGTCAGTCATTCAGCCAAAATATATCTGCCACCAAAATGAAGGAGCGATGCACTGCCTAATTTTTTTCTTTTGTTACCTAAAATCTCAATGGCATTGATCAAAATTTCTCTTGGGCATCACCTTTTCTGTTCCTCTAATGCCAAAACACTAACCACAACTATATTCCCTCCATTAACCAAGTTTCCACACCCCCATTACTTCCATCAAACCTCAGTTATTTAATACCTAGTGGCTGCACAGGCAGATATGACGCTTGATATGCTGCATCTAGTGATTCAGCTTGACTCCTCAAACATCCACAAAACAGAAATGACAATGGCGATTGTGACCTAATACCTCATACTTGCCTGAACAAGTGGAGTTCCAACAAAACTTGGCAGGTTGTAGGAAGCAGCAGCTTGCTTGACTTGCACCTATTCAATATCCTTCATACTTCCTAACTCCTGCACCAGTACTGCATCATAGGCTGGTGGGACATTCATCACTACAGGGAAAGCTTCTTCCACAACATGTCTAAAACCCTCAGCCTCCTACCATGGAAGGTTAACGACTAGTGGAACGTTGCAACTGTAGCACAGCAGGTTCTCAAGTCTTCATTCACTTTATTGGTATCTAAACTCAACATCTTCTGAGGAAAGTCTGGACAGGCCAGTAAAGTAGTTGACAGAGTTTTGGGAAGTGGGAAGGGATTTGAACAGAATATTGAGAGATCATGACAGGATGGAAGTTTCTTTTCATGGGGGGGGGGGGGTCGTCCATCCAATTCAGAGAGGAGGCAAGATTCTTTCTTTCAGAGAGTGTTTACAGCTCTCTCCCCAAAGGGTGGTGGAAGCAAATCGGAGAACAATTTTAAGACAGATGGAGATAGACAGGGATGGCTGCTAAAGGTTAGTGGGAGGAAGACAAATGCAGAACAAGGTCACAATCATCTGATGTAAAAATATTTCTTTTCCTTCAACAGCTTCATCCCAGAAAAGTAGCCAAAAGAACTCTGGTTGCAGATAGTAGCTCAGCACCACCAACTCATGAGCTTTAGGGATACGCAATCGAAGCTGGCCTTGCCATTAACATCCACATCCTGTAACTAAAAACTACACAATGAATGTCACTAGCTGAGTGGGACAAAACAGGAGCATCCAATCCTACATTATTTCAACTGCCAATAAATGGTTTGAACAATAGCCCCACCCCTCACCTATCACCCATTAGTCTCAGAGTTAAGACAGATTCACCACAGGAACAAGTCTTTTAACCCAGGCCAACCATCAACCACTTTCTCTTCTCCACCCCCACCTCCCCCACCACCACAGATTCTACTGTTCACCTACCATTCAACTAATAGCAACAAAAAAAAAACCTTCCAACCTGGAGCAGCCTGGTAAAAAGAAATTAACTTTCCTGAAACTGAGAAAATAAACCCGCCTTTACTGTGATTCATCTTGGTACCTTATCACAATAAACCAGTACCAACACAAAGAGCTGTTCCTCCCTGCAATTAACCATTGTCTCACAAACCAGTGTTTGTGCCTGGAACCCGTTTGTCTGGTTTGTGACCACATCAACCAATGTAGTTGGCATTTTGAGCAGAGGAATGTGACAGGACCCACTTGTAGGTTGCTGTAATAATCTTGCCACTTGGTGTCACTACATTCCAATCCTATCAATAAGGCACCAAAATTAAAGCCACCTGAAACTGAGTATCAAACAGGGGCTCAAAAAAAAGTTGCAGTGAAAACTTGGGTTCTATTTTGTTAGATGCTTAATGTTGGAGAAGAATACAGGTAAGCAGATAATATATTAAATGCAGTGCCTACAGATGTCATAGCCCACCAATTTTCTCTTCTTAAGGTCCCTATGATGCATTTAATTCCAAAGGGTTGGCCAAACATTATTCATGAAGGAAATTCAGGCAAGAGTAATGTCACGCAAGCTGACCTTGTAGGAAATCACAACCAACCTAAAATCATATTCTCACCTCAATGACACAGCTGAACTTTTCTGCTTGGATCAGTCACTGCATATCAACAGCAGTAACTGACTGAGATGGGGACAAAAATGTGGTAGGCATAACTAAAGAACTGAACTCTCCTGCCATACATAATTGAGGTCAGCAACAAACATCGTCAAATCAGTGCAAAACTTCATTTCATTTGAAGCAGATCCTGCTCTGTGTTTCTTGGTAGCATCAACACTTCATTTATTTTCCTGGAATCTTTTCCAAAGTCCCACTCTTGTTCGAGCAATATACTCAGCCCTGTTTTGCCTTCACTCCCCCGATCCCCTGAACCTCAGCTAAGATAATCCACCCTCTCCAAAACCATGACAAGGAGACAGGGAACAGCGACATTAGAAAGATGGTTATAATGGGAGGAAGTGCTGCACCTCCCTGACTCAGTCTTAGGGCAACATATTTGTTGTCCAGATGAGTTAAATGTACAAAATCATTTACCAGCTGAGTCTTTAGGCACAACATACAATTACAGTTGAGCTATGCAATCCTGCAGTTGAGAATGGTATTGAAAATATCTTTAGCATTCAATTTAGTAGCAGTCACCATGTCTCACAATTCTTTTCCCCACCCCACGCACCCCTTCCCTCACCCCACACTGCTCCTTTTCCCACCTCAGATACAGTACTGCTGCTGCAAAACAACAAGTTTCACGACATACAAGTCAGTGAGAATAAACTTGATTCTGATGCTCAGACCTTCCTACAAGAGCTTATCAGCAAAGCCTGAATACTTTCACTGTTAGGAAAGTAGCAACACTTCATGTTTCAGCACACAGTTTCAGAAGTTGGTGAAGTTCCCAACATTTTTGCAGACTGAATATTGAACACTTCCCAAATGGCTAGACTTGCAGCTTACAAAGGACAGATGCTGTTACAATTTCCTTAGTTTTGGCCTGGGACTTTCTGCTCATTTATACAAAAGCACTTTGTGTGGGAAACCTATAGACCAGAGGAAAGCAAAGAGCCAGGTCATCTGTTGATCAGGATCTTACTCCAAATACTTAAAAGCAGATTATTAAGACACAAAAAGAATTGGAAGCTAGGCAGTTTATTCTCAAATTTCTCTGTAAAGGCAATGATTTTATCAAATTAACTAGACGTATCTTTGTCGCCAAATTCAAGGGCTAAAGAACAAATGATTGCAGCTGATGTTGGGACCCTTACTCGTTCAGCTTGGACCTATATTTATGGCGGGCCCCACTGTAGGCCCAATACAGCTTACAAAGCTACTGGCTCACTGCTCAGGCAGTTAGCTTCAATACTACTCACTTGGTGTATCAATGCACAGAATGTATATTCTCTGGGTTTTCTCCAGGTGCTCCAGTTTCCTCCCACGTGTAGGCAGGTAGGCCAACTAGCCGCTGCAAATTGCCCTGGCATGCAGATGAGTAATCAAGTTCAGGAATAATGTGAAGGGAATAAAACGTGATTAGTTTAAGACCAAAATGGGGGACTGATGGTCTGCATAGACTCAATAGGGCAATGGGCTGTTTCTATTTGTAACTCCGTGGCTCACACTTTTGAGGAAGCTTGCAATGTGAGAACAGGCTTTCCCATAAGATGGCTTATGCGCAGCAGCAAAGGTAAACGTGGAATTTCCAGAGTCAGCGGAGCATTAACACTGACTCATACAGAGACAAACTAATGCTTTCAGAAGATATTGGGACACATTGACTGATTTGAGACAGGACATGTGACAAGTCCCGGGAAAGAATAGAAACTCCGTACCAATGGTTCCCAAAAATCTGACAATTTTGGGAGCCTTGTAATCTGACTGAAGGACATATTGTTATGACGTGCAACGGTTATCAATGCCTTGTGCAGCTAACTGGTAGGCAAAGTGAGTGGTCACTAACCTTTTCCTAGCAATTGAAACTAATCTTGTAATCTCTCCCACAATCTCTGCTATGGAGATTGGTGCCTATCGTATATACAGGTTTTGGTGCAGGCCCACCATTTTCTTGTTTGAAAGGTTCCTGATCTTTTCACACTACCAATTTATCAAAACATTACAAGATTACTGATTACAGCTCAGCAATCAACACCATCATTCATCCTTTCGATATTAATCAACGAGCTTTAAAACCTGGGATTTAGAAACTCCCACTGCAACTGGATTCTCAACATCCTTATCAAGAGAAACACAAACAGCATGGACTGGTAATAACAACTCCTCCTCACACCTCAAGGATACATACTGTGTAACTAAGCACAGTTTAAAAAAGACATCAATTCACCAATGACTTCACTGTTGTTGGTAGGATCTCAGATGGCAATGAGGCAACATACAGCATTGAGACAGAGTGGCTGGTTGAGCACTGTCATGTTAACAACCTTGCATGCAAAATAAGAACACGAGTGGAACAGGAATTGTCATGGGGGGACCTAAACTTGCACATAGATTGGGTGAGTCAAATTCAAAGAGATTTTTTCATGGTGTTCAACAAAAGTATATTCCAGTTAAAAACAAGGAGAGTGGAGAGAGCCAGCCTTGGACAACTAAGGGAATAAAAGACATCAGACTAAAGGTTCATGCGAAGTCCCCAAAGTAGTGGGAAGCTGGAAAATTAGAAAAACCTTAAAGCAACAAAGAACCACTAAGCCAACAATTAGGAAAAGGAAGATATCATGAATGTCCACAAGCACAAAATATAAAAACAGAGAGCAGCTTTATAATTACACAAAGCGGAAGTGGAAGATGAGAAAGGGGAATTAATATTGGGTAATGTGGAAATGGGTGAGGCTTTGAACAACTATTTTGTGTTGGCCTTCACAGTGGAGAATATGTCTAGCATGCCAAAATGAGATATTATGGATACGATGGGAAGTGAGAAGCTCATTACAATCATTATCACTTAAGTAGTAGTGTGGAACAAACTAATGAGCCGAAAACGAGACAAGTCCCCTGGTCCTGATGGGAGCATCCCAAGGCACTGAAATAAGTGGTGGAAGATGTGGCAAACCCAGCAAAATTCTTTACACTCTGGTGAGCATGTTCCCGCAGATTGGAAGAGAACAAGTGACCGTCACTGTTTCAAAACAATATAGGCAAAAGGTATGACGTGAACATGAGGAATTCTGCAGATGCTGGAATTTCAAGCAACACACATCAAAGTTGCTAGTAAACGCAGCAGGCCAGGCAGCATTTCTAGGAAGAGGTACAGTCGACGTTTTGGGTGATGAAGGGTCTTGGCCCGAAACATCGACTGTACCTCTTCCTAGAGATGCTGCCTGGCCTGCTGCGTTCAGCAGCAACTTTGATGTGTGTTGCTAGGCAAAAGGTAGATACTTATAGCATTTTGTGTGTTGCTTTGGATATCCAGCATCCGCTGATTTTCTTGTGTTTGTGTAACTATAGGCCAGTTAGCTTAACACCTGTGGTCAAGAATTTGCTTGAAGCTATCATTAAGAAATAGCAAGGCACTTAGATAGAAATGATTCCATCAGGCGGACTTAACATGGATTCATGATGGGCTGGCCCTGTTTGACAAACTTACAAGAGTTCTGTGGGGTTAAAATGAGAGCAGTGGATAAAGGGGAACCAGTGGATGTTGTATATTTGAAAATACATCAGCATCTTTACTTTGCTAGAATTTCTGAGGAGATTTGGTATGACACCAAAGACCTGCAAATTTTGAAAGACAGAGAGCATTCGAACTGGTTACATCACAGCCTGGTATGGAAGCTCCAATGCACAGGATGGCAAGAGGCCACGAGGGTTGTAGAATCAGCCAGTTCCATCACAGGCATGATCAACCCCACCACAGGACATCAAGTGATGGCATCTGTCATTAAGGACCC
The DNA here is from genome assembly GCF_030028105.1 of Mobula birostris. Classification (NCBI taxonomy): domain Eukaryota; kingdom Metazoa; phylum Chordata; class Chondrichthyes; order Myliobatiformes; family Myliobatidae; genus Mobula; species Mobula birostris. The sequence continues at coordinate 95,955,620 of NC_092381.1, forward strand.
TCACCATCCATGATATGCCTGAAGAAGTGGTACAAAGCCTGATGACTCGCATGCCACAACTTCTATCCTTCCATCAAACTTCCAAACACCCACAAGCCTTCTGGTTTCACCTCTTTAAACTTCCTTCATGCCCGAGCAGGGTTTTCTTGACATCTCCCTTTTGGTTCCCTCAAGCCACTGGGCACATCTGTGGTTTAACAAACTCAACTTTTTTTTCTTTTTGTGCTTTCTTGGAATTGACAGTAATTTTTATCTTACATCGTCTTTTTGTGGCAAAATAACAAATTTCATAACATACATCAGCGTAATAAATTTGACTCTGAACAAATGGAACAAAACGCTCATGACCTGGATGGCTTTCTTGCACTAGAACAGAAGCGATAACAATACAGCACAGTATAAAAATGCTTGCAGATGATTGAAAGATAGTGGATGAACAGGGAGCTTGCAGAAGCACTTACACAGATTAGGAGAATGGGCAAAGTGGCGGCAGATGGAATACATTTAAGGAAGTGTATGGTCAGGCACTTGGGTAGAAAGAATAAAGGCATAGATTATTTTCTAAAAAGAGAAAATTCAAATAAAGTACAAGGTTCAAGGAATTTGGGAGTCCTCGTGCATTGAAAGTGCAAAAGTTCCAGTTCAAGAACATAATCAGATTTATTGCTCATCTCCAAAATGTAAATATTTCCCCACTCCTTAATGCTGGAGTGTAATTCTGCTATCTACACAGTTATCTGGAACAAGGCTTCAATGACATCTTAATTCAAAGATTCTGATAGGCACAGGTCCAGACCAAAACCCATATCAACATAAGTTTAAAGTGTCCATTTCTGCTAGGCACAAATCTACCCTTGTACAACACTGGGGTCCAATCCTGCGGTAATCTTGTCTCCCATTCCAAAGAGATCATTCAAAAAGTTGTTACATGCACCTTTGAATCACAGCTTTGCACCACTCCCTCCTAGATTTTATTCTTATAAAACAGGTCACAAACAAACATGAATTCCCATATAAAACTGAAGTTGCGCTATATACTGATTTGTGTAATAGGGAATTGTGTCCTGAAATGAGAGAAATGCGTGAAGATTCAGCTTAGCTAAAAGAAAGTAGATAGCTTTGCATTTTGTTTTGAATGGCTTGAAATGGACTTTTGCCCTTCAGGTATTGTCAATGGTAATGCACAGACCATTCAATAACCAATTCTCCAAAGGTTGGCTGATACACTTTAAAAAAATTCCAAGAGGAAACATTGAATAAAAACTTATGTCTTTATTCAAGTACTACTTGCTAAAAGTATTCAACTTACACAACAAGATCATCTATTTGAAAGGTTTGCTCTCTCCACATATACTGCCTGACAAATACTTCCAGCATTTTCTAACTTCTAGAGAAGTTGCAGCTATTGGCATGAAAAATTAAAGACAGGAGATGTGTCAAGGGTGGTGCAGAAGAATAACATTCGGGTTTTATACTTAACCAAAGGTACCAGAATCTGGCTGTGTTTTTCCACAGGTGGCCCTCAGATGGCATTCAGATGGTAAATCTGGTCTCCCCACAAACCAGGAACATACCCCTGACCTGTAAAATGCTCTTCTATCCTGTTCTTCAGTTGTTGATACAGTGTTGCTTAGACTTCAGCTGTGAGGATATTATGAAACTTGGCTTGTTATTCGGCTTACAGGTCCTTGAGTCACACTCACCAAACAACAAATCAGAAGGCCAACAACCACTCTGGAACTGAACCACACACTGACATGGATATCAAAACAGAAATCAACTACAGATGAAACAATCTCATTCTAAATCCACCAGACATTTCCTTGCAGTTTCACAATGTCTCTTTCCATATACTATTAAATACAATTTACTCCACTCAATGGAGCAAGAGAACATTGAAATATCCTGCTTTTTAAGATATTATCATTCATTGCAATGGTGGTTGGGGTGGGGGGAAAGGAGGAAATAACTTGAGAGTTAAAATTGTTATGTCATCGTCTGTAATGTTTCTGAACTAACAACTGCAAGCACTTGTTGAAAACTCCAGGTTTGTCAAACACAATCTACACAATGATTTAAACACCAACATCAGAACCAGGGAAGGAATGGGGTTTACACAAGTACCTTCCAAATCAGGAAAGGGGCCAGAATACTGGGTTTGGGCTGTCTTATTATCAATCAGCTTCTGAAATTGGAGGAAAGAAATGCAACCTGTGGTCCTTGCTCCAAGGATTTTCCCCACTCATTCCTTGGCTCAACACCTCAGGATCTCTGCATTCAATCATGCATTTATAAGTACTGCAGCGCACTGCCTCTCAAGACAATACTCCATGTAACTACAAGGGGCCTGGTCAAGGAACAGAATCAGGTCTGAAACTGGCATGGTATTTTGAATTTGTGAAATAGAATAATTAAGAATATCCTCTTGGCATATCTTGTCCATGCTCAGAAGCAAACCTGGCTCCTGCAGTTGAAAGGTATAATCTCTTAAATGCAATCACACTGCAGTCTGATTTCAGGAAGCTACAGACAAACAGCACTGCCTAATCACAGTATAAATCCTCAGCAATTACATTTCTGCCAAAAACACTACCTCTCCACACTATTTGCAGTACAAAAGGCAAGCATCACTTTACAAGGAGACATTTTAACACAAGTAACCCCTCCCTGACTTGCATAACTGTTTTATTCTACTTCCTGCAACCCATTCAATACACTCAGTCCAACAGAAAATATTCAACATATCTTCTACCATTCCTTGCAACCAAAGTCCCTTATCAACTTAGCAGCCGAGTCACTAGCAATACCGTACCACCCAGGTTATACAAAGTAGATTGAGCTTTCTGTGCAGGCTTTGTGTCCTTAACAAAAACTCTCAGATTTCGGCAAGATGTACTTCCACCATCAACATTCTCCATTTTTGCGTTCAGCAAATGCTGCAACACACAGGTCCAGTTTGCATTGCCCTCCAACACCCACTGATACACAGTCCCAACTAGTGGACTACATTAAACCCCCACCCCCTGCAATACCTACATACAAAGTACAGGATACTAACACATCAGTCAGTCCCAATTCTCCAATAGTGTGTTGTAGTATTTTGGGAAGCAAAACAACAATAGTAATGAGCTGGTCTACAACTTGTATGCAATAACTCATGATGACTCAGAACACAGGGCCCTTCATCAACTTCCCCCAGATGTATAAAATCAAGATGGTCATAGAAAAGGTGAATACAGTCTTTTCTCTCCAGAGAAAGGAAACCCAAAGTTAGGCAAAGTAGGTTTAAGTCAAGAGGGGGAAGATTTAAAAAGGACGGCAAAGGACGACAACTTCATAGAGAAAGCAGAGCTCTGTGGAACAAGCTACCAGAGAAAGTGGTTGAGGCAAGTACAAGAATAAAAAGACATTTGCTCAATTAGACACAAGACTATAAGACCATGAGATATAGGAGCAGAATTCGGCAAATTGGCCCATCGAGTCTGCTCTGCCATTTAATCAAGGTTGATCCAATTTTCCTCTCAGCCCCAATCTCCTGTCTTCTCCCCATATCCCTTCATGACCTGACTAATCAAGAAGCTATCAACCTGTCTTAAATATGCATAATGATTTGTCCTTCACAGCTGCCTGTAGCAAAGAATTCCACAGATTCACCACTCATTGGCTAAAGGAATTCCTCCTCAACTCCATTCTAAAAGGATGCCCCTCTTTTCTGAGGCTGTGTCCTCTGGTCTTAGACTCTCCCACCTTTTCACCTTTTGATAGGTTTCAATGAGGTCACCCCTCATTCTTCTGATTCTAGTGACTACAGGCCCAGAGCTGTCAAACACTCTTCATATGACAAACCATTCAATCCTGGAATAAATTTCGTGAACCTCCTTTGAACACTCTCCAGTTTCTAAGATTAAAGGGCCTAAGACTGCTCACAACACTCCAATGAGGCCTCACCAGTGCTTTATGAAGCCTCAACATTACATCCTTGCTTTTACATTCTAGTCCTCTCAAAATGAACGCTAACACTGCACTTACTTTCCTCAGCACTGTCTCAACCTGTAAACCAAACTTCAGGGAATCCTGCATAAGGACTCCCAAGTTTTTTGAATTTTCACTCCATTCATGAAATCTGTCTGTCCTTCTGTAGCCTCTATTTCCTCACAACTACCTACTCCCCCCACCTATCATCTGCAAACTTTGCAACAAAGCCATCAATTCCATCATCCAAATCATTAACATGTAACTGAAAAGAATCAGTCCTAAAACAGTCCCCAGTGGAACACCCCTAGTTACCGGCAGCCAGCCAGAAAAGGCTCCCTTTATTCCCACTTCTTGCCTCCTGCCAATCATTCACAGATTTATCCATGCTAAAATATTTCCTGTAATACCATGGGCTCATAGCTTGTTAAGCAGCCTCATGTGTGGCATCTTGTTAAAGGCCTTCTGAAAATCCAAGAACACAACAACTGATGTTGTCTATCCTACTTACAATTTCTTCAAAGAATTCCAAAAGATTTGCTAGGCAAGATTTTCCTTTGAGGAAACCATGCTGATTACAGCCTATTTTATCGTGTGCCTCCAAGTACCCCGAGACATCATCCTTAATAATTGACTCCAACATCTTTCAAACCACTGAGGTCAGACCTATAGTTTCCTTTCTTCTGCCTCTTTCTCTTCTTCAAGACTGGAGTGACATTTGCAATTTCCCAGACTTCTGGCACCATTCCAGAATCTAATGATTATTGAAAGATTATTACTAATGCCTTCACAACCTTGACCACTGACACCTGGAACTTTCACCATACTGCACTGTCTTCCAGTGAAGACTGATGCAAAATATTTATTCAGTTTGTAAACCATTGTCCTCCATTACTACCTGTCCAGCATATTTTTCCAGCAGTTGATATCCATTCTTGCCTTTTTATACTTTGTGTATTCGACAAAAGTTCTGGTTTCCTCTTTAATATTATTGACTAGCTAACTTACTATTCCATTTTCACCTTCTTAATGACTTTTAGTTGCCTTCTGGTGGTTTTAGCAAAGTTTTCCAATCCTCTAACTTCCCACTAATTTTTGCTCAATTATATGAATTCCAAATGTTTTAGAGGGATATGGGCAAATGGGACAAGCTTACATCAGCATTTTGGTCAGCATGTACAAGCTGGGCAGAGGGGCCTCGTTCCCTGCAGTATTATTCTCCATCTGTTTAGAATTCCTTTAGTCCCACTTCATCTTGAAATAATGTCAGTCAGAGCCAAACCCTTATTCTGGTGACTGTTATGATGATACACGTAACACCGTTATACCCAGGGCCATTAATCACCAAGTGTGGCATAGTGCTCCCAAAACAAGGATATACAACACTGACCAAACTTTAAAGGAAATCATGTGAAGTCCCACAACACACTCCAATGACGTACTGAGGCGATACGAAGACTTTTTTAAAATACAAATTTTGCTCTGAATGGAGCATTTACTGGTAAGCCTTGGGGAGTTTCCACAAATACATACTTTAATTTAAATAGTTCCCTTCTCCCTTGGGACACTTTTCGAAGTTAACACCGAACAGTTTAACGTTGGAGTGCGCACACGTTGAAACAAAGTGAAATCAGTGTCGCTGCCTACTTATGTCATGTGTGCGGGTGTGCCGAATCAATAGCATCGGAACGTATCAAACCGACACAGCTGAAGCCTCATGCAGCCAAATCATGAACTTCACACTGTTCCCTCCAACCAGGTGTTACCCCAATGTAAAAACAAGGGAGATACAACTTTCTCCATTGAATTGTGATACAAATGCTGAGCGTTCATTCATTTTTTAAAACAAAGATTACAAAGTTCACTACTAATGAATCGATTTTTTTCTGCAGACCAATCACGACAGAAACAACTGCAAAGATTTTTTCTTCCAGTTTTTAAAAAACAAGGTCCCAACACACCAGTTCCGCGTAAATATGAATCACCGGGCTTTTGACTAAAAAAGTTTCCACGTTGTCATTTCTACCGTGTGATCTTTCAGTTCCTTTCCTGACGTTGACGATACCATTCGTCGAACTTTTTAAAACTAGCTTTCCTTATCCCAAAAAAATCACAGAGGGGAAGCGGGGGAGGGGAAAGAGCCCCCTGCAAACCGACACAGGCTGAATCCAGATTTGAAACCACTTTTTAAACTCTATTTCGCCGTGCAAGTAGTGCCAAGTCTACGACAAACTCCACGAGTTTAACAGCGCAAAGAAACAAAACAGCAGAGAAAAGTGAAGGAAAGGAGAGAGGGGGCAGATACTCCACGGTAACACTAGTGGGGTCCACTCCTCTAAGCGCAAACTTATTTTATTTACTCCCCGGGATCTGCGGCAGAGTTTTAAGATGGAGAACCCGGTGACGAAATTCAATTTAGTTGACCAGAATTTGTTACAGAAGTTTTACTAAGTGGAGGGAAGAGGCAAACAAACTCAATGCCTCCACCACTGGTTGGAAGGAGTGAATGGAATCTCCCCTCAGTGAAAGTGGGGGGGGGGAATGAAGAGAGTCGTTGTACAAAATCCCGGGCACCGAAAAAAAACTAGCGATGTTGCGGCGTTCAAACAGAAAAGTTTGCCGTTTCTATTTTAAGCGCTCACACGGGCCACAATACAGTATGGGAGACGCGAATCTGCCTTCTCTTCACACCACCACCGTTCACTGAGAACCCACGTTCTCGCGATGGAAATCTGTCAGAAGTTTGTTTGAGAAGAGGGAACCGGACAAGATGCAAGGAGGCTGGCGAAAGGCCGTGCTTCAAACCACCTGAAACCAGATCCTGACCTGTTGCCCCATTTTCAAGCCGCTCAAGCAACCCACCACCCCAGCCCTAGCTCCTTGCCTACTGACCTGTACAGACAGCAGTCACCCCCAGCACGCCCCAAAAGTGGCTCCAAAGCCGGCCGGCTCCCATCTCTCAGCAGCTCCCTCCGAGTAAGAATCCTCATATAAGCCAGCTGGGGAATAAGGTGAGCGAGTCCGGAGAAAGTCGAGTTGCCGGGCACCAGCGGCCACAAACCCGCCCCTGCTACAATATTGCCGACATTGAAACTCGGAGTAACTTTCTGGCGGCCGCGTCACCCGCGCGCACTCCTCCTCCACCTCCGCGTCTGCGGCAGCCCCTCCCCACACCACCCCTTTCCCCTTCCGCCGCCTGGTACTCAACCCCACTCCGAGCTTCCCCTCAACCCGATCAACTGCTTTCCACTAATCGCCTCTCTGACACACAACAGGGACTATTTAGCCTCCTTTCTCAACAACTCCACCCCCACCGCCGAATTCTTTTTTTTTGTCGGAGCGGAGGTATTTCCTCCTGTTTTAAAGTTAAGTTTCCCGTGAGTGTGTAAAGTATTTCAGAATGAAAGCAAGTATGTTGGACAAAGTCGTGTCAGCTGCTCTGTCCAGCAGAGTTTGATCTATCTTTCTGGAGAGTGAAACACTGCATTGTTAGCCATCTTCAGTGCCGGGGAGTATCTCACTATAGTACGAGTATATTATTCTGTGACGTGCTGATGTATCTGACAGTTTGTGCAAGTAAACCTGTTGTAGCTTCGCCGCTAAAGTGACAAATCGGTCGCACTCTTCAGCATGGTGAGAGCAGGTCTGCACGACGTTTACATTTAACCTCCACTGCCCCCGACCTATCAAAACTCTGCCGCGCACCACTGTATCCTCTACATTAGAGGCGGTAGAAGAGGATGCCACGTTTCTGTCTCCCGGTATCTTTAGAAGGTCTTCATTGATGCAGTCAAAATAACCAGTAAGTGCCCTGTCTACAGTGGAGACATCATTCCATCCCATGGGTCTGCTGAGATCTTCCTTACCGCAAGCTGGCCGCCACTTACACTCAATTTTGCCAAGTACCTGGTAAAAATACAAGTTCATTCTTGGGATAACTTGCAAGGAGTTGCAGGAAATTAATTCCTGGTATCATGCTACCAGGGCAAGAATTGGCTGAATTCGGTTTAATGTTAAAAATACTGCAGTACACTTCCTCACTCATTCTGCTCACAAACTTTCTGATATGGAGACGTGACAGGCAATTTGAAGTTCATAAGGAACCGCAGAAGGTCAACCATTGTTTATTTTTGCTGTGACCAGGCCGCTAGAATTTAGTGAAAATCCAGTAATTCGGCATCTGATTCTTCAGGAATCCTGGTGGATCAGCATCTTGCTCTCTCAATGTTCTGCCGTAAACAGAGTTGAAATTTGTGTGTGCCAGTTGTTAAGGATTGGGAGTGTGGCTGAGTCCAGAGGCCAGACTGTGGGCAGGTTGTATGTGGGTGGAGCCAGGATTGGGGTTCAGAACACGTGGGCTCAGAAACAAGGGTGGGTGTGCAGCCAGAAACAGGATCCAGAGTTCTGGTATACTTCCAGCAGCTGCAGTCTCTTGCAGCTCTGCTGCACTACTCTTCTGCAAAGTTTCTACAAGGTACACCAAGTTTAAAGAAGTTTTCATCTTCTCTCCAATGGGAGTTCCGCAAGAACTCTCACTGCTCCCCCACTGTACCTTCCACTGCTCTCCACCTCTTGGCCATGTTCCCAACAACTTCCACCTAATTGTTGCCACAAGCATTAGCAAACATTGCTTGTGATGGAGGGTATACCGTGGCTGTCCTCTGAAGTCCACATCCTCCTTGCACCTAGACCTCACTGACACCAACATCAGCATTGTCACATTAACCACTTGCTACTGCAGCCTCCAGTAGTCACAGCCATTTGCTTTGAAATGTATCAGTTTGTCAAGATCAATGATCTTTTACCTCTTTTACCACGTGTGCACATATACAGATGCACACTTTTAATTTCCTGTAGAAGGGAGAAAGTGTTGAGGTCCAAAACCTAAGCACAATGGTATGGTACTAGACTACTCGATAGAGAGAAAGAAAAAAATCTTTACTTTAAATTCTGGATGCATATCGCACGTGCTAGTTTAATGAAATTTTAATTACTACTACTACATCGACTCAGGCCGAGGGGGCCGGCATCGGGCACGATGACATACCCACTTCTCCCTCTCCCTCATCAGTGTGTTCAGTTCATCTACATTAGCCGCGTCGCTGTCTTCTCGGAGCGTGTTGACCATAGTCTTGGGAGGGTGCCCAGGGTTCATCCTCCCATGCTTGGGCTCCCATATGATGACTAGGCTGGCAGGTAGCTCGGGGTGGCATAGACAGTGCCCCGCTAGTTGCCGTCTTCTCGCCTCGATTTTAGTGATGAGCATCAGTAGGTCCTTATAGAGCTCGACGTTCGTCATGTGCTATTGCCAACTCACGTCAAGAGCCATCCGGAGCATTCGTGTATAGCAACCATCTAGAGACTTTCGCATTGTCTTGGTGAGTGCTCACGTCTCGCATCCGTACATGAGAATGGACTCTGTGACTGCTATGAAGATCCTCTTTCTCTTTTTAAGCCCTCTGGTTAGGTTCGACTTCCAGATTTCCTTCATGTCATTCATAGCCCTCCACGCCAGCACCTTCCGTATCTTTATGTCCTCCTCCGAACTCATCATTCTTGACCCGAGGTACTTGTAGTCAAAGACTTTCTTAATGGTATCATTCTTTACGGACTTGAGAGTACCTTCATCGCAGTTAAACGCCATGTACTCTGTCTTTTTAGTGTTTAGGTGAAGTCCAACTTTATTGCACTCAATTTCCACTTTTGTCAGTAGCTGCTGTGCTTCCTCCATCTGGTCAGAGAGCAGGACTATGTCATCTGCAAAATCGAGATCTGTGAGCGTAACTGGTCTGACCCTTTTGGTTCATCCAAATTTCAATTGGTTGACCAATATCCTAAAAAGAAATTAACCTACCACCCACAAGCTAGTCTGGCCCACATGTATCTGATCCTAACTGCAGCTGCTATCTCTCCACTGAGTTCTCAGGAAAAGCAAATAACACTGGCCATGCAGTCACACCCACATCTCAGAAATGCTTTTTTGAATTTTGAAAAATAAAAGCTGTAACTCAATAAAAACTAATTTACATTCCAGTCGGATAGTTGATATTGTGCATCGCAATAATTGAAAGCAGAGAATGAAAGCAAACTCCACTGTTGTTCCACATCTAGCCACTAGGGGGTGTATCGTTGCGTTTTACCAAATTTTCCCTTCCCATTCCTTCTGGCTGATGGAATGACGCCAAAGGTGGAGGTGCTCAACCAAAATAGAAAGTAAATTTATTATCAAAGTACATATATATCAATATATACAACCATGAGATTCGTTTTCTTATGGCAATACGTACTCAATAAATCCAATAGCCACAATAGGATTAATGAAAGACCACACTCAACCAGGTGGACAAACAACGAATGTGCAAATGACTACAAATTGTGTAAATATAAAAAGAAAAAAATAATAAATTATCAAAAAATATCGAGAACATGAGGTGAAGAGTCCTAGAAAGTGAATCACATAGGTGTGGGAGCATTTCAGTGATGGGCGAGTGAAGTTATCCCCTCTGATTCAAGAGCCTGATGGTGTGAGTCCTGGGTCTCCTGTACCTTCTTCCTGAAGGCAGTAGTGAGAAGAGAGCATATCCTGGGTGGTACAAGTCCTTGATGATGGATGCTGCTTTCCTGTGATAACGCTTCATGTAGATGTGCTCAATGGTCGGGAGGGCTTTCCTTTGATGGACTGGGCTGTATCCACTACTTTTTGTTGGATCTTCCATTCAAGGGTTTTGGTGTTTCTGTACCACACTGTGATGCAGCCTGTCAGTATACTCTCCACTACACATCAATAGAAGTTTGTCAATGTTTTAGGTGACATGCTGAATCTTCACAAACTTCTAAGGTGCTACCATGCTTTCTTCATAATGGCACTTATGTGCTGGGGCCCAGGACCAAGGAATTTAAAGTTGCTGACCCTCTCCACCTCCTCTGATCCCCCAGTGAGGACTGGCTAATGGACCTCTGGTTTCCTCCTCCTGAAGTCAATCATCAGCTCTGATTCGGCCAACATTAGCAGGGTTGTCAGCAAACTTGAATATAGCATTGGAGCTATGCTTAGGGGGCGAAGCACACAGCCCTGAGGTGCACCTCATTTCATATTTAGAGGTGACAGAGGTAGGCAGTAAATTGCAGCCCCAGTTAGCACAGATTCTGTCCTCACGCCGTGCTGAGCTGGTGCCTAGCAGCTCATGACACGCGATATTTCAGCACCATGGTAGTGCAGCAATCAGCTCAGGGAATCGGAGATCGGAGTTCAATTCCGATGTCACCTATAAGAAGTTTGTACTTTCTTCCTGTCATACGCATGGGTTTTCTCCGGGTGCTCTGGTTTCCTCCCACAGTCCAAAGACTGGTTACTAGGTTAATTGGTCATTGTAAATTGTCGCATAATGAGGCGAGGGTTAAATCGGGGGTTGCTGGGCAGTGAGGCTCAAAACCTTGGAAGGGCCTATTCCACACTGTATCTCTAAATAAAATAAAATAATTGATCTCAAGGTGAAAGGTGAAATCTTTCTCCGGTTTGTGTCAGGGTGCGCATCTTTTAAAAAGTTCCAGCACGTAAAATAAGATTTTGATGACAAGGCAGTCCATCCCTAATTGTCCTTGCAAAGATTACATATAAACATTGGTGCTGGTTGACATCAAGCTCCAGGATTCTGATGACAATACATACTCTATCCAATCACAATGATTGCTCTGCAGCAAGTAGCTTGCACCCAGGGGTGTTGTTGGCCTTTTGGGTGATAAAGGGAACAAAAATGCGAAGTGCAATTGAAGAAACTCTGATGAGATAGAGGCGTAAGAGTATACAGCATAGAATCCGACTCTTCAGCCCAACTCATCCATGCCAACCATGTTAGACCCCTTTGCCTACATTTGACCCATATTGCTCCAAACCTCTCCTATCCATGTACCTGTCCAAATGTCTTTTAAATTTCATTATTGCTCCTGCCTCTGCCACACCACCCTCTGTGTGAAAAAGTTGCCCCTCAGGTTCATGTTGAATGTTTGATGACCAGCTGTATTGCTTCCAGTTATAAAGCTCCTATGCTGGAGAGAGTGATTGGTTAAGTCAGTGGATGAGTGCCAATTGGATGATTGGTTTGGTGGGTGCCAATCAAGTGAAATGTTTTTTTTCTGGACCATGGGATTCCTTTCATTGGAGTTGTTCTGTTCTGAGTAAGTAAAGAACATCCATCATAGTCTTGATCTGTGTTTTGTCGATTGTGGGCAGATCCAGGAGTTACATTCTCACCACAGAGACCGCTCCATCCTCATGCAGTCACACCATTTGTGTGACTGGAACAGTTGGACACCCCCGGGAGTTTGCTTGTGGGGAATTGTGCTGCATTTGTCTGTTGACCAATGCTCTTTCCTCATTGCCTGACAATGCACATAAAATCCATGTCTGAGTGCACATGCTTGCCAGGTGTGAACAGGACCCAGATCAAAGAGCACAACTGTATCCAATACTCAGCCCTGTCATTGAAATATTAGCACTTCAGTGAAATTCTGAAGAGTTATCAGGATTATGTAAAAACCAAGATTTGAATTGAATTGACTTTATTTCTTACATACTTCACATACATGAGGAATAAAAATCTTTACGTTACGTCTCCATCTAAATGTGCAATGAGCAATCATAGTAATTTATAATAATTTATAATAAATAGAACAGTCTATGTAATATAGAGTACACCCAAATCAGCTTGAGTTAACCAGCCTGATGGCCTGGTGGAAAAAGCTGTCTCGGAACCTGTTGGTCCTTGCTTTTATGCTGTGGTACCATTTCCCAGATGGTAGCAGCTGAAATAGATTGTGATTGGGATGGCTCGGGTCCCCAACAATCCTATGGGCCCATTTTACACAGCTGTCCTTGTAAATGTCCTGAATCACGGGAAGTTCACAACTACAGATGCGCTGGGCTGTCTGCACCACTCTCTGCGATTAAGGGAGATACAGTTCCCATACCAGGCAGTAATGCAGTCAGTCAGGATGCTCTCAATTGTGCCCCTGTAGAAAGATCTGAGGATTTGGCGGCCTATACCAAACTTCCTCAACCAGCTGAGGTGAAAGAGGTGCTGTTCTGCCTTTTTCACCACAGAACTGATGTGTACAGACCACGTGAGGTCCTCGGTGATGTGGGTGCCGAGGAATTTAAAGCTGTTTACCCTCTCAATCTCAGATCCATTGATGTCAATAGGGGTTAGTCCGTCTCCATTCCCCTGTAATCCACAACCAGCTCCTTTGTTTTTGCGACATTGAGGGAGAGGTTGTTTTCTTGACACCACTGTATCAGAGAGATGTATTCTTCCATGTAGGCCACCTCGTTATTGTTTGAGATAAGGCCAATCAATGCAGTGTTGTTGGCAAATTTAATTTGCAGATTGGAGCTGTGGGTGGCTACACAGTTACGGGTATACAGGGAGTAAAGGAGGGGGCTCAGTACGCAGCCCTGAGGGGCTCCTGTATTGAGAGTCAGAGGGTTAGAGGTGAGGAAGCCCACTCTTACCACCTGCTGGCGATCTGACAGGAAGTCCAGTATCCAGCTGCACAAGGCAGGGTCAAGGCTGAGGTCTCTGAGCTTCTTGTCAAGCCTATATGGAACTATGGTGTTGAATGCTGAACTGTAGTCCAAGAACAGCATTCTCACATAAGCATCCTTCTTCTCCAGATGTGAAAGGACGGTGTGTAGAGCTGTGGCTATTGCATCATCTGTCGATCGGTTGTGTCGGTAGGTGAATTGTAGGGGGTCCAGTTTGGATGGTAGCCACTGCAGATGTAGTCCTTGACCAGCCTTTCAAAGCATTTGCTTATTATTGAGGTGAGTGCGAAAGGCCACCAGTCGTTCAAGCATGTTACCTTGGTCTTTTTTGGTACAGGGACAATGATGGATAATTTGAAGCAGCAGGGCACTCTATACTGGGAGAGGGAGAGATTAAAAGTGTCAGTAAACACACCTGCCAGTTGTGCTGCGCACACCCTGAGTACTCTCCCTGGGATGCCGTCCGGTCCCCCACCGTTGCGACGGTCTACTCGTTGGAAACATCTATACACCTCATCCCAGGTTGCAGGCTGTAGCAGTGGCTTTCCTTGGAGGCTCAGAGTTAGCGACATTGAACCTAGCATAAAAGCAATTGAGCTCATCTGGGAGAGAGGCCGCGATGTTGGCAGCACCGTAACATTTGCCTTTGAAGTCTGCGATGGTATGCAGCCCTCGCCACAAGTCATGTGTGCTATTGATTGTGAATGTTGACTCAATCTTGTCCCTGTATTGTTGTTTCACAGCCTTGATAGCTTTGTGCAGATTATAGCTGCTTTTCTTGAGCTCTAGTTGATCTCCAGCGATGTAAGCTCGATGTCGCGCTGTAAGTGCTGCTCGCACGGAACTATTGATCCAGAGTTTCTGGTTCGGGAAGACCCTGACCGACTTCTGGGGGACAACATCGTCAACGCACTTCCAGATGAAGCACGTGACTCCATCAGTGAATTTGGAGACATCCTCATCATGGAAGACATTCCAGCCGACGTCGTCGAAGCAGTCCTGCAGCGTGGAGTCCGATTGGTCGGACCAACAGTGGACGGGTTTAACTATGGCCACCTCTTGTTTCAGCTTCTGCCTGTACATCGGCAAAAGCAAGATCGAAGAGTGATCTGATTTTCCAAAAGCTGGGCGAAGGAGAGCTTTGTAAGCATTGCAGAAGGGAATGTAGCAGTGGTCAAGTGTGTTATCTCCACAAGTGCTCACCTGGATGTGCTGACAAAACTTCAGAGAGATTTTCGTCAGTGATGCTCAATTAAAGTCACTGGCGATGATGAAGGCAGCCTCTGGGTGTGCAGTCTCCAGCGTGTTGATGGTCTCAAACAATTCCTTGAGAGCCAGGGCAGTATCAGCCTGTGGCAGAATGTACACCGCTGTGATGATAACAGCCATGAACTCCCTAGACTGTAAGATCTGCACAGCAGCACCAGGTATTCCAGTTCTGGGGAACAAAAGGATTTGAGGGCATTCACATTCTGGGGGTTACGCAAAGCATTGTTGACCATGAAACATAAAACTCCTCCTTCACTCTTCCCAGTGAGGTTTTTTGACCTGTCTGCTCAGAACAGGGAGAACCCAGAGGGCTCGATGGCATGATCCAGTATCTCCTCCATCAGCCAGGTCTCCACGAAGCACAAAACATTGCATTCCCTTGTTTCCCGCTGATAGGAGATTCTCGCTCTCAGTTCACAAAGCTTGTTATGCAGGGACTGAACAGGAGTATGCCAGGGAGTGGCGGTTGATTTGCACGCCGTCTCAGCCTCACCAGGACACCGGCGCTTCTTCCGAGGTAGTGGCGGAGTAAAAGATGAGTCTCCCATGGATCACGCAAGCAGCGGATCCCGGTGTAGGAAAGGTGGCAAATAGTGGGTAAATGCCGTCTTTCCAACGTTCAGAAAGGTCAGTCTATCATATCATATTTACAGGAGAAAACTACAAAACCAATGAAAAAGAATGTTGTTTCAGCTGAAGTAACAATTTCTAAGACACAGGACACCATAAAGGCACTCCTGCCTTGTGTCCATCACTTGGGAAGAGTATCCAATTAGTTTCACACACAAAATGATTGGGGAGCTCAGCAGACCAGGCAGCATCTATGATAAAGAGTAAACAGTTGAAGTTTCGGGCCGAGACCCTTCATCAAGACTGGAAAAAAAGAGATCAGAAGTCCGAGTAAGAAGATGGGGGAGGGGAGGAAGAAGTACAAGGTAGTAGATGATAGGTGAAACTGGGTGGGGTGAAGTAGAGACCTGCGGTCAATTGGTGAAAGAAATAAAGGGCTGGAGAAGGCGAAATCCAAGAGGGCTGAAGGCCAAGGAAGAAAAGGAAGGGGAGGAGCACCAGAAGGAGGTGATGGGCAGGTGAAGAGATAAGGCGAGAGAGGGAGATAGGAATGGGGAGTGGTGAAGGAGAGGGGGGTGCAATTACTGAAATTTTGAGAAATCAATGTTCATGCTATAAGGTTGGAAGCTACCTAAATAGGATATAAAGTGTTGCTCCACCAGCCTGAGTGTGGCTTGCAAGGATAAGTACCAGGAGGGAGATGAGCAGGGAGGGACAAATGGACAAGGAAGTCACATAGGGAGCAATCCTTGTGGAAAGTGGAAAGCTTTCCACAGTGATCACTCCAATGCGATTCCCTTATCCTTGTAGGGGAACAAGTGCTACACCTGCCCCTACACCTTCTCTCTCACTACATTCAGGCCCCCAAACAATCCTTCCAGGTGAGGTGACTCTTTGCCTGTCTGTTGGGGTCATCTACTGTATCTGGTGCTCACGGTGTGGCATCCTGTATATCAGTGAGATCCGACATAGATTGGGAGACCACTCTGCCGAGCATCCGCCTGAAAATGTGGGTTATCCCAGTGGCCACCCATTTCAATTCTACTTCCCATTCCCATTCCAACATATCAGTCCATGGCCTCCTCTACTGTCGTGATGAAGCCACACTCAGGTTGGAGGAGCAACACCTTATATTCCATCTGGATAGCCTCCAACCTGGTGGCATGAACATCGATTTCTTGAACTTCCAGTAATTGCCCCCTCCCCCCACTTCAACACTCCTCATTCCCATTTCTCTCTCATTTGATCTCTTTACTTACCCATCGCCTCCCTCTGGTGCTCCTCCCCTTCCCTTTCTTCCATGGCCTTCTGTCATCTCTTATCAGATTCCCCCTTCTCTATCCCTTTATCTTTCACCAATCAACCTCCCAGCTCTTTACTTCACCCTCCCCCTCTCCTGGTTTCACTTATCACTTACTGCCTTGTATTTCTTCCTTCCATCCCCCCACCCACCTTCTTAATCTGACTTCTCAGCTTTTTTTCTCCAGTCCTGATGAAGAGTCTCAACCCGAAACGTTGACTGTACTCTTTTCCATAGGTGCTGCCTGGCCTCCTGAGTTCCCCCAGAATTTTGTGTGTGTTGCTTGGATTTCCAGCCTCTGCAGATTTTTTCTTGTTTGTGAGGTGCAGATTCTGACCTGTTTCTCAAAAACACATCCAAGAAATCTCCCAAATCCATTGTTTGCCCATGTCCACAGTCAACACAATGGTAAAGATGCCGCATCTGTGAACTGATATCAGGTCCAGAGTGGGTGGCGGTTGCTCAGAGGTAATGGGGTGAGCATGACAAGCATGGGCTGAAGTAGAGAAGAAGTCAGGCAGATTCTACCAACCTTTGGATCTGAGACTGAGTTAAAGTTAATTATTAAGAAGTTCACAATTGAATGACCCGCTGAGTTCCTCTGGGATTTTGTGTGTTGCTTCAGAAATCCAGCACATGCAGACTTTCTAGTGTCTTCATAACTAAATCCCCTGTTGGCATTTCACTACAGCAGCTACACAGAGGAATAGCTATCAGTAGGAGAGTAGTGTCAATGATCCTTCATCGTCCCTGATGCAATCGAACAATGTGATAAATTACCCTTAATTGATTGTAGCCTCTTCACAATACCAGGGCTCACACCACCAGGTTCAGAGACAGTTATTAACCTTCAACCATCAGGCTCTTGAACTGAAGGGGATAACTTCAGTCAACTTCACTTGCCCCATCATTGAAATGTTCCCACAACCTATGGACTCACTTCCAAGGACTTGTCATCTCATGTTCTCCGTATTTATTGCTCATTTATTTATTATTATTCTTTCTTTCTTCTTTTACTTGCACAGTTTACAGACGGATGGAATGCCCAAGTTAGTGCAGTCTGTTATTGATTCTGTTCTGGTTATTACTCTGTTGCATATTTACTGAGTATGCTCACAAGAAAATGAATCTCAGGGTTGTCTTTGGTGACATACATATAATTTGAAAATAAATTTACTTTGAATTTTGAAATGAAATTTCCTATTCATAGATCATCCTTGACTCTGCCAAATTCTATGGTTAGTTCAGACTCCATCCGCCAGAACAAGTAGGATCTCCCAGTGGCCACCCATTCTAATTCCACTTCCCATTCCAATTCCGATATGTCCATCCATGGCCTCCTCCAATATCGGGATAAGGCCACACTTAGGTTGGAGGAACAACACCTGATATTCCATTTGGATAGCCTCCAACCTGATGGCGTGAACATTGATTTCTCAAACTTCCAGTAATGCCTCCCCCCTTCACCATTTCCTAACCCCTCGTCCCTCTCTCATGTTCTCTCCTTGTCCACCCATCTCCTCCCTCTGGTGCTCCTCCTACCCCCCCCCCCACTTTTCTTTCTTCCATGGCCTTCTGTCTCTTTTACCAATTAACTTTCTAGCACTTTGCTTTATCCCTCTCCCTCCAAGTTTTGCCTGGTGTTTCTCTCTCCTCTCCTCCCGCCATTCAAATCTACTCCTCAGCTTTTTTTCCCCCTCCAGTCAAGATGAAGGGTTTTGGACCAAAACATTGACTGTACTTTTTTCCATAGATGTTACCTGGCCTGCTGGGTTCCTCAAGCATTTTGTGTGTGTTGCTTGGATTTCCAGAATCTGCAGGTTTTTTGTTTATGGTTAGTTTGTAGCTCTCCCATCAAGATTTGCAAGGTTTGAAGTACCACTTTGCTACATTTTGTGTAAAGGCTTGAGAAAGCTGTGTCACTCCCCTGAGGTGTATCAGTGTAAAGTAACAATTCAAATGCCCCAGGCCAAACCAGACATGGCCTGATATGTCACACCGAACAGAAAGTTAAATTTGACAACCTCTAGAGGGACACTTTAAACAGCTGGTTATTTCATGCAGATTTAACATGCATCATCATTTGTGGGGACCGGCCTCAGCCTGTTCTGACCAATGCTCCTTCCACCCTCCACCCTCCACCCTCCCACCACAAATCACAGACATGAGGACACTTTGTCACTAGGTAAGCAACCAAAATGAAGAATACATACTCAAGCCCATTTCAGTTTGTCAGAAAGCATTTGTGGAGAGAGAGCATTTGTGGTGTTGTGGATAGTGTAGAGGATTGTCGAAGATTGCAGAGAGACATTGATAGGATGCAGAAGTGGGCTGAGAAGTGGCAGATGGAGTTCAACCCAGAGAAGTGTGAGATGGTATACTTTCGAAGGACAAATTCCAAGGATGAGTACAAAGTAAATGGCAGAATACTTGGTAGTGTGGAGGAGCAGAGGGATCTGGGGGTACGTGTCCATAGATCCCTGAAAGGTGTCTCACAGTTGAGAAAAGGTACAGAAGAGATTTACCAGGATGCTGCCTGGTTTAGAGAGTATGCATTACAATCAGAAATTAAGGGAGCTAGGGCTTTACTCTTTGGAGGGAAGGAGGATGAGAGGAGACATGATAGAGGTATACAAGATATTAAGATAGAGTGGACAGCCAGCGCCTCTTCCCCAGGGCACCTATGCTCAGTAGAAGAGGATTTACTCAGAGTGGTTGGTGCATGGAATGCACTGCCTGAGTCAGTGGTGGAGGCAGATACACTCGTGAAGTTTAAGAGACTACTAGACAGGTACATGGAGGAATTTAAGGTGGGGGGTTGTATAGGAGGTAGGGTTTAAGGGTCGGCAGAACATTGTGGGCCGAAGGGCCTGTACTATGCTGTACTGTTCTATGTTCTATGTTAAGGATAAGCTCAGGATTCCCCTCGTACACTGGAGGTTTGATTCTTCTAATGTGCAATGGATGACATTGTAGGTACAAAACAGTGTGAACTAGATTGAACTACAGTACAAATGAATTGCTGCCTCACCTGGCTGGTGAAAAGGGATGAGTTAAAAGAGAAGGTAATGCATCACCCACAGGTGTCCAGTGAAGTGCTGTGAGAAGGGGAGGGATGGAATTGTGGAGGGACTGGTCCTGTTGCAATGTTGAAAGTGGCAAGGAGAGGAAAGTGCTCCTGATGTGGAAAAAAAGGCTGTTGAAGATGGCAGAAATTTTGATGGATGACCTGTTGAGTGGAGAGGGCAAAGGAGTGGAAGGTGAGGACAAAGGGAGCACCTGCCGTATACTGGGTGCAAATGAGAGTAGAAGTGTGGGAAATGAAGTAGACCCATAGAGGAAGGTAATAGGTAAGCAATGGTTCACATAAAGTGGTTCATATCTCAGAAGCAATGCTCATAGAAGTATTTCATCTTTTAGCACAGAACCAACATAGAACATAGAATAGTACAGCACAGTAGAGGCCCTTCGGCCCACAATGTTGTGCCGACCCTCAAACCCTGCCTCCCATATAAGCCCCGACCTTAGATTCCTCCATATATCTGTCTAGTAGTCTCTTAAACTTCACTAGTGTATCTGCCTCCACCACTGACTCAGGCAGTGCATTCCATGCACCAACCACTCTCTGAGTAAAAAACCTTCCTCTAATATCCCCCTTGAACTTCCCACCCCTTACCTTAAAACCATGTCCTCTTGTATTGAGCAGTGGTGCCCTGGGGAAGAGGCGTTGGCTATCCACTCTATCTATTCCTCTTATTATCTTGTACACCTCTATCATGTCTCCTCTCATCCTCCTTCTCACCAAAGAGTAAAGTCCTAGCTCCCTTAATCTCTGATCATAATCCATACTTTCTAAACCAGGCAGCATCCTGGTAAATCTCCTCTGTACCCTTTCCGATGCTTCCACATCCTTCCTATAGTGAGGTGACCAGAAATGGACACAATACTCCAAGTGTGGCCTAACCAGAGTTTTATAGAGCTTCATCATTACATCACGACTCTTAAACTCTATCCCTCGACTTATGAAAGCTAACACCCCATAAGCTTTCTTAACTACCCTATCCACCTGTGAGGCAACTTTCAGCGATCTGTGGACATGTACCCTGAGATCCCTCTGCTCCTCCACACTACCAAGTATCCTGCCATTTACTTTGTACTCTGCCTTGGAGTTTGTCTTTCCAAAGTGTACCACCTCAAACTTCTCCGGGTTGAACTCCATCTACCACTTCTCAGCCCACTTCTGCATCCTGTCAATGTCTCTCTGCAATCTTTGACAATCCTCTACACTATCTACAACACCACCAACCTTTGTGTCGTCTGCAAACTTGCCAACCCGCCCTTCTACCCCCACATCCAGGTCGTTAATAAAAATCACGAAAAGTAGAGGTCCCAAAACAGATCCTTGTGGGACACCACTATTCACAATCCTCCAATCTGAATGTACTCCCTCCACCACCACCCTCTGCCTTCTGCAGGCAAGCCAATTCTGAATCCACCTGGTCAAACTTCCCTGGATCCCATGCCTTCTAACTTTCTGAAAAAGCCTACCGTGTGGAACCTTGTCAAATGCCTTACTAAAATCCATATAGATCACATCCACTGCACTACCCTCATCTATATGCCTGGTCATCTCCTCAAAGAACTCTATCAGGCTTGTTAGACACGATCTGCCCTTCACAAAGCCATGCTGACTGTCCCTGATCAGACCATGATTCTCTGAATGCCCAGAGATCCTATCTCTAAGTATCTTTTCCAACAGCTTTCCCACCACAGCCGTAAGGCTCACTGGTCTATAATTACCCGGACTATCCCTACTACCTTTTTTGAACAAGGGAACAACATTCACCTCCCTCCAATCCTCCAGTACCATTCCTGTGAACAACGAGGACATAAAGATCCTAGCCAGAGGCTCAGCAATCTCTTCTCTCGCCTCGTGGAGCAGCCTGGGGAGTATTCCGTCAGGCCCCGGGGACTTATCTGTCCTAATGTATTTTAACAACTCCAACACCTCCTCTCCCTTAATATCAACATGCTCCAGAACATCAACCTCACTCATATTGTCCTCACCATCATCAAGTTCCCTCTCATTGGTGAATACTAAAGAGAAGTATTCACTGAGGACCTTGCTCACTTCCACAGCCTCCAGGCACATCTTCCCACCTTTATCTCTAATCGGTCCTACCTTCACTCCTGTCATCCTTTTTTTCTTCACATAATTGAAGAATGCCTTGGGGTTTTCCTTTACCCTACTCACGAAGGCCTTCTCATGCCTCCTTCTTGCTCTTCTCAGCCCCTTCTTAAGCTCCTTTCTTGCTTCCCTATATTCCTCAATAGACCCAGCTGATCCTTGCTTCCTAAACCTCATGTATGCTGCCTTCTTCCTCCTGACTAGATTTTCCACCTCACTTGTCACCCATGGTTCCTTCACCCTACCATTCTTTATCTTCCTCACCGGGACAAATTTATCCCTTACATCCCGCAAGAGATCTCTAAACATCGACCACATGTCTGTAGTACATTTTCCTGCAAAAACATCATCCCAATTCACACCCGCAAGTTCTAGCCTCATAGCCTCATAACTTGCCTTTCCTCAATTAAAAATTTTCCTGTCCTCTTTGATTCTATCCTTTTCCATGATAATTATAAAGGCCAGCGAGCGGTGGTCACTGTCCCCCAGATGCTCACCCACTGAGAGATCTGTGACCTGACCCGATTCATTACCTAGTACTAGATCTAGTATGGCATTCCCCCTGGTCGGCCTGTCCACATACTGTGACAGGAATCCATCCTGGACACACTTAACAAATTCTGCCCCATCTAAACCCTTGAAACTAATCAAGTGCCAATCAATATTAGGGAAGTTAAAGTCACCCATGATAACAACCCTGTTATTTTTGCACCTTTCCAAAATCTGCCTCCCAATCTACTCCTCTGTATCTCTGCTGCTACCAGGGGGCCTATAGAATACCCCCAGTAGAGTAACTGCTCCCTTCTTGTTCCTGACTTCCACCCATATTAACTCAAAAGAGGATCCTGCTACACTTCCCACCCTTTCTGCAGCTGTAATAGTATCCCTGGCCAGTAATGCCACCCCTCCTCCCCTTTTTCCACCCTCTCTATCCCTTTTAAAGCACTGAAATCCAGGAATATTGAGAATCCATTCCTGCCCTGGTGCCAGCCAAGTCTCTGTAATGGCCACTACATCATAATTCCATGTATGTATCCAAGCTCTCAGTTCATCACCTTTGTTCCTGATGCTTCTTGCACTGAGGTACACACATTTCAGCCCTTCTACCTTACTGTCTTTACACTGTTTATTCGGCTTCTCTTTCCTCAAAGCCTCTTTATATGTTAGATCTGGCTTTACTCCATGCACTTCTTTCACTGTTCCATCGCTCTGGGTCCCATCCCCCTCGCAAATTAGTTTAAACCCTCCCGAACCATGCTAGCAAACCTACCTGCAAGGATATTGCTCCCCCTCGCGTTCAGGTGCAACCCATCCAATCTGTACAGGTCCCACCTTCCCCAGAAGAGATCCCAATGATCTAAAAATCTAAAACCCTGCTCCCTGCACCAACTCCTCAGCCACGCATTCAACTGCCATCTCCTCCAATTCTTACCATCTCTGTCACGTAGCACTGGCAACAATCCTGAGAACGTCACCCTTGAGGTCCTGTTCTTCAGCTTTCTGCTTAATTCCCGAAACTCACACTTCAGGACCTCATCCCTCTTCCTGCCTATGTCGTTGGTCCCAACATGTATCACGACTTCTGGTTGCTTTCCCTCTCGTACCAGGATGTCGTGCACCCGGTCAGAGACATCCCGGACCCTGGCACCCGGGAGGCAACAAACCATGCGGGTGTCCTTCTCAAGCACAATACTTTTTACATCAATCGTACAGAAATGGCATTTTATTGCCGCCACATTTCTGTCAACTCGCTCCAGATTCTACCTCTCACCTACATGCTTGGGTTAATTAACCTCCTAATCTGCACACCTTTGGTACATGGGAGGAAAACCACACAGTGATAAGGAGAACATGTCAACTCCACAACACCAGATCATGGGAGGCATTGATAGTGTACAAAATAATGAGAGGCATTGATTATGTGGATAGTCAGAGGCTTTTTCCCAGGGCTGAAATGGCTAGCACGAGAGGACATAGTTTTAAGGTGCATGGGAGTAGGTACAGAGGAGATGTCAGGGGTAAGGTTTTTTTACACAGAGAGTGGTGAGTGCGTGGAACGGGCTGCTGGCGGCTGTGGTGGAGGTGGAAATGATAGGGTCTTTTAAGAGGCTCCTGGATAGGTACATGGAGCTTAGAAAAATAGAGGGCTATAGGTAAGCCTAGGGAGTTTTAAGGTAAGGACATGTTTGGCACAGCTTTGTGGGCTGAGGGGCCCTGTACTGTGCTGCAGGTTTTCTATGTTTCTACCAGACATCAGGATTGGACTCAGTCCATTGGATTTGTGAGGCAGCAACTCCACTCATTGTACCTCTGCAAACCCCATGGAATGTTATCATTCAAACAGCTTCGGAAACTCGGAGGATGCAATGGGGTTCTTACAGGAAGCAGGATGGTTACAAATAGAGTCAAGATTGGACAACCATGTCCTAAGCAAGATAATGTGAATAACTCAAATTAGTAATTGTACAGAAGACAACAGAATGCTGAGCTTTATCACATAAGGTTTGTGTACATAATACAGCATTGGAGAGATTACATCTGTAATCTTTGTTACAGGCCTAGTCTCCTTACCGAAGGAAGGATGTACTTGCACCAGGGGAAATGCAGCAAAGGTTCAGCAAATTGATTCCTGAGATGCCAGGTTTATCAGCTGATCAGAGACTTGAACTGCACTCTCCCGATTTTTAGAGAATAAGAAGTGATCTCACTGAAATTTGCAGAATTCTTGTAGGTGCTTCGCAGCATGGATGTGGAGATGATGTTTCCCCCTGCTGGTGTGTCAAGAAGCAGACTCAAAATAAGGGGGCTGAAATAAGGTGAGACATTTCTTCACCTGAGGAAGTGATACCTGAAATTTCTTTCTCAAGAGGGCTGTAAGATCATACCATAAGACCCTACAACATAGGATGAAAATTAAACCATTTGGCCCATTGAGTCTGCCCTGCCGTTCCATCATGGCTGATTTATTAACCCTCTCAACCCCATTCACCAGCCTTCTTCCAGTACCTTTAAAGCCCTTACTAATCAAAAACCTATCAAACTTCACTTTAAATATACCCAATGCCTTCGCCACCACAGTAGTTTGTGGCAATCAGTTTTACAGATTCATCACCCGCTGGCTAAAGAAATTCCTCCTCATCTCTGTCCTAAAGGGATGTCCTTCTATTCAGAGGCTGTGGCCTCTGGTCCTAAACTCCCCACGACAGGAAATAGCCTCTCCACATCCACTTTATCAAATCCTTTCAATGTTTGATCAGATTTGATAAGATCCCCCCATTCTCCCACGAGTACAGGCCCAGAGCCATCGAAAACTCCTCATACATTAACCCTTCCACTCCTGGAATCATTCCTCTTGGCCTCTCAAAATGAACTCTAACATTGCACTTCATAAACTTGAGAAAGTCTGCAAAAGCTGGAAATCCAAAGCAACACACACAAAATGCTGGAGGAACTCAGCAGGTCAGGCAGCATCTATACATTTCCATAGATGCTGTCTGACATGCTGAGTTCCTCAAGCATTTTGTGTGTCTAACATTACATATGCCACCCTTACCACTGACTTAACCTGTAAGTAACCTTTGGGGCATTTTAAGAGGATTCCCAAATCCCTTTGCACCTCTGATTTTTGAATTTTCTCCCCATTTAAAAATTAATTTACACCTTTATTTCTTCTACCAAAGTGCATGACTATACACTTCCCTACCCTGTTTTCCATCTGGCACTTCCTTGCCTATTCTCCTAATCTGTCTAGATGCTTCTGCAGACTCCCCGGTATATATTTTGATATAGAACATAAAACATAGAGCAGTACAGGCCCTTCAGCCCATGATATTGTGCCAAACTTCTAGAATATAGATCATAGAAATCTACAGCACATTACAGGCCCTTCGGCCCACAATGTTGTGCCGGCCATGTAACCTACTCGAGGAACTGCCTGGAATTTCCCTACCACACAGCCCTCTATTTGTTCTAAGCTCCATGTACCTATCTAAGAGTCTCTTAAAAGACCCCATTGTATCTGCCTCTACCATTGTCATTGGCAGTGTATTCCACGTACCCACCACTCTGTGTGAAAAACTTACCTCTGACATCACCCCTGTACCTACTTCCAAGCACCTTAAAACTATGTCCCCTCGTGTTAGCCATTTCAGCCCCGGGGAAGAAGCCTCTGGCTATCTGCACCATCAATGCCTCTCATCATCTTATACACCTCTATCAGGTCACCTCTTATCCTCCGTTGCTCCAAGGAGAAATGGCCAAGTTCACTCAACCTATTCTCATAAGGCACCCTCTCCAATCCAGGCAACATCCTTGTAAATTTCCTCTGCCCTCTGTCGATAGTATCCACATCCTTCCTGTTGTGAGATCACCAGAACTGAACACAGTGCATACTCCAAGTGGGGTCTGACCAAGGTCTTCTACAGCTGTAACATTACCTCACAGCTCTTGAACTCAATTCCTACAGTTGATAAAGGCCAACACAACATACACCTTCTAAATAACACTGTCAACTGCACAGCAGCTTTGAGTGTCCTATGGACATGGACCCCAAGATCTCGCTGATCCTCCACACTGCCAAGAGTCTTACCATTAATATTATATTGTGTCTTCAAATTTGACTGACTGAAACGAACCACTTCACATTTATCTGGGTTGAACTCCATCTGCCCTTCTCAGCCCAGTTCTGCATCCTATCAATGTCCCGCTGTAATCTTTGACAAACCCTCCAGACTATCCACAACACCCTCAACTTTTGTGTCATCAGCAAACTTACTAACCCATCCTTCCACTTCCTCATCCAGGTCATTTATAAAAATCACAGAGAGGAGGGATTCCAGAACAGAGCCCTGTGGAACACCACTGGTCACTGTCCTCCATGCAGAATATGAACCATCTACAACCACCCTTTGCCTTCTGTGGGCAAGTCAATTCTGAATCCACAAAGCAAGGTCTCTTTCGATCCCGTGCCTCCTTACTTTCTGAATGAGACTGGCATGGGGAACCCTATCCAATGCCTTACTGAAATCCATATATACTACATCCACTGCTCTACCTTCATCAATGTGTTTTGTTACATCCTCAAAGAATCCAAACAGGCTCATAAGGCATGACCTATCCTTGACAAAGCTATGCTAACTATCCCTAATCAGATTATGTCTCTCCAAATGCTCATAAATCCTGCCTCTCAGGATCTTTTCCAACAACTTGCCCACCACCGAAGTTGGACTCACTGATCTATAGTTTCCTGGGTTATCTCTGTTCCCTTTCTTGAACAGGGGAGCAACATTTGCAACCCTCCAATCCTCTGGTACTTCTCCCATCCCTATTGATGATGTAAAGATCATTGCCAGAGGCTTAGCAATTTCCTCTCTTGTTTCCACAGTAGCCTGGGGTATATTTTGTCTGGTCTCAGCATCTTATCTGACTTAATACCTTTCAAAAGCTCCATCACATTCTCTTTTTTAATGTCTATATGCTCAAGCATTTTAGTCCGCTGTCAGTCATCCCCACAATTGCAAAGGTCCTTTTCACTGGTGAATACTGAAGTAAAGTATTCATTAAGTACCTCTGCTACCTCCTCCGACTCCATGCACACATTTCCACTATCACACCTGATTGGTCCTATTCTCACATGGCTCATCCTGTTGTTCTTCATATACTTGTAGAATGCCTTGAGGTTTTCCTTAATCCTGCTTGCCAATGCCTTCTCGTAGCCCTTTCTAGCTCTCCTAATTTCATTCTTGAGCTCCTTCCTGGCACCCTTGTAATTTTCTAGAGCTCTAACAGTACCTAGTTTCTTGAACCTTTCCTAAGCTTTTCTTTTCTTCTTAACTAGATTTTCTACATCCTTTGTACACCATAGTTCTTTTACCCTACCATCCTTTCCCTGCCTCAATGGAACATATCTATGCAGAACACCATGCAAACGTTCCCTGAACATTTGCCACATTTCTGCCATGCATTTCCCTGAGAACATCTGCTCCCAATTAATGCTCCCAAGTTCTTGCCTAATAGCATCATATTTCTTCCTAGCCTAATTAAACGTTTTCCCAAATTGTCTGCTCCTATCCCTCCCCAGCGCTGTGGTAAAGGGGATAGAGTTGTGATCACTACCTCCAAAATGCTCTCCCACTGAGAGATCTGACACTTGACCAGGTCCATTTCCCAATATCAGATCAAGTACAGCCTCTCCTCTCGTTGGCTTATCTACATATCGCGTCACGAAACCTTCCTCAACACAGCTAACAAACTCCACCTCATCCAAACCCTTTGTTCTAAGGAGATGCCAGTCATTATTAGGTAAGTTAAAATCACCTGTCACAATAATTCTATTATTATTGCTGTGTCCCAGAATCTGCATCCCTATCTGCTCCTCGATGTCCCTGTTACTATTGGGGGTCTATAAAAAACACCCAGTAGAATTATTGCCCGCTTCCTGTTTCTGACTTCCACCTGCACTGACTTAGTAGACAGTCCCTCCATGACTTCCTCCTTTTCCCCAGCCGTGATACTATCCCTGATTAGCAATGACACACCCCCACCTCTTTTGCCTCCCTCCCTGTCCTTTTAAAAACATCAAAAGCCCAGCACACTCAGCAGCCATTCCTGCCCATGAGATATCCAAGTCTCTGTAATGGCCATAGCGTCATAGTTCCATGTATTGATCCACACTCTAAGTTCATATGCCTTGTTTATGATGCTCCTTGCATTAAAATAGATATATCTCAACTATCTGGCTGAGTGCTTTGTTCTATCATCTGTTTATCCTTCCTTACAAACTCCCTACAAGCTGTCCCTACTTGTGTGCCAACCACTCCATCCTCTGCCTCTTCACTTCAGTTCCCACGCCCCTGCAAATCTGGTTTAACCCTCCCCGACAGCATTAGCAAACCTCCCTCCCAGGATATTGGTCCCCCTCCAGTCCAGGTGTAACCAGTCCCACTTGTACATGCCACCCCTTCCCCAGAAAAGGTTCCAATGATGCAATAACTTGAAACACTGCTCCCTGCACCATCTCCTCCGCCACTCATTTATCTGCGCTTTCTTCCTGTTCTGACCTTCCCTAGGCTTGTTACACTGGGAGTAATCTGGAGATCACCACCTTGGAGGTCCTGCTCTTCAGCCTCCTTCCTAACTCCCTAAATTTACTGCACAGGACTTCTATCCCTCTCCTGCCTATGTCACTGGTACCACAGCCTCTGGCTGCTCACCTCCACTTCAAGAATATTCTGCAACCGCTCAGAGATGTCCTGGACCCTAGAACTGGGAGACAGCACACTATCCTGGCGTGTCTTTTGCTGCCGCAGAATCTCCTACTTGTCCCCTAACTTTCGAGTCCCCTCTGACTATTGCTCCATCTGACTTCACCCTACCCTTCTGAGGCTCAGAGCTGACCATAGTGTTATTGGTCTGGCTGCTGCTGCCTTGTCCAGGTAGTTCAACCCCTCATCAGTGTCGAAAGGGGTATACCTGTAGCTGAAGGGAATGGCCACAGGGGGATCCTGCACTGACTTCCTTCTCCCTTTACCTGTATTGGTGTTCACCAATCTACACCCTGAATTCTGCACTCTGGGTGTAACCATCTGCTCAGATGTCTTATCTATCAATTGCTCTGCCTCCCAGATGATCCTTAGTTCATCCAGCTCCAGCTCCAGCTCCTTAATGTGGTCTTTCATGAGCTGGAGTTGGCTGCACATCCCCCATGTGTAGTCATCAGCGAGACCATCAGGTTCCATGAATTCCCACATCCTACAGGAGGAGCATTCCACTGCCATATCTGTCATCCTGCCTGCACTGTACTATGGGCAACCAAGACCAAATCAGCAATAATGAAAGGAAAAACCTACCCTTCTTCCCGGTTTCTTTTCGTCGAAGCCTCTTGAGTCAAAGCCTGATGCTCCTACTCTCACCACTGCCAACAATGGCCCCCCTGCTTGTCCCCTTGTACTTTTATTTACTTCGGACTGCTCTATTCCTGCCGTGATTGTACCTCTGGAATGCCTGAATGCCCACAAAGCTCTCCTTTTATAGAAGCTTCGCCGACCTGCGAGTAACCTTGTCATGGTGCTCTGCTGATTGGGCTCTGGAACCTACTCCAAGATCAATCTAACACTTCCCTCCTGCTCAACCCTCCATATTTCTTTCATCCATATGCCTACCTAAGAGGTGATAAAGGAATCAAGAGGTGTGGGGATTTAAGCAGCAAGCTGGCAGTGAACCATGGTCTTAGTGAATGGTGCGACAGGTAGAGGGGCCAAATGATTTTTTTTCTTATGACTGCTCATATTTCAAGCTCAAGTTCCTGAATGGCAACACCTTGAGGATTTATCCTCGGCTCAGTACGTGATACAATCATGAAGAAGGCACAGCCACATCTCATTGTCAGTGTACTGTGCTACTGCTGCTGCAAACGACTAATTTTCATGACATTTATGCCCTTGGTCTGCTTGACTATGACAACGAACTTGAACTATTTTGGAAGTTTTACCAAGAGTTTCTCTGCAGCTGCCACTCCTTGCACTGGAATACGACAATTAAGTACTTCAATCATTAAAATTCTAGCAACACACATCAAAGTTGCTGGTGAACGCAGCAGGCCAGGCAGCATCTCTAGGAAGAGGTGCAGTCGACGTTTCAGGCCGAGACCCTTCGTCAGGACTAACTGAAGGAAGAGTGAGTAAGGGATTTGGAAGTTGGAGGGGGAGGGGGAGATCCAAAATGATAGGAGAAGACAGGAGGGGGAGGGATGGAGCCAAGAGCTGGACAGGTGATTGGCAAAAGGGATACAAGAGGATCATGGGACAGGAGGTCCGGGAAGAAAGACAAGGGGGGGGACCCAGAGGATGGGCAAGAGGTATATTCAGAGGGACAGAGGGAGAAAAAGGAGAGTGAGAGAAAGAATGTGTGCATAAAAATAAGTAACAGATGGGGTACGAGGGGGAGGTGGGGCCTTAGCGGAAGTTAGAGAAGTCGATGTTCATGCGATGTTCATGGTTGGAGGCTACCCAGACAGAATATAAGGTGTTGTTCCTCGAACCTGAGTGTGGCTTCATATTTACAGTAGAGGAGGCCGTGGATAGACATGTCAGAATGGGAATGGGATGTGGAATTAAAATGTGTGGCCACTGAGAGATCCTGCTTTCTCTGGCGGACAGAGTGTAGATGTTCAGCAAAGTGGTCTCCCAGTCTGCGTCGGGTCTCGCCAATACATAAAAGTACCATTTCCTGGGAACTATTGGCAAAGTAGGAGATGGAAATAAGAGAAACACCCATGTGGGTTAAATTCCTCAATGCTTTGAGAGGCTGGTCAAGGACTACATCTGCAGCATGCGACCACCCAAACTGGACCCACTAAAGTTCGCCTACCGACACAACCGATTAACAGATGATGCAATAGCCACAGCTCTACATACCGTCCTTACACATCTCGAAAAGAAGATGCTTATGTGAGAATGCTGTTCTTGGACTACAGTTCAGCATTCAACACCATAGTTCCAACCAGGTTTGACAAGAAGCTCAGAGACCTTGACCTTCACCCTGCCTTATGCATCTGGATCCTGGACTTGCTGTCAGATCCACGGCAGCTGGTAAGAGTGGGCTTTTCAACTCTGCCCCTCTGACCCTCAACACAGGAGCCCCTCAAAGGCTGTGTCTTAAGCCCCCTCCTTTACTTTCTATATACCCATGACTGTGTCGCCACCCACAGCTCCAATCTGCTCATTACATTTGCTGACGACACTACATTGATTGGCCTAATCTCAAATAATAATGAGGTGGCCTACAGGGAAGAAGACATCTCTCTGACACAGTGGTGTCAAGAAAACAACCTCTCCCTCAATGTTGCAAAAACAAAGGAGCTGGTTGTGGACTACAGGAGGAATGGAGACGGGCTAATCCCATTGACATCAATGGATCTGGGGTTGAGAGGGTAAACAGCTTTAAATTCCTCGGCATGCACATCACCGAGGACCTCAAATGGTCTGTACACACCAACTGTGTGGTGAAAAAGGCACAACAGCGCCTATTACACCTCAGACGGTTGTGGAAGTTTGGTATGGGCCCCCAAATCCTCAGAACTTTCTACAGGGGCACAACTGAGAGCATCCTGACTGGCTGCATCACTGCCTGGTATGGGACCCGTACCACCCTTAATCACAGGACTCTGCAGAGAGTGGTGCTGACAGCCCAGCACATCTGTAGTTGTGAACTTCCCATGATTCAGGACATTTACAAAGACAGGTGTGAGAAAAGGGCCCGAAGGATCATTGGGGACCCGAGTCACTCCAACCACAATGTATTCCAGCTGCTACCATCCAGGAAACAGTATTATAGCATAGAAGCCAGGACCAACAGGCTCCGGGACAGCTTCTTCCACCAGACCATCAGACTGATTAACTCACGCTGATTTGAGTGTATTTCTATGTTACATTGACTGCTATATTTATTATAAATTATTATAAATTACTATGATTGCACATTGCAATTTAGACAGAGACGTAACGTAAAGATTTTTACTCCTCATATATGTGAAGGATGTAAAAAATAAAGTCAATTCAATATGTATTATTTGTTTTTTGCTCTATTTTTAATCTATTCAATATATGTATACTGTAATTGATTTGTTTATTTTTTTCTTCTATTTTATGTATTGCTTTGAACTGCTGCTGCTAAATTAACAAATATCACAACAAACGACAACTTGATTCTGATTCTGAAAAGAACACCACAGAACAATCATTCAGATGCCTGCAGACTGAAACATCTTCTCAGTATTTCAGTGAGACATATGTTGTTAATACTTTCCTTGCTGAATATAAGGGGAGCACAGCCTGATTGCTCAGAATGCTGCACAATCATGAGGGACCCCAGGCGCCACAGTCGAAGTCTGAAGAAAGGGATTCACTGTCAGTGGGAATAAGACCCAATGATATTGAAAGCAAGGTTAGTGAGAGACGTGATTATTGTATACACTCTGAACTTGCAAACTTTTTGCATCAGACGCTTAGCACTGTTACTTCTTAAATTCATTAAGTTTACTTCCTTGTGGAATACTTCTCTGCAGCTACCACAAAGATAAAAAAAAATACATAGCAGAAATAAAGGGAACAAAAAGGCAGCAGATCGACACAGCTAGTGGAGCTGCTGCCTGACCGTTCCAGTAATCTGGGTCCAACCCTGTCTGTGTGGAATCTGCACATTCTGGGAATGCCTGGCTTTCATCTCGATGCTCTGGTTCCCTCCCACATCCCAAAGAAGTGCAGTTAATTGGTCGCTGTAAATTGTCCCTGCTGTGTAGGTGAGACAAGAAAGAGAGAACAAATTAAGTTAAAGTAGGATTACTGTGCTCGAAGCTGCTTCACAGTCAGCAGGAACTCAGGACTCTTTCTGTGCTGTATTTCTGTCAAGACTTTAAGTAAATAAAGCAATGTTTCAGAAGTGCAGGGACATCTCTCCCCTTCAACTACCTCTTGCTGTCACTGATTCTTTCCTGGAGTTGACACGTGTTGCTTTTGCAGACATCCCCCCCTGCAAAAACTCATTTCAGGGAGATAGCACCCCCCCCACCCACCGTCGACCTCCAAGGGCGCATGTATATGGGACATCTGATTATGAAAGAACACAACAGTTTATTTGACACATATTGAAACTATTTACACACACATATATATACATACATATATATTCCTTGTCGAGTATTTTGTTGACAATCTCAACGCTAATGCAAATAGCTTTACTGTTTCTTTTGCAAACTTTCCTTGTACTGTGATGTGGCTCTGCTGAAAAGAACTGTGAAATACTTGAGCAGTCTTCCCTGCGATTAGCCTCCCTAATATGTTGTGGTCCCTAAAAGAAATAAAAGCATAAGGTGTATCCTTATTATATTGTCTTATGTAATACTTTGTTTAGTAATTTTGTCTAATCTGTAAACCAATCTGTAATCTGTAAACTGGGTATATGCAGAAAATGTGACATTAAAATACAGTATATACAGTACTTATATATTATCATGGAGTCATTTTTAAATTCTATTACAACTTTAAGCACGTCTACAGGGAGTTTGGCCCCATCACGTAGGACATCAATAATGTAGCTCCTTAGCGGCTAGCCAGCCAGTTTAAATAACATTAGTTATGCTAATGAACGAACGACACCTGTTAAACTCACCTCAACATGTCTTTTACAGTCTTAACCTACCATGGGCAATGGAAAAGTCACTGTTGCAAACAGTGCAGTGAGCAACACTGTCATTATTTTTGACCCCTATTAGGCAGGGGTACACTGGGGTGACGTGCGTTTTATATTTTCTTTTCTTGAAACACTTTGCCATTAGCAGTGCAGGACACGAAACTGAACTGATGGAGAGACAGAGGTCGACTGTAAAGCCCGCCCACAGAGAAAACTTATAGGTCTACTTAGCACAAAGAGACCAATCAGGATGCTGGCTCTTGCTCCCGCTCTCGATCCCGCTGTCCCTCTCATTTCCGGGATATTGTATATAACTTGCGGGCATCAGGGAGCTGCTATTAATATGCGGGAGACTCCCAGAACTTCCGGGAGAGGTGGGATGTCTGCTTTTGTTCTACCAATTTAGAAGCAGTGAAACACCTAGTTGTTCCAGAGACACAAGAGAATGCAGACACTGGAATAGGAGCAACACACAAAATGCTGGAGGAACTCAACGGTTCAGGCAACATCTCTGGAGGGAAGTGGACAGTTGACATTTCTGGTCAAGATCCTTCAGGTACGAGCTATCTTCACTCTATAGAGTCATAGAAAAGTACAGCACAGAATCAGGCCCTTCAGCCCATCTAGTCTGTGCCAAACCATTTAAACTGCCTCGTCCCATCACCTGCACCCAGACCATAGCCCTCCATGTCCCTCTCATCAACGTGCCTATCCAAACTTCTCTTAAATGTTGAAATTGAGCTCATGTGCACCATTTGCGCTGGCAGCTCATTCCACACTTTCATGGCCCTCTGAATGAAGAGGTTTCCCCTGATGTTCCCCTTAAATTTTTCACCTTTCACCCTTCATCCATGACCTCTAGTTGTAGTCCCACCCAACCTCAGTGGAAAAAGCCTGATCTACCTCTACCCTCATAATTTTGTATATCTCTATCAAATCTCCCCTCAATCTTCTATTTTCCAAGGAATAAAGTCCAAACCTATTCAACCTTTCCTTATAACTCAGGTCGTCCAGACCCAGCAACACCGATGTCGACCTCTGCCTTGTGTGGTGTCCCTCTCTTTGGATGAATGTAGGTGATGTCAGAGGATGCTATCATGGATTCTGCGTTTATAGATAGACAGATACTTCACTGATTCCAAAGGAAATTACAGTGTCACAGTAGCATTACAAGTGCACAGATATACAAATATTTGAAGAGAAGTAAGAAAGAATAAAAATTAAGTTACCTCAAACAGCCTAACAGAAGTGGGTCATCACTTTCCTGGCTGCATGTTGACTCATTATGGAGCCTAATGGCCGAGGGTAAAAATGACCTCATATAGCGGTCTTTGGAGCAGTGCAGTTGTCACTAAAAATGTTCCTCTGTTCAACCAAGGGGACATGCCGAGGGTGAGAAACATTGTCCAGAATTACCAGGATTTTCTGTTGGGTCCTTTATTCTACCACAGCCTGCAGTGTGTCCAGTTTGACTCATATAACAGAGCCAGCTTTTCTAATCAGTTCATTGAGCCGGTTGGTATCACCTGTGTTGGTGCCATTGCCCCAGCACACCACCACATAGAAGATCCTACTGGCATCAACACACTGGTAAAACATGTGAAGGAGAAGCCTGTATACTCCGAAAGACTCGGGCTCTTCTTGTACACAGCCTCTGTGGATTGGACTATTGTGTTTATTGACTGTGGACTTTTCCAGACTTACAGTTTTTAAATTCTGTGTTTTTATTCAATCATTCCTTTTCCATTTTGCTGTGTGGGGGAGGGGGTTTGGGAGTCAATGTTCTTGTTGCATTCTGTTCGTTTTTTTGTGCAGGGGAGGAGTTGTTTGGGTGTCGATGTTCTTGTTCCGTTTTGTGTGGGTGGGTTGGGGGGTTTGATGATCAGGATGCTGTTCATTTTTTGTATGGGGGTGGGTTTGATGTTTCTCTCTGAGTGACTTTCATGTTCTTTCTTTGTGTTGTGGCTATCTGGAGAAGGCAAATCTCAGATTTGTTTATGGAAACAAACTTTGATAATTAAAGAACCTTTGACCTTTGTTCTGTGTGTTACTTCAGTTTACTTTATGCTGTTTTACCAACAGAAGGTTTGCCCTTAACATGCTAATGTCTTAGCTCAGGTTGCCAAATTCAGTGCAAGCCAGGAGTGAAGTCATAGGTACATAGAGAGAGCATGCAAACAGACCCTTCAGCCTATTGAGTCCAAAATGACCATCAAGCATACACAAATCAAGCTTATTGAATTTATTTAAATCTTACATCCATCGCATACTGTGAGGGAGTTGCAATGGAGAGATATGTGAATTTAAAAGCATAATGCCTTGTAGAAAGAAGCTGTCCTGTAGCCTGTTGGTCCTGGCGTTAATGCTGCAGTACCATTTGCCAGATGGAAGCAGCTGAAACACTTTATGGTTGGGGTGACTGGTGTCCCAGATAATCTCCCAGACCTTCTTTCTGTACTTGCTGCTGTAATGTCCTCAAGGGAGTGAAGTTCACATCCACAGATGCACTGGGTTGTCCGTACCACTCTCTGCAGTGCCCAGTGATCAAGGTTGGTGCAGTTCCTGGACCAGGTGGTGATACAGCCAGTCAGTATGCTCTCAGTGGTGCCTCTGTAGAAGGTCTTGAAGATCTGGGGGCTCATGTCGAACTTCTCCAATTGCCTGATGTGGAAGATATGCTATTGTACTTATTTTTTGCCACACAACAGGTGAAATCTTCGGTGATGTATATACTGAGGAACTTGAAACTACTCACTCTCTCAACTACTCCCACTGATGTTGATTGGGCGAGCTGTCTCCATTCCTCCTGTAATTCACGATCAGCTCTTCTGTTTTTTGGACATTAAGGGAGAGGTTGTTATCTTGGCACCACTGTGTCAGGGTGTCACAAGGTGTTACACTAATCCTTTGTTAAATTCTCCCCACATTCTCAATATCTCCTCTCAGATTCTACCACTTACTTGCCAACTAGGGGCAATTTACAATGGAAAATTAACCAAACATCCCATATGTCTTTGTGACATGGGAGCATCTGGAGAAATTCCATGTGGTGACAGCAAGAATGTGCTAACTCCACACAGAAAGCACTGGACTGAATACAGCTCACTGGTGCTGGGAGGCTATATCAGCTATACCACCGTGCGGACAGTTCCAAAATTATACCATGATCATTTGCTTTCCCAGAATAGTTGTGTAATGATTTGAGTCACGGGACATGCAGTGCATCTCCTCTATGATCTCTGTCAGTACAGGTGCACCAGAAGGCTGTGTGCTTGGCCTCCTGCTTTACTCACTTTACACTTATGACTGTGGCTCAGCACAGCTGCAAAGCCATATCCAAGTTTGCTGATAACACCACTATCATAGGCTGAATCGAAGGTGGTGATGAATCAGCATGTAGGAGGGAGATTGAAACTTTGACTGAGTGATGCCATAACAACAACCTTTTACTTAATGTCAGCAAGACCAAGGAGCTGATTATTGATTTCAAGAGGAGGAAACCAGAGGTCTGTGAGCCAGTCTTCATGGAGGGTCAGCTACTTTAAGTTCCTTGGTGTTATTAGTTTGGAGAACTCGTCCTGAGCCCAGCACTTAAGTACAATGATGAAGGAAGCACAGCATCGACTCTGCATCCTTAGATGTTTGCCAAGATTCAGTATGACTCTAAAACTTTGGACAAGATGTGTAGTGGAGAGTACATTGACTGGCTACATCAATGGAAATTGCCCATCAATGCCCTAGAATGGAAAATCCTACAAAAAGTAGTAGATATGGCCAGTCCATCATGGGTAAAGCCCTCCCCACCATTGAGCACATCTGCATTAAAAAAATTGTCCCAGGAAAGCAGCATCCATCATTGTGGATCCCAACCTACAGGAAATACTGTCTTCTCACTGTTGCCATCAGGAAGGTACAATAGCCTCAGTGCTCACAGAAAGGTTCATTTTTTTTAAACTAAATTGAGGTATGTATGTAATATACAACTCTGAGATTTGTCTTCTCTCACCACTAAGGACAATTATTACCCCTCAACCATCAGGCTCTTGAACCAAAGCAAATAACTTCATTCAACTTAGGCAACACACATCAAAGTTGCTGGTGAATGCAGCAGGCCAGGCAGCATCTCTAGGAAGAGGTACAATCGACATTTTGGGCTGAGACCCTTCGTCAGGACTAACTGAAAGAAGAGCTAGTAAGAGATTTCCCCCTCCCACTTTCAGATCTCTTACTAGCTCTTCTTTCAGTTAGTCCTGATGAAGGGTTTCAGCCTCCTCGTTCCTCCAGCATTGTGCATGTTGTAAGGAAGAACCTGTGAAGGTTTTGAACTATCCCATACTGCTTTACAACTGGACGTGTTTTAAAATGTGGTCACTATTGTAATGCAGGAAGAGCAATTAGTTGTTCAGAGTACAAGCCCTAAAGGACCCTCAGGATGATTGCACTATTCAAAAGGATTAGCTTTCTGAGTAATTCACATATCTGTCATT
This sequence comes from Mobula birostris, assembly GCF_030028105.1. Taxonomy (NCBI): domain Eukaryota; kingdom Metazoa; phylum Chordata; class Chondrichthyes; order Myliobatiformes; family Myliobatidae; genus Mobula; species Mobula birostris. Next base: position 95,994,133 of record NC_092381.1, read on the forward strand.
TTATCCAAAGATCTGTCAACTTCAGCCTTGAATATGGTCAACATTTGATCATCTACAGTCCTCTGGTTGTGAGTTCTGAAGATTCACAACTCTCCTGGTAAAGAGATGTACTCTTCAGCAACACTCACAACATGCTGGAGGAACTCAGCAGGTTGGGCAGCATCCATGGAAACTATCAGTCAACGTTTCGGGCCGGAACTCTTCGTCAGGACTGAAGAGGAAAGGGGCAGAGGCCCTAAAAAGGTTGGGGGAGGGTGGGAAGGAGAAGGCTGGTAGGTTCCAGGTGAAAAACCAGTAAGGGGAAAGATAAAGGGGTGGGGGAGGGGAAGCAGAGAGAGAATAGGCAGGAAAGGTGAAGAAAGAATAGGGGAAAACACAATGGGTAGTAGAAGGAGGTGGAACCATGAGGGAGGTGATAGGCAGCTGGGGGAGGGGGTTGAAGCACCTCCAAAAGACTGAGGTTAGGTAAAATACCAAAAGGCTTTTATTCGCTGAACAATACAACCTGCACAGTGAGTGTCTGCCCCCAGACTGAGGGGGAGGTGCAAGGCGAAACACCTTTATACAGGACTCTGTGGGAGGAACCACAGGGGCAGTCAGCAGAGGGGTGTGTCCAGACAGTTAACCCAGTTACAACATATATACATGGTTTACCACATTCACCCCTCCGTTTTTAAAAAGTTCCACGTGGTGAAGTGACTGACAATATTTAAAACAAGTATATTAACAGGTTAAGTCTATCAGGCGGTCCAGTCCGTCGCTGTGATCTACGTAGCACCAGTGGTGATTGCATCGACGACGGTGATTGTGCTGGCTCTGGCCTGACTTGAGGTGCCAGCACGTTAGGCGTTGTTAATCCCTCATGCGTGTGTGTTGCACCCCGATATGTGAGTGTCATGTGGTGTCTGTGTAGGGTTTGGGGTGCACGGTGTCTCGTGGGTACGTATAATCGGTGGGTACAGGGTCAATAGTCACCACGGGTTGTTCAGGGTAGGGGCCCAGTGCTCCTGCGGGCACTAGGTAGCGGATGGAGACCATGTCCTCCCGCCCATCAGGAAAACCACGTAGGCATCCTGGAGGTTTGGATGAAGTAAGTGAACCCTCTTGACCATCGGGGAGTATTTATTGCTCCTCGCATGTTTCCAAAGCAGCACTGGCCCCGGGGATGTCAGCCAAGATGGTAGGGTGGTTCCACTGGTCGATTTTCTGGGAAAAGAAAAGAGCCGCTCATGAGGGCTGGCATTGGTGGCTGTGCATAACAGGGAGCGGATGGGGTGGAGTGCCTCGGGAAGGACCTCCTGCCAGCGGGAGATCGGCAGTCCCTTTGACCTGAGGGCTAAGAGTGTGGCTTTCCACACTGTGCCATTCTCCTTCTCTACCTGTCCATTCCCCCGGGGATTATAGCTCGTGGTCCTACTGGTTGCAATTCCCCTAGCCAGTAGATATTGGCGCAGCTCGTCACTCATAAATGAGGACCCTCTGTCACTGTGGATATAGCATGGGTATCTGAACAGAGTGAAGAGCTTGTGCAGGGCTTTTATAACTGACGTGGTAGTGGTGTCGGGGCAGGGGATGGCAAAGGGGAACTGCAAGTACTCGTCGATAACATTAAGAGAGTACACATTGCAGTCGGAGGAGGGAAGGGGGCCCTTAAGATCAACACTCAGTCGCTCAAAGGGGCGGGTGGCCTTGATGAGTGGTGCCTTTTCGGGTCGGTAGAAGTGCGGTTTGCACTCTGCGCAGACTTGGCAGTCCCTGGTCATCATCCTGATCTCCTCAAGGGAGTAAGGCAGGTTCCGGGCTTTCACGAAGTGGAAAAACCCAGTGACCCCCGGGTGGCAAAGTTCTACATGTAGGGCGTATAGCCGGTCGACCTGCGCGCTGGCGCACGTTCCCCGGGATAGGGCATCGGAGGGCTTGTTGAGCTTCCCAGGCCTGTACATGATGTCATAGTTGTAGGTGGAGAGTTCGATTCTCCACCTCAGAATTTTATTGTTTTTGATTTTGCCCCGTTGTTGGTTATTAAACATGAATGTGACTGAGCACTGGTCAGTTAGCAGGGTGAACCTTTTGCCGGCGAGATAATGCCTCCGGTGCCTAATAGCTTTCACTATGGCCTGGGCCTCTTTCTCCACTGTGGAGTGCTGAATTTCAGGGCCTTGAAGGGTACGGGAGAAGAACGCCACTGGTCTTCCTGCCTGGTTGAGGGTAGCAGCCAGCACAAAGTCAGAGGCATCACTCTCTACGTGGAAGGGAATGGCCTCATCCACCGCATGCATTGCTGCTTTGGCAATGTCCCCTTTTATACAGCTGAAGGCCGCGCGGGCCTTGGCTGCGAGGGGGAATATGGTGGACTTGACCAGGGGGCAGGCCTTGTCTGGGTAGTTAGAGACTCATTGGGCGTAATATGAAAAGAAGCCCAGGCACCTTTTGAGGGCTCTGAGGGTGTTGGAAAGAGGGAGTTCCAACAGGGGGTGCATATGGTTGGGGTCAGGGCCAATGACTCCGTTCTCCAGGACACACCAAGGATAGCAAGTCGGGTGGTCCCAAATACACACTTGTCCTTGTTATAGGTGAGATTGAAAGCTTTGGCCGCTTGGAGAAATTTTTGGAGGTTGTTGTCGTGATCCTGCCGGTCGTGACTGCAGATAGTGATGTTATCCAGATATGGGAACGTGGCCTTCAGTTGGCACTGGTCCACCATCCGGTCCATTGCCCTCTGGAAGACAGATACACCATTCGTGACACTGAAGGGAATGCGCAGGAATTGATAAAGCCTGCCGACCACCTCGAAGGCGATGTAAGGGCGGTCCTCCCGCAGGATGGGGAGCTGATGGTAAGTGGATTTTAGGTCTATGGTTGAGTACACCTTGTACTGTGCTATCTGATTGACCATATCCGCGATGCGGGGTAGAGGGTACGCGTCGAGCTGCGTGAACCTATTGATGGTCTGGCTATAGTCCACAACCATCCTATTCTTCTCCCCGTTCCGAACAACCACCACCTGCCAAGGACTTGTGCTTGCCTCAATAACCCCTCCCTGAGCAGCCGCTGCACCTCCGACTTAATGAAAGCTCTGTCCCCCGCGCTGTACCTCCTGCTTTTAGTTGCCACAGGTTTACAGTCGGGGGTCAGGTTGGCGAACAGCGGTGGGGGAGGGATCCTGAGGGTGGAGAGGCCGCAAGTGGTGTCAGTAGTGTAGCAGTTGGCATGATGTTGGGTGGGATGCACGGGTCGGTGTGTTTGTGTGGTCAGTAGCGGGGTATGTGACGTATCCCTACAAAACTGGGGATTTACAACAGTAATTGGTGGGAGGAGCCCATCATACTCCATTGTCACGCTTTTCAGGTGGCTCTGGAAGTCGAGTCCCAATAGCACAGGGGCACACAGTTGAGGCATGACCAGTAACGAAAAGTCTCGATATTCTGTGCCCTACACCACTAGTGTCGCTACACAACCCCCCGGATGTCTGTTGTATGCGACCAGGAAGCCATGGTGACCCTCTGACTTAGCAGCTGTATCATGAGTCTGCAATGCTGCACCGTGTCCAGGTGGATATAAAACTCTCTGTGCTGCCTGTGTCAAACAGGCAGCTTGTCCTGCGCCCCTCCACCAGGATGTCCATCATTGACCTTGCGAGCTGGTGGGGAGCGCTTTGGTCGAGGGTCATGGAAGCCAGGGTTGAGTCGCTGTCTTGGGCCGGCGCGGTGGGGTGCCCCGTGAGCACTCGTTGGTTGTAGGCAGTGGGAGATGGCGCCAAGATGGCCACCCCCATGTCTCGCACGTGGTGGTGGCGTGCAGGGAAGATGGCGACCCCCATATCTTGCACACGGCGCTGCTCGATCCCGCTTGTGGTTTGGACTTACACACCTTCGTGAAGTGGCCCTTCTTTCCACAGCTGGAGCAGGTAGCTTGTCAAGCCGGGCAGCGTTTCTGGGGGTGCTTCTCGAGTCCGCAGAAGTAGCACTTGGTGGACTTGCGACTGGCGGCAGCCGAAGTTGACTCGCCGGCAGGTTGCGGGGTCTGCGGCGCCCCCGAGGCCATTGGGGGATCGTGTGCCCGGAGAGCCTTGGAGTTATGCAGAGCGGCCTCCAGTGTGTCGGCCAGTTCGATCGCCGAACTTAAAGGTAAGATCGGCTGTTTCCAACAGCCGCTGGTGCACGTACACTGACCTGGGCCCTGTGACGAAGGCGTCCCTCACTAGGAGCTCTGCATGCTGTGCTGCCGTCAGCTCCTGGCAATTGCAGGCCCGCACGAGCGTCTGTAGGGCCTGGACGAACTCAGCACTTGATTCCCCAGGCCGTTTTGCCGTGTTGCTAAGTGGTGCTGAGCATAGATGCTGTTTATCGGCCGCAGGTATTGGTCTTTTGAGGGCGCTCATTGCAGGCCAGGCAGAGTTCGAAAACACTTCCAGCTTCTGGCGTTTGGGGATCGAGGTCTAATTTGTCAGGTCTCAAAGCGTGTTCCATGCTTTAAAATGTACAGTCGGAAGGGCCATTACCACGTGTTGCGATACGTGGATAACGACCAACAGGAAAAATGTCTGGAGTTGCTTGGGACTTTCATGCAAGGATGCTTATTAAGTGCATCAAAAATCAAACTTGCTAAAATAGTGAAAAGAAAACTGCCAATCTTTTACAAAAAATACATACTAGAAAAGACAATAATTATCTCCATACATTTTGTGTGAGAGGTGGTGAGGCAGCGGCAGGCAGAGTGGGCAAGGCCCGAGGCCTGAGGCCTGGAGCTGGCCTGCCGCTCGTCGTGACCGCCGCTGTGACCGCTGCCTGTTAAAAACGGTCTCGTTGTTCTGGAAGAGCAGCTGTCCGCTGAGGCCGACGAAGTCCTCGCCCGCCTTGGCCATCCGGTAGGGCAGCAGCATGGTGCCGTGGGAGCTGTACGTACGCAGCACCCGCACCGACATGGCGCCCACGCTCTCGTTCACCTGCCCGAGGCCCAGCTCGAAGGCGGAAGAGGAGACATCTCTCAACGGCTGCAAAGGCGGATGAGGATGTCCAACAATGGATAGGGAGGCTTGCGAGCACGCCACAAGAACCGCCGTAGACCCACAACACTCAGGGCTTGTCTACCTAGTGTGTGAAGCCTGGATTCGGCGGACTGCGTGGAAGAAACCATCACTGGTTCAACGGGCAGAAAGGCGATTCTCAGCAATGCGTCGTGGAGCACTAAGAGGGCACACTGAGACAGAACACTGCTGACCTATCTCCAGCCATCTCGACTACGTCTTGCCACTGGGTCCAGATAGGCCGGGACGAGAGAGTGAGGCTGACGACCTGCGCAACTCTCCCTCACTTTAATCCAAGTCAAGCGCAAGTCATGACTTCAAACCCAACGCGCAACCTAAAGTCCTGTGGCGATGGGGGAGTGGCGAAGCAGCAGGTACGGATACACTGGAAGCTGTCGTCACAAACCTGCACACAGGCGGCCCAGGGCATAGGGTCGCTCTCTACTAGACCGAAGCAGCAGTTGAGTTCGGCAGCCCCCCGGGTGTCTGAGCAGCCCTCTTTAGGATCGCTCTGCTCACCTCCATGGAGGAAGGGGCTGGAAAAGGTGCCTCAAACATAGTCTGCTTCACTTCACCCTGGCCAGCTTACCGCGGCTGGTGGGGATCCCTCATAGCGGTCGACCTACAACAGTGAAGAAGTGATGGTGCTCAACCTTGGCACATGGAAGGTGAGAACTCTGCGAGATAACATCAAGGCAGACAGACCAGAGAGAAGAACTGCACTGGTTGCAAAAGAGCTAGCTCGCTACAATGTGGACATAGCAGCTCTCAGCGAAACGCGCCTAGCAGACAAGGGCCAGCTGACAGAACGTAGTGGTGGATACACGTTCTTCTGGAACGGTCACAGCAGCGCTGAACGACGAGAAGCAGGCGTGGGATTTGCCATCAATTCTAACCTCGCCCGTAAACTCACCAAGCACCCAGAGAGCATCAACGACCGCCTGATGACACTTCAGCTCCCACTTGCAAACAAGCAGAGTGCTACGCTGATTAGTGCCTATGCTCCCACCATGACCAACCCAGATGTCATTAAAGACAAGTTCTATGAAGAACTCAATGCCCTCATCTCCGCAATCCCACAGTCAGAGAAGCTCATCATTCTCGGGGACTTCAATGCCAGAGTAGGGACAGACTACCAAACCTGGGAAGGGATCATTGGAAGACACGGCACTGGCAAGTGTAACAACAACAGCCTTCTGCTCCTCAAGACATGTGCCACACACGACCTTGTCATCACCCTGTTCCGCCTACCCACCCGTAAGAAGACGTCATGGATGCACCCACGCTCGAAGCACTGGCATCTGACTGACTACATCATCACCAGGAAGAGGGACAGGATGGATGTCAGAGTGACAAGAGCCATGTGTGGTGCCGACTGCTGGACCGACCACCGCCTCATTGTGTCCAAGTTCAGGCTTCGCATTCTGCCCATGAGAAGACCCCAAGGGCAGAAGGCTGCAAAGAGGCTGAATGTCTCCAAGCTGAAAGCAACAGGGTTGCAGAAGAATTCGTCGATGACCTTGAAGGCAGACTGCCAGACACACCACAGGATGACGGGACCAGCGTTGAGGAACAGTGGACGGCCTTCAGAGACGCTGTCTACACTACTGCCCTCGAACATCTCGGACCAGCAACCTGAAGAAACCAAGACTGGTTCGATGAGAATGATGAAGAAATACAGGCACTACTAACGGAGAAACATCAACATTACAGAGCGCATCAGAACGACCCCACGTCGCTAGCCAAGAAAGATGCCTTTACCAACGCAAGAAGAAAGGTGCAGAAAAAACTTCGCGAGATGCAGGACAGCCAGTTCAGCAAGAAGGCTGATGAAATCCAGGGCTATGCAGGCAGCCACGACATAAAGCGCTTTATGATGCGCTTAAAGCTGTATACGGACCCCAGCCCTCCAGTTCCTCACCCCTCCTCAACGCAGATGAGACGCAGCTGCTGACAGAGAAGCAGATTCTGAATCGGTGGGCTGAGCACTTTAACATCGTCCTTAACCGCCCTGCCGACGTCAACGACGAGGCCATTGCCCGCCTGCCCCAGGTAGAGATCAACAAGAACCTCGACACCCTCCCCACAGTAGATGAAGTCAGGAAGGCAGTGAAGCAACTCTCCTGTGGCAAAGCGCCAGGACCTGATGCAATCCCTGCTGAGGTATACAAAGCAGGAGGCCCTGTCATGACGCAAAAGCTGACTGTACTCTTCCAGTCCATGTGGAAAAAGGGACAGGTCCCGCAACAGCTGAAAGATGCCAGCATAGTCCACATCTACACGAGGAAAGGCAACCGCCAGTCTTGCGACAACCACCGAGGCATCTCCCTCTTGTCCATTGCGGGGAAGATTCTGGCCCGCGTCCTGCTCAACCGCCTTCTCCAACGTCTTGAGCAAGGTCTGCTCCCAGAAAGCCAGTGAGGCTTCCGTGCAGAACGTGGGACTGCGGACATGATTTTTGCTGCGCGCCAACTCCAGGAAAAATGCCAGGAGCAACACAGCGACCTCTTCGTGACCTTTGTCGATCTAACCAAGGCTTTCGATACGGTCAGCAGAGAAGGCTTGTGGAAGATCACGGAGAAGTTTGGCTGCCCCAGCAAGTTCATCACAATCGTCCAGCAGTTCCACGACGGTATGATGGTGAAAGTTCTGGATGACGGCGACGAGTCGGAGGCCTTCCCAGTGACAAATGGCGTCAAACAAGGCTGCATTCTTGCCCCGACTCTGTTCAGTATGGTATTCTCTGCCATGCTGACAGATGTCTTCCGTAACTACGAAGAAGGAATCCACGTCAGGTACAGGACTGACGGCAGGTTGTTCAACCTTAGGCGCCTGCAGGCAGTTACAAAGGTGCGAGAGACTGTCATCAGAGACTTCTTGTTTGCTGATGACTGCGCACTCAACGCCAGCACAGAGCAGGAGATGCAGCGTGAAATGGACTGCTTCTCACAAGCCTGCGACAACTTCAGTCTCACTATCAGCACCAAAAAGACCGAAGTTATGTACCAGCCTGCCCCAGGAAAGCCATACCAGGAGCCGCGCATCGCGGTGAAGGGCCAGAACCTCCAGGTAGTTGACAACTTCACCTACCTGAGCAGCATACTCTCTCGCGCAGTGAACATAGACGCTGAGGTCAACAACAGGATTGCCAAAGCCAGCGCCGCCTTTGGGAGACTCCGTGAGAACGTCTGGGAGTGGAGAGGACTCAGCCTTACCACCAAGCTGAAGGTCTACTGTGCAGTGGTCCTTACCACCCTCCTTTACGCCAGCGAGACCTGGACTGTCTACAGCAGACACGCCAAACAGCTCAACCACTTTCACCTGAGCTGTCTCTGCAGACTCCTCCACATCAGGTGGCAGGACAAAGTCCCCGACACGGAAATCCTGGAACGAGCTGGGCTCTGCAGCATCTACACCCTCCTGCTGAAAGCCCAAGCCAGGTGGGCTGGACATGTGGTCAGAATGCCAGACAGCCGATTGCCTAAGCAGCTGCTGTACAGAGAACTGTGTCAGGGCAAGCGCTCAGTCGGGGGCAGAAGAAACATTACAAAGACTGCCTCAAAGCGTCCCTCAAAGACCTGGGTGTCGACATCAACACATGGGAGATGCTTGCCCTCGACCGTCCAGCTTGGCACAGCAAGATCACCACAGGAGCCCGTGCAGCTGAAGTCAGGCGCATCATCGAGGCGCAATGAAAGCGTGCTGTGCGCAAGGCCCGAGCAGCATCCACTGCCACGACAGCACCCATCCACCTGTGCCCCACATGTGGGCGAGCCTTCAGGGCCTGGATTGGCCTCATCAGTCACCTCCGGACCCACAGCCACCAATCTCCCATTTGACTTTGAAGCCATGGTCATCTTCGACTACAAAGGACGAACAACAACACAGCAAATAAAATTGAAGCACCTTCAATAACTCCAAAAGACTGAGGTTAGTTAAAATACCGAAAGGTTTTTATTCACTGTACAATACAACCTCCATGGTGAGTGTCTGCCCCCGGACTGAGGGGGAGGGGCAAGGCGAAACATCTTTATACAGGATCTGTGGGAGGAGCCACAGGGGCAGTCAGCAGAGGGGTGTGTCCAGACAGTTACCCCGGTTACAACAGATATACATTGTTTACCACAGGGGTAGAGTGACATAGGGATAGGGGAAGGGAGGGGGAAGAAATTACTGGAAGTTGGAGAATTCTACATTCATACCAAGGAGCTGGAGACTACCTAGACGGTATATGAGGTGTTGCTCCTCCAACCTGAGTTTAGCCTCATCATGGCAGTAGAGGAGGCCATGTATGGACATATCTGAATGGGAGTGGGAAGCAGAGTTGGAGTGGGTGGCCACTGGGAGATCCTGTCTGTTGTGGCGGATGGAGCGGAGGTGCTCGACGAAGCGGTCCCCCAATCTGCGTTGGGTTTCACCGATGTGGAGGAGGCCACACTGGGAGCACAGGATGCAACAGATGACCCCAACAGACTCACAAGTGAAGTGTTGTCTCACCTGGAGAGGGGGGGGGGGCGGGAGAGGAGGAGTGGGGGAGGAGGGGGAGAAGAGAGAGTTTCCAGATATTAGATCTTCTCTGACAATTGTCCTCTGTCTCAAAGAGATTATCTCACATTCTTTTAAACTCCAGTGAATGTGAATCAAAATGTTTCCTGGATCTCGCTGCATAAAACAGTGAATCTACACAACAATAATTCCAAGTCAAACAGATTCTTATTCTGTAAACCTATTTATTGCCAGAGGACTGATTGAAGTTCAGCAAAGATGTGCAAAATGGATTGCCAGGAATTGCACAAGACACTTCTATTTAAAAATGAGATGCCAACACAGGTTACATGCAGCCCTCTTCTACTGGGATCAGAACACAGATAAAATATAGAAAATGGAACACAGAACAATACAGACAGGAGCAGCTCCTTCGGCCTACAATATTATCAAGTTCAAATTCAGTTTATTGTCATTCAGATGCATCACTAAATGAAACAATATTCCTCCAGAAGGTGCACAACACATTTTTAACATAACTCACACATAAAGTAATGTTACCATTAGTAAATTAACAACTAATAAGGAGCATTTATGACACGTTCAACAGTAAAAGCAGTTTCATGCTGTGAGCACTTCAGGCATGATGAGACCTGGGTGGTGGCAGGGAGTTCAGTAGTCTTACAGCCTGGGAGAAGAAGCTGTTTTCCATCCCAACAGTCCTTGTCCAACTCAACGTACATCCATATAGAAATCCTGGAGTGGCAATGATGCTCACTTGAGCCACCAGTGCCAACTTCAACTATTTTGATTTGGGGGTTCCCATATGATTTTCCGCAGACACCTCTGCTGCTTAAATTTCACTTCTATACTACCTAAGCCATCCAGAGCTGACACAAGCCTACCTTAGGCCTAAGTAAGTAATTTCCAGGCCTCAGGAGGAGGGTGTGGAAAAACAGGTTCAAAAGAAACACAAGGGATCCTGCAGATGCTGAAAATTCAGACTAACACTCACAAAATGCCACAGGAACTCTGCAGGTCAGGCATCATCCGTGGAGAGAATGTTTCAGGTTGAGATCCTTCAACAGGACTGAAAAAAAAAAGGGGGGGAAGATACCCGAATAAGAAAGTGGGGAAGGGAAAGGAATACAAGCTGGCAGGTGTTAAGTGAAGACAGGTGAGGGTGAGGTGGGTGGGTGAATGGGAATGAATTAGGAATCTAAAGCAAATGCGGAGAAATTTCTTTAACCAGAGGGTGATGAATTTGTGGAACTTGTTACCACAGGCAGCTGTGGAGACCAGGTTGTTGAGTGTACTTCAGGCAGAGCTTGAGAGGTTCTTGATTGGACATGGCATGAAAGGTTATGAGATGCCAGGAGTGGAGCTGAGGAGAAAAAGGATCAGCTATGATTGAATGGCAGAGCAGACTCAATGAGCCAAATGGCCTAATTCTTCTCCTATGTCTTATGGTCTAATGCTATGGAACTTCCTGCCTGATGGTAGGGAGTCAAAGATTGTTGGAAGGATGATTTATTAAGACATTTATTGATCATTGACAATCCCAATAAATGTCTCTTCCACCCAGAGATCTCAATGATCCTCTCAGCAATCCTTACAATCCTTTGTAGGAACTTGCAGCTAGATACCTTGCAATTCCCATTTGGGAAGGCAATGTGGCCAGTCATTCACCATGCTACTCCTGTAAAAATTGGTTAGTGGTGGGGGGGGGGGGGGGGGAGCCTCACTCACCTCAGTCTCCTCTGGAAGTGAAGACGCTGCTGTGCTTTCTTCACCAAAGCGGTGGTGTTGAAGAACCAAATGAGATTGTCCATTTTGTGTACTCCCAAAAACTTGGTGTTCCTAACTCTCTCCACAGAGGAGCCATTTTGTACAGTGAAAAGTGGTCAGCCTGCACCTTCCTAAAGTCAACAACCATTTCTTTGGTCTTGTCCTTGCTGAGACTCAAGTTGTTGTGCTTGCACCATTATACCAGCTCCTCTACCTCCCCCTCTGTCTGTTGATGAGACCAATCATTGTTGTGTCATCAGCAAACATGATGATTGGGTTTGAACTGGATCGAACAGTACAGTCACGTGTTAGCAGTGTGAACAGCAGCGGGTTGAGCACACAACCCCGGGGGTGCCGGTGCTCAGTGTGACAGAGCTGAAGATGTTACTACCAACATGGACTGACTGTGGTCTCTCTCTCTCAAGAACTCCAAAAGATCCAGTTGAGATCCAATGAGGACAGCTTACTCCTCAGCTTTTAAGGGGTGATTGTATTAAACACCAAGTTAAAATCGATAACCAGCAGCCTGGCATATGAGGCATCATTTTCCACATGGAATAGGATGAGCACAGTGCAGAGTGCTTGGCATTATCAGTGGACTTACTGGAGCAGTAAACAAGATGGAAAGTGTCCAATGTAGCAGGAAGATGGGATTTACTATGATCCATAAGCAGCCATTCAAAGCTCTTCATTACTGTTGAGGTCAGTGCCACTGGCCAGTAGTCATTGAGGGAGGTTACTATCACCCTCTTGGGCACTAGGATGATGGTGGCCTCCTTGAAGCCTGCGGAGACAGTGGACTGTTCCAGAGTGATTTGAAGATGTCTGTTAGAACCTCTGTCAACTGGGCTGCACGATCCCTCAGCACTCGTCAACTGATCATTCCAGGCATCAAACTGAACTTAAAACACATTCAACCAACCCGGAAAAGAAGCATCAATGTCACTGACCTGCAGGGTAGTCTTGTAGTCTGTTATGATCTGAATACTCTGCTACACAAAAGTGGCTGTATATTCCCTGAGAATAGTCCCGTTTTGCCGTCCTGATGGCACTGGAAAACATAGCTCTTGCTGACCATTGAGATGTCTTATACGCCATTATGCTGAGCTAATTGAGTGAATGACACCTAATCCCTGCAACACATCAAAGTTGCTGGTGACGCAGCAGGCCAGGCAGCATCTCTAGGAAGAGGTGCAGTCGACGTTTCAGGCCGAGACCCTTCGTCAGGACTAACTGAAGGAAGAGTGAGTAAGGGATTTGAAAGTTGGAGGGGGAGAGGGAGATCCAAAATGATAGGAGAAGACAGGAGGGGGAGGGATGGAGCCAAGAGCTGGACAGGTGATAGGCAAAAGAGATACGAGAGGATCATGGGACAGGAGGTCCGGGAAGAAAGACAAGCGGGGGGGGGACCCCAGAGGATGGGCAAGGGGTATATCCCCCTTTTCTTTCTTCCCGGACCTCCTGTCCCATGATCCTCTCGTATCCCTTTTGCCTATCACCTGTCCAGCTCTTGGCTCCATCCCTCCCCCTCCTGTCTTCTCCTATCATTTTGGATCTACCCCTCCCCCTCCAACTTTCAAATCCCTTACTCACTCTTCCTTCAGTTAGTCCTGACGAAGGGTCTCGGCCTGAAACGTCGACTGCACCTCTTCCTAGAGATGCTGCCTGGCCTGCTGCGTTCACCAGCAACTTGTGTGTTGCTTGAATTTCCAGCATCTGCAGAATTCCTGTTGTTTGCGACACCTAATCCCTTCTGCCTGAAGATGGTCCATATCCCTCCATTCTCTGCACATTCACATGTCTATCTAAGATCATTGCTGGTACTTATCACTGAGAGATGCCCAGTGCATCTCCTTCCAGCTTTCTCCTTTTCACCTTAAGTGCGTGCCTTATAGTTTTAAATAAGTGTTCCAATACTCAGCAAAAATTGGAGGCTCCTTTCGCCATCCTTCATGCCTCGTGGTAGAGCACCACCTCCACTGTAGACCTATCCCACTGTCTGGTTCCAATTGCTGTTTATCTCTTCCCTAATGGCCCCCATTTTCAGCTCATTTAATTACAGTACCTAACACTATGGGGCTTTGTTTTCCTGCTTTTTGCCCTCTAGAAACAGTCACCCATCTGCCCACTCCCTTCGCCCAACCCTGGGGGATGATCATCCTCCTCCCCCCTCCCCATCTCATTCACCTGCCACTATCTCCCAAATCCACAGCCACTCATCTCCCCTACCTGGCACCCCAGCCTATTATCTTGTACTCTGCCTCAGTGCCCCCAATCACCTCAGAATCCTTGTCACCATTCCCTTTGCCCTCTTTCCTCTCAGTCCATTTCAAACCAAAACATTGACAGTGCTTTTCCTCCCACAGATTTTTCTCAACCCACTGAGTCATTCAAGCAAATTATTTGTTGCTTCAGATTCCACTTTCCTCAATATTTGATGTTTGGAACATTTGCAGCTATTTTCATCCAGAAGGTGAGTCATTGTGAAATTCTCTTGGGTTTCCCACCAACACATAAGCCATCTTCAGTTAGTTTGACTCACTCCTTGTGTCTGCAAGTTCTGGATACAGCAAAAAGTTTATGTTAAGTAATATCCTGGCAGCAGTCCTGTATGTTGGTGCTCCAGTCCTTGACATACTTCCAATTGTTATAAAACACGAAAATAGGAAAATGCTCAGTCATGTTTGACTGTATGGAATCATGATTAGGAGTGACTCTCCGCATCAGGCCAGTAGCGGAAAGGAATACGAGTTACCAAACTTGTTTATGCCACGGAGCCTTACTGTTCACCGAGGGTCTGGGGACCCCAGGGTGGGAATCTCTGCTTTGGAGAATTAAAAACAATTGCAGTGGATTGGGTCAAACTCTGTGTCAGCCTGAGCACCAAAAAATACCCAGCTGTTGTCAGCAGCTTATCATGCTAGCCGGATACTGAGATGTGCACAGGATTTGAAAGATCATGGGATGCATATTCACAGGTCTGTAAAGATAGTTGGAGATAAAAGTAGTTGGACAGGTTACCTTTCTCTACTGATCAAGGTGTAGAATAGAAGTGGAGAGGGCATGGGGGTGGTGGTGTTCACACTGGAGTGTTATAGTTTATTCACAACAGGAACATGGTGTACAGGTCGGGTCAGTATGCATTAGGAAGTACCAGAGAGTGCACAGAGGAGAACAGCAATGATTTTGGCAGGGCACGAGGAAAGATTAGCTGAGCAGGGTTTGTTTCCTTCACAGCGGAGGGAATATTTAATCAAAGTGTTTACAGTTCTTGAAAGCCCAGTCTGGGTGAGAAGCAACAGGTAAGTTTACGGAAGGGGTAGGAGGATGAGAAGGCATTTGAGGCAAATATATTTGGTGGTATGGTGGATGGTACAGTAACTGGAACTCACTGCTGGAGAGGACTGATATTCCGAAGACCATTGGGAACAGAGGGATGGATGGTGGAATTGCCACTCTTTGCACAGCAGAGAAATGATCTAAAGCATCTCCTGCTGTACAAAGATTTTTGTACCCAAGTTCCTGAAAGCCGATCGTCCCTCCTTCCCCCCATCAGTAGTTCAGAGTGAGTGACGTTCCAATGCACAATGTTCAGTTTTGTCCACACTCCTCCATACTTTGCTGCTCCTTGACCTGACCCAGATTGATGACTGGGCTGAAGATGGTCGAAGAACATTCATTTATAACTGGTACCATGTCCATCTCCAATGGGAGAGAATCTAATCAATGGCATTTACTGCCACTGGCTTTCATGAAGGATCATCCTTCAGCTTTCTGGTGGTTACTATTGAGCAGAAATGATGTAGAAGTACTGAGTTCAGTAGCTGGTAAGAGGTCTGGTATTCTGTACTAAGTTACTTTCTGAATCCTGAAGATACTGATAGGTGGAAGCCAGGAGCATGATACCAGAGTTTCCATGTCTGCACAAGTGCAGCTCTTATTGTACTTAATAGACTTAGCACCATTCAGAGTAAAACAGCATCTCTGATTGGCAATACACCCATCACACTAAATGTTCACCCCCCCCCCTTAGACCATAGTTCATGATCATAGATAGCACCATCTGAAAAAGTACCGAATTCTTCAACAGAACTTCCTAATCAAGTGCAAATGAACAATGAGTTTACTCCAAGACATAAGGCACTTTAGCTTGGTTCAGTCAACCTTAGGGGTGGCATGGTAATGTAGTGGCTGGCACAACACCTTACAGTACAGGTGACCTGAGGTCAATTCCCACCACTGCCTGTAAGGAGTTTGTACACTCTCCCTGTGACCCTGTGGGTTTCCACTGGGTGCTTTGGTTTCCTCCCACAGTCCAAAGACATACCGGTTGGGAGGTTAATTGGTCATTGTAAATTGTCCTGTGATTAGGCTAGGATTATGTCCGAGGATTGCTGAGCAGCGTGGCTTGAAGGGCCAGAAAGGCCTATTCCGCACTCCAGCTCAATGAATAAATAAATAAATAAATAAATCTCAGTGGATATAGTTCTTGGAGCTGCTTCCCAAACTGTGGTAGTATTTTCACAGTGTACACAACCAGCACCTCATGAACAGAGATCAATAAATAACAACGGAATGCCAGTGGCATGAGTGAAAACAAATTCAAAGAGCTAATTTGTTTAGAATACATCAGATGGGGGGAAAAAAAAAAACCACGGGCCATCTCTGGGTTACAAATGCCTAACTTGCAGACAAATGATCAAGCTCTCATACTCCTATTACTAAATTCAAACTTCTGACTTGCAGACATATTTTTATTCCAACAAATGTCAGAACTGGTTTCCTCTCCCTCTCCACTTTTATTAATTGTTCTTAACTGTCTTATGTACTCTCAATGCCATTTATTATAACACTGTGGAGCTACAGTTACCATTTCAAGAGATTTTTGTGTATTTTCCAACTTATGGACAAAATCGACTGATGGACATCTGTTTAAAAAAAAAAGGAATCTGTTTCCCGGGAAAGGCCTGTACTTTAAAAAGGCAAAACTCTGTAAAGTTAAGCACCAAATTAAAAAAAAAACAAATAATCAGTATAAAGTGAAAATTTACCAGGGAAGAAAATTGTACTGAATCAATCCATTTTTGCACAAGATGCAAAGGATTTTTGTGCTTTTTTTGTAAATTGGCAGCTGACCAACTGAACAGTCTATGGGAGTACAATATCACAGGAAGGATCCAGATCACGTTTCTCTAATAAGTCTTTAAGATTTCAGTGGGGAACAATAACAGGAAACAATGTTGGGAATGAACATTACATATTAAGAACATAATTAAAACAATGAAAATGATATGTGGTAAAATAAGCTGAAAACTGAGAGAACAGAATTGTCATATTGATTTGGCAGGAGGTAGGAAACCGATGAATTACACGGGAGAAAGTGAGATGGAAATGTGAATTCTATGACCAGGGTTAATTTGTGGAGACTGGGAATGACTGCAGTGTCACATTAATAACCAAGAGAATTAAAGAAAATAATTCCACTTCAATCGTTAAAGACAGTCAAATCAAAATATATTCTACAAAAAGGAGCACAAGAAATGCAATTTTCCTGAACAGCTTCAATCAAAGCAGGGAACAACACACACACAGAATTCAACCAAGGACCATCAAAGGCAGTGATTAATTAAAACCGGTGAACTGCACAAACTTTGAATCAAGTCAGTGCACAGAAGACTGAATCAAACCAGGGAACAACATACACACTGAAACAGACTGGGGAACTGCAGACACTCTCAAACAAGCCAGCAGATGAGCATACAGAAACAATCCTGGGAATTACACAGCCAATAAGTTCCAGGGGATCTGCACATATGCTGATTTCAACCAGGAAACGTCAAATACAGTGATTCAAATGAGGAAACAGCACAGACATTGCATGAAGCCAGGAAAAAAAAACAAAGCTCACTGAATCAAATCTTTGAACAGCACACAACTGAATAAGACCAAGGAGAAACAGAGTGTACAGTGTCAAAGGGATCGACACCCATTAAATTCAACCAGGAAAACACTCACACACTGATTTCAACAAGGGAGCATGAGAGACAATAATTAAGACAACAGCACAGCACAATGAAGGAGAAGAGTAAAGTGCACAAAAGT
The DNA here is from genome assembly GCF_030028105.1 of Mobula birostris. Taxonomy (NCBI): domain Eukaryota; kingdom Metazoa; phylum Chordata; class Chondrichthyes; order Myliobatiformes; family Myliobatidae; genus Mobula; species Mobula birostris. The sequence continues at coordinate 96,011,534 of NC_092381.1, forward strand.
GAAATGAAACTAGATTCATATTTATTTATCACACATACATTGAAGCTGCCAGTGAAGTGTCATTTGTGTCAAAAATGGACATAACCCAAAGATGTGCTGGGGGCAGCCGCATCTGTGTATGTGAACTTCCCATTATTCAGGACATTTACAAAGACATGTGTGTAAAAAGGGCCCGTAGGATCATTAGGGACCTGAGTCACCCCAACCACAAACTGTTCCAGATGCTACCATCTGGAAAATGGTACCACAGCATAAAAGCCAGGACCAACAGGCTCCGAGACAGCTTCTTCCACCAGGCCCTCAGACTGATACACTCAAATCAGCATGAGTTAATTCTGTTACATTGACTGTCCTATTTATTATAAATTATTATAAATCACTATGACGGAGACAAAGATTTTTACTCCTCATGTATGTGAAGGATATAAGAAATAGTCAATTCATTCAAGTGTCTCCACACAGTCCAGCGAAAGCAAAGCATGCCCACAATGTTCAAGGAAACCAGGGAAAAGCAAAGCAAATTTAAACAAACTGGGGAACAGCGCACACACACTAAATTAAAGCAGGGAATTGCAGATGCACTTTATCAAACCAGGGAGTATCAGAGTAGACCGACTCAATCCAGTGAAAGTACAGGCACACACATAGTAGCAGTGGCACAGAACTCTGAAACGATGCTCAGAAATGTACACCCACTGAACTTCATCAGGGAAACCATGTGTATTCAGACATTAAGGCCGATTTATACTTATGCGTACCAGCTTGCGCCGTAGCCTACGCAAGTGGGCTACACCATTGTGAGCATTTATACTTGTGCGTTGGTGTGTCTGCGTCGCTCTGCAATTCACTGCCAAAACACTAGTTGGCAGTGGGGTTTCTATGCCACTGTGCTGAGCTTCTTCGTGTTGAACTCGGCCCTTCTAATCCGTGCCGGACTCTTACTCTCACCTAGTCCCACCAACCTGCACTCAGCCCTAAAACCTCCATTCCTTTCCTGTCCATATACCTATACAATTTAACTTTAAATGACAACATCGAACCTGCCTCAACCACTTCTGCTGGAAGCTCGTTCCACACAGTTACCACTCTGAGTAAAGAAGTTCCCCCTCATGTTACCCCTAAGCTTTTGCCCTTTAACTCTCAACTCATGTCCTCGTTTAAATCTCCCCCACTCTCAATGGAAGAAGCCTATCCACGTCAACTCTATCTATCCTCCTCAATTTTAAACACCTCTATCAAGTCCCCCCTCAACCTTCTACGCTCCAAAGAATAAAGGCCCAACTTATTCAACCTTTCTCTGTAACTTAGGAGATGAAACCCAGGTAACATTTCAGTAAACCTTCTCTGTACTCTCTCAATTTTGTTGACATCTTTCCTAAAATTCGGTGACCAGAACTGTACACAATACTCCAAGTTTAGCCTTACCAATGCCTTATACAATTTCAACGTTACATCCCAACTCCTATATTCAATGCTCTGATTAATAAAGGCCAGCATACCAAAAGCTTTCTTCACTACCCTATCCACATGAGATTCCACCTTCAGGGAACTAGGCACCATTATTCCTAGATCCCTCTGTTCTACAGCATTCTTCAATGCCCTACCATTTACCATGTATGTCCTATTTTGATTAGTCCGACCAAAATGTAGCACTTCACATTTTTCAGCATCTGCCATCTTTCAGCCCACTCTAACTGGCCTAAATCTCTCTGCAAGCTTTGAAAACCTACTTCATTATCCACAACGCCACCTATCTTAGTATCATCTGCATACTTACTAATCCAATTTACCAACCCATCACCCAGATCATTAATGTATATGACAAACAACATTGGACCCAGTACAGATCCCTGAGGCACACCACTAGTCACCGGCCTCCAATCTGACAACAGTTATCCACCACTATTCTCTGGCATCTCCCACCCAGCCACTGCTGAATCCATTTTACTACTTCAATATTAATACCTAACGATTGAACCTTCCTAATTAACCTTGTGTGGAACCTTGTCAAAGGCCTTACTGAAGTCCATATAGATAACGTCAATTTGTTGACTTAGCGGCAGCAGTTCAATGCAATACATAGTAGCAAGAAAACAAAGTAAGTAAATCAATTATAGTATACGTATATTGAATAGATTAAAAGTCTCGCAAATACTGAAATAATATCTATTAAAAAACTGAGGTAGTATTCACAGGTTCAATGTCCATTTAGGAATTAGATGGCAGAGGGGGAGAAGCTGTTCCTGAATCACTGAGTGTGTGCCTTCAGGCTTCTGTACCTCCTACCTGATGTGAGAAAAGGACATGCCTGGGTGCTGGAGGTCCTTAAAGACACCACTCCTTGAAGATGTCCTGGGTATTTTGTAGGCTAGTACCCAAGATGGAGGCAATTAAATTTACAACCCTCTGCAGCTTCTTTCGGTCCTGTGCAGTAGCCCCCCCAACCCCCATACCAGACAGTGATGCAGTCTATCAGAACCCTCTTCACGATACAACTATAGACGTTTTTGAGTGTATTTGTTGACATACCAAATCTCTTCAGACTCCTAATGAAGTATAGTCACTGTCTTAGAAACATAGAAAATAGGTGCAGGAGTAGGCCATTTGGCCCTTCGAGCCTGCACCACCATTCAGTATGATCATGGCTGATCATCCAACTCAGAACCCTGTACCTGCCTTCTCTCCATACCCCCTGATCCCTTTAGCCATATCTAACTCCCTCTTAAATATAGCCAATGAACTGGCCTCAACTGTTTCCTGTGGCAGAGAATTCCACAGATTCACCACTCTCTGTGTGAAGAAGTTTTTCCTAATCTCAGTCCTAAAAGGCTTCCCCTTTATCCTCAAACTGTGACCCCTCATTCTGGACTTCCCCAACATCGGGAACAATCTTCCTGCATCTAGCATGTCCAATCCTTTAGGATTTTATACGTTTCAATCAGATCCCCCCTCGATCTTCTAAATTCCAGTGAGTATAAGCCTAGTCGATCCAGTCTTTCATCATATGAAAGTCCTGCCATCCCAGGAATCAATCTGGTGAACTTTCTTTGTACTCCCTTTATGGCAAAAACATCTTTCCTCAGATTAGGGGACCAAAACTGCACACAATACTCCAGGTGTGGTCTCACCAAGGCCTTGTACAACTGCAGTAGTACCTCCCTGCTCCTGTACTTGAATTCTCTTGCTATGAATGCCAGCATACCATTCACCTTTTTCATCACCTGCTGTACCTGCATGCCCACTTTCAATGACTGGTGTACAATGACACTCGGGTCTCGTTGCACCTCCCCTTTTCCTAATCGGCCACCATTCAGATAATCTGTTTTCCTGTTCTTGCCACTGAAGCGGATAACCTCATTTTTCCACATTAAATTGCATCTGCTATGAATTTGCCCACTCACCTAACCTATCCAAGTCACCCTGCATCCTCTTAGCATCCTCCTCACAGCTAACACTGCCGCCCAGCTTCGTGTCATCCGCAAACTTGGAGATGCTGCATTTAATTCCCTCATCCAAGTCATTAATATATATTGTAAACAACTGGGGTCCCAGCACTGAGCCTTGCGGTACCCCACTAGTCACTGCCTGCCATTCTGAAAAGGTCCTGTTTATTCCCACTCTTTGCTTCCTGTCTGCCAACCAATTCTCTATCCATATCAATACCATACCCCCAATACCGTGTGCTTTAAGTTTGCACACTAATCTCCTGTGTGGGACCTTGTCAAAAGACTTTTGAAAATCCAAATATACCACATCCACTGGTTCTCCCCTATCCACTCTACTAGTTACATCCTCAAAAAATTTTATGAGATTCCTCAGACATGATTTTTCTTTCACAAATCCATGCTGACTTTGTCCGATGATTTCACCACTTTCCAAATGTGCTGTTATCACATCTTTGATAACTGACTTTAGCATTTTTCCCCACCCCCGATGTCATGCCTTCTTTATAACTGCATCAATATGTTGGGACCAGGTTAGGTCCTCAGAGATCTTGAAACTGCTCACCTTCTCCACTTCTGAACCCTCTATGAGTATTGGTAAGAATTAGTTTGCCTTATCCTTCCAGAAATCCACAATCAGCTCTTTCATCTTACTGACGTTGAGTGCCAGGTTGTTTCTGTGACACCACACCACTGGTTGGCAATATCTTGCTCTTGTACACCCTCTTGTCTCCATCTGAGATTCTACCAACAATGGTTGCATCATCAGCAAATTTATGCCTAGCCAGTCATGGGTATAGAGAGTAGAGCAGTGGGCTAAACACACACCACTGAGGTGCACTAGTGTTGACCATCAGTGAGGAGGAGATGTTATCACCAATTCACACAGATTGTGGTCTCCTGGTTAGGAAGTTGAGGATCCAACTGCAGAGGGAGGTACAGAGGCCCAGGTTCTATAACTTCTCAATCAGGATTGTGGGAATGATGGTATTAAGTGCTGAGCTACAGTCGATGAACAGCATCCTGATGTAGGTGTTTGTGTTGTCCAGGTGGTCTAAAGCTATGTGAAGAGCCATTGACATTGCACCTGCTATTGACCTATCGTGGTGATAGGCTAACTGCAGTGGGTCCAGGTCCTTGCTGAGGCACGAGTTCAGCCCAGTCATGATCAACATCTCAAAGCATTTCATCACTGTCGATGTGAGTGCTACCGGGCAATAGTCATCGAGGCAGGCCACATTATTCTTCTTAGGCACTGGTATAATTGCCTTTTTGAAGCAAGTGGGAACTTCTGCCCGCAGCAGAGAGAGGTTGAAAATATCCTTGAAAACTCCTGCTAGTTGGTTGGCACAGGTTTACAGGGCCTTACCAGGTACTCCATCGGGACCTTCGGCCTTGTAAATGTTCACTCTCTTTAAAGGCAGCCTAACATCAGCCTCTGAGACAGAGATCACAGGGTCATCAGATGCAGCAGGGATCTTCACAGTTGTAGTTGTGTTCTCCCTTTCAAAGTGGGCATAGAAGACATTGAGTTCATCTTGTAGTGAAGCATCTCTGCCATTCATGCTATTGGGTTTCACTTTGTTGGAAATAATGTCCTGCAAACCCTGCCAGAGTTGTCATACATCCGATGTTGCCTCCAACTTCATTTGAAATTGTTTCTTCGCCCTTGAAATAGCCCTCCACAAACCATACCTGGTTTTCTGGTACAGACCTGGGTTGCCAGACTTGAATGCCACAGATCTAGCCTTCAGCAGACGACGTACCTCCTGGTTCATCCACGGCTTTTGGTTTGGGAATGTACAGTAAATCTTTGTAGGCACACACTCATCCACACAGGTTTTAATGAAGTCGGTAACATCTGCAGCATATTCATCCAGATTTGAAGATGAATCCCTGAATACAGTCCAGTCCACCAATTCAAAGCAGTCCTGTAAGCGCTCCTGTGCTTCCCTTGTTCATACCTTCTTGGTCCTCACTGCTGGTGCTGCAGTCTTCAGTCTCTGCCTCTACTCAGGGAGTAGAAGTACAGCCAGGTGATCAGACTTCCTGAAGTGAGGGCATGGAATAGTGTGGTAGTCATAGTCATACTTTATTGATCCTGGGGGAAGGCATTCTTGATGGTGTAGCAATGGTCCAGTGTGTTGTTTCCTCTGGTATTGCAAGTGATCTGTTGATTCTGATTGCTTAGTGATTTTTTCAGACTGGGCTGATTAAAATCCTCCAAAACGATACTGAAGGCATTAGGGTGTGCTGTTTCGTGCATGTTGATCCCATTGTTCAGATCATCTAAAGCCTGACTGACATTGGCCTGAGGTGGAATATATACTGCTACCAAAATGATCATGGAAATCTCCTGCAGTAGGTAAAAAGGGCAGCACTTAACTCAGATATTCCAGGTTTGGTGAGCAGAATTGGGACAGCACTGATATGTTTGTGCATCAAGAAGAGTTGATCATGAGGCATACTCCTCCACCTCTGCTTTTGAGAGATGCTATAGATCTAACCTGACCCATCGATCTGAATCGCTGCATCCGGTACAGAAGACGTTTAGCAGGATTCCATGAAACAAAGGACACACACGGTCCTCAAGTCCCTCTGATTCAGCACCCTAGCTCTGAGATCATCGATCTTATTTACCAGAGGCTGCACATTTGCCAGCAACAGAGTCGGTATTGGGAGTTTAAAACCCCGTTTCCTTAATTGCACTTGTATCCTTGACCTGTAGCCATGTTTCCTCTGTGGAATCCTAAGAGGACAAATCTGTCCCCAATCAGCATTGTTTCTGTCAGTTTTAAGCAGCAATAGTTTGTTTAAATGCATTAAGTCATCTTTGTTGACAGTACTGACCTTGGAAGCAGTTGTGCTTTTTAGCTGTATCAGGCTGAAATGGGAATATTTAATCATATCCATTGAGAGTTCTGCTGCTACACGAGTTGCCCCCAGGCACCCCGGAATCAAAACAGGGAACAGCCAACAGCACAAACGAAGCAGCAGCAGAGCACACAAACATTTCTGGGAATTAGACACCCAATTCAACTTGGTATCTGCACACAGACTGATTTCAGGCTGGGAACATCAAAGATTCTGTTTCAAACCAGGGAACAAGACAAATATTGAATGAAGCCAGAGAACAGCATTCTCATTGAATAAAACCAGGATTAACATTGTGCACTGCTGTCCAAGGAATTCCACAATCAATGAATTCAACCAGGGAACTGCTCAAACATCAGATACAAGAATTGAAACTGGGGAGCAGCACAGTGATGCAAAAGGTTGAAAGCAGGGTGAAACCAAGCAAACTGAATGAAAGCATATTGGAAAAAGCTTGATACATGTTTCTACCATTACATTTCACCACATCCGGCTGGAACCCTCCGTCTTTGACCTTATTGTTCAGACATTCCTCACCTGAATAATGTTTTTAATTAAGTGCTTTTAATATAAACTATATTGGTCTCTGCCAATCCTTTGGATTCATCAGCTGCACAGAGAGGGGGGGCCTGCTGCATGGGGCAACAGCTTGCTTTCCATATTGTACTCCACTGGTTTGCGTATATTATGGATGGCTAGGATGCAATAATCCAACCGATGCAGGGCCTCATGCATGCATTTTGGTCAATGGTGCCATTGCTCATCCAGGAGTCTCTCTACACAACCATGCTAAGGATGCGTCATCACTGGCTACTCTTTTGGGTTCTTTCCTGAACCATGCTAGCCCCACTGCTCTACCATACCTGTGTATTCCAAATATTTCTTCCCCCAAATGGCTGCTTCTAAAGAATCTCACCAGCCTTAAATTTCCCATGAAGCCTTTTTGTAAATTCCTATCACTGATCCCTTCCTCCTCCTCTCCCTTTTCTCAAGAGCAAGCACATCATCCCACAATTAGTGACGATAAGCGTTTTCTCATCTGCACATTTGGTAGATGAATAAACTCTTCTCGGATTTCCAGTCAGGTATAGATATCAATTATCAGTTATAATCAATACCCGTACCTGGCTGGAAGCCAGAGAAGAGTTTATTCATCACATACACAGGGAAAACACTAGATCCTTTTTCACCTTGGCAGATGTTTCCTGAACATCTGTATGTACATTTGTCCTTTGTAAGTGTACTGTCCATTGTCAATAAATCAAGGCCGCTCAAAATGATCCCAAAAAATGTTTGTTTTAGGCTTGCTTAAACTAGCATATGAACCAGCAAGTCTCCAACAAAGCTAATCTCAATGAAGGCCGATTTCACACCAGGTTATAACACAGCCCCAATACATTTCCCATGTTTTTGTCTGCAATCATTCACCTCACCTTTATCAGACTTCATGCTGGAGTCGAGTTCATTCACAGAATTAATAAGAAACTCTTCAATCAATAGCGCCTGCAGCCCAGAACCAAGGTTGCTCGAAGTCCAGTATTTGAGATGTAATGCACAACTGATGCTTGAGTTTGTGAAAGATCAGGGACTTGGCTCTCAGCTCTTTGGATGAGTTTCTGGTCCCATTACTGGAACAATATGATAAAAACAAAAGATTCTGCAGATGCTGGAAATCTTGAGTGTAACACACAAAACACTGGAGGAAATCAGTAAATCAGGCAGTGAACATGAAGAATTCTGCAGATGCTGGAAATTCAAGCAACACACATCAAAGTTGCTGGTGAACACAGCAGGCCAGGCAGCATCTCTAGGAAGAGGTACAGTCGATGTTTCGGGCCGAGACCCTTCACCAGGAGTATCAGGCGGTATCTAGGCTTCATTAGTCCTGATGAAGAGCCACAGCCGAAAACATTGATTGTCTGTTCCCCTCAATGGATGTTGCCTGGCTTGTTGAGTTCATCCAGAATTTAGTACGTGTTATACAGAAAAGATGTGGATGCTTTGGAAAAGGTAAAGAAAAGGTATACCAGGATCAACAGAGAATCTGCTGGAAGAACTCAATGGGTCAGGCAGCATCTGTAGAAGGAAATAAACTGTTGACCTCTTGGGTCAAAAGCCTGCATTAGGACTGAGAGTGGAGAGGCAAGATGGCCAGTATAGAGGGGAGAAGGGGAGTGGCAGGAAAGAACTCCGAGGGGTTTGTGGACCGATGAGGGGTGTAAGATGAGAAGTGGTGCCAGGTAGGGAAGGTGAGTTCAAAGACTGCAGTTGGCGAATGATAGATGGATGCAGACAAAAGGAGGGGGGTTGGGGGGGGGGAAATCTCTGTGTGAAGTGGGTGGATGGCAGAAGAGGGTGTGGACAAAGATAGCTGTGCGGGGGGGGGGTGTTGGGAGAGGATAGGAAATGGGTTAAAATGGGAGGACTGGAGCATGAGAAGTGAGTAAGAGGAGGGAAGAGCGGGGAAAAAACAAGGAAAGGGAGTGGTTGCCTAAACACAAGAGAGTCTATACCATGTTCAGCACAGATATCATGAGGCAAAGGGCCTGTTCCTGTGCAGCCCTGTTCTGTTTTTGATCTTTGCAATCCATTAAGCATATAACAGAATGGGATTTACACTCAATACCTGCAATGCAAAGTGTGGCGGGTGTGCAAGTGCAAAAGGAAAGTACACAATAAATGGAGGGACCTACAGGAATGTTGATGCACAAAGGAATCTTGGAGTGCAAATTGATTGTTCCTGGAAGAAGCAACTCAAGAAAGTTTGATGGTAAAGGCGGCGTATGGTCTTCTTGCCTTCATTTTTTGGGAACTGAGCATAAAAGTTGGGAAGTCACGTTGCAGCTGTATAGAACATTAGGTAGGCCACGTTTGGAGCACTGTTTGTAATTCTGGTCACGCCACTGCAGGGAAGATGTGGAGGTTTTGAAGATGGTGCAGGAGAGGTTCGGCAGGACTTACAAGGCTAGGTGAGTATTAGCTACAAGGAAAGGTTGGAAAATTTCAATTGTTTTCCTTTGAGTGTCAGAGGCCGAGGGTGAAATATGTAAAATTATGAAAGGCACAAAAAGGGTAGATACCTCTTCCGAGGTGGAAGTGTCACATTCTCGAGAACATAGCTTTAAGGCGAGAGGAGAAAAGATTAAGGGGGACACATAGGACATTTCTTTTACACCGAGATTAGTCGAATGTGCTGTGGGGAAGTGGTGGAAGCAGATGTGATAGCAACATTTAAGAGGTACTTGGGACACATGAACAGACAGGGAATGGAAGGATATTGCCAATGAGCAGTTTAATGAAACAGCACTATCTGCTAAACAATGTAGCAGAGCCATATTGAGTGATACTAAATAATTTCTGGAGGTACGCGACATATGTATCTTCTAAATTCAATTCATTTCAGCAGGAACGTTTTTAGATGAGAGGTGCAGTATTGCAGCAAAGAAGATTGAGAAGAGGGCCATCTCTGACACAGTTTTGGTTGACATCAGTCTGCTTTGCATTTAGTCTTCTCGATGGATAATAGCTTTACGTTAATGAATCAGAATCAGGTTTATTAACGCCAGCATGCATCGTGAAATTTGTTAACAGCAGCAGCAGTTCAATGCAATACATAATAGAAACATAGAAAACCTACAGCACAATACAGGCCCTTTGGCCCACAATGATGTGCCAAACATGTACTTACTTTAAATATTACCCAGGGTTACCCATAGCCCTCTATTTTTCAAAGCACCATGTCCCTATCCAGGAGTCTCTTAAAAGACCCTATCATATCTGCCTCCGCCACCATTGCTGGTAGCCTATTCCACACACACACCACTCTGTGTAAAAAAAACTTACCCCTGACATCTCCTCTGTACCTACTTCCAAGCACCTTAAAACTGTGCCCACTCGTGTTAGCCATTTCAGCCTTGGGACTATCCACACAATTAATGCCTCTCATCATCTTATACACCTCTGCCACTCCAAGGAGAAAAGGCCAAGTTCACTCAACCTATTCTCAAAAGGAATGCCCCCCAATCCAGGCAACATCGTTGTAAATCTCCTCTGCACCCTTTCTATAGTTTCCACCTCCTTCCTGTAGTTAGATAACCAAAATTGAGCACAGTACAACAAGTGGGATCTGATCAGGGTCCTATGAAGCTGTAACACTGCCTCTCGGCTCTTAAACTCAATCCCATGGTTGATGAAGGCCAATGCACCGTATGCCTTCTCAACCATAGAGTCAACCTGCGCAACATCTTTGTCGGGTTACGGTGGGGACTCAAGTGCAGACCGATGAATATTTTTTCCACCAGGATTTATTAGGAAGCACAAAGGCAGCAGTCTTTCAAAGACAGCAGTCTTTCAAAGACAGAAGGCAGGCACGAATCCAAAATGGCTGACAGAGGTCTTACCAGGAAAGGCAGTCAAACAAGGGCAGACAATCCAGAGCGCACAGGCAAAAATCACGTCCAAGAACAGGCAAAATCCAAAACACAGAATCAGGCAAAATCAGTTGACAGAAGTCACAGTGACAGGCTAGAATGACACAGGTCAAAACAGGGATGAACTGGCAGAGAATGCTAGTCAAGGCAGGGTTTAAATGGACAGGGTAATGAGTGAAAATTAGAAACAGATGGGTGCAATTGAGGAGATAAGCAGGTAATTGGAGGAAGTCCAAAAAGGAAACGGGGCTGGGCCAGAACCCCCATGGCTTGGTGAAAGAAAACAGAAATTAAAGACTGTTGTGATCCAGAGCTACCAGCAGAGGCCCTTCGACCCAGTGTTCAGGCCGGATCCTTAACAATCTTTGAGTGTCCTATGGACTCAGACCCCAAGATCCTTCTGATCCTCCACACTGCCAAAAGTCTTACCATTAATTCTATAATCTGCCATCATATTTGACCTACCAAAATGAACTACCTCACACTTATCTGGGTTGAACTCCATCTGCCACTTCTCAGCCCAGTTTTGCATCCTATCGATGAGCCACTGTAACCTCTGACAACCCTCCACACTATCCACAACACCCCCAACCTTTGTGTCATCAGCAAATTTACTAAACCATTCCTCCACTTCATCATCCAGGTTATTTATAAAAATCACGAAGAGAGGGGTCCCAGAACAGATTCCTGAGGCACACCATGGTCACCGACCTGCATGCAGAATATGACCCATCTACAACTACTCTTTGCCTTCTGTAGGCAAGCCAGTTCTGGATCCACAAAGCAAGGTCCCCTTGGATCCCATGCTTCCTTACTTTCTCAATAAGCCTTGTATGGAGTACCTTATCAAATGCCTTGCTGAAATTCATATACACTACATCAACTGTTCTACCTTCATGAATGCATTTAGTCACATCCTCAAAAAATTCAATTAGGCTCATAAGGCACGACCTGCTTTGACAAAGCTATGCTGACTACCCTTAATCATATTATACCTCTCCAAATGTTCATAAATTGTGCCTCTCAGAATCTTTTCCATCGTATTACCAACCACTGAAGTAAGACTCACTGGTCTCTAATTTCCTGGGCTATCTCGACTCCCTTTCTTGAATAAAGGAACAACCCTCCAATCCTCCGGAACCTCTCCATTCCCATTGATGATGCAAAGATCATTGCCAGAGGCACAGCAATCTCCTCCCTCGCCTCCCACAGTAGCCTTGGGTACATCTCGTCTGGTCCCAGAGACTTATCCAACTTGATGCTTTCCAGAAGCTCCAGCACATCCTCTTTCTTAATGTCTATATGCTCAAGCTTTTCAATCCGCTATAAATCATCTCTACAATTGCCAAGATTCTTTCCGTAGTGAATACTGAAGCAAAGTGTTCAGTAAGTACGTCTGCTATCTCCTCCAGTTCCATACACACTTTTCCACACTCACACTTGGTTGGTTCTGTTCTTTCACATCTTCTCCTCTTGCTTTGCACATACTTGTAGAATGCCTTGGGAGTTTCCTTAATCCTGTCCACCAATGTCATAATGTGGGGCACTGGGAGTGGTGGACCCAATTGCAAGACACAGACACTGAAGTACTAGGAACAGGAATGGACAAAACTAAATGACGGGACAGGACGCAGACTAGGAGTTGGGACAGGAACACAGACTAGGCTAGGGGAGCAGGACCAGGGCAAGAGACTGGAAACAAGGAGCCTGGGCATGGACTTCGAGCCAGAGACTGGACAAGGACCCAGAACGTGGGTCTTGATTCAGGCTTGGACCCCAAAACCAGGCAAAGACGTGACGAGGCTTGGGTTGCTGGAGACCAGGCGAAGACGTGACGAGGCTTGGGTTCCTGGAGACCAGGCGAAGATGTGACGAGGCTTGGGTTCCTGGAGACCAGGCGAAGACGTGACGAGGCTTGTGTATGGATTCCGAGCCAGAGACTGGGCAAGGACCCAAAACCTGGGACTTGACTTGGGCTCGATCTCCAGAACTAGGCGAGGACAAGACGTGGCTGCAGGACAGGAAGTGAGACTCCTGGACAGGACGAGGGAACCCCAGCACCGGGTTGTGCAAGGTACTCCTGGGCTGGGCGAGACACATGGACAAGATGAGAACACAAAGAATGGCTTGGACAGGACAAGGTTCTTGGTTTGTGGCTAGGACTGGACGAGACCCCAAAGCCTTGACTAGGTCAAGGCAGAGACAGGAACGCAGAGCCTTGGTCGAGGGAGAGACAGGAACATGGAACACAGAGCCAGGACCCCTCCTTGGAAACAGGACATAGGGTCAGGATTCAGACACAGAACACAGTGTCAGGACCCCTCCTTGGGTACAGGACGTAGGGCCGGAACTCATTACATAGACAAGACAGTTCCCAACACAAGGTAGTGGCAGATGGCCAGACCTACTTAGCGAAGGCATGGACACAGATGGCTCCCAACACTAGGTAGCAGCAAACGGCCGGACATACCGAGCGAAGGCGTGGATACAGACAGTTCCCAACACTTGGTAGTGGCAAACAGCCGGACCTACCTAGTGAAGGCACGGACACAGAGACAGTTCAAAACAACGATAGACAGTTCCTTATCTTGCTCTGGCAATTGAAATTAACAGCGGCACAGGCGAGGGTTACAGGCCAGGCAAGGCAAGGCAAGGCAAGGCAAGGCAAGGCAAGGCAAGGCAAGGCAAGGCTTCAGACGAGGCAAGGCAAGGCTTCAGATGCAGATTGCAGGGGCATGGCAGGACTTCAGGAGGAGGGGGCAAAGAAGGGATTCAGACGGGGTGAGAACAGGAACAATCCAGCAGCCAGAGGCTGAATCCTGAAGGTATTTATGAAGCCAGCCCAAATGAGAATCAGCTGCCTCAACAGAAACTGGGGAAAACTGAAAACCTGGAATAAGGAGCATGGACCGGACTGTGAACCTGAATGCAGCTTTCACGGACCGGACCATGAACCTGAATGCAGATTTCACGGACTGGACCATGACAGCCAAAGCCCTCTCATGGCCCTTTCTGGCTCTCCTAATTTCTTTCTTCAGCTCCTTCCTGCTAGCCTTATAATCTTCTAGATCTCTATCATTACCTAGTTTTTTGAACCTTTCATAAGCTTTTCTTTTCTTCTTGACAAGATTTTCAACAGCCTTTGTACACCATTTGTACAACTGCTTTTGTAAAGTAGAAGGAAAATAAATAAATGAAAAAATTTCAGTATACACATATTGAATAAATTAAAAATCATGCAAAAACAGAAATAATGTACATTTAAAAAGTGAGGTAGTGTTTATGGGTTTAATGTCCATTTAGGAATCAGATGGCAGAAGGGAAGAAGCTATTCCTGAATTGCTGAGTGTGTGCCTTCAGGCTTCTGTACCTCCTACCTGATGGTAACACCGAGAAAAGAGCATGCCCTGGGTGCTGGAGGTCCTTAATAATGGACGCTGCCTTTCTGAGACACCGCTCCTTGAAGATGTCCTGGGTGCTTTGTAGGCTAGTACCCAGAATGGAGCTGACTAAATTTACGACCCTTTCGGTCCTGTGCAGTAGCCCCCTCCCCCATAGCAAACAGTGATGCAGCCTGTCAGAATGCTCTCCATGGTACAGCTATTGAAGTTTTTGAGTGTTTTTGTTGACTTACCAAATTGCTTCAAACCTAATGAAGTATAGTCACTGTTTTGCCTTCTTTATAACTACATTGATATGTCAGGACCAGGTTAGGTCCTCAGAGATCTTGACACCCAGGAACTTGAAACTGCTCACTCTCTCCACTTCTGAGTAAATTTGAGAAGTACAGTCAAATTTGGGAAGGATTCTTCATTATCCCTCTCTGGTTGATAGGGCAGATGGATTTTGTAAGGTTGATGAATGATTGTACAGTGGCTTGTACTGCTCATGACATTTTTCACAGATTTATTGCATGTTGAAGCCTGTGTCCATTGTACCTCTTAGTGGATTGAATCTTCTGTGCAACTTCTGGAGAAATTTGGAGGAGATGCAAAAAAGACAGAAGAAGGAATGAGGAAAGAGAGTCAGGGGAGGTGAGTGAGGAAGAGTCTGGAGAGAGGGAGGAGGAAAGGGAAAAAAGGCAAGAGGAAGGGAGGAAGGATGAAATAAAGAGTTGTGGAAAAGTTGAGAGGCAGATCTGAGGAGAGAGAGAGAGGGATGGGGAGAGGTGGGTTGATGAGACAGATCAAAGAAGGATGAAATGGTGAAATCCAGGGAAGGGAAAGAAAGTCATTGAGAGAGCAAGGAAGCTGAGGATTGAGACAGAGAGTTGTAGAGAGAGGGATGGATGAAAATGGATAGATGGGGAGAGAAAGAAAGGATGGGAATTTGTGGTGAAGAGAGAGAAATGCAATCAGAGGGAAAAGAAGAGGCATGAAGTGAGAAGAAGGAGGAAAAGATAGGGATGTGGGAAAGGTTAATAAAGCATGGATCATCTGTGCCCAACTGTGTTCATCAGAATAGGTTACTTGTGCACCCTCCATATTCTGATGCTAATTTTTTTTATATTTCAAAATATACTTTATTCAAAAATAAATATATACAATAAACCATTCAATAACTTTTCCTCCTTTACATACGTTTCCATTATACTCAGTAAAATATCCGTATCAATAGCCACCCACGTGGCACTCCAGTAGTTCAGCTTAGCATATCATTGTTGAGGGGTATACTCCCTGCCCACCGACCCCTCCCACTCCCACGGGTGGAGAAACCTATACTGTGGTCCTTCCCCACCGGGCCCTTGCGGTGGCTGCACCGAGTTTCAGTGCGTCCCTCAGCACACACTCCTGCAGCCGAGAGTGTGCCAGTCGGCAGCATTCTCCCACGGACATCTCCATGTGCTGGTAGATCATCAAGTTTCGGGCTGACCAAAGAGCATCTTTCACCGAGTTGATGATCTGCCAGCAGCACCGGATGTTGGTCTTCGTGTGCGTCCCCGGGAACAGCCCGTAGATCAGAGAGTCCTCTGTTACGCAGCTGCTGGGGATAAAACGTGACACTAGCCCGTTCATCCTATCCATGCAGCCAAGTCAGCTGTTTAGAACCACCTCATCATTGGGCCAAGACCTCACCCTGTCAACTTTGTGTGATAGTTACCTCATACTAAAAGAAACCATGTGCAGCTGTTCTGCCACTTCTCTCCATGAAGTTTGGACCTTCAAAAATCAGGACCGCTGTGCAAACAGCACAGCCGTGGAGCTGCCAGTTAATGCTCATTCACAGGAGAATTCAGAGTCTTTGACTGAGAGCCAATCAGCTCAAATAGAAGGGCTGAACAATCTCCTTCTGTATCTCAGTTTATATGATTCTCTCGAAGCAGAGTCACACTATAGATCTGTTACACATGGAAGATACAGCTGTGTTGCTTTCTGTAGTTTTCCAAGTTTCTCTTTTGAAGCACTGTATTTCAAGCACTGTAATCTGATCCTTTAAAGCCCACCCACACGGATCAATACACAATCGTCCCTTTTCCTCTCAGCAGTTCAGCAGCAGTTTGTGCCAACTGTGGCCAACCTTTGTACTGTGCCTCTGAACCCATGAACAAAGAGGATTAAAACAATCTGTAGCATGGGTGAATGCGCCATGCAGTGTGGCAGTAAGCCACAAGGGTCAGGGCTGTGCCATGTCGTTTCCAGTCTTGCTGACTACAGCGAAGGCAGCAGCCAGAGGAGTGCAGCAGAACAGACAACTGAATGCCAAAAATCTGCAACTATAGCAGAAAATACTGGGAATGAGCTGGAGGCTGATTTGTATTAGAAAGTGGCTGGGCAGGTTTCATTGACAGATAAAAGGGTTTTTGTCAGACTTCTGTTGCAAGAACATTAGGAACAGCAGAAAGAAATTTTTAAAAAATATGATAGATGTTGGAAATCTGGAATATAGGGAACAGCAGTTCAGGCAGCACCTGTTGGCAGAATTTCGAATGGTATCGAGGAAGCATACAGCAGTGAAATAGATCAGCTATTTGAGTGGTGTTCAAAAAACCTTGAAATCAATGGCAGTAAGACCAAGGAATCGATTGTAGAATGTTGAGGGAACGCACACCAGTCCTCATCAAGGGATCAGCAATGAAAAGTGTGGACAGCTTCAAGTTCCTGGGTGTCAGCATCTCTGGAGATCTATCCTGGATCTACCTCAGGCTCGACCTATTGATGCAATTACAAGGAAGGCACAACAGAGGCTAAATTACATCAGCAACTTGAGCAGATCTGGTGTGTCACCAAAGACTCATGCAAATTTCTACATCTATACCTTGGACAGCATTCCAACTGGTTGCATCACCATCATGTGTGGGGGTGGGGGGGTGCAATGCACAGGATTGGAACAAGCTGCAGAGAGTTGTAAACTCAGCCAGCTCCATCATGGCCATTTGCCTCCCCAACATTGAGGACATCTTCAAAAGTCGTTGCCTCAAAAGGCGGCACCTGTTATTAAGGACCCCTATCGCCCAGGCCATCCCCTTTTGTCATTTGCTGCTGTTAAGGAGGACGTACAAGAGCCTGAAGACACACACTCAACACTTTAAGAACAGATTATTCCCTTCCACCATGAAATTTCTAAATGGACAATGAATTCTACCTCACTATCTCACTAAATTTAAAGTATTTTTGCTCTCTTTTTGCACGACTTATTTTATATAGTATATATCTTATTCTTATGTGTATGTTTTTACAATGTATTGCAATGTACTGTTGCCACAAAACAACACATTTCACAACAATTCGTAAAACATTCATTTCCAACACCATCATTTTCAGAAGCTACTGAAGCTAAGGAGAAATCAAAACGCTTCATTTAGAAACATAGAAAACCTACAGCACAATACAGGCCCTTCGGCCCACAAAGCAGTGCCAAACATGTCCTTACCTAAGAACTACCTAGGGTTACCCATAGCTCTCTGTTTTTCTAAGCTCCATGTATCCATCCAGGGGTCTCTTAAAAGACCCTATTGTTCCTGCATCCACCACCACCGCCGGCAGCCCATATTCCACGTACTCACCACTCTCTGTGTAAAAAACTTACCCCTGACATCTCCTCCGTACCTACTTCCAAGCACCTTAAAACTATGCCCTCTCGTGCTAGCCATTTCAGCCCTGGGAAAAACTCTGACTATCCTCATGATCAATGCCTCTCATTATCATGTACACGTCTATCAGATCACCTCTCATCCTCTGTCGCTCCAAGGAGAAAAGGCCGAGTTCACTCAACCTGTTCTCATAAGGCATGCTCCCCAATCCAGGCAACATCCTTGTAAATCTCCTCTGCACCCTTTCTATGGTTTCCACGTCCTTCCGGTAGTGAGGCGACCAGAATTGAGCACAATACTCCAAGTGGGGTCTGACCAGGGTCCCATATAGCTGCAACATTACCTCTTGGCTCTTAAACTCAATCCCACGATTGATGAAGGCCAATGCTCTGTAGGCCTTCTTAACCACAGAGTCAACAGCAGCTTTGAGTGTCCTATGGACTCAGACCCCAAGATCCCTCTGGTCCTCCACACTGCCAAGTGTCTTACCATTAATACTATATTCTGCCATCATATTTGACCTACCAAAATGAACCACCTCACACATATCTGGGTTGAACTCCATCTGCCACTTCTCAGCCCAGTTTTGCTTCCTATCAATGTCCTGCTGTAACCTCTGACAGCCCTCCACACTATCCACAACACCTCCAACCTTTGTGTCATCAGCAAATTTAGTAACCCATCCCTCCACTTCCTCATCCAGTTCATTTATAAAAATCACAAAGAGTGGGGTCCCAGAACAGATCCCTGAGGCACACCGCTGGTCACCGACCTCCATGCAGAATATGACCCATCTACAACCACCCTTTACCTTCTGTGGGCAAGCTAGTTCTGGATCCACAAAGCAATGTCCCCTTGGATCCCATGCCTCTTTACTTTCTCAATAAGCCTTTCATGGGGTACTTTGTCAAATGCCTTGCTGAAATTCATATACACTACATCTGTTGCTCTACCTTCATCAATGTGTTTAGTCACATCCTCAAAAAATTAAATCAGGCTCGTAAGGCACGACCTGCTTTGATAAAGCCATGCTGACTATTCCTAATCATATTATGCCTCTCCAAATGTTCATAAATCCTGCCTCTCAGGATCTTCTCCATCAACTTACCAACCAACCATCTAGCTTTTTCTCACTCCTCTTACTTGTTTAAGAGAGGTGCCTGAAGAGCTAGAACAAGCTAGTCATAGTCATACTTTATTGATCCCGGGGGAAATTGGTTTTTGTTACAGTTGCTCCATAAATAATTAAATAGTAATTTGTAAATTATGTCAGGAAATAAGTCCAGTACCAGCCTATTGGCTCAGGGTGTCTGACCCTCCAAGTGAGGAGTTGTAAAGTTTGATGGCCACAGGTAGGAATGACTTCCTATGACGCTCTGTGTTGCATCTTGGTGGAATGAGTCTCTGGCTAAGTATACTCCTGTGCCCAACCAGTACATTATGTAGTGGATGGGAGACATTGTCCAAGATGGCATGCAACTTGGACAGCATCGTCTTTTCAGACACCACTGTCAGAGAGTCCAGTTTCATCCCCACAACATCACTGGCCTTATGAATGAGTTTGTTGATTCTGTTGGTGTCTGCTACCCTCAGCCTGCTGCCTCAGCACACAACAACAAACATGATCGCACTGGCCACCACAGACTTGTAGAACATCCTCAGCATCATCCGACAGATGTTAAAGGACCTCAGTCTCCTCAGGAAATAGAGACGGCTCTGACCCTTCTTGTAGACAGCCTCAGTGTTCTTTGACCAGTCCAGTTTATTGTCAGATGATGCTCTCCGGCTGAAGACATCTTGTAAGAAATGAGATGGAGAGAGAATTTGGGAACCAACTGGTATTGGTTTATTATTGTCACATGTACCAAGATACAGTGAGAATCCTGTCTTGCATATTGTTCATACAGATCGGATAATTACACAATGCACAAGGTAAAACAATAACAATGCAGAATAAAGTGTAACAACTACAGAGAAACTCCAGTGCAGATAAATGATAAAAGTGCAAGATCATAATGAGGTAGGTCGTGAGGTCAAGCGTCCATTTTATTGTAGAAAGGAATTGTTTAATATTCTCATCACAACTGGATTGTAACTATGCTTGAGCCTGGCAGTAAGTACTTTCAAGCTTTTGTTTCTTCTGTGAGAGGGAATAAGAAAGGACGTCCAGGGTGTGAGGGTCTTTGATAATGTAGACTGCTTTACTGAGGCAGTGAGAAATATTGACATGGACTATTGAGAGAAGGTTGGTTTCTATGTCCATACCCTGCAGTTTCTGCTGATTTCCTGGAATTGATCAAAGCTAAAGGAAATTTAACAGAAATGATTCACCAGGATGCTGCCTGGCTTCAAGGTCTTTAGTTCTGGGAAGAGATTGCATAGGCTGGGCTTGTTTTTCCCTGGACTTATCCTGAGAGGTGCATAAAATTACAAGAGGCATGAGAGAGTTAATCAAAATGTTCCTCCAAAAGCAAGAGTTTACAGTACAGACACAAAGTGCTGGAGAAATTCAGCTGGTCATGCAACAACTATGGAGAAGGATAGACAGTACATCAGGCCAAGGCCTTTGATCAGGACAGTGAAGTTTAGATCGAGAGGGAGGAGTTTTTTTAATAAAGAGAGTGACTGATATCTGTAATGTGCTGCCGGGAGAGGTGGTGAAATCAGATATAATTCCTATAATTAAGACACATTTAAGCAAGTGCAGAAAGTCATCGACATAATGCAGGCAAATGGGATGTGCAGATGAACCAGTAGATTGGCATGGACCCGGTAGGCTAGGGTGCCTGTTTCTGCATTCTTTGAAATCATGACAATGCAAGAAACTTTGTTTAGAGGCAATATGGAAGCACATTTGCAACTTGAGTTGGCAGAATCCCAGAGTTTGCAGCCCTCGCAACTCTGACACTGTGTGGAACTTACACACTTTCCCTGCAACTGCATGCATCTTGTCCAGTTTCTTCCCACATCCCAAAGATGCTCAGGATGATAGGTTAATTGACATGAAGTGTTATATGTAGGCAGGTGAGTAGGATGATCTGCGGGCAGTTGATGGGAATGGGGGCAATGGGATTGCTTCATGAGATGGTATAGACAGTGGGCTGAATGGCCTTCCACTTCTGAGGGAAATATGAAGATACTAGAACTTATACAATCTGCTGGAAGGATATAGCAGGTCACACAGCATCTTGTGCAGAGCAGGAAGGTAATGATGATGTTTCGGGTTGAAATCCTGCATCAAGAGGTGCTTTGAAAAAGCTGCCATCTTACTTAAACTGGGAAGATTGTACAGTCCAGTCCGCTTTTGAACAAAGGGCAATGGTGGTTGGAGGGATGAGGGTAGAATGTGAAAAGAAAACTGCATCTCTTTGTTAAATGGGAATGAAAGGCAAATTAACCTTTTGAAATATAATGGCCATTGCTTTGGCAGACATCTCACATCCTGCTGCCTCTCTTGCAAAATAAAAAATCAAATCAATAGTTTTATCTGGAGGCACGCCCGGACTGAAGGTGCTGGGATCTCAAGCAAATGAACAATCTGCTGGAGGAACTCAATGGGTCGAGCAGCATCTGAGGGAGTGTGGGGCGGGAGGGAAGAAATTGTTGATGTTTCATGTCAAGACCCTGCATCAGCACTATCACACAGATTGTTCTTTTGCAACACACACAAAATGCTGGTGAATTCAATGTGTCAGGCAGCATCTCTGGTGGGAAATGAACAGTCAATGTTTCAGGCTGAGAACCTTCATCAGGACCGGAAAGGAAGAGGGCAGAAGCCAGAATGATATGGTAAGATGAGGGGTAGGAGCATGAGCTGGCAGGACGAGCTTCCGGTAAGATGGAACTGTGATTGCAGGCAACGGCTTTCACGGGATCAACCAATGGTTTTATTCCCTTTTTGTAAATGTAGTTCTTTCAATCGTAAGACCCTGCTGGACATTGAAAATGTAAACTACAGCAGATCTGCCCATTCAACAAATTGCTCATTGGCAGACAATCTTAAGTAGCTGGACTTGTTGTGGACTGTGTTTGCAGTTTGCGACAGAGAGGCGAAGGTGCATGAAGGAGGTGTGTAGTCTAACAGTGAGTGAGCATTTTAGTCATTTTTCTTGCGATCGCAAGACCCTGTTGGACATTGGTGTTGTGAAATGCTGCAAGGGAGTGGTGGGAGGAACAGAGGAAAGCGGTTACTGGAAGTTCGAGAAATTAATGTCAGGTTGGAGGCTACCAAGATAAAATATTCAGAGTTGCCTCCCCAGCCTGTATTTGGCCTCTATGTGGCAGTAGAGGAGGCTAAGGACAGACATGTCCTTGGGAAATGGAAGTTTGAATTGAAATCGCTGGCCACCGGGAAGTCCTGGCTGTTAAGTAGAGCGAAGGTGCACGATGAAGAGATTTCCCCCAGTGAGTGTCAGGTCTCACCAAATGTTGAAGAGACCACACAATGAGCATCAGATACAACAAACAACCCAATTTTCAGAAAAAGGGCATTATCTCAGATGTCCTGGAATGGGAAGCTTCATCATGAGAATTGACGCTCCCTAACACATCTGGTGACTCTGTGAATTCTGCCTTGGAGGCCAATGTCAGAACATCTTTCAAGGGAAGAATCCTTGCAAGGCATCACACTTCAGGGCACTGAAAACTTCTTGCAACCATCTGGCCGGGAACCTTTAACCAAGACTGCTGTAGTTGGAAGTTCAAAAGGGTATCAATCATCCAGGTGACCAAGAAGAGCAAGGTGAGCTGCCTCAATGACTATCTCATGGAAGCCCTCACCTCTACTGTGATGAGCTGCTTTGAGATCTTGGCCATAGGTAGAATTAACTCCCACCTGAGCAAGGGCCCCTTACCTACTCCAATTTGCCTAACATCACAATAGGTCAACAGTGGATGCAATCTCACTGGCTCTCCACTCGCGTTGGGCCACCTGGACAACAGCTATACTGGTGTCAGGTTGCTCTTATTGATTACAGCTCTGCATTTATCACCATCATCCCCTCAGTACTGATCAACAAGTTTCAAAACCTGGTCCTCTGTACCTCCCTCTGCAACAGGATCCTTGACTTCCCTATCAAGAGACCATATTCGGTCTGGATTGGAAATAATATCTTCTCCCAGCTGACAGTCCACACAAGTGCACCTCTAGGACGTGTGCTTTGCCCACTGCTCCACTCTCTCTACATTCATGACTATGTGGCTATGCACAGTTCAAATGCCATCTATAAATTTGCTAATGACACAGATGTCGTTGGCTAAATCTCAGATGGTGACGAGGAGGCGTACAGTAGATCAGCTGGTTGAGTGGTGTTGCAACAACAACCTTGCACTCAGCATCAGTAAGACCAAAGAATTGACTGTAGAGTTCAGGAAGGCAAAGTCAGGAAAAAGCCCACCAGTGTTCATAGAGGGATCAGCAGTGGGAAGGGTGAGTGGCTTCAAGCACCAGGGCGTCAACATGTAGGTTTTCGCAAATAAAACAAAGTGAGGCGTTTTATGTTTAATGAAACCTGCAATATATTTTATTGAACTGCAAAACCTGAACACAAAAGATCTTTACGTAATAACATCATCACATCAGACCAACATCTTAAGGGAAACCCTAGCTCAATGTTGGTGGTTGTGAATTATATCTATTTCTCCCAATTACGTTCCCCTATCGAGGCCCCCCCCCCCGGCATTGTGAGCCTGTCTGGAACGCAATGCCTGGCTCATGTCTTGTGTTCCATAGATGGAGGACCTGCCTCTGGCTCTCCCAGAGGTGTGCTGATTTGCTCATGGTCACGTTGTGACATCAGGGGCATGGTAGCAGAATCCTTCAAATCTTGGTGGGCCACTTTAAGGTGATCTACAGAAATACTTTCAGATTTACCCATCTTATCTGTGACAAAGGTCTTTCCTCCCCATTTCAAATGCGGAATGACCATCGTAAGGAGGCCCAAGGGAATGTTGGTGTGCGTCATGGCGGACGAAAACTAACAAGATGGTCAACAGGAACCCAAGAGTGCTATACGCCATGATGGGGAATAGGAATAGTTGAAAAGGAATTGAATGTATTGAGGAGGGTGGAACGCTGTTGAGAGGATGACCAGGCAGACATGGAGTCAGGACTGAAATCACCTGGCACTCATAACGGCTGCCTGTACACTAACGCTGCCACAGATGACTGCAGATCCTCTTTTGGAGCTGTTATGAGCCCCAGCAGGACCCATGGGAGATGAGGAAAGCCCTCAGAGAAGCCTATAAGGAGTGGTGAAACCACTCACATAGGCCATTGGACTGTGGGTGATACACTGTGGTGTGATGTAGACTAACACAGAGGTTCTGGAACATTGCAGCCCAGTCATCTGAAATGAACTTGGGACTGTGGTCAGAGGAAATATCAGATGGGGTGCCAAACCAAGCAACCCAGGTGTTGATGAACACCTGAGCCTCACCTGCGGCTGTTGTTGTTGCTAGAGGGACAGCCTCTGGCCACCTAGTTGTACAGTCCACTAGGGTAAGAAGGTGCATGAAACTGCAGGGGAGGGGAGGGGTGGGGTGGAGAGGATCAAGGTCCACATTGACATTGTCAAACCATTGCTCAGGGTCCACAAAAGGTACTACTGGCGCCTGAACATGATGGTTAATTTTTGTCCACTGGCACTCCACACAAACTGTAGTCCAATCATGTACATCCTTTCTGATGCCATGCCACAGAAACTTTAGTGCAACCAGTTTCCGGGAGTCCTTCTGGCCTGAAACGCAGATGCCATGTATGGAGTCGAAAACAGCCCATCTCCTGTTTGCGGGCACGATGGGGCGAGGGTGACTGATTGAGACATTGCACAACAGAGAAACCCCAACTTACCTGATCATAATGTCAGCCAACTGCTGTTCAGTAAGCCTGTACCTCTGGGTTAGTGGCTTGGTTGGCTGCCATGTTGGCATTGTCAACCCCTGAGTATGACTTCAGTGACTGGCTGTGAGAGGCAACTTTTCCCTTTGATATGTTGTATGTCAGCTGTGAACTCTGATATGTAGGCTTGCTGGTGCTGCTGCCGTGCAGAATAAGCATTTGATATTTTGGCCATCGTGTTCATGAGGGTTTTGTGGTCAATGAATGCTGTGAAATGGCATCCTTCTAGAAGAGAACGAAAATGGGGGACAGCCAGATAAAGACTGAGAAGCTCACGGGCAAACGCGTTGTACTTCCTTTCGGGGGGTCGGAGCTGCCGGCTCAAGAAGGTGAGCAGCTGCACACACCTCCAGCCAACTGTTTGTGCACAGCACCCACAGCACAGTCTGAGGCGTCAGCAGTAATGGCTGTGGATGTGGAGCAGCTGTGCTCTAGGGTCAGGTTAGAAAGAGCTCGTTTGGTATCATCAATCCCTGGTCATGTCCGCTGACCAGTCAAGCACTTGATAAGGGGTACAGTATTGCCTTTAAGCACGCTATACCGGGGGGGGGGCATAATTTCAGCAGCTTGTGGAATGAAGCGGTGAAGAAGTTTACCACCTAAAAATTCCTGTAGTTTTTCAGGAGTGCAGGGTGGTGGGAAATCCATAATAGCAGCTACTTTTGATGGGAGGTCTTTTGCACTTTCTGTGGAGATGCAATAGCTGAGAAAATCAGTGGCTGACAACCCAAAATGGGATTGACAGGGTTAGTAATCAATCAGTGTTGGCTTAAGCGCACGAAAAGTGTGTAAAAATGACAAACGTGCTGGAATTTGGATGCACTGGTTACAAATATGTCATCCAGTTAAATACAAAGTCTTTTCATACCGAGTCCATCAGCCACCGGAAAACCAGTGCTGTTTTTTTCCAGCCCAAACAGCAGAAACTCTAAGTGGCCAAATGGGGTTATCACAGTTATTTTGGGAATGTCCTCCAAGCACACAGCCACCTGATTTTTGCCCTGAACTGGATCAACTTCGGAGAAAATAAGTTTCCTGGTAGAACATTCCATAAAGTCTTTGATGCATGGGACCGGGTAATGATGAGGGGTGGTGTCCTCGCTGAGGTGTCGGTAATCACCATGTGGAGGCGTGAAGCCCAGGGGCTCTTCAACCAGCATACAATGCCAACTCTTTCCATGTTGACAAACTCAGCCTTCACAGTTGCCAGCTTGTCTGGGTCCAGTCTATGCACGTGGGCATGGACTGGTGCGCCAGTTGTGGGAATGTGGTGCTCAACTCAATGTTTTGTGCATGTCATTCAGAATGTGGGCTTGGTGAGGTTTGGGAATTCACCCAGCAGTCGAGTAAACTCACATGAGGAGGTGCATGTGCTAGACAGAGTCGTTGTGGGGAACTTGCAGGGAAATGACCCAAAGTCCTTGACATCAACAAGCCAGGAGTTCTTAAGACTGACGGACAGGAAATCCGCACCTGTTCTAACACTTTAGTCAGGATGAAATCCCATTTGTAACATTGCCCACTGAACCAGATTGTCACCTGTTGTGTCCTGTAAGTCTGGATACTGCTGCCCTTGGTGGCTCCCAGCTAGATAAAGTCGCTCTTTGCCTTCTCAATAGGTGATGCTGGCAGACACTCACTTGAGCACCCGTGTCATGCTGGAAGTGTCGCCCTGAAAGGGTGTCTGTAATGAACAGTAGACAACCCTGGCAGCTGGAGCTCATGGTGTTCACAGGCCTTTCATGTCTTGCTGCGCTGGCACTGTCGGAGCTGCAAGGTGGTCGGCACTTCCAAGCTTTAGTACCAAAGCAAGCGTGTTAAAAACACAGACCCAGCGTTGTCTGTTCACTGCCATGGGCATCCTTATGTTGGGAGCCTTGCTGACCGAGCTTATTGAGCAGGGAAAGGAGGAGTAATGATGCACTGCTGCTTAGATGAGTGCAGACTACCAGCCAATTCAGCAAGCTCCTCACAGCTGCTATGCAGGTTGACTCTGTGGTTAAGAAAGCATATGGTTCATTGGCCTTCATCAATCGTGGGATTGAGTTTAGGAGCAGAGAGGTAATGTTGCAGCTATATAGGACCCTGGTCAGACCCCACTTGGAGTATTGTGCTATAGGAAGGGTACAGAGGAGATTTACAAGGATGTTGCCTGGATTGGGGAGCATAGGTTGAGTGAACTTGGCCTTTTCTCCTTGGAGCGACGGAGAATGAGAGGTGACCTGATAGAGGTGTATAAGATGATGAGAGGCATTGATCATGTGGATAGTCAGAGGCTTTTCCCCAGGGCTGAAATGGCTAGCATGAGAGGGCACAATTTTAAAGTGCTTCTAAGTAGGTACAGGGATGTCAGGGGTAAGTTTTTTTATGCAGAGAGTCGTGAGTGCATAGAATGGGCTGCCGGCGACGGTGGTGGAGGCGGATATGATACGGTCTTTGAAGATACTCCTGGACAGGTACATGGAGCTCAGAAAAATATACGGCTATGGATAACCCTAGGTAATTTCTAAGGTAAGGACATATTTGGCACAGCTTTGTGGGCCGAAGGGCCTGTACTGCGCTGTAGGTTTTCTATGCTTCTGTGTTTCTAGTACTTCACAGGTGCATTAGCGAAGACTATGCAAACATGATCAGGCATTTGAAGAAGGAAGAGTTCTTTAAAAATAAAACAAAGATGCTGATTTCCTAGGAGAGACAGAATATGGTCCACTAGCTCTGAAGGACTAGCATCACCAGTTCTGGTTAAGGAGAGCAACTGTTTAATGCGCTCAGTCTCTGATAGTCCAAAAGTCTGTAAAAGGTGAACTTTCGGCTCTCTCACAGCTGTGAATTGCTGAGTAATACAACCACGTGGTAGAATTTGGTGCCGTCCGTGGAGATTTCTCTCAAGTGAACTGGGACTCAGCTTGTACAAACCAAAGAATGATATTTTGCCCCCAAAACTCTAGCAGTTTCAAAGCAACTGCATTGGTTGACATGTTCAACAAGTCTGGAATTGTCCTAGAGCATTGGCATCAGCAATGTGGGTTTTCACATGTAAAACAAAGTGAGATGTTTAATGAAACTCGTAACACAATTTTTGTTGAACTGCAAATCAAAACACAAAATGCACAAAAATCTTTATGTAACGACATCGTCACATCAGACTAGCCTCTTGAAGCGAAACGGCAACTCAATGTTGGTGATTGTGAATTAAGAAATTATTTCTTAATGAAGAAGTGAAGGAAGCACACCACTAGCTATACTTCATAAGGATTTTGGGATATTTGGTATGTCACTGAAGACTCTGGCAAATTTCTGCAGAGGTACTGTGGAAATCATTCTGATTGGCTGCATCACTGCCTGGTTTGTGACTGTAATGAACATGACCAAAAAGGGCTGCAGAGGATTGTCGACTTAGCAGGCTCCATTAATGGCATGAGCCTCACCACAATCAAGGAGATATTCCAAGGATAGTGCCTCAAGAAGGCTGGATATACTGTTAAAGACTCTCACCAACCAAGACATGCCCTCTTCTCATGACTACCATCAAGTGGGAGATACAGGAGCATGTACTCAATGTTTTAGAAACAGCTTCTTCCTCTCCGCCGTTACATTTCTGTATGGTCCATCAACTGATGAATCCACTATTTTGCTCTCTTTTCCTATCGTACCCAATGGTTGTTACATGTGTTGTACCATACTGCTGCTGGTGCAATTTCACCGCGTATGTCAGTGATAAGAAACTCAGTTCTAATTCTGAATGAAGGTGAGACGGAGCATCTAAGAGAAGGGAATAGCATCCTTGCAGTTGCTGTTACAGATGGGTAGAAGTGTAGTCAATCTACACAAAATGCTGGAGAAACTCAGCAAATCAGGCAGCGTCCGTGGAGGGGAAGAAACAACATGAACAGGATCTTTTCTTTCCAGCCCTGATGAAAGGCCTTGACGTGAAACGTCGACTGTCTACCCCAGTCCATGGAGGTCGACCGACTTGCTGAGTTCCTCCAGCATTTTATGTGTGTTGCTTAAGATTTCCAGCACCTGCAGAATTTCTCGTGTTTCAGAAGTGTTATCACGGTCACCTGGGGTGTCAGTCAGTTTGTGAAAGATGTCGATAGATAATATATTCCGGAGATGGAGACGCCGAGATCAAGAAAAGGGAGAGAGGTGTCGGAGACCGACCAGGTGAATTTGAGGATGGAGTGAAAGCTGGTGTCGAAATTGATACAATAACGAGCTCTGCATATGTGCAGAAAGCAGCTCCAATGCATTCGTCACAGCAGTTTCCTTTGATTTTCGATTCTTTAAGCTAGTTTTGTCTGTTTTTAAAAAAACATTCACTTAACTGTTTTAGTTTTGACGAATGAGAGGCACCACGCGGCTTGTGTTGCATTTAATTCACCACAAAGCACAGTATCCAAGACATTGTCATGCAGCGGTGCCTCAGGAAGGCGACGTCCATTATTAAGGACCCCCATCATGCCCTCTTCTCATTGATGCCGCCAGGAAGGAGGTACAGAAGTCTGAAGGCACACACTCTGTGATTCAGGAACAGCTTCTTCCCCTTTGCATACAATTCCTAAATGGATATTGAAACCATGAACACTACCTCATCTCTAAAATATTTTTTTGGACTATTTTAATCGATTCAATATACATATATGCTTACTTACTGTTATTTATTTACTTTCTTTCTATATTATCATATATTGCACTGAACTGCTGCAAAATTGTTAACAAATTTCACTACACATGCCGGTGATAATGAACCTGAATTTGATTCTCATTTATTTCCCCTATGGAATCAGGCACAGCGCGGACAACCTTAGAAACCGCCCTATCCGTTCTGGTTAAGGTTTGAACAGGCAGTGCGGAGGCCGTTCCGGGTGAGGTGCTAAGGACCGCAATCATGGTGCGCAAGTTGAAGTTCCACGAGCAGAAGCTGCTGAAGAAGGTGGACTTCATCTCCTGGGAGGTGGACGGGAATCTGAAAGAGCTGAAGGTACTCCGGCAATATCGCATCCAGCGGAGGGAGGACTACACCATGTGAGTCCGTGGTCTCTGGGAGGGAGGGAGGGCCGGCTGCGGCATGGCGGGTCTGGAGGCTGGGCGCTGCCATCGTGGGACGGTGGAGGTTCTAACTGCAGGTTCTATTTTCGTGGGGAAGGGGCGGTCTCCTCTCCCCCCCACCCCCCAACCCACATTCTACTTCAAACTACCCTTCACCTCCCTGATAAGCCGAAAGGGGTTTTCAGTATGGAGCTGTTCTTCCGATTATGCGGGGCCCTGATGGGACCACATGAATATTGTTCCTCGGTCTGGTCTCCTGGCTTGGTTGGATATCCTTAATTAAAACGTTAGCTTGTTCTGTTTTCCTTTATATTCTAACATCTATTGCAGACATAGGAAATTGCAGATACTGGAATCTGGATTAAAAATGCTTCAGTAACTTCGTTTATACACACACAACCTGAGCATTCAGGCAACAACTACGAAGGGAAATAAACAGTCAACGTTTCAGACTGAGACCTTTCAACAGGACTGGGAAGTAAGGGGACAGAATAAGGAGGTGGGGGAAGGGGAGGAGTGCAAGCTGGTGGGTGGCATTGGAGAGTAGGTGAGGGGGGATGAAAAGGAGTATTCTGCGAAGTTGGAAGGTGATACGTGGAAGAAGTGAAGGCCTGAAGAAGTCATAAGATAGTAGATGACAGTGGACTATAGAATAAAAAAGAGGAGGTGGAAAACCAGAGAGAGGTGAAAGGCAGATCATGAGGGGAGGAGAAGAGAAGGGGTGGGGGGGGGGTCACCAGAATAAGGGAAAACAGGTGGGGTGGGGAGGAAATAGGGGTTTAGGGGGCAGCACCTCTACTTATAAGTTTGTGAAGATTTGGTATGTCATCTAAGATTTTGACAAACCTCGAGATGTTTGGTGGCAAATATATTGACTGGTTGCATCTTGGCCTTGTGTGAAAAACCAGAAAAAACGCAGTGGATGTGGCCCAGTCCATCACAGGTAAAGCCTTCCTCATCATGGAGCAGATCTACATGGAATGCTGTTGCAGGAGAGCAACATCCCTCACCAGGGACCCCCCCAACACCCAGGTCTTGCTTTTGCCATCAAGAAGGTTGTAAAGTGGCCTCAGGACTCTCAGCACCAGGTTCAAGAACAGTTATTACCCCTCAACCATCAGGCTCTTGAACCAGGGGATCATATCACACAATTGAACAGTACCGAGTTGAACAGGTACTTTGGATCTGTCTTCACTAGGGAAGACACAAACAATCTCCCAGATGTAACAGTGGCCAAAGGACCCAGGGTAATGGATGAATTGAAGGAAATTTATATTAGGCAGGAAATGGTGTTGGATAAGCTGTTGGGTCTGAAGGCTGATAAGTCCCCGGGACCTGATGGTCTGCATCCCAGGACACTTAAGGAGGTGGCTTTAGAAATCTTGGATGCATTGGTAATCATTTTCCAATGTTCTATAGATTCAGGATCAGTTCCTGTGGATTGGAGGGTGGCTTATGTTGTCCCTCTCTTCAAGAAGGGAGGAAGAGAGAAAACAGGGAATTATAGACCAGTTAGCCTGACGTCGGTGGTGGGAAAGATGCTGGAGTCCATTATAAAAGATGAAATTATGACACATCTGGATAGCAGTAACAGGATTGGTCCGAGTCAGCATGGATTTACGAAGGGGAAATCTTGCTTGACTAATCTTCTGGAATTTTTTGAGGATGTAACTATGAAAATGGACAAGGGAGAGCCAGTGGATGTAGTGTACCTGGACTTTCAGAAAGCCTTTGATAAAGTCCCACATAGGAGATTAGTGGGCAAAATTAGGGCACATGGTATTGGGGGCGGAGTACTAACATGGATTGAAAATTGGCTGGCTGACAGAAAACAAAGAGTAGTGATTAATGGGTCCCTTTTGGAATGGCAGGCGGTGACCAGTGGGGTACTGCAGGTGTTTACAATATATATTAACGATTTAGATGAGGAAATTAAAAGTAACATTAGCAAATTTGCCGATGACACAAAGCTGGGTGGCAGTGTGAAATGTGAGGAGGATGTTATGAGAATGCAGGGTGACTTGGACAGGTTGGGTGAGTGGGCAGATGCATGGCAGATGCAGTTTAATGTGGATAAATGTGAGGTTATCCACTTTGGTGGTAAGAACGGGAAGGCAGATTATTATCTAAATGGAGTCAAGTTAGGAAAAGGAGAAGCACAAAGAGATCTAGGTTTTCTTGTACATCAGTCACTGAAAGCAAGCATGCAGGTACAGCAGGCAGTGAAGAAAGCTAATGGTATGCTGGCCCTCATAACAAGGGGAATTGAGTATAAGAGCAAAGAGATCCTCCTGCAGCTGTACAGGGCCCTGGTGAGACCCCACCTGGAGTACTGTGTGCAGTTTTGGTCTCCAAATTTGAGGAAGGACATTCTTGCTATTGAGGGAGTGCAGCGTAGGTTCACAAGGTTAATTCCCGGGATGGTGGGACTGACATATGTCGAAAGATTGGAGTGACTGGGCTTGTATACTCTGGAATTTAGAAGGCTGAGAGGGGGTCTTATTGAAACATGTAAGATTATTAAGGGATTGGACACGCTGCAGGCAGGAAGCATGTTCCTGCTGATGGGTAAGTCCAGAACCAGAGGCAACAGTTTAAGAATAAGGGGTAGGCCATTTAGAACGGAGTTGAGGAAAAACTTTTTCACCCAGAGAGTGGTGGATATATGGAATGCTCTGCCCCAGAAGGCTATGGAGGCCAAGTCTCTGGATGCTTTCAGAAAAGAGATGGATAGAGCTCTTAAAGATAGTGGAATCAAAGGTTCCAGGAACTGGATACTGATAATGGATGATCAGCCATGATCACAGTGAATGGCGGTGCTAGCTTGAATGGCCTACTCCTGCACCTTTTGTCTATTGTCTATAATCCATCACTGAAATGTTCTCACTGACTGGACTCACTTCCAAAGACTCTTCATCTCATGTTCTGGATATTTAGTGTTTACTTATTTATTATTACTATAATTTTCCCTTCTTATATTTGTGCAGTTGTTTTGCACATTGGTTTTTGCTTATCTTGTTGGGTGCAGTCTTTCACTGGCTCTCTTGTGTTCTTGTATTTACTGTAATTGTCCATAAGAAAATGAATCTCAGGTTTGTATATTGTGACATATATATACTTTGATAATAAAATTATTTTGTACTCTAAATGTTATCTGAAGTTAGAGCAGTTTATATTCATGCCTTTAGATTTGAGTCTACCTGGATAGAATATGATGTGTTGCTCCTCCAAC
The DNA here is from genome assembly GCF_030028105.1 of Mobula birostris. Taxonomy (NCBI): domain Eukaryota; kingdom Metazoa; phylum Chordata; class Chondrichthyes; order Myliobatiformes; family Myliobatidae; genus Mobula; species Mobula birostris. The sequence goes on from NC_092381.1 coordinate 96,044,493, forward strand.
CTGTGCTTTGCCTCATCACGGCAGTAGAGGAGGCCATAAGCTGACGTGGCACTGTGGGAATGGCAATTCAGATTGAAATGGGTGGTCACTTGGAGACCCTGACTATTGTGGCAGACAGTGAAGCTGCTCAGTGAAGTGGTTCCTCAGTCTGTGTTCGTGTCTTGTGTAGAGAGGGCTTCAATGGATGCTATAAATTACCTGAAAAGGCTCTCGGGTGAAGTGCTGCCTCACCTGTTTAGGGTCACGAATGGTGGTGAGGTGTAGGCAGAGGTATTGCACTTGTCCTGCTTGGAGTGATAATTTCCAGCAGGGAGATCTGTGGAGAGCGATGAGTGAAGAAGGGAGAGACACTGCAGAAAGTGTACCTGATGGTGAGATCTCATTGGAGATCACAGGGGTTACGGAGAGTGATGTGTTGGATACCGAGGTAGGTGAGGATAGGATACCTATCAGCACTCACACAATGCTGGAGGAGCTCACCAGGCCAGGCAGCATCTGTGGAGAAGAGTACAGTCGACGTTTTAGGCTGAAATGTCAACTGTACCCTTCTATGGATGCTGCCTAGTCTGCCAAGTTCTTCCAGCATTTTGTGTGTGTTGCTTGGATGTGCAGCATCTGCAGGCTTTCTCTTGTTTGTGTTAGGATACTTGTTATTGCACAATGTGCTGACACTTTGCGATAGTTCAGCTAAGCTAAAAATATTTCGTTGATTTCTGTTTGTACTCAGTGTCTGAGGCCTCTCTCGTAAGTGTCCAACAATAGTCAGCCAACGTTGATGGATTTCGGTTGCCCTGATACTGTTTCTCCATGATCGCAATGTCCTGGTGAAACCTTTCACCATGCTCATCACTGACAGCGCCAAGATTTTTAGGGAAGAAGTCAAAATAGGAATGTAGAAAATGAATCTTTATTGACATGTTGCACTTCATGGTTTTGTATGCTTGAAACATGCTGTTGACCAGCTGCATGTAGTTTGGTGTCATGTAGTTGCCAAGAAAATTTTGGGGTAGCATGGTAGTGCAGTTGTTAACACAATGCTTTGCAGTATGGGCGACCTGGGTTCATTTCCCACTGCTGTCTGTACATTCTCCTTGTGACCGTGTGGATTTCCTCTGGCTGGTCTAATTTCCCCTGATAATCCAAAGACCTACTGGTTGGTAGGTTAACTGGCCCTTGTAAGCTGTCCCATGATTAAATCGGGAGATTGCTGGACGGTGTGCCTCAAAGGGCTGGAAGAGCCTGCTCCGCGTTGTATCTCAATAAATAATAATTTTAAAGTAAAATTTTCAACAACGTCCTTGAATCCCTTCCATGCAATTTTCTCTGGTCCCACTGGAAGTTCTTCAAATTGCCTGTCATTGATGACCTGTTTGATTTGTGGACCAACAAAAACACCTTCTTTAATCTTGGGATTAGTTATTGTGATGTGAATTATGAATTGAAATAACAAATACAGGTGATTTTTAAAAAAATTGTGTGTGATAGAAAAATTTCATGGCGGTTTTTGTGATCTGTAGCCCAAAAACTATAAGATAAACCCAAAAGTATTCAGGAAGCAACGTCTTTGTTGTCCAGTGTAATCTGGTTTTGGAGATGGAGACAGAGAGATTAAGAAAGGAGAGAGGGGTGTCAGAGACGAATCAAGTAAGTTTGAGGGCAGTGAGGCTAAACACCTCATATTCTGTCTGGTAGTGCTCGACTTGATGGCATGAACATCTTTTTTTCTCTAACTTCTAGTTTTTCTCACCTCCACTTTTTTTTTGTTTCATTCTGGTAGCTCCTCCAACTATTCCTCTCCCCTATCATGACTTGCCCATCACCTCCCCCAGTTCCTTTTATTCCGTGGTCCACCGTCCTCCTCCTTCAGCACTTTACCTCTTTCATGTAATCACCATTCAGCTTTTCATATCGTTCCCTTTTATTCCTCCTTTCTCCACCCACACCCTTCCCCCTATCATCTGCCAGCTTGGTGGGACTCTTCCCCAAACCCCCACCTTATTTTGGCTTCTGCCCCCTTCCTTTCCAGTTCTGATGAATGGTCTTGGCATGAAATGCTGACTGTTTATTCCCCTCCTTAAATGTTGCCTGACTTGCTGAGTTCCTGTAACACTTTGTGTGGATTCCTCAAGATTTCCAGCATCTGCAGAATCTCTTGTGTGTCTGCTGGAGTAACTCAGTGGGTCGGGCAGCATCAGTGGAGGGAAATGAGCTGTTGATATTGAGTCAAGGCTGTTCAGTCTCATGTGTTTCCACTAATGTCAAATGCCAATAATCTGGCACCTGATATTCTGGAAATCCAGCTTTGTTGTTGTCTGGCACGCTTGTCCGGACTGTAAGCCACGATCCAGAACTGGAGTCCAGGCTGCAGTCTGCATGCATAACTGGAGCCAGGTTTAGGATCTGGCACACCATGGATCAGAAGTCTGGGTTGGTTTGTTGCATGAGCTGTGTTTCCGTGTTTCCTCCTTGTAAACTTACCAGGTGCTGTGGTAAACTTCATTGCACCTTCATATTTTTCAATATATACATTTGGTTATTAATGTGATTCTAGAAATCATCAGTACAGCACCATCAAAGGCTCAAGGCCACTGGGTTATTTGTGGGTGTGCAATGAAGGTTAACTGAATTGATTCCTGGAATGGAATTTATTGTCTTATGAGGGAAGCTGAAACAGAGTGTTCCTCTATTCCATGAAGTCTAGAAGAATGAAAGGTCTTGATGAAATGTGCAAAATTTTTATAAGGCTCCACACAGAGGATGCGGAGCTGTTCTAATTGGTGAGCTGTGCTGCAATCAGGCATCATGTTCTCAAAAGAAGGTACAGAAAAGAGGGTCTCCATCCAAAATCTCTTCTGTTTATTTCCCTCCATAGGTGCTGCCTAACTTGCTGAGTTCCTCCTGCATTTTGTGTGTGTTGACAGAAGGAAGAATTTCTACACCCTCTGGGTAGTGGTTTTGAAATTCTCTGACTGAATACTGTGGTGCCTCAGTCTTGATGTATATTCAAGACAAAACAATAGATTTCTAAATAAAGCAAATGAAGTATAGAGTTAGTGTGGAAAAGTAGTCATAGTCATGCTGTACAGAAACAAACTTTGCCCCATTGTGCACATGGCAACAATTGAGTTATGTTCGTCCATTGTCAATGTCGATGAGGACCTCGACACCATTATGATGGTGTCGAGACTAGCGCATGATTTGGATTTAAGTGAGAGAGAGAGTTGCGCAATTGAGTACTATTTGCGCAAATCTCATTTACTAGCATTGGTTTTGAGTTAAAAGATCAGCTTTGATTTGTAGAATGGTAGAAGTTATTTTTACGTTCTATGTCAATGATGTGGACGACAGAATTGAAGGCTTTTTTGCGAAATTTGCAGACAATACTTTGATAGGCGGAGAGGCAGATAGTTTTAGACCATAAGATATAGGAGCAGAATTAGGCCATTTGGCTCATTGAGTCTGCTTAGGAACAGTAACAGCTTCTTCTCCTCTGCCATCCAATTCGAAATCCTGAACACTACCTCTTTTTTAAAAATATATATTTCTATTTTTGCACGATTTTTCATCTATTCAATATGTATACTGTAATTGATTTATTATTATTCTTCTAGATTATGTATTGCATTGAACTGCTGCTGCTAAGTTAAATTTTAAAACATATGTCGGTGATATGTCAGGATCTCAAAGGTAGTAATCTTGGGAATACTGCCTGTGCCACATGATGGTGAGTAGAGGACAGAATGAGGTGGAGGATAAATGCGTGGCTGAGGGATTGGAGCAGGGATTCAGATTTCTGGATCATTGGAACCTCTTTTGGGGTAGGTGTGACCTGTACAAAAAAGACGGGTTGCACTTGAATCCAAGGGGGACCATATCCTGGTGGGCAGGTTTGCTAAGGCTACTGTGGAGAGTTTAGACTAGAATTGCTGGGGGGGGGGGGTGGGAACCGAACTGAAGTGACGGAGGAAAGGGAGGTTGGCTCACAAATAGAGAAAGCTTGGAGACAGTGCGAAAGGGAGGATAGGCAGGTGATAGAGAAGGGACGCGCTCAGACCGATGGTTTGAGTTGTGTCTATTTTAATGCGAGGAGTATTATGAATAAAGCGGATGAGCTTAGAGTGTGGATCAGCACTTGGAGCTATGATGTTGTGGCCATTACAGAGACTTGGATGGTGCAGGGGCAGGGATGGCTACTTCAAGTGCCAGGCTTTAGATGTTTCAGAAAGGATAGGGAGGGAGGCAAAAGAGGTGGGGGCGTGGCACTGTTGATGAGAGATAGTGTCACGGCTGCAGAAAAGGAGGAAGTCATGGAGGGGTTGTCTACTGAGTCTCTGTGGGTGGAGATTAAGAACAGGAAGGGGTCAATAACTACGTGTTTTTTTTATATAGACCATCCAATAGTAACAGGGACTTTGAGGAGCAGATAGGGAGACAGATTCTGGAAAGGAGTAATAACAGGGTTGTTGTGGTGGGAGGTTTTAATTTCCCAAATATTGATTGGCATCTCCCTAGAGTGAGGGGTTTACATAGACACACAGAAAACCTACAGCACAATACAGGCCCTTCGGCCCACAAAATTGTGCCGAACATGTCCCTACCTTAGAAATTAATAGGCTTACCTACAGCCCTCTATTTTTCTAAGCTCCATGTACCTATCCAAAAGTCTCTTAAAACAGGAGTCCCCAACCGTTTTTGCACCGCAGACCAGTTTAAAAAAAAACGGGGGCGGGGGGGGTGTTCAAGTAGGGTTGCCAACTTTCTCACTCCCAAATAAGGGACATTTGTGTTTACCCTGGGAAAGACTACCATGACCATGAAGCCTTGCGCGGGCACCTGTGTGCGCATGTGCGTACGTGCCGATTTTTTTTCCTACAGATCGGTTTTGGCTTAATCTTCCCGATTCTGTTAAGTGCAACTACACTGTACATACATTATTTCTACTTTATGTAGGCTGTGTATTTATCATATCATTCCTGCTTTTATTATATTTTAGTATTATAGGTTTTATGTGTTATTTGGTTTGATTTGGTAGGTTATTTTTTGGGTCTGGGAATGCTCAAAAATTTTTCCCATATAAATTAATGGTAATTGCTGCTTCACTTTACGCCATTTCGGCTTATGAACGGTTTCATAGGAACACTCTGCCTTAGCGGGGGAAATACGGGACAAGGGCGATCCCGTATGGGACAATCCAATTTAGCCTAATATACAAGATGTCCCGGCTAATACGGGACAGTTGGCAACCCTATGTTCAAGTTCAACAGTGCGTGACAGGGAATGAGGAAAGGTGCAGCTGACTCGTATCGTCAAATCATATCGTTTCTTCGCGGCCTGGTGGTTGGGGACCACTGTCTTAAAAGACTCTATCGTATCCGCCTCCACCACCGTTGCCGGCAGCCCATTCCACGCATTCACCACTCTCTGCGTGTTTAAAAAAAAACAAACATCTCCTCTGTGCCTACTCCCCAGTACTTTAAACCTGTGTCCTCTTGTGGCAACCATTTCAGCCCTGGGAAAAAGCCTCTGACTATCCACACAATCAATGCCTCTCATCATCTTATACACCTCTATCAGGTCACCTCTCATCCTCCGCCACTCCAAGGAGAAAAGGCCAAGTTAATTCAAACTTTTAGATTATGAGGACACGCAGTCCTCTTTTATTGTCATTTAGTAATGCATACATTAAGAAATGATACAATGTTTTTCCAGAATGATATCACAGAAACACATGACAAACCGATTTTAAAAACTAACAAAAACCACATAATTATAACATATAGTTACAACAGTGCAAAGCAATACCGTAATTTGATAAGAGCAGACCATGGGCACAGTGAAAGTCTCAAAGTCTCTTCGAAGTCCCATCATCTCATGCAGACGGTGAACCTCCAGCGCCGTAAACTTGCCAATGCAGCATGCTGGAAGCATCCGACCACAGTCTGACTCCAAGTCCGTCCGAAAACTCTGAGCCTCCGACTCGCTGTCCGACACCGAGCACCATCTCTGCTGAGCGCTTCAACCCCGGCAATAGGCAAAACCAAGGATTTGGGTCCTTCCCCTCCGGAGATTCTCGATCGCACAGTAGCAGTGGCAGTGAAGCAGGCATTTCAGAAGTTACTCCAGGTGTTCCTCCATGCTTCTCACGGCTGTCTCCATCAAATCCGGATTGTGCACGGCCCCCTAGTTAACACATACGATATTCATTCGGAACAGCTGTGCGCGCTGCTATCTTCTCCTCCCTCCATTCTCATAAGGCATGCTCCCCAATCCAGGCAACATCCTCGTAAATCTCCTCTGCACACTTTCTATGGCTTCCACGTCCTTCCTGTAGTGAGGCGACCAGAACTGAGCACAGTACTCCAAGTGGGGTCTGACCAGGGTCCTATATAGCTGCAACATTACCTCTTGGCTCCTAAATTCAATTCCACGATTGATGAAGGCCAATACACAGTACGCCGCCTTAACCACAGAGTCAATCTGCGCAGCTGCTTTGAGTGTCCTATGGACTCAGACTCCAAGATCCCTCTGATCCTCCAAACTGCCAAGAGTCTTACCATTAATACTATATTCTGCCATCATATTTGACCTACTAAAATGAACCATCTCACAATTATCTGGGTTGAACTTCATCTGCCACATCTCAGCCCAGTTTTGCATCCTATCAATATCCCGCTGTAACCTCTGACAGCCCTCCACACTATCCACAACACCTCCAACCTTTGTGTCATCAGCAAACTTACTAACCCATCCCTTCACTTCCTCATCCAGGTCAATTATAAAAATCACGAAGAGTAAGGATCCCAGAACCGATCCCTGAGGCACTCCACTGGTGACTGCCCTCCATGCAGAATATGACCCGTCTACAACCACTCTTTGCCTTCTGTGGGCAAGCCAGTTCTGGATCCACAAAGCAATGTCCCCTTGGATCCCATGCCTCCTTACCTTCTCAATAAGCCTTGCATGGGGTACCATCAAGGGGATCCAAGCCTTTCAGCCTTGCTGAAATCCATATACACTACATCTACTGGGTAGAATTTATTGGGTGTGTTCAGGAAGCTTTCTTGACACAATAAGCCTACAAGAGGAGAGGCTGCACTTGATCTGGTATGGGGAAATGAACCTGGTCAAGTGTCAGGTCTCAGTGGGAGAGCATTTTGGAGATAGTGATCACAATTCTATCTCCTTCACCATAGCATTGGAGAGGGATAGGAGCAGACAAGTTAGGGAAACGTTTAATTGGAGTATGAGGCTATCAGGCAGGAACTTGGAAGCATAAATTGGGAACAGATGTTCTCAGGGAAACGTACGGAAGAAATGTGGCAAATGTTCAGGGGATATTTGCGTGGGGTTCTGAGTAGGTACGTTCCAATGAGGCATAAAGGATGGTAGGGTACACGATCTGTGGTGTACAAAGGCTGTTGTAAAAATCTAGTCAAGAAGAAAAGAGCTTACGAAAGGTTAAAAAAAATACTAGGTAATGATAGAAATCTAGAAGATTATAAGGCTAGCAGGAAGGAGTTTAAGAATGAAATTAGGAGAGCCAGAAGGGGCCATGAGAAGGCCTTGGTGGACAGGATTAAGGAAAATCCCAAGGCTTTCTACAAGTATGTGAAGAGCAAGAGAATAAGACGTGAGAGAATAGGACTTAATGAATACTTTGCTTCAGTATTCACTATGGAAAAGGACCTTGGCGATTATAGGGATGACTTGCGGTGGACTGAAAAGCTTGAGAATGTAGATATTAAGGAAGAGGATGTGGAAAGCATCAAGTTGGATAAGTCACCGGGACCAGACGAGATGTACCCGAGGCTACTATGGGAAGTGAGGAAGGAGATCGCTGAGCCTCTGGCAATGATCTTTGCATCATCAATGAGGACAGGAGTGGTTCTGGAGGATTGGAGGGTTGCGGATGTTGTTCCCTTATTCAAGAAAGGGAGTAGGGGTAGCCCAGGAAATTATAGGCCAGTGAGTCTTACTTCAGTGGTTGGTAAGTTGATGGAGAAGATCCTGAGAGGCAGGATTTATGAATATTTGGAGAGGCATAATATGATTAGGATTAGTCAGCATGGCTTTGTCAAAGGCAGGTCGTGTCTTACAAGCCTGATTGAATTTTTTGAGGATGTGACTAAACACATTCATGAAAGTAGAGCCATAGATGCAGTGTATATGGATTTTAGCAAGACATTTGATAAGGTACCCCATGCAAGGCTTATGAGAAAGTAAGGAGGCATGGGATCCAAGGGGACATTGCTTTGTGGATCCAGAACTGGCTTGCCCACAGAAGGCAATGAGTGGTTGTAGACGGGTCATATTTTGCATGGAGGCCGGTGACCAGTGGTGTGCCTCAGGGCTCTGTTCTGGGACCTCTTCTCTTTGTGATTTTTATAAATGACCTGGATGAGGAAGTGGAGGGATGGGTTAGTAAGTTTGCTGATGACACAAAGGTTGGGGTGTTGTGGATAGTGTGGAGGGCTGTCAGAGGTGCAAAACTGGGCTGAGAAGTGGCAGGTGGAGTTCAACCCAGATAAGTGTGAGGTAGTTCATTTTGGTAGGTCAAATATGATGGCAAAATATAGCATTAATGATAAGACTCATGGCAGTGTGGAGGATCAGAGGGATCTTGGGGTCCGAGTCCACAGGACACTTAAGGCTGCTATGCAGATTGACTCTGTAATTAAGAAGGCATATGGTTCATTGGCCTTCATCAATCGTGAGATTGAGTTTAAGAGCCGAGAGGTAATGTTGCAGTTATATAGGACCCTGGTCAGACCCCACTTGGAGTACTGTGTTCAATTCTGGTTCCCTTACTGCAGGAAGGATGTGGAAACCATAGAAAGGGTGCAGAGGAGATTTACGAGGATGTTGCCTGGATTGGGGAGCATGCCTTATGAGAATAGGTTGAGAGAACTCGGTTCTTTCTTCTTGGAGTGATGGAGGAAGAGAGGTGACATGATGGAGGTGTTCAAGATAATGAGGCATTGATCGTGTGGATAGTCAGAGGCTTTTCCCCAGGGCTGAAATGGCTAGCATGAGAGGGCATAATTTTAAGGTGCTTGGAAGTAGGTACAGAGGAGGTGTTGGGGTAAGTTTTTTACGCAGAGAGTGGTGAGTGCATGGAATGGGCTGCTGGCGGCAACGATAGGGTCTTTTAGGAGATTCCTGGATGGCTATGTGGTGCTTAGACGAATAGAGGGCTATGGGTAAAGCCTAGGTAGTTCTAAGGTTGGGACATGTTCAGCACAGCTTTGTGCTGTAGGTTTTCTATGTTTCTATAATAAACCTTATTCTGATACTGATCCAGATTTCCTCTCTGCCTCAATCCCTTCCCTTCTTCCCGTATCTCTTCATGGCCTGAGCAATCAAAAATTTATTTGCCTCTGCCTTTGGAGGCGGCCCAGTTAGGACAATGCTTTGCAGTTCAGGTAACCTGGGTTCAATTCCCGTTGTAGCCTGTAAGGAGTTTGTATGTTCTCCTCTAACCACACGGGTTTCCTCTGGGTATTCCGGTTTCCTCCCACAGTCCAAAGACTTGCTGGGTGGTAGGCTGATTGGTCATTGTAAATTGTCCTGTGATGAGGCTCAGATTATAGTGGGGGATTCCTACTCTGTGCTGAATCTCAAATAAATAAAATAATAATGTAAATATACATAAAAACGTGGCCGCCACAGCTGCCTGTGGCAAAGAATTCCATATCCACTCTATCGAATGGCGAAAGGCCTTGAGAGGTTTCTTCTGAATTCTTGTGAATGCAGTCCCAGAGCCATTAAACACTGTTCATGTGACAAGCCATTCAATTCTGGAATCATTTTTGCGAGTCTCCTTTGAACCCTTTCTAGTTTCAACACATCATTTTTAAGATAAGGGGCCCAAAACTGCTCACAATTCTCTAAGTGAGGACTCACCAGTGCTTTATGAAGTCTCAACATTACATCCTTGCTTTTATAGTCTTGTCCTCTTGGAATGAATGCTAACATTGCATATGCCTTCCTCACCACAAACTCAACCTGTAAATTAACCTTTCGGAAATCCTGCACAAGGACTCCCAAGTTCCTTTATGCCTCTGTTTTTTGTATTTTGTCTCCATTTTGAAAATAGTCAACCCTTTCATTTCTTCTGCCATGAAATACACTTGCTGACACTGTATTCTATCTGCCATTTCTTTGCCCATTCTTCTAATCTAAGTCCTTTTGTAGACTCTCTACTTAAAATTACCTGTCCCTCCACCTATGTTCATGTTGTCTGCAAACTTTGCAACAAAGCCATCAATTATCCAAATCATTGATATATAGTGTAAAAAGAATTGGCCCTAACACAGACCCCTATGCACCGGCAGCCTACCAGAAAGGGCTTCCTTTATTCCCACACTGCCTCCTGCCAATCAGCCATTTCTCTGTCCATGCTGGAATCTGTCCTGTAATACCATGGGCTCATAGTTTGTTAAACAGCCTCATATGTGGCACCATGTCAAAAGCCTTCTTAAAAATCCAAGTACAGGACATCAGTTGGTTCTCCTTTGTCTATCCTGCTTGTCATTTCTTCAACAGATTTATCAGGCAAGATTTTCCCTTGAGAAAACCTTGCTGACTACAGCCTATTTATAAACATTTGCCCTCCAGTACCTCGTGCTTAATAATTGACTCCAACGTTTTCCCAATACTGAGTTCGGTCTAACTGGCCTGTAATTTCCTTTCTTCTGCCTCTCTCCCCTCTTAAAGAGTGGAGTGACATTTGCAATTACTAGTCTTCTGGAACCATTCTAAAATCTAGTGATTCTTGAAAGATCATTACTAATGCCTCCACAATCTCTTCAGCCACGTCTTTGGGGTGTACACCATCTGGTCCAGACACCTATCCACCTTCAGACCTTTCAGTTTCCTAAGAACCATCTCTCTAGTTATGGTAACTTCACACATTTCATGAACCCTAAACCCTGACCCCAACCCCAACCCCCACAATTTGAGAGCACACTGGATCAGATAATGGAGAGGGAGAGAGAAGTACAGGATAAGCCCAATTTAACTAGGAAGGAGAGAACAGCCCTGAAAGAGCTGAAGGAAAATATGGATATTGTTATCAAACCAGCAGATAAAGGGAGCAGCATAGTTATCATGGACAAACAGCAGTATCTATTTGAGGCAGACAGACAATTAAACAACACGGAACACTACACTAAACTAAAGGAACCCATATACTGGGAAACACACACAGAAATTAGGAACATTTTGCGAGAACTAGAAAGGACTAGATACCCCGGGAAGAAGCAGGTGGAGTACCTGACAGGGATACAGCCACGAGCAAGAAAGTTCTATGTCCTCCCCAAAATAGACAAGAACCCAGACTCATGGACTGTTCCGGGAGAAATACCACCCAACAGGCCCATCGTGTCGGACTGCAGCAGTGAGTTATACAGGATAGCAGAATACATTGATTCCTTCCTTAACCCACTATCGCAGAAACACTCCAGCTACATCAAGGACACGTACCACTTTTTCCGGATAGTCAATTCCATGTCAGTGCTCCCTGAGGCCATACTCTTCACCATGGACATTGAAAGCCTGTACACCAATATAGAAACGGATAGGGGTATAGGGGCAGTAAGGGATATCCTTCGGGACACTTCCTGGAGCATGGAATGTACTCCTTAGCAATCCTGGGCCTGGAAACCAACATAAACTGGTCAAACCTCCAAAGAAAAAGAGCAGAGAGGAGATGGATTGAAAGACTACAGATGCATTCCCCAAACGGCCTAAACGAGGCCTAAAAAACCAGGCCAGCAACATAAAATGTATTCACCGAAGGGCCAACATTGCACCCCGTAATTTTTTTAAAAATTGAGAAAATTAGAGTAGGGAAGAAGGGGAAGATCCCCTTCAGTCACTCACCCTGAAACAAATTAAGACAGGGGACCATTAAATAGGAAAGGTTTTCCTTACTTTGGAAATAGAGCCTAACAACTAGGCCCCAGAACAGAACCTAATTCCCCAAGTAGAGAGGAGTAAAATTAGAAATTATAACGCTACAGGAGATAACCACTAGGAAGAACAGATGCGTAATGACCGGTTTAATCCAGCCACAGCACTTGCCCCAACTTCCCAGCTTCCCCCATGGGGAAGAATACATCCCCAGCACATGACCCTGCCCTGAAACCTAACATCTTCACACCCCATAAACACAGATCCTCTTCTCGCCGGAGGGGCAAACTCACCCCACATCACCAGTTATACCTCCCGCCGCCCAGCGGGCCCCCCTCAATCCTAACTCCCCCCCAACCTAATCCTAACATCCGGAGGACCACACACCCCAACTAAACCCTAACCCTAATTTCCAATGGACCGGGCACCCCAACTAAACCGGACAGCACCCCAAATAACCCAAACCACACCGCTCTCAAGGGCTTATATAATAGTCCTTTGCCCTACCACTAAACCTAACACCTCCAACCCTGCTACACACCCCCATAAACCCAAACCCTCACCCCAGCAAGGGGCCAAATTCCCACTGCCCGCATACTCGCATCCTAACCCCAGCCCTGACCCTAACCCTAACCCTAATTTCCAAGGGACCGCGCACCCCAACTAAATGGGACAGCACCCCAAATAACCCAAACCACACCACACTAAAGGGCTTATATAACAGCCCCTAAACCTAACATCTCCAACCCTGCTACACACCCCCATAAACCCAAGCCCTTACCCCATCACGGCCAAATTCGCCCAATATCACCAGCAGCTAGGCTCCTATTTCAGCCCTCCCCCCTACTGCAGGGGACACCCCACCCCCACAATGCCAATTGCCACCCCACCTCCCTTCGCCGTGAATCCTCAACCCCCATTACCTAACTCTACCCCTGGGCATGTCCCTCCCCACAACACCCCTCAATTAGCTACCACACAACCCCCAGATCACAGCACACAGTCCCTATAAAAAAGACCCCAAATCCAAAACACTATCCATAGGCAATAATTCCACTATTGTAACTTAAACTCCAGAATGGAGGTTGAAGAGGAGGAAGATCCCTGTAAAGGAAAGTTGGGGACCGAGATGATGATGATGTGGGCCAAAAACAAAGTGGCAGGGTAAAGTGATACTGCATCTCCAGTACGAGATCCACAAACACTAGAAGGATATTTTGCCCACTGCCCGCATACTCGCATCCTAACCCTAACCCTACACACCCCCATAAACCCAAGCCTTACCCCATCAAGGGGCCAAATTCACCCAATATCACCAGCAGCTAGGCTCCTATTTCAGCCCTCCCCCCTACTGCAGGGGACACCCCACCCCCGCAATGCCAATTGCCACCCCACCTCCCTTCACCGTGAATCCTCAACCCCCATTACCTAACTCTACCCCTGGGCATGTCCCTCCCCACAACACCCCTCAATTAGCTACCACACAACCCCCAGATCACAGCACACAGTCCCTATAAAAAAGACCCCAAATCCAAAACACTATCCATAGGCAATAATTCCACTATTGTAACTGAAACTCCAGAATGGAGGTTAAAGAGGAGGAAGATCCCTGTAAAGGAAAGTTGGGGACCGAGATGATGACAAAGTGGGGCAAAAACAAAGTGGCAGGGTAAAGTGATACTGCATCTCCAGTATGAGATCCCCAAACAATAGAGGGATATTTTGCCCACTGCCCGCATACTCGCACCTGAACCTGAACCCTCTGAATTTCCACCACATTGCTAGTATCTTCCATAGTGAAAATACTTTTTCAGTTCATCCATCATTTCCTTGCCCCCATTACCACCTCTCCAATATTGTTTTTCAGTGGTCTGATATCCACTCACCTCTCTTTTACACTTTATGTATCTGAAGAAACTTTTGGTATCCTCTTTAATATTACTGGCTACCTTACTTTCGTATTCCATCTTTACCTTAATGACTTTTTAGTTCCTGTCTGGTTTTTTTAAAAGCTTCCCTATCCTCTGACTTCCCACTAATTTTTGCTCTATTATATGTTCTCTTTTTGGCTTTTATGTTGGCTTTGACTTCTCTTGCTAGCCACTGTTGTGTCATCTTTCCTTTAGAATACTTCCTCCTCTTTGGGGGGGGAGAGAGAGAGAGAAGGGGGAGAGAGAGAGAGAGAGAGAGACATAGAGACACAGACAGACAGACAGGGACATTCTGCGCCTTCTGAAATTCCAGCCATTGCTGCTCTGCTGTCATCCCTGCCTGTGTTCTTTTCCAATCAATTATGGACAACTCCTCACATGCCTCTGTAATTCCCTTTATTCCACTGTCAAATTTCAAGGTGAATTGAATCATATTATGATCACTTGCCCAAAGATTCCTTTACCTTAAGGTCTCTAATCAATTCGGGTTCATTGCACAACACCCAATTCGGAATATATTCCGTTTGAGTAGCCTCCAACCTCGTGGCCTGAACCTTGATTTCTCAAACTTCCAGTTATGCCTCCACCCCTCCCTTCACCATTTCCCATCCCTTTGTTACTCTCTCCTTGCCCACCCATTGCCTCCCTCTGGAGCTTTCTTCCATGGCTTTTTATCTCTTTCACCAATCAACTTCCTAGTTCTTTGCTTCATCCCTCCCCCTCCAAGTATCATTTATCACCTGGCACTTCTCTCCCCCCCCCCCCCCCCCCGCCCACCTGCCTTTCAAATCTACTCCTCAGCTTTTCCTTTCCAGTCCTGCGGAAGGGTTTCAGTCCAAAACATCAACGTAAATTTTTTTTCCATAGATGCTGCCTGGCCTGCTGAGTTCCTCCAGCATTTTGTGTGTGTGGCTTGGATTTCCAGCATCTGAAGATTTCCTCTTGTTCCCAATTCAGAATAACTGATCCCCTAGTGTGCTCAGCCATGAGCTGCTCTAAAAAGCCATTTAGTCGGCACTCTAGAAAACCCCCTTCCTAGAATCCAGCACCCGCCTGATTTTCTTAATCAACCTGCATATTGAAATCCCTCGTGATTATTGGAATATTGCCCTTTTGGGATGCAGTTTCTATATCCTGTTGTAATTTGTAGACCACGTCCTTAGCACTGTTAGGGGTCTGTATACAATTCCCATCAGGGTCTTTTTATCCTTGCAGTTCCTTAGCTCGATTCCCAATGATTCAGCACTTTCTGACCTTGTGTCAACTCTTCCTAATGATGTGATTTTATTTTTTACCAACGGAGTAATGCTGCCCCCTCTGCTTTCCTGCCTCTCCTTTTGATACAATGTGTATCCTTGGACATGAAGCTCTCAACAATAATCTTCTTTCAGCCATGATTCAGTGATGTTTGTAACATCATTCATGGCAATCTGTAACTGTGCTATAAGTTCATCTTCCATATTACTTATTACTCTGCAATTCAAATGTAACATCTTCAGTCTTGTATTCACCTTTTTAGATTTTGTCTGCCTTTTGTTTTGCAACTCATCCTGTTGACTGTAATTTTGCCCTCTCAACAGTCTCTCCTCACTGCATGTTGCCTCTGTAAACCGGTTTTACCAGCTATCTCATCTTTAGCACTATTATCTGCATTGAAATATGTGCAGCTCAGGGCTCTATTCACACCATGCTCAACCTTTTGGTTCTTAACTTTATCTGAGACTTTACCAAAGTAGGCCTCCACATCCTCTCCACTAACTGTGCTGGCACTCTAGTTCCCATCCCCCTATGTGCAGCTAGGGTATTAGTCCCCCTCAAAGTTCAGGTGCAAACTGTCCATTCTGTACAGGTCCTGCCTTCCCTGGAAGAGAGTGCAATGATCCAAAAATCTTATGCCCGCCCTCCCTCCTCCACCAACTCATTAGCCACGTATTAAACTGTATAATCTTCCTAGTTCTGGCCTCACCAGCACAGAGTGTAGCAATCCTGAGAACACAACCTTTGAGGTCCTGCCCTTTAAGTTACCACCTAACTCCATGAACTCCCTCTGCAGAACCTTGTCACTCATCCTACCTATGTCATTGGTACCTACAAGGATCACGACCTCTGGCTGTTCATCCTCCCACTTAAGAATGCTGAGGATTTCATCTGAGATATTTTGGACCCTCGCACTTGGGAGGCAACGTACCATCCAGAAATCTCATTCTCACCATGGAACCTCCTGTTCGTTTCCCTAACAAATCCCCTGTCCTCACAGCGTATCTCTTCTCCCTACTTCCCTTCTGAGCCGCAGAGGCAGACTCCGTGCCAGAGACAGGACCACTGTGACTTCCCCCCCGCCCCCAGTATCCAAAGTGATATACCTGTTGTTTGAGGTGGGGGGTACCACAGGGGTACTCTGCACTGGCTGATTAACCCCTTTCCCCTTTCTGACTGCCACCTAATTTCCTGGTTGGGTGTACATTTTGGTAGTAGAAATAAATGTATGGACTATTTTCTCAATGGGGAGAAAATCCAAAAATCTGGGATGCAAAGGGACTTGGGAGTCCTTGTGCAGAACCCCTGAAAGGTTAACTTGCAGGTCAAGTTGGTGGTGAGGAAGGCAAATGCCATGTTGGCATTCATTTCAAGAGGTCCAGAATACAAGAGCAAGGATGTGATGCTGAGGCTTTATAAGGTACTGGTGAAGCCTCACCTTGAGTATTGCGAACAGTTTTGGGCCCCTCATCTTAGAAAGGATGTGCTAGCATTGGAGGTGGTCCAGAGCAAGTTCACAAGGATGATTCCAGGAATGAAATTATTATCATATGAGGAATGTTTTGATGGCTCTGGCTCTGTACTTGCTGGAGTTCAGAAGGATGGTTGTGGGGGGGGGGGGGGGGAAATCTCACTGAATCCTTTCAAATGTTGAAAGGTCTGGACAGAGGAGATGTGGAAAGGATGTCCCCATTGTCACAGCCTCAGGATAGAGGGATGCCCTTTCAAAACAGATATGGAGAAACTTCTTCAGCCAAAGAGTGGTGAATTTGTGGACGCAACCACAAGGAAATCTGTAGATGCTGGAATTTCAAGCAGCACACATAAAAAATGCTGGTGAGCGCAGCAGGCCAGGCAGCATCTATAGGAAGAGGTACAGTCGACGTTTTGGGCCGAGACCTTTCGTCAGGACTAACTGAAAGAAGAGATAGTAAGAGATTTGAAAGTCGGAGGGGGAGATCAGAAATGGTAGGAGAGGACAGGAGGGGGAGGGATGGAGCTAAGAGCTGGAAAGTTGATTGGCAAAAGGGATATGAGAAGATCATGGGACGAGAGGCCTAGGGAGAAAGAAAGGGGGAGAGGGGAAGCCCAGAGGATGGTCAAGGAGTATAGTGAGAGGGACAGAGGGCAAAAAGGGAGAGTGCGAGGGGAAAAAAAATTTATAATAAGTAAATAATGGATGGGGTAAGAGGGGGAGGTGGGGCATTAACGGAAGTTCATGCCATCAGGTTGGAGGCTACCCAGACGGAATATAAGGTGTTGTTTCTCCAACCTGAGTGTGGCTTCATCTTGACAGTAGAGGAGGCCGTGGATAGACATATCAGAATGGGACATGGAATTAAAATGTGTGGCCACACTCAGGTTGGAAGAACAACACCTTATATTCCGTCTGGGTGGCCTCCAACCTGATGGCATGAACATTGACTTCTCTAACTTCTGTTAATGCCCTACCTCCCCATTGTACCCCATCTGTTATTTATTTACTTATTATTGTTATAAATTTTTTTCCTCTCTCTCCTTTTTCTCCCTCCGTCCCTCTCACTATACTCCTTGCCCATCCTCTGGGCTTCCCCCTTCCCCCTTTCTTTCTCCCTCGGCCTCCCGTCCCATGATCCTCTCATATTCCTTTTGCCAATCAACTGTCCAGCTCTTCGCTCCATCTCTCCCCCTCCTGTCTTCTCCTATCATTTCGGATCTCCCCCTCCCCCTCCCACTTTCAAATCTCTTACTATCTCTTCTTGTTGAATTTGTGGAATTTGTTGCCACATGCAGCTGTGGAGACCAGGTTGTTGAGTGTACTTAAGACAGAGATTGATGAGTTCATGATTGGACATGGCATCAAAGGTTACGGGGAGACGGCTGGGAAATGGGGTTGAGGAGGAGATATAAAAGGATCAGCCGTGATTGAATCGTGGAGCAGACTCGATGAGCCAGCTCCCATGTCTTATGGTCTAACTACCTCTCTATGTCCTATCTATCACCCCCTCAGCCTGCAGAATGATCTGGAGTTCATTGCCATTTACCAGATTATGCTTCGTTCTTGGTCTTGCTGTGTGCAGTTGTGAACTGTTTTATTCAAGAGTTGTAAATGAAATTCAGTATTGTGCCATTGGTATATTGCAATTGTTGGTCGATGTCTGTAGTCATGGAAAGAGGATGATTGCCAAAGGTGGTATGGTCTGGGGCTGGGAAGGTAAATTATCTACAGCCATAGAAACCATAGAAACTACAGCACAGAAACAGGCCTTTTGGCCCTTCTTGGCTGTGCCGAACCATTTTCTACCTAGTCCCACTGACCTGCACACGGACCATATCCCTCCATACACCTCCCATCCATGAATCTGTCCAATTTATTCTTAAATGTTAAAAAAGAACCCACATTTACCACCTCATCTGGCAGCTCATTCCATACTCCCACCACTCTCTGTGTGAAGAAGCCCCCCCCAATGTTCCCTTTAAACTTTTCCCCCCTCACCCTTAACCCATGTCCTCTGGTTTTTTTCTCCCCTTGCCTCAGTGGTAAAAGCCTGCTTGCATTCACTCTATTTATACCCATCATAATTTTATATACCTCTATCAAATCTCCCCTCATTCTTCTACGCTCCAGGGAATAAAGTCCTAACCTATTCAACCTTTCTCTGTAACTCAGTTTCTCAAGTCCCGGCAACATCCTTGTAAACCTTCTCTGCACTCTTTCAACCTTATTTATATCCTTCCTGTAATTTGGTGACCAAAACTGAACACAATACTCCAGATTTGGCCTCACCAATGCCTTATACAACCTCATCATAACATTCCATAACATGCCATTGCAATATTTTCTGCGTGATGCTTATTGAGTACATGGTGCCTATCATCAACCCCTCTTTTATTCCTCCTCATCTTTCTCATTGAGAACTGTGCTTTTAACAAGCTTCCTATCAAATGGAGCTAATCATCAAAATCAATATTAACTGCAGAAAATGTGGCACAATTCCAGCACATTAATAAAATGTAATTGTCCTTGTAATTCAATGCTTGTCAGTCCAAGCTGAACCAAATTTATTGCAACCATTGACCAAGCTTTCAAAACATTCTGTCTGTCATTTGCTGGGGGTTTATAGCATTCATGACAGTAGAAAGCATCTTTCACTGCTTGCCTTGCCCCAGGGAGAGTTGCAATCAGTATGTATTTGAAAATGGTAGTGATGTTTTAGGCATGCATTAGCAGACTTGCCTTTGTTTTGCTTCATTGTCTGCTGTTAAAATAGTTATTTTCTCTTCTGCTGCTGCCATTGAAGCTTTAAAACATTGTTTTGACATGTTTGTAGAGCTTTGGAAAAAGGGTGTTTGACTTGTGAGATTTTTAGGTTGTTTTAGTTGGGCTTTGAACCTTTCATTTACTGCAAGAAGAGTTCAAGGTTTGAGATTTTCTGCTGACTGGAATTTGATTTGACATTTCTTTTCATAAAAGTTTGTGTGTTTGCTTTGAGTGTTTCAATTCCTTTCCAGTGCTGCTGGGAATGGGTAATCTGAGCAATCAAATGCCAGTATTTAAAGGGGTGCGGGTCCGGTTGTTGTATATTAAGTTTTTAAAGTAGCCTGGTCCAATATAACTAGTTTGTGAATGCCTTGAATATTTCTTGACACATTAGATTGAAGTGTGAGAAATTTGAGGCTGGCTCTGAATATTTCTATCTTGGGCACAGAGTTTAACTTTAATTAAAATGCTTGAATCATGAACACAAAGTCTGCAGGTGCTGGAAATCCAGAGCAACACGCAACACCCTCCCCCCGCCCCCCCACCCCGCTGGAAGAGCTCTGGCCAGGCAGCATCTACAAAATGAGTAAACAGTAAATGTTTCGGGCCGAGACCCCTCTATTTCAGTCCTTATGAATCAGGACAATGGGACTGTTATGTATAGCAGGAGGGAAGACAGAAAGGCAAACGCTTAGCAAGTCCTTCAGCTTTTCAGCAGAACCAAGAGTTCCACTTAATTATTTTAGTCCCACCATCTTGAGCCTTATGAGGACGTGGTACAGTGGCACATCAGATAGACCTACTGCCTTTCAGCATTGGATATCCAGGTTCAATCCTGACCACCTGAAGTTTACATATTCACCCTGTTTCTGCAAGAGGTTCCATCAGTGTCTTGATGTGTGGGTTGGTCGGTTAATTAGTTATTGTAAATTGTTTCTAATGTGTAAGTGGGTGTCAGATTATGGGAGGAGTTGTTGAGAAGATGGAGTTGGTGGTGAAAGGGTAGGTTTCCATATGATACTTTTCCTGACTCATGAACCTAGATACCAACCCTAATCAAAATAGAAATCCAACACCACAATTAACAATTAGTTATTTAAGTATGAAGTGTTGCAGAGTATCACATAGAAGACGAAGTAAATTTGTTTTAAGTTCTGCAAAATGTGTTATGTATTGCATTGTACTGCTGCTGCAGTGCAACCAATTTCACAACGTGTGCCAGTATTATTAAACCTGATTGTGATTCTGCAAATGTTTTCCCCTCTCCCTCCTATGTCCTTGGCTTTTATTGCCCAGTGTTTTTGAGGGATCGTGCTTGCAGTGCCATCATGTTGGCAGGTAAGATTAGTTAGTGTTTGGTCCAGTGCTGAGTTTCACTGAATATTGAGGCAGCAGGACTGGTGACTGTTTTCAGTGAGCCATTCAAATGCAGTTTTAATTTGCACTGTAAGACATGGGAGCAAATTAGGCCATTCCATCATGGTTGATTTGTTATCCCCCTCAACCCAATTCTCCTGGCTTCTCCCTTGAGCATGTGCTACTGGGCCGCGAGGAAACGATATGATTTGGCGATATGAAACGATATGAGTCAGCTGCACCTTTCCTCATTCCCTGTCACACCCACTGTCCAACTTGAATGCATGCGAGGCCCGCGAGAATATTGTCAATATTAAACCGGTCCTCGGTGCGCAAAAGGTTGGGGACCCCTGCCATAAGACATGGAAGCAAATTAGGCCATTCCATCATGGTTGATTTGTTATCCCCCTCAACCCAATTCTCCTGGCTCCTCCCTGATAAGTCAAGAGCCTGTCAGCTTCTGCCTTAAATGTACCCAATGACTTGGCATGCACGGCTGTCTGGCAATGAATTCAACAGACTTGCCACCTTCTGGCTGAACAAATTTTTCCTCATTTTCATTCTAAGTAGATGACCCTCCATTCTGAGGCTGTGCTGTCTGGTCCTAGACTCCCGTGTTATAGCAGACATCCTCTCCACGTCCACTGATAGGTTGCAAGCATATTGGTCCTCTCAGGTTCAGGTGTAGTGCATCCTTTTTGTACAGGTCATACCTTTCCCAGAGGAGATCCCAATGATCCATTAATCGGAAACCCTGCCTCCAACATCAATTCGCATACATCTGCCAAATCATCCTATTCTTGCCCTTACTAGCATGTGGCAATGGTAGCAATCCAGAGATTACTACCCTGCAGGTTCAGCCTTTCAACTTTCTGCCAAACACCATATATTCCCTCTTCAGGACCTGCTCCCTTTTCCTACCTATGTAGTTGGTACCAATATGTACCAGATTTTCAGCTGTTCGCCCTCTTCCTTTTGGAATGCTGTGGACCTGATCCGAGACATCCCTGACCCACGTACCTGGGAGGAAACATAACACCTGGGTGTCTCTTTCATGTACACAGAATCTGCTTTCTACTCTAATTATGGAATCCTCTATCACTACTGCAGCCTTCTTCCCCCTTTCCCTTCTGAGCCACAGAGCCTGACTCAGTGCTGGAGATCGGGTCACTGTGGCTTCCCCGGTAGGTTGCCCTGTCACCACCTCTCCAGCAGTATCCGAGCGGTATATTTATTATTGAGGAGACATTATTTGTAAAACCTAGTTTAAGGATAAATTTGTGTTATGTACTTGGTGCATACTTATCATTTCTAACAAAAAATTGTGTAATGCAAGTCCATAACAGTATTTCCGTACCAGGCGCTAATCTTGTCCACTGTTTTCGCACAATTTGCAACTCTATTTAAAAACAGTGCTCTCCCTTTGTTACCTTGTGGTATAATCATGACTGTGCAATGATGGCTCTGCCAAACAATGGATTGGGGGTGGTGGGGGGAGGAAATTGTAAAATTTACACTTGAAACTAATTTTTTTTTGTTTTGTGCTTGGTAAGAATTGACCAGTGAGCTGTTGCTGAATACTTAATCTCGTCCTGCAGTCCTCAAACATGAGGGAAAATGTTTTCTTATACACTGTCAGATTCATCCTAATTCTGATAAATGAGCATTTCCACAGGAAGTTTCATGTCATCTGACATGACAGTTACCAGTTTGACCAATTAGCACAACAATTTTTCTTCTCATGATATCTTTACTTTCTTGTAAGTAAAATGATTTGCAGTTGAATAACTGAGTAACTGTGTGGAAAATCTTGTTCAATTTCCATTTGAGGTTCCAACATGAGAGGTTTGAAGGTGGGAGCCTGGTTATGTTAGGCTGCAGGTTCTCCATGATGGACCTTCTGAGGGCTCATCAATATGGGTTGAAGAGTTTTCTTCAAATGTGGCTTGCCTTTTGAGCATCATTTCACTGTCATGTTCAACAAGCTCAGTGATTACTTTTGATTTTATATTCTAGTAGAAATGAAGGAGTAATTACTTTGGTGAAAAATGAAGGCTGTGATCCTTCTATTTTTAACAGGTACAATAAACTGAGCAGAGAAGTTCGTGAATTGGCACGCAAGATCCGAGACCTGGATGCGAAAGACGCCTTCCGAGCCAAAAGCACTGGACAGTTGCTGGAAAAGCTGTGAGTGCTTCCATCTTAACTTAAATAAAGAACTGAAAGTAAGAGATGAGTTTGTATTGTATAGGAAGATGCAGTTTTAAGGGCCCAAATATGCTTGTAGATGGAAAGTGAATTTTAGTGTTTCATTTTCCATTGTAACAATTAACGCCAATTTCTTTCTTTGTTATTGATTCCCAATTGAAGTCTGGAATTATGGTTTCAACACAAATCTTGATTGTAGAAAAGATTTGTTCACCCTTTGCTACCTTCATTCTCAGTCCAATTCCCAGCCAATAGCCTGAAATGACGAAGATTAATTATTTTTCATTGCTGGGATCAGCAGTTGGGATCAACTCAGGCGTTTTCTTGAAGGGTCTGCTGTTTCTGGAGTTGTGTAGCACATTTGCCAATGAATCACTGAGTCAGTTCAAATAAGGCACAACTACAAATTGTGTGTTTCAACTTTCAAGTTGCCTTGAGCTTATTTCTCTGTTGCCCAGGTGCCAATCCTGACGTTTCTTCACTAATGACTTGGGATTTGGAATTGAGAATTTCAAGTCCTTCAACACGTATGAAATAAGTTGAAGTTTGTTTGCTATTGGAAGTCGATTTCACTCTGGAGCTTTGTACGGAAGAGTGGATGCCATTCCGTTGCATGATAGATGTTCCTTGATTGTACTTCGAATGAAATGCTAAACCTGGATCTCATTTGTCCGTTTCTCAAGAGTTTGTTTTAAAATCTAATTGTGCCGTATGAGCTCATGCTGCTGAACCACAGCCGCCAGGAAAGGTGCAAACTTCTGTAGAGTTGACAGATTTCTGGCTTTTTGACAGGAAATATCTGGCTCTGGTGGGAATGTATCACTGTTCCATTTTGCATTTGAGATAAACCTCTGCTGTTTGTGTAACAGGAAAACCATTCAATAACCAGTGTATCAGGTAGTCATTAGTCAAGCTGTTGCTGAAGTAGTTTCCTTACATGTCCTCTGTGAAATGCAGGCAAAATTTTTTTTAACTTTCTTATCTTTTGATAATGAGTAGCATATGGCAATGTTGTGTTGAAGGAATGTGACAATTGCATTCTAAAATGCACTCAAGTAGAAATGCTGTTAAGTTGGTTGTAGTTCTTAATTTGACATTTAACCATGAGCTCTGTTGTACCAACAACATGAATGAATTCTGTAACCAGGTCATGAATGAATTCTGTCACTTGAAATTGTGATTCCTCTCATTGGAATGGGATGTCTGTTACTGTTGAAGATGTCACTGGAACAGAGGGCATGTCTGGATCAAAGGTGAACTAAAAGAGAGTTAATATCTCAGGCCAAAGACCTTTAAGAGGTCTGCATGACTCTTTCTCTTCCCACAGATGCAGCTTGACGTGCTGAGTATTTCCTGTATTTTCTGCTTTTATTTTGGATTTCTTCCCCCTGCGGTTTTTTTTAATTTTCCAAAATGAACTGGGGTAAGTTCACCAGAATTGGCAAGTCCTATGTGCATGGGATTTGTTTGTTCTAAGTCTGGAAAAGGGGCAAGGACGCATACTAAATGCATCACTTCTGAAACCCGGCCCTGCATGTGCACAGACTCAAACATACCTTAAATAGGTAAAGGTAATCACATCTAACTCAAAAATACTTATTTATTCAAAGCAAAAGCGTGAAAGGAAGATTACAGCATGTCTTAAAGACACCTTATGTAACCAGTTCCTAGTATTAAATATTATAGTCTGATGTGTGTGCAAACATTTTTTCCTGTGATTGGTGGAACTAGCTGCCTCTCTCTGACTTCAGCTAATTGTTCGGATTAGTGATGCTTTTGATGTTACTTATTACAGTATTGTGGAGGTATGCATTCCATGTTGAGTGATTTTTTTTTTAATTTTCTGACTTGGGGACAAAAACCTATTTGTTTTTGACTAAAATGGATGAAGTTTGTTATCTTGCGAGTGTCTGCTGGCCTTTATTTTTCATCACCCTTTACCTTCCATCTCTCTCAGGCAATGGGCCAAATGGCAGATGCCTCCTGTAACTTAGATTTCCATTTTTTACCTGAATGAGGCAAATCAGTCCAATTATTCTCCTATCAAACTACATTGTTGTACCATTGAACAGTTTCCACTGGAGACAAGGTTTGTAAGTTAAAATCATTATTTTATAAGAACCCTATCTTAGTAATCTTGAAATAACTTTTAGTAAACTAGTGTAGGACCATAGACCACAGGAGCAGGATTAGGCCTTTTGGCCCATCAGGTCTGCCATTCTGTCATGGCTGATCTATGATCCGTCACAATCCCATTCTCCTGTCTTCTCCCCGTAACCTTTGATGCCCTGATTAATCAAGAACCTTAAGTATACCAAATGCCTCGGTCTCAATAGCCATCCGTGGCAATGAATTCTACAGATTCACTACTCTGGTCCTGGACTCCTCCATTATAGGTGCCATCCTCTCCACATCCACTCCAATTAGGCCTTTCTGTGTTCAATAAGTTTCAATGAGATTTCCCCTCATTCTTCTAAACTCCTGCGAGTACAGGTCCAGAGCCAGCAATCTCTCCTCAGGCGCTAACCCATTCATTCCCAGAATCCTTCTTGTGAACCTCCTCTGGACCCTGTCCAATGCAAATACATCATCTCTTGGATAAGGGGCCCAAAACTGCTCTCAGTACTGCAAGTCCAGTCTGATAAAGTCTCCGCAGAACATCCCTGCATTTATATTCTAGTCCTCTCGAAGTGAATGTGAATTTTGCATTAATCTCCTCACAACTGACTCATCCTGCTGTGGGACTCCCAAGTCCCTTTGCACCTCTGATTTTTGAATTTTCTCCCTGCTTACAAAAAAGTCTACACCTTCATTCTTTCTACCGAAGTGCATTACCATACACTTGCCTATACTGTAATTCCGTCTGCCACTTTGTTGCCCATTCTCCCATCTATCTGGCCTTCTGCAGGCTCCCTGCTTCCTAAACACTACTTACCCTCTGCCTGTCTTTGTATTGTCTGCAATGATAGACATATAATATGAAAAGAAGCGGTCTTAACACCGATCGTTGTGGAACACCACTAGTCACTGGCAGCCAACAGGAAAAGGCCGCCTTTATTCCCACTCTTTGCCTTTTGCCATTCAGCCCATCTTGTGTTCAGGCTAGTATCTTTCCTGCAAAACCATGGGCTCTTATTTTGTGTCCAGACGAGTAGCTTTCCTGCAAAATCATGGTCTCTTATCTTGTTAAACTGCTCATGTAAGTTGAAATCCAAGCCTTAATCAGAAGTTTTCAGAACAATCAGCTTTGGGTAAAGTGGTACAGGTTTGCATGCATTTCCTTTGTTGCATGACTTCCAAAGCTGACCATGCACATGGTACACCAGGGCTTGCCTTTTTCTCGGGTCTATTTATTCTTCACAGCGACGGAGAGCTGGAAACAAGCTTTGGAAATGGGGAAGCAAGATATATCTTAACTGCAGCAATCTAAGTTGTATTTCATGTTTAGCAGTATTGTTGTTATTCGGACTGGAATGAATGTCAGTACTCAAAGTGTTAAAGCTGAGTTTTCTCTGCCATAAATCTAATTAGTTCAAAATTGCTGCATTAATAATTGCCAAAAGGATGTAGCTCATTTCCGTTGCCAGTTAGACTGTGGCTTGAGAAATGTTAAACCTTTAACCAGCTTGAGAGTATGTATTGAAAATTTCGAGGTTTTATCACTTTGTGGTTGCTATAAAGGCTGTGACAGTTTGCAAGAGTTCCCAATATGCATTTTCCTCCTCCTAAGAAACACTTTGACTTTGGTAGAAAAGAACCTGATTGGAATACCTAACAATGACATGATCCTTTTACAGTTAAGAAAATAAATCTCTATAGCAGTAGGTGACATAACTTTTAATGTACCCCCATGGATCAACTGTCATCATTTCCTGTTGATGTACAAGATAATATTGATTGAAGTGAATTCTTCAGATCTTGCAAACATTGTGCTTGCCTAACTCTTTGAAATTCTGACTTGGCCTAATCTTGTGCGACCTAATCAGGAAGAAGATGGCATCAGTGAACAATGTGACTGAGGGTGACGTCCTCCAGATGGTTCACAAAACTACATCTTTCACTTCTGTTCCATCTTTTTCTTTTAAAATGCGGCTCTGCTGCTATTGGAGTCTGTGATCTGCGTTTTAGTGATGTGTTTTTCTGGGCCGATTGAGCGATGTGGTGCTTTGCTGTCTCTGAAAGGGTTCAGTGAGGTTTTGGGTGAAGCATGCATCCTCGTGCCAAGAATCCTCGAGATGGGTTGTGAGCCCATGATAAACTGTTCCTGGCCAATCTCCCTGATGAAAGCTCAGAGGAGGATTGAAATCATCAAGGTGAGTGCGGAAGGTGAGCGTGTGTTCAGCACCGACTACTTGTCTCTCTCTTTCTCTCTTTCTCACTGCTGTCGGAGGAGGGTTCTAGTGTTTGAATGATCCCTCTCGATGCTGTTGGAGGAAGGTCCCTACGTTCGAATTATCTCCCTCTCTGCTGCCGGAGGATGGTGGCGGAGTTCCGGGCGAGGTTTAATTGACGTGTTTTGTGGATCGGACTCGTTATGATGTGGTTCTGGTTGCTCCTTTTTTTTTATTGTTACTATTTTGGGCGATTTTTGATTGGTGTGTCTTGCAGATAACGAACACTGAGCAGAACTGAATATGCCTGGACTTTTTCGATTCTGGGTTTAATATTCTGTGTGTGATTTTCTTTGCTATTTGCATGATTTGTGTTTTATATTGTGCTTGGGAGTGGATTTGATTTTTTTTTTGAACTGGTTCCATGGTTTTCATTCTCTGGCTGTCTGTGGGGAAGACAAATGTCAGGGTTGTATACTGCATGCATACTTTGGTAATAAATGTACTTTGAATCTTTGATGTAAATTTGGAATTTTGCACGTTTCTGAAAGTGCAGAATGGGTGTGTTTTTGGGGGTAAAAGTGGCTACCCTCTTTGGAGGGAAATGAAGATACGAAAATGAATATTAGACTACGTTTTGGCTGACTGGTTCAAAACTTCCTTTCTACTCAGTCCACTTTTTATGTTTGCAGTCATGTATTTGTGTCCTTCAAAATATAACTCTCTTGCTTTGGCTAGTGGCTTAATATAGGGGGTGATAGTTCCCCGGCCTGGCCAAACTTAAGAGATCTTGTTTGGGTGGATGCTGCGTGATGTGTCCCCTGTTACAAATCAGTACCCAGAAATAACAAACAGTACACAGTAGGCAATTAAACGATTAAGCTTTATAATTCTTACTTCGACTATATCGTTAGTAAAGAAAACAAAAAAAGGGCCCATTCTCACGAAACATTCTATTGCGCAATGTTGGAGCTCACTGATAAACCAGTCGTCCACTACCGACCCCCAATTGTCGCTGACCTTCGCATCCTTGCTCCAAGTCCACTCTATCTGGTGGTCTGCCAACTCTCTTCATTCGCGTCTTCTCTCCTCATCTCTCCCCAGCAAAAGACCGCGAAAATCTCTTTTCCAGACTCTCAAGAAAGTACATTTCTCTCATTGGATAGCCCCAGCATTCCAAACCCCGTCATCTCTCGTCATAACCCAAACATTGCTGCTACAGAGAAACCATTATTTTAGCAGTGGGACCTTACAGCATGTCACAGTAACTTGAGACCTATGTTCTGATCAGCTCCCCAATGTTTGTTATTTTAATGTTTCACTGGCACTTGGTACAACTTGATTGGTGTATTTGTACCTCGTGATCTCATTCGTGCCTCAATTCACATTCCAGTGCCCTCACGGTGCGTTGAATACCAAGCAAGGCAGGGAGTTCAACACCTTCTCAGAAATCACCCAGACCCAAAGCAGGCAACACTGTGGCTTGAGGCCTGATCCTCGCGATGTCCGAGTCTGTGCTGCTCACCCACCATTAAATCAGTGAATCAGACATGCAGTGTGCCGCATTGATAATGTCCAAAAGAGTTTTGTGATCATAAGAAAAGCGACCAAGACGGTCATTGGTCGATGCCTCCTTTGACTCATGCTGCAGCATGATGTGCAGCTCACTGATGGGGTAGACCTGCAGTACTTTCAGTTCTTCATCTATTGCAGAATCTTGCCATCATTAAAAATGTGTTTAAATAGGACAGTAGCACCTTTGACCCCATAGAAGCCGCTACAACCCAACACAGAGCTATCTTACTGGAAGAGGATTCTGTAAAACACAGTGAGCAGAGCACTGATGACATCTCATATGGTGACAAGATTTGCAAATGGACTGCTAAGATCAGAGAATAACTCAACCCAATCATCAACCACCCGAGCTACATATTTTCCAGGATCATTGTGCACCTGAATATACTAATATTACTGATTTATTCTCACTATCAGCATTAAGCGAGATAATGCACACATGCAACATCCTGTAGCTATGCCGTGGACTGGAGTGGACTCCTGGCACAATGACAGTGGTGAATGGTAAATATTATACTTCCTTCAAATTATAGTTACATAATATTTACCAAGATCAAGAAAGCTTAAGACTCTCAGATTTTGCTGTTTCAAGGACAATTGAAGAGTGGACAGTGCCTTTCTATCATCTGTGCTTCAAGCTGAAATCTGAATTAGCCCGTGCAGGAGATGATGTAAAAAAAAGTTCATGTACAGGAAGTGATGTTTGTACTGAATGAACAGTGCCTCTGGAGGCAGGAACATGTATTTTATAAGTAATAAGTGATTTCCCTCTTCCAAACAACCCTATTATTTGGTGTTTATCCTGTCTTGTCTCCCTTTCTCTTCACCATTTACACCTCGGACTTCAACTACTGCACAGGGTCTTGTCATCTTCAGATGTTTTCTGATGACTCTGCCATAGTTGGATGCATCAGCAAGGGAGATGAGATTGAGTACAGGGCTACGGTAGGAAACTTTGTCACATGGTGTGAGCAGAATTATCTGCAGCTTAATGTGAAAAAGACTAAGGAGCTGGTGGTAGACCTGAGGAGAGCTAAGGTACCGCTGACCCCAGTTTCCATCCAGGGGGTCAGTGTGGACGTGGTGGAGGATTACAAATACCTGGGGATACGAATTGACAATAAACTGGATTGGTCAAAGAA
Organism: Mobula birostris; assembly: GCF_030028105.1. Taxonomy (NCBI): domain Eukaryota; kingdom Metazoa; phylum Chordata; class Chondrichthyes; order Myliobatiformes; family Myliobatidae; genus Mobula; species Mobula birostris. Next base: position 96,074,446 of record NC_092381.1, read on the forward strand.
CCCTGAGGCTGTCTACAAGAAGAGTCAGAGCCGTTTCTATTTCCTGAGGAGACTGAGGTCCTTTAACATCTGCCGGACGATGCTGAGGATGTTCTACGAGTCTGTGGTGGCCAGTGCTATCATGTTTGCTGTTGTGTGCTGGGGCAGCAGGCTGAGGGTAGCAGACACCAACAGAATCAACAAACTCATTCGTAAGGCCAGTGATGTTGTAGGGATGGAACTGGACTCTCTCATGGTGGTGTCTGAAAAGAGAATGCTGTCTAAGTTGCATGCCATCTTGGTCAATGTCTCCCATCCACTACATAATGTACTGGGTGGGCACAGGAGTACATTCAGCCAGAGACTCATTCCTCCGAGATGCAACGCAGAGCGTCATAGGAAGTCATTCCTGCCTGTGGCCATCAAACTTTACAACTCCTCCCTTGGAGGGTCAGACACCCTGAGCCGATAGGCTGGTCCTGGACTTATTTAATAATTTACTGGCATATTTTAAATATTACTATTTAACTATTTATGGTTCTATTACTGTTTATTATTTATGGTGCAACTGTAACGAAAACCAATTTCCCCCGGGATCAGTGAAGTATGACTATGACTATTATCTATGAGCTAGCCATCTGTTATTTTCTAGTTCTGCTCTATTAATGTTCTTGTAGTTTTCTGTAGTTTTCCTTGGCGTTCACTGCTATTTTCTATCCGGCCCTCAATGATATTTTAAAATACCACATGATCCCTATCCACTCTTCTTCCCACTCAGCTTAACGTTTGGAGGCTTGGACATATTATGCTTCATGCTCGTGTCCAAGTCATTAGTATAGGTTGTGAGCGACGGATTGTGAAGTCAGTCACTGCAGCATTCCATTGATCACAGCTATTCAAATCTGAATGTGATCCAGTGTTTTTTTTCCCCCCAAAGGTTCATTTATCATCTAAGTATGCAACTCTGAAATTCTTCTTCTCCAGATAGCCACGAAACCAAGAAAGAATGGCAGCATAATCATCAACCCACAAAACCCCCTCCCCTGCACACAAAAAACTGAGAAAGATCAGATGAATATAGAAAACCGTGACTGGAAAAGAAAGGTGTGCAGTACAAGTCCATATCCAAACCTGGGTAACATTCTCTGGGCACGGCAGCAGGCCTTTCCCTCTCTGGCAACAGAACGATCCTCCAGTGATCTAAAAAGGCAGGCAGCCAGTGCACACCTTTCGCTATCGCCTCGATGTTCCAATCTCCCTCCTCGCTCTAATTGGTGCAACAGAGTCGAACATCTGTCTTTCTTGTCCTTGCTGGTATTGGGCACGTTGTATCTGTTGGTCAGCTTCTGTAGGTGTTTCTCAGTATGTTGCAAGTCCCCGCAGCATGATCCCCAAAATTCATAGCTATCTGCCCCCACTCCCCCCAAATCTGTGTTTTCCTGTGGAGTGTGATTATATTCTGGATAAAACATGCAGAAGTTCCTCCTCCAGCTCTTGTTTCAGATTGCCTTCACTTTTCTCAGTGATTCCGGGGTAGACTGATTCAAGCTGGAGATGACATGCCCTGAAATATTTATTTGTTAAGATTGTTTAGAAGCCCACACAAAACTGCAGTCAGGCACTTAACCCATCCAGCCCCACTTTCAATTGGTCTTATTTAATTTTTAAACTTTGTTTAACTCAGTTATATTTTGAGTTCTATTGCTCGAGCTATAAATTTAACCAAGTACTTGATAGTTCCTCAGTTGTACTTCAAGCAAAAAAAAATTCTTAGCAGTTAATCACCTGCTTATGTTTCTCAATGCAGCCACAGCTTTTTTTTTCCCTGACATACCCAATACTGGACTCTGGTCTTGGATGCCTTTGTATTAAAAATATGTATACTAATAGTGCAGATGGATCTTTTGTCCAATCTTACACTAATGTGTCACTGAAACGATAGTTACTGCGAGTTTTATTGCATGTTTATCTTGTGTGCTATAAAATGTATGTTGTTGCGGTAATTTCTCAGAAGCATGTCTTAATGTAAACATAAAACAAATGCAGAATGTTTAAATGCAGGGGTATTTATTTTAGTGCACTTAAAATTTTAATTTGTTATGATTTGAAAACTGGATGTGGCTCTGTAATGCGGAAATATAAACTGTGAATTAATAGGAAACTGGTGGAGTGTAGTCATTTCATACTTGGAGAAAAGACAGCCCTGGCCCAGCTGCTCTGCTGTTATAAACAACCTCCTCACAAGGCTGGTTTCACTCGTACAGCAGCGATGGTTTATACACACCAAATGGGGCATGAGTACTCCTGCTGGCCGAACAGTCCGCAGGCTTCGTAAGAAATATCCTTCAGTGCAGAGGTGATTTCACCTGGAATCACTTCTTCACAGAGACTGCATTTGGAACAAACTTGTTTTCTGAGCAAGAATCTCCTCTGATTTGAAGGCATAGTTTCGAGAGCAGACGCGGCCTTGTTTATTTTGATACATTGATGAAAACCAAAATGCCAGATAGCTGAAAAAAAATTCAAAGAATTTTTCTCCCTTTTTTTTGTTTCTTTCCTTATTTTTCTCTTAAGGAATTTGAAGTTGAGGAAAATGGAGATGAAGTGAGATGTTAACTGTGAGCTTCATGAAACCTGGGTCACTGCAAAGAGCCATATGCAATTTGGTTCTAATGTCATTGATTTGAGTTCTGTCTATCCCTTTAATATATTTATATCCTTTTAATATTTGCAGTGCAGAGAAGCTCAGAAATAACTGAGCTCTTTGATAATTGTAAAATACCTCACTGATTTCAGCACATATCTGAATAGGATACATGCCCCAAAATTAATCTCTGTGCTTGGCTGTGGAAGCACAAACCTGGCAGCATTCTTGTTGGAGATTTGCGTTGTGCTTTAACACTGCTCTGGTGATTTGCCTTTGGTTGTTGCTTTCTGTCCAATTCTACAGACTCATTTTCAAGGACTCCACAACTTGTGTTCTTGTATCATTTCGTTCTTATTTACAAAACTTCTTTTGCACATTCCATCTTCCTTTATGGTTCGTTTTTAGTAAATCCTATTCTATATTTATTCTTATAAGTACCTGCAAGAAAAATGAATCTCGAGGTAACATTATAAGGTAACGTAAAAGTACTTTGATAATAAATTTACTTTGAACTATTGAGAAGACCGTGCAGCATAAAAGGAGCCTGCATTTGTGCAACTATTGAAAGGTCTTTTGGCAACAGCACCACCACTTTCCTAAACTTCAAAAAATTATATATATTTTAAGTGTTCATCCAATTTCCTTTGAAAGTTTAGTTGTAATAAATTATTTTCCAGTATTATTCTGCCTTCAATAGTTTTGATTTTTTTTTTGCTTATAAACATTAAAAATATTGAAAATAAATATTTATTGAAAATAAATTGAGAAGACAGTGGGGGATATGACCTTGCTTGGAGTATTGGTATATCTGGATGACCTCATAGTATTTGGATCCACCTTGGAAGAACATGAAGCGAGGCTGCTGAAGGTGCTGGGCCACCTGAAAGCTGAAGGGTTAAAACTTTCCCTGGACAAGTGTGAGTTCTGCCAAATGTCTGTTAGCTATGTTGGGCACATTGTCTCATGGTGTAGCTATAGACCCAGCTGATATCGAGGTAGTTACTACTTGGCCAGGACCCCAGACTGTGAGTGCTCTGTGCTTGTTCCTCAGGTTCTGTGGTTACTATTGGAGGTTTGTGAAAGGCAATGTGAAAGTGAGTCACCCATTGACTCAGCTTCTGTGCGATTGCCCTCCCTTGGGGAAGAAAGGGACGGGGGGGAAAAAGGACAGGAGGGTGGAGAGTATCTTAGCCTGTGGGAGCCCTTTGGACTGAGGTGGGATGCAAAATGTGAGGAGGCCTTTCAGTTGCTGAAGGAGCTGCTGGTGCCAGTGCTGGCCTTTGTGGACCGCCGATTACCGTATGTACTGCACACGGATGCAAGCTGAGAGGATTTAGGGGGCGTCCTGTATCGGGATCAGGGCTCCGTGTTGAGGCCCGTTGCATTTGTCAGCTGGAGTCTGTCGCCCTCTGAGGAAAAACTATCCCACGCACAAGGTGGAATTTCTGGTGTTGAAATGGGCGGTGGTGGACAAGCTGAGTGACAACCTCTATGGGGCCAAGTCTGAGGTGAGGATGGAGAACAATCCCCTAACTTATATCCTGACCTCAGTGAAACTGGATGCCACAGGCCATCGGTGGTTAACATAGAAACAGAAAATAGGTGCAGGAGTAGGCCATTCGGCCTTTCGAGCCTGCACTGCCATTTATTATGATCATGGCTGATCATCCAACTCAGAACCCTGCACCAGCCTTCCCTCCATACCCCCGATCCCCGTAGCCACAAGGGCCATATCTAACTCCCTCTTAAATATAGCCAATGAACTGGCCTCAACTGTTTCCTGTGGCAGAGAATTCCACAGATTCACCACTCTCTGTGTGAAGAAGTTTTTCCTAATCTCGGTCCTAAAAGGCTTCCCCTTTACCCTCAAACTGTGACCCCTCGTTCTGGACTTCCCCAACATCGGGAACAATCTTCCTGCATGTAGCCTGTCCAATCCCTTTAGGATTTTATACGTTTCAATCAGATCCCCCCTCAATCTTCTAAATTCCAACGAATACAAGCCCAGTTCATCCAGTCTTTCTTCATATGAAAGTCCTGCCATCCCAGGAATCAATCTGGTGAACCTTCTTTGTACTCCCTCTATGGCAAGGATGTCTTTCCTCAGATTAGGGGACCAAAACTGCACACAAAACTCCAGGTGTGGTCTCACCAAGGCCTTGTACAACTGCAGTAGTACCTCCCTGCTCCTGTACTCGAATCCTCTCGCTATAAACGCCAGCATACCATTCGCCTTTTTCACCGCCTGCTGCACCTGCATGCCCACTTTCAATGACTGGTGTATAATGACACCCAGGTCTCGTTGCACCTCCCCTTTTCCTAATCGGACACCATTCAGATAATAATCTGTTTTCCTATTTTTGCCACCAAAGTGGATAACTTCATATTTATCCACATTAAATTGCATCTGCCATGAATTTGCCCACTCACCCAACCTATCCAAGTCACCCTGCATCCTCTTAGCATCCTCCTCACAGCTAACACTGCCGCCCAGCTTCGTGTCATCCTCAAACTTGGAGATGCTGCATTTAATTCCCTCATCCAAGTCATTAATATATATTGTAAACAACTGGGGTCCCAGCACTGAGCCTTGCGGTACCCCACTAGTCACTGCCTGCCATTCTGAAAAGGTCCTGTTTATTCCGACTCTTTGCTTCCTGTCTGCTAACCAATTCTCTATCCACATCAATACCTTACCCCCAATACCGTGTGCTTTAAGTTTGCACACTAATCTCCTGTGTGGGACCTTGTCAAAAACCTTTTGAAGATCCAAATATACCACATCCACTGGTTCTCCCCTACCCACTCTACTCGTTACATCCTCAAAAAATTCTATGAGATTCGTCAGACATGATTTTCCTTTCACAAATCCATGCTGACTTTGTCCGATGATTTCACCGCTTTCCAAATGTGCTGTTATCACATCTTTGATAACTGACTCCAGCAGTTTCCCCACCACCGACGTTAGGCTAACCGGTCTATAATTCCCCGGTTTCTGTCTCCCTCTTTTTTTAAAAAGTGGGGTTACATTAGCCACCCTCCAATCCTCAGGAACTAGTCCAGAATCTAACGAGTTTTGAAAAATTATCACTAATGTATGGTTGGCAGCATTGTCTGCCTATGATTTCAGCCTGAACTGCTGGCTGGGAAGCAGGAACATTGATGCTGATGCTTTGTCCTGAGGGACGTATGAAGGACTGGTCAGGGATGAGGAGTAGGAGGGTGTTCCTGCCGCAGGGGTGAATGCCCTGTGTCAGTTTGCCATCACCGTGAAGGCAGAGGGAAAAGGAGCGGCAGAAGCAAGCGGTGGATCAGTTGGGGTCTTCTGATGACACCATCCCCCAAGTTTATTTTAACGTGACTGCTCTGAAGACAAATCAGCTGCCGGAATTGAGTTCTAGGGAAGTTGCTGTTGCTGTATGATGTGGGCATTGGTACCATTTGGGTGGCGGTCGAAAAGGGAGACATGGCTCAGGTGGAGAGGACGAAACATGTGTTGGTTCCTCCATTACTATGAGAATGGCCTTGGTTGAAGAACCAGATCTTATATTGAGTCACATCATCCCCAGACCCCGGAGCTGCCAGCTGGTTCTGCCCGAGAAGTATTGGAAGATGGCATTGAAATCACTTCATGATGATTCTAGACATTTGGGGGTTTATGAATTGCTCAGAGACTGTTTTTTTCTGGCCCTGAATGAAGTCGGGTCGAAGAATACTGCAAGTCATGCATTTGATGCATTCGGTAGAAGACACTGCCTGCGTGGGCAGCTCCCTTGTCCCACTTGCAGAGCGTGGAGCCTCTGGACCTGGTGTGTATGGATTTCCCATCAATAGAGCCCGATGCCAACAACGTGGCAACTGTCTTAGTCATCACGGACCATGATACCAGATATGCTCAGGCTTTTCCTACCAAGGGCTAGAGGGCGTTTATGGTAGCAAAAGTGTTTTGGGAGAAGTATTTCATTTATTATGGCCTTCCCAGGCGAATACATAGTGATCAGGGATGGGATTTCGAGAGCAGACTCATCCATGAGTTACTGGGCATGCTTGGAGTCAAGAAGTCGAGGACCACGTCCTATCACCCGCAGGGTAATCCCCAGCCAGAGAGGTTTAATGGGACCTTGCTAGACATGCTCGGGACCCTGAAGATCAGCAAGAAGAGCAGGTGGAGTCAACATTATTGGGTATCTGGTTCACAGTTATTATTGTACATGAAATGAAGCTACTGGGTACTTGCCATATTATCTGATGTTTGGGCGCGAGGCAAGATTGCCCATTGACCTTTGTTTTGGGACTGACGAGGGTGACTTACCACCGAAGACTTATTTGAAGTATGTGTCTGACATGAGAAGCCCTTGAACAGGGCTTATGAATTAGCTGGGGTCGTGGCTGCCCAGCAGAATCAGGGGAATAAAGATGACATTGTGGGGTGGGGGTGGGGTTGTGAAATATCATGGTGTGAATCAGTTAGGCCATTCATAAACATTAGGAACTGCTGGTTATAGTTTCTAACTGCTGTATTATTCATCAGATTTAGAATCAAAACTCAGCTGTATTACTGTGATTTGCAACTATCTATGTTCCACCTTACAGGTGGGTGTTGAAGGCAAGTTGAAGGCTCTTTAAGATTACCCACTTACGTTTCTAATGTGAGTTGTGTCGACATAAGTTGCTTATCATAAAACTAGTAAAGCGTAATTATTTTCTCCTGATGAAATACAATGAGCGTAATTATTTTCTCCTGATGAAATACAATATATAGACTGGAATTAACATTATATTTAGATATGTTTACACATTCATCAATGCAGGGCTATGAGTCATCTGTGCAAAATTAAATTTACAGAAGGAAAAGTTTGTTGGGCTTTTCTCTCACTTTTCACCCCTACCCCACATACCCAGAATGGCCTCTTTGTACAACTAAACAAAGTTCTTAAAGCACCCGGGCTTAAATTTCAGCTTAAAAAGAAAATGTATTAAATCCAAATTTTAAATTAGAATTTATGGACAAGGAGGAACAAGCAATGAAGATGATCAATTATAAATTTTTAAAAATTGAGCAATGGTTGCTTGGATCATTTTATGAAATATGCTGATTAAATTCAAGTGAATACCTTTAGTCATTTCCTGATGTCCACTTTAATTCTTAATTTTGTTTAGATCAAATGCTTAAATTCACACAGTAATCAAGCCTGTAAAAACAATTTCCTGTGTTGTTAATTGGATCCATGCCCTTAATTTGGCAGAGTAAATTTGTTTGAAGAGGTGATGTACAACCCCAATTCAAAATGCCTTCAATATTTGGTGTACAATGATTATTTTTGCTCCGGCCAAAAATAATTTTTCTTTACAAGTCTCAGCAGCTGCTAGTTTCTTTATTGCCAATTTTTTAAAAAAAGGCTAAGCAGCCTGAATTGAGTATTTCTGAGGTTTTCAAATTAATGTAAAGTTGGCACCAAGAATATTTCCAAGTACATTTTGTATTAAAACTTCCATTCCCAGATCAACATACACAAAATGCTGGACGAACTAAGCAGGTCAGCGGCATCTACGGAATTAATCAATAGTTGTTGTTTTGGGCCAAGACTCTTCATAGGCCTGGACAGGAAGGAGGAAGATGCCAGAATAAGAAGGTGTGGGGGCGGGGAGTGCGGAGAGAAAGTTACAAGCTGATTGGTGATGGGTAAAGCCATGTTGGGTATGGGAGGGGAGGTGAAGTTACAAGCTGGTAGGTGATGCTTGGAAAAGGTAAAGGGCTGGAGAAGAAAGGATCTGATAAAGAGGAGATTGGACTATGAGATAAAGGGGAGGAGGAGGGGCACCAGGAGGAGGTGGTGAGAAGAGGTAAGAGGCCAGAGTGAGGACTAGAAGGGGGGATGGGCAAAAATTACTGCAAAGAGAAATCTATGTTCACACCTGATTGGAGGCTACCTCGACGGATTATGAGATGTTGTTCCTCCAACTTGAGAGTGGCCTCACTGTGCCAGACTATAAAGCAAACTTTTATTACACCTTGTTACATGGGGCGGGCTGGCAGAGGGCCTTTACAATCATGTGATGTTGACTGCAAGGTCTTTCAAGGTTAAGGTGCTCAGCCAACCTGCGAGGTTCAGTGAAGTGTGAACCACTACCCATTTTTGGGAGCCATTTTTTTGTGAATGCAGTCACCTGTTCTATGATTTACCTTTGTCTTCAATGTGTAGTTTGTGGTCTGTTGACTTGGCTCAAAATTCTTGGTGGAGCAGAAAGCTGCATGCAGTTACTCTCTTTGCTGCTGGGACCATCTTTGCAGCTGGCACCTCGAGGCACTGGCAATATGTTATGAGCACTCTCTTCCTTCCTATTTACTTGAATAGATATCCATGTCCTTTTCCATGCTAGCAGCCCTTGCACTGATGTCCTAATTATACTTGGCTGGCTGCAATGGGGGGAAAAATGTGACATTCCACTGGGACTCTGACCTTCCCTGGGTTCTCATCCAATATTGCTCAAAATGGAGACCGTGCGTCTGCAGGGGTATTGAGAATGATGCATTAGAGTATTGGAAGCTGTCCATATCATGTCCCAGCAAATTATCACTGTGCCTGGCACTACTTGCCCCCATCTATCTGAAGAGACCATGGTTAACTGGTCTCATTCTGTGTCTTGGAGCCTAGAAGAATAGAATGAAGATTGCAAGCAACTGCTGAAGAAGAAAATGCATCATATCTGTTTACATAGGTCCTCAGTTACACCCATGCCCAATGGCTCTGCAGGAGACCTGTGGTGGGCTCCATTTACAAACGTGAGTGTGACATGGATATGAAGTTCCAGGTTTGCGTTCCTAGCATTCGCAACCAACTGTATCTGCATGCAGTAGAGTCTCATTTCAAATTTGGCTGGGTTGTTTTTTCAAAGTAGAGGAAAAGACGTGAGTAAGCTGTGTTATATGAAAATAAATAGACTGACAATTTTTAGGGACTCTTGAATGTATTTCTGGTTTAAATAAAGTTGTAGGAAACAGAATTTTTTTGGGGGGGGGTACAAATTTAACACTAATGACAGTTTGGCACAAATTCCTGTCTTTTCAGGAGAACTAACTTTTTGAGTATGCTAGTGACCCACAATTGCAAAGTGGTGGCATGTTCATCTTTCTGGATTTGAGAGTGGTATACAGTGAAGTCAGGAGGGAAATATTGTGTCAGTCGAATGGTGGTCAGTAATTAACAGCAGGAATAAGAGAACCTTTGTTTTTGAGGTCATTGCTCTTTTTTTTTGGACGGGGGTGCTTTACTTACCTAACTGGCTTCAGTTAACACTAATTAGGGAGCAAAGGGAGGACCAGTGCTCTGTGCGGTGGTGATCAAAAGGGACGAACCCTGCTGCAGGGTTTTGAGTAGACTTCTGACAAAGGCTACTACAGTTCTGCTTATTGCCTGAAGTAATGCTTGCCGCATTCTGTAATTAACAGTTCATTCTCCAAATGAGTACAATAACGTTAGTGTTTCACAAAAGTAATGCAATAAATCACTTGTAACTCATTATACATGTGATGAGAGGATTATGTCATGTCTGTTTACATGTGAGCTACTTGTTGCATGTAGTATTTTTTTCTCGTAAAAGTTTGGTTAAATTTTCCTGAATTACTTCATTTTGAATAGGAAGTGATTCCTTATTCCATGCAGTATCTTCAAATTGGCAAACTTTGCAGCCTCAAGGACCCTTTGTTTCCTCTGGCTCTTTGGGTGCGTAGCTCTGAGCAAATTGTTCAAAGCTTTCATTTTCCTTTGGGGGTACTGGAAGAGGTGTGCGTGTATCTGTGTCGGGGGGTGTGGTTCTAATGAGTTTTAGTTTAAATTGTACAGAAAATACACGTGTTTGTTGATTTCTCTTTTGAAGAGAAAGGAACTTTAGTGTGGCGTACATAATCCTTTTAAATTTGGACAACTGAGAAATTTGAGCTTCATTAAGATATTTCCGAAAGAATTAACTTCAGAGCATCATCAATTGATTTTGCGTCTTTTGACAGTTTTATCTGTATCCTTTGGGTCTCACAATATGATGTACTCTGGTCCTCTGAGTGTATTGAAGTTTATAAAACTTTTTGTTGTAATTTCCATAAGGCTATTGTATATGAGGAGATTTCTTGTATTTGTACTCTTAATACTTTGCTCTTTTTATCCTACCAGAAAGTCATAGATGCTTAAAAACATTTTGTTCAGTTCCTGATGTACAGCCACCTCCTTGTACAATTGTGTATGTTTCTCTTCCACCTTATGCAGATGAATGCAATCTTGCAGTTTGGTCAAATTAGAGCTTGATCAGTGCGGTGATATTGAGAGTATTATTTCAGTAGAAATACCAGGATTTTAACAGATCATCAAGGGAGTCATTATTATGAATAAGACCTGCCAGATGTTTATAAGATTGAGAGGCATAGATTCAGTGGTTAGTTAGTATCTTCTTTCCCCCAGGGTTGAAGTGTTCTCATCCTAAACAACATGCATTTAAGGTGAGAACTGTAAGTGTGGTGGAGATATTGATGTTGGAAATGGGGTGCAGAGAATGCACTTCAGGTGTGTTCGTGGAGGCAAATGTGATAAAGGTGTCTACGATGTTCTTCGCTGGGCACTTAGATGTGCAGAGAATGGAAGGATAGGGATCATGTGTTGGCAGAGGGTTTGGTTTAGTAAAGCATAAGCATTTAATTATGTAATTACTTCAGTACATGGACTGATGGGCCTGTATCTTACTATGCTGTCCTGTGCAATAAACGGTGAAGAATTGAGCCAACACTGAAGCTGGCAGTGGTACAGGGTATACTTTGATAATGCATCTACATTTTTTAAGCACTTGGAGAGAGATTTTATAATATTTCCAAAGTATAGTCTATGCCAAAGAATATCATGGACGAAACGAATATCTAACGAGGATATCATGAGCAGAGCAAGCACAAAAAGAGAAATAATGTCTGAGATCATGAAAGGGCAATGTGACTTCATTGGACATGTGATTAGGAAAGAGGAGTTAGAATGCACAGTAATTATGGGAAAGATTGAAGGGAAGAAAGCAAGAGGAAGGCAAAGGCAAATGGTGGAGACAGCAGCCAGAGAACTGGAAATTATTACCAATGAATTGATCCACTTGACTCGAAACAGTGGGCCATGGCAGTCAAAGCTCAAACTGGACATGGGAGCTGATGATGATGATAATCTATGAAAGTTCATCAAAATCAGCAACCAACACAATATTAAAGGGGAATAAATACCATATTGTACATGCATCTGAGATGATCTGCAGGATTGACAGATGCAGAAAATGACAAAATTAGTGGCACTGATGGTGTTCCATAAGGAATTCATTATTCTGGAGCAGGGAGTAACTTTCAGAGACAGAAGGACCAGCTTCTGATGATATTGTAAAAGAATAGTAATGTGAAGTCAGGAGGAGAAGGGCCAAGTTTTCCAGTCAGGATATACAAATATGACTGCTTATTTGTAACACCATGTCTTTGTTATTTGATCCCTAAATAAAAGAAAAAATGCCAGCAAGTATGCTAAATAAGCAGAGGCATGGATAGTTACTGGATTGGTGTGTTGAATGGAGACCATTGCACACAGTTGTGGCAAAATTTCGATGACTGGTAAGCGTTTGGTGCTTTGGAGGCATTTAAAACTATGGATAGGAACCTTAAAGCTCTGTTTCATGGGCCACGTCAAGTACATTTGTGATGTACTGAGTTCCAGTAAAGTGAATTGTTCAGACGAAATTGAGAGTAAAAGATAAATTAATTCTTGTTGCTATGCATTTTCCATCGGAGTCCAAGAAGGATTGAGGTGGATACATTTAGTTTCTGGTTGTTTTTGAGGCCTTTCTCAGATAGCGAGTCCAGAATAAAGCTGCTGCAATTCTGCAGGTATTGAGTTCTTGTTGCAACCATTAATTCAGAGGTGCTTTGCAGAAGTCTAAAAATAGAAAAAATAAAGTGGATAAATCTCCAGAACTTGATGACCTGCATTTCAATGTTTTAACAGCAGTGATGATGAAGACTGAAGATATTCTGATTGCGAGATTCCATGAATTCCAGAGGAGTTCCCATGGAATGCAAGGCCGGAAATAGAATTCTGTTATTGAAGAAAAGAGGGGAAAAATGGGGATGACGGCATCAGGGTGCCACCGTAGCGTAGTGGTTGGCACAGTGCTTTACAGGTGACCTGGGTTCAATTCTCGTTGAAGCCTGTAAGGGGTCTGTACGTTCTTCCCGTGACTGCACGAGTTTTCTCTGAGTGCTCTGGTTTCTTCTCACAGTCTAAAGATGTAACGGTTAGTAGGTTAATCAGTCATTGTAAATTGTCCAGTGATTAAGCTGGGGTTAAATTGGGGGATTGCTGGGCAGCATAGCTCAAAGGGCCGGAAGGGCCAGTTCTGCTTTGTGTCTCAACAAATAAATAAAATACCAGAATCTATTATAAACCAAGTGGTAACTAAACTGGGAAGATGGTTGGGCAGGATCTGCTAGTTCTGAAGAAACGTGATTAATCTGCCATGTTAGCTTCGTTTCTATCTCTATGGATGCTGCCTGATCTGCTTAGTATTTCCAGCATTTTCAACTGTTGTTTTCATAAAAGTGGAGTCAATATGAATTAATTGTTTGACAGTTTTTTTTGGATGTTGTAACAAGCTGAATATCTGAGAGGTAGCCAGTAGATGTAGCAAATTTGGTCTTCCAGAATGCCTTCAACAAAGTACTGCTGAAGATATTAATGAGCAAATTTTAGATCACATGGATAGTGGGGCAAAAATTGCTTTTTAGATTGTTTAAAGAGCAAAAAGCAAACTACTTTCAGTTTAGAAGGCTGTGGTAGGAAACCAGCAAAAGGATTAATGGTGAGGCTCTGACTGATAATGATCTTTATGGATAACCAAATGTTGTGTATCTAAGTTGGCTGGTAATGCAAAATTTGTGGGCAGTGTTCATTGTGAACAGGATTTTGAGAGGTTTCATTTCAGATGATTTTGATAGGCTTGATGATGGGGTGGGAAGAAGACATAAAGGCCCTTCACCCCACAAAGCTGTGCCGAACATGTCCTTACCTTAGAATTACCTAGGCTTATCCCTAGCCCTCAATTTTTCTAAGCTCCATGTACCTATTCAGGAGCCTCTTAAAAGACCCTATCGTTTCTGCCTCCACCACCACCACCAGCAGCCCATTCCATGCACTCAGCACTCTCTTGTGTTTTAAAAAAAAAACAAGAAAAACCTTACCCCTGACATCTCCTCTGTACCTACTTCCAAGCACCTTAAAACTATGTCCTCTTGTGCTAGTCATTTCAGCCCTGGGAAAAAGCCTCTGACTATCCACAGGATCAATGCCTCTTATTATCTTGTACACCTCTATCAGGTTGCCTCTCATCCACCGACGCTCCAAGGAGAAAAGTACAAATTCACTGAACCTATTCTCATAAGGCATGCTCCCCAATCCAGGCAACAATCTTGTAAACGCTTTCTATGGTTTCTACGTCCTTCCTGTAGTGAGGCGACCAGAATTGAGCGCAGTACTCCAAGTAGGGTCTGACCAGGGTCCTATATAGCTGCAACAAGACCTGGTTGATGTAGTATATGTGGAATGTGAGATTATTGTTTTCAGTGGAAAATAGGCAAAATATCTTGAGGTGGCAGTAAATTGAAAGGGATTTTGTTTGGTGTCTGTGAATGCAGCAAGCAAAATCAAAAATACAGTGGCTTTTATTGCAAGAGGCTTTGAGCTCAGGTAGCGAGGTGTTGTACCAATTACGTAAGACCTCGAGAGATCACACCTGGAATATTGTGCTTTGGTCCAGTTTTTCGAAGAAAGTATATACTTGCAGTCGAAGGGAGTACAATACGAGTTCACCACTGATTCCTGGGAAGAGGTGATTGCTGTTTGAGGAGAGACTAAACTGACTGTATTGTGTAGAAAATCGAGAGGTGATCACATTGAGAGTGTGAGATGTGACAGTAGATGCAGGGAAGGGGTTTCCTCTAGCTAGAGTGTCTAGAAGCATGGATTAAAGTCTCCGAACCCAACTCAGTGTCTTGGCTCAGTTTAGCTTTAACTCCATGTTTGAATTCACTTGAGATCTCTTCAACCAGTGGATTGCTGATTTTGGAATTCTCCACCCAAGTTGCTGAACAGAAATGCTGGGCGGGGGAATGTTTGGATGCGAAGAGAATCGATGGGTGTGGGCTCAATGTAGGAAAACAGTGCTCAGGCTAAAGGTTTGAATTGAAAAATGCAGCAGGTGTGAGAGACTGAATTAGATTGACGGAGGAATTGTAAATGAGGCACACAACTGTGTTCTGTCACACGGTTAACACATCTGATGTAAATCTCAATCTTGTTGACCTAGATTTGCCCGTGACACTTGCATGGGATAGCTAAGCCAGTGACTGCAAGCATGAGGAGAGATGTTTCAGTATGTACACTTGGACGGGTGGGATTCTGCAGTAAAGCATGGTCACTGGAGTGATAATCATACATGGTGGACAAGAATAGCAAACTAGATCTCATTGATGGCCCGGACCCCTGGACCAGAATGGCATTGATTGTATTGTGTGTGGGAAGGACTTGGAGGAGAATGCTGAAAATGCTGACTTTGTGGTTGGGTGATCGTGGAGGCAAATCTTCATTCAATTTATAACAATCCAATTCCCTTGTATTTCACAATTGTCCACGTTTTAGCACTGATTTTCATACACTGGGTTTCTGGGTCTGTATTTCCTTTCCTTAATAGGCAATACTAACCATATTAAATAAAACCAAGTATTTTATTTTTTGTTTGCTTTGTTCTTTGAGCAAGAAATTATGGATTCATAGTTCCCTGAGGAAAACATCAATGACTGAGCTTGCAGAGCTGTACTGATGCAAGGCAATAAAACAATCTAAGGTAATCACAACTGGCTATTTTCTAGTAAATGATTTGACACAATTTTGGATTCATCCTTTGTGAATAGTTATTGTGAAACATGAATCTTAATAAGTGCTTCTTTGTTTGACTGGTACTGATGGGAAGTGGGGCATACTTGGTTTATGAAATACAAATGCTGTTTATGGTAATCAGTTGTTAAAATACATAAATGTAAAAATGAGTTCAACACAATGTCAAAGAACAGCATGAGGGAATTTGGCTTTATGACTGAGCTGCGTTCCAACAACGTGCTCTTCTGTAAATATCTTAATTTTTCTGGTAGAGTTTTGGAAAAGTATTCTAATTACAGTAAACATGCCCAAAATGCTAGTATATAATTTAGTACAAGAAATGAACCTTTGACTGGACCACTGAATTTTTCATTAGTAATATTGATTCTGGATTGATTAAATGCAGAAGTTACAACTATTTAAAATAAGTGATTCTGAAGCAACATTTGTAAAATTTAGAGAATGAAAAAAACTGTAGATACTGAAAATCTGAAATTAATAAAGAAAGAAATGTGTGAGGAATACTGTAGATAGGCTGTATCTGTAGAAAGAGAAACTGTTAATGTTCCAGAACTGAGAAAGAGACAACAAGATTGGTCTTGGTAGCAAGAAAGTGTAGGGATGTAATAGGTAGAAAAAAGAATGTATGCTATAGGGTCAAGTAATGTTGATATGTTGGTTTCTGCTGATTCATGATGGAGGGATGAGGCAGCAGGAGCTTGTATAGTTTATTTCAACTTGGTTCTGCTTGGTACCCATGTCCAACTGAGGTCTCTGGATAAATTAGTTTATTACTGAGGAACAGTAATGCCATCAATACAGATCATTTCAATACAATACAGGTTTCCCCCGCTATCCAAAGGTAGAGCGTTCCTATGAAATGGTTCACAAGCCGGAATGTCATAAAGTGAATAAGCAATTACTATTTATTGATATGGGAATCATTTTTGATCGTTCCCAGACCCAAAAAACAACCTACAAAATCATGCCAAATAACACACAAAACCTAAAATAATAGTAACATATAGTAAAAGCAGGAATGATATGATAAATACACAGCCTATATAAAGCAGAAATACTTTTCTACAACCATTGCTGCACTGTTCTCTGTAGTGAAAATCTCATGCAAGCACTCTCGGCAAAAACACTCTCTCCAGTAACCCTTAATCTATGAAGCTGCCAAATCATACCAAATAATACATAAAAATACACAACCTATATAAAGTAGAAATAATGTTTGTACAGTGTAGTTTCACTTACCGGAATCGGGAAGACTGCAATAACTTGCAGTTTCGTCACAGTTAAACACTTGCTTATACGAATAACCACGTGACGCAATCGGCAATAGCCTCTGATCTAGGCCGACATTTACGTGCTGGGTGGCACCTAATTAATTGGCTTGTTTATTTCGGCTTTTTTTCTTAATGATGTGCTTTAAGCCATTTCTGACTACCGCTGCACCACTGCATTCTTCGCAGCAATGTATCAGTCCGCGGCCCGGAGGTTGGGGACCACTGCTTAAACAATAAAGCTGCCCTCGCCTCAGAAACCGATCAAACCACCCATGACTACCTTTAAATTCCACTTTCACAACACTTTCATCACCATCGTCCAGTGCTTTCTGTTTCAGCTTATTAAAAAGACTGATTTCTCCTTAAGTATAAAAAAAACTTAACGGAACACCACGCTTTGTACATCCATCAATCCACTCAAGCAATAGACTTTCCATTTTTATTCATTATTGGATGCCGACTAAGAGAGACCACTTTGCTACGAGCAGAACCAACAGTAACATCGGCGGCTTTCAAAATTCATTCTGTCTGTGTATAAATAGTGCGAATGGTGGATGCAGGCAAGTTCAACGCGCGGACAATGTCCTTGTTTCGTTCACCACGATCAAAACACTTAATTATGTCTAGTTTTATGCTAAGTGTAACACCCTTACGAGCTGTTTTAGGCTTTTCCGATACCTTAGAACTCATCTTGCTAATGGATGCACAAAATAAATCAAGATAAAGCACGTGTTTAAGCAATGGTGGCTAGAATGCAGTTCCGGGGGAGGAGCTTGGCTGTCTGGGTGCGCGCTGCCTTTTTTCGTAACAGTGAAAACACCTTCTGTTAGCGAAAACAGGTAACTAATGTAGGTCTTTCATAACAGCGAGGTGTCGTAAAGCGAACGTTCGGAAAATGGGGGCCACCTGTAATCCATAGCAATAGGGAAAGAGAAAATTATCACAAGGCAGAATTAAATGTTACAATGAAACTTTAGTGCAGGCAAACAATAAGGTGCAAGGTCATATTTGATGAGATTGTGAGGTTACGATTCCATATTCCATCTTATCATACTAGGGGGACTGCCCAATAGGCTGATATCAGATGACGATGTCCTTCAGCTTGGTCCTTGTTTTCAGTCTTCTGCCCAATGGCCGGGGTAGGTCGGGTCTTTGATTATGCTGCTTGCTTTTATTGAGGCATTGAGCTGTGTCCATGGAAGGGAGGCTGATTTGCATGATGTGCTGAGCTGTGCCCACAACTCTTTGCGGTTTCCTCACCACCATTCAGGGCCCCAGACAATCCTTCCAGGTGAGGCGACATTTCACCTGTGAGTTGGCTGGGGTGATATACTGCGTCTGGTGCTCCCGATGTGGCCTTCTATATATTGGCGAGACCCGACGCAGACTGGGAGATCCTTTTGCTAAACACCTACACTCGGTCTGCCAGAGAAAGCAGGATCTCCTGGTGGCCGCACATTTTAATTCCACGTACCATTCCCATTCTGATATGTCTATCCACGGCCTCCTCTACTGTAAAGATGAAGCCACACTCAGGTTGCAGGAACAACACCTTGTATTCCGTCTGGGTAGCCTCCAACCTGATGGCATGAACATGACTTCTCTAACTTCCACTAATGCCCCACCTCCCCCTCGTACCCCATCCGTTATTTATTTATATACACACATTCTTTTTCTCTCTTTTTTTTTCTTCCTCTGTCCCTCTCACTATACCCCTTGCCCATCCTCTGGGCTTCCCCCCCCTCCCCCTTTCTCCCTAGGCATCCTGTCCCATGATCCTCTCATATCCCCTTTGCCAATCACCTGTCCAGCTCTTGGCTCCATCCCTCCCCCTCCTGTCTTCTCCTATCATTTTGGATCTCCTCCTCCCCCTCCCACTTTCAAATCTCTTACTAGCTCTTCTTTCAGTTAGTCCTGACGAAGGGGCTCGGCTCTTCCAGTAGATGCTGCCTAGCCTGCTGCGTTCACCAGCAACTTTTATGTATGTTGCTTGAAATTTCAGCATCTGCAGATTTCCTCGTCTTTGCGATTTCTTCTAGTTTTGGACAAAGCTGATGCCATACCAAGTCATCTATCAATTGGTGAAGGTAAAATGGGATATGCTAAATTTCTTCAGCTTCCTGAGGAAGTAGAGGCACTGCTGAGCTTTCTTGACCCCGGTATCCATATGATTGGATCAGTGCAGGTTATTGGTGAAGTTCATTTCCAGGAACTTGAAGCTCTCAAACTTTATGCCCTAAACACCCTCCCCCCCCCCCTCCCCACAGGAAGTTGATAACTATCTCTTGAGTTGCTGATGTTGAGGCAAAGGTTATTGTCATGAAGCCATGTCCCTAGACTGTTTCTTTCCTGCACTCTGACTCATTGTTGTTTGAGATTCTTTCCATTATCATTTGCAAATGAAGTCAGATCAGAATCTGGCCAAACCTTCATGAGTGTCGAGGGAGTAGAGTAGTGGAGGCTGAGGATACAGCCTTGTGGGGTGCTACTGTTGAGGTTATTCACAATGGGAGCATTGCTGCCTGTCCTTACTGTTAGTGGTCTGTTGGTCAGGAAGTCAAGGATCCAGTTGCAAATTCTTCATATTTGGGGGTGAATTTGCTTGAAATTGTAGTGTTGAAGGCATAGCTGTAGTCAATAAGCAATCACATAAATTGGGTGTCTTTACTGTCCAGATGCTCTAGAGATGAGTGTAGGGTGAGCTAAGCGGAGTCTTTTGTGTGCCTTGTTTGGCATTATGTAAATTGTAGTGGTTCAAGCATTTTCCGGGAGGCTGGAGTTGATGCATTTCCTCTCAAAGCATTTTGTGATGGATTTTTCAGCCCCTCGGTGGCAGTCATGAAGGCTTGTCTTGAGTACCATCATTATAGTGGTTGTCTTAAAGCAGGTGAGAATCTCAGATGGAAGTAGGGAAAGTTTATAAATGTCTGCAAATACCCTTACCACTTAATCTGCACAGGATCTGAGGACATGCAGCATCCAAGCTGGATGGTTTCTGTGGGCTCGCTCTCTGGGAGTTTGATCTGTTTCCTGTAACACTGTGTTCAGCTGCATTGGAACCTGCTGGAGCAGGTGGTGACCTTCCATTCACTTCTACTCAAAATGCCCAGAGAGTGCATGGAGCTCATCAGAAGGGATGTGCAGTTGATTCCTTGATGCTGGGAAAGGGACCATACTGACAATTTTCATGCCAACATCTCCAGCCACTCAAACTTCATTTCATTGGTTTTTGACCATGACATTGGAGAGAATTCCCCAATCTGAGGAAGATGCTGCTTCTGTTCGTCCCCAGTGCTCACTGACCACATTCTTTATTTAAACTTATTGAAACAATTACAGTCTGTATGATACTGTGAAGTTGTGTTACTAATTTAAAAGCTCAATCAAGCTTTGTGCATGGTCAGTGTGGCATTTGAATTCCCAGTCTGTCATTGTTGCTGGGTTTAAATTGCAGAACAACTTTGGCAATTATACTCTGGTGGCAAGTGTAGCAGGGCTGTTTAAGATGATTATTCAAGGGCATTTGGGGTTGGGCAATAAACACTGATCAAGTTGGCAATGTCCAGACCCCAGAAATGAAGATTTAAAAACAAATTATTGAGATACAGTGTAGAGTAGGCACACCACTTAGCAATGCTGATTTAACCTTAGCCAAATTACAGGACAATTTACAATGACTAATTAAGCTACCAGTTGGTACGTCTTTGGACTGTGGGAGGAAACCAGAGCAACTGGAGGAAACCCACATGGTCACGAGAAGAACGTACAGACTCCTTACAGGCAGCGGTGGGAAATGAACCTGGGTCGCTGGTACTGTGAAGTGTTGGACTGACTACTATGCTATTTAAAATTTAAACAGCTCAGAACTGTAATCTTGGGTGATGGGGTGGATGTACATCTTTACCGAAGGAGTTGTGAGGTGCTCTTTCCCTCCACTAGCCTGTAGGTCAACCTTGGGCAAGGTGTAGCATCAGTTTAGCCCCCGGCCACAGTCATGTGAAGCCACGGGAGCAGGTGGTGGATGGTCATATGAGCAGCTGGTGCATATCATGAGCAACACACATAAAAGTTGCTGGTGAACGCAGCAGGCCAGGCAGCATCTCTAGGAAGAGGTGCAGTCGACGTTTCAGGCCGAGACCCTTCGTCAGGACTAACTGAAGGAAGAGTGAGTAAGGGATTTGAAAGTTGGATGGGGAGGGGGAGGGGGAGATCCAAAATGATAGGAGAAGACAGGAGGGGGAGGGATGGAGCCAAGAGCTGGACAGGTGATAGGCAAAAGGGATACAAGAGGATCATGGGACAGGAGGTCCGGAAAGAAAGACAAGGGGGGGGTGGACCCAGAGGATGGGCAAGAGGTATATTCAGAGGGACAGAGGGAGAAAAAGGAGAGTGAGGGAAAGAATGTGTGTATAAAAATAAGTAACAGATGGGGTACGAGGGGGAGGTGGGGCCTTAGCGGAAGTTAGAGAAGTCGATGTTCATGCCTTCAGGTTGGAGGCTACCCAGACGGAATATAAGGTGTTGTTCCTCCAACCTGAGTGTGGCTTCATCTTTACAGTAGAGGAGGCCGTGGATGGACATGTCAGAATGGGTACAGTTGTTTACAGTATGAGAAGCAAAGAAAATAGGTGGTCAGAATCTTTTCTCCGGTGTAGAAATGTCTAACACCAGAGGACACACTTTTAAGGTTAGAGGGGGGAAGTTTAAAGACCACATTAGAGGCAAGTTGCACAAAATACTGGAGGAACTCAGCAGGCCAGGCAGCATCCATGGAAATGAGTACTGTTGATGTTTCGGGCCAAGACCATTTGACAGGGCTGGAGAAAAAAAGCTGAGGAGTAGATTTAAAAGGTTGGGGAGGGGAGAGGGAAACACCAGGTGATAGATGAAACTGGGAGGGGGAAGGATAAAGTAAAGAGCTGGGAAGTTGATCGGTGAAAGAGATACAGGGCTGGAGAAGGGAGGGTCTGATAGGAGAGGACAGAAGGACATGGAAGAAAGAAAAGGGGAGAGGGAGGTGATGGGCAGGTAAAGACAAGGTGTGAGAGGGAAAAGGGGATGGAGAATGGTGAAGGGGGGACATTATCAGAAGTTTGAGAAATCGATGTTCGCGCCATCAGGTTGGAGGCTACTCAGAGAGAATACAAGGTGTTGTTCCTCCAACCTGAGTGTGGCCTGATCACGATAAGCGAAACAAGTGCTACACCTGTCCGTACACCACCTCCCTCACTACCATTCAAGACCAAAAACAGTCCTTCCAGGTGAGGCGACACTTCACCTGTGAGTCTTTTGGGGTCATATACAATGTTCAGTGCCTGCTGTATATCAGTGAGATTCGATGTAGATTATGAGACCACTTCACCAAGCACCTGTGCTCCGTCTGCCAGAAAAAGCAGGATCTCCCAGTGGCAACCCATTTTAATTCCACTTCCCATTCCCATTCGGTTATGTCCATCCATGGCCTCCTCCAGTGTCGTGATGAGGCCACACTTGGGTTGGAGGAACAACACCATATTTTCTGTCTGGTTAACTTCCAACCTGATGGCACGAACATTGAGTTCTTGAACTTCCAGGAATGCTCTCCTCCCCCGCCCCTCACCATTCCCTATACTCCTTTCCCTCTTTCACTCTATCTTCTTGCTGGCCCATCACCTCCCTCTGGTGCTCCTCCTCTCCCCTTTTCTTTCTTCCATGGCCTTCTGTCCCCTCCTATCAGACTCTCCTTTCTCTCGCCCTGTATCTCTTTCACCAATCAAACCTCCCAGCTCTTTATCCCTCCCCCTTCAGGTTTCACCTATCACCCAGTGCTTCTCTCTCCTCTGCTCCCACCCCCCACACCCGCCCTTTTAAATCTACTCCTCAGCTTTTTTTCTCCAGTCCTGCCGAATAGTTTAAGCCCGAAATGGTGACTGTCCTCTTTTTCCATAGATGCTGCCTGGTTTGCTGAGTTGCTCCAGCATTTGTATGTGTGCTTGGATTTCCAGCATCTGCAGATTTTCTCTTGTTTATGTTGGAGGCAGTTTTTTTCCACGGGTCCCTGGAATAGGTTAATGGGGTAGTAGGGGAAGGAGGCAGTCTGGTGGAGTTTGAGGTGTTTATCCAGAGACTGATATGAGAGGTACATAGAAATATTATCCATAAGAGGAGGACATTCAATATATATTGGCATCAATATTGCTACAACATTGTGGGCTGATTGACTTGTCCAGTGCTGAGCTGTTCTGTGTTCGAAGCCAAATGCAGAATGGGTGATTGCTTTGCAGAACAAATCCATTCAGTCTGCTGGGGTAATCTTGAGCTTCCCTTTGCTTATCACTTAAATTCCCCATCCACTCCCATTCTGATCTATTGGTCCTTGCTTCCTGTACTGTTGCAATGAGGTCCAATGTAAACCTGAGGGGGTAGAACAACTTATTCATCTGGTTAAGTTGCAGCCTTCAGGATTTGATACTGAATACTTCAACTTCAGTTAACCTGATATGTGATGGTATTAGTTGCCTGTGTGTGATATTGGCTCAGTTTATTTGTTGTTTTCTTCCCCAGTCTGCAAGGTATTATCATCCTCATCTGCACTTTGCAGCTCCTATTTTCCTGTATCTGTGTTGTCACTCTTTCTGCTCCCATTCACAGACAAGCTAAACTTATTTAGAGCTTAACCCCATGGCAGCTGCAAACTTGCCTGATAAGAAATCATAAATAGGGTCCGAATTAGGCGATTCAGCCCATCAATTTTGCCATTCGATCTTGGCTAATTTATTATCTGTCTCACCCCCTTCGCTCTGAAACCTTTGATATCATTACTAATCAAGAACCGAGCAGCCTCCACTCTAAATATACCCAATGACTTGGCCTCCACAGCCATCTGTGACCATAAATTCCATTCTCTCGTTACAGGAATTCTTCCTGATCTTTGTTCTGAAAGGACATCATTCTATTCTGAGGCTTTGCCCTCTCTGGTCCTCGACTCACTTGCTATAGCAAAAATCCTGTGCATTTCCACTCAATCTGGGCCTTGCAGTATTCAGTAGGATTTTAGCTCATTCTTCTAAACTCTATCGAGACCAGGCCCAGAGCCACCAAATGCTTTCATTCTCATGTTCATTCTTGTAAACTACCTCTGGACCCTCTCCAGTGCCAGCAAACTTTTAGATACAGGGCTCAACACTGCTCTCAGTACTCCAAATGTAATCTTCATCTTTCCAGTTCTGCAAAAAGATCTTTGATCCGAAATGTAATGTTGTGTTTTTGTTCCTGCAGATGCAGCCTGACCTGAGTTTTCCAGTGTTTCCTACTCATTCTTTAAGTTCCTGACATCTGCACATTTGGATCTTCACCTCAGTATATTACCAATAATTGCAATATTGTTTTAATATAATGTGAAAATCAGTTGTCATATTTGCTTGTCTACTTTACTATTTCTCTTTAAGATGGAGGTTTTTATTTTGTACAAAGTCCTGTACTTGGAAATATTTTGGAGTGGGAGTGGAACTCCTGGAGTACATAGTATGTTGCGTAAATTAAATTGAAGCTTGAATCACATACAAATGCTGAGGTTCTCTTGCACACTCATTTTAAAGCTTTGTCCATTCCCAGAGGTGCTGTTTCAACCTGGTCTCGATTTCTTGGTGTTAGCTGGCATTCAGTGATTTGCCAAAGGGTGGTTTTGGGGAGGTGATTTTTGGATAGGTTGTTTATCAGTTCATTTGTGTGTACTGTACTTCCATGATGAGTCATTGTACAGTTATCAGGAGGTCAAATCTTTGAGTTATTCCCTCTTTTTCCCAAGCTCTCTCATTAGACACGCAAGTTTATTGGATAGCTTTACTGCTTCCCAGGATCAGTTTGCTTAACTCTGGAGAGAGGGTAGAGTGGGAATGGAAATTAAACTTAGGATTTTACGGTTCTCTCCATGTGTTTTCCTACAACAGATAAGTGAAAAATCACTTGAAATCAAGTAAGTCAGAGCTTAGAGCCTATTTTATCCATTGTTGTTGTAAAATCTCTTCATCAAATCTTTCTCCCAACCTGCCATTAAATGCTCAAAGTATTGATTCTCAGCAGCATATTGTTTATGGCTTCCAGCTGCTCGAGAACCTTGTGGTCATGCCTTGTTTGTCAAATTCTTTCTTCTGGACGCTTTACTCGAGGTTTGAGACTGCCCTCATGTGATCTAAATGAATTTATACACATTTACCAAGGTGGAAGGCAGATGTGAAATTGGGAGCAAAATTCAAATTTTCTCTCAGTGTTGGAAAGGCTTGAATTAAAAGTTCCCAAAGGTGCTTCTGCTGAACAAGGCAAAATTAACATGTTTTCAATTTAGAAGAAAATCGAAAAATGCAGAAATTGTAAGCCATTCAACCTTTTGAACCTCTTGGAATTTATTGTTGTCAAATGTGCCAAGATACCGTGAAAAGCTTGCTTGTATACTGTTCGTACAGTGCTTTGAGGTAGAACCAGGCCAAACAATATTTTAGAATAGGTGGCCCCCGTTTTCCGAACGTTCGCCTTACAACACCTCGCTGTTATGAAAGACCTATATTAGTTACCTGTTTTTGCTAACAGAAGGTGTTTTCACTGTTATGAAAAAAGGCAGCGTGCGCCCCGAACAGCCAAGCTCCTCCCCCGGAACTGCATTCTAGCCGCCATTGCTTAAACATGTGCTTTATCTCGATTTATTTTGTGCATCTGTTAGCACGACGAGATCTAAGGTATCGGAAAAGCCTAAAAGAGCTCGTAAGGGTGTTACACTTAGCGTAAAGCTAGACATAGTTAAGCGTTTCGATCTTGGTGAACAAAGTAAGGACATCGTCCGCGCTTTGAACTTGCCTGCGTCCACCATTCGCACTATTTATACGCAGAGAGAAAGAATTTTGAAAGCTGCCGATGTTACTGTTGGTTCTGCTGGTAGCAAAGTGGTCTGTCTTAGTCGGCATCCAATGATGGATAAAATGGAAAGTCTATTGCTTGAGTGGATTGGTAGGTGTATAAAGCGTGGTGTTCCGTTAAGTTTTTTTTATACTTAAGGAGAAATCAGTCTTTTTAATAAGCTGAAACAGAAAGCACTGGACAATGGTGATGAAAGTGTTGCGAAAGTGGAATTTAAAGGTAGTCATGGGTGGTTTGATCGGTTTCTGAGGCGAGGGCAGCTTCGTAGTTTAAGTAGTGGTCCTCAACCTCCCGGCCACGGACCAATACATTGCCGCGCAGAATGCAGTGGTGCAGCGGTGGTCGGAACGCACACAGCACATCTTTAAGAAAAAAGCAGAAATAAACAAGCTAATTAATTAGGTGCCACCTGGCACGTAAATGTCGGCCCAGATCAGAGGCGATTGTCGATTGCGTCAGGTGCGTATTCATATAAGCAAATGTTTAACTGTGATGAAACTGCAATTTATTGGCGTCTTCCAGATTCCGGTAAGTGAAACTACGCTGTACATACATTATTTCTACTTTATATAGGCTGTGTATTTTTATGTGTTATTTGGTACGATTTGGCAGCTTCATAGCTTAAAGGTTACTGGAGAGAGTGTTTCTGCTGAGAGCGCTTCTGCAAGATTTTTGCTGCACTAGATAGTGCTGCAGAAAAGTATTTCTACTTTATCTAGGCTGTGTATTTATCATATCATTCCTGCTTTTACTATATGTTACTGTTATTTTAGGTCTTATGTGTTATTTGGCATGATTTTGTCGGTTTTTTTGGGTCTGAGAACACTCAAAAATTTTTTCCATATTAATAAATGGTAATTGCTTATTCACTTTACGACATTCCGGCTTACGAACCGTTTCATAGGAACGCTCTACCTTTGGATAGCGGGGGAAGCCTGTATAGTCTTATCAGGTACAGAAAAATTCAGGTAAAAAATAGTGTAAGACAGACTGTGAGGTTAAGAGTTCATCTTATTGTAGAAGGGAACTATTTTATAGTCTTAGATCAGCTAGATAGAAGCTGTGCTTGAACCTGCTGGCTTTCTGGCTTTTCTATGTTTTGCCCGATGGAAGAGGAGAGAAGACTATGTCCAGGATGCGTGTAGTCCTTGATCATTTACTGAGGCAGTGAGAAGTACAGACAGAGTCCATAGAGTGGAGGCTGGTTTCGGTGCTGTGCTGAGCTGTGTCCTCAACTCCCTGCTGTTTCTTGCTGTGTTGCATGCAGAATACTTGCTGTACCAAGTCATTATGCATGCAGGTAAAATGCTTTCTATGATGCATAGACTGAAAACTGGTAAAGGTTGACGGGGACATTCCAAATTTCTTTGGCCTCCTGAAGAAGTAATAGGTATTGGTGAACATTCTTGACCATGGGACTAGGTCAGGCTGTTAATGAAGTTCACTCCCAGGGACTTGAAGGTCTTATCCCTCTTAACCTCCACAATGCTGATGTAGATATGCACATGTGCCCCCTCCCCGAAGTCAAAGACCAGCTTTTCTTCTGACATTTTACATTCTACCTATTCTATTTTTTTTTACTGTAATTGATGTTAATCTCCTCTCAATCATAATCCAGTCTCCCCCTCCCCATTACCTGATGCCTTCTATGTCCAGAAATGTATTTCCATCTTAAATTTATTCAGTGACTTAGCTTTCTGTGGTATCAATTTTCAATTTATTACCCTCTGCAAGGGACAAAACATTCTCCTTCAGGCAGTTTTACTTGTCTTGCTCCATTTCCTGATACCATGATTCCTGGTTCTAGACCAAGCCAAGGAAAATATTTCCTTGATCTTCAGCCTACTGAGCTTTGTCAGTAATTTGTATTTTTCAATCCAATCTAATCTGTCTTCCAAACTTAAATAAATACAGGCCTGATTTGCCCAATGTTGTCTCACATGACTAAACAGGAATCGGTGTAGTGTTGTACTTGCTTTTGAACTGGTGTCTTCTGCCAGACTGACATCCTGAGCAATAAAGTTCTATTGACACTCCTTCAGCCCAATTGGGTAGCCCCTGTTGTTCACATAGACTGCCTAAACATAGAGCACAAGTGGAAACAAACCATTTTTGATGTTGAGGTTGAAGAGAAAGAACAATGATGACATGATTACTGCTACTACACATGTTCAATTGTATCCTTTCCTCGGGAAAGAGACCACATCCGCACACGGTACCCCAGCTGTGCTCTCACCATGGCTGTGTACAACTGACTTCAGTTGTCCTCGTTCCTGTGTTCAGAACTTCACACAGTGAAGGCCAGCATGTCATGTGCCTTGTTAACTATTTGGATGGTTCCTTGTACACCAGTGACTGGTGTATCAGGAAACCCATATTCTATCAACATCAATATTCCTAAATTTGTTCCCACGTGAATATTGTTCTGCCTTTTCATTTTTCTGACCAAAATGGATTCCTTCACATTTATCCACATTGTATTGTATCTGTCCTACATTTCCCCGTCAATTTGCCTGAGTTGCATTGAAGCTGGATCATCATCAAATGTAAAAATATTAAGTTCGGTTTTCTCATTCAACTCATTAACATGGACTGTAAACTGCTGCTCTAGCACTGATCATTAGCATATTCCATCAGTTACTGGCAGTCACCCCAGAGAAGTTGGAATTATTCCTACTCCTTGCTTCCTGTCTGTTGACCCATTTTCATTCTCTTTGCCAGATTAACCCCAATAGCATGTGATTTAATTTCAAGCAATCAGCTTTTATTTGCGACTTCATTGAAGACCTTCTGAAAATCCTGATGTGCCACTTAATGAGTGATTATTTAATTCTTTGGATTTTTTTCCATTTTAGTTTTGCTTTGATTTTCATGACAAAAAGATTATTAAAGCAGGTGAAGTTGATCGGCAAGTTGCATGAGTCAGTCAGCAACAGCAAAACTGCGTTGGTGTCTGACCTGTTTTTTTTGTTTTCTGTGAGAGACATGCCACCTCCTTTGTGATTCAGAATTTTAATCCTTGATGAAATTTAATTGGTGGAATAATTTTTAAAATTACTTCGTGTTGGGGTGAATAGATAATGTTTGTGGGAAGTTGCTGCAAGTTAGTGTGACATGAAGGGAGGAAATGAAGTTAGGGACCGGCAGATGATGTTTCCTTCCTGTCCACTTCACCTCATTCTGTGGAAGAGAGCTACTACCACTGTCTTTTGGTATGGTAGTGCACCAGTTAAAGTGTTGCTGCCTCAGCCCCAGTGACCTGGTTTCAGTGTCAATCTTGGCTGCACTCTGTGTGACATTTGGATTTTCTGCCCTGTTACTGCGGTATCCTCTGAATCCAGCTTCCTCCAAGAGGTGTAGATGGGTTAAATAGCTGCTTTGAATTGCCACTCAAGTGGGCTTGTGGCAAAAGAATGACGGAATAGGCGATAGGCAGTGCAGAATAAATTGTAGGACTCTAGCAACACAAGGGGAGAGAGACAATGAGACACTTTTGCTTGGAGCGAGAATGGGCTTGAATTGAGCTGAATGACATTTTCCAGTGTCATCACAAGTGCTTCCAGCGCACCTGCTTATGGGTTTGGGTTTTCTTTAGCGCTGGAAATGGTTACATCCCGACATGCGGGACAGAAGCAAGGTCGCATTGTGTATTCCACGGACCAGCAAATTCCGGCCGGCTTAACAAACAGAGCGGCAGACACCCCCGCTGAAATCAGGAGGAAAACACACAGAGGGGGAATCACAAAGCCGAGGAAAGAGGACCGGGTCGAGACAACAGAGACTTTTGGAGAAGAGGAGTTCGGTGGGTAATACCGTTCCGCCTGACCGGAAGTGCACCGAGAGCGGTAAGCGTGAAAGATTGGGGTGCTTACTGATCTGGCTACAATGGATGGTGCAATCCGGGGTATATTACGATCGAGGAACGTGTTTGCAAACTGGATATTGAACTTTTTACTGTTGGACTTTGGCCACATTCCACCGTGATACAACACTTGGCGGCACGGGAGGTCGTTCCTGCCTGTGGCCATCGAACGTGCAGCTCCTCCCGTGGAAGGTCAGACACCCTGAGCCAATAGACTGGTCCTGGACTTATTTTCCATCTGGCATAGTTTGCATTTTGTTGTTTGATTGTTGGGGTTTTTTGTAGTGCTATACTTACGCTCTATTCTTGGTTGGTGCGGCTGTAACGAAACCAAATTTCCCTCGGGATTAATAAAGTATATCTATCTATCTATCTTAATAGCTAATAATGCCTTTCTTCCTAACTTTTTCCACCCTTGGCAATAATCTCTGCTGGGTTAATCTTTGTTGGCTTGCCCAGTCATGAAGCTTGCATTTTTCTTGCTTGTGCTTCCTTCTCTCATCTCCCAATAGCCTTTCTGAAATCATCGCCTTGTCTCCCGTGCTCTTAACATCAGTGGCCAGCCAGCTTCCGGTGTCCCCCCAGTTATCTGATATTGTTAAAGGTCCTGCCTTTTGGGACACTGTCCTGTTTTTCTTCAAATTTGCTATTGTTATTCCTGTCCTCGAAAGCTATTCCTTGAGTATTATGACCTTGTAAGTTATAGCTTCTCCTTTCCTATCATCAGGTGTCACCTCTGCAATTCATACCAATTAGTTACATTTTCGTTTTCTTTCTCTACTGAGATGTTTCACTCTGCTATGGTACTAAAATGACTCTGATCGAATATATGATAGTGAGAAAGATCATTTTATGTTTCTCAACCTGCCTCTACCACCACTTTACACAATTTACCATTCCATTCTACTGCCTTCTCTAGCTGCACTTGTCTAACTCTCTTTATTGACTGTTGTAGCAAAGGATCAATTCTCTTTCAGCTCATGCATGCTGACCCCAATGTCTCCTGGGAAGCTGCCCAAGACTCTTCCTGGTTTTGTTCTGCATGCTGTCCCAATTCACATCTGAGAGTGCTCATGTTTGCTGGTCACTTCCAGTTTTACCTCCTGCGTCATTTTACTGTCTCCCCTCTCAATTGTTCTGTTTCCCCCGCCATCCGAAGGTAGAGCGTTCCTATGAAATGGTTCGTAAGCCAGAATGTCGTAAAGTGAAGAAACAATTACCATTTATTTATATGGGAAAAATTTGTGAGCGTTCGCAGACCCAAAAAATAACTTACCAAATCATGCCATATAACACAAAACCTAAAATAACAGTAACATATAGTAAAAGCAGGAATGATATGATAAATACACAGCCTATATAATGTATGTACAGTGTAGTATCACTTACTGGCATCAAGAAGTCAGCGCCGAGCACACTGATGATGGTGTGTTAGGCTGAGTTGTCGGAGGTTGGGGTGGTGCAATGGTCCCTAACCTCCAGGCAGCGAACCGATACCGATCCGCAGAGAATGCAGTGGTAGCCGGGATGCACCCAGCACATCTTTAAGAAAAAAATCCAAAATAAACAAGCTAACTAATTAGGTGCCGCCTGGCATGTAAATGTCGGCCCAGATCAGAGGTGACGCAATCGGCAATCACTTCTGATCTGGGCTGATATTTACGTGCCGGGCGGCACCTAATTAATTAGCACGTTTATTTCGGCTTTTTTCTTAAAGATGTGTTGGGTGCGTCCCAGCTACCGCTGCATTCTCCGCGGCAATGTATTTGTTTGCAGCTCGGGGGTTGAGGTGGTGGGACACTGGGGTGTCATCTCATCGTCGTCTGTTTCCATTAGGGCAGGTAGGTCATCTTCTTCTATATCTGCCTGCCTTGATGTCGAAGGTCGAGATTGGTCGTCTGCTTTGGCTGATGTGGAAGGCTTGAAAAACAACAGTATGCTTGACTGCTTAGCCTCGTGCATTTTTCTATCATACAGTTCTTTGTAAGCACTCAAACCATCCTGCAAATATGCCCTAAACATACGTACCCTTTCAAAACGCAACAACAACGCAACTGCGACTCCAGCCTTGAATTGTGCAACCACCTGTAGCCCCCCTGGCCACCCTCAGGGTCGCTCGGCTCGCTGTCGTCTAGGGAAACAGCCTCGGCCCCGCCAAACTGGGTAATTCGTTTGTGTGGATGCTGTGTGAGGTACCCCACCCCGCCCAAATAACAGACAATACACCAGATGCAATTAAATGATTTACAGTTTATAGATATTACTAATTCTATGACATTAATATGCATTTGATACAGAGAGGAAAGTAATGGGGAAAAAAAGGCGCCAACACTTATCAAAGTTCAATCTCTTCATGCACAAAAACCGTTGGAGCTCAAGGACCTTCTTCTTCACCCTGCGACCCCCTCAGACCACCTCGACCGGCCGCCTGGGACCAACAACGGTGGTCGACCAGACGCTCCACACGAGTCCGTCTCCGTCTCCTCGCCGAACGTCCCGCTCGGGGTCCGACCCCGTTAGCGGACTCACAGCACCTGGTCCATCCTCTGTCTCGCTCTCCCGCCTTCTGCCCCCAAACCCCCTCGCAAACAGTATCTTCAAATACACCAAAACCATAACAACTATCCCAATTGGTTAATAGCACCCTCTTATCACCCTCTAAACCACAGTAAGCTGCTAGCACAAACTTTCTCAGTGTTTAACACAACAAATCCGCATTCCCCAGATTAACATAACAAAAACGCCATTTTAATTAGCCTCCGCAGTAACATAAAAGTCGAAACCCCCTTACACACCAACTGCAACTCCACCCTTGAACTCCAGGCCGGGTCTTTATGTGCTGCTATTGTGACTCCCATCTCCCCTTCCCCCACCAATACTCTGCAACTCCGTCTCCCTCAGATCCCACCATCAGCTCCTGGGCCCTCAGAGGCTCCATCTTCCTCTCACCCCAATCCTCCCCTCTCCACTGACACCCCAGCCTCCCCCTCCCCCCTCTGATCCCAGCTGTCATCCGTGCCGGGTCTTTACCATCCCCTCCGACCTTCAACTGTCGGAGGCAGAGTGCTCTGTCCTCAGTAAGGGCCTCACCTTTGTCCCCCTTTGCCCACACCTCAGCGAGTTCCGTGTTCGCCATGATGTGGAACTTTTCTTTCTCCGTCTCCGAGCCTAATTCTTCGGCAAGGACTCTTCCACCCCCACCGATGATCCCTTCTCCCGTCTTCAACCCTCCTCTTCTTCATGGACACCCCACTCTGGTCTTCTGCCTGCTCTGGATCTCTTTATCGCTAACTGCCGACGGGACATCAACTGCCTCGACTTCACCGCACCTTGTCCCCATTCCAACCTCACTCCTTTGGAACGCTCTGCTCTCCACTCCCTCTGCACAAATCCTAACCTTATTATTAAACCCGCCGATAAGGGGGGTGCTGTTGTAGTCTGGCATACTGACCTCTACCTTGCCGAGGCACAGCGACAACTCGCGGATACCTCCTCTTATTTACCCCTCGATCGTGACCCCACTAAGGAGCACCAGGCCATTGTCTCCCACACCATCACCGACTTTATCCGCTCAGGGGACCTCGCATCCACTGCTACCAACCTTATAGTTCCCACACCTCGCACTTCTCGTTTCTACCTCCTACCCAAGATCCAAAAACCTGCCTGTCCTGGTTGACCTATTGTCTCAGCTTGCTCCTGCCCCACCGAACTTGTTTCTGCATACCTCGACACTGTTTTATCCCCCCTTGTTCAATCCCTTCCTACCTATGTTCGTGACACTTCTCACGCTCTTAAGCTTTTCGATGATTTTAAGTTCCCTGGCCCCCACCGCTTTATTTTCACCATGGATGTCCAGTCCCTATTGTTACGTACCCCGTAACTGGGTTGCCAAACCAGCAGAAATGGATCACTCAGTTGGAGTCTGGATTACTAGAACTAAGAAAGTTTTATTAAAGAAACAAGCAACACGGTAATCGAAAGGATAATAAATGCAACAGTTCAGCAATGATAAACATACATGTGCACAGAATTAAGATAACAGCATCAATCAAGCTCGATCGTTGTCTAGGGGTAAATGACCAATTTCAAAGTGACACAAAAGTCCAGTTTGATTTAATAGTTCAGTTCGCAGTAATCGTTGCCATGGCGATGGACAACGTGGGGGGGGGGAGAGAGAGAACGAGAACGACTGATCATTCAGAAACGGCTTCCACTCACAGACCGGCGATATTGCTCACAAGCAGCTTTCGGGTGGGTCCTTTGTGATGTCACCTGAGGTCACCGACTGTGACCCCTCCTCCAGATGCGGTTGATCCTCTGCAGTGAACCCGGCACCCAAGCGAGGGTGGACACACACCGGGTTCCCACTGATCGTACCTTTCCACCCTGTGCGTTTAAGGTCCGGTACTTCCCACCGACTCGTGAGAGGCGCACCGCTTCCAGGGTCTTGTTACCTCGGGTGTCGTGTGTCTCGCCTTAGCGAACCTGTCCCTTTTTATCCCCCTGCTGGGGTATCGCCTGTCCATCACTTCAAACAGTTCAGGGTTCAAAGGGGGAGCCGCTGCAGACAGCTCTCTCTCCCGTCCCTTTATTACACATCTCCAGATGCTGCTTCATTGTTCCTTATCTCTCCTTCCCCTGAGGACAGGTGGCAGACCAACTGCTGATGCCACTGGTGCTAGCCCAGGACAGCAAACATTTTAATTTATGTGTATTCTCGTCACACTTCCCCCCTTTAAGGATTTTTACTGGGAGGTAAAAATTACAAACATGAATACATTAGTTGATACACACACACAAATATACATCTTTATCAGCTATTTGGCTAACACAGCGAGTTTGAAGTTGTCAACACCTTGACAGACAGTCATCACATTTTCTGTTCCTTTTATATGTGTTATTAATAATCCCTTAGACCAGGCTCCAACTCAGCAAACTTCATAGTGGCCAAAAACACTGATGAATTGCGATCAATGTAACCTCTCATTTGGTTCCGTCTTGGACCACAATAACAAGGGTCGTCCCATTCCGACTTAGTTTTCTCTTGCAAGGGCGTAGTAGGAGGGGGAGGGGTAGTGACCGCAGAGTTGTTGCAAAACTTCCTACAGTACCCCACCATCTCCAAGAGCCTTCTGAGGGCCCTCTTGTCTGTCGGGGTTGGGAGGTCAGCGATAGCCTGCACTGTAGCTTGCATCGCTGCCAGCTGCCCCTGTGTCACCACAATTCCCAGGTAAGTGACCCTTGAATTCATTTTTTTCAAGGTTCACTATCAAGCTGGCTTCAGACAGCCGTATTAAATTGCCAATACACACCTCTGTGTTTATCGGCCCTTTAGTCACTGAATTACTCATTATATATGGATGTTGTTTGCTAGGCTGACCTATTGTAACAGACATCACCCAAAGTCCCAGTTCTTTGCATCGCCTCGGGACAATCAAACACACGGGTGCGAGTCGTTTAATTACTTCTAAAGAGCCGCTTTGTTCGGGGATTAAGGGAGAGACCTTATCAGTAGACCTGGCCAAAACAATAGCCTTCTCGCATCTGATCGATCCC
The DNA here is from genome assembly GCF_030028105.1 of Mobula birostris. Classification (NCBI taxonomy): domain Eukaryota; kingdom Metazoa; phylum Chordata; class Chondrichthyes; order Myliobatiformes; family Myliobatidae; genus Mobula; species Mobula birostris. The sequence goes on from NC_092381.1 coordinate 96,109,609, forward strand.
ATACTAATCTTTTCAAAATGGTTTTTTTCTCTTATCAGGGGGCCCCTAGCTTCATTGATTTCCACGCTAATGCCGACTAGGTTTGTTAGCATATCAAAAGCCGGTGACCGTCTCAGTTCGCGTCGGTCATGATCAACAACATTCTTCCCCCTGGGCAGCCGGTAAACCTCTTTGATGATTCCACCAACTGTTTCCTCCAGCACCGCAAAATGTCCACCGGGGGGTACCTCGTGGGCCATGTTAAAAACCTCATCCCCATAACTCTTTTGCACCACCCCCCACTCCTCATCTGCGGGTACTGTACTTGATTTCCCTTTTCTCCTTAGCACTTCCTCCTCCGCACAATAGCCTACTAGTTCCCTTGTTAAGGCTGTGTCAGAGAGAGCTGTCTCTACCAAAACCATCAGCCCCTCGCCTCGCTCCTGCGTCTGCACAAATTCTTTCCTGGCTACTGGTACGTCTGTCCCAGCTCCCTCACTGCCTCTTGTCTCACTACACTCCTTCTTTTCATTTTCTACCCCCGTCTCGTACAAGAGTGGCAGAAACGTTTCAGCTAAATTTACCACCGCAGCTAAATTCACTACCGCAGCGCCATGATGAACCTGTGAGTCTGTGGGCGGGGCCTCACTGCTGGCAGGCTGACCTGTCAATCTCATGACTGGGAACACGATTCCCCCGGCGATGTCATTACCGAGCAAGACTTCCACGCCTTTCATTGGTAATTCGGACCTCACCCCGATCGTGACTAGTCCAGAGACCAGGTTGCTTTGTAAGTGTATCTGGTGCAAAGGGACTGACTCTGTCCCTTCCCCAACACCTTTGACCTTGACCTCCCCGGTCTGGGTCTCTGAGCTAAACTCTAATACACTCTTCAGTATCAGTGACTGACACGCTCCCGTGTCTCTCCAGATCCGCACTGGAACTGGGTTTAACCCCTCCTTCACTGACACCAATCCGGCCGAGATAAACCTCTCGCGCCCTTCCTGAACTTTGGCAGATCTGTCCTTCCCTAGCGGTTCATTTACCAGCTCGATACAGCCAGTCAAAATCGCCGTTTTTCCTTTTCCCGTCTCCTTCTTTGGGGCAAAGCACCTGGACGCAAAGTGTCCGACTTTCCCGCAATTATAACAGACAATCCCAGGAGACTTCCTACCAGACTGCTCCCGGTCTACCTTATCCTTCTCACTAGTCCCCGGCTTACTTTCTGACTTTTCCGGCGGACTTTCCCCGCCGTCCTGACTACCCTTCTGGTAGCCTTTACTCGGGGCAAACTTCATTTTATGCGTCAACGCGTACTCATCCGCTAACTTAGCAGTTGCGGCTAACGTGGCTGCCTCTTTCTCATCAAGGTAGGGTCTCATACCCTCAGGGACACAACCTTTAAACTGCTCAATCAGGATCAGCTGTGGCAGTCTGTCATAATCCCCCTCTACCCCCTTCGAGGCGCATCAACGCTCACAATATGTCTGCATCTCACGGGCAAACTCTAAATACGTGCGGTCCCACTGCTTCCTCGCATTCCGGAACCTCTGCCGGTATGCCTCCGGGACCAACTCATAAATCCTGAGGATGGCCTCTTTCACCACCTCATACCTCCGGGCATCTTCCGCGGACAAAGCGGAGTAAGCTTGTTGGGCTTTCCCTTTCAGTACACTCTGAAGTAACACAGCCCACTTATCCCTCGGCCAGTCCTGACTTGTAGCCACTTTTTCGAAATAGAGGAAGTACTGATCCACGTCGGTATCGTCAAATGAAGGAACCAGCCTAACCTCCTGGGTAGTCCGGAACCCTCCACCTTGGGTCGGCGCGAGCCCCTGCTCTGCCCTTAAGCTTAACTTCTCCAATTCGAATTCCCTTTCCCTCTGTTTCTCCTCTCTCTCCAACTGTCTCTCTCTCTCTCTCTCTTTCTCTTCTCTCTCCAACTGTCTCTCTCTCTCTTTCTCTTCTCTCTCCAACTGTCTGTCTCTCTCTTGCCTTTCTAACTCTCTTTCCTGCTCTTCTCGCTGTAACTGTCTGTCCCTCTCCTTCTCTTCTCGCTCCAACTGTCGTACCCTTGGGGAAACACACCTTTAGATACATCGTCCTCTACAATAGCTCTGTGTATCTCCTCTCTCCTCATTGTCGACTTCCCCTCAGCAAGATTCAACCGTTTGGCCACAGCTACCAATTCCGATTTCCTGGCATCCTCTAATGCCTCCAAGGTCGGCGCCTTTATAAATTCCTCAGCCTCCATTTCTGCTGTTTGTCTTTTCTTTCTTTCGGGAATTTTAACCCAATCAATTTACTCCGTCCCAAATTTAGCGTTCAAAATCGCGGACGAGAACCCCACTTATGTTACGTACCCCGTAACTGGGTTGCCAAACCAGAAATGGATCACTCAGTTGGAGTCTGGATTACTAGAACTAAGAAAGTTTTATTACAGAAACAAGCAACACGGTAATCGAAAGGATAATAAATGCAACAGTTCAGCAATGATAAACACACGTGCACAGAATTAAGATAACAGCATCAATCAAGCTCTATCGTTGTCTAGGGGTAAATGACCAATTTCAAAGTGACACAAAAGTCCAGTTCGATTTAATAGTTCAGTTCGCAGTAATCGTTGCCATGGCGATGGACAATGTGGGGGGAGGGAGAGAGAGAGAGAACGAGAACGACTGATCATTCAGAAACGGCTTCCACTCACAGACCGGCGAAATTGCTCACAAGCAGCTTTCGGGCGAGTCCTTTGTGATGTCACCTTAGGTCACCGACTGTGACCCCTCCTCCAGATGCGGTTGATCCTCTGCAGTGAACCCGGCACCCAAGCGAGGGTGGACACACACCGGGTTCCCACTGATCGTACCTTTCCACCCTGTGCGTTTAAGGTCCGGTACTTCCCACCGACTCGTGAGAGGCGCACCGCTTCCAGGGTCTCGTTACCTCGGGTGTCGTGTGTGTGTCCTGCCTTAGCGAACCTGTCCCTTTTTATCCCCCTGCTGGGGTATCGCCTGTCCATCACTTCAAACAGTTCAGGGTTCAAAGGGGGAGCCGTTCCAGACAGCTCTCTCTCCCGTCCCTTCATTACACATCTCCAGATGCTGCTTCATTGTTCCTTATCTCTCCTTCCCCTGAGGACAGGTGGCAGACCAACTGCTGATGCCACTGATGCTAGCCCAGGACAGCATTAAATTAATCTTAATTTATGTGTATTCTCGTCACACTATATACTTCCATCCCCCATCAGGAAGGTCTCAAAGCTCTACGCTTCTTTTTGGATTCTAGACCTAATCAGTTCCCCTCTACCACCACTCTGCTCCGTCTATCGGAATTAGTCCTTACTCTTAATAATTTCTCCTTTGGCTCCTCCCACTTCCTCCAATCTAAAGGTGTAGCTATGGGCACCTGTATGGGTCCTAGCTATGCCTGCCTTTTTGTTGGCTTTGTGGAACAATCTATGTTCCGTGCCTATTCTGGTATCTGTCCCCCACTTTTCCTTCACTACATTGACGACTGCATTGGCGCTGCTTCCTGCAGGCGTGCAGAGCTCGTTGACTTTATTAACTTTGCCTCCAACTTTCACTCTGCCCTCAAGTTTACCTGGTCCATTTCCGACACCTCCCTCCCCTTTCTAGATCTTTCTGTCTCTGTCTCTGTCTCTGGAGACAGCTTATCCACTGATGTCTACTATAAGCCTACTGACTCTCACAGCTAACTGGACTATTCCTCTTCTCACCCTGTCTCTTGCAAAAATGCCATCCCCTTCTCGCAATTCCTCCGTCTCCGCCGCATCTGCTCTCAGGATGAGGCTTTTCATTCTAGGATGAGGGAGATGTCTTCCTTTTTTAAAGAAAGGGGCTTCCCTTCCTCCACTATCAACTCTGCTCTTAAACGCATCTCCCCCATTTCACGTACATCTGCTCTCACTCCATCCTCCCGCCACCCCACTAGGAATAGGGTTCCCCTGGTCCTCACCTACCACCCCACCAGCCTCCGGGTCCAACATATTATTCCCCGTAACTTCTGCCACCTCCAATGGGATCTCACCACTAAGCACATCTTTCCCTCCCCCCCCCCCCCCCCGCATTCCGCAGGGATCTCTCCCTACGCAACTCCCTTGTCCATTCGTCCCCCCCATCCCTCCCCACTGATCTCCCTCCTGGCACTTATCCGTGTAAGCGGAACAAGTGCTACACATGCTCTTACACTTCCTCCCTTACCACCATTCAGGGCCCCAAACAGTCCTTCCAGGTGAGGCAACACTTCACCTGTGAGTCGGCTGGGGTGATATACTGCGTCTGGTGCTGCCGATGTGGCCTTTTATATATTGGCGAGACCTGACACAGACTGGGAGACCGCTTTGCTGAACACCTACGCTCTGTCCACCAGAGAAAGTAGGATCTCCCAGTGGCCACACATTTTAATTCCACATCCCATTCCCATTCTGACATGTCCATCCACGGCCTCCTCTACTGTAAAGATGAAGCCACACTCAGGTTGCAGGAACATCACCTTATATTCTGTCTGGGTAGCCTCCAACCTGATGGCATGAACATTGACTTCTCTAACTTCTGCTAATGCCCCACCTCCCCCTCGTACTCCATCTGTTACTTATTTTTATACACACATTCTTTCTCTCAATCTCCTTTTTCTCCCTCTGAATATACCCCTTACCCATCCTCTGGGTCCCCCCCCCCACCTTGTCTTTCTTCCTGGACCTCCTGTCCCATGATCCTCTCATATCCCCTTTGCCAATCACCTGTCCAGCTCTTGGCTCCATCCCTCCCCCTCCTGTCTTCTCCTATCATTTTGGATCTCCCCCTCCCCCTCCAACTTTCAAATCCCTTACTCACTCTTCCTTCAGTTAGTCTTGACGAAGGGTCTCGGCCTGAAACGTCGACTGCACCTCTTCCTATAGATGCTGCCTGGCCTGCTGCGTTCACCAGCAACTTTTATGTGTGTTGCTACCCTTTCAAAATTCAAGTTGTACTTTTCTGCAAACATTGCAGCGAAAATTTCATGTGGTTGCTTCACGTTCAGTTCCTGGACGACTTCACTTTCAGTCCGTTCGCTACTGCGTTCGATTTTGATTGTTATCCTTTCTTCTTCCAATTGCATCTGCTCTTCATCTATCAATTCTTGGTCATGGGATGCCAAAACCTCTTCAACATCATCTTCATCTACTTCTACAAGCCAGACTTCACTTTGTCCTTACTTCGTTCACCACGATCGAAACACTTAATTCCAAGCATCCTCAATTACTCCACCATTGTGTAAAGTTGTGAAATTTTCCAAAACAAAACTTCTCTGTCCCTCTTTCCTTTTTCAAAAAAAAGTCTGGCCAAGCTTCTGTATTTGGTTAATGTAGCATAAAGTTTTTTTTTCAGATAATCTTTTTGTGGGAGGAGGGAAGACTTGGGATGATCTATGTTAAATAGAGGTTTTTACAACAAATAGGAACTAGTAATTTTTGGCGTCTGTCACATATTTAAAAGGTAAGAAATTAGATTTTAAAAAGTAGTTGATACATTAGTAAATACAAAAATCTTTTTGCAGTGCGCTTAAGAGCACAATGTTTTCTTAATTTAATTTTATTGCTTTTTTTGGTCTTCATTTGGTAAATCCATCTGGATATTTAATGTTTCTTTGTACAGCACATTTTAGAATTTTATATAATTATTATTCTACATAATTTGGCAGATTGCAAATCTTTTATTAGTTTTCTTCCCACTTGGAAGCGCTTCTCACACAAAATGTCCCGGTCTTATGTTTCTATCCTCAATTATTAAACTAAAAAAAGGAAATGTACCTACTAATTCAAATAAAATTGATGTCTGGGTAGATATTAAACTCAGCTGCTTCATATTTTTAATGTTGGTTGCTAATGCGTCAGTGCTAGCTGCATCCTCCTCGAGATTTCTTGCCAGGCTTTTGCACCACATCAGGAACATCTCTTGGGATCTGTTGTATGGAACTTTGATCATGTATGGTAGGGTGAAGTATTGTCAGTTATTAATTGTCCTCTGGGAGCTGTTTGTTCTGAACAAACTTGACTCAAATGCAATGGACTTGGAGGTGAATGTCTTTCCAATTGACTGGGTGAGGTTTGAACTTGAAATTTTGATTCACTGACCTAAGCAGTTAAATTAAACTGAAGTATTCTGCATCTTCAAAGGATTTTTGAGTTTGCAGTTTATATTACTTCAAAGTTGCATATTCCCGCATAATGTTTCTGTCAAATATTGACAGTTTCCACTTCCCCCAAGGAGAATGCATCATAATTTCTTTAATAAAAATTCCATAAATATTCTTCCACAGAAATTCTGCACCGTGTTTCGAAAGAGAAATGGAGAGGTACTAGGCAAGTTAAATCGTGACGGAGCTAGACAGGTCTGCTACCTTTCTTTTTTAAAAAAAAAGGACTAATGGACTTCCACGTGAAAAGCAATTGACCCAATATCATGATTCTGTCAAAAAGCAGGAGTTACAGGGTGCTTGGAACAGTCATCCAGTATGTGCATGAAGTCTGTCAGTATCCTCTCACTTGTGACGATGTGCCAGGCAGAACTGGCTTTATAGTTGAGCCAAGGATTGTAGCTTGCCAACTGCTCTGTTGAACTGGATGGCAGCATTTCCACAGGAAAGCCTATTATCGCAGAACTGTGGCTGCATCAAAACAACATTCGGTACAAAGCCTGATGAAACACTCAATAGAGTGAGGGCAAAGTCTTGATCTAGAAAAGCATAAACATTGTTGCTGGAAAACAAGATAAGATGAGCTATAAGCACTTGAGTTTGGGAGCATCTGTGGAATCGAAGATTCAACAGTTTGGGCTGTACTCTCTCCAGCAGTTTTTCTTTCACTGACATGCCCTTGTAATTCCTTGAGCAATGTTTTCAGATTGTTGTTCTGTCTTGGCAACATTCTCTGATCCCTAAATAGTTATGCTTCCACTTGTATTGATATGATTTGCAGCTGTATACATGACAGATCTTTTACTTCAGTTTGGATGACCGCAAATTTCATTCCTTATTGTTTTATAGTCTCCCCTCAAATAAGGAAATAGTTTGATGTCAGATTATCCGGTAAGTGTTAAATATATGGAACTAACCTCCCAGAAGGATGTGTGGAGAGAAACCTGGAATTAAGTGTGCATTTGTTTGGTATTCTGCTTGCTGCAATATGAGTATTGAATGGATAGAAGAAGATACCTGAAAGATTGCCTTTTGCTTTTCTGGTGGAAGTAATGTTTGGTCTTGTGATCTCATTGTAACTTTTGACAAGGTCCCACACAGGAGATTAGTGTGCAAACTTAAAGCACACGGTATTGGGGGTAAGGTATTGGTGTGGGTGGAGAGTTGGTTAGCAGACAGGAAGCAAAGAGTGGGAATAAACGGGACCTTTTCAGAATGGCAAGCGGTGACTAGTGGGTACCGCAAGGCTCAGTGCTGGGACCCCAGTTGTTTACAATATATATTAATATATATTAATGACTTGGATGAGGGAATTAAATGCAGCATCTCCAAGTTTGCGGATGACACAAAGCTGGGCGGCAGTGTTAGCTGTGAGGAGGATGCTAAGAGGATGCAGGGTGACTTGGATAGGTTGGGTGAGTGGGCAAATTCATGGCAGATGCAATTTAATGTGGATAAATGTGAAGTTATCCACTTTGGTGGCAAAAATAGGAAAACAGGTTATTATCTGAATGGTGGCCGATTAGGAAAAGGGGAGGTGCAACGAGACCTGGGTGTCATTATACACCAGTCATTGAAAGTGGGCATGCAGGTACAGCAGGCGGTGAAAAAGGCGAATGGTATGCTGGCATTTATAGCGAGAGGATTCGAGTACAGGAGCAGGGAGGTACTACTGCAGTTGTACAAGGCCTGGGTGAGACCACACCTGGAGTTTTGTGTGCAGTTTTGGTCCCCTAATCTGAGGAAAGACATCCTTGCCATAGAGGGAGTACAAAGAAGGTTCACCAGATTGATTCCTGGGATGGCAGGACTTTCATATGAAGAAAGACTGGATGAACTGGGCTCGTACTCATTGGAATTTAGAAGATTGAGGGGGGATCTGATTGAAACGTATAAGATCCTAAAGGGATTGGACAGGCTAGATGCAGGAAGATTGTTCCGGATGTTGGGGAAGTCCAGAACGAGGGGCCACAGTTTGAGGATAGAGGGGAAGCCTTTTAGGACCGAGGTTAGGAAAAACTTCTTCACACAGAGAGTGGTGAATCTGTGGAATTCTCTGCCACAGGAAACAGTTGAGGCCAGTTCATTGGCTATATTTAAGAGGGAGTTAGATATGGCCCTTGTGGCTACGGGGCTCAGGGGGTATGGAGGGAAGGCTGGGGCGGGGTTCTGAGTTGGATGATCAGCCATGATCATAATAAATGGCAGTGCAGGCTCGAAGGGCTGAATGGCCTACTCCTGCACCTATTTTCTATGTTTTGCGACCTTGCTTCCTCTATGAATTTCATTCCATTTCCCAGTTTCCTTCCATCTCAAATATGTCAATTTTGATGTTTCATTTGTTGCTATAAGTTGGTTATGGATTTGGCAGTGAGTGGAGGAATAGCGATTTCCAAAGGCTTATTATCACAGGTTTATCATCACCAGCATGTGTCGTGAGATTTGTTCACTTAGCAGCAGCAGTTCAATAATACAGATTGTAGAAGAAAATAATAAATCAATTACAGTGTACTATATCAAATAGTTTAAAAATTGTGCAAAAAACAACAGAGAGAGGAAAGAACAAACAAGGTATGTATCAGAGTGCTTAGGCAGGACTTATTAAATAAGAAAATAATGATGAGGTGCGTAAAGAGGGTAGTGAAAGCAAAGTATGGTTTCAGAGAAGCTGTATAGGGCAGAGTTAAAGGGAGAAGTTGTAATGGTCCAATAATTGAACTCCATATTGAATTCTAACTGAACAGCAAGATGATTTTGTTGACTAGTGTTTAGGCAGAAGACAGGAGGATCCATAAAAGGAGAATTGAATTGGTTTGAGACACTCAGATTCAGTCCCTTGAATTGAGGAAAGTGATCAATCACCTGAGCTGAGTTGTTTTGCCAGGGTAGAGGTGGCTGCATCATAAACAGAGGGTGGTATTGATTAAAGAGGGTTTTGGATTGTGGAACGGATTGAACTATATCAGTCACATTACGTGCAATTTGAAAGGTAATGGAATGGTGGACATTATAGCATATGTCCCGGAAATGGGCCCTTTTGCCTCCCACGTCTGTGCTGACCCTTGTACCCATCAGTGTTAAAGTTCAAAGTAAATTTACTGTCAAAGTATGTAATCGACACTGAGATTCATTTTCTTGTGGGCATAATAGAATCAATGAAAGACCACACCATCGGGGTAACAACCAGTGTGCAAAAGACAACAATCTGCGCAAATACAAAAAGACAGAAGAAATAATAATAATAAATGAATACAGTAAATATCGAGAACATGAGATGAAGAGTCCTTGAAAGTGAGTCCATAGGTCGTGGGAATATTTCAGCGATGGTGCAAGTGAAAGTTGAATGAAGTTATCCCATCTGGTTCAAGAGCCTGATAGTTGAGGGGTTGTAAAATGGAAGAGCATGTTCAAGGATCCAGTGAATGAAACAGGACACGCAGATTTTAAAATGGATATGTTTGGTATTTTTTTAAGAAACGAACAGTGAAACACTAAGTTGGGTGTCCAGCTAGATGAGTGTTCATCTAAGTACCCAAAAGCACTACACCGTACATTCAGTTACCCTTTAAATGAACGGATACTCTGCTCAACCTCCCCGATTTATAAAATCGAAGAAGTAAGCATGCTACGAAAAGATATTTAACTAAAGAAACTGCGGGGGGCCTGTCTGTGTTTACAACGTACTTTTCCAATGGTCCTTCAGGACCATTCGTGAGGTCGGGCCCTGTGGGTGACTGGAAAGAAAAAGCCAAGGTGCCCAGAACTGGAAGTGGGCTCCATTGCATCCTTTACCCTACCAATCGGAAACGAGCATCACAAACTTTAAATAAACCAATCAGCATGATGGAAGCAGCTTTCGAAAGGATTAAGCCACACCCTCCAGAGGACGGGGGTAATAAGCGTTGCTGAACCTGGTGGTGCAAGTCCTGAGGTTCCTGTACCTTCCTGAAGGCAGCAGCAAGAAGAGACGATGGTTAGTGGGGTATCCTTGACGAAGTGCTGTTTTTCTGCAACAACACTCTGTGTAGATGTGCCCAGTGGTGGGGAGGGCTTTGGCAGTGATGGACTTGCTCAGATCTGCTACCTTTCATCAGATTTTCTGTTCAAGGGCATTGGTGTTTCCATATCAGGCTCTGATGCAGCTAGACAATATAGTCTCCACCACATATCTATATTCAGATGTCATGTTGAACCTTTGCAGATTTCAAAGGAAGTAAAAGTGGTGCTGTGCTTTTTTTCTAAATTGCATTTGTTTGCTGGGTCCAGGGCAGGTCCACCGTAATGATGACATAATCCCATTTGCTCGCTGGAAGTGAGATCGAGCTGTGAAAGTGAACCGAGGGAGTGGTGTCTGCTCTATTGCACTTGCCTTGAACCTGCTTCACCTGACAGTACTTTCCAGCCTGAGGGCTTCTCAGTTCACCGGATGGACTGTAGCGTGCCATCAGGTAGTGCAGAAGTCGGAGGGGTCTGCTTCCAAATCAACTCCTCATAGCACTTGGAAGTGACGATCCAGCTGTTTTCCTGTTTACCTACCATGGAATATCTATCCTGGCAGCAGTCCACGTCCCACCCCCCAGGCAGATGTGAAGCCTGCATATAATGAACATGATTAACAGCTTTGAAACAGGATAATCATGAGGACCTCATAGCAAGTGACTACGATGTCACAGTGCGCTGTGTGACATGATGTCATGGCAACTGTTGCCTCAGTGTCGGTAAACACAAAGGAGGGAGGCAGTGCATACATGCCCATTCACATCAGTTGTGCTTGAGGCTGCGCAACTTGAGAGTTTCAAGTTCCGAGGAGTGAACATCACCAATCGCCTGTCCTGGTCCAACTGTGTAGAAAGTTCCCCAGCACTTCTGTTTCCTCAGGACAGGAGGCGACAGAAATTTGACCCTCACCGGTTTTTACTGATTTCCTGAGAAGGTATCCTGTCAGGATGCATCACAGCTTGGTATGACAACTTCTCATCTTGAGACACAAAGAGTGAGACACAGCTTATCACATTGTGGAAACCAGCCTCCCCTCCATGGACTCTGTCAACACTTCTCACTGCCTGGGTAACAGCAGACAGCAAAGTCAAAGACACCTCCCATATTGGATGTTCTCTCTTCATCTCTATTGGGCAGAAGATGCAAAAGAGTGTGCGCTAGGTTCAAGGGAAGCTTATAACAGCAGTATAAAAGATGACTGAGTTATATGCTAAAATTGACTTTTGACCTCACAATCTACCTCAACTGAGGCAGCACGGTACCATAGTGGCTAACACGATGCTTAACAGTGTCAGCTCTAAGATCAGGGTTCGATACCTGCTGCTGTCTTTATGAAGTTTATGCATTCTCCCATTACCGCATGGGTTTCCTCTGGGATCCTCGCTCATTCCAAGGACGTATGCTTAGGGCTAGTGAGTTGTAGGCATGCTATATTAGTGCCAGAAATGTGATGACACTAGCACAATCCTTGCTGATTTGTTTTGACACAAAATAACGCATTTCACAGTTTTGATGTATATTTGACAAATAAAGCTGGTCTTATTTATGGCCTTGTACATTACTGTGTACCTGCCCTGCACTTTCTATATAACTGTAGTTCTTTATTCTGCATTCCGTGTGCAATCTCGTCGCAATCTGAGACTCTGCCACCAACAGTTGGGCCATTGGTGAACTTGTAGATGGCATTTGAGTTGTACCTAGTCACATAGTCATGAGTGTAGAGATTGGAGCAGTGGACTGAGCACACATCATTGAGATGTGCCTGTCTTGATTGTCAGCAAGGACATGTTATTACTGACAGACGTTGAGGATCCAACTGCAAAGGGAGTAAAAAAAAAAGGGACCAGGTTTTGAATCTTGTTGTTTAGTAGTGAGGAGGTGATGGTGAATACCGAGCTGTAATTGATTATATCCAGGTTCTGTGGTTTCCTTCCACATTTCAAAGATGTATGGGTTCATCGGTTGATTGGTCATCTGAGTCTAATTGAGCTGTGCAGGCCTGTTGAGCCAGAAGGGCTTGTAACCACTCTGTACCTCTAAATAAAATAAAAATAAACAGCAGCCTGATGTTTGTTTTGCTGTTGAGGTGCTCCAAAGCTGAGTGGAGAGCCAGTGAGATTGCATCTGTTGTAGACTGCATCTAAACCGTGCTCTCTTCTCACTGCTGCCATCAGGAAGGAAGTGCAGGAACCTCAGGACCCACACTACCACATTCAAGATCAGTTATTTTCCCCTCAACCATCAGGCCCTTGACCAGAGGGGACAACGTTTCTCACTGAACTGTTCTCACAACTTTTGGATTCATTTTCACCGACTCTTTATCCCAGGTTCTTGATATTTATTGCTCAATTCTTTATCATTATTCATATTTCTTAAAATTTGCAGTTTGTCTTTTGTACTTTGGTTGTTTGTCCATCTTGTGTGTGGTTTTTAATTCTATTGTTTCTTTTGTAATGACTGTGAATGCCCACAAGAAATGAATCCCAGGGTTGTACATGGTGACGTATGTACTTTAATAATAATTTTACTTAGAATTTGGAACTTTGACTATTTGTGGTAGAAGAGTAAGATCCAGGTCCTTGCTCAGTCGAAGAATTTACTCTGATTTATCCTACTTTACTGCAAAAGAATTTTGTTGCCAATTTACTGTGAGAGACTTTGCTCTGTTAGGGAACGTTTGAAATGTATAAAATCCTAAAGGGATTGGACAGGCTAGATGCAGGAAGATTGTTCCCGATGTTGGGGAAGTCCAGAACAAGGGGAACAGTTTGAGGATAAAGGGGAAGCCTTTTAGGACCGAGATTAGGAAAAACTTCTTCACTCAGAGAGTGGTGAATCTGTGGAATTCTCTGCCACAGGAAGCAGTTGAGGCCAGTACATTGGCTATATTTAAGAGGGAGTTAGATATGGCCCTTGTGGCTACGGGGATCAGGGAGTATGGAGGGAAGGCTGGGGCGGGGTTCTGAGTTGGATGATCAGCCATGATCATAATAAATGGCGGTGCAGGCTCGAAGGGCCGAATGGCCTACTCCTGCACCTATTTTCTATGTTTCTATGTTTCTATGGAACAGAAATAAAGACACAGACCTCGATATAAAGTTAACCTTTTAATACGTGCTCACAGGGAACCGTTGTCTTCCAACTCTGCCAATGTCAGGTTACATCTTAAATTTATACAGTAAATTTTGGGCAATAGCCAACAGCTAAACATACTTGGTCAGCGATTTCAAGAAGTCTACCAATTGACTTCATCAAGTCTACTAATGGTTGCCACACGATACACAAAATTAGAATTTCACGTCTACAGTCAGTTCGTCTATCAGCTGGGTGATCTCAGACGAAGGTTGGCAATACCTTATCAGTGGTATGATCTATTTCTTGCTATTAGTTCGCATGATCAAGGCAGTGTCTGCATCTTATCCTGTTGCCCTCATGACCCAAGTCTTGAGCAATATTTAGCTAGTTAAGCTTGACAACAAAATTTAATTCAAAATTTAATTTTCTTCCTCACTGAGGCAGGAGTTAATTCTATCCATGACCAACTTCCTCACTGTGGAGTGAGTGCTACAGGGCAAGAGTTTTTGAGGCGGCTTACTCTGCCTCTCTGAGGCAGTGGTATAATTTGAAACAGGTGGAGCTTCAGACAGCAGAAGTGCTATGTTGATGAACTCCGGCCAGTTGGGCAGCACAGACTCTCAGTCACTGCCAGGTGCTGATACCTTGCGAGGGTTCACCCATTTGAAGGAAGTTCTGAGGTTCTCTGATACCGATCACAGGGTCACCGGAAGCAGTGGGGTTTGGCACAGGTGTAATGTTATTCCCTCTTTCAAAGTGTGCATAAAAGTGTGGATCAGGGAGTGAAGCATCACTACCAATTAGGCTGTCAGGTTTTGCCTTGTAGGAAGTAATGGTGTGCAAACCACAGGCCTTGCCCTCAGCCGACTGCACACCTCCTGGTTCATATAAGCTGGTTTGAGTACTCTGTATCTTTTCAAAGGCACGCACTCATCCATCCAGATCCTGACGAAGTTGGTGATGGCTTTGGCATATTCAGATCAGAAGACGAATCCCGAATATGGTCCAGTCCAACAATTCAATATAGCCCTGCCTGTGCTCCTCTGCCTCCCTTGACGGTTGTGGTCCTTATCACTGGTGCTGTGGTTCTCGATCTCTGCCTCTGTGCGGGGAATAGAAGTACAGTCAAGTGAGTAGACTTGTCAAAGTGTGGGTATGGAATGGCCTGGTAAAACATTCCTGATGGTAGTGTAACAGTGATCGAGTGTGTTGGCCCCAGGAAGCATGTTGGTGGTAGCTTGTGAGAGGCTTCAAGCTAGTTTGGTTGAAGACCCCTGCGATGATTTGGAAGACATCAGGATGCACTGCCTCATGAATGCTGGTCATGGTACTCAGCTCCTCCAGTGCCAGCCTGAAGTTTGCTCTGGTGGAGTGTACACTGCAAGCAGGATGACGACAGTGAAATCCCTCAACACTTACAATGGACAACACAACAGCCAGATATTCCAGGACTACAATATCAACTTGAGCAGAATCTCAGACCTCATTCTTTCATTGTAGCATCCAAAAGGACATTAATCCGTGCTGACTGCAGTGGTTTGAGTAGGTCCACCACCATATTCTAACCAAAAGTAAATGCCCCATTTGTAAAGAATGTCCTCATGATAAACTAAACCATCTACTGTCCCCCTTGTACCCCAAATCCCTGATTCTTCTTCAGCAGATTGCATTTAGTTGAGCCATTTTACCAGTTCCTCTTTTGCATAAAATTTGGAAATATTTGGGAGTGGTTTTGTGCCCTTGGTATATCATGCTTGTATTTCTTGGAGAAACTTGAATTCTTGAGGTCTTGGCTGGAATGTGAGACCTGCATGCCAGAGTTAAAGGTCACCGCACCACCCACAGTCTTTTCACATCACACAGTGTGACACCTTTGGAGATTTGCATTTTGAAAGAAGCCCTAATGATGCACATTCTACGAAGTGAGATCTGTGTGAGCATTCGTTCTTTTTCTAGTCCTGGTACCAGTGCTATTGTTGATAATTTTAGTTGATAAACAAATGCAAACTGGAATAAACATCCCTGCTTATTTTGAGGGCAGGACAATGTGTTCACACTGAACAATAATATGTAATGTGATTGTTTTGCGTCAATAATGTCGAGTGGTAATGATACATTCAAGTGATGAAAACTGTTATATGTCGAAAGGTTGTGGGAACTTCTTCATATTTTTTTCGAACTATTTTAACTGAACTTTGTTTTTTTTTTCTCCCCTCAGATATTCATTAGGCTTGATCCCCACAAAGCAGGGTCTACACCTCTGTGAGAAAGTCTCAGCATCATCATTCTGCAGGTATGAATTAAGAAATGACAGACTCCAGGGTGGAGTAGAAATGTTTCAGAATACCTTGCTTCCAGTAATATTGGACAAATCATACATGTTAATCGTTGAATGGAAAGAAATCACAAAGTCTCTTTTTTTCCTTCTAACCCTGCTGTCAGTTCAGTTGTTTTATATAATGTCCTGGTGTTGTCTGTCTTCACTTAGGGATCACATAACAACGTTATTTATTACGTATTGCACAACTGAAGCATGCTGCCATAAACACATTCCTGAAATAACTTGGTCCAGAAACATTGGGGAGAGGTTATCACGATAGAGGGTCAATTAAAAATTGCCACTTGGCAAAATTGGGAGCAGGGCTGCTGCAGATAATTTATAATTTTGTAGCGCTATTTAATAGTATAGTGGCCTGTTCTATTGAATGACAATAGTATCAGTTTGGTTATTTTCATTTGATTTGAAAAATAATCGGTGCTCTTCTTTTGGTAGTAGCTTTCAGTTTAAACTGACTTAGCAAAAGCTGTGGACTATTCACTGGAAGTGCCTTGTTGGATTTTTGGCTGCTATATTAGTATTTGATGAAAGTGCATGTGGCAATTTAGCAATTGTTTCTGATTAGATTGCGTCTTTTTTTTTCCTGTCAGTAGCCTAAGTAAATCAGACAGCAGAAGTCTGATTCCAGAAGTCTGATTCCTGTAGATGTGAATAGTGATGCAGCCTGATTGATGTTGAGCTGTCACTACTGTTGATGCTTTGTATTCTGTTTCCTGCTCTTGCTGTGGTTTATCACTGCTTCTGGTTTCTCTCATCGGTCTTGTTTATTTACCATTCTGCCACTTTGTCCTTCACTAATTTAAATGTCATCAGTGTCTTGTAGCGCTTAGCGCTGTTAATATTGCTCACAGAAACAGATTTAAAGATTATTTTGACCACCATATTCATGATGAACCAAATAGCTCTATACTGTGTAAAACATTTTCTTTGATAATATGCTATAGTTCTCCAAGGGAAATGTGGTTGGAAGATAATGATTGGTAAACTAGGAAAAACAAACTTTTTATTCAGTTTTCATTCTGAATTTTCCAAGTTTGTTTTTAATTTTTAAACAAATCACCATGATAAATTTCTTAATTTGTAGCATTGATTGTATGCTTGTATTCTCTCCATTTGAGATCTCCTGATTCCGAGCTTCCTCTTAACCAGGTTTAACTTGGCCATGTACGTCTCTGGTGCTTCCTTTCTTCCTCCTCCTCTTATTCTTCCTCATCTGTGGCTCCTTCTCCCTCAATGTGTGTGCTCTGTCTCCTTGCTCACTTTCCCTACTTTACCTACTCTTGTCCCGATTCTACTTCATGCTTTTTCTAATCATCAGGTGGAGAGAGCAAAAGCTCTAGTCAGTAAGTTGATACTTGAAATTGTATGCAGCCTTCTTTTAAATATGTACACTTTTTGTAATCATTTGTTCACCCATTTGCTAAGATTGAAGAGAATGTAAAACAATACGACAGCACTGAAGGAAAATTACACAAGGTACAGTGCCTTGGTACTGAATTCTGGTTATGAGGTACACAGCAGGTTCTTGCCCTGCGTTGTCAGCGTTTCACTGTCCAATCAAATCACTTTTTGATGAGGCTGTAATGTTTTAGTTTAAATAAACTTTAGGAAAGACTTCAAAAAGTAACAGATAATTTAATGGCATCCGTTAGTCTTGCGAGACCATGGATCTGCGCCTGGAAAGTCGCAGATCTCCAGGGCACAGGCCTGGGCAAGGTCGTATGTAAGACCAGCAGTTGCCCATGCTGCAAGTCTCCCCTCTCCACGACACCAGTGTTGTCCAAGGGAAGGGCTTTCGGACCCATACAGCTTGGCACCAGTGTCGTCGCAGAGCAATGTGTGATTAAGTGCCTTGCTCAAGGACACAACATACGTTGCCTCGGCTGAGGCTCGAACTCACGACCTTCAGGTTGCTAGTCCAATGCCTTAACCACTTGGCCATGTGCCCACAGATAATTTAATATATAAATGTATTAGTGCTTTATAAAGCAAATCATTTGGTGATATTGTTTAATCTTTTTTAAAATTTGAGATGCAGCATGGAGTATGTCCTTGGAGCTGCACTGCCCAGCAGTTCCTCTGATTTAACCCTAGCCTAATCACAGGACAATTTACAAAGACCAATTAACTGATCAAGCGGTAGGTCTTTGCAATGTGGGAGGAAACTGGAGCACTCGGAAGAAACCCAGGCAGACACTGGTAGCATGCACAAGCTCCTTATTGGCAGTGGTGTGAATCGCCTGCTCTGTAAAGCGCTGTGCAACCACTATGCTACCGTGCCACTCCACTTCAGATTGGAAGTTGTTCTTATGACCAACCTGTGAGGGTTTTGAGATTTTGTGCAATCCAGCAATAGGGTTGCATATTCACCAGACCAATTGATATAAATAACACCCATGATGAGTTGGGATGGAGGAAGAAGATGGTTGAAATCATGGATGCAAAGAATAAAATATAGGAAGCTGAGTGCTGCAGACAGTGTATGCAGATGAAGGAATTTTGCAGTAAATAACCATAAGAACTGTATTTTCAGAATTTTCAAGGTGTATGCAATATAAGTTTACTTTGGCATGTGGATAATATACTGCAAAATTGAAGCAACATTCTCCCGAATACAGGTATCTCATACTTTTTCCATGTATTCTGAATCAAGTGCTGCTGTGATAGATGGCATTTTCTGTCTTCGTGGACCACATTTCTGAACAAAGGCAGGAACTTTGGTTCATGTCTCGAATTGCAATCAGATGTGAAACATTTCTCACAAGTTGACCAGAGGCCTAGTTGATATTTACCCAGCTATGTTGAAGCTATAATACCTGATTTCTCCCTGAGGAACTTTGTATTTCTTAATGGAAGTTCAAGTTTAATTGTCACTCAACCATGCCTCTGAATACAGCCAAGCAAAACAGCATTCCTTTGGTACCAAGGTGCTAAACACAGTACCGGCTGTCACACGGAGCATATATAATTATGATAGCAAGAAAGAAGCTCAAGTCCCAGGGTATCATGGCCTGTAGATTGATGGTGCACAGATATTGTCCTTGAGCCATGTTTCCACAAGAACAAGCCAACAGCGTTCCTCATACTGAGCAACTGCAGCCGCAGACGAACGCAATCCAGTTCGTCTTCCACCACTGTACACTGTAGAGCAGCACTAATGGGAAGGGCCAGGCCCCCAACCCAGTATGAATTCTCGTGCCACACAGCCAGCTCTGGAGCCTTTTATCCCAGGGGCTGCAACAGGCAATCCTGAGGCGCGAGGGCCTTGTCCACTCCCCACATCAGAGGCCGTGCAGTTCCCCTGCCATTGGTCTTGCCAAAATAAAACAGTAAATGAGATTTGCAGTATTCGATACTACCATTGTCCTACAGGGCACCAAAAGACAATCATCTGTTGGATTGTGCTTCGCCTCTGACACCACCTTCCTTGGGTGGCTGAAGCAGGCTGCGACACGATACGCAACAACTGGGGTGGCACAGTAGTGTAGTGGTTAGCACAACGCTTTACAGTACAGGTGACCTGGGTTCAATTCCTGTTGCTGCCTGTAAGAAATTTGTATGTTCTTCCTGTGACTGTGTGGGTTTCCTCCTGGTGCCCTGGTTTTCTCCCACAGTCCAAAGATGTAGCGGTTAGTAGGTTAATTGATAATTTAAATTGTCCTGTGATTAGGCTAAGGTTAAATCAGGGTTTGAAGGGCCTAATCCGTGCTGTATCTCAATAAATAAATGAAGTCCATCTCCATCGCTATCCAGCAACTCACTGGTGGGATGGACCAGCCGTACTTGATGTTCCTGACAACCAGCCGTGCCTTGTGATCATGAAAAAGACATAAAGGGTGAATGTTTTTACCCTTGGTTGCACAAGAGTGGCTGCTGCATCCAAGTACATTGCCATCTCACCAAAAAGCAATTTAAGGGCATTTTCTTTGTATATTAAATTAATCTGGATTTTTGGAAAAGGACTCAGATGTTGTTGCTTATTGAATACTGAATAAAGGCAGTAATGTATTCAATAAATATTCTTGGTATCCAATATAAGTCATTAGCTTGACGATGTCATCTCTAAATAACTTGGATGAGTGTTTGCAGATATTAGCTTTTCAACACAACTGGGAAAGACTGCCTGGCATATATTAAAGCTTTAAGTGTCTTTTGATTGTGGTAGTTGTAAATCACAACCTGTTTAAATCTGATGTGGTTAAGTCTCTGGTCTCTTTAGAAACTGCAGTGCTGATTGGTGTACTTCAGTACTCATTTCGAATGAGATTCTCAATTACTGATCTATTTTGGTTGGTATGGCTACCGGTAAGAATTGTGTACTTTCAGTGCCAAGGTATTTGAGGAAACCAGCTTGTGCTAGATTTTCTTTTGGCACTTCACAGCTGTACAAATAGAGGGCTGAATTCTTGTGCTTGGTCACTGATTGTTGAAAAAGGGTGATATTTGCTTCAAGGTGCAATAAGCATTTGATTCTGTGTTAAATAAAAACAAAATTGTGCTCTTTTCTGCAGGAGACGTCTCCCCACAATAATGGTAAAGCTGCGTATGGCTCAAAACCTGAGAACAGCAATTACTTTCATTGAGCAAGGACGTATCCTTTTGAAACATTCCCATGGGATGAAGTACCAGTTTAAGTCCACTTAAACCTGAAGTGGGACGAGAACGCTTAAAGATCTGACAAAAATGACGAGTAACGTCACAAAACTGCAGAGGTTAACTGTGTATTCTTTGCAATGTCTGTTTCCTCACTGCTTTCCTTCTGGTTTTGTTCCTTGTTGAAGTTTAGTCATATTTTGTCTAATTTGTCCATGTCACTGCTATCCATTGGAGTTATTTACTGCTGTCAGGACTCGATTCTTCTGTTTTTTGCCACCTTGCTGTTTCACAGTTTTCTTTCAGTTTGTTGAGTGCTTGCAATGTTTCATCACACTTTAATTGCTGTTTCTCAGTACTCCATTTGCATCACAGTGATTAACGTTTTGTTTTGTATCTTGTCATTGCTCTGGAAAAGCAAGCAATAGAAAATGAAAATTGATAGGTTTGCACTAAGGTTCCCAAGCCTGAAACTGGAATTATTTCAGTAGGGACAAAATCATAGTTTTTTTTTAATGAGTCTTCTATTTCTTGTTGTCTGCTGATTTCATTCCGTCTGACTGTCATGGAATGTGAAAATGGCAGCGAATTGAAAGAGATCTTTTCAACCTCAGGCCAAGATTCCTTTCTCTTTTTCCCCTGCACAATTTTTAATTTGATCTGTCTTATGCCTGCGTAGTTTGTGCTGAAAATGTGAAATTGGGGTGGTGATCATTTTCAGTTTACTTGTTGTTTGAAGTATGGTTAATGTTAGAGGAATGAAGTTAGTTGATGGAAGAGTCCATTTTTTAAAATGTAATTTGGTTAATATTTTAACGTAATTCTGAACTGGTTCTGAAATATTTTAGTTTGACAGGTCAAATTTGGAAGAATATAATATTAATTCTTGGCAACGTAGATCTTGGGGTCCATGTCCATAGGACACTCAAAGCTGCTGCGCAGGTGGACAGTCTTGTAAAGAAAGCGTATGGTGTGTTGGCCTTCATCAACCATGGGATTGTGTTCCAGAGCTGTGAGGTAATGTTGCCTGTAATGTAAGATTACATGTTAATGTAATGTAAGACCTTGGTCAGATCCCACTTGGAATACTGTGCTCAGTTCTGTTCACTTCGCTACAGAAAGGATGTGGATACTGTAGAGAGAGTGCAGAGGAGATTTACAAGGATGTTGCCTGGATTGGAGAGCATGCCTTATGAGAATAGGTTGAGTGAACATGGTCTTTTCTCCTTGGATCGAAGGAAGATGAGAGTTGACCTGATAGAAGTGTATAAGATGGTGAGATCCATTGATTGTGTGGCTAGCCAGAGGCTTTTTTCCAGGGCTGAAATGGCTGATATGAGGGGGCATAATTTTAAGGTACTTGGAAGTAGGTACGGGTGGGGGGATGTCAGAGGTAAATTTTTCACGGAGTGGTGGGTGTAGGGAATGCACTGCTGGAGGCGGGTACAATAGGGTCCTTTAAGAGCCTCTTAGATAGGTACATGGAACTTAGAAAAATAGAGGACTATGCAGTAGGGTAATTCTCAGTAAATAATTCATGGTCGACACAACATTGTGGGCTGAAGGGCCTGTAATATGCTGTAGATTTCTATGTTCTGTAGTGGATCACTCAATGGAATTTAAGGGAAGGTATTATCTGTTTCAGGTATTTTAGTTTATAAAGAGGACCTGCTGTTTGTGGCTGTATGGATGGACATAGACACTTGGTGAAAAGATCTTGAAAGTTCTGGTGAGCAAGGAGATCTGGGCTGCTTAATTATCTTAGAATATTCAGTTGTGTAAGGCCACATTTTGTATGTTAACGATAAAGATGTATCAAAGGGCAAATGGGCATAGAATGTAAAACGTAATCTCACTTTAATGTAAGAATATCGTTTATATTTTGAATTGAAATGACATGAAATCTATAAGAACAACTATGCCCATGACTGAAGTTCAACATTGTGATGAAATCGATCAGGTTATGTATAAACTGGAAAGAAAATGACAACTTTTTAATTATGATTAATTCTAACTCCATGTGTTATTTCAGAAAATAATTGATTTTGGGAACTGTGCATTTGGTAAATTGGTTATTGTTAAATCATACAGTTAAGTCTAAGTGAGAAGCGATTGTATTTGACGTTAATACTCTATCACTTCTCACAATGAACAGTGATTACTAGTTCCTGCTATTCAAGTACTAACATTCCTTCATCCCACCTATTGCCATCTTTTAAATCACTTCCAACATCTTCACAGCCTCCCAAGATCATTTTGTTCCCTTTTTATCTCTCTCCTTCACTGTCCTCAGTCCATTCACTGGTGTTCGTATTTCCACACATCAGTTCCTCCTTCAACCACACCAGAGTAATGCCCTTTTTCACCAGATCTAAAAAATGAACTGTCCTGTTCTGTACACTATTCCATAACTGTGAAATTGAACTTAAGGAATGCAGCACATTTGAGAATCTCAGTCTTTGAAAGCCAGATACACGTAGATGTTGAAAATGAGCAGGAAAACTGAGAGATTTTCACAATAGCTCAAAGTAAATTTATTTGAAGTATATGTCACCATGTTCAACCCTTTTCTTGAGGGTGTACTCAATAAATCCATGATAGAATAATAACCATAACAAATCAATGAAAGACCATACCAGCTTGGGTGTTCAACCAGTCTGCAAAGGACAGAAACTGCAAATACAAAAAGAAAGAAATAATAATAAATAAACAAACAAATAAATAAACAAGCAATGAATATCAAGAACATGAGGTGAAGAGTCTTTGAAATTAAGTCCACAGGTTGTGGCACATTTCAATGATGGGGCAAATGAAGTTGAGTGAAGATAGCCCCTTCAGTTGAAAAGCCTGATGGTTGAGGGGTAATAATTGTTCTTGAACCTGGTGGTGGGAGTCCTGAGGCTTCCTTCCACCTTCCTGATGGTAGCAGCAAGAAGAGAGCATGTCCTGGGTGCTGGGGGTCTCTGATGATGGATGCTGCTTTCCTGCGATTACATTTTGTGTAGATGTACTCAATGGTGGAGAGGGCATGCATGTATCAAGAGAAGTTGAGTACGAGAATCCTGGAAAAAGATAACTTTTGATAATGGTATTTCTTGAAGCAGCACTGAAATATCAGTTCAAAATTACTCAGCAAAATAAGTTTTAATAATATGGAGTATTTTTAGAAGCAACTTTTATTTTAATCTGTTTTAACAGAGTATGTTGATAAATTTACTGATCATTGAAGCTTCATCTAAAAAATGTTTATTGTGCTATTCCTAGGAAGTCCTTGTGAGTGTCTCAGTTTGTATTAATCAAGCTTATTGTATTTTGATTGAACAGATTTAACATTTGTCTAATCGTGAAGTATTGTGAAGTTTGGACAGCTGGTCATGATAGCAGATCACATTATACAGATCACTGCTACTCTGTTACGGCCTATTGCACACTAGAAAGTTAAGACTGGTGCCTTAAAAAAAGATTTTTGTGGCAACTCTTTAGAGTTATTAAGAAAATTAATTTGATTGTATATAAGCTTTGGCTAACGATGCAAACATTGGAAGCCAAGAGCTCATATGTTGCAAACTTCTAAGAAATTTGTTTATTTTTAGTTTGAGAATAATGCCAGTCACTTCGTTTGAATATTTGCTTTTAGAATTGTATTTTGGCATTTCCACTCGTTTCTTTAGAAGTTTTCTGCATGCAATTTGGCTATGTTACAGCTTCCATGTGGAAACCTGGAGTGTTGCTCAATAATTAACTGCATTATATTTCTGATTTTTTTTTTTTGCTATTGTCTGGAACAGTAGAACTTGTAAAATGATTATAGTATGCTTTCTAGCTTCAAGCAACTTTTAAACCTGGCAATCAAGCCTGTGATATCATGGGCCTTTTTCTGCATACAATCGGAAGAAGAAGGCTGCGAGTGAACAGCTGATTTTTCGGAGCAAAGGGAGTTTTTTACTACTCGGGGTAAAACAGAGGCGAGACTGTGCAGGCGTGTGACGTCAGCCAGTAGTGCGCAAGAGGTTTAAAAAGGCAAGGAATCTTTACCAGTTTTTGATTTGGAGCAAGAAGTCTGTGAGTGAACAGCTGATGTTTTTCGGAGTGAAGGGAGTTTTTTTACTACAGGGGGTAAAAGAGAGGCGAGACTGCGCAGGCGCATGACATCAGCCTATAGCGTGTGAAAGGTTTAAAAAGAAGACCGCCATATCCAGCAGGCAGCGTCGGAGCGGGCAGCGGAGTGAGAGGTGGCAGAGTGGTAGGGCTTTGGCTCAACAGGCTTGGGCGGTAATGGGACGAGGCGAGGTAGGTTGAACTGTGTTAATTGCCGAAAGGAGGTAGTATGAGTGTGAGGCCAGTTTTCTGTGCTCAGTGTCAGATGTGGGGGGTCCTGGAGTCTCCCAGCCTCCCAGACGGCCATATCTGCACCAGGTGTGTCGAGCTGCAGCTCCTGAGGGACCGAGTTAGGGAACTGGAGATGCAGCTCGATGACCTTCGCCTGGTCAGGGAAAGTGAGGAGGTGATAGAGAAGAGTTATAGGCAGCTGGTCACACCGGGGCCACGAGACACAGACAGGTAGGTCACAGTCAGGAGGGGGAAGGGAAAGAGTCAGGTACGAGAGAGTACCCCTGTGGCTGTACCCCTTTGACAATAAGTACTCCTGTTTGAGTACCGTTGGGGGGAACAGCCTACCTGGGGAAAGTGGCAGTGGCCGTGCCTCTGGCACAGAGTCTGGCCCTGTAGCTCAGAAGGGTAGAGAAGGGAAGAGGAAGGCAGTAGTGATAGGGGACTCTATAGTTAGGGGGTTAGACGGACGATTCTGTAGATGCAAGAAAGAAACTCGGATGGTAGTTTGCCTCCCAGGTGCCAGGGTCCGGGATGTTTTGGATATCTCCTGCAGTGGGAGGGAGAACAACCAGAGGTCGTGGTACGTATTTGTACCAATGACGTAGGTAGGAAGAGGGAAGAGGTCCTGAAAAAAGACTACAGGGAGTTAGGAAGGAAGTTGAGAGGCAGGACTGCAAAGGTAGTAATCTCGGGATTACTGCCTGTGCCACGCGACAGTGAGTATAGGAATAGAATGAGGTGGAGGATAAATGCGTGGCTGAGGGATTGGAGCAGGGGGCAGGGATTCAGATTCTGGATCATTGGGACCTCTTTTGGGGCAGGTGTGACCTGTACAAAAAGGACAGGTTGCACTTGAATCCCAAGGGGACCAATATCCTGATGGGGAGGTTACTAAGGCTACTGGGGAGAGTTTAAACTAGAATTGTTGGGGGGTGGGAACTGAACTGAAGAGACTGGGGAAGAGGAGGTTGGCTCACAAATAGAGAAAGCTTGTAGACAGTGCGAGAGGGAGGATAGGCAGGTGATAGAGAAGGGACGTGCGCAGACTGAAGGTTTGAGATGTGTCTATTTTAATGCAAGGAGTGTTGTGAACAAAGCGGATGAGCTTAGAGCGTGGATCAGTACTTGGAGATAGGATGTAGTGGCTATTACAGAGACTTGGATGGCTCAGGGACAGGAATGGTTACTTCAAGTGCCGGGTTTTAGATGTTTCAGAAAGGACAGGGAGGGAGGCAAAAGAAGTGGGGCTGTGGCACTGTTGATCAGAGATAGTGTCACGGCTGTAGAAAAGGTGGACGTCATGGTGGGATTGTCTATGGAGTCTCTGTGGGTGGAGATTAGGAACTGGAAGGGGCCAATAACTTACTGGGTGTTTTGTACAGGCCGCCCAATAGTAACAGGGATATCGAGGAGCAGATAGGGAAACAGATCCTGGAAAAGTGTAATAATAACAGAGTTATCATGATGGGAGATTTTAATTTCCGAAATATCAATTGGCATCTCCCAAGAGCGAGGAGCTTAGATGGGGTGGAGTTTGTTAGGTGTGTTCAGGAAGGTTTCTTGACACAATGTGTCGATAAGCCTACAAGAGGAGAGGCTGTACTTGATTTGGTATTGGGAAATGAACCTGGTCAGGTGTCAGATCTCTCAACGGGAGAGCTTCAAGATCGCCACCATCGTGCCAGTGCTGAAGCATCCCACTGCCACGGGCCTGAATGACTTCTGCCCAGTTGCACTCACCCCCATCATTGCAAAGTGCTTTGAGAGACTGGTTCTATCACATCTGAAATCCTGTCTGCCCACTACCCTGGACCCCCATCACTTTGCCTTTCGCACCAACAGGTCAACAGAGGACGCCATCTCCACGACACTTCACTCTGCCCTGACCCACCTGGACAGCCCCAACTCTTATGTCAGAATGCTGTGCATTGACTTTAGTTCAGCATTCAATACTGCGATCCCCTCCAAGCTGATCGCCAAACTTCGCTAGCTTGGTATCAGCTCATCCCTCTGCAATTGGACCTTGGACTTTCTGACCAACAGACCCCAATCAGTTAAATTAGACATCCTGTCCTCCTCCACTCTCACCCTGAACACCAGCGTGCCTCAAGGCTGTGTGCTGAGTCCCCTTCTGTAATTCCTTTTCACCTATGACTGCGTTCCTGTACATGGTTCTAACTCCATAATCAAGTTCACAGATGACATCACGGTGGTTGGCCTGATCAGAGGGGATGACGAGGTGGCCTACAGGGATGAGGTCCAGCACCTGACCGCGTGGTGTGCCGACAACAACCTGGCCCTTAACACCCAGAAGACCAAGGAGATTATTGTGGACTTCTGGCATGCTAGGAGCCACGCTCACGTCCCCATCTATATCAACGGAGCTGTGGTGGAGCGTGTATCAAGCTTCAAATTCCTTGGTGTCCACATTTCCGAGGATCTCACCTGGTCCCTGAACTCCTCCATCCTGATCAAAAAGGCACAACAGCGCCTTTATTTCCTGCGGAGCATCAAGAAAGCTCACCTCTGTCCCAGGATACTGACGGACTTCTTCT
Source organism: Mobula birostris (assembly GCF_030028105.1). Taxonomy (NCBI): domain Eukaryota; kingdom Metazoa; phylum Chordata; class Chondrichthyes; order Myliobatiformes; family Myliobatidae; genus Mobula; species Mobula birostris. Next base: position 96,136,675 of record NC_092381.1, read on the forward strand.
ACTGTACCATTCAGAGCCGACTCACCAACTGCATCTCAGTGTGGTATGGCAATTGTCCTGTATTGGACGTGAAAACTGCCCAGTGGATTATTGGCACCCAATTGCCCACCATGGACAACATCTACCATAAACGCTGCCTTGGCAGGGCGAAAAGCATTATCAAGGATATTTCTCTCTCTTTTTTTCAATCTTTTTATTGATTTAAAAAAAAAAAAAGTGTATACAAATCAGAGGAGAATATCTCTGGTATATATGTCAGTAACAGTACATACAGAAGGTAAAATAAACAATATCAGAATCACACATAGTGTTCATCTACAAAGCATAAATATAATATAGAATGTATAATACAGGGAAAAAAAGTGTAATTCATTCTTCTCTTATCGATTTATGAAGAAAGCAAGGAGTATTAGAAATTTTTATATATTTAAAAAAAAGAAAAAAAAAAACACTACTATTCTAAACAGGGCAAAAAAAAGGACTGGGCCATCCATCCTGAGTGAAAAACCAATCAAGGATGCATCTCACCCTAACCATGGACTTTTTACTCTCCTCCCATGGGGTAGGCGCTACAGGGGCCTCTGCTCCCGCACCAGTAGGCACAGGAAGAGCTTCCCTGAGGCTGTGACCCTGCTGAACCTCAGATCACAGCGCTAAGCAGTATTGCACCCATATTGTACTGTCTCAGTACTTTTATATTTGTGTGCTGTAGCACTTACCTTTTATTCACACTTATTTTGTAAATAATATTCTTTGCATTTCTGGTGAGATGCTAACTGCATTTCATTGGCTTTGTATCTGTACTCGGCACAATGACAATAAAGTTGAATCTAATCTAAAATTTTGGAGATAGTGATCATACTTCTGTCTCCTTTACAATAGCATTGGAGAAAGATAGGAACAGACAAGTCAGAAAAGTGTTTAATTGGAGTAAGGGGAATTATGAGGCTATCCGGCAAGAAATTGGAGGCTTAAATTGGAAACATGTTCTCAGGACAAAGTACGAAAGAAATGTGGCAAATATTTAGGGGATATTGGTGTGACGTTCTGCATAGGTGCGTTCCAATGAGACAGAAGTTATGGTAGGGTACAGGAACCGTGGTGTACAAAAGCTGTAATAAATCTAGTCAAGAAGAAAAGAAAAGCTTACAAAAGGTTCAGAGAGCTAGGTAATGTTAGAGATCTGGAAGGAGCTTAAGAAGGAAATTGGGAGAGCCAGAAGGGGCCATGAGAAGGCCTTGGCGGGCAGGATTAAGGAAAACCCCAAGGCATTCTACAAGTATTTGAAGAGTAAGAGGATAAGATGTGAAAGAATAGGACCTAACAAGTGTGATAGTGGGAAAATGTGTATGGAACCAGAGGAAATAGCAGAGGTACTTAAGGAATACTTTACTTCAGTATTCACTATGGAAAAGGATCTTGGTGATTGCAGTGATGACTTTCAGCTGACTAAAAAGCTTGAGCATGTAGATATTAAGAAAGAGGACGTGCTGGAGCTTTTGGAAAGCATCAAGTTGGATAAGTTGCCGGGACTGGATGAGATGTACCTCAGCCTACTGTGGGAGGTGAGAGAAGAGATTGCTGAGCCTCTGGCGATGATCTTTGCATCGGAGGTTCTGGAGGATTGGGGGGTTGTGAATGTTGTTCCTTCATTCAAGAAAGGGAGTAGAGATAGCCCAGGAAATTACAGACCAGTGAGTCTTACCTCAGTGGTTGGTAAGTTGATGGAGAAAATCCTGAGAGGCAGGATTTATGAATATTTGGAGAGGTATAATATGATTAGGGGTAGTCAGCATGGCTTTGTCAAGGACAGGTTGTGCCTTACGAGCCCGACTGGACTTTTTGAGGATGTGACTGAACACATTGATGAAGTAGATGTAGTGTATATGGATTTTACTAAGGCATTTGATAAGGTACCCCATGCAAGGCTTATTGAGAAAGTAAGGAGGCATGGAATCCAAGGGGACATTGCTTCTGGCTTGCCCACAGAAGGCAAAGAGTGGTTGTAGATGGATCATATTCTGCATGGAGGTCGGTCACCAGTGGGGTGCCTCAGGGATCTGTTCTAGGACCCTTACTATTTGTGATTTTTATAAGTGACCTGGATGAGGAAGTGGAGGGATGGGTTAGTAAGTTTACTGATGACTCAAAGATTGGAGGTGTTGTGGATAGTGTGGAGGGCTGTCAGAGGTTAGAGTGGGTCATTGATAGGATGCAAAACTGGGCTGAGAAGTGACAGATGGAGTTCAACCCAGGTAAGTGTGAAGTGGTTCATTTTGGTAGGTCAGGAATGATGGCAGAATATAGTATTAATGGTAAGACTCTTATAACCATATAACAATTGCAGCACGGAAACAGGCCATCTCGGCCCTTCCAGTCCGTGCCGAACTCCTACTCTCACCTAGTCCCACCGACCTGCACTCGGTCCATAACCCTCCATTCCCTTCCTGTCCATATATCTATCCAATTTAACTTTAAATGACAACATCGAACCTGCCTCAATCACTTCTGCTGGAAGCTCGTTCCACACAGCTACCATTCTCTGAGTAAAGAAATTCCCCCTCATGTTACCCCTAAACTTTTGCCCTTTAACTCTCAACTCATGTCCTCTTGTTTGAATCTCCCCCACTCTCAATGGAAAAAGCCTATCCACGTCAACTCTATCAATCCCCCTCATAATTTTAAATACCTGTATCAAGTCCCCTCTCAACCTTCTACACTCCAAAGAATAAAGACCTAACTTGTTCAATCTTTCTCTGTTAACTTAGGAGATGAAAACCAGGCAACATTTTAGTAAATCTCCTCTGTGCTCTCTCAATTTTATTGACATCTTTCCTATAATTCCCTGACCACAACTGTACACAATACTCCAAATTTGGCCTTACCAATGCCTTGTACAATTTCAGCATTACATCCCAACTCCTATACTCAATGCTCTGATTTATAAAGGCCAGCATACCAAAAGCTTTCTTCACCACCCTATTCACATGAGATTCCACCTTCAGGGAACTAGGCACCATTATTCCTAGATCCCTCTGTTCTACTGCATTCTTCAATGCCCTACCATTTACCATGTATGTCCTATTTTGATTAGTCCTACCAAAATGTAGCACCTCACATTTATCAGCATTAAACTCCATCTGCCATCTTTCAGCCCACTCTTCTAACTGGCCTAAATCTCTCTGCAAGCTTTGAAAACCTCCTTCATTATCCACAACTCCACCTATCTTAGTATCATCTGCATACTTACTAATCCAATTTACCACCCCACCATCCAGGTCATTAATATATATGACAAACAACATTAGACCCAGTACAGATCCCTGAAGCACATCGCTACACACCGTCCTCCAATCTGACACAAGGTTATCCACCACTACTCTCTGGCGTCTCCCATCCAGCCACTGCTGAATCCATTTTACTACTTCGATATTAATGCCTAACGATTGAACCTTCCTAACTAACCTTCCGTGTGGAACCTTGTCAAAGGCCTTACTGAAGTCCATATAGACAACATCCACTGCTTTACCCTCGTCAACCTTCCTAATAACCTCATCAAAAAATTCAATAAGATTTGTCAAACTGACCTTCCACGCACAAATCCATGTTGATTGTTCCTAATCAGACCCTGTCTATCCAGATAATAATATATACCATCTCTAAGAATACCTTCCATCAATTTACCCACCACTGACGTCAAACTCACAGGCCGATAATTGCTAGGTTTACTCTTAGAACCCTTTTTATACGATGGAACCACATGAGCAATACGCCAATCCTCCGGCACCATCCCCGTTTCTAATGACATTTGAAATGTTTCTGTCAGAGCCCCTGCTATTTCCACACTAACTTCCCTCTAGGTCCGAGGGAATATATTGTCCAGACCCGGAGACTTATCCACTTTTATATTCCTTAAAAGTGCCAGTACTTCCTCTTCTTTGATCGTCATACTTTCCATAACTACCCTTCTTGTTTCCTTTACCTTGCACAATTCAATATCTTTCTCCTTTGTGAATATCGAAGAAAAGAAATTGTTCAAAATCTCCCCCATCACTTTTGGCTCCGCACATAACCGTCCACTCTGATTCTCTAAGGGACAAATTTTATTCCTCACTATCCTTTTGCTATTTATATAACTGTAGAAACCCTTTGGATTTATTTTCACCTTACTTGCTAAAGCTGCCTCATATCTTTTTTTCAGCTTTTCTAATTTCTTTCTTAAGATTCTTTTTACATTCTTTATATTCCTCGAGCACCTCATTAACTCCAAGCTGCCTATATTTATTGTAAATCCCTCTCTTTTTCCCAGCTAAGTTTCCTATATCCCTTGAAAACCATGGCTCTCTCAAACTTTTAACTTTTCCTTTCAACCTAACAGGAACATAAAGATCCTGTACCCTCAAAATTTCACCTTTAAATGACCTCCATTTCTCTATTACATCCTTCCCATAAAACAAGTTGTCCTAATCCACTCCCTCTAAATCCTTTCGCATCTCCTCAAAGTTAGCCTTTCTCCAATCAAAAATCTCAACCCTGGGTCCAGTCCTTTCCTTCTCCATAATTATATTGAAACTAATGGTACTGTGATCACTGGACCCGAAGTGCTCCCCAACACATACCTCCGTCACCTGCCCTGTCATTCTCTAACAGGAGATCCAACACTGCCCCTTCTCTAGTTGGTACCTCTATGTATTGGTCCAAAAAACTATCTTGCACACATTTGACAAACTCCAAACCATCCAGCCCTTTTACAGAATGGGCTTCCCAGTCTATGTGTGGAAAATTAAAATCTCCCACAATCACAACCTTGTGCTTACTACAAATATCTGCTATTTCCTTACAAATTTGCTCCTCCAGTTCTCGGTCCCCATTAGGTGGTCTATAATACACCCCTATAAGTGTCAAAACACTTTTCCTACTCCTCAATTCCAACCCAAATAGCCTCCCTAGATGAGTCCACTAATCGATCCTGCCAGAGCACCGTTGTTATATTTTCTCTGACAAACAATGCAACATCTCCACCTCTTGCCCCTCCTATTCTATCACACCTGAAGCAACGAAATCCTGGAATATTTAGTTGCCAATCACACCCTTCCTGCAACCACGTTTCACTAATAGCTACAACATCATATTTCCAGGTATCAATCCATGCTCTGAGTTCATCCACCTTTCTTACAATGCTCCTCTTGTGGAGGATCAGAGGAATCTTGGGGTCTGAGTCCATAGGACGCTCAAAGCAGCTGCGCAGGTGACGCTGTATTTCTGTGCTATATTGACTGTCCTGTTGTACATACTATGCATTATGAGTTACTATAAATTGCACATTGCACATTTAGACAGAGATGTGACGTAAAGATTTTTACTCCTGATGTATGTGAAGGATACAGGTGTCCCCCGCTTTTTGAACGTTCGCTTTACGAAACCTCACTGTTACGAAAGACATACATTAGTTCCCTGTTTTCGCTTTCAGAAGGTGTTTTCACTGTTACGAAAAGAAATCAGCGCACGATAAAAGGCAGCGCGTACCCGAGCAGCCACTCTCCCCCGGATTCGGAATGGCATTCTTGCCGGCATTGCTTAAACACATGCCTGTGAGCAGTCGTTTGCAAGATGAGTTCTATGGCATCGGAAAAGCCCAAAAGAGCTCGTAAGGGTGTTACACTTAGCGTAAAACTAGACATAGTTAAGCGTTTCGATCGTGGTGAACGAAGTAAGGACAAAGTGAGTTTGGCTTGTGGAAGCTGACGAACATCATGTTGAAGAGGTTTTGGCATCCCATGACCAAGATCTGATAGATGAAGAGCAGATGCAATTGGAAGAAAAAAGGGTAACAATTGAAACCGAATGAGTAATGATAAAGTACGACTTTAATTTTGAAAGGGTAGGTAGGTTTAGGGGATATTTGCAGGATGTTTTGAGTCCTTACAAAGAACTGTGTGATAGAAAAATGTGCGAAGCTCAGCAGTCAAGCAAGCCTTCCACAGCAGATGACGAACCTCGACCTTCGACATCAAGGTGGGCAGAGATAGAAGATGACCTGCCTGCCCTAATGGAAACATGATGACGAGGTGACACCCTAGTGTCCCACCACCCCAACCCCTAGACCACGGACAGATACCGATTCATGGAGAATGCCGCGGTAGCCAGGAGGCACACAGCACATTTTTAAGAAAAAAGCCCAAACAAGCATGCTAATTAATTAGGTGCCGCCCGACACGTAATTGTCAGCCCAGATCAGAGACGACGCAATCAGAAATCGGCACTGATCTAGGCTGACATTTATGTGCCGGGCGGCACCTAATTAATTAGCATGTTTGTTTCGGCTTATGGCTTTTTTCTTAAAGATGTGCTGTCTGCCTCCCGACTACTGCTGCACCCCTGCGTGCTTCGTGGATCGGTATCAGTTGGTGGCCCGGAGGGTGGGGGCCACTGCACCACCCAACCTGCGACGACTCAGTCTAACACACCATCATCAGTGTGCTCTGTGCTGTCCTGATTTCGGTAAGTGATACTACACTGTACATCCATTATTTCTACTTTATATAGGCTGTGTATTTTTACGTGTTACTTGGTTTGATTTGGCAGCTTCATAGCTTAAAGGTTACCGGAGAGCGCTTGTGCCATGTTTTTGCCAACAGCGCTTGCGTGAGATTTTCTCTACGGGGAACAGTTCAGGCAATGATTGTGGAAAAGTATTTCTACTTTATATAGGCAAACAACAGGAATTCTGCAGATGCTGGCAATTCAAGCAACACACATCAAAGTTGCTGGTGAACGCAGCAGGCCAGGCAGCATATCTAGGAAGAGGTACAGTCGACGTTTCAGGCCAAGACCCTTCGTCAGGACTAACTGAAGGAAGAGTTAGTAAGAGATTTGAAAGTGGGGTACTTTTCCTATCATTTTGCAGCTCTTGGCTCCATCCCTCCCCCTCCTGTCTTCTATCATTTTGGATCTCCCCCTTCCTCTCCCACTTTCTCGGCCTGAAATGTCGACTGTACCTCTTCCTGGAGATGCTGCCTGGCCTGCTGCGTTCACCAGCAACTTTGATGTGTGTTGCTCTACTTTATATAGGCTGTCTATTTATCATATTCCTGCTTTTACTATATGTTTCTGTTATTTTCGGTTTTATGTGTTATTTGGCATGATTTGGTAGGTTATTTTTGGGTCTGCAAACGCTCACAAAAATTTCCCATACAAATGGTAATTGCTTCTTTGCTTTACGACATTCTGGCTTACGAACCGTTTCATAGGAACGCTCTACCTTCGGATGGCGGGGAAAACCTGCATTAGAAATAAAGCCAATTTAATTCAATTCAATTCGTTGAGCATCTATGCTCCATCTACCAGAACAAGCAGGATCTCCCAGTAGCCACCCATTTTAATTCCACTTTCCATTCGCATTCCCATTCTGATATGTCCATCCATGGCCTCCTCCACTGTTGTGATAAGGCCACACTTGGGTTGAAGGACCAATACCTTTCTATTTGGGTAGGCTCCAACCTGATGGCATGAACATCAATTTCTCACCATTTTTCATCCCCTTATCATTTTCTCATGTTTCCTCCTTGCCCTCCCATCACCTCCCTCTGGTGCTCCTTCCCCTTTTTTGCTTTCTTCCATGGCCTTCTGTCTCGTTCACCAACTTCCGAGCTCTGCTTCATACCTCCCCCTCCAGGTTTCACTGATCACCTGGTGTTTCTCTCTCCTCTCCCCTCCCCCCCACCTTTCAAATCTACTCAGTTTTTTTTCTCCAGCCCTGCTGAAGGGCTGGGTTATTCTTTTTGCAGGAAACATGCAGGATTCATTTGGTTAATCTGTAGCTTTGGTCTTATCCATTTCATCAGCAAACTATTTTAATAACATGGTGAAGAAGCAGAGCAAACAAGCAAAATGTGTGGTCTTTCAAGAAAACAACATAAAATGCAAATTTACTTCAAAGTTTTCCCAATGCCTATATCAAATTATTTATTGAACTTGTGTTTTGGCAAAAAGGGTGAAGGGAGTCTTTAGGAGAAATTTGAAAGAATATTCCATTTTAAACTCAACTGCTCAAGGAACAAAATGCTCAATAACAGGATATATTAACCAATGGATTCCCTTAGTGCTCTAAAATTAATTTCCTCATTAGAAACTCAAGATTATGATGTGTTTTCATTTTTAAGTTTAGAGATAAAAATTAAAATAAAACAGATATTTAAATATATTTTTTTTTGTGAGTTGAGTTCCAGATCTTTGAAAAAGATTTAACTGTAAAGAAAGAAATTTAACGGGTCATAACAATACCAGTCATTTCAATTTTAAAAATGTGCCTATTTCTGATTTTGGCCTGCACATCACTAACCCCTTCTCTTCCATCGGTACTTTAAAGTTAGTCCAGAACTCCAAAATTCTTTTCCCTCTATTCTTCCTGAACACTACGTTCAACAGACTTTTGGTCATCATATCAAATACTCCTGTTAATCCCCTTTCTACCCGTCTGAACCATCTATGAACACTTTTCTACAAGGACACTCCATTGATATCATTGCATTGAGCTGGAAAAGAAACAGCATAGTTAAAACTACGAAGCAAGTTTCTAATTTTAATAGGAGAATTAGGAAATATTTTAAAAGCAATTACAAAATAAACATTCAAATTTGAGGAAATGAGAGAATTGACATACAAGATACCAGCTTAACAACAGAAAATGATGAGGATACAAAAATATATTTCACATCCAGAGAAATATTTCGTACTTGAGTAAGAGGCAAAATGAAAACAAAAATTCAGTTGCAGGTGAAAGGAGAAAATAGCTATTTACAAATGAAAACAATTAATTATCCAACGAGGTCCATGAGATGTCAACAAACGATTGAAGATTGTTTAATATCATTTCCAGTACACAAGTGTAAAGGAGAACAAAATAATAGTTATTCCAGATCCAATGTTGCGCAAAAAAACAGATAAAGAACACAATAATTTAAAAAAAAAAGCAAATTCAAATACACAAGTTAGCTTCTCTACATAGATGCTCAGTACAGGAATGTCTATGCAAGGTGACTGACAGGTGTATTAATATACCCACTTTGATACAAATATAATCAAAGTGAAATCCAACAAGGTTTTCTTCAAAAGACCCAAGAATTTCCTTTCATCACCGAATAGCAATCATTTTTGCAAAAAAAAAAAAAACAAGATCTAGGCCACTAAATTTCAAGACTGACAGAGGTTAAGAAACTTTTCTTGTTGTAGAAATGCAACTTCAAGATTTTGCCAGACAGAAGAGTCACAGATCACGACAGCGCAGAAACAGATCCTTCGTGCCATCTGTTCTGTGCTGAACCATGAATCTGCCTTGTCCCATCACCTGCACCCAGACCATAGCCCTCCATACCCTTCCCATTCATGTACCTATGCAAATTGTTAAAATCAAACCCAAACCTACCACTTGCAGGAGCAGCTCGTTCCACACCCTCACCACCCTCTGAGTGAAGTTTCTCCTCATGTTCCCCTTAAACTTCTCACTTTCACTCTTAACCCGTGTCCTCTAGTTGTAGTTCCACCCAACCTCTGTGGAAAAAGCTTGCTTGCATTTTCCCTCGATTTTGTATACCTCTCTCAAACCTCCACTCAATCTTCTGTGTTCCAAGGAATTAAGTCAAGACCTATTTAACCTTTCCCGAAAACTCAGATCTTTAAGTCCCAGCAACGTCCTTTAAATTTTCTCTGCACTCTTTTAACCTTATTTGTATTTTTCCTGTAGGTAGGTGGCCTGAACTGTACATAATACTCCAAATTAGGTCTCAACAATGTCTTATACAACTTCTACATAATATCCTATCTCCTTGATTTATGAAGGCCAACGTTCCAGAAGCTTTCTTTACGATCTACTGGTGACACCACTTTCAAAGAATAATGGATCTGTATTCCCAGATCCCACTATTCTACCGCATTCCTTAGTGCCCTACCATTCATGGAGTAAGACCTACCCTGGTTAGTCCTACCGAAGTGCAACACCTCGCACTTGTCTGCATTAAATTCCATCTGCCATTTTTCCAACTGGTCCAAAACCCACTGCAAGGATAGTTTTTCCTTGATTGTCCACTCTACGCCCAATCCTGGTGTCATCCGAAAACTCATTGATCCAGCACATTCTCATCCAGATCGTTGATATAGATAACAAACAACAGACCCTGCACCTATCCCAGCGGAACAGTGCAAGTCACATGCCTCCAGTCGGAGAGACGACCATACACCACCCTCTGGCTTCTCCTGCGAAGCCAACATCCAATAGAATCTAAAAACGCAAACAACAGGAATTCTGCAGATGCTGGAAATTCAAGCAACACACATCAAAGTTGCAGACGAAGGGTCTCGGCCTGAAACGTCGACTGCACCTCTTCCTAGAGATGCTGCCTGGCCTGCTGCGTTCACCAGCAACTTTGATGTGTGTTGATCCAATAGAATCTACCACCTCATCTTGAGGGCCAAGGAACTGAACCTTCTTGCAGAACCTTGTCAAATGCCTTGCTAGAGTCTATGTAAACAACATCCACTGCCTTGTCTTCATCCACTTTCCTAGTAACTTCCTTGAAAAACTCTATAACATTGGTTGTTCAAGTGAGGCCCTTGACAAGGTTCCACACAGAAGATTCAATCGGTAGGCATTAATATCGAAGTAGCAAAATGGATTCAGCAGTGGCTGGATGGGAGATGCCAGAGAGTAGTGGTGGATAACTGTGTGTCAGATTGGAGGACGGTGTCTAGTGGTGTGCCTCAGGAATCTGTACTGGGTCCAATGTTATTTGTCATATATATTAATGGTCTGGATATAATTCAGACAAGGGTCGTAGAATAATTTCAAGCATTTCAAGGGTTGTCAAATCTTAAAACACATTTGACTTCATACAGTAAAACAAAATGGGAGAAGGAAGGAGGGATAATAATATCTGAGGAAGAATGGACAATAATATGGAGGTATCAATGGAAGTGTACCAGTTCACAGAAAAGGAGGGAGTTCGGGTGGAAAAACTTGATAAGATATTTTATTACATCCTGTCAAAAATCCCATTATGCTAGTAACCTCCCTGTTGGCTGGAGAAATTGTAGAAATCAAAATGCAAACCATCATCATATTTTCTGGGATCGCCCTGTTATCAAAGATTGTTGGAGTGGGATACATAATGCCCTACAAGACATCTTTAAATTTTTCTTTCTCCCTCTCACTTGGTTGTGCTGGAGTCTTGGGCAATGTTTAATCGACACAATTTGTGGACTGGACTCTAATTCACGTTACGATGTGTTTCTGCTTCCTGGTTGCTCCTTTTTTTTGTTGTATTTTGGGCGATTTGAATTGGGGCGCTCTGCAGATAACACTGCGCTAGATTGAACTGAATATTGTGGACTCTCATTTTTGTGTTTTATGTTGTGCATCTTGTTTTTTTTTTGCTGTTTACATGATTTGGATTTTTTTCTTGGCTCATGGGGAGGTGGGGTTTGATGTTTTTCTTTGGAAAAGTTCCAGGGTTTTCTTTGTTTCGTGGCTGTCACAGCTAAGTAGAATCTCAGGGTTGTATACTGCATACATACTTTGATAATAAATGTTCTTTGAATGAACTCTAGGGCTGCAGTGTCCTGGCTGTTTGCAGGTTATGACTGACTAAATGCTATTTCACTATGCTCATGGAGCATGCTGTTATTTAACCTGGATTGGGTTTGGCACTCCTGCACTACTTTCCATTGTTGTTGGTTGAATGAAGGATAGACTCAGATAAAGGTGTACAAAGTGAAGAGGTTGTTCTGGGAGGATGTATACTCTCCACTTTTGAGTCCTGTCAAGTGTGCATAAATAGAGGATAGTATGATAAACCAGAATGAAACATTAATACTATTTTTTACTCCGAGTCAGAATGTAGAACATGTCACACAGAATGGTTGAAGCAAATACATTGAAGTTGTAAGTGAAGGATTAATATGCACACACAAAGTAAGAGAAAAGAGGTGTATAGCAGTTGGGAAAGATGTAGGTAATAAACAGGGAGAGACTTGAGCAACAAAATTTAATGTCTTTGTAATTAAATGAGCACCCTGTTGACCATCACTGTGTATGAATGATTTTACACTGTTTGTATAACAAAATTGTTCAGTGTATCATAACATCCCTGTTACTACTTCAGTGATTCTGTATCTTGTTACATTTTCTGTTACCAGTGATGATCCTTAATACTTGATATTATATTTCACTGCTTTATTGCACTGTTTTTTGACCCAGCTGGTGACATCTGTGAAAGGGCTTTGCTGAACAATAGTGTCCTTTCTTCGTTAGTTGTCGGTGGGACCAAATCCAATCATTTTTCTGCCAGTATAAACCTCCACAAACCTTGGTTCTGATAGATCAAGGCCAGCAAATACCAGTGCTTGTGGGGTGCATTCATACAAAATTGAATTTAAAAGCACCCTGGTATAATTCGTTGGCTTCTTTGTATTTGTTCGGCAATTGAAGCACTTTGCCCTGAATTATGAATTTACTATATGAACAAGTTCGCTCAAGTTGAATTTGTACATTAAGTTGAGAAAGTAGTGTGTTTCTGCAACAGAATACCATTGCTCTGAGCATGAAATTTTTACATGGCCTGAAATTGCATGCTACTCTAAATGTGGTTTTGTTTTGTAATATGCATACTATGACTGTTTGGAAAGAAAATTGAAAAATTGCATACTTTTTATTAATTGAAGGGTATAATGAAAGACAGTACAACAAAGAAAATCTTTCATGTTTCTTGAACTATTTCTAACTGTGTTCAATTCCAGCTGCCTGGCAACAAAGGCAATGTGCGCAGGAGCATTTCAGTTACTGCGCATCCAGGCAGCTTTAGAGGAAACAGTGATGGTGAAATAATGTACAACTATGATTACATTTCTGCTGACGTGACATAAATATAATTACTGGTTTTTCATGTGTTGCAATAAAAGAGAAACACTGGAAAGACTGTCCTCGATTCCAAATGAAAGCAGTGCTCAGATGCTGTTTCTCTGTTGCAGCTTTATAATACACTAGTTAGGGTGCATCTGCAATATTGCAATCAGGTCTGGTCACCCTGTTATAGGAAGGACATTGAGGTTTTGGAGATGGTGCAGAAGTGGTTTATGAAGATGCCTGGATTAGAGGGCGTGTGCGATATGGAGAGTTTGGACAAAGTTGAGGTGCTTTCATTAGAGAGGCAGAGGCTGAGTGGAGACCTGGTAAAGGTAAATAAGACTGAGAGCATAAATAAAGCTGACAATCAGGGTTGAAATATCTAATACCGAAGGGCATGTGCTTAATGTGAGAAGGGGTAAGTTCAAAAGAGATGTGGGGGCAAGTTTTTTTTGGCACGGAGTAATAGGTGCATGGAATGTGCTGCCTGGGGTGGTGGTGGAGGCATTTAAAAGGCTGTTAAGGAACATGAATGTGCAGGAATGGACAACGTGCAGGCAGAAGGGAATCGTTTTGGAGGGCATTTGAGTACTAATTAATTAGTTGGGTACAATATTTTGGGTTGAATGACCTGTTCATGTACTGTACTTTTCTTTGTTTATAGTGTCCACTAAATCTTTTAATTTCACCTGACCTCTATTTTCCCCAGCTTTGAATATAGTCTGTATTTAGTATTTGGCAGCCTGGCAATTTAAATTTGTAAAAACAATTCCAAGTCAGCTTTCTCTATTGTGGTATCAGCAAATAGAATTGAACAATTCTCAGTGAAGAATAGAGAAGCATCTGAAGGTATTGGGGTCCAGTATTCAGCCATGTGATCTTGAGGTGCTCCTGCTGTAGTGTCCTGAGGCTAGAATCATTTACTTTATTCTTGGTATAATTCCAAATATTGGAATACTTTCTCTTTGCACATTGACCTCAGTTTTATCAGGGCTTTTAGATGCCACACTAAGTCAAATGTTGATTTGTTTCAAGGGCAGTCACTTTTATCTTTTGGGGATTCTGCTCTTTGGTCTGGAGTGATAATGTTCAACCATAAGCTAAGATCTGAATCAGTGGTCCTGTTGGACACCAAAGTGAGCAATGGTTGGCAGATTAAGTGTGATAATGTGGATGCCAGAAGGATACCAAGGTGAGCCATTTACTTCAGCTCAATGTGATTTATTCAGTCTTGTCTTCAGCATTGATACGTTGGGTAAGTTCATGCCTCATCAGCATTGGGCATGTCTTTTGCTCTCCCTTCACCCATTAGTGATTCACATACTGAACACCCTTTACAAGGGGGTGTGCAAGACTGCAGAGCTCTCATCTGATTTTTTTTTTTTGGTTATGCGATCATTCAGCTTTCTTTCTTGCATGTTGTCTTATGTTGTAGCTAGCCACATTTGGACCTCACTTTTAACGTATTGTCCTGGGGGGGGGGGGGGCTCCCCTGTGTATTCCTCACCTGGATAAAACCCTTCCCACCCTGGGCTTGTTTATAGTTATAGATAGAGTTGGTTGTTTGGTGGGTCCTGATCAAAGTTCAAGTTTATTATCAGTGTATATCATGTACAACCTGAGATTCACCTTCTTGCAGGGACTCACAAAACAAAGAAACACAACAGAATTCACTAAAAAATACACACAAGACTGCCACATATCCAAAGTACAGAAGAGCACACATCATGCGAATAGTAAAAAAAAACAAACAAATGCACACGGAACATGAAGTGTGGAGTCTCCGAAAGCGAGTCCAGAATTGTGGATCCCGTTCAGTGCAGAGGCATGTGAAGCCTGTCTAGGAGCCCGATTGCTACAGGACAACGACTGCTCCCGAACCTGGCGGCCTGGACCCAAGACTCCTGCACCTGTCGCCCAACGGTAGCAGTGAGAGGCAAGGGAGATCGGTCAAACAGAAGCAGATGGCTTTGAACACCGTTTTGCTTTCAGCTGTCGTTATCGCTGATTTTAATCTTGCTTGATGCTTTAGTCGTCACGAGTGATGACTATTCTGCTATCAGGCCTCACCACAGAGACCACCCCAATCGATCACTGCCCCGAGTGTACCCGCATCCTCAAGAACCTAGTTTGCAGAATTCCCCAGGACATCGCAAAAGCGCCAGATTGTTTAGTCAGTTCAAAAAAGGTACATATTGTATAGATGGAAATTCCTGTTGTTACAAAAGGTTCACAGTGCCTGTTGGGTGCCCAGCTGAACTGCCACACCTGTTTGGAATCTTTCCTCTCTGACTTTAAGTTGCCATCCCCAACATCATGGACAGTGATGACAAGAAAAGTGAATGGGCGAGGACTAGGTAATGAATTGCTCCTTGCCTGTTATCTTGTTATCTTGTCTCTAACCACTCAGCCATGATGGTGCCAGGTCACTTAGGATGTAAATTTATCTGCCCTCCAAAGTATATTTTTCTTATTGTTGTTTGAGCAGGAAGAGTTGCCTCTGTCTGACCTGGTGCCA
This sequence comes from Mobula birostris, assembly GCF_030028105.1. NCBI lineage: Eukaryota > Metazoa > Chordata > Chondrichthyes > Myliobatiformes > Myliobatidae > Mobula > Mobula birostris. The sequence continues at coordinate 96,152,088 of NC_092381.1, forward strand.
TAAAATTTCACCACACATCTGTAGTCAGTTACACTGTAGATGTCATGCTGAATTTTTGCAAGCTCCAAGGGAAAGTAGAAGTGCTACCATGCTTCCTCATAATTGCACTTGTGTGTTGTGCCATGGGCAGGTCCTCTGAAATGATAGCAATGAGGAATTTGAAGTTGCTGATCCTCTCCACCTCTGATCCACCCGATGAGGCTGGCTCATGGACCTCCATTTTCCTCTGCTGAAATCAATAATGAGCTCCTTGGTCTTGCTGACATCGGGGAAGAGGTAACAGTCAGCCAGATTTTCAATCTCCGTCCTATATGCTGATTTGTTACCACCGTTGATTTGTCAATAGTGTCATCAGCAAGGTTAAATATGACTTTGGAGCAGTGCTGATAAAAATAAATGTGGACAAAGCGTTTGATGTCTTTAAGATGATGGTTCCTGCCCAGAAGGGTTTCAAATTGTTACTACTATCTGAGGCAGAAGGAATTGCTGCTGGTTGCTTGGATTTTGGCTGTTTGTTAATAAGGAGTGAAGTGCAAAGTAAGAAGGAAGGACCACAGAAGATGATGCAGAAGTGAGTTGATTACTGGAGGGATTTACAAGTTGGAGGAGAGTGGAGGCACAAAGTAAGGGGGGAAAATACTATTTAGCTTTTATGTGCTAATCGAGGTGATTCACACTTGGTTGCAAAGGCATGTGAAATTTGATAGAGAAAGAAATGAATGATGTAAAAATGTTCATGATTTGAAAATTTTGTGATCTTTACTATGGCTACTTTTTATTTCCAAATTATGAACTAATTAGCTACATTTAAATTCCTTTGCCTTGGAAGGTTCTGAATTTGTGTCCCTGGATTAATACAGTAGGTCTGGCCTCAGGGTTGCTGGTCTACCACAAATGTACGATTGCTATCTATGTGATCTGGAAAGCATCAAATTAGAAACTTTAAATTCTTCATGTGAAATGTGAACCATGGAAGTAGTTATACATTTTAACGCAAACTAAATAATGTTGGAAAAAGAACAAGATCTGTAAAGATACCAATGGTAAGCTGAGGTGTTTGAATCAGTTTAGCTGAAGAATGCATACTGAGTGAATGTTAGTCTGTTGTGCTGTGTTGTAATTGTATTTGCAATGAAGTAATACCAGCAATGGCAAGAATATAAAATCAGCAGCTGGATTATTATTGGACACCACTGTCATGCTGAAATATTAGTGAAACCTTCTTAAAGTCCACCACACATTTTGGCAGCAACTGCATGTAACAGGATATATTTTAGTTTTTGATTTATAGAATTTTATTGAATTATCATTACATCACAATCTTAGCCAACCGGCTGCCAAAATCCAATGTCCTTTGATATTTAGGGTTCCTCTGAAGTGAATTACTCTGGGAAATATTTTAAATATGCCAGGATTTTATCTTGCATTGTTTTTAACTGTGTTGTTTTAATCTCAGCAGGGAAGCTGCACAAGTATGCATGGCACTCCCAGTGTCCATTGGATTTTGTTCCTCAGCCATTCTTTCTCAAACTTACCTTTTTGTTCAGAAAACGTACTATGCATGTTAATATTTTTCCAAAGTTCTGGTGGAATTCCTAATGTATTACTGTCTAAGCACTAGACAGGATTGTGTACCAGCAAAAGTATTTTAATTCCCCACACTGTTTTCACAAGGAGCTCAGGCAGCTGGTTCCCAAGGTGATGAATTAGTCTCTTTGCACTTGACAAAGAGCAAATAGGAGCTTTCCAGAAAAGTGCCATTCCATTTCCCTCTGCACAAAGAAAGAACCCAACTGAAGAGACTATTTTAATTAATAACTACTTTGAAACTTTTCTTAATTTTAAGGTATTGAGGAAAAGCAGATTTGAGAGGGATTGGTGCAACTCTGAGCGTGGCAGAGGTCTGCAGCACCAAAGGTGGCTATTGCTTCTGAATGGCTGAACTAATACTAATGAAAGCATTGAGAGCTGTTCTTGTATGGCTTTCCAGAAATCTGAAGGAAAGATAACTTTTACAAAGTAAGGCACAGTGGGATTAGAGTTTCTGTAGCAACCAGTGTGTTTGATATTGACATGATTTAACGTTAGCAAGCATTTGCGATGAAATGAACATTGATACAGCATTCTTACCGATCTCTTGTTTCAACTTCCACATCACCCAATTAAATATAGAGTAACAGAGCTGTTTCATAAACTGCTATCTGTATTCCAGCCACTTTTTTTGCCTTATTTATGTTGAGGCAAGTTTTCATCAGCTGGGAGGTTGCACAAATAGCTTTTTTCTTGTGGTTACCTGCTGTTCCCTACTTGGCAGCTGCAGTTTGAGAAAGTCCAATTTTAAAGTTCAGGTTTAATTGTCATTGCCCTTGAATCCAGCCAAATGAAACTGCTTTCCATTGGGGCCACGGTGAAAAACACAGTACCATCAGTCACATATAGCACGTAGTTATGACAGCAGAAGAACAGTTCGCAAAAAGATTAGATGTAGCCCAAGTCCCTGAGTGTCATGGCCTGTAGATTGTTGGTGTAGCCACAGACGAACGCAATCCAACTAGACTTCCAGCAAGAGAACTCCGGAGAGCAGCACTGACAAGAGGGGCCAGCCCCCAAACCAGCACAGACTCCAGCTTTATCCAACACCAGCTCTGGAATCTCCTTCCCTGGGCGGCTGAAATTGGCGACACTCTGGCATGAGAGCTGAGTCTGTGCAACAACTGAGGCCACACAGCTCCCTTGCTGATGCTCTTTCCAATGAACTAGTGAACTAGACTAGTAGTATTCTGCATTAGCCAATGTCTTATGATTGCAAGAAAAGCATCGATTACAATCATTTGCACTGTTGATTGAATTGCTTACTGCCTCTGTGCACCGCTGCTGATGCTGTAGCTGCCAGCAACATGCTGCACAACAAGTTCAGCTCCACCGCCATCAAGCAACTAGCCAGTGGGACAGACCTGTGGCAATTGATGTTTTCAATATCCAGCGGTGTCTTATAATTGCACAAAAGGTGCTAAGGACTATCTAACAAGTTAACTCTGTTATTTATGAGGAGAATTGCATACATAATTTGGGTAGTTATCCTTCAGTTAGAGAATCGATGAGACTCTAGCTTGCATATTGTGTACAGTACTGGTCTTATTTAAGGAAAGATATTAATTCATGGAAAGAATTTCAGACTAATTCTCAGGACTGCAATTACACCTTTGTTTAGATCTGGAGTGGCTACTGCAATTGAGTGCACCTTCATCTAACCAGAAAATGATTCAAATGCACAAAGAGTATTTAAAGTAATTTTGTGGAACTGGTGTTGAATAAATGTGTCTGTCTCTTTGAGGGTTGGAATAGATTTATGTCATGGCAAGTTTATTTTCGTATACACAAATGCATGTATGCATAGGTGCAATGGGAAGGTTCACCTTATTGGTTTGGAATAGGAGCAGGCTGGCCTGCTGTGCTTCTTGGTAAGGTTTCAGGTGATCTAGCTGTTACCTGAGCTCTGTTCTCACTAACAATGGGTAACTTTGTGTCTTTTATCGAGTACCTGTCTATCTTTTGCTTGAAATGTTTTCAATAACTTTGATTCAATACCTTTTGAGGAAGAGAGTTGTAAACATTAGCATGCTTGGAGAGAGCTTTTTTTTTGCCTCAACTCTGACTTGTACAGTGATCTCCAATCGAAAGAAGAACCATGCTATCATTGATCTATAACATCAACTCTGCGTCTTGTTATTTCAGTCATCTCACCTTCCTCTGTTGTATGTGAACCTTGCCTGCTCACCTTTTATTCGTAAGGCAATTTTCCTATTTGGAAAATCTGTCTGGTCGATCTTCTTCTGAATTGCTTTGAATTAAGATGCTTTCTTAACTGCAGACAAATACTGGTCACTTAATTCCAGTTATGAACTCACTGGTGCCCTATTAAACTGAAGCAAACCTCTCCAGTAAAAAAACAATAACATTTTGTTAATTTTCCTAATGAATTATCTGCAGATGAGCCTTCTGGGAATCACACACTGGGCACAAATGTCCCATCAGAATATTATGGTTTTTAGCCCTAGTATGATAGATTTTTGACCTCCGTCTACCTCATTATGATCTTGCATCTTATTGCCTGCCTGCACTGCACATTTGCTATAACTGTAACACTTTATTCTATTATTTTTTTTTACCTTATAGTATCTCATTTCACTACTGTAATGGATTGATCTGTATTATTTTAATAATAAGTACTTTATTGATCCCGAGTGGGAAATTATTGCTTTATTTAAATTATTTAAAGCTTTTCACTGTACCTTGGCATAAGTAATCATTATCGTCAATATCATTAATATCATTGTCCATCATCCTCTGTCCTCCCATGATCATGATTGTTCTTGGCAAATTTTCTACAGAAGTGGTTTGCTATTTCCTCCTTCTGGGCAGTGTCTTTACAAGATGGGTGATCCCAGCCATTATCAGAACTCAGGTCTGCTATAAATCAAAAAGCCAATGCTATACAACTGGCAGCAGAGAATTAAATCAAATTCTCTGCTGCTATTTGTACATAATTGCTTCTTGGTGCTCTTTTGATAGAATATTGCAATGCAGTTCTTCAGTTGTAGAGCAGAGGTCCAGAGGACAACCAAGTTGTTTCATGACTCAGATGATTGTGCACTGGTGAGGAGTATTTCATGTGCCTGTGATGCTGCTGCAGGCCTGACTTTCATTGCAGACAAACATACACTTGTCCATATGACTGTTTACTTTCTGCAATAAACCAATGACGAAATATCAGAAGTTGTTAATTTGTTGTAGAATCTTTGAAAATGCCCTGAAGGGAATGTGACAGACATTAAATAGACACAGATGTTTTATAACTTCAAGTGCAGGTATGTAGGTCTTACCCAAGTTTAAAGCAACTTATTCCACAATTTCTCCTGAAGGCTTATTCCACTGTTATTTTTGAAGGTGTCTCTTGACAGAAGCGAGACTTGTAAAATTTGTTTGATGTTTTCAACTCTTCCTTTCTTCCTTTCCCCTGCCACTTTGGATTACTGTTCTTGGAAAAGCTTGTTGGTGTTTTTGAAGTGTTGGCTTCGTTATTGTTACTATTCTAGCCTGTGTTCAATCTCAGAAAGGTAAATCAGTTGCACAAGGAAGTGTTTGCACCCTCAGAGAATTGCTTTAGGTTTTAATGCAATGTTACACTCTTCTGTGTTGTGATTGAGGTGAACTCGAGTAATTTAGAATCCAGAGAAGTGAGCCAAACCAACTGAACTGCAATCAACATGTTGGCAGAAGAACAGATGACTCGTCATTTGGGTTTGGAACCAGAAGAGCACCACCAACAATAACTTGCATTTATACCATCCCTTCAAAGTTGGAACATATCCAGAGATTTCCTGGGTGGCCAGGAAGGGATCCTGTATCAAGTGCATGAGAATGGAGCCGATGGCAAGGATTAGAGCACATGTTTTTTCTTTAGCTGGAGGAAAATTCTGTTTATCCACTATTGAATATAAGAAAATTAATTTTGTTAATTTAGATAGTGTGGAGAGTTGAGGAAGCCAAGCCAAGGTTTGGATTTTGTCAGCGCACCATCATTGATTTTGACCCATGATGATGGACTTCAGTGGCAATGATATGAGAAGAGGAAAGATTTTAGGATATTCTTTGTCACTGTTGGCCCAGTCAAGACAGTTATGACAAGTGAGGTTTATTGGCATTTAACTACAGTACATGTATATAAAGTATATCATGTGTATAGAAATGAGAAGTTTCTTCAAACCAGGGTGTAAAGTCCCATAACATATGTAACACGAGATGACTTATGAAGGTAAGGATAAAATGAACAGATGAATCACACATAAATGACAAACTAAAGTGCAAGGTACATCTGCTGTCACTCCATCCTCCCGCCACCCCACTAGGAATAGGGTTCCTCTGGTCCTCACTTACCACCCCACCAGCCTCCGGGTCCAACATATTATTCTCCGTAACTTCCGCCACCTCCAATGGGATCCCACCACTAAGCACATCTTTCCCATCTTTCCCTCCCCCACCCCCCCCCCCGCATTCCGCAGGGATCGTTCCCTACGCAACTCCCTTGTCCATTCGTCCCTTCCATCCCTCCCCACTGATCTCCCTCCTGGCACTTATCCGTGTAAGCAGAACAAGTGCTACACATGCCCTTACACTTCCTCCCTTACCACCATTCAGGGCCCCAAACAGTCCTTCCAGGTGAAGCAACACTTCACCTGTGAGTCGACTGGGGTGATATACTGCGTCCGGTGCTCCCGATGTGGCCTTTTATATATTGGCGAGACCCGACGCAGACTGGGAGACCGCTTTGCTGAACATCTACGCTCTGTCCGCCAGAGAAAGCAGGATCTCCCAGTGGCCACACATTTTAATTCCACGTCCCATTCCCGTTCTGACATGTCTGTCCACGGCCTCCTCTACTGTAAAGATGAAGCCACACTCAGGTTGGAGGAACAACACCTTATATTCCGTCTGGGTAGCCTCCAACCTGATGGCATGAACATCGACTTCTCTAACTTCCGCTGAGGCCCCACCTCCCCCCTTACCCCATCTGTTACTTTTTTTTTATGCACACATTCTTTCTCTCACTCTCCTTTTTCTCCCTCTGTCCCTCTGAATATACCCCTTGCCCATCCTCTGGGTCTCCCCCCCCCCCCCCCTTGTCTTTCTTCCCGGACCTCCTGTCCCATGATCCTCTCGTATCCCCTTTTGCCTATCACCTGTCCAGCTCTTGGCTCTATCCCTCCCCCTCCTGTCTTCTCCTATCATTTTGGATCTCCCCCTCCCCCTCCCCATCCAACTTCCAAATCCCTTACTCACTCTTCCTTCAGTTAGTCCTGACGAAGGGTCTCGGCCTGAAACGTCGACTGTACCTCTTCCTACAGATGCTGCCTGGCCTGCTGCGTTCACCAGCAACTTTGATGTGTGTTGCTTGAATTTCCAGCATCTGCAGAATTCCTGTTGTTTGGGCAAGGTATGGAACTGATTAATCAGTGACATTTTGAATACGATGCAGCTGGTAGTTCAAAGCCTAATATCCTGGGGGAAGAAACTGTCTCTCATCCTGACCACTCTTGTTTTTGTGCATTGTGGTCTCCTGCCTGATGGTAGAAAGTCAAAGGATGCTGGATGGATGGGTGGGATCCTTAACAATACTAAGGGCCCTGTGTGTGCAACGCTCCTGGTAAATGTCCCCGATGGATGGTAGGGAGACCCCTATGATCCTCTCAGCTGATCTCACAGTCCTTTGTAGGGAATTCCAGTCTGATAAGCCACTGCTCTCATACCCGATGGAGATGCAACTTGTCAGGATGCTCTCAATGTTACTCCTATAAAACGCATTTAAGGTGAGTTGGGGGAGGTGGGCTGCTCATTTGGACATGGAGAAAAGAAGTGTGGAAAGTAGCTGAGTTACTCAACTCTCCTGCAGAGTGGTTGAGGAGGATGAGGAGGGACAGAACATCAGTCCCTGCTCAGTGGCTGTCATTAGTGAGAATAATTGGTGATAAATTTCCCATGATATACACAAAAGGAAAAGCTCAGATGCCGCTAATCAAATCTATTTTTTTTAACATACTAGGACGTTAGTCAAATATGATATCTGTCTGTTGGCCATTCAGCCCATCAAGTCTGCTCCACCATTCCATCATTGATCCCGGATCCCACTCAACCCATACACCTGCCTTCTCACCATATTCTTTGACACCCTGACTAATCGGGAAACAATCAACTTCTGGAAAATAGCTAAGATTATCTAACTGACAACTAATTAATTGTATATTCAAAATTGTTTACTGTAATTTCCTCTACACAAGTGTAAGGAGAGTGAAATAATGCTACTCCAGCATTTAAAAAAAAATAAAAAGAACACAGCAATAATAATAAAAAAACTATAAATACATCAGATAGCTTATATAGATTGATTGTATGTCCATGAAGTGATGCTAGGCTGTATCTACATAAGGTGACTGATGGGAGCTAATAAAGTAGTGTGGAGTTAGTGGTGGACATGTTGATCAGCCTTATTCCTTGGGGAAAGTAACAGTTTGAGTCAGGTGGTCCTGATGTGGATGTATGGTTACTGTCTCCCTGATGGAAGTGGGACAAATAATCCCTGAGCAGGTTATATGGGATCCTTCATATCGTTCCTGGCCTTTTCAGTCACCTTTCTGTATACATGTCCTTGATGGCTGGTAGGCTGGTGCCAGTAACGAATTGCCCAGTTTTGACTGCCCCTTGAAGAGCTTTCCTGTCTGCCACAGTGCAGTTTCCATCACAAGCAGTGATACAGCATGTTTGGATGTGCTCAACTGCACATCTGACGTGAGCTTTGATGTGCATAGTCCAGCGTTTTTCAGCCTCAGAAAGAAGCATTGGTGAGCTTTTTAGACTGTGTAGGATGTGTTCTGGGACCATGGAAGTTTGTGTGAGATGTGCACTCCCAAGAATGGAGTTTCCAATGCTGTGCTGCAGATGTAAAGCAGGGCGTGAGTTCTCCAGGTCGACAGCTATCTCCTTTGTCTTGTTGATATTGAGGAAGATGTTATTTGTCTGCTACCAGACCTCGAGATTGTCCTCCTCTCAGTAGGCATCTTATTGTTGTTGGTGATGAGCCCCACCACTGCTGTGTCATCGCTGAACTTCACACGTGATCACTCGAGTGTTTGGCTGTGCAGTCGCGTGTGAATAGTGTACAGCAATGGGCTCAGCATATGGCCCTCGGGTGCACCTGTGTTGAGGATGATGGGACGGAGCAGTTGTGCATCCTGACTGTGTGAGGCCTGTTCGTTTGCAAATCCACCATCCAATTGCACAGTGATGTATTTAGGCCGAGAGTAGGTGTTTGTTCACCAGGGTCTGTGGGACAATAGTGTTGAATGCCGAACTGAAACCCATTCTGACATATAAATGTCTTCGTTTTCCAGGTGTGTCAGAGCCAAGTGCATAATAGTTACCAAGGCATCAGTTGTAGAGTGGTTCTGTTGGTAACCATGTTGGTGAGTGTCCAGTGTGGCAGGAATGGGGTTTTTGATGTTTTGCCATCATGAGCCATTCAAAGCACTTCATGATAATTAGCGTCATTGCCACTGGGTGGTAGTCTTTTAGTTCTGAAGGTGTAGAGTTTGTTGGTACCATGGTTATGGTGGCTGATTTGAAGCACATGGGGACTGCAGCCTGGATGAATGATGTGTTGAAGATGTCATTGAGCTGGTCTGCACACTGTGAGTACTCAGCCTGGCTTGGCAGCATTGGGGGGTGGGGGTGCGGGGTTGACTCTGCAGAGTCTTTCTCACATCTATTGCTGTTCGAGGTAGAAGCTTTCATGGCTGGTGTTGAGTTGCATGCCACCTAGAAGCGTGCATAAAATTGTTTAGAGCATCATGGAGGGAGGCATCACTGCTAGTCAGCACTGTTTCCGCTTGCATATTCATGAATGCCCTTGATGCCCAACCATGCATGCTGTGGATCGTTAGCAGATTGGCATTCCTGAATTTTTCATGCGTAGGCGGTCTTTGCCCTCTTGATGCCTGAGATGAGGCTTCTCCAGGGTGCTCTGAGAACTGTTCTGTCACTGGACTTGAAGGCAGCTTTTAGTAGGGAGCACATCTCTACGTTCAGCCAGGGCTTCTAGTACCAATGTCATCTGCACACTTACTGATGTAGCCGATGACAGATGAGGCATATTTCTCAAGGTTCCTCCGCTTGTGATGGCCTCCTTGAACATCTGCCAGTCCTAAAACATAGAGATTGCCTTGTTTGGCCATACAGTGATGGTCCTCTTGACTAGTTTCTGCATTTTCAGCATCAGTCTGTATGCTGGGATTAACATCATGGAGATGTGATCAGAGGCCAAGATGAGGGCATGGGATGACTTTGTAAGTATCACATCTGTTTGTACAGACATGGTCGAGTCTTTTTGTTCCCCTGGTGACCATGGGTCAAATGTTATCCTGATTGAAGTCTCCTGCAATAATGGAGAGACTGTCCTGATGTTTGTTTTGTGGAGAGCGATGATACTGTAAAGCTCTCCCAGAGCGACCTTGGCACTGGAATTTGTGAGGATGTACACAACAGTAAACTCCCTGGGCAGATAATTTTATTGGCATTTAATTGGAAGATGCTCTCTTTCCCCAGTACAGTGACTGCTAACTGTCACAGTGAGATTGTGCACCAGCCTTGGTTAATGTATACACAGATTCTACCTCCTTTGATTCCCCCAATAGGGAGTCATCCCGTCAGGTTGAAACATCGAGTTGGGACATATGTTAACCATGTTTCAGTGAAAACCAGAAAACAGCAGTTTTACATCTTTCTGCGTGTAAATTTTCAGTATCAGTGGGTCCAATCTATTATCCAGCGAGTGGACATTGGCCAGGAAAAGTCATGGTACTGCCAGTCTGGCTGGGTTAGCTCTCAGCCTGACTAGCACCCCAGCTCCCTTGCCGAGTTTCTGCTTTCTCTCATGCCGCCCAAGTTAGCTGCTTCCTCAGTTGAGTCACTTGGGGCAGGTCGCATTCGCTGGTTCAGGTGCCTGTAGAATCCAGCTTCCATTGAGCACTGCTATTAACTCTGCTGCCATCAGATTAAATGTAATTTTCTCTTAAGAGTTCAGTGGCACTATATTTGTGGAGCTTTGGATGGCTGAAATTCCTGACTAAAAACTTTGAAACACTATCTAAGAATTTAAAGCTAACACCACTTTTGTGAGTTGGACGAGCTGCATCTTCAAGGAAGATGTGTGTGCCATCTTCAAGGAAGATACTTTGAAATTAACCCAAGTGACTGTTAATCTTTAGATCTCAAATTGAGCAGCTTTATGATACTTTTGTCAGGATAAAATATGATAAATGGACTTCCATGAGAAAACTCTCACAACACTTTTCCCAAGATAACTTCCAGTGTTTGGAGCTCAGTGTTATTTTGTGATGCTTTGTATTTGGGGTGGCTGGAGAGGTTTGGAAATGATACCGAGACCTTTCCTTCCAGAAGTTCCCCAACAGCAGGACCAGTTTGGTGTATGACAGATGGCTAGGGTATTGCTAGAGTGGTGGGAAACTGTTCAGCTTATCTCTGTTTCCTACCTTGAAGTGTACAAGTAGATTGAGGACCTCCAATTAATATTGTCAACCAGATAAGTGCAGGTTGGTGGGACGTCTGAGTTAACACATTTTTTTGAAGTATTGGGCCATAGTGTGGTGAAAGTACACAGTTTTGTCAAGACTGTAACCTTGGCTGGTGAGAATTATTGCTTTAATCACTGTATTATTAATTGAAGTCAATAATCCTGGTAGCACCAGGGTCTGAATAGCTCTTTGTGATGATTTATAATATTCTTATTGATTTGAACCTTGGACTGCGGAACGCAGTTGTTTTAAATAATACTGCAGAACGCAATTGTTTTAAATAACTTTAAGAAATAAAGGGATTATCTGAGATTTTAATTTGTCAATATATTTGCATGAAAACTATATGCTGTTATTCACTTTTACATTTGGAACCCTTACGTGCTAACCTTTTATCCCGCCTTCTTCAAAAATTAACAAGGCATCAGTTTCAAGGTATCTGAATCTGTATGGATCTGTGGACCAAATCCCTCCATTGTACCATGTACCTAGGTGCCTACCATTCACTGTGTAAGTCCTACCCTAGTTTGTCCTGTCGAAGTGCAGCACTTCACATTCATCTGCATTAAGTTCCATCTGCCACTTTTCAGTAAAATTTCCAGCTGGTTTCGATCTGTTTTCAAACCTTGATAGCCAGCTTCGTTGCCCTTTATGCCCCCAGTCCTGGTGTCATCTGCAAATTTGCTGATCCAGTTTAGCATGGCCGAACACCGACCCCTGCAGTACCCCACTAGTCACAGGTGCTGCCCTTCTTGAGGCAATTATCTACCATCACTCTTTGGCTTCCTCCCACTTGTAACTTACCATTTTAGAATAAAAACAATTTTTATACCTTAATTATAAAGTAATTGTTGTGACTTGTATGAAATTGGTGGGCAGTACAGGAAGTTGTAAGAAAAGTTAACTGAATGTTATTTATGAGGAGAATTGCAGACATAATTTGGGTGGTTTTGCTTGAGCTCGGGGATCGCTGAGACTCCACCTGGCCAAGTGTGTATAGTACTGGTCTTATTTAAGGAAAGCTACTAATCCATGGAAGGAAGTTCAGACTAATTGTATTCCAATAATGTGTGAGTAGAGTTTGAGGAGAGTTGAATGGACTTGGTTTAAGAGGGAACTTGACTGAAATATTTGAAATCCTGGAGTGCCTGTTTCCTCCTTGGGGAATCTAGAGCTTAGGGTTGCTATTTAAAAATAAGGCATTGCCTATTTGAGCCAGAGATGAGATGTAATTTTTGTTCGTGTAGTTTTATGAATCTTGGAATTCTCAAATTGGAAGCAGAATCTTTGAATACGTTTAAGGTAGAGGTAGATAGTCACTTGATAAGCAAGGATTAAAAAGCATGGAGAGGAGAGCAAAATTGATGCTAAAATCAGATTAGCCATGATGTTAAATGGCAGGACTGATCTGAGAGGCTGAATAGTCTACTCTCCTAATTCATGGCTGTACTGAATAGATTTTCTTTCTCTCTTTCAACTTGTAATGACATTTTGAGAGTAGCTGTTTTTTGTAGCTAATGGTAAGCTTTGCTTGGCAAGGAGGATGAACACAGACTGGGGAAAATGAAAAGTACAGTTAATGTGGACAAATATTAGTTAATTTATGTGAGCACCAGAAGTACATATTAAAAAGGTATTTCTCAATCCTGTGAAGTGTACAACAGGTCTTAAATAAACAGTTGCACAAATTGTTATGTGTAAGGATAGTTTTAAAGGTAGGTTGGATTTTTACTGAATCATATTAAATATATTTTGACAGGGTATTAGTTGGGTCATGTGAGGGTAATTTTAAAAGGGCTGTTCAAAATACTAAACTGATGATTAGCAATGCTAAGACTAAAGAACGAGTTATTTACATTTTTGTAACCAAATATACTGGCTTCCAAAGATCTTAGTCAACAGTGGAGTTTTGGGAATGTGAAATGTTCCAGATAAATTATTCAAAAATATCTTGGTTAAATTAAAGAATAAAAGAATTGTGAACAGCAGAATCATCTCCAAATTAGTGCCTAAAGAGCAAGGCAAAGGTGGAATGAGCAATTTAGCTTGAAGGCAATCTGATCTGCTTCTCCATTGAAGCCTGTTCTTGCTGTCTCTTACACTTCTGTTATCAATTGGGAGCTGCTTTGTTGAGTCAATGTTTACACAGTGTTGATGGTGCAAAGAACTGATTATTTTTGCATTTATGCTCTTGCACAACAACTTGATGACTCATTGAATGCCTTTGTTCTTTAATTGGGGAAAGAAAAGATGTATTTAATCTGTTAAAGGCCAGATGCACAGAAATCTTGGCTAGGCTTTTATTTCATGGAAAATCCTCTAGAAAAATATTTTTAATTTTCAAACTTTCTGCATTTCTGTACACTTGCTTATCTTGGTGTGATTTTGATCGAGTTTGAGATTGGCAGGAATCCAGAGGAAATTTGGTAGCCCTTCCTGACGATTTAATTCAGCAACACTTATATAGCACAATGACCCTATTGGATCACAGAATAGCTTCATATATTTATAGTGATAACAATGGTTCTGTTTGAGTGTTCGATTCTTCATGTAATGTTGGTTTGAATGCTTGTTTATTTTTGCAAGCCTACTGAGCAATTATAATGGTGATTAACTAAGTGAGGGTGAATGAACAGGAGGTGTCTTGGACTTTGATTAATGGAGATAGTGACAGAACATTAACTCAGACATTAACTTAGATAGTGACAGAACCCCTTGAAAATTTTCAGCTTATTGGGTGTCAGACAATTGTATGTATTTGAAAAAGTTGGAATTATTCACAGAACAATTAATATTAATGAATTGTTGACATTTAATCTGAGAAGATGGCAGCACGTCGCGCGTGCGCAGCCCTCCGGTGAAAAATGATATTGTATCTGTTAAATAGGGGCAGTGGACAACTCTGATTTGATGGAGAATGGACGTGAAAGCACAGAGGAACATCTGGAGAAATTTCTGAAACGCCTGTTTGCAGCTGTCGTTACTGCACGGTCGGGAGTCTTTCTGAGGGTAGGCCTCAAAGTCCCCGGCCTTGCCTGCTTTTGGCGACCGAGAAGGAGGTTGAATCGTTCGGACAGAGATGGCGCTGAGTACCCGGTGTCGGAGAGTTGATCAGAGCTCGAAGTTTTCAGATGACTCAGAGTCGGACTGTGGTCGGGCATGGCAGGGAGAGTTTTTCTTCCTTCTCCCGCCTGCATGAGATGTGGGACATTTGAGAAACTTTGAACTTTACTGTGCTCACAGACTTCTTCAAGTATTATTACACTGTTTGTAACTATACGTTATAATTATGTGGTTTTGTCAGTTTTTTCAGTCTTGGTTTGTCCTGTGTTTTGTGATGTCACACCGGAGGAAATAATGTATCATTTCTTAATGCATACATCACTAAATGACAATAAAAGAGGGCTATGTGTCTTCATAATCACAATCAGTATTATTAAGGGTTTTAAGGAAGAGATGAGGATAGAAAAATTGGAACATGGATCTGCTATGATCTCACTGTGTCAAAACAAACTTAAGGAAATTCAAGCAACACACATCAAAGTTGCTGGTGAAAGTTCCGTTCACCAGCAACTTTGATGTGTGTTGCTTGAATTTCCAGCATCTGCAGAATTCCTGTTGTTGAGGGAAAAGTGATCTGTTTTTCTTGTACTGTTATTGAACAGGTAGTTTGTCTACATGCATGTTTTAATTGTGCCTGGATGAACAACAGGCTCGATACTGAGTGAGTATCCAAGTATCAGACGTATGCTTCCCCACTCAGTGGTTTAAAGCCCACAAATCTGTGGGTTGGGATGTTACCACGGTGACTCTGCTTCCCGAGTGTATGGTGATTCAGACTGAACATTGTATGGGATGGATTATGCTGTGACTCAGCAGTTATGGTGGAGAGAAGGGAATTCACATTAAGTATTTTTGGCATGCATTTTGGAAAGTGTGGGTGTGTATTTGATGTGTAATTCAGGATAAGGTGTCCTGTTCCTTCAACCCTAACTGAAGAAATATTTGCATTCTGTGCTCACAAATAGTCCTTCCAGTTCTTGCATGTCAGATCTGGCCCCCTTTTTCCCCAAGTAGACCAGCATTACAGTTCCCCTGGTCCTCTTCTTTTGCCCCAATACCTTTTTGCATTGAACAAATGATCCTCCACAATTTCTGCCACCTACAATGCAATCACACTACCAGTCATATCTCAACTCCCATCCTATATTGAAACAAAGGAAACCTTTATATAAAAAAATCTCTCTTGTATATCTCTATCAGATTTCTACAAACAGCATGACCTTGTTACACTTCAAGTTCATATTATTAGGGTAGAATCAGACTCTGAATGGACTTCTGGAAAAGAGAGAACAAAAGTAAGGTAAGTAGTTATAAAAAGTTTCTTATTATTAAAAAATACAGTGAAAGTGAAGAAATTGAATAATGATTTAGCATTTGTGTTCTCGATAAACTGATCAATTTATTAATATTACATTTTACTTGCATTATATGAGATACTATGCAAGTATGATCATCTGCTATTAATTTATTCATGAAAATTCATTCACAATGATTCTAAAATTGAACGGCTTGTCATATGAAGAGTGTTTGATGGCTCTGGGCCTGTATTCACTAGAATTCAGAAGAATGAGGGGTGACTTCTGTGACGAAAGTACACATAGACTAAGATGTTAACTGTCCTGTGCTGGCACCAGTGGGATCAGCAGTTGGTCTGCCACCTGTCTTCAGGAGAAAGAAGGAAAACAATGGAGCAGCATTTGGAGATGTTAATGAAGGGACGGGAGAGTTTAACGGAAGGAGACACGGTCTGACAGCTGTCAAGATCGGCTCCTCTTTGAACCCTGAACTGTTTGAAGTGATGGACAGGCGACACCTCAGCAGGGGGATAAAAAGGGACAGGTTCGCTAAGGCAGCACACACGACACCCTGAGGTAACGAGACCCTGGAAGCGGTGCGTCTCCCACAAGTCGGTGGGAGTTTTTGGAGGGTTGATCGCGGGACCAAGCCATAGACGCACAGGGTGGAAAGGAACAATCGGCGGGAACCTGGTGTGTGTCCGCCCTTGCCTGGGTGCTAGGTTCACTGTAGAGGAACGGAGGGGTCACAGTCGGTGACCCCAGAAGACATTACAAAGGGCTCGCCCAAAAGCTGACTGCGAGGAATATCGAAGGTCTGTGTGGAAGCCATTTTTGAATATTCATTCGCTTTCTCTCTCTCTCTCTCTCCCACGGCAGTGATTACTGTGAACTGAACTGAACTCAATTGAACTGAACTTTGCGTCACTTTGAAACTGGTCACTTACCCCTAGACGACGATAGAGCTTGATTGATCCTATTATCCTAGTTTCTGTGTACATGTGTGTTTATCATTGCTGAACTGTTGTATTCATTATCCTTTTGATTAGAGTACTGTGTTGCTTATTTCTTTAATAAAACTTTCTTAGTTCCAGTAATCCAGATTCCAACTGAGTGATCCATTTCTGCTGGTTTGGCAACCCAGTTACAGGGTGCGTAACACCTCATTGAAACCTATCGAATGGTGAAAGGCCTTGATAGAGTGGATGTGGAGAGAATGTTCCCTCTGGTGGGAGAATTGAAGACCAGAGGGGACAGCCTCAGCATAGAGGGGCATCCTTGTAGAATGGAGATGGGGAGTAATTTCTTTATCCAGAGAATGGTGAATCTGTGGAATTAGTTGCTACGGGCATCTGTGGAGACTAAGTTTTCATGTGTATTTAAGGCAGGGGTTGATGAATTCTTGATTGGTCAGGGCATGAAGGGACATGGGTAGAAGGCAGAAGATTGGGGCTGAAAGGAAAAATGGATCTGCCATGATTAAATGGCGGAATAGACTCGATGGGCCAAATGGCCCAATTCTGCTCCTATATCTTCTGGTGTTGTGGTCTATTACATAAACTTTCAGATGGAGCAAGGTTATCCTTTCATGGTGGTTTGTGGTCTGAAATACTGAACTGGCAAACTGTTTTGATAAGGGTTATCTGACATCTGACATGAAATTTTAACTGTTTCTTTGTTCAGAAGCTGACTGACTTTGTCTAGTGTTACCAACACTTGGTGTTTTTACTTCAGATTTCCATCTTTTTAACTCCTGCTGAAAGCATTGTGAGTCTAACTCAGTTATGCAACTTGCAAAGGGAATATCACTAGAATCCCTTGAACAGCTAAACACAAAATTGCCCGGCAATGTAAGGCAGGGGTTCCTTGGGTTGATGGTTGGGGTCCATGGCATGAAAAAGTTTGTGAATCCCAGATGTAAGGAGACCCATGGTGGCTGAGTGAGATACTGGCACTTTTATGGAATAAAATTGCACCCAGCTCTGGCAAATTGTATGCTGGAAGACAACGCTGTGTGAATGGGATCTGCTCGGGTGAGGCTAACCATACTCCCAAGATAAGTGATGTCAGCCAATGTGAAGCAACACAATCTTTTGCAAGGAATAGTTGTCAATAAATTAATTGTAAGGGTCTTCTCTTTCTTTTGCTTCCCCCCGCCCCCCCCGCCCCCCCCCCCACAAAACAGACACGTACTCAAATTCAAAGTGGAGTTTATTGTCTTTTGCATAAGTGCATTTATGCACAGGTGCAATGAAAAAATTACAGCAGCATCATGGGGAAATAGCATCAGATAAGCAGCATTTACAAGAACAAACAAATTAAACATAAGTTATGCACAAATATTTACAAGAAACAGAATCATCAGAACAAAAAAACATAAAGTTCATAGTAACACACATCAAAGTTGCTGGTGAACGCAGCAGGCCAGGCAGCATCTCTAGGAAGAGGTACAGTCGACGTTTCAGGCTGAGACCCTTTGTCAGAACTCGACGAAGGGTCTCGGCCTGAAACGTCGACTGTACCTCTCCCTAGAGACGCTGCCTGGCCTGCTGCGTTCACCAGCAACTTTGATGTGTGTTGCTTGAATTTCCAGCATCTGCAGAATTCCTGTTGTTAAAGTTCATCGTAGTGTGATGTAATCAGTGATTGCCATCCGTCTGTCTTGAAGGATAGTGGGTGGTGGTAGTGATGATCAACACAAGCCTGGGCGGAAGGTATGGAGATCCTGAGATACCCAGTTATCAAGATCCCCCTCTCTGCCTCACCAAAGGAAAGCTTACAAAGCAATACATTTGGCACCAGCTTGGCTGCAGGAACTGCAGGAAGGATGTTCAATGACATCCAGCGGCCTCAGGGGTTCTACTCCAGGTTTGCTGTCAGGGTTTACTCCCATTGCCTTCGTCTCTCCTGAGGCTACCCACCAGGCGGTGGGGCTATTTACCTACAGTTGGGGGATCTGGTTCATGAGCACCAGGGTGTGCTACATGTGTAGGGGCCAGAACTTCTCCCTGTCCTCTGCAGTTCAGCCTGAGTCCAAAAGGATTTCAGTTTCTGTGTGTCGCCAGTGAAAAGGCACTGCATTAGGTTTGCAGAATACCATAATCAGTGGTTATAGTATTGCTATACTGCAGTGATTGGGGTTGTGCTGGGTGGTTCAAGAACTGAATGGTTGAAGAGAAATGGCAGTTCTTGAACCTGGTGGTGGGGGACTTCAGGCTTCTGCATTTCCTTCCTGATGGTAGCTGGCCCAGATAATGGGGATCTTTGATAGATGTTGCTCTCCTGAGGCAACGCCTCATGTAGATCTGTCTGATTGTGGAGAAGGATGTGTGCACCAATCCCTTCTGAATTAAGGGTAGTGTAAAATATGGAGGAATGGTCAGCATGTGAAGGGTTACATTTCTGAGCTTAATTAATATAAAAAAAATGTTAACCATGTGATTTTGACAAAGACCATAACTTGAGTGGTTATAGTCTGTGTAATTATAACTTCCCATGCAGCAAGTCCTGTTCCCAAGTGAAAATGGGCTATTTTTGGAATACTCTGCATATTCTTGTGGGCCCAGAAAGTGAGAACGATACTTTTTTTAGTCTGTTTTGGCATGGTGTTCGGAAAGTTCATGACTGTGTGATCACAGGAAGCTGAGAAAGTAGAGGCCTGGTGTGCTCCCTTTGGAATCCCTGATAACTGAGATGGGAAATGGGAAGTAGCTCATTCCAGTCCTAGTGTCTGCCTTGTGGGCGTCAGAGACTTTGGTAATGTAATGTTTAGGCTGGGGAGAGGTGGACATGCCAGTGAACAATCTATCACTGTTTGCCTCCGCTAGCTCTATGAAATGTGCAGTCAAAGACAGAGGAGAGGGTGGCTGCAGTAACTGTCACTTGGATCATGGCCATTTTTTGAAAATGTTGGACTTAAAGTGCAAATGAGCTGGTCAACCAAAGAGAACACGGAGTCTAAAACTGGGCATCATATCCTCACCTGATTCCTGAGAGGCGCTGCTGTGTGCAAGTTAACTACCCTGTTTTCAAACACAGAAACAGAAAAGTATTTGTAATCACTTAATATATTCTGAGTATGTGCTCTAGCAGTATCTCAAGTTCAAGTTTAATGTTATCTGACTGTACATATATACAACTAAATGACACAAAGTTTCTGTGGACCACAGTGCACCTACAATGCATAATTCACACACAGCATGTAAAATTACTACACGTACATCATGAAAATATAATTCAAAATGTATGTGAAGTGCACAGCAAAGGTTAACAGCTTGCTGATCTTGTGATGAGACCTCATTTGTGGCAGGGTATTTGATAGTCTCAGCCTGAGGGAAGAAGTTGTTATGAAGGTGGGCAGTCCTAGTCCTGATGCTCCTGAAATTCCTTCCTGATGTCAGTGGGTTAAAGAGATTGTGGGATTGTGCGTTGTGCCCTTGCTATACAATTGTCCTAGTAAAATGCACAAATAAGGGGAGGAGGGAGACCCCCTGTTGTGCTCTTGGTGGTGTTTGCCTGTAAGATCTTGTGGTCTGATGCCTTGCAGCTTCCACACCATGCTATGATGCATCCAGATAGAATATTCGAATACCTACTCCTGCAGAAAGTTGTTAGAATGGGCACAGGGAGCCTCGCACATCTCAGCCTTCTCAAAGTGTAGATGCTGCTTTGCCGCCTTGACTGATGAGGTGTTTTTGGTCCAGATTAGATCGTCTGTTACGTGCACAGCAAGGAACTTAGTGCTCTTCACTCTCCATGGCTGAGCTGTTGATGTGCAATGGACAGTAGTCGATCTGTGCTTTTCTCAAGTCTGTAATCATCTCTGTTGCCCGAATTGAGACTCGGGTTGTTGCTTTCGCACCATTTGATAAGCCTCTCTGCTTCCTCCCTGTATCCTGACTCATCATTGTTGCTGAGGCCAACCTTTGTTGTATCATCAGCAAACTTGATGATGCGGTTTGAGCTGGATCTGGCAGTGCAGTCGTGAGTCAGCAGCAGGCTGAGTACATAACCGTTTGTGGGGGGGGGGGACCAGTGCCTAGTGTGATGGAGCTTGGGATGTAGCTACCAACTCTGACTGACTGAGGTCTTTCCATCAAGAAGTCCAAGATCCAGTTACAGAAAGGGGTGTTGAGTCCCAGTGAGGACAGTTTACCCAGTATCCTGTGAAGGATGATCACTATCAGATGCCAAGCTGAAGTCGATAAACTACATCCTGGTCTATGAGGTATTGTTTTCTAGGTGGGACTGGTTGGAGGGGAGGGCCAAGGCAATGACATCATCATTGGGCTGGTTTGAGAATTTGGCTGGAAAGTGAGATTTAATAAGATCCGTTACCAACAGCTTAAGCACTTAGTGTTTAGGTCCTATTTCTGGTTGCTGTGGCAGTCTGGTATTTTATCACAGTAAGGTTGATCATCTTCATGCCTTGTGGCGCATCAGGCAGCAACCTTGCATTTCTTTAGCACTTGTCGGTTTTTTTTATGAGGCCGGGCTGCTGGCTCGACATTCAATTCAGTGTGGATGAAAAGCATGTAAGGAACCAGCCGGATGTGAACCTGGAACTACTCATCTCGAAGTTCAGTGTGGATACCACTACACCACTGGCCGGCTGATCACAATAATGTCCTTGGTGCATTTTCCTCATTCACTGATGCCTTGTATTTATCAATGTCGATACGATGTTCATAGCTGGCCCCTCCCTGAATATTCTCCAGTCCCTACTTTCAAATCAGTCCCGCAGTGCTTAGGTGGCACCTTGTGGCCAGGTTCTGATCTCCCTGTGAACTTGCCAAACTCACTTAATCAGTGGTCTATATGCAGGGGTTAAAAAAATGGATCTGTGGTCTGATTCGTCAAACCTTGTAGGCTGCATGATTGTCAGTATAGTCTATGTCTACTCTCTCCTCTGGTTGTGAAGCTGACATGCCAGTAGAACTCTGGTAGGACTATTTTAAAGTTATGATTGAAGTCACCAGCAACAACAAGGTTGATTGGGGCTGATTGCAGATTGTGACATGGAGATCCTTCAGCACGAGCACAATTTGTCAGATTTGTATCTGAATTCAAATCCTTTCGTAACTGTATTTCATGAAAGCTTGACTTGTGTACAGAGCTTCTGAATGAATGCACAGAGAGGTCATGTTGTGAAAGCTGATTGTAGGTTGTTTCTTTGGAGTGTTCCCTCCTGATGGTGTTGACAGCAGTCACAAGTAGTGCTGGAAGTGAAATGTGTGAGGAAGTTGAGATGGGCTCTACAGTATTCAATAAATGGTAGTGGAATGCAGCAATTGTTACTCATTGCCCTAGTGGACTGCTTTATGAACACAGTCACTGTTAATTGATTGCAGCTGTCTTGAGCTTTACAAAGTAGGGGGTAACACTGTGACTTCTACAAATGTTCAGAAAAATTTTCTTTGCTTTTCTGGCTTTTCTGTTTTAATTTCATTGTCTAATGTAGTTTAATATTTATTAACCGATCAGAATATGTTTTTAATTGCATGTTTATATTCAGCTGTCTTTATTCCTCATTACAAATATTAATCATCCAGCACATTCTTAACAATCTAATCAATATAATGATACTTTCAAGCTGTAGATTTCTAAATGAATCCATTCAGGCATTAAGTAAGCTCAGCAGATTCTCCAATGGGGCAAAGTAATTGCTGTGTCGTATTTATTCCATCTTGGTACTTTTGGGCTAAATGTGTTTTTGTAAAGGATGAGGTTGCTCCTTATGATGGGTTCAAATTACTTGATGTTGGTAACCTATCATTGTGCACATTGCTTTAGCTTTAGAATTTTACACATGTTGAGATGAGCCACAGTTGTGAATAAATATATTTTGTTCCCCATTTTGATCTGTGCATGGCGGGGCCAGGTCTCAGAATGATCCTATTAGTCCAGCGGTCCCCAACCACTGGTCCGCGGACCAGTACCGGGCCGCAAAGCATGTGCTACCGGGCTGTGAGGAAACGATACGAGTCAGCTGCATCTTTCCTCTTTCCCTGTCACGCACTGTTGAACTTGAACATAAGGTTGCCAACTGTCTCATATTTGCCGGGACATCCCGTATATTGGGCTAAATTGGTTTATCCCATATGGGATCGCCCTTGTCCCGTATTTCCCTCACTAAGGTAGAGCGTTCCTATGAAACCTTGCGTGCCGAAATGGCTTAAAGCGAAGCAGCAATTACCATTAATTTATATAGGAAAAATTTTTGAGCGTTCCCAGACCCAAAAAATAACCTAACAAATCATACCAAATAACACATAACACCGAAAATAAATAACACTAACATATAGTAAAAGCAGGAAGGATATGATAAATACACATCCAATATAAAGTAGAAATAATGTAGGTACAGTGTAGTTGGGAAGATGAAGGCAAAACCAATTTGTGGGGGGGAAAATCGGCACATGCGCACGTCACGCATTCACATGCAGGTGCCTGCACAAGGCTTCATGGTCATGGTAGTCTTCCCTGGGGTAAAGTGTCCTGGGATTTGACTGCTACTTTTGTCCCTTATTTGGGAGTGAAAAAGTTGGCAACTCTAACTGTAAAAGACACGTTGAGGTGAGTTTAACCCAACTTAAGTACCACCCCTTGGTCAGCCGGTCTGCAAGAATATTGTCAATATTAAACCAGTCCGCGGTGCAAAAAAGCTTGGGGACCCCTGTATTAGTCCATGTTTTTTTTTTCCCATAGATGTGCTGTGATGCAATGTGTTCGTGTTTAGGCCAAAATAAAATTTTCTTTAGTAAGGCTGTAAATTTCTTAACTGGAATTGCTTGATGTGGAAAGTTGTGCTTGACGAATCTTTTAGTTCTTTGAAGAAATTACAAGGGTAGATGAGGGTAGGGCACTGGATCGTCAAAGTTCAAAGTAAATATATTATTAAAGTACGTATGTCACCATGTACAACCCTGAGATTCTTTCTCTTGTGCGCCATCATACTAAATGAAAGAAATGCAACAGAATCAGTGAAAGACCACGTCCAAAAGGACGGGCAAACAACCAGTGTGCAAAAAAAACTAAAAAAAAAACACCAACAAACTGCAAATACAAAAAGAAAGAAAAAGAAATAATAAATATATAAGCAATAATTTTGAGAACATGAGATGAAGGGTCCTTGAAAGTGAGTCCATTGATTGTGGGAACAGTTTAATGATGGGGCAGGTGAAGTTGAATGAAGTTATCTCCTGTGAACCAAGAGCCTGATGGTTGAGGGGTAATAACTGTTACTGAACCTGGTGGTGTGAGTCCTGAGGCTCCTGTACCTTCTCCCCTAAGGCAACAGCGAGAATTGAACATGAACAACTGGAATTCTGCAGATGCTGGAAATTCAAGCAACAGACATCAAAGTTGCTGGTGAATGCAGCAGGCCAGGCAGCATCTCTAGGAAGAGGTACAGTTGACGTTTCAGGCCGAGAAGGGTCTCGGCCTGAAACGTCGACTGTACCTCTTCCTAGAGATGCTGCCTGGCTGGCTGCGTTCACCAGCAACTTTGAGAAGTGAACATGGCCTGGATGGTGGGGGTCTTCGATGATGGATGCTGCTTTCCTGGGGCAATGCTCTATGTAGATGTGTTCAGGGGTGGGGAGGGCTTTACGTGTGATGTAAAGTAGTGGGTCATATCCACTACTTTTTGTCGGCTTTTCTGTACAAGGGCATTGGTGTTTCTGTATCATGCAATAGTCAATATACTCTCCACCACACATCTATATAAGTTGTCAAAGTCTTAGGTTGTATGCAGAATCTTCACAGCCTAAGAAAGTAGAGGCACTGTCTTTGTAGTTGCACTTGTGTGCTGGGACCAGGGCAGGTCCTCTGAATTGATAACACTGAGGAATTTAAAGTTGCTGACCTTCTCCATCTCAAATCTCCTGATATGGAGAAGGTCATGGACCTCTGGTTTCCTCCCCCTGAAGTCATTGTCATCTCCTTGGTCTTGCTGATACAGAGTGAGAGGTTGTTTTTATACCACCTTTGATTCGACCAACAACAGTGGTGTTGTTGACCAGGGCCTTCAGATGGCGGGCTTGTTTGGAAGATTGGGTCCCAGTGAATCTTGGGAGATTTGGTTGGATGGATTTAAAATCAGCTCAGAGGGAGGAAGCAAAGGGTGATGGTTACAGGTTGTTTCTTGGAAAGGAATTGGAAACAAGTGGTGTGCCACAGGAGTCAGTGTTTGGACCCTTGTATTGGTGAGTTATATAAATCATGGATGTGAATGCACAAGACTTGATCACTAAATTGTTAGCACAGAAATTTATCATATATTACTTGGAGGATCTTGATCATTTAGGGAAATGAGCAGAAGAGTGGCAAAAGGATTTTGGTACAGATGTATTTTGGAAAGTCAGTGTACATTTTATTGTACATCGACTGCATTAGTGCTGCTTCCTACACCCATGTGGAGTGCATCGACTTCATCCACTTGGCTTCTACTTCCAGCCTGCCCTCAAATTTACCTGATCCATTTCCAACACCACTTTCTTGGTCTCCCTGTCTCTGTCTCTGGAGACAGCTTATCTGCTGATGTCTATTATAAACTCACGGACTCTCATGGTTACCTGGACTATACCTCCTCCCACCCTGTTACCTGTAAAAATGCCATCCCCTTCTCTCAATTCCTCTGTCTCCGCCGCATCTGCTCTCAGGATAAGGCTTTTCATTCTCGAATGAAGGAGATGTCTTTCTTCCTTAAGAGAAAGGGGCTTCCTTTCCTCCACCATCAACACTGTCCTCAACCGCATCTCTTCCATTTTATGCATGTCTGCTCTCACCCCATCCTCCCGCTACCTTACTGGGGATAGGGTTCCTCTTGTCCTCATCTAGCACCCCACCAGCCACGTCTAGCACATAATTCTCTGTAACTTCTGTCATCTCCAATGGATCCCACCACCAAGCAGATCTTTCCTGCCCCCCAACACCATCCCCCCCCACCACTTTCTACTTTACACAGGGATCACTCCCTACTTGACTCATGTCCTTCTGTCCCTCCCCACTGATCTCCCTCCTAGCACATATCCTTGCAAAAGTGGAGCAAGTGCCCACACCACTTCCTCCACTACCATTCAGGGACCTAAACAGTCCTTCCAGGTGAGGTGACACTTCACCTGTGAGTCTTTTGGGGTCATAAACTGTGACTGGTGTTCCCAGTGTTCCCTCCTGTATATCAGTGAGACCCGATGTAGATTGGGAGACCACTTCACCAAGCACCTACACTCCATCCGCCAGAAAAAGCAGGAGTTCTCCGTGGCCTCCCATTTTAATTCCACTTCCCATTCCCATTCCAATATGTCAATATCATGACAGTGGAGGAGGCCATATATTGACATATTGGAAGTGGAATGGAAAGTGGGAATGTTGGTCTTCCAACCTGAGTGTGGCCTCATCATGACAGTAGAGGAGGCCAAATGAGGCCACACTTAGGTTGGAGGGACAACTCCTTATGTTCCATTTGCGTAGCCTCCAACCTGATGGCATGAATATTGATTTCTCAAACTTCTGGCAATTCTACCCCCCCCCCCCACCCTCACCATTTCCCATCCCCTTTTCCCTCTCTCATCTTATCTTGTTGCCCATTGCCTTCTTTGCTGCTCCTCCCCCCTTTTCATTCTTCCATGACCTTTTATCCTCTCCTATTAGATCTTCCCCTTCTCCAGCCCTGATTCTTTCACCAATCAACATACCAGCTCTTCACCTCACCCCTCCTCCTCCTGGTTTCACCTGTCACCTTGCGTTTCTCCCTTCCCTCCCCCTACCTTTGAAATCTACTCCTCATCTTTTTTTTTCTTCAGTCCTTCTGAGGGGTCTTGGCCCGAAACAACATCGACTGTACTCTTCCACAGGTGCTGCCTGGCCTGCTAAGTTCCTCCAGCATTTTGTGGGTTCATAGTGTGTATCATCAGGGACCAGGCAGCGTAATGGAACAGAAGAACTGGAAAACAACTGCATATTTTGTTGAAAGTGGTGCCACAGGTAGGTAAGGTGATGCCAAAGGTGTTTAGGATAATGGCCTTCGGCATCAGTCAGAGCATTGGCTATAGGAGATCAGATGTTTGTTGTAGTGTACAAGTTGTTGCTGAGGCTGTACTTGGAGTTCTATCTATAGTTTTGGTCACCCTGTCAGAGAAAAGACTAGGCTAAACTGGAAAGAGTGCTGAAAGAATGAGGGTATTATGAGGAGAGGTTGGCCAGGCTAGGTGTTAATTCCTTGTAACGTAGGTGACTGAGGGGTGGCTTCATAGAAGTCTCTAAAATTGTGAGAGGCAGAAACAAATCTTTTTCCCGAGGTAGAGGAACCTAAGCTAGTGGACTTAGATTTAGGGTGAGAAGGGCAACATTTTCATGCAGAAGATGGTGAGAATGTAAACTGCCAGAATAAGTGGTTGGGCTGGTACACGCAAACCAAGATTTAAGGGTAGGATAACAAGTACTGGTAATGGAGGATAAACGATAATGCTTTTTTCCAAATACAGTAGCTTCTGGTTAATTGGGACACATTCGGATCACTACATTTTGGCTTAACTCACCAACTGCATCAATTAGCCAAAGTTTCGTGGAAATAGTTAAAAATATATTAAAAAAAGAAAAGCTATGATTTAACTGAGTAATAAATAATGGATTTAAATGAAGTACAGAACAAGTTAAAACTATCAATATTGCTGCGGTACTGAAAATGCATAATAGTTCTCAATAGTTACTGGTGGAGGAATCACTCAGTGCACGCTGCCGTGTTCTTTTGATAGACTGTAAATGAACAAAATCAGTGCAGACACATCTACAGATAATGGTCTGCCTCCATAGATTGCTTTCGATGATTGCATCCTCCAAATTTTCATTTCCATTGTAACACTTAAGATGATGATTGTTCATACTTTCAAATTCATTGTGGTTCCTAATTTGTTGAGGTTGTGAAATCGATTCACTTTCACTTATGGCCGTTTCTGACGTCTCCAAGCCAGAATGCTTGAAACCGCAGTGAGCAAAGCAGTTTAAAATTGTCTTCCAGTTTATTTCTCGCTAACTATCAGTGGCAAAAATCACTTTTTTGAAGAGAAACACATGCAACTGATGGTATTTAAAAAGTTCACTCTGAGCACAGTGTCGTGTCTAATGGCCACGCAAGGTCACATTATTGACACAAGTTAGAAACTGTTAGGCTGCAGCCTCCTGTCCCTATTAAGGGGCATAGTATCCCAAATAAACGAGGGAATCCCAGCTGTTTTCTTTATTTAGTTTTTGTCCTTTTAAGTTGTCCCAAATAATTGGTTGCCCTAGTTAACTGAAATCCACTGAATCCTGATTCTCTGTAATTTTGCATCAATTCGAACACATTTCGTCCTTCAACATTTTGGCGAAGTGTCTTTTTCCATAATGTGTTTTTGATTATGGAGATTATTGCGGAGAATCCAAGCCACTCCTGTATTTGTTTCTTGGAATGTTTTATTTTCTCCTTTCATGGAATTGCCTGAGTTTAATTTTCTTTTTGTTCTTGTGAAATGTGTCTCACTGTTGCATACACAGGATTATTATTATATTAAGAATTTTGGTACTGCTATTTAGCAGATATTCTTCCAACTTCTAATAGACTTGTATTATTGCTTCTTTTTTTAGTATATGCTAGCAGGCAAGAGTCACTGCCATTGGGTGGGATGTGATGCTCTGCCAGCTTCAGTGGTTGATTCTACCCCTAACCCTGACTGTAATCTCCTCTTAGTGTTGGCGTGTGGCCAAGTGGTTAAGGCATTCATCTAGTGATCTGAAGGTCGCTAGTTTGAGCCTTGGCTGAGGTATTGTGTTGTGTCCTTGAACAAGGCACTTAACCACACATTGCTCTGCAATGACACCGGTGCCAAGTTGTATGGGTCCTAATGCCCTTCCCTTGGACAACATCGGTGGCATGGAGAGGGGAGACTTGCAGCATGAGCAACTGCTGGTCTTCCATACAACCTTGCCCAGGCCTGCGCCCTGGAAACCTTCCAAGGCGCAAATCCATGGTCTCACGAGACTAACAGATGCCTATATAAATCTCCTCTTTCACAACTCTGCCACAGTGTTTAGGCAGATGTTGGTGTGCAGATGACTTTAAAACGAGGATAATCTGAATTGCTGCTTCTGAATTTCAGAGGCTAAAGAGGAGGCTGATGCCAAAAGCTTGAATGATGCTACATTTAAATCTAGCAGTGGCATGTTTTTGACTTCTGTGGGAATGCTGAAGTGAAGAGATGAGCTATGAGTCTGAAGGGTTCAATTACCAACAATTTCTCCAGAATGTTTTTCAGCAATTCAGTACTGTTACAGTGTTAAACTGACTCCTCGTCCTCTCACTGAACCAAGACTAGTTTTGTTGCTACAGGACTTTATACTGCTTGCTTTTAATCAGTAAAAACAAAGCAATTGGCATCCTACTAACTAAATACTGTTGGTTAGTATTAACAGTCTTCGATCTTACAGCTTTGTCAAAATGAGGGTTACTTTTAATCAAAAAAGCTGTTGAATTCTTGATGCAGTCTGGGTTTTCTTCTGGAATGGGTATGGGACACAGTAAATAGTCAGAGGAGGTGAAGCCATCCTGAGAATGTGACATTGCTAGTGGCTCCCAGGAGCTTCTCTCCCTTGACTGAAGATGGGGTTTTTTCATGGCTTGAAGAACCATAAGACTGTGTATTGTGAGGCCACTGCTGCCCTGCACAAGGAGTGCACTGCCTACAATGTGACCTACCCCATTGTGATGTAGTTCTGACATTAGTCTTATTACCATCTGAGAACTCAGAATACAGCAGTGAATCTAATTCATTGTTAAGCTAAAGGACTGTCTGAAAGGAAATTGTGTGTTTTCTAATGAACAACTTGCAATATCTATCATTTTATCACCAAACTGAAAATTGTGGTCCGAAGTCATGTCTTTGCTCCTATTTGTAACAGAAGTGAGTAGAAAAAATACAATTCAGATTCCATTTACCAGACATAAATACTGTTGGGTACATGCTGTTTTATCCATTGTGATTAAATTTTTTCAATGCTGGGTCATTGTGGATGGGTGTCACTGTCTATCTGTGCGTAACCATACAATTATGTGTGACTAAGTACGTGGGTCATGTAAAGTCTGTACCCAGAGCCTGGTTATGGATGTTGCCCATGGAGCAAGATCTCACTATCAGAACTGTGTGGTAGTCCACATGCATACGATGAACTCTTGTGCACAGGCATCTTCGACTCTCCAAGCGGGAATGGAAGAAAGGCATCCTCAACCCCAAGAGACTGTCTGAGAAGTTAAAAAGTAATGGGTACAGTTCAAAATAGAAGATAAGATTCTTTGAACTGGAGACGCAATTGTAATCCTAATTTGTTAAGTTACTTGTGGGGACCAATCAATAACACAATGCATCTTCTTTTTCAGGGGTAAAAAAAATCAGTCTTGAGATGCTCCTGTGCTTTATCATTTAGCTCAGATGTGTGGAATAGTATGGTTAAGTTGCAAAATAATAATTTGTTACCTAATCAAATCAAAGTTGTTTCTTTTGTATCATGTTTTAGAATTTTGATCTGTTTCAGGGATTGTTATTGTTTTCCTTTCAGTAAACAAATACTGAAGTTGTGAACCAGAGGAATAATTAAATAGAACTGTACCAGATGCGAAGCTGCACAAGCTAAGTCAGGACAACATGATAGTTTGTTGTTCTGTTTTGTAACTCTAAAACAAAATTTAAAAACTACTTTGGGGGGTGGGGGGAAACGAGAGTCTAGAACGTGAGTCTAACTTCATGTTTTACTCAGTGAGGCGTGCACATACCATGTGGTGTGGTCATGATGTATGTAGTTCACTTATTTTTGCATATCTAAGAATATAATTGTAATATTACTGGAATATTAAATACACACCAACTATTGTACAGTTTTGAAATGCAAATATGAAGCTTCCATAACTCGCCATATCAGATATACGAATTGGACCAGAAGTTGTAACTGATCCAGCTTTCTTAGTGACAAGGTAAGTGGTCATCTTTCATTTGGCCTTGGACTTTCTAGACACAATATTTCTTTGGTCTTAAAGCCTTTACCATTATTGCATACTGCTATTTCCTTAAATTTTAATGGGTACCCATGCAATCAGGCCTCAAAAACAAATCAATTGTAGAAATCAGTTTGTTTTCTTTATAGTCCTTTTGTTTGATAATTTCAGTCAAAGCCATTGTTATCATTGTAAGTTTCAGTATGCTGTAGTTATATAAAGATGTAAACAGATAGTAAAGTGGGACCTTCTGGTCACCAAAGACGGAAGAGAATTCTGCCCAGTGTGCCACCTTTCAACAGTTTGGACTAAATATTATTTGGCACTATATGGTTTTGCTCTCTTCACTTTTTCTGGATGTTTATCTTTAATGATTCAGTAAACTATGGTGGTCGGGTGGAGATACACTTACTCCAAAAGAGGGCTCCAGTAGGGCTCATGCAAAGCCATGGGATGGTCGTATGAGTGGCTGGTGCACATTGCAAGTCCTGGTTATGCGACTGGCGCCAGGCAGACAATCTCTGAAGAGCATTGAAAATGGCTCACATCACCCGTCTTGAAAAGACACTGCCCAGCATAAGGCAATGGCAAACCACTTCTGTAGAAAAATTTGCCAGATACAGTCGTGATCATGGAAAGACAATGATCGTCCACAAAAACCCGTTTTTAAAAATGCAAACACGAGGAAATCTGCAGATGCTGGAATCTCAAGCAACACACATGAAAGTTGCTGGTGAACACAGCAGGCCAGGCAGCATCTCTAGGAAGAGGTGTAGTCGATGTTTCGGGCCGAGACCCTTCATCAGGACTAACTGAAAGAAGAACTAGTAAGAGATTTTCTCTCTCCTTTTTCTCCCTCTCTCCCTCTCACTGTTCCTGTCCCTTGCCCATCCTCTGGGGTTTCCCTGCCTCCCCCTTTTCTTTCTCCCTAGGCCTCCTGTCCCATGATCCTCTCATATCCCTTTTACCAATCAACTGTCCAGCTCTTGGCTCCATCCCTCCCCCTCCTGTCTTCTCCTATCATTTCGGATCTCTTTCCTCCCCCCCCCCCCCACTTTCAAATCTCTTACTAGCTCTTCCTTCAGTTAGTCCTGACAAAGGGTCTCGGCCCGAAACGTCGACTGTACCTCTTCCTAGAGATGCTGCCTGGCCTGCTGCGTTCACCAGCAACTTTTATGTGCGTTGCTTGAAACAAACCCGTTTCCTGTCCTTTGTTGCTACCTGTCAAGGTGGTACTTTCATGTGCAAACCTGGATGGTGAGGACTGATGTCTCTCTTTCCCCCCTCCCCCCCACCCGGTATGGAAGATACCTCATCCTTAATGTCCTTATTGTACAATCCTAATCGGACCCATTTTGCGAATGGGAGCAGGAGTACTGTGTCAGTATTATTGATATCCTGGAACAGGACAAACATCTCCATCTCATAATCTACTGCAGAATCAAAAAAAACTAATCTGTCAGAAACGTTAAATGTTTTTAATGACATTAGATAAAGTAACAACAGTTGTCTAATTTGCTTGCTGCTTTCCTTGCAATCAGATGTCAAACTGCCACATTGCTCCTGGCCTCCAGACTCTACAGATCCGGTGTGCTCCTGAGACAGGAATTTAACGCAGGCATATCAAGTACCAGAGAGAAATGACCAGTGCTATCTCTGCAAAATCTTTGAAATCCACTGGTGAGACACTGAACCAATATCAGTGTCCTCTCCCAAACCATCATCCTCGGCATAAAATTGTATTTACAATCAGAGGCCCTTGATTGGCAGGCTATATAGCTTGTGTCTAAGATTTCAGGTGGACAGAGGAGAAAGTGTTCCTTGGCTCCATGAAAATTATTCTTAAACTTTTTTTGGAAAAATATACATTTCTACAGATGTAAAGGAATACTGGCCCATGATATGTCAAAACAGACTGAATGTTGGATTTGGCCGTGACTGCTTTAAATATAACAGTCAAGAACAAGAAATTCTCATGTCATAGTTATACTGCACGGGGTGGGGGGGGGGGGGGGAAGAAAAGGCCTTTCGGCCTGTCTCATCCATGTTGACCAATTAGCTTGAACTCATTTGCCTGCATTTGGTCCATATTCTAAATTGTTCCTGCCTATGTATATTTTGAAATGCCTGTTAAACATTGTTACTGTACCCATCTTTACCACTTCCAGATCTTTGGAAGGGGGTGAGAAAGATGCCCTCTTAGGTCCCCTTTTAAATCTTCTCCCCTCTCCCCTTAAACCTATGCTCTCTAACTTTAGATTCCTGTCCTGTGACGCTAGCCGCTGTCTATGCCCCTCAAGATTTTATAAACTTCTACTGTAAATGGTAGGAGTAGTACTCTGTAGAGTACCTCTTGCCTCACCTGTAGGCAGTCTTGGAGCCCCTTCCATGTCCACATTGTCCCCATAAGGACCAAAGATCTTGTCACCCTTGACTCTGATAGACTACCTGAGGGAGGAGATGTTCATTTTATAATCAGGGGAATATTCAAGCCAGCTTCTACCCCTAAGTAGTACAAATGAAGGTAGATATGAATATTGAAGGTTCAGTGAGCATGATGAAGATGCTTGTGGATGAGAAGCAAACAAACATAAGTACAACCCACACAAAGTGCTGGAGGAACTCAGCAGGCCAGGCAGCATCTGTGGAAAAGAGTAAACAGTCAACGGGTTTCGGGCCCAGACTTGGTGAAGGCTTTTGACCCGAAAGACTGTTTACTCTTTTCCATAGATGCTGCCTGGCCTGCTGAATCCATCCAGCACTTTGTGTCAGCATTTGCAGATTTTCTCATGTTTGTGAAACATAAGTACAAATTCTTGTAATTTCAATGCAATGATTGTAGGTAAGATTTGACAGTTTATTTTTGTGCATCGTTAACTAGTTGTCAGTATCCTCCACTGAGTAGAACAATAAACAACAAGTGGTCTGTTTCGTATTAAGTACAGTTCACTGTTTTAAAAAATGTTTGAGAAGAGTGGGTGGGGTTTTGGGTCAGTGTGGCTTTCTCAAGCACGACAAACTGTTTTCCCTCTGGTCTTTTACATTTTTTTGTGGTGAAGTTGATTCAACCTCTCCAAATTCCCACATTGTTGGCACGATTAACAAAGAAACAGTTCATGGAATTCTTCACTGAAATAATTTAAGAAACACATTTAAAATCCGCATCACCAATGCTAAAACCCCTGACATTTGAATTGCAAGTGCTGATTTGTAAAGAAGTACAGACATTTGTGACTCTATTAATTGGAAAAAATGACTTAGTCTTGAATAAAGGGAGATGAGAAAGAGCTTAATATGTTGGAACTTTATCTTCTTTCTGATTTGGATTTAAACTCCATTTGTTTGGAATGAAAATCTCTATTGTCTTAGCAGCTGGAAGAGTATGGAATGAGTTTAAACATCCCATCTCTGTTTTAAATTGACAGATGTCTATAGTGTACAGCTGCTGAATTTCTCTACTAAGCAAACAATGTCAGAGAGTCAGTCAAGGTCATGCTCCTTTGAGGCTGGAGCAGCAATGATTGGGTGGGCAATCAGCTTTCCAGGCATAGGACCCATGCTGAAGATACCAGTGTTGCACTCAGAAGCAACCCTGACTTTGAACTGCTATTCTGGACTACCTAGTTGATGGTGGAGATTACATGGACACTTTTGGTGCCATGTGCTATTTAATACTTTGTGTGAAGATTGGGTTTCCATTCTTAAAACAGATAAATTTGTGCAGCTTTTTGCATTAAATAATTGAGGTGTGTTACAACTCAATTCCTTCTCTTTGGCCTGTTGAATAGATTTTTAAAAAGTCAAAGCGAATTAATTATGGCAGTATGTATATGTCACCATATACTACCTTAAGATACATTTTCTTTCAAGCATTTACAGCAGCATAAACTCTTCCACTAAAGCTACCATTTCAATATAGCATTTTCAGAGTAGGTAACTATGTATTACTTGTACTTTAGACCGAGTAAATGAATTAACATGTGGTCAATCCATTTTCCACAGTTTGTACTTTAAATTCAGAACAGGTGGTAGTGAGGAATATATTTGTGAAAAGGCTTGTGACAAAATCACAAGCTTGCAATATCTTGATTGACTTTTGGACTTCCTCACTCTTCCCAAAGCCATTGTGCTTGACCTAAGTCTTGATGACGGTAAACTACCTTGGGTATTTTGTCATCATAGACACCTAATGTAAGACCTCATAATGAAAGTCTGGCAGCTTGATTGTAAACAAACAATCCTGTTGAGGGGTTTTGGCCCAAAACATCGACTATACTCTTTCCCATAGATGCTGCCTGCCCTGCTGAGTTCCTCCAGCATTTTATGTGTGTTGCTCAGCTTGATTGTAGCTAATTTTGCTGAGGCACTACCTGATCCTCTTGCTCTTCACCCACAAGCAGTCAAAAATGCAATCACAGAATAGCAAGAAAATATGACTGACATAATTAGGTTGGAGAATATACATAATAGATCTCTGAGATTTGCTAAGGGAATACTGGAATGGGATCAAAACATTGTCAGTTCATGAACAATTAATATTTCATAAATTTTGTTACTAGTTTGTTTGGATTAGGACTTGCCAAAGTAATTGGATCATTATATTTGTGCAAGGGCTTTCTAACATGGCTTTCAGTTTTCTTTTTAAAATGTAATGTTTTCTGCTGCCTGGTGGCACTCCCTGAACTGAGAAGAGACAAAATATCAGCTTTATAGGTAAATTTTATTCATAATGTGCTGTAGTAGGATGCAGTGGGTTGGTGAGTGACAATAATGGAACAAGTACAAGAACATGCATTCACCCATATTCAAAGTGCAAGCTAACTTGAATGGTGGAGGTCTAATCCTTGTATTCTCCTGGAGTTGATACAAAGAGAATTGGAGTGCTAGTCAAATAAAATTACATTCTTTCCAAAGGTGCAATTCAAAACTGTATTTTAATGTGTTATCATTATCTGTTTAATCGCCGTGCTTCTGGTTTTTGGTGAGGGACCTCCAATTCCCTTGATTCATATGTTAAAAACAGATTGCCACTTTGCTTTCTGTGAGTTTGGGATTAAGTATTTACAAATCCGCCCATCTGTCAACAGTCTACTGTTTGCACTTGAGATTCTTTTGAGACATTTGCCTGAGAAGAGGAGGTGAGGTGAATTTCTGAGGCGTTCTAATGTGTCCTTTTATTTTTGGAGATCCATCTAAATTATCTGCCATTACCTAGAAGGATATGTGGAGTGAACTGAAACACTTCTTCGTTGGAACAGGTAAAAGAGAGAGCAGTCCTGATGAAGGCTCTTGACCTGAAGCATCAGCTGTTTATTTCCCTCCATAGTTGCTACCTAACTTGCTGAATTCTTCTAGCATTTTATGTGCTGCTGCACAAGGTTTTCACCATCTGCAGAATTGTTCCATTGACACGAAGCCAAACATCTTGGAGTGCCTTCCCAGATCTATTAGAGTAGTTTCACCAGAAACACTGCAATAGTTCAAGAAGCTAGTTCACCACCATCTTCCCAAAGACATTAGGTTTGAGTTATATACTTAAAACTAGCCGGCCAGTGGTGTAGTGGTGTCTGCACTGGACTCAAGGTGAGTAGTCACGGGTTTGAATGTGGCCAATTCCTTGCGTAAGAAATGGGAGCAGCAGTAGGCCATCTGCCCCATCAAGCCCACTGCACCATTCTATGTTTATGGCTGATCTGGCCATGGACTCATCTCCACCTACCTGCGTTTCCCTACAACCTTTAATTCCCTTACTATGCAAAAATCTATCCAACCTTGTCTTAAATATATTTACTGTAGTCGGCAATATACCTTTTTATAAATACAGCTCTATGGTGATAAAAGTTCTGATTAACTTTTCTATATATCGTAAGGTTGGCTTGGAGTTGGGTAGTGGGAGGGTGGGGTGGTAACTAACTTTATACGATTCTACTATGGGTGTTTTTCCTTAACTGTTATGAACTGTACATTTGATATGTTTGTTTTGCACTGTATAAACCTTTTTTGTAAAAGAAAAAAAAAGAAAAATATTATTAAATATTTTTACTGAGGTAGCCTCCACTGCTTCA
The DNA here is from genome assembly GCF_030028105.1 of Mobula birostris. NCBI lineage: Eukaryota > Metazoa > Chordata > Chondrichthyes > Myliobatiformes > Myliobatidae > Mobula > Mobula birostris. The sequence continues at coordinate 96,188,677 of NC_092381.1, forward strand.
TTAGGCAGAAAATTCCACAGAATCACCACTCTTTGGGAAAAGCAGTTCCTCCTCATCTCTGTCCTAATCTTGAGGCAATGTCCCCTAGTTCTAGTCTCACCTACCAGTGGAAACAACTTTCCTACCTCTATCTTATCTATCCTTTTAATATGTTTCTATCAGATCTCCTCATTCTTCTGAATTCCAGCGAGTACAATCCTAAGCAACTCGATCTCTCCTCATAGTCTAACCCCCTTATCTATGAAATCAACCTGGAGGACTTCCTCTGCATTGTCGCCAAAGCTAGTACATCCTTCCTCAAGTAAGGAGACCAGAACTGCACGCAGGTGTGGCCTCACCAGTACACTGTACAGTTGCAGCATAACCTCCCTGCTCTTAAATTCAATCCCTCTAGGAATGAAGGCCAACATTCCATTTACCTTCATGATAGCTTGCTGCACCTGCAAACCAACCTTTTGTGATTCATAAACAAACACTCCCAAGTCCCTCTGCACAGCAGCATGCTGCTATTTTTTGCTATAAATAATCATCTGCTCTTTCATTTTTCCTTCCAAAGTGGAAGAGCTCGCATTTACCAATATTGTACAGTACTCTGCCAGACCCTTGCCCACTCACTTAACCTATCTATATCTCTCTGCAGACTCTCTGTATCTTCTGCACAATTTACCTTTCCACTTTATTTAGTGTCATCAACAAACTTAGATGCACTACATTCGGTCCCTTCTTCCAGATCAATAATGTATGCCGTGAACAGTTGTGGGCCCAGCACTGACCCCTGTGGCATACGGATTGCCGATTAGAGTAGCACCCATGTATCCCAACTCTTCGCTTTCTATTAGCTAAACAATTCTCTATCCATCCTAATATATCATCCCCAACTCTATGCATCCTTATCTTACAGATACTGTGTAAGTCTTTTATGTGACACTTTATCGAATGCCTTCTGGAAATTCAAGTAAATTAAGTCCATCTGTTCCCCTGTATCCACTGTGCTCGTTATATCCTCAAAGAACTCCAGTAAGTTTGTCAAACAGGACCTGCCTTTGTTGAATCTATGCTGTGTCTGCCCAATGGATCCATTTCTTTCCAGGAGCCTCACTATTTCTTTAATGATAGCTTCAAGCATTTTTCCAACTACAGATGTTAAATTAATTGGCCTATAGTTACCTGCTTTTGCCTACATTCTTTTTTGAACAGTGGCGTGACACTTACTGTCTTCCGATCAGCTGAGACCTGCCAAGGGTTGAGAGAATTTTGGTAAATGATCACCAAAGCCTCAACTATAACTTCTGCCATTTCTTTCAGTACCCTGGGATGCATTCCATCAGGACCAGGAGACTTGACTATCTTCAGGCCCACAAGTTTACTCAGCACTACCTCTTTAGTGATAGTTGTTGTATCGATGTCCTCACTTCCCATTGCATCCATATAATCTCTGTTTGACATGCTAGATGTGGCCTCTGCCGTGAAGACTGACACAAAATCATCATTCAAAGCCTCAACCATTTCCTCATTACCCAATATCAATTCCACCTTCTCATCCTCTAAGAGACCTACGTTCTCTTTGGCCACCCTTTTCCGCTTTATAAAATTATAAAAACTTTTACTATCCATTTTTATATTTTGTGCTGGTTTATTTTCATAATCTGGCTTCCCTTTCTTTATTGCATGCTTAGTGGTCTTTGTTGCTTTTATAAAGTTTTCCCAATCTTTGTCTCCCACTACTCTTGGTGACTTTGTATGCATGAGCTTTTAGACCATAAGACCATAAGACAAAGGGGCAGAAGTCGGCCATTCGGCCCATCGAGTCTGCTTTGCCATTTTATCATGAGCTGATCCATTCTCCCATTTAGTCCCACTTCCCTGCCTTCTCACCATAACTTTTGATGCCCTGGCTACTCAGATACCTATCAATCTCTGCTTCAAATACACCCAATGACTCGGCCTCCACTGCTGCCCGTGGCAACAAATTCCATAGATTCCCCACCCTCTGACTAAAAAAATTTCTTCACATTTCTGTTCTGAATGGGCACCCTTCAATCCTTAAGTCATGCCTTCTCGTACTAGACTCCCTCATCATGGGAAACAACTTTGCCACATCCACTCTGTCCATGCCTTTCAACATTCGAAATGTTTCTATGAGGTCTCCCCTCATTCTTCTAAACGCCAAGGAATACAGTCCAAGAGTGGACAAATGTTCTTGATATGTTAACCCTCTCGTTCCCGGAATCATTCTAGTGAATCTTCTTTGTACCTTCTCCAACATCAGCACATCCTTTCTTAAATAAGGAGACCAAAACTGCCTACAGTACTCCAAGTGAGGTCTCACCAGCGCCTTATAGAGCCTCAACATCACATCCCTGCTCCTATACTCTATTCCTCTAGAAATGAATGCCAACATTGCATTCGCCTTCTTCACTACTGACTCAACCTGGAGGTTAACCTTAAGGGTATCCTGTAGGAGGACTCCCAAGTCCCGTTGCATCTCAGAACTTTGAATTCTTTCTCCATTTAAATAATAGTCTGCCCTTTTATTTCTTCTGCCAAAGTGCATAACCATACACTTTCCAACGTTGTATTTCATTTGCCACTTCTTTGCCCATTCTTCCAATCTATCCAAGTCTCTCTGCAGACTGTCCATTTCCTCAGCACTGCTGGCCCCTCCACCTATCTTTGTATCATCAGCAAACTTAGCTACAAAGCCATCTATTCCATAATCCAAATCGTTGATGTACAATGTAAAAAGAAGCGGCCCCAACACAGACCCCTGTGGAACACCACTGGTAACTGGCAGCCAACCAGAATAGGATCCCTTTATTCCCACTCTCTGTTTCCTGCCAATCAGCCAACGCTCTATCCACGTATGTAACCTTCCTGTAATTCCATGGGCTCTTATCTTGTTAAGCAGCCTCATGTGTGGCACCTTGTCAAAGGCCTTCTGAAAATCCAAATATACAACATCCACTGCATCTCCCTTGTCTAGCCTACTGGTAATTTCCTCAAAAAATTGTAATAGGTTTGTCAGGCAGGATTTTCCTTTAAGGAATCCATGCTGAGTTCTGCCTATCTTGTCATATGCCTCCAGGTACTCTGTAACCTCATCCTTGACAATCGACTCCAACAACTTCCCAACCACCGAAGTCAAGCTAACGGGTCTATAATTTCCTTTTTGCTTCCTTGCCCCCTTCTTGAATAGCGGAGTGACGTTTGCAATCTTCCAGTCTTCCGGAACCATGCCAGAATCTATCGACTTTTGAAAGATCATCACGAATGCCTCCGCAATCTCCACAGCTACTTCCTTCAGAACACGCGGGTGCATTCCATCTGGTCCAGGAGATTTATCTATTCTTAGACTATTCAGCTTCCTGAGTACTTTCTCTGTTATAATTGTGACTGCGCACACTTCTCTTCCCCGCCACCCTTGAGTGTCCGGTATACTGCTGATGTCTTGCTCAGTGAAGACTGATGCAAAATACTCGTTCAGTTCCTCTGCCATCTCCTTATCTCCCATTACAATTTCTCTAGTATCATTTTCTATCAGTCCTATATCTACTCTCACCTGTCGTTTACTCTTTATAACTTGAAAAAGCTTTTAGTATCCTCTTTGATATTATTTGCTAGCTTCCTTTCATAGTTAATCTTTTCCCTCTTAATGACCTACTTAGTTTCCTTTTGTAAGGTTTTAAAAACTTCCCAATCCTCTGTCTTCCCACTAATTTTTGCTTCCTTGTATGCCCTCTCCTTTGCTTTATCTTTGGCTTTGACTTGTCAACCATGGTTACATCCTTTTTCCATTCGAAAATTTCTTCTTTTTTGGAATATATCTGTCTTGCACCTTCCTCACTTCTCGCATAAACTCCAGCCACTGCTGCTCTGCCGTCTTTCCCGCCAGTTTCCCTTTGCAGTCAGCTTTGGCCAGTTCCCCTCTCATTCCACTGTAATTTCCATTACTCCACTGAAATACCGACACATCAGATTTCGGCTTCTCTTTTTCAAATTTGAACTCAATCATGTTATGATCACTTAGTTTGATGCCTTCCTTTATTTTCTTAGTTGCTCAAGACTGGCTCTCCCACCCTTACTGTCCTTGCTTTTAACTGGAATAAGCTTCTGCTGAGGACCATGAAAAATCTCTTGAAAGTCTCCCACTGTTTCTCAACAGTCCCACCATATAGCCTGTGTTCCCCGTCTACACGAGCCAAATCCTTCCTCATTCCATTGTAGTGTGTATTGTTTAGGCATAATACACTGGTTTTAGACTGAACTATTGCACCCTCCACTTGTATGAGAAATTCAATCATACTGTGATCACTCTTTCCAAGATGATCCCTAACTGCAAGATCACTAATTTTACCTGTCTCATTGCACAGGACCAGATCTAAGATAGCACGTTCCCTTGTAGGTTCAGTAACATGATCAAGAAAGCCAGCACGGATGCATTCTATGAAGTCCTCCTCAAGACTGCCTCGACTAACTTGATTCACCCAATCTATGTGCAAGTTGAAGTCCCCCATGATAACTGCTGTTCCATTCTTACATGTCTCAGATATTTTTCTGTTTATTGCCTGTGCCACTGTAATGTTATTATTCGGTGGCTGATAGACAACTCCCACCAGTGATATTTTTTTTCCCCTTTACTGTTCCTAATCTCTACCCAGATGGATTCAACATTCTGCTCCTTAGATCTTGTATCGTCTCTCACTACCGCCCTGATCTCATCTTTAGTTAAGAGCACTACTCAACCTCCCTTACCTTCCTGCCTCTCCTTCCAAATTACCTGATATCCTTGGATATTTAATTCCTAATTTTGTCTACCCTGCAACCATATCTCTGTAATAGCTACAAAATCATTTCCCCTTTTACTGATCTGTGCCACAAGCTTTCCATCTGTGATGGATTGAGTGTCAAGCTAGCATCTCAGCCATATTTTTATAAAAAGACAATGTTAAGAAGTGGCCAGGTTGCCGCCGAGTGTGCCACAACGCACAGAAAGGAGCAACAATGAAGTACTTAAAAACTCCAAAAATAATGTTTTGTGACTTAATTTGCATCTATTCCCTTCTCATTCAGTAGTTTTTCTTTTATATATTTATCATTGCCTTTATATACAGACTTTTTTCTTTTCCTTGTTGTGAGCTTGAGTCAGAAGTTGCTTAAGATTACCTCATATTTTCCACAGTACGTGACTGCTAACTCATCAGCTCTCTTCAGAGGCAAGTTGCCTTAGCCATGGTATTCATTTACTTGCATTGTGTTGTCCATAATCATAGTACATCGCCCGCGATTGCAGAGAGCTTTCGTGGTCAAGTTTGGACATTGCACATGTTGATTATCTCTTGGTATTTGTGCTATACATGTCATGCTGGTCATTAGAATTTCATTTGTCTAATTACTGCTGGCGAGCAACACAGCTGGCCTCAGCACTTTAGAGTAAAGCAACCAAATTCTTCTCTGTTCTGTCTTGTTGCTCATTGTTTTTACTCATTCTTTATCAAAATGAAATGGAAAACAGAATGAGTATTAACTGCAGCAGCTACATTTGACAAGAAGTCTCCTGGGTGAAGAGGTCTCTGAACAGCTACCACCGACATATCACATGTGGAACCAGAGGAGCCAACACACTTGACCACTGTTATGCCACCATCAAGAATGCCTACAAAGTGTGGGCAAGGGATGGGCACAGTAAAGTCCTATCACCTGGTAAACTTCTAGCCCCAGCGTATAGGCCGACACTGAAGACTGCAGCACCAGTGTAGAGAACCAAGAAGGTATGGTCAAGGAGCTACAGGAGCACTTTCAGGACTGCTTTGAATCAGTGGACTGGACTATATTCCAGGATGATATCATCACCAACTTCATCAGAACCTGTGTGGGTGAACTTATGCCTTCGAGAACATACGGGGCATACCCAAATCAAAAGCTGTGAATGAACCAGGAGATTCGTAGTCTGTTGAGGGCTTGACCTGTGGCATTCAATCTGGTAATCAAAAACTATACCAGTCCACCTGTGACCTACAGAAGGTCAGCTCTGGTAGGGGTTTGCAGGCCATTACAAATAAAAAGAAGCACTAACATCATGAATGGTAGTGATGCTTCACTTCCAGAAGAGCTCAATGCCTTTGATACACACTTGGAAAGGGAGAATAAGACTCCATGTTGCCTCCAGTGACCCTGTGATCTCGGTTTTAGAGGCCGACATCAGAATATCTTTCAAGAGGGTAGGCCTTTGAAAGGCATCAGGTCCTGATAGTGTACTTGGTAGGGCAGGATGTCTTCAATCTCTCACTGCTGCAGTTGGAGGTTCCCAACTGCTTCAAAAGGGCGACCATCATACCAGTGCCCAAGAAGAGCAGGGTGAGCTGCTTTAATGACCATCACCCAGTTACACTCACATTTATTGTGATGAAGAGCTTTCAGAGGTTGGTCTTGGCTAGAATGAACTCCTGCCTGAGCAAGACCTGGACCTAGTGCAATTTGCTCATCTCCACAATAGGACAGTGGCTGCAGTTTCACTGTCGCTCCAGTCGGACTTGGATAACCTGGACAATAGCAATACGTATGTCAGCTTGCTGTTTATTGACTACTGCTCAGCATTCAACACAATCATACCCTCAGTTCTAATCAACAAGCAGCGGTTCAACTTGATACAGAGGTAAAACTTCTTTTACCCAAGTTCAGGATGCTTTTTATCGGTCCTCTCAGACAGGTAACAACAATATCAAATTTTGCAGTTTATTCACCCATGTTTACATCCTATTTCTGATACTGAAGAAGCTGCCTGTGCAGTTTAATATTTTGAGTTATTCATTTGGCATACTTGTTCTGCACTCCATGTTCAGAGGCATGTATGACCTTTAATATTGTATCTGAAAAAACCCTGTTAAATCAGTAGTAATATCTGCAAGGAAATTAAAGATTATCATTCACATTTGATTCTGATTTAGACCTGACAGTGATTTCCTCTGGAGGATTACTCTGCCAAATGTGCATTCTTTCCCAGCAGATGTGTGCTCTTGCTCTCATATCCTTGCCTTCCTTTCTGGCTTCTGTGCCTCCCCCCACCCCTCCCCACCACCCCCACTCCTATTTGTATAGCAGAGCTTTAAAGAACATACCATTCAACTTGTGCAAGGTCCAAATCAAAGTCTCTTTTAAATTTGACCATAGTCTGTTCTCATGATTTACAGTTTTATGCTATTTTCAAAGTGTTAAGTGCTTGTTTAGGTTTGTTGAGTTTCCTATGATTTCATTAGGTCTGTTCCTGTTCGACTATTAAACCATTGTACAATTTGTGCAACCTTTCTCATCACTTTCTTTGAATCATCCAAATATCCTCAAAATAGTCTTTGCATTCTAGAGTTTGTGGTTTTGACATTGTAAGGAATCTTTTTTGATCTTGTAGATGAAGCCAAAAGATCCATGTGTATGAGAGAAATGGTCTTGTGAGGCTTCTGTCTGATGGCTATGGTGATCCAACAGTACAGTTTATTGGTGCCAGTGAGATTGGCTTCGTCATCGGATAGGCATTGTATCGCTGCTGCCTTGCACTGAGAGTGCTGAAAGATGCATGATTTTTACCAACAGATGTAGGATTTAGGTTAGATTTGGAGTGGGGGTTCCTGCATGTTTTTCATTCTTTAGACATTAAACTGTCATACAGAGTTGTGAAATGAAATGTATTAACTTTTCAGTGGAAGTATAACATTCAGATTCCACTGCAACATGAATATTCCTGTGCTTGAATGAGAAAATTTCTTCAGTGCATGGTTCTTTTCATCAGCTTCACTTGTGAATTGACCTCCTTTTCTCAAATGATGCAGAGAATTTCCAAGAAACTGAGAATGGAGGTGTTTGACTTGAACCTCTGATTCAGGCACAATAAACGAGTTGTGCTTGACTACTAAAGTAACCTGGTTGCTCAAAAGATGCATTTTGAAAGACAAATCCTTTTGGATATCATGAGCTTGAGGGGTAAAATATAAATTTGCAGTATGCTGGAAATCCAAGCAATATGCACAAAATGCTAGAGGAACTCAGTAGTCCAGCCAGCATCTAAGCAAAAGAGTCCAGCCAGCATCTAAGCAAAAGAGTACTGTCAATATTTTGGGCCTCCAACCTGATGGCATGAACATCGATTTCTATAAACTTCTTGTAATGCTCCCCCCCACCTTCTACACCACCTCCCTCACTTACCACTCAACTTCCAAGCTCTTAGCGTCACCCCGTCCCCTCTCCCAGTTCCACCTATCACCATTTGTTTTTTGTGTTTCTTCCTCCCATCCCCTCCACCACCTTGCTCTAACTTCTCAACTTTTTTCTCCAGTGCTGATGAAGGGTCTTGGCTGGAGATGTTGACTGCTTGCTCTTTTCCATAGAGGCTGCTTGGCCTGCTGAGTTCCTCCAGCATTTTGTGTGTGTTGATCTGAAACACTAGCCATTTCTCTTCTTGTAGATGCTGCTTGATCTGAGTGTGTCCAGCATTTTCAGTTTTTAGTCCATGTTTTCAGTACTTGTAGTTTATTTTCAGATTTAGAGGGTGCTCACAGTCGTAGAGTCATAACATACCACAGCCTGGAAACAGGCCAATCGGCTCACCAGATCTAAGCTGACGAGTGGGTACCTGAAGTATTGATCCCATCTTCAAGATCTGGCTTGTAGCCATCAATTTAAGTGTTAATCTGAGCACTTTCTAATTCCATCAGTGATTCTGCTTACAGCAATTACACTGGCAGTGCATTGCAGGTACTCCCCTCTCTTCGGGTGAAAAATAACTCCCTCAAGCTCAACTTGCTTTAATTTATAGTACAAGGATAAGTACAGCACAGGAATAGGCCCTTCAACCCACAATGTTGTGTCGAACCAACTGAAAAATAAAGAAAACAAAAACTAATCCCTAATAACTGCACAATTTTCATCTTCCTCACATTCATGTGCCTATCTAAATGTCTAGAAACATAGAAAACCTACAGCACAATACAGGCTCTTTGGCCCACAATGCTGTGCCGACATGTACTTTAGAAATTATCTAGGCTTACCCATAGCCTTCTATTTTTCTAAGCTCCATGTACCTCTCCAAGAGTCTCTTAAAAGACCCTATCGTATCCGCCTCAATCACCGTTGCTGGCAGCCCATTTCATGCACTCACCACTCTTTTTTAAAAAAAAAACACTTACCCCGACATCTCCTCTGTACCTACTTCCAAGCACCTTAAAACTGTGCCCTCTTGTGTTAGCCATTTCATCCCTGGGAAAAAAACTTCTGACTATCCACACGATCAATGCCTCTCATCATCTTATACACCTGTCAGGTCACCTCTCATCCTCCGTCACTCCAAGGAAAAATGGCTGAGTTCACTCAACTTATTCTCATAAGGCATGCTCCCCAATCCAGGCAACATCCTTGTAAATCTCCTCTGCACCCTTTCCATAGTTTCCACATCCTTCCTGTAGTGAGGTGGCCAGAACTGAGCACAGTACTCCAAGTGGGGTCTGACCAGGGTCCTATATAGCTGTAACATTACCTCGCGGCTCTTGAACTCAATCCCACGATTGATGAAGGCCAATGCACCGTATGCCTTCTTAACCACAGAGTCAACCTGCACAGCAACTTTGTGTGTCCTATGGACTCTAACCCCAAGATCCCTCTGGTCTTCCACACTGCCAAGTGTCTTACCATTAATACTATATTCTGCCATCATATTTGACCTCCCAAACTGGACCACCTCACACTTGTCTGGGTTGATCGCCATCTGCCACTTCTCAGCCTAGTTTTGCATCCTATCGATGTCCAGCTGTAACCTCTGACAGCCCTCCATGCTATCCACAACACCCCTAACATTTGTCATCAGCAAATTTACTAACCCATCCCTCCACTTCCTCATCCAGGTCATTTATAAACTTCACGAAGAGAAGGGGTCCCAGAACCGATCCCTGAGGCACATCACTGGTATCCGACCTCCATGCAGAATATGACCCATCTACAACTGCCCTTTGCTTTGTGTGGGCAAGCCAATTCTGGATCTACAAAGCAATGTCCCCTTGGATCTCATGCCTCCTTACTTTCTCAATAAGCCTGGCATGGGGTACCTTGTCAAATGCCTTGCTGAAATCCATATACACTACATCTACTGCTCTACCTTCATCAACGTGTTTAGTCACATCCTCAGAAAATTGAGGACCTGCCTTTGACAAAGCTATGCTGACTTTTCTTAATCATATTATGCCTCTCCAATTGTTCATAAATCCTGCCCCTCAGGATCTTTCCCATCAACTTACCAACCACTGAAGTTTGACTCACTGGTCTGTAATTTCCTGGGCTATCTCTACTTCCTTTCTTGAATAAGGGAACAACATCTGCAACCCTACAATCCTCTGGAAACTCTCCTGTCCCCATTGATGATGCAAAGATCATTGCCAGAGGCTCAGCAATCTCCTCCCTCACCTCCCATAGTAGCCTGGGATACATCTCGTCCAGTCCCGGAGACTTATCCAACTTGTTGCTTTCCAAAAGCTCCAGCATATCCTCTTTCTTAATATCTACGGACATGTTCAAGCTTTTCAATCTGCTGTAAGTCATCCCTACAATCGCCAAAATCCTTTTCCATAGTGAATACTGAAGCAAAGTATTCATTAAGAACCTCTGCTATCTTCTCTGGTTCCATACACACTTTTCCACTGTCACACTTGATTGGTCTTATTCTCTCACGTCTTATCCTCTTGCTCTTCACATACTTGCAGAATGCCTTTGGGTTTTCCTTAGTCCTGCTCCCCAAGGTCTTCTCATGGCCCCTTCTGGCTCTCCTAATTTCATTCTTAAGTTCCTTCTTGCTAGCCTCATAATCTTCTGGATCTCTATCATTACCTAGTTTTTTGAACCTTTTGTAAGCTTTTCCTCTTGACTAGATTTTCAACAGCCTTAGTACACCACGGTTCCTGTACCCTACCCTCCTTTCCCTGTCTCATTGGAACATACCTTTGCAGAACGCCACACAAGTATCCCCTGAGCATTTGCCACATTTCTGCCTTGCGTTTCCCTGAGAACATCTGTCCCCAATTTATGCTTCCAAGTTCCTGCCTGATAGCTTCATATTTCCCCTTACTCCACTTAAACGCTTTCCTAATTTGTCTGTTCCTCTCCCTCTTCAGTCCTTTGTCTCTTCTCATTCCCATTCTGACATGTCAGTCCATGGTCTCCTCGAATGATGTGATGAGGCCACACTCAGATTGGAGGGGTAACACCTTGTTTTCCATCTGGGTAGCTTCCAATCTGATGGCATGAACATCGATTTCGCAAATTTCGGTAGTAGTCTCCTCCTCTCTTCCCCCCCCCCCCCCACTTTCCTTCACCATTCCCCATTCCCATTCCCCCTCACATTATCACACTTTCCTTGCCCATCTCCTCCCTCTGGTGCTTCTCCCCTTCCCTTTACTTCACCCTCCCTCTCTCCTGGTTTCACCTATCACCTACTTACTGCCTTGTATTACTTTTTACCCTCCCCCACCTTCTTGCTCTGACTTCTCATCTTTTTTTTTTCCCCTCCAGTCCTGATGAAGGGTCTTGGCCCGGAATGGCAAGTGTTTACTCTTTTCCATAGATTCTGTCTGCCTGCTGTGTTTCTCCAGCCTTTTGTGTGTGTTGCTTGGATTTCCAGCATCTGCAGATTTTCTCTTGTTCGTGTTTCAGAGCTGTGACCATTCAGCCACGGGGTTGGTGGACCCCATTTCTATCTATTACCATGATGGTGGTCCTCATTTGTGAAGTTTGATTTTGATGCCAAACATAAAGCAGAGGGAAGTATCTGTAGAAATGTGAGATTAAATCAAATTAGATGGCTGAAATAAGGTTATCATTTGTACGCCATCATCCACGATGTAAAGCTTGAGGGGCTGGATGCAAGTGCAGTATCAGAAAGATTCCTCTACCACCATTCACTTTCTCCTTGCACAATCTCACTGGCCTTTCCAGAAAACTACACTGCTCTCTATCTCACAGTTTCTGCATTAGTTTTTCCCTTCATTTCCTCCCTTTAATCTCTATTCATATTATTTCTGGATTGTGTGGCTGCCCCTTAATAAGCAGCTGACATTCTGCAATGAAGTTTCTCATTCTTCACAGACATTTTGTTTGTTCTATCCATCTCTCCTTTTCTTCTTAAACATGCTATCTACCCTTTCATACTTCTAATGAAAAGTCATCAACGTGAAATATTAACTTGGTTAACACAAGAAATTTGGCAGATACTGGAAATCCAAAACAACACAAACTTAATGCTGGAGTAACTCAGTAGGTCTGGCAGTGTCTGTGGAAATGAACAAACAGTCCAGATTTCAGGCTGCAGCCCTTTTTTATTCAAGAACCCTGTTTCAATCTCCACAGGTCTGTCTGACTTGCTGAGTATTCTCAGCATTTTCTGTTTTGATTTCCCACTTCAAGATTTTTTTTTTAATGCTTTTGTAAAAGCTTGATCGAATAATCTCCTGAGTGGGGTGTGAGAAGGCTACCATTGAGATGCACCTGATTGCTTTGAAGTTCATTTGTGGCTTGAAGGGAAATGGTTTAAAAAATATTTTTGTCAGATGAGATTGCTCAAAATAAACTTGAACAGACCAGAAAATGGAAATTCTGTAATTAATTTTCCTGAGAGTTTGTATTTTTTTTTATTCTTCTTTGAAATGTAGTTGGAGAAAAAATGCATATATCAAACAGGTTGTTTTGTACCTTTAAAAATACATGAGTTAACCATATTACCTTTGGTTATTTATGCATCAAGTCGTCATATGTTTCTGGCTTACTGTGAATCAATGTTTTTCTCGTAAGAAATTGAATGGAAATACCACAGATTTCCACATAATCTCATATCGGTAAATTAGAATATAGAAAAGCACAGTACAGGAACAGGCCTTTTGGCCCACAATATTGTGCTGAACCAATTAAATTAGTAACAAATGGCCAACTAAACTAATCCCTTCTGCCTACACAATGTCCATAATCCTTCCATTTTCCTCACATTCATGGCCTGATCTAGATTCTTTTAAAAATCCCTAATGTACAAAATAAGCTGAGGAAACTAGAAAAAAAAACACAAATTGAGCTTGACACAGGATACACTAGAGGAAATTTAAAAAATCAGGAATGAAATTAATAGTTTGGCTATGCAAGAAATTAGAAAAAATTTAATGCTTCAGAAACAGAGACACTATGAAAGTGAATCTAAATCTATGAAAATACTGGTGTGGAAATTGGGGGAAAAAAAGATAGAAAATACAATTCATAGAATTAGGGATCCAAGAACAAAAGTGATTTAAAAAAATAAGCTAAGTGAAATTCAAGAAGCTTTTGAAATGTTCTACAAAACTCTATATTCCAAAATTCCAGGGGGAAGCATAACCCAAATTGACACCTTCCTGAATTCTTTAGAGTTACCCAGTTTAAGCAAAGAACAAAATAGAATGATAGCTGCTGACATAACTGAAGCTGAACTAAAAACTGCAATTAGTAGGCTTAAATTATGCAGGTCACCAGGATCAGATGGATATACGGCAGAATGGTATAAAGAGTTTAGAAGTGAGTTAATTCCTATTTTACTCCCCACACTGAACTGGACTCTAAGAAAGGCGCGAATGCCACCCAGCTGGAAGGAGGCAATAATCTCAGGTATACCGAAAGAAGGCAAGGATAAAATGGAATGTGGGTCATTTAGACCAATATCTGTTCTTAATGTGGATTATAGAATACTTACCTCCATCATGGCCAAATGATTAGAAGAGTTTTTACCCACACTGATAAATAATGATGAGACAGGTTTTATACAACAATGCCAAACATAAGACAATATACGAAGGACACTTCACATTATGGATCATATTAAAAAAAATTAAATTGAAGCAATAGTGATAAGTGTGGATGCTGAAAAGGCATTTGATTTGGTTAACTGGAATTTTCTTTACAGAGTTTTACATAGATTTGGTCTACATGACACAATTATCAAAACTATACAGGCACTATACAACAATCCTACTGCCAGGATTAAAATCAATGGATACTTATCTAGTAGTTTTACCCTAGAAAGGGGCACGAGACAGGGTTGTGCATGGTCACTGCTACTCTTCGCATTATATCTGGAACCATTAGCTCAATACATCAGACAAAATGAAGATATCAGGGGAATTGCTATTAAAGGGACAGCATAAATTGGCCTTTTACGCGGATGACATTTTGATCTATCTAGGGCAACCAACGTACTCTTTACCTAAATTGATGCAATCCTTTGAACAATATGGCCAATTATCATGATACAAGATCAACATAAATAAAACCCAACTACTTTCATATAACTATTGCCCACCAAGAGAAATTGAAAGTAGATATCCTTGGGTATGGCAACAGAGTCCGTCAAATATTTGGGCATCATTATGCCAAAAGATTGGGCAAAATTATCAGAATGCAATTATCAGCCTATATATAAAAAAAATTAAGGAAGATATAACAAGATGGAACCTAATTCCTTTTCTTGGTCTCAGTTCAAGGATTGAATCTATTAAAATGGATATACTGCCCAGACTACTATATCGCTTTCAGACCCTACCAATAGAGATTAACCAAAATCAATTCAATGAATGGAACAAGATGCTATCAAGATATATATGTCAAGGTAAAAGGCCTAGGGTTCATCTCAAAACTTTGCAATTAGCCAAAGAAAGGGGGGGATGGGGCCTACCTTCTCTTAGAGATTATTATTTTTCAGCACAGTTGAGAGCTGTGATATGCTGGTGCAACCCATTATATGGCGCTCAATGGAAAAACATTGAGGAGAGGATACTTTCCATCCCCATACAGGCAATTTTGGCTGATAACAACCTACAAAGTTAGGTAAATAATATGGACAACCTGTGGGTGAAATGGACTCTTAAAATATGGAAAACTATTATAAAAGAATATAAGCTAGAGAGAGACATTGCAATTCTTAAATGGTGTGCATATAACTCGGATTTTACGCTGAATAAACTGGATGCTAGATTTAAGGACTGGACAGCTAAAGGAATAACAGCTATTGCAATATGATGAAAGAAGGAACACTGTTCAGTTTTGAAATGCTCAAAACACTTACTAGTAAAACAAGACTTTTACCGGTATTTATAGATGTGACTGTATGTTAATAGGATGGTTAAAAATGTAATCAAGGCAAGTACATGTCTGATAGAGCTATTTAGAAAAGCATATAATTCAAACAACGGTAGGAGAATAATTTCATAGGAGAATAATTTCAAGTGTTTATGAGGGTTTGTCAAATCTTACAACACATTCGACTTCATACATTAAAACAAAATGGGAGAAGGAAGGAGGGATAATAATATCTGAGGAAGACTGGACAATAATATGGAGGTATCAGTGGAAGTGTACCAGTTCACAGAAATGGAGGGAGTTAGGGTGGAAAAGCTTGATAAGATATTTTATTACACCCTCTCAGAAATCCCATTATAATATTAACCCCCCTGCCTGCTGGAGAAATTGTGGAAATCAAAATGCAAACCATTATCATATTTTCTGGGAATGCCCAATTATCAAAGACAATTGGAGTGGGATACATAATGCCCTGCTAGACATCTTTAAATGTGAAATACCCTCAGAGAGTATGACCATATATTTTGGGTATATACCTCAAGAATGGTTGAAAAGAGATAAATATTTAATGAATGTACTGCTGGTGGCTGGTAAAAAGACCCTTACCAGGAAATGGTTATCACAGGGGAGCCCAACTTTAAATGTATGGATGGAAATTACAATGGATATATTTACAAAAGGGAGAAGATAACAGCATCTGTTAATCTTAAATTGGAACCATTTTATTCATACTGGAAAAAATGGTTGAACTACATAACACCTCATAGCATTGGGGGGCAACTACATGTATAGCATGAACTTGAACTCAAATTGTATCTCTTGTTCAGGGAGTAGCCATTTTCCAGTCTTTTTTGCCATGGTATCCTGTACAAGTTGCAGTGCTGTACTCTCAAATGCACAACAACAACTGAGTGTTCAATTTAAAAGAATCTCAGAGTTTCTTTAACTGTAGTTGGAAGTTGACATGTGCTTGTATTTCTCTGCTCCATCACCTTCCAGATTGTCCCCTCTCTGTGGTGCAACCAAAGCAGATTCCTCATGGTCTCATGCTTGGCACCAGGTCTTTTCTTTGTTTATTCCACTTCGAATGGCTGGCTGTGAAGTTAGTGTGTGCTGATAAAAGTGCCCTATTTTATCATTCTGGGTTGCCTCAGATTCCTTCTCTTTTTTGACGATGAGCTGCTGCTATTCTATCAGTCTGGAGGCAGGTAGGTGGAAAGTGATTGTGGTGACAGAAAGAGGGCTGCTATGAAATCATGGAGTCATACAGGGCAGAAATAAGCCTTCAGGCTACTGTGTCTGCACTAACCATCCACTTAGGCTAAACCCGTTCCCGTCATTTCCATCTAACTTCATCGGCAATTTGCAGTTGTCAATTAACTGTTGTTTTTGTCTTGTGGCAAGAAACCAGAGCTCCTGTTCCACCACCATGTGATCACAGGGAGAGCGTGCAGACTCTTTACAAACAACATCTCAAGTCCGGGTTGAACTTGGATCACTGGAGCTGAGGGGTGCAGCAGCTGCATGCAGTACTGTCCCTGAAGCACATATGTGGGGTAGTTGAGCATTAATGAGTAGTTAGAGCCTGGGGTGAAGGTCACAGATGTGTGCAAGGGCACGGACTTTGATTCAGAGGCCTGTTACCGTCTGGTTTGTGGGAGGTTGGGAGCATTCAACGTCAGTCAAGATTTGAAGGATGGCAGGACAGCTTGGATGGTTGGAGTTGCATGTCTTAATTGTGTGAAGAGTGGGGTGAGGAAAGTATTGAGAGGGACATGACACAGCAGATGCTGGAGGGACAGCAGGTCAGACAGATAGACAGTCAATGTTTTGGATAGAGATCCTCCATTTGTACTAAATATTGAGACTTGCCTTGTGTGCTCCCAGTTTGGTGCATTTCTGTTAAAACTTCATCGTTCTCAGAGTGCCCAAAAATGTAGGTTCGTTGCAGATTAAGAACAGAAGTGTGTCAGTCTGTCCCCTGACAGTCATTTGATAAGATTGTAATGAATCTGTCTATAACATCAACCTTGCGCTCCTGTGGCTTATTACCCAGAAAGCATCAAACTTCTTAAAAAAAATTATTCAGTCTGCTTTTGCCACCTTTGGTGAAGAGCATTCCAGTGACTTGCAACATTTAGTGCAAAAAAAAATTGTTTCTATGCAAAATTCATGACCTCTATTTTTAAAAGCCACTCTAATCTTGATCCTCCCTCAAGAAGAAACATCATCTCAACCCTGTCAAGATTCCTCAGGAACTGTCTCATTTTAATCAAGCACCAATCAACAGCAGACATAATCCTTAGTTATCTGCTGGTTTCTCCAAAGGCCAACTGTCCTTTCCTGGTAATTGTTCTGGGTCATGAAGGGCATTTGGCCCATTTAGTTAATACCAGTTCCTAATAAGAGAATTAATTGAACCAGCTTTGCAAGTTCAATTCATACAGGAAAATTTTCTGTTGAATTTCTGGAGTGAAATTGATATTCTAGTCCAGAAAATATGCATTTTCAATTGCATGGCGCTGGCGGGAGGGAGGAGGGGTGTATTCTGGAGAGTGGAGGAAGAAGTGAATGTAGGAGTGAATTTTTTTGCACTTATTCTTGAGCAAAACCTTTTGGTTCCTCAATATATTCCAATCATGTTTATGTAGCTCAACCGTCTCAAGCAAAATTTACTACCTTCGATGTGAAGTTCATTCAGAATTGATCTCATTTGAATATCGAAGCATTTCGAAAATAGTCAGTAATACAAATGATCCATAGAACAAAAGGGCTTGCATGTCAAACAGTATCCTTAACAATAGCTTGCTTCCACTAGAATGGATCTTCCTGGCTATTTTATAGAACTGTTGGTCACAACACAGAATCACAACCCTAATTCAATTAGGGCCCTCAGACATATTACGTTTAGTGCTTGTGTTACATCCCTGACTTAATGAAAGGCAAAAACAAGAATCAAATATCCAAATCACTGTCTTAACTATTTCCAGTTACTCGCTTGAAGCACCAGATCTGTAAGAGCTGTCATAATTGGGTATGGTTCTCCAGATGACTATTGATGAACTGTGTCCATGCTCCGCATCGTTTTACTATCTCCTGTTGTACCTGTTCCACTGAAATGGTACTCTTGACATATTGTGACCTTGTATAGTCTGGGTTGTGATGAGTCTATATCGCTGCCTTTTCTGTCTGGTGTTAGTCTGATGTAGTATTCAGACTTCTAGATCTCTAGTTCCTTTGTAGTCGTAGACATTTAGTACTTCTATTGTCATGGTCCTCATTGTCTTTTGGCTGCCATTTATTGGCTTTCTTTGGCACTTTTGCATATTAGGCTTTAGCAGGCTTTCTCTTGGTAAAGTAGTTATTGTAGACACTATCCCAGGTTTTTGGCAGTCTTGGAGAAGAGTGCAATCTCGTGTGATCAGTAGCCTCAGCACAGAACTTAGACTGGGGTTTGCTATAGGATGCTCAAGTACTGGTCCAACTGTGATGCAACCTTGACCAATTTCATACTGCATTCTCTGCTTCTCTGTTACACTGCAATGTCAAGTGTTTAATGGTCATCACTACTTATTTAAAAATTATTTAATTTTTATTTATACTTATCGTTTATAGTTATTATGTATTGCAGTGTACTGCTGGCACATAACAAATTTTGGGTCATATGCCAGTTATCTTAAACCTGGCTCTGATACCAGTCACTTGAGAACTTGCAAAGTTGTTTTGCTGTAAACTAGTATTATTATTATTTAAATTATTATTATTGATACTAGTATTATTTAAAGATAATAGGAAAACATCCTACTGGATTACGTGACTGTGGTAGTCCAGAGACAGTCCAGCATGTTTTGCTGAGCTGTAATCGATACAAAATTGAAAGAAGCATGCTGTTCAAGAGGCTGTCTGGCTTAAATTTATTTTCGTTTTCTATTAAATCTTTGTTTGGCCGTCAAGAGAATCAACATCTGATTGAAGAGTCTATTATTCAGTTCATACGTGAGACTAGGTTGTACTCAAGAATTTGAGTTCCTTGAAGTTCTATAATTAATTATACATCCTGCGGAGGGCTGTAAGCACCTAGATGCGTCTAAACAGCCGGAAGTAGAAGAAGAAGTAGTAGTACAGCAATTCAAATCCGTATAACTGCCTTTAGAGTTTACAAATGATCACCAATGAATGTGTTCTACAAGAAGACTTTCTCCCAGAACATTGAAAAGTCATTAGCTGACTATACGTCTCTCTGTTGATACTGAATGGCTTTTAGAGTATGTCTGGCCTGCTGTGTTTGTATTTCAAATGTCTAGCATATGCAATATTCTGCTTTTATACTTAAATCTAAGTGCATTATTAAAATTGTTCAAAACTAATGATCAAGAATTATATCTTCTGTTATGCCTCTAGCTAAGTTGTAGCAGCCTACCTTTTGGTATTCAAAAGAACTAAAACATAGTTGGTCTGAGGATATTTGTAATATTTGAAGTGTGATTTTTGTCCAGCCAGTCAAGTTGAATCAATGAGATTTTACCGTGGTATTCTTGTTTTCAATGGTCATTAGAGCCCCTTCCTTGGCCCTTCTCTCTCTTAAAGCTTTGAAGCTGAACAAAACTTTGGACACCCTTGGTCATCACCCAGCATTCCTATTTCCATATAACATTGTCTGGTCTTAGCTGATCTATTACTTAGCCATTTTATCCTCCTCCCGACACTGTGTTAACTTGTGCTCATCTTAATCTCTGCTATATATGATTAATTTATTCTGTATTTGGGTCATCCATTATTCTTGTGCTAACTTGCCAACATTGGTGCCCAGTCTGATAACAAGGCTTAAAATTGAAGTTATTTCTTTGTCCCCTCTGAACTTCTTAAAGCCCAATCAAGATCTCTGTACTTTCCTGATTTGTATTGCTCTGTCAGTAGTGGCTAAACCTTGTGTTGACATGATGCTAAGTTCTAAACTTCCTTGTTTGCACGTCAGCACCTTTCTTCTTTGAAGACCTACTTTTCTGTCTAAATTTTTGGATATTAGATTTGATTTGCTGACGAGAAGTATTTTAATACAGTGATTGTGGGAAAATCTTCGCATGTTTTTGCTATATTACATGTTCTGAATAATTGGGAATTGTTGATAGATATGTTGGAATCTTTTGGAAGTAGGAACTCTTGAGAGCATACATAAGCTGTGTAGAACATTTGTTCTATGTACTGTGTACTGGTGTTCTGGTCAGTTGTACTAATTATGCAGAGGCTATTGAAAGGAAAGCTGAAATTCTTCTATCCATTCCCTATTCTGTTCTCTCAAGTCATTTCTGGAGGCCATCTGAAGAATTACTGTTACCTTTTCAAGAGAATGTTTGTGGCATTCAACGATGGAAAATCCTTCCAGCTGCAGTGTTGTCGGAATGGATGATTGATGTTTTGTATCAAGATTATCTAAACCAGGGATGTCCAACCTATGGCACATGTGCCAAAAGTGGTGCATTGGATGATTAGAAGTGGTGCATTGCACCCCAGTGATAATAATAAAAAAGTAACCCTACTCATGCAAAAAGTATTAACCAAAAACCTATTTGTAGAAAAAAAAATCTATAACAGGAATTCAAGTAGCTTAGAGCTAGAAATGGGTTTTACTGAGAATAAATCTAAAACTTAGCAATTATGGATCAAGCTTACTTTGATTGGAAAACCAAAGGTATAATATCTTTTCGCGATTTATTCTTGGATAACTGTTTTATGTCTTTTGATCAACTCTCTAATAAATATAACTTACCCAGATCTCACTTTTTTAGATATCTACAGATTAGAAACTTTTTAATTACTGTTTCTCCTAATTTTCCACACCCATATCCAATGGACACTTTGGAAAAAATCTTAGACTTAAATCTTTCTCAGAAAGGTGTAATAGCAATTATATATGATATAATTATGAATCTATGTCCTGATGCCTCTAATAAAATTAAAGCTGACTGGGAAAGAGAACTTGAGATTAATATTATGACTGAAAAATGGGAAAAAATTCTTCAGTTGATGAATTCATCCTCTGTATGTGCTAAGCATAGGTTGATACAGTTTAAAGTAGTCCACAGGGCTCATATGTCTAAAGATAAACTATCTCGTTATTACTCTTATATTAATCCAATATGTGACAGATGCCAGTCTGAGATTGCTTCTTTAACTCACATGTTTTGGTCATGTCCCTTGTTGGAGAAATATTGGAAAGATATTTTTGATATTATTTCAACGGTCCTAAATATAGACTTACAACCTCATCCAATATCTTTGGACTACCAATGATAAACTTAAATAATTTAACCTCTTTATCACGAAGGATGATTGCATTTCTTACTTTAATAGCTAGAAGGTCCATTTTGTTGAATTGGAAAGAGATCAACCCTCCTACTGTATTTCATTGGTTTTCACAAACTATGGTGTGTTTGAATCTGGAGAAAATTAGAAGTGCAGTTTATGACCCTTCTATTAAGTTTGAAAAAATTTGGAGGCCATTTATTCAGCATTTTCATTTGATGTAATTTGATCATTTCCAAACTTGTTTTATTTCTCTGTACTGTTGTTGGAGGGAAATGGAATCGTCGACACTGAGGTTTACTCCTTTTCCATTTTTAAGTTGTTAGTTTTGCCCAAGTCTTTTAGTTTAGTTTAGTTGGTTTTTTTTTCTTTTTCTTTTTTTTTTCTCTTTTTCTTTCTTTTTCCTTTTTTTTTTGCTTTATATTATCCGTGATCAGTTCTACATGTATGGGAGTTTTGGTAATTTTCACTATTTGGTTTTGCAATTACTCTTTTTTAAATGTAACAATGCATCTCATATTATCTGTATTATTGCTATGTTTTGTTTCTATATTTTGAAATTAATAAAAAGATTGAAAAAGAAAGAAAGAAAGCAATTATTTTTAGCGATTTTATTATTTTGTGCACATCTTTTGGCGAATGTTATCTTCTTTCACATTAATCTGTTTTCATTTAAAGATGTTCAATGAGTCAAACTAGGAAAGAAGGACTTTTGTTCTGCAGTTGTTCCATAACTGTTCAATACACGTTTGATAGTAGTAGTAGTCATCATACTTTATTGATCCCGGGGGAAATTGGTTTTTGTTACAGTTGCACCATAAATAATAAATAGTAATAGAACCATAAATAGTTAAATAGTAATATGTAAATTATGCCAGTAAGTTATGAAATAAGTCCAGGACCAGCCTATTGGATCAGGGTGTCTGACCCTCCAAGGGAGGAGTTGTAAAGTTTGATGGCCACAGGCAGGAATGACTTCCTATGACGTTCCGTGTTGCATCTCGGTGGAATGAGTCTCTGGCTGAATGTACTCCTGTGCCCACGCAGTACATTATGTAGTGGATGGGAGACATTGACCAAGATGGCATGCAACTTAGACAGCATCCCCTTTTCAGACACAGCCGTGAGAGATACCTGTTTGATCCTGAGGCGCCAGGCATCTGCACCAGCGGTGTGTCGCAGGTTTTTGCCAGTCAGTTTACAATTGACGCTTGTGTGCTACAGAGTTATGCTTTGTTCGTCCTTTGTGAACATCTGCAGTTTTGTACTTTGTCAAAAATTAAGCCTTGTTTTTACAGTTACCCATCACAGTGCAAAAGAAAAGCAGAAAGTGATAGTAAGCGTGAATTCAATGAACAGTGGGAAAATTAGTTCTTATTTATAGCAGGTCCATCAGGAAAACCGTTGTGCATCGTTTGTGAAAACACTTTCTCACATAATAGAAGACATGATCTTAATAGACACTATAAAACACAACATCAGACTGAAATAGAAGGAAAACTGAAGCTCGTGCTTGGGTCTGAGTTACGGAAAGAATATGTGATTAAGAAAAAGGAAATCAAAAGAAGACAAAATATATTTGTTAAAAGAAGTTGTGTAAGTTTGGTGATGACAGAAGCGTCCTACGAAATTGCTTTAGCGTTGGCCAAAAAACGGAAGTAAGTAATGTTTATCTAGTTTTTATATTAAATAATATGTCATGTAAAAATGCTGAATATGTCTATATTAACATATTTTTACAAGAATTGAATGGGGGTACAAGAGTTGTATGGCACATCTGAACTCGTGCGTGAAAAAATTGATGCGTGGAATGTAAAAGGTTGGCCACCCCTAATCTAAACAATTCTATGATAGTATTTTCGTAACTGTTAAATCAGTACTTGCTATAACATGTTACTTGGGAGGTAGCCAAATTGTGTATTGTGATTTTCTACCATGGTGGAAAATAGTTGAAATATATTATTCAAACAGATTATATTGATCTTTGAACAATTAGATTCTATTTTTTTTAAAGTCAATTCACTACACTTGTTAATAAGTACAGCTTATTTAGGATATTGTCACTGGCTTTAACTTTGTTTCTTGGTTTTAAGCTATTGTTCTGTAACCTGTTCTGTAATTTGCAGTCTTACAACTTTGGTATCTGTGCATTTCTTCTCTTTGGTCCTTTTGCATATTCTTGGTTTATAATGCTGCAACATGCCCGTACCCAAAGGTTTTCCATTGCTTCCATTACTACTGTACTTGTCTCTTGAAGAAGCTTCTTCACCTAACTGTTGCAGAGTTTCCTTGTGGCCTCATTTCATAAATTGTGCTGTGAAGTATCTCCAGACCTTTGATTTCATTTAAGGCACTCTGTAAACTCAAGTTGTGCTAGGTTTCACATTTAAAGTACTAGCAGAGTGCACTGGCTCCAGCCGACCTCGTGTGATAGAGTATAGATGGGTGATTTCATTTCCCATTGCACTGATTATGACCTTTAAGATATACCCAGTGTCCAGTAGCAGTTTGATAAAGTGAACAAGGCAAGCTAAAGATAGCAGTAGATTAAAGGAAGAAGCTTGTACCGTTGCCAAAAAGAGCAGCCAGTCTGGGAAATTTCAGACTTTGACTGGTGATTCCCAAGAAATCAATAAGGGAAATGATAATGGAATGTATGAATAATCTAGCAAGAAACATGAAACAAACTGTAAAAACTTGTATAGATATCTAAAACTGGAAACCATTAATATGCGTCTTTCGATTGGCATTTCCTAATTCCCCAATATAATTTCCACAAATTAATTAATTGAAGGACTCAGAGGCTTCAAGAAGGATATAATCAAATTAAGTGACTAGGTCAGGACATGGAAGATGGGGAAGGTGGAAGAAGGGGGGGAGGGAAGGGAGTACAAGCTAGAAGATAGGTGAAGTCAGGTGGGGGGGAGGAGGGATAAAGTATGGCTGGCCATCTTCATATTGTTTGTCTTTATATTTGCTTGTTATGCCTTCATTAACGTTCAGTGATTTTAGTATAGGAACAACCAAGTCTGTCTGAATATGAAGTGTCAATAGTTTATTCATTTCTATAGATGCAGCCTGATCTGCTGAGTTCTTCCAGCATTTTGTGTGTGTTACTTTGGATTTTCAGCATTTGCTAAATGTCGTATCCTTCTGAATGAAATGTCGTACCTTTCAGCATTTTGAAGACATGTATCAGCCAGGGGTTTCCACCCCGGGCCCATGGACCCTTCGGTTAATGGTAAGACTCCCTGGCGTAAAAATGGTTGGGAACGATCTTGAATGTTTTTATAATATTGCACGATTTAGTAGCCTTTGGATATTTTGGGGAATTGATGGATTTGTGGCTGGAGCAGGAAAGTGGATCTGAGATCAAGGATTAGCAGTGAAGTTAGTGAATGGTATCCCAAATATGAGGGATACAGTGACCAACCCCTCTGAAATGTGAACTCCAGTTGTTTTTTCTGGCACTCGGCTTACTGCGCTGTAATCTTGGGTTTGATTTGAGGCAAGATGCAAATTTGACTGAATTCAAGATCTGATTAGTTAACTCTGATCTAAGTTCTGAATGAATAAGGGAATCATTTCATTAAAATGAGAAGAATTAAACGTAATCAAAGAATAGCTATTTAATCAAATCAAATGTGAAGAATTGATGGGCACAAGTGGAATCTGTAAATCTGTTTATTAGAAATGAGTATTATTGGCCAGTCTGTTAGATTACCTGAGAAAGCAAGCAAAACCTCTGTGCAAGAGCTAGGCTGATATTTCTTGCTATACTTGGATGTTTGTGCTGAAAACTAACACCGCAAGCAACTGGGAAAGCATTATGTTTACCCTGCAAAGATGTTTGTAAGGGTAATGTTCCAATTGTACAAGATTCTAAGAAAAATGGGCTGAAAAATGGCAGATGGAGTTTAATACAGATAAGTGTGAACTATTGCACTTTGGAAGGACAAACCAAGGTAGAACATACAAGGTAAATGGTAGGGCACTGAGGAGTGCAGTAGAACAGGGGGATCTGGGAATACAGATGCAAAATTCCCTAAAAGTGGCGTCACAGGTAGACAGGGTCGTAAAGAGAGCTTTTGGTACATTGGCCTTTATAAATCAAAGTATTGAGTATAAGAGTTGGAATGTTATGGTGAGGTTGTATAAGGCATTGGTGAGGCCAAATTTGGAGTATTGTGTACAGTTTTGGTCACCAAATTACAGGAAGGATATTAATAAGGTTGAAAGAGTGCAGAGAAGGTTTGCAAGGATGTTGCCGGGACTTGAGAAACTGAGTTACAGAGAAAGGTTGAATAGGTTAGGAATTTATTCCCTGGAGCGTAGAAGAATGAGGGGAGATTTGATAGAGGTATATAAAATTATGATGGGTATAGATAGAGTGAATGCAAGCAGGCTTTTTCCACTGAGGCTAGGGGAGGAAAAAAACAGGACATGGGTTAAGGATGAAGGGGAAAAGTTTAAAGGGAATATTAGGGGGTCTTTTTCACACAGAGAGTGGTGGGAGTGTGGAATGAGCTGCCAGATGAAGTGGTAAATGCGGGCTCACTTTTAACATTTAAGAAAAACTTGGACTAAATATCAACCACATTTTAAGTGAAAGAAAAATATGAGGAAGAGCAAATGGAATTTGCTTGAGGTCCTTGCTGAGGAAGGGTGATTGCAGCTGATTTGTCTGGAAATGATGTAAGAAGAAGGTGAGAAACAAAAAACAAGAAGAAAGGAAAAGATATGCTACTCAAAACTGCACAGATCTCAGAAATCTGAATCTCAGAAATCTCAGAAATCAGAAATCTAAGGATGCTGGAAATTCTCAGGAGATTGGATGGCATCAGGAGACAAAAATTGAATTAATTTTGCATATTTATGATTTTCCTGATTCAGACATGTAAAACTGTGTATCTGAACTTGTGTAATTTATTTCTGAGTGCTGAGAGCTGTAATTTACTTTGTCAGAAGATGAGATTACATTACATTTTGTTGGAATGGAGTTGACACTGGTACTGGGGTAAGGATAAAAGTGATTTAATGATAGGCACATGGGGGGGTCAACCATCAGTGATGGTCCTCAAAGTGCTCATGCAGTCGATTTATTTGCTTAAACATGGAGAATTACTGCATCCTAAGTTGTTCTAAAAGCACTTTATAAAACTAGGAGCATCCTGAGTGGATCACTGCTTCACTTGGAGGGAATTACCTGGAATTTGGAAGGAAAGGTGTAGGTGTTGCATCTGCCGTGACTGTATGTGAAGGGTAGATGGAAGAGTGAGACGGAATTGGGGAGTTGTCCCTTTAGAGTATTTGGAGTGCAGGGGTACAGGATGTTTTTGGTGATGTCATGTTGAGCTTCAAACTTGCGTCCTTAGTTTCTTGTATTGTTCCAACGGAGCCCAACATAAACTTAAGGAATAGCATCTTCTGGCTGGCTATTGACCTGAAATTCTAACTCTGCTTCACAGACACCATCTGATGTGCTAACGATTTTCACCAGTTTCTGGTTGTGTTTTTGATGCTATCGCTCTCCTGTGCTGCACTGGTGCGTGACCTAGCAGTAACTGAAATGTTCCCTTGCACATAGCCTTCGTTGCTGTGCAGTTGGAATTTTCATTTGTATAATGTTAATATAAAGTGCCGTGCAGTTTCAGGTTGTGTAAAATATTTCCTGCTCAGAACAATGGTTCATCTGTGCAGCTGAAAAAGAAATTGGAGGGAATGTTGCTCTTGAACTCATTGTGCTGATTTAATCTTTATACCCGAAGAAGCTGATAATTATAATGGGGATGAAGCAGTGTAGATTCGTTAGACTGCTTCCTGTGTTAAAAGACTGTGTTATTGAAAGAATGGAAGATGATCTTACTGAATCCTGATGAAATTCTGGAAAGGATTTTCTGAGGTGGATGCTGAGTTTCTTTATTTTTGTGAGTATTAAACTCCGGTCTCTGGATAGGAAGGTGGTCACTGCACTGAGACGAGCTATTTCTGCAGAAGGTTAAAATGTTTGGAAGGTGTTGCAGATGCTCTGACTTGTGTTAATTGTTGAAATGGATGGATATTTGGCAAAGGCTATGAGCTTCAGGAATTGCATAAAATCAGCTGTGATCTTATTGAATGATGAAGTGGCAGTGGCTGGGATGACAGCATAGTGTGTTGGTGGGACAATAGGACTTTGTAACTTGTCCAACTTCGTATTCCATTTTAAGAAAAAATTACGTTTGTAAAAGTACTGTAATTGCTTTTTGTAGTTAGTAAAAGTTTTTTATTTTTAAGATCAAACTGAGATGGTGGAAAGAATAATCAGAGGAGCTATTTTTTAACCACATTTTTACTCCATGTTCATCAGGTAACACAATAATACTGGCGATTTTGTCAAAAAATGTATCTAAATTTCATGTGTCTGTAGAAATAATATTGCTGGTGAGTTGCCATATTTGTACTACTAAAGAAATAGTTGTACATTTTATTCGAAGTCTGATGGGGGATGCCCTAGTGCAGGCATGATTCTGGTACATGTTCTTCTGACAGAAACTTTTCTTCTGCTGGAAAAAGACCACTCACAGTAACTAACCATATTTACTTGACAAAACCACTGGGTGGTAAATATCTGGCCTGGTTTATTGCTGAAAACCATGTCGATATGATTGAGAAGACTAGTTCAAGCTTGAGTACATTTTCCCCATGGTCAACCTGTTAACACTCACATGCCAGCCTGTAGTGAAGATAACAATTCAGCATGTCTTTGGACTTCTACTTTAGACCATGAGACACAGGAGCAGAATTAGGCCATTCAACCCATCAGGTCTGCCCCACCATTCCATCCTGGCTGATTCTGGTTTCCACTTAACCCCATACACCTGTCTTCTTGCCATATCTTTTGCCCTGACCGATCAGGAAACGATCAACTTCCGCCTTAAATATACCCACGGACTTGGCCTCCACCGCAGTCTGTGGCAGAGCATTCCACAGATTCATTACTCTCTGGCTAAAAAGTGTTCTTTTACTGAACACGTGAAGGAAAGTGATGAAGTAAATTCATGGCGATAATTAGTGGTGAGTGGACAAGTGCCACATTCATTACATTTGGCTGTTTCACCTACCCATGTTGATGTTTATCTTCTCAGTTGAAGAGTTACTCTGTTCCTAGCAAGTAATTGGCCTTCCTCCTGTAAGATTGTACAATTGCCATTGATTGATAGTCCTTCGTACTCCACTGAGCGTAAACATGCTGCACCTTACAACCCACATTGATTGCACTTCCGTAATCTTGGAATTTTTAATCATTGCTATCATTGGTAGCAATAAAGTTTTGTTGCACTTCAGTACTTAGCAGCAGGTGATAAAAGTTGTGTAAGTCATAAAGTTCTCCTCCACATCAAAGTGAAATTGATGCCATTATCTTTAATTGACTTTCTTTTGTTTTCCCTTAAACTCAGAAATCCATGTAGATTTGGAGCAGCTGGACACATGAAAAGAGGAGCTTAAAAGCAAATTGTGTGGAATGACCAGAATAGAAAAGGTGATAAAGTAATATACCAGGAACTAAATGGATGCCTGTTCTATATATGCCACAGAGCTTTATAAGTTAGAAATAAAAATGAGGACAATGATGAAAAATGCGGTAGGAAATAATCTAGTAAGGGTTTTAGAAAGTAATCCCCTTTTCACAGCAGTTGAATTGCACATGTCCCAAACATATTAAAAGCCACACAGAACAGTGCTTCATTGTTTCTTTTTCAAATTGCCTTTGCAGCTTAATTCTTAGCTGGATTCTTTGTTGGATAAACATAGCTTGAGAGATGTGGACCGAATTTAATGGTGTACAATCTTCACTTGTGACTGATGTGCTCTATTGGAATTCAGGCCAAAGTACATTGCAGATTATTGGATGGAAGTCTTCACTGATGACTTAAAGAATAACAAAAAATTTTCATTAGTAGCAGCGGCCCCAAAACTTTTGGATTCTCTTTTCAAAAAAACATTTTATTCACTCTTATCATTTGTATGTTTATTCTCCTTACCCAGTCTAGCCTGTCTGTGACTCCAAACTTGCAATGTTTGTGGTTGACTTTTAAGTACCTCTGGAAGTGACCTAGTAGATGTACCAAACTGCTACTTTGAAAATGATCCAAACTGTGGCATTAAATTTAGATACGACAAAATCACTCAACCGTGTCAACTTTGCAAAGTCCTCTTTGGAGACTTTTGAGAGGACTGGCCCACAGAGCAATCATGACCCAACCGGAATACTTTAAATTGTATGTGTAGACAAAGTGTTGGACTCAACTAGTCCACCCCTCCATTGCAGACACACAAAGACTTCTACCAGAGGTGCCATGCAGGTGGGAATATTGACGCTAGATCTAGCAGCATGTCCAACTTGGGCAAGAAAGTTTTTTTTTCTGATTGACATCCACAACCTTCCCTGAGTGAGAAGGAGCAGTGGAAGTGGTTGGGGTTTGGATGATTTGGGGTATTTTCTTTTTGTTCATCTATGTCCATTGTCGCTGACTGAGCTGGCTGCATCCTAAAGGACGTACCTGCGAGATTGTTTATGTATCAGGTCGAGAATGAACTGGGTCTTTAAAAAACCCTTCCTGATTTCATCCTCCCCATTTTACCTTTGACAGAACTGTGGAGAACAGGTCTTTTCTTCAACGGCTGATGTCCACTGTATAATGTGGCACACTAATTGTGTTAAATGGGATTATCTGGAAGATATCAAAACAAAGGCTCTGTGAGTGCTATAGACTATCAAAGGACACAGAAATGTATACCACCTCCACAATTTATAATCTTGTGGCTTGCAATAGCTGTTACCATCAAGCCAAAATCTCAGCTTTGGTTCAATGAGGAATACAGAAACTGCAGAGAGCACCACTAAGTGTGGTTAAAAATTAGCTAACTAAGTTAATGAAATTGGCAATGTTGGATGATAATTATACTAGACAGCATACAATGCATGGGAAGAATCAAGTGATCTTGCAACCACAGGCACAATCAAAACTCTGCCGTCCTGCCACATCCAGTGTGATTGATGGTGATTAACTTCTGAAAAGATGTGATGATTCCAAGAACAGCTACATCCTCAGTGATGGCTAGCCCAACGTGAATGCTAAAGACAGGGCTGAAACTTTTGCCTCTGTGCTAAATATATCATCCATTCCAGCTTTCTCCTCCTGCGAACACTAAATACAATGAAGTTTGTGGGATCACACAACATCCTGGCTACAGTATCGAAGTCCTGCCTCTCAAGAACTAACGACTGTGCAATTCAATGATAACACTAGTACTGACCAAAAATGTGGAAGATGTTCCGTTTGTGTCCTCTCCACAAAAAGCAGGACAGGTTAAATCGACTGGTCTGTCTAATTAATCTACTCTTGAGCATCAGCGAAGCAAAGGTTGGTGTCCTCAGCTGTGGGGAGAAAAAAATGGGATTCAGATGAAATAGTGTCAGTGTTTGGTTGATTGTTGACCTAAACAGTGAATTGAAGGTTCTGTTTTCATGCTGACTCTGAAATTGTTTCATGGAATTATACAGAATGGAAATTTGCACCACTGTACTGATCGTCTCACTGTCATACACTAATCCTATTTTATGCATTTTCCTAACAAGTTCTCCTGATTCTGCAACTTGTCTTCTTCTGGGGCAATTTACAGTGGCCCATGAACCTCCCATGATGTTGGAATCAAATGTCTCTTGTTCTCCAATTGTCTGCTCACTACTGTTGAGTGTGGGACTTTGCAAGAACAATGGGCGAATATAGAAACACCTCTTCACAGCCTTGGCATAAACATGGAGCTGAATGAGTGAGTGCCCTTGACATTGAGAACTGAGTGTGAGAAATCCTCCTCATTGACTGGAAGACTGGAGTCATGCTTTACATGAGCGATGTTGGTTGTGATTACATGAAGTTTTTCATCCCAGTCCGAAGACATCACTGCATAAATTCCTCCCACAGGGTTCTCAGCTCAATCATGTTCTGCTGCTCAATCAATTACTTCCTTGCGTCACAATATTGAATTCCATTTGTGACTCCCTGCAAATGAAGCTGTCCATTCTTGCATTCAGCAAGATCCAGATACCGTTCAGATATTGGCTGATAACCAACAAGTAACACCGGCCACATAAATACTTGGGAATAACCATCTCCAATGGGAGGGTATCTAGTCATCTACCTTCTATTCAATGGCAATGCTGTTGCTGAATCTTCTACCAGCAATACCCTAGGACTAATTATTGATAATTCACTCTGGCCAGTCATTGTGACTCTAAGGGTAGGTGAGCATTTGGGTATTCTGTGGTGAGTACCTAGCTTCCTGAATCTCCAACCTCTCCAAAGTGCTTAGCAGGTGTGCGATTTAGTGCTATTCACTTGCCTGGTTAAGTGCATTGTAGCAGCACTCAGATTGCTCAACACCAGCCAAGAGTAAGTTGTGCTCTATTCAATTTGAAACCTTTATTCCCTTCACCATGGCATATGGTGGCTGCAGTGTGAACCATCTACAAAACTACTGATACTCACCCAGAGACATCTCCCAAGCTTGTGACTCCACCAACAAGGCCAAGGTTTTTAAGCATCTGGGAACACTAGTAAAGGAATACATGTAATACATCATCTTAACTTTAAAATGTATCACTGCTCCTTTATCATTACTTGGCTCAAATTATTGAATTCCCTCCCCAACGGTAGCTTCACCAGAAAGGATAGTAGGTATGTAGAAAGTAGCTTGCCATCACCTTTTTGGATAATTATGGATGAAAATAAAATTATGCTACTCTTGAACCAGGTACCACTGAGCTACTGGGCAAAATTGTTCTGAATTGACATACTGGTGCTAGTTGACTTTTTGATGACAACAGTGGTAATTAAGAAAAAGACTAAACGAGCAGGCATGGGAATCTCCTTTGAGTGGAGTCTGAGCTCAGTTGTTGGAGACACAGCTGAGGGCATTCTGTAAACTTCATCTGAGAGTTGTTATTGTTTGCCACTGGGCAACAGAAGTATTTGACAATTTCCCAACAATGAATGCCCTGAAGTCCAGGCAATTGGTCTCGTTTATAACCTATATTTGGCAAAGTCTGTCTTTAGCATGATTGTTGATATTTGTTGATATTTCACGCCACTTACATGAAAATTCAGAATGATGCAGCTTTAAACTTCTCTAAACAGTTAATGAAGATGGAAATTTGATGCAACCCTTGAGCATTGGGAGATAGAGTATTTTAACCCCAGACTGTAATTCTCTCGAATCATCTCACTAAGATAGTTTATTACCTTTGCTATTTCCTATTTCAGTTCCTACCTTAATCATGTGATTTATTTCATTATTCTGTAAAATATTTCATATATTCATCAAAAATCCTGCCTTAACGTTCTGTGAGAATTCATGCAATTTGTTTTTGTTGGATGCCAGAGATTCTCCAGAAATGACACCTAACAGTGTTTTGAAATCGGCAAAGGGAAAATCCACACCACAAAAAAGGCAGCTTTCTGTGACTGTTTTTTTTTGAGGTTAGAGAAGTGCAAACTCAGGCCACTGAGGTGTATGAAGTGTGGTGAGAGTTATCATATTAGTAAATTCCATCAAGAGTAATTTGCTGAGATCATCAAAAGATTGTCATTAATTAGTTTCTTTGATAGTTTTGGTTGAGAGAGGTTATTGGAAAATCTCTACACTTAAGCTGGTGTTGGTGATCTTGAACATCAGCCTGTATCGGTAGGAAGAACAGATCACTGCAGTTACGTTCTCATGCAATGCACTGTGCTTGTGCACTACAGGTCCTGAGTGCTAATCTTAACTATCTGGCTACAGAACCTACTCCACAAAGCTATCTGATTGCAACAATTGAGAGCTGCACTGTCAGAGAAGCCTCCCTCCACGTAAAAGCTCTGGATGTTGAAGGGAATTTGCTGGGTTGCTATCAGCCGTTGAGATAGTACATCTCGTGTTCTGCTTCACTGCCATTGACATTTTACAAGTTGCTCTTCAAGATGTTTTTCAGTGGAAACTGAGCATTGGAATGGAAATTTTCATGTTGAGTGGGCTGATGATTATAGTGTTGAAATTTTGAGTTTGTGTCAGAATAGCAAGAGCAAAATATTTTTCAGCTTGCTGTAATTCCACACCACCCTTCCTCTGCCCTGCCATCAAATCTTCCTTGTGGAATTAACTTCCATGTCCAATGTCAATTTGATAACATTGTGGCAAAGTTAACTGCAGCATTGTCTGTGCTTTGCTGCCCCCTGGTGATTTTCTAATTGCCATTTCTACTATATAAATCAAGCATTTATATATTTCTCTCCTACCATTCTCTCTTTTTCCATTCTCCATTCTAGTTCCCTGCTTAACCCTTCTCTTCTCCTCATCTGCCTATCTCCTCCCTCTGGTTCTTCTCTTCCTTCCCATGGTCCACGCTCCTCTCCCAACAGATTCCTCCTTCAGCCTTTTACCTTTTCCACTTATCACCTCCAACTTCTCACTTCATCCCCCCCCCCCCACCCACTACCTTCCCCCTGGTTTCGCCTGTCACCATCCAGCTTGTACTTCTTCCCCTCCCCCTGACATCTACTCCTTTCCATTTCAGTCCTGGAATGGACAGGTCTCAGCCTGAAACATTTATTGTTTATCTGTATCCATAGATACTCCCTGACCTCCAGCAACCTGAGTGTTGTCCTGAATTTCCAGCATCTGCAGAATCTCTTGCGTATTTATAAAACAAGCAGTAATGATGCTTATATCCCCCTGCTGTATACTTCTTACCTCCAGTGGGTGCCTCAAGACACCGGAGAATGTTAAATGAACTAATGTCAGTGTTTTGGCTTAATTCCAACCATTTTCATCATCAAGGCCTCAGTAGGCCACATCACTTGGAAACCTGGCCTGGCACCAGATTCTTTAAA